>NC_135648.1:18935045-20185045 GCF_053574225.1 Canis aureus
CTAGAGAGTATTAGGCTAAGCAAAGTAAGTTAATCACAAAAAGAAAATTATCATATGACCTCACTCGTATGTGGAATTTAAGAAAGAAAACAGAGGATCATAGGGAAGGAGAGAAAAAATTAAACAAGATGAAATCAGAGAGAGAGAGAGAGAAACAAACCAACAATAAGAGACTCTTAATCATAGGAAAGCATCTGAGTATTGCTGAAGGGAGGGGGGTAAAGGGATGTGGTAACCAGATGACAAGCATTAAGGAGGGCACATGATGTAAAGAGCACTGGGTATTATATAAGACTGATAAATCACTGACCTCTACCCCTGAAACCAATAATACATTATATGTTAATTATTGAATTTAAATTAAAAAAAAATAAAAAGTGAAAAAAATAAAAATAATTTAAAAAATAAAAAAGCATAGCATAACCATAATCTGGAATACTATACAGATTTTTAAAATAATGTGGGTAAAGACTCTCCACTGGAAAAAAGACAGTCTCTTCAATAAATGGTGCTGGGAAAATTGGACAGCCATGTGCAGAAGGATGAAACTAGACCATTTTAATACACCAGACACAAAGATAAACAAACTCAAAATGGATGAAAGATCGAAATGTGAGACAATAATCCATCAAAATCTTAAAGAGGAACATAGGCAGCACCCTTTTGAACTTGGCCACAGCAAGTTCTTGCAGGATACATCTATGAAGGGGAGGGAAACAAAAGCAAAAATGAATTATCAGGACTTCATCAAGATAAAAAGCTTCTGCACAGCAAAAGAAACAGTCAACAAAACTCAAAGACAACCTACAGAATGGGAGAAGATATTTGCAAATGACATATCAGATAAAGGGCTAGTATCCAAGATCTATTAACTTATTAATTAACTTCTTAATCTCAACAGCAAAGAAACAATCCAGTCATGAAATGGGCAAAAGACATGAAGAGAAATCTCACAGAGGAAGACATAGACATGGCCAACACGCACATGAGAAAATGCTCTGCATCACTTGCCATCAGGGAAATACAAATCCAAACCACAATGAGATCCCACCTCACACCAGTGAGAATGGGGCAAATTAACAAGGCAGGAAGCAACAAATGTTGGAGAGGATGCAGAGAAAGGGGAACCCTCCTGCACTGTTGGTGGGAATGTGAACTGGTGCAGCCACTCTGGAAAACTGTGTGGAGGTTCCTCAAAGAGTTAAAAATAGAGCCACCCTACCATCCAGTAATTGCCCTGCTGGGGATTTACCCAAAGCTACAGATGCAGTGAAATGGCAGGACACCTGCACCCCGATGTTTCTAGCAGCAATGTCCACAATAGCCAAACTGTGGAAGGGGCCTCGGTGTCCATCGAAAGATGAATGGATAAAGAAGCTGTGGTCTATGTATACAATGGAATATTCCTCAGCCATTAGAAACGACAAATACCCACCATTGACTTGGATGGACCTGGAGGGTATTATGCTGAGTGAAGTAAGTCAGTCGGAGAAGGACAAACATTATATGGTCTCATTCATTCGGGGAATATAAAATATAGTGAAAGGGAATAAAGGGAAAGGAGAGAAAATGAGTGGGAAATATCAGTGAGGATGACAGAACAGGAAAGACTCCTAACTCTGGGAAACGAACAAGGGGTGGTGGAAAGGGAGGTGGGCGGGGAGTTGGGGTGACTGGGTGACGGGCACTGAAGGGGGCACTTGGCGGGATGAGCACCGGGTGTTATGCTATATATTGGCAAATTGATCTCCAATAAAATGTTTTAAATTATGTACATATGTACCATCTTCAACAAATAGCATAAAATGAAAAACTGCAAAAATTGTGTTTGATAGAATCTCTTTACACTTAAAAATTATATAATCCATATATGAAGAACAATTTCTGGAAATATGTTAACCAAATATTAATAGTGGAATTGTAATGAACATCTTACATTTTTCTGCCTATTCATGTTTTCTAATGTTTCTAAATAAACTTGTTTTACTATTTTGATAAAAAAAATAATCTAAAAATTAAAAAAAATTAAAAATAGAAAATAAATTTTCTCTTTTAATAAGGACGTGGGTCCTATTGGGTTAGGAGAGTCATTAATGACCTCATTTTAAGTTGATTATAGATTCTATCCCTAAAAGGTCATATTCTGAGATACTGGGGGTTAGGATTCCAACACATCTTTTCTTTTTTTTTTTTTTTTTTTTTTAATTTTTTTTTCAACACATCTTTTCTAAGGAGACACAATTCAACCTATCACAGCACACACACAAATTTTTTTTTTTTTAGATTTTATTTATTTATTCATGAGAGACAGAGAGAGAGAGAGAGAGAGAGAGAGAGGCAAAGACACAGGCAGAGGGAGAAGCAGGCTCCATGCAGGAAGCCCGATGCGGGACTTGATCCGGAGACTCCAGGATCCTGCCCTGGGCGGAAGGCAGGGGCTAGACTGCTGAGCCACCCAGGGATCCCACACACACAAATTTTAAATCTGGTAATATGTGAGTCAGAGGTTTGTTTGTTAATCGTTTCCTTTTTTTGTATATTTAGGCAATTTCCAAGAATATAAAAAGCCATTTCTGTTTGTTTCTATTAAGTTCTTACTTGTTTTGGGAAAAGAAAACACTGCTGAAAATTTAATAATGCAAATTATTTAATTGTATAAGAGTTCATTTCAATAAAAGAATAATTCATTTATTTTCTCTTTCATTCAAGTAACAAATATTTTAAGTATTCAGGGAAAACAGACTTTTATTTAATTAAGAAGAATTCAAAGGGCTCTGCCGTCTGGTGGGTTGGGTGTCTCTGGATTTCACTTTTGCAAATGAAGAAGTTCTTCTAAGTGAAAAACAAGACAAAACAAAACAAAAAATTGAAGCTTGAATTTTTTGATGGTTGCACTTCTCCAAGAAAATACTCTCATTAATGCTTTGAAAACCTTACACCACAGAGCCAGAAATCCTGACTTTTTAAATTGTGACCTGAGTCAGCAATTGTCATTACTCTTATTGTTAAATAAGAGTATATGATAATATAATAAAATAACCAAAGGCCTGAGCCCTCGAGTTTCAGGCTTTTCCCTGCACCACAAGTCTTGTGTGAGAACCTCATGTCTAGAAAGCCCTAACTCATGAAAGAAAATCTCACCAAGATTCAGATTTGGTAATGTTGAGCTTGTAACAAAGGCTGTGGGTACCAGGCATGTACACAGCAGACACAAACCAGCAGAGCTAGTAAGATTTAAGCCACCACAGAAAAGAGGAAGCAAACTTACAGTGTGAATCCGGCTTGGAATATGTCCTCCTGAAATATAAATAGGATTCTATACAGTATAAAATTCACATTATCCAAGATACAATGCAAAATTATTTGGCATGCAGACAACTAGGATTATGCAACCGGTTCTCAGGGAGAAAAACAATGAGTATATACCCACATTCAGTTGTCCCAAAGTTGGAGCTATCAAAGACTCAGGTATTATCATTGTGTACCATGAGGCAAAGGAAAACGATATCTTAAAAAAATGAACACATCTAAAATAAGCTTATCAAGAATAATTGACATTATATTGTTGTAAATACTTTAATTGCCTGTTGCAGAGATCCTCAGAGTGGCTAAGAGAACCAGTCCTCACTATTATGCTTATAAAAGTATATACATCAAAAGACCAGAATACCTACTTTAATGACAGATAAAGTAGTCTCCAAGATAAAGATAAAAGAGATATTGCACAATTCAAAAAGAAACAGTTAAAATATGAGAATAAATATGTATGATCCTCAAAACATGTAGTAGAATATTTTAACATGAACATAAAATTATATAAGTAAAATCTAGAATACCTGATTAAAAAATTGGTAAACACTTGCTGTAATTGAGATTTTTAGAACTTTATATTCACTAACTGGAGAATACGTATTCTTTTGAAGTTCTCATTATGTTTTCACCAAGACGGACCACATGCTTGGTTGTAAAATATATCTCCATAAATTTAAAAGAATTGAAGACATACAATGTTTTCTGACCACAACAAAATTAAATTAAAAAATTCACAACAATAAGAGGAAAATTCTAATATATAGATATTAGAAAACATGTTTTTTTTAACGGTCGATTGATTGATTTGAGAGTGTGTGCTCACGTGAGTGGGAGGAGGGAGAAGCAGACTCCCCACTGAGCAGGGAGCCCATCCCAGGGCTTCATCCCAGGACCTGAGGATCAGGACTGGAGCCAAAGGCAGACGGTTAACTGACTAAGCCACCCAGTTGCCCCTAGAAAACACATTTTTAAATAATTCAGGAGCCAAAGGTAAAATCAAAAGTGATATTAGAAAGTATTTAAAAAAAAAAAAAAAAGAAAGTATTTTGAAGGGAAATAGCAAAAAATGATATCACATATAAACATTCATGAGATACCGGCAAAGCATTTCATGGAGGGAAAGTTTAAATGTCATCCTTAATGCTTCTAACACCAGGGACCTAAGGATTTACATTACCAGCTAGTAGAAGAAGAGATAAGTGGGCCTACATCAGTGAAAGGGAGGAGGTAATAAAGATAAGAGAAATCAATGAACCAAAAAAGCAAATACATGATAGAGAAATTTAACCAAGACCAAAATAGACAAAAACAGAAAAGATCAACAAATTTTATACATCCCTGAAATAACCTGACCGAACTTGCTAAAAGAAAAGAACACAAATCAATAGTATTATAAATAAAAAGTAAGATTATCTAACAGAGAGAATGAGTGCAGTGTTTTTAGGAAAATAGTTTTGACCTCAAGGGCTGGACATACTGGGAAAATCAATGCTGAGAGTAGTCAGTGTTCAGTGCTCTGTTTTTCCATTGTAAAGCATCTGTCTTTTCTAACTGAATGTTTAGTATCCTCCTATCTTTCATGTGTCTAGGTATAGATTTTTTTATTCTGTTTAAAATGTGGGGCTATTCTTGGAGCTTATGATTTTTTCATTAGTTAACAAAATCCGTAGTCATTATCTTCTTCAAATATTGTCCTTTCCTTATTTCCTCTATTACCTCTTTTTGAAATTCTAATTAGCCAATTGTCAGACATCCTCAGTATCTTCTAAGTTGTATTTCACATTTTCCATCTTTGATTCCCTGTGTAGCATTTTGTGGAATTCCTTCATATGTACCTTTCAGTCTTCAACTATCTATCCACACTTTACTGTTTAAACTGACCACTGACATTCTAATTTGTTATTACATTTTTATTTCTAGACATTCTCCTTTTATCTTCCAACACTTGTCGATTTTAATAGTCTATTTTTAATCACACTTTCAAAATACTCATATATATTTTAAAATATTTTTATTTTTTATATTATGATTTTTACACACAGTTTTTTTATAGTTCTGGGGCTACTTTCTGCTTATTAGTTATTATGGCTCATATTCTTTTGTGTTTAGTGATTTATTGTTTATTCATGTTCATTAAATTTTATCTTTGGTTCCTCTTTCTATCTTGGTTTAAAAAATTTCCTCTCCAGAGGATTTGTTTGTTTCTTTCAGTTTTATAGGATATTGTTATCCTGTTACCATGGTGAGTCTAAATTTGTGCGTGGGTTCTTTAAGACCCAGATGTCAAGTAAGCTCTACCCCCAAACTTTGCATGTGTGAAATTGTGATCAAGAATCCTCAAGGCAGGGACACCTGGGTGGCTTAGCGGTTGGTTGAGTGTCTGCCTTTGGCTCAGGGCCTGATCCCAGATTCCCAAGATCAAGTCGTTTATCGGGTTCCTTGCATGGAGCCTGCTTCTCCTATCCCTGCCTCTCTTTCTGTGTCTCTCATGAATAAATAAATAAAATCTTAAAAAAATAAATAAAACAATCCTTAAGGTACATGTTGATCTTTCTTCCTCTGCAATTCAGACAAGATCCAAACAGGTCATTTTATTCATTTTCTCCCTTATTAGGACAGGTTTCTGCTTGTTTGGGATTTTTTTTTTTTTTTTTTCTCTCCTGAGTGACTCACCAATTGTGTTGCCTTTTGGGAATGCTAACTTTTTGCAAAGTTCTACAATCAGATCCTGCATTCTGCTTTATGGCTCCAATGCACAACAACCTCCTATGTGGATTCTTTTTATTTTTTTAAACAGAGAGGATGACAGGACTGCCAACTCAGTCTACATTTTTTTTTTCCTTTTCATTTTAATCAGCAATTTTTAGGTATGAGGTACCCAGAAGCTTTTTTTTTTTTTTTTTTTTTTTTTGAGCATTTAGTTTGTATATTGCTGGTTATAGAAACTACCATTTTAAATCAATATTTATCGTGGCATTTGGAAGATTTATTGCTGTTTTACCTTCTATAGGCTGATTCAGTATATTAAAAAATTTGCAGATTCTTTTTTTTTTAAAGATTTTATTTATTTATTCCCGACAGACACAGAGAGAGAGGCAAAGACACAGGCAGAGAGAGAAGCAGGCTCCATGCAGGGAGCCTGATGCGGGACTCAATCCCGAGACTTCAGGATCATGCCCTGGGCCAAAGGCAGGTCTAAACCGCTGAGCCACCCAGGGATCCCAAATTTGCAGATTCTTTTACACGTTTCAACTGTCCCAATTTAAATGGCTTGCTCTTTTAACATATGACTAATACAAATCCATATCATTTCACTTTAACCTTAAAACTTAATACCTATTTAGGAATAATATCAACATTAAATTAGGATATAAATTTTTTGAATGCCTCACTTCCCCTCTGTTATGTCCACTCGTTTAATTACCTCTGAGACTTTTCAAAAGCTAGGCTGACTCCAACTTCCTAAAATTTATTCCTAGAGGCAAAACTATTCAAAATCCCTATTTCTTCTCTGAAGAAATAGGACAAACTACATGGAAGTGAATCTGATGGAGTTTTATTTACTCTTTCCCTTAGACTAAGGAAAATCCTAAAGAAAAAAAAGATTAATAATAGCAAATTACAGTATAATAAGCAAGAAATGGATATAATTATTTTTCATTTATCCATGTTTTTAGAGACCAGTGTTTAGTAAAGTCAAGTCTTTTTTTTTTTTTTTTTTAAGATTTTATTTATTTATTCATGAGAGACACAGAGAGAGAGAGGCAGAGACACAGGCAGAGGGAGAAGCAGGCTCCTTGCAGGGAGCCTGACGTGGGACTCGATCCTGGGTCTCCAGGATCAGGCCCTGGGCTGAAGGCGGTGCTAAACCGCTGAGCCACCCGGGCCTCCCCTAAAGTTAAGTCTTTCAATTTTAAAAATAAACATTTATTAAATAGCAATCACAATTTAAAACCCTGTGCTATTTTGCCTATAACTTTTTACTGTCCAATAGATTATAGCTTTTCTTTTTTGTCTATTTATGGCTCCTCCATGATCACTATTGGTAAATGTACTCTAGAGTAGAAAACCAGAAGAACTGAAACTGCCCCTCGCCCACAAGAAGAGTAGTTTGACTTGTCTCATCTTGTATTCTTTCTGAGCAATATCACTGAACCTATTACTCTAATCACAGATGATTGGGTCAGTGATTCACATGGCTGTCAAGATAATTATATATAGACTCAGCAAAAGACGAATCAACTCAAAACTGAGACAAGAATGCTTTCCTGGTGTGTTAGTCCATGCTGACGGTACATTTCTTCTCTTTGGGGGAACTATGAATTGTAAGTGAAAAGAGAGAAAGTCTGCCCTTTAAGCTTTTTCCTTTGTATGTAAGGTTATTTTTTTAGCTATCTAGGATACAGACAATAAATCTCAGAATATCTCAAACTCAGGGAGTCTAGCTGAGTGAAGAAGGGACTCTCTATACCACCTTATCTTATTTTATTCTGTACCTAAAGCAAGATTCATAAAGGTATTAGTGTTTTCTTCTCTGGGAAGAGGAGGTGCTACCTTATACTAGATACTCTTCAGATTTTCTAACCATCTCTAGTTGTAGCCTTTTAATTTGTGTAGAATTTTTTTTTCATCCACATAAAAGAGACTGCATAGGAGCCAATATTGGATTTAATAATTATATGCATTTATCTTTAAGTTATAAAATGTGTATAATTGTCATAACCAAAGTCAACATCCGATATCTTTGGAATAGCTAAAATCATCTGAAGCTAAGGCCTCATAGAAAATTCTGATTATGGGATGCCTGGGTGGCTCAGTGGTTGAGTGTCTGCCTTCTGCTTAGGATATGATCCTGGCATCTGGGATCTAGTCCCACATGGGACTCACCGCAGAGAGCCTGCTTCTCCCTCTGCCTATGTCTCTGCCTCTCTGACTCTCATGAATAAATAAAAACATTAAAAAATTAAAAAAAAAAAGAAAAAAAATTCTGATTATGATATTCGTATCAATTTGTGTGAGGTAGTTGGTTGGGTAGATCAGAGTAATTGAATACAGAGGCCAACAGGTAAACAATATTGCAAGATAATATTTATTGAATATTTAAATGTATGCCAGTCACTGTGCTAAATGCTTTAAATTTAGTAAATGCAATCACCACAACAGGACCTGGAAGTGATACTGTTTTTATCTGGGAAAGATGTATCCACTTACCTCTTGTCATTGTTGCAACAAATACTGGAGTGAGTGTGCTAGTCCTCATCTGACCAATTTCAGAGATTATAATCCTATGGACTTCAGTTTTTTCTTAGTATGTCCATGTGTTCTCTTCATCAGAAACAACCAAGAAACTCATGAAAAATGCAGATTCCTAATATCTGTATCATTGAGAATTTTAATCTCTCACCTTCAGTCAGGAGGTATAAATACTTAATAAATAATGAGAACTCTAGGTGACTGTGATACTGAGATCCATAATACTATAGTTAGGTTCCGGATGTGATGAGACAGGATATCAAGGCCAAGAAGGGAAACTTAATTGGAAAATATTATGTAATCCTGAAAAGTAAAAATAGGAACAGTTTTCATTGAACATGGCTGTGCAGGAGAATCACTTTATTTTATTTTATTTTTTTTAATTTTTTTTTTAATTTATTTATGATAGTCACAGAGAGAGAGAGAGAGAGAGGCAGAGACATAGGCAGAGGGAGAAGCAGGCTCCACGCCCCAGGAGCCCGACGTGGGATTCGATCCCGGGTCTCCAGGATCGCGCCCTGGGCCAAAGGCAGGCGCTAAACCGCTGCGCCACCCAGGGATCCCGGAGAATCACTTTAAAGTGGACAAACAAACAAACAAAAAATAAAGTGGACAAATAAACATGCCTTGGCTCTACCCCAGACCAATTAAGGCTGGGCCCTGCATATCAGTACTGCTAAAATGCTCCCCAGATGATTTTTATTGAGAAGCCAGGTTGTTCACTAATATACAACTCTACTTTTGGAAGAGTTTCCCTTATTAAATGTGACTTTTTCAAAAGAAAAAAAGAGAAAGGAAATAAAAGAAAAAAGAAAGTAAAAGGAAAAAAGAGAAGATAGAAAGAAAGGAAGAGAGGGGATAGATGAGTTAAGGAAGGGAAAGAGAAAGAGAAAGAGAAAGCAAGCATCTCTTCTGATCTTCTCTGTTATATATAGCAGGCTTTTGGTTTTTTTTGTTTTGTTCTACATTTTTTGTTTTTTTGTTTTTTTGTTTTGTTTTTTGTTTTTGTTTTGTTTTGTTTTGTTTTTGTTTTTGAGAGAGAGAGAGAGTGAGAGAGAGAGAGAGAGCACATAGAAAAGGAGAAGCAGACTCCCCACTGATCAGGGACCCGGACCTGGGTCTTCATCCCAGGACCCTGGAGTCATGACTGAGCAAGAGTGAGACACTTCACTGACTGAGCCTCCCAGGATCCCCCAGCAGACTTTTGGGATGTTTTAAAAAGTGCCACCTAACTATTCTTCTCATTTACAGTAGTGTACAAGTCATACATAATCTGTGTATATCTGGTAATGTTATTACTAGTCTTCAACAAACTAATATCAATTAATGATGATATAATAAACTTTGTTTTCCCCTCTGACTTTTGAATATATAAGAATGAATGATTTTCATTTGTTTTCCCTTTCAAAGATTTCTACCGTAATCCCATGTCATTGCTCAAATCCCTGATGAAGTAGTATATTTTATAAACTGAAAATTTAGATTATGATCAAAGATTGATATAAGAATTTTGGTGAGAGGGAGCACAACAAAACTACTCTGTGCTGTCAAATCAGTGCCTGGAATGTCAAATATGTGCCTGGAATGTAAGACATGAACAACTATAGGCCTTGTGAGGAGCCAATCCTGCTAAACTTCAGTTTACTAAAATGTTCCATTATCTCCCCCTAGAATTTATAAAGACCATTTGTCTTTGACAATCCTGTATCACTATCATTATGGAGGGCAATATAGGTAAGAAAAGGTAAATTAAGGTAACAAAAATGATGATTTTGTTTGAAAACTCACATTTAAGGTATATGAAATAAAGTACATAATCAGTGATTCAAAATAATTCGGCTCTACCATACTTCACTTAAAAGTCTGAAAGGGACTCAGTTCCACGGATTTCTCGTGAAAAAACTGCAAATAAAAATGTCTGTTTAGATGAATATATATTTACTTAATTAAATATGATTATCAGTGGAAGAATATGCTTTTTTTTTTACTCTAATAAGTCAGAGTACCTGCATCTTATTTTTCTAAATATATTATTTGAAATTGTCTCTAATTTATACATATGCAATGTAGCTAATACAAGTTAATATTACCTTAGACTACTGATATTTAAAATAATCAGAATCTAGAAAAATGATACTTTTTTTTTTTTTTTTTTTTTTTACTTTATTAACTTTCCCAATATTATTGGATCTGTTTCTTGGAATAGTTGTATATACAGACTTCCTGTTGAAGAAATCAGTCTTCAGTAGACAATCATTCTCATCCCAGAGAGACTACTCATAACAAATGTTCTACTGAATCTGGTTGGCAACTCTGATCTTGCAGTAGATCAAGGACCAAAGATACCAAAGTTATCTGCTGACCTGCACTTTTTCCCCCAGAGAGATATGAAGTTCTTTGTGATTAAATTGCAATTGAAATTGCTTTCACATAAATAGCTGGTAGTTTACTTTGCAAGGGTAAAGGATGGTAAAATACCTCATATTTTCAGAGTTGAAGATGACATAAAAATCCTTTTTTGAAATTTGTTAAGCAGAAAAGTTTCAGAATGACTTTTTTTTTTTTTTTTTAACCTGGCTTTAAAAAAGCAAATAAAGGACATTAGGAAATTCTTGTTCTGAAAATATTTATAAATAAAGTTAATATCCAAATATTTTTCTCTGCTTTCCATCATGCTGTTTGTGGTTGGAGTTGCCTAGGCTAATTCTCAAAATAAGCTACTGCTTGACTATTTCCGTCTATGTACATTGCATATTTTCAACTGATTTTTGTTTTTGGATGAATTCCAAGAGAAATAAGGCCTTATTAGTTGGTGTACATAAAACTAATTTAGAAATGTCTTTGCAGTATCCAACCTATTATGTAATGGCATATATTTTTCTAGACTACCATAAATATATTACTGTTTCTTTTTCCCCCAGCTTTTTTTAGATATAATTGACATGTAAAAATGGTGTAAGTTTAATGTCTACAACATGATGATTGTTTATACTGTGAAATGATAAACACAGTTTTAGGTAACTCATCCATTACTTCATATAATTATAATTTTGGGGGTTATGTGTTTTGAGAAACTTTAAGATCTATTTTCTTAGCAACTTTCAAATATACACACAGTATTAACTATAGTTAATATAGCTCCATATTATGTTCCCAGAATTTATCTCTCTTATGACTAGAAATTTCTACCCTTTGACCACTTTTTATTTTCTCCACCTGCTGCCCACCCCTGGCAACCATCAATCTAATCTCTGCTTCTATGAATTCATTTTTTTGAGGATGTGGAGAAAAGGGAACATGGATACAGTGTTAGTGGGGAGGTAAACTGGTGCAGCCATTATGAAAAATAATGTGGAGGTTACTCAAAAAAATCAAAAATAGAACTATCGTATAATCTAGCAATACCTCTTCTGGATTTATATCAGAAGGAAATAAATTTACTGTCTTGAAGAGACCTCTCCACCTCCATATTCATTGCAGTACTATTTACAGTAGCCAAGACAGGAAAACAGCTTAAGTATGATGAACAATGAAATTGTGATGTGTGTGTATATACAGTAGATATGTAGATATGAATGCTGTTTTATATATGTGATTTTCAATTTAGATACACGTATGTGCGTTTTTAATAGAGGTAAGTCATTTACATTTGTCTGTACAAATCTTGTTTGTCTTTGTTTGTTGTCATATTGTTATCTTTTAAGTGTTTAGGTTTTATAAAAAGTGATAATTTTAAGTGATATACATATTTCTTTTCTGCTTAAGCCAGTATCTATTTGTTCCCTACATGAGTAGTTGTAAAATCAGTGTATGCCTTCAATATTTTATTTCTAGCTTTAAAAGTACCTTCTAAGATTTTTTACTATTAATATATTCATGAAAATATTGCCTTGTTAGCTTTAAATACATATATATTACACATACATATGTGTGAGCAATATCTATAGATATACAAATATATGGATATAGATATATCTATAGATACACAGATATTACTCTAAATTCTTATAAAGAATCAGTAAACATACAACTCTTACTGCTATCTTGTCTATCCCACTTCCTTTCTTAAATTCCATTAGTAATGTTATCTCTACATGATGGTTAGGACATGTAACATATATATTCTTACTTGGCAAGCCTAAATTCCAGGCTTGATTCAATTCTAGAGTTAAATATATTTAATGCTTACCGTTAGTTCTTTTACAGTAATATCCCTCATTACCTTGTGTTGGATGAGGTTCACACTCTTTTCATTTCCTAGGGAAGGATTCAAAAGAAAAATATTCTCTGAATTTGTGCATATTTTAGTATTTGTGATCTTTGTTCTTGAAAGGTGATTTATTGGGCTTCAGTTTATCCCCCTAATGGCTCTACAGGTGATCTTTACCTATGTTCTAGTGGTAAATGAAGAAATCTGACTCCAGCATGGTTTTTCTTTGTGTAATTGGTTTGTGTTTCTTGTTTGGATGCTCAAGAACTCTCTTTTTTATTTATTTATTTATTTATTTATTTATTTATTTATTTATTTATTTATTTATTTATTATAGTTACAGAGAGAGAGAGAGGCAGAGACACAGGCAGAGGGAGAAGCAGGCTCCATGCACCGGGAGCCCGATGTGGGATTCGATCCTGGGTCTCCGGGATCACGCCCTGGGCCAAAGGCAGGCGCCAAACCGCTGCGCCACCCAGGGATCCCAAGAACTCTCTATATTGAAGAGCAGTGCCTTTCCTAGGACGTCTTTGTGTTCCTGTTATATGTCAGTATTCTATGGTATTCTCTTTCAGTATAAGGGGGTGAATCACCTTTTATTTTAGGTATTTTATTGAATTAGATCTTGATTTCCCTTCATTGGGGAGTGCAATTTTGCATATGTTGGCTTGCCTTTGCATATTTTTTATGTCTATAATTTCCCACTCTAGTATCTTTTAACTCTTTATATTAACTTTCTTTTTTTCTGTCATTCTTTCCTTCTTTGATTCCCTCTCTTTCCTTTCCTTCCTCCCTCTGACTCTTCCTTCCTTCCTTTTGTTTTCTTTCCTTTCTTCTGTTTCCATTTTCTACGTCCCTTGCTGTGATTTCTACAATGACCATTATTCTTCCCCCTTCTTTCAATTTGCTATTTCTGTAACTATTTTTACTGTATTTCATACCTTATTTCTGCCAGGTCCTATTTTGCCTGTTTCTGTTTCTTACCACTTGTTCCCTAACTTCTCATATCCCTGCCTTGTGATGTTTATGGAGATAATTACTTCACAAATAATATTTAATTTTCTCATAAAATTTAAAATAACCATATTTATTTTCTTTTTTTGCAATGTTCTTTCAGCACATGTTCTCCAAATAACTATGATTTTCTGATCTCTTCTTTATTTTTCTTATAATATTTGTACTGTACCACCTTCATTTTTATTCCTCGATTTTGACTGTATCAATTTTCCTGGATCAGCCACTTGCCAAGTTTCCTTTAGAAAGGGTGTTGTCTTCCAGGTTATCTGGCATTCATGACCCATTGTGTCTCTTCTTATTTGACGCCTCAAATGTAGGCAATATTATTAAAATAGTCCTGCCCTATTTGCTTTTGCTGTAGACTGATTCCCTGGCTCCTCTCAAATTATGATTATAACACTACTAATCCCATTTCTACCTCTTTTATTACAAACAATAAATGCATATTTTTCACATCAGCATCTTTTCTTCACCTGTAGTAAGTGTTTTTATTCTGGTATTTCCTGA
This sequence comes from Canis aureus, assembly GCF_053574225.1. Classification (NCBI taxonomy): domain Eukaryota; kingdom Metazoa; phylum Chordata; class Mammalia; order Carnivora; family Canidae; genus Canis; species Canis aureus. The sequence continues at coordinate 18,949,345 of NC_135648.1, forward strand.
GACCTCTTATTGGTCCCTACTTAAGTCTCTGTGTTTCTTTTCTTTGTATCCTTTCGGATGGCTGCTACCATTTCTTTTAGCTGTGAAACAGATTAAAACTGCAGGTGATAACTTACTTCTGTCAGAAATATAACGTACTTTTTAAATATTTCTTTATTACTTTATGTGAGGACCAAAGGAAAATGATGAATTTTGAATTCATGTCCCTACTGAAAATCAAGAAATGTAGTGTTGATATTTACTTCACAAATGAAGAAAACGGAGCACACAGAAGCCGAATCCAAATTAGGAAACCAGTAAGAAGAGCGAAGATTCTACCCAGAAAATCTGGCTCCATAAACCACGCTCAAACATATATAATATTTCTGAGAAATTCAAAGATGATTCTATGTTCTAAGCTAAAACTAATTACCCCAATTCAAGCAAAATTTTTCTTCAAATGAGATTGTTTGTGATTGAAGATATATATACAAAACCATAACCTATTTTATGAATTGTCTAATTGTTATTATCTGGAAATTATATGAACTATTGCTCAATCATTGAATATTATACAAAACAGACAAATGTATATATATTATCTTATATATATACATTTAGACCTGTATACCTGAAGTTTTATTTATATTTGAAATCAGTTTAAATCATTTTTTGACCTTCTCTTACACTGGAACAACTGTTCTTATCTTTTGGCAATATATGAACTTTGTTTAAATGTTTGTTTTAAAAAGAAGTATGTTTAGGTTTTACTCTGCTATCATTTTTGTAGCCTTACTAATAGCCTAGTTCTTTTATTTTGCTCTTTTTCTCTCTGGAAAAAAAAAGAAAAAAAACACCTGTCACCAAGGATTTTTTTTCCTCTTTTCATGTTCTATATGTTATATTCTCTTTCTGTTCTATTATTCAGTTTCTCTTTCAACTCTTCCTCTTCTGTGTGTTCTAAAAAGCTGTTTGAGAATTTTGTCACGTTTAAGATATTTTTTTAAAAACCTTTTTTTGTGTGTGTGTATGTGTGTGTGTGTTTGCTTTTATGGCCAGTAGGAAAATGTCCTTCCATTTATTGACTTTGATATTCAAGAATAAAAGTTCTGTGTTCGATCCACTTTATTGTTACTTTTATCTTCTTTATGTTTACCTTTATTACTTCTTAACAGATATCTCCTAAGATTTCTGTGAGGTGACTTTACATAGATTTATTTCTTGTGTCTCACTCGACTATGGCAGTTTATTCCTGTATCTCTTACAATAGATCTCATCCTGATATCAGACGCAGAATAAATAAGTTGCAAACACTCTTTTATTTTTGAAAGTGAATAGGAGATAAATATTTGCAAATTTAAAAAATTCCTTCAATCATCATATATTTATTTTCCTTTCTAGAGGTAAGTGTATAATGGAGTAACAGAAAACTCAAGAAAATCTCAGAAAAACTCCTTAATTCTCTTAATGTAAAGTCTTGTTATTTTGTATGGGAGGTTGAACAAGCTTTGTACAACTTGACTCAATATTAGATTGACTGGCTTTTGTTACCTCAATGTACATGTTATATCTTCCGGAGACATTTTCATTGCTGGTTAATGTAGTCATCTTCCCTAAAACTGTATCATCTACTAACAACCTTGTTTTATTATTCTTTTTGTTCATAGTATCTTACATATAAAGTTGGAAAGATTCTCACTTTGAAATTTGATAAAAAATGTGCTTTGATCATGTAACCTACATAAATTTAAGACATTACATGATGATAAGGGAACTCATTAAATGATTATAAGGGAAACAATTATATTAGGGTTTTGAAAGAGATAGTACAGAATCTTTATCAGAAATGTGTGATGACTCAGGGATAGTCACTTAGAAGAAGGAGTTTTTGATCCGGATCCCTGAGCTAAGGAGAATAAGCAGGAAGCCCAACATGGTGTTCAATCCCAGGACCTCGAATCATGACCTGAACTGAAGGCAGATGCTTAACTGAATTAACCATCCAGGTATCCCTCAAATAAAATCTTTTAAAAAGTTATTTAAAATAATGTTTTAAATGAAACAAGATATTCTTGATATAAGTATGGTTTGTCTTTCTCTAATTAATATTATCTTTAAATAAGTATTTTCCAAGGGGCACCTGGATGGTTCAGTGGTTGAACATCTGCCTTTGGCTCAGTCTTGATCCCAGAGTCCCAGGATGGAGTCTCGCATCAGGTTCCCGGCAGGGAGCCTGCTTCTCACTCTGCCTATGTCTCTGTTTCTCTGTGTCTCTCATGATTAAATAAACAAAATATTTATTATTTTTTTAAAGATGTTATTTATTTATTCATGAGAGACACAGAGAGGGAGAGAGGCAGAGACACAGGCAGAGGGAGAAGCAGGCTCCATGCAGGGAGCCGGACATGGGACTCGATCCGGGGTCTCCAGGATCACGCCCTGGGCTGAAGGCAGCGCTAAACCTCTGAGCCACACGGGCTGCCCATAAAATATTTAAAAACAAATAAATAAATAAATAAATATTTTTCAAGATAAAAAGGCAAAACAGCAAGTTTTAAATTTAGCCTTGGAAATCTATAAACACACATATATAAATTAAATTACACATATGTATGTTAGGGTAAATTATATGTATTACTAAAAAGTAAAAAAATAAAATAAAATAAAATAAAATAAAAATTAAAGTATGGCTATTACAGTACCAGTACCATCACCAGCTAGACCCCAAAGCCTGACCTTTACAGCACAACTGCTTGTATACATTGACCTTTGTCCTCTATTTTTCCTTAAGCTCTTCTTTACAGCTTATCTCTTAACTCAGGCAAAAGACCCATGGGTATAACATACCTCAATGGAAATCAAAACTACTCCTCAAGCAATAACAACTGCCCAGACCACCCAGACTAGTTTGAACTTAATCCTCAATTCACCTTTGTGCAGATGGACCATGCAGTGACCTGTAGAATGACCTATCTTTACCCCTTTATAATACTAAAATCTCTGCCAGAGGAGCACAAGCCTCATTTACATAATATACAATGTATATTTAGGTATGTTTCCATGTCTTATGCATGACCTTCTGCCCACTTCTACATATGATGACAAGGTTCCCCTATGTAAATATTCATCCTAATCCTAAATAAAAAGAACCCATTCACCTCTGCTCAGGGAAGTCATGGTTTTGAAAATTATTCCCTGTGATCTCCTTATATGCTGCAAATAAAGTTTCTAATTTTTTTTCTTATGGAGTTGTTATAGTTATACCCATACATGAATATTATTTCTATCTCATTCCTCTTTCCCTACCTCTTTCTCTCTGATCTCTCATTTGTATTAGTTGCAGATGTGTTTTCCAGTTTGTAGCTTGTCTTTTGACTCTAATGCATCTTTTGTGGATAAGATTTTTCAATTTTTAAAATAGAAAAAGGTATTATTACTATTATCCATTATTTGAATGTTTGTGTTTTCATACAAAGACATTATTATGCAAATAATAATGCTGTGATTAGCATTATTAAAACATAGTTCTAAGCCAGTGATGCTGGATTTGAATCTTCACTTCCTCCTAGACTAGCTGAGTAATCTCAGGCATATTACTTCAGTCTTGGGCGGTAAGTGGAATTCTAAGATAGACCTTGAAATTTCTGCCTTTTTCTATGCATATTTTGTATAATCTCCCCCTTTTTTGGTGATTGGATAACTTATAGATATTGCAGGATATCATATCTGTGATAGGTTACTTATCAGTTGACTTTTAATCAAAAGGGAGATTATTGAGATGCTACTGACTTAACCAGTGAGTCTTTAGAAGGGAGGTTAGAGGAGATCCTTTCTGAGGTTAGAGGAGATGAAGTGTGCAAGAGCTTATGCCTATGGAGAGGTCCTTACATCAGATAGATTGCAAATATGAGAAAGAGAGAGGCTCATGTGGGAAGGACCTGAAAGCAGTCCCTGGTCACCTGCTAGCAAGACAATGGGGACCTTAGTCATATGTCCCAAGGAGATTATTTCTGCCAACCACTTGGAAGGGGATCTTTTCCTAATTGAATTTCCAGATGAGCACATAGCCAGCCAACACCTTAATTTCAGCCTTGTGAGTCCTGGAGCAGACATCCCAGTCAAGTATGTGAAGTTCCTCCCCCACAGAAATGTTGAGATAATATATTTGTGTTTTCAGCTTGTAGGTTTGTGATTATTCATCAGTAGAAAATTAATGCACCCTTGAGGCCCAATTTCTTCATTTGTAGAATGAAGATAGCAGTAGTTTCTAGTTCATAGAGTTGATTGTTGTCAAGATTGCATGAGTGACTAAATCAATATAGACTTGAAAGTGCTTAGCAGTACACAATGCTTGACGAGGTGAACACTATGCCAATGATAGATTTTAATCTGAGGAATATAGTCTTCCATATTTTATTCTAAAACTTTTAAAGTCTTGTACTTTTAAGTTTATAGTCAACTAGATAGTGATTTTTGTGGAGAATCTGAGGCAGGAATCCATCCTTCTTCCCTTCCTCCCTCCCTACCTTTCTTCCTTCCTGGAGAACCAATTGCATAAACACCATTAGTTGAAAATTCCATACTTTCCTCTGTGATATGAAATCCCATCACTTTCCTAGGCCAAGTATTCATCCATGCATGAGTTGATTACTCTGCTCTGTCATGTGCTGTATCGATTTCTTTCTTTTTTTCTTGTATCAATAACTCAGTCATCAACACAGTCTTAATATCTGTCGGGGCAAATCCCATCATTTTACTATTCATAAGTTTTCCCTCATTATTTTTTCCTTTTGAAAGAGTGAGACATGTATATTGCTAGAGGACACTAATGTTAACTATATGCACTATGTATTTTTGTTTACATATATATATCATCAGGGCGACTGTTACCCAGACCGAGATATAGAATATTTACCGTATGCATGTCTCTTATGAACAATACAAGTCTATAAAAACTTTTTTTTTTCTATAAAAACTTCTAACCAGTATTTGGACTTCTAAAACATGAATTTATTTTGACTATTTTGAACTTCATATAATTATACTTTTTAAAAAATATTTTGTTTTGTTTATATTGTTTCATTCAACATAATAATTCTGAGATCCACCCATTTTTGGATGTAATCAGATTTTTTTAAAATTCTGAGTGGCATTGCATTGTGTGATTATGCTGCAGTTTCATAATTTGCCTGTTAATAGTTTGTTTCCAGTTTTTGACTATTTGAATAATGTTGCTATGAACATTTTCCTGAAGGTCTTTAATTGATATATCCACTTATTATCTTGGATATATAGAGAAAAATATAATCACTGGGCCATTAAATAGATATATGCTTAATTAGAAACTTCTAATAGTTGTCCAAAACTGTTGCATAATTTTATATTCTCACCAGGATTGTATGAAAGTTACAGTTGCTCCATATTGCCAGTAATATTTAATAGGGGATGTTATCTTATTTTTTAACCGTTCTATTTCATTTTAGCTGATTAGGTCTTCATTATAGCTGTAATTTACTCTTCCTTGTAGCACATTTTCATATTCTTATTTGTTTATTGGCCATTTGATATCTTCTTAGTGAAATGTCTCCTCAGATATTTTTTATTTGTGTTCTTTGTCTTTTCTAACTGACTTATGATTTGTTTTACATTCATACATATACAACACACATATATTTAGTTTCTATAAATACACAAATATCTAGTTTCTATAAATATAATTTGTAATGATACATATGATTTTATTGAAATAAAGGCTTTTATGTAGAAAAAAAGTTTGAAAGTCATTGATTGAATTAGCATTTATTGAGTGCATAATGGCTGATGACAGAAATGTTTGTTGAGCACTGACTGTTCCAGGCATCGTATTAGGTTCTGAGAATTAAGTAGTGAAGAGCATAAGTGCAATTCTGACGTCAGGTTGCATACGGTGATAGAACATGAATAAAACAAATCAATATTTAAGTGCAATACATACAGGCTATTCTTAGAGCAATTAACAGCTAAAATATCCTAATCAAGAAAGTCAGGAAAGGAAGGCTTTTTTTTTTTTTAAGATTTTATTTATTTATTCATTAGAGACACCGAGAGAAAGAGAGAGAGAGACATAGGCAGAGGGAGAAGCAGGCTCCCTGTGAGGAGCTTGATGGAGGACTTGACCCCAGGATCCTGAGATCACCACCTAACCTGAAGTCAAATGCTCAACCACCAAGCCACCCAGGTGTCCCAGGAAAGGAATTCTAAGGAAGGACCATTGACGTTGAGGCTTTAACTGTGTCAAAGAAAAATATGGCACAGAACTCAAAATTTTTTGTTATCTTATGGAAAAGGCAGGCCCTAAAAAGGTAGTTACAATACTGTTAAATGTTATTATAAGAGGAATTCATATAGGATATAAGAACATAGAAGGAACAAGTGACCAAGTTTGGTTAGAAGTCTTATTAGAGGAATTTATAGCATAGCTGAAGAAAATTTCAGACATTTTAAAAACAATTCCTGGGGGCATCTGAATGGCTCAGTGGATTCAGTGTCCAGCTCTTGGCTTTAGCTCAGGCCACGATCTTATGGGTCCTGAGATTGAGCCCTGTGTCAGGCTCCATGTTCAGTAAAGGAATCTGCTCAAAGATTCTCCCCCTTGTCCCTCTCCCAGCTCATGCCCTGCTCTCCACACATGCACATGCAGGTACTCTCTCTCCCTTTCTCAAATAAATAAATAAATAAATAAAATTTTTTTAAATGGACAATTGCTGAATATTGGACTTTTACTCGTACTACTTCTTTACTTTGATGATTTATTTCCTATTTAAGAAATCTCATGGTAGTTAAACTTTCAGTACCTAATATTATCTTTATGGTGCATTAACAACAACAAATATTAGGCCCTGGATTCAGATACCATGCTGTGAATGAACTTGATGAAGTTTGTGATCATGTACCTACAACTAGGCAGCCAGGTGTATGAAACAGATTATGTTAAAGCAATATAAACTGATCTAATATAAATGTTAATGAAGTAGATTATTTACCTTATGATTTTAACATAAATTTACAGCATGTTTGTGTCTGTGGCACCAATAATTTTTGAATAAGGATAGCATTCTTATATATTTAAGAGCCCTTATATGATATCCATCAATCCCCCAAGAAATTTTGCATGCACACAACATACAGGATAAATTAGCACAAGATTAATCAGCTGGGTAATACACAACAATTACTTTTTTTCCACACAAGGATAGATCATCAAAGGCGGCTTCAGATTTGCTTTCTGATGTCTAACATGATTAATTGTATTTTTGTGACCTGAAAAGGAAAACTTTCTGCTATTATGGAGATCGACATTATTGGGCTTTGAAGGCTGTGTGCTCTTTTCCTTCATCTGGAAATTCTTTTAAAATTCGATAATGCTGGTTTAGAGGACTTCCCTCCTTGCTCAATTTTGTTTTATATTTGACAGAGTGCTGATTTTTGGAAGCCATAGTTTCATTATATAAGATTTCAAATCAAATGAATCATTTTATTAGGTACTAGGGTGGAATTAATGTTATATGAGGAGAATTTTCTTGTTCAAAATGGATAGAATTTCAGTTTGACATTTGAAAATACCAAATAGTTTTATAATTCCTTGAAGAATAAGATATTTTTGCTTTAAGCCTATGTAACAATATTTAGGGAAATATAAATACATTTTTCTCAATTTTAAATATCTATTCTTCAATTTAAACCAGTAAAATATAACAAGTTTATAATATAGTGGTGACTTCTTCGATTACTTCTATTTCCTGTGTATTTAACTTTAGTTTTGAAAGCTACTACTACTATTTAAAGGAAGGGATATATAACATCCCATTATGTTTACAAACTATTTGTCTTTGTTATTCAATGTCAAATAATTTCTTAGGATGCCAAAATTGGCATCAGTGTTTTATATAAGTTGTGCTTCAGTTAGCTACAAATGATGAGTACATATATGCAAACATTCTTCAGGAAAATTGATTGGAATAAAAGTATCTTTCTACTTATCATATCAGGGCCTATATAGCCAACACATACACAAGAGAAAGCAGCTACAAAGAGTCATAGGCAGAATGTTTTTAGTTCTCATTTCAGTAGCCAGAGGGGGACAGCTTGAAGTGTTGGATCAGAAGACATTAATGAGGCAGGAATGTTGGAAGGTGAATAGCACCCTTCCCGCCAAAAGTACACACCAACACTGCTTAACATTTAGTTCAGGTTGAAATGTGTAGTGCAAAAAGTTAAGCATATTAAAGAATTCAGAAGGCAGAAGCATCAAGAAAGAGGGCCTCTTCAGTTTATTAAAGATTAGTAGTTTTTAATCATAATGCATGGACATTGAGTAAAGCACCAAAAAGACCCATTGCTGTCGCTGACAAAATGCTTCTGTAGCCAGAAAAAAAGGCAGACAATGCACAAATTCAGAGGAGCTCGAGAAATGATAGAGTAGGGATGCCTGGGGGGCTCAGCTGTTGAGCGTCTGCCTTCAACTCAGGACGTGATCCTGGTCCAGGAATCGAGTCCCACATCAGGCTCCCTGCAAGGACCCTGCTTCTCCCTCTATCTCTCTGCCTGTCTCTCTGTGTCTCTCATGAACAAATAAATAAAATCTTAAAAAAAAAAAAAAGCGAGAAATGATAGAGTAGATCTCAGGGTAGAAAGGTAATTTAAGTGAAGATAACTAGTCATTTCATATTCTAAATACACATAAGTATTAATCAGTTTTTGGTAAGGATGTCACACTTGGAGACAATATATAAAATGGTTGCAGGCAGGGACTGTGACATCCCCACCTACTGGTATCCAAATCCATGCTCATTCATATATAGTCTTGTGCTGTTTCTAGTAAGTCCACGGTATATATTAGCTATCATTTTTCTTCTTAAAATAAGGGTGATGGTGTCTAAATTACGAATACCGTAAAACCGAGAGGATGTCTACTCCACCTTTAAAGTGTGCCCAACTCCAGATTCTGACAAGTGGTATGCATTCAATAAATATTTGTTCAGCGAGTGAACAGATGGATTGTATTATGTAAGTTTCTAACAAATGAGGTTTTATATTAACACTGGAGTTTTTAGTTCTGTGTTTGTTTCTGAATTCAATTAACTAATCCATTAATCTACCATGCCATGCCAGGTTTGCTCCCCTTATGTGTGTAGACTACATTCCATAACTAAGTCTACCCACACTCTTCCTTGAATACAGTTTGAACTGTTATTTTTTTGGTATTGCTCTACATAAATGCCCTCATTTCTTAGCATTCTCCCCTTAAAACTCTGTTTATCCTTCAAGTAAAAGTCTTATGTACTTCTCCAATCATGACTAAACACTCATTTCTAAATAATGGTAGTAATCATAATACTAAGATTAGGAAATGGAAGCACTTTAATGTACAGTACTTTCCCCTCACTTCATATTAACTTTACTGTCTTTTTTTCAGCAAGATAGTAATGGTCTTACATGTCTCATATATATATTATCTTTCTTATTTGTTTGTATTTGTTGTGAGCATTTCCTTCCTTAACATTGATTGCTGTATGATAGCATAGATGCTTTTTCCTAATGTTTAAGTTAGGAAAAAAAAAATGATTTGAGTTCTCCTGCGTAAAGAACTCTTAATGCATAATCTGAATAAGATCCTCAAATGCAATTAGATGCTGATATTTTGTCACACTGTATTTGCAACAGGGACTTGATTGTTATATTGGGTGTTACTGCTGCTGTAAGGTGTATTCTTTCTTGGGGTAATCCTTTCTATTTGCTTTTTTTAAAAGAAACCCCAGAGCTGAACATTATATTATAAAACCAGTTAATTCTAGGAGTGAAGTAGGCTCTGTTTTTTATGTAGCATTTTTGTACTCTTCAAATCTATACTGAGAGCCTTTGATATTACTATTTTACAAAGCAGGCTTCCTTCCTGAGTTTTTGTCAATTAGATGTACTTACTAAATATTCTAGTTCATCAAAATTTTACATAAAATATAATGCAATAATGGTATATTGTGTTTCTATTTTTCAGCTTCAAAATAATTCAGGAAAATACAGGCAAATATTGCAGGACTCTAAAGAGGGAATCAGAGGGGTCAGGCTCGTTTGTCAGACCCTTTGGCCTCATTAATGTATATATAATTATAAGGTGATTGTTTTCTTCTGTCTAATTGAGGGGGGAGTGGGTTATTAATAGTTTCCCTTTTATGAAGAGAGAAGAACAAGAAAGTCAGGAAGTGTAAAATCAAGGATACCATGTAGGTTATTGATTTGATAATCTATGGTACCATTTTATGAATGACTTTAAATCTTTGTAGCTTCTCAATTAACTATAGATTCTAGATACTGACTGAGAGGAAAATTAGAGTTATTTAAAAATCTATGCTCTATTGAAATTCTTTTCTAGACTGTTGTCATTTGAAATACATAAACAAAAAGCAGGCTGCAAAGAGAGGGGAGGGGCAAGACGGGGGGAGAGTAGGGTCCCCAAGTCACCTGTCCCCACCAAATTACCTAGATAACCTTCAAATCATCCTGAAAATATACGAATTCGGCCTGAGATTTAAAGAGAGACCAGCTGGAATGTTGCAGTGAGAAGAGATCGCGCTTCTATCAAGGTAGGAAGACGGGGAAAAGAAATAAAGGAACAAAAGGCCTCCAAGGGGGAGGGGCCCCGCGAGGAGCCGGGCTGAGGCCGGGGCGAGTGTCCCCAGGACAGGAGAGCCCCGTTCCGGAGACGCAGGAGCTGCACCGACCTTCCCGGGGGAAAGGGGCTCGCGGGGAGTTGGAGCAGGACCCAGGAGGGCGGGGATGCCCTCGGGCTCCCGGGGACACTAACAGACACCTGCGCCCCGGGAGAGTGCGCCGAGCTCCCTAAGGGCTGCAGCGCGCACGGGGGACCCGGAGCAGCTCGGAGGGGCTCGGGGGGGCTCCGCGGAGGGGGCTGCGGGGCGGGAGCAGCTCGGGGGGCTCGGGGGAGGCTCCGCGGAGGGGGCTGCGGGGGCGGGAGCTCGAATCCAACAGCGCAGGCTCCAGAGCACTGGGCGCCGGGACACAGCCCAGGATCCGGCCACCCCCGGGACAGGCAGAGGCCGGGAGGGCCCAGGACAGCGAGGACGCTCCTGCCCCAGCTGAGCAGATCAGCGGCCCCGCCTCGGAGCCGCCAGGCCCTGCAGACGGAGAGCTCTGGAGCTACTGCGGGGGCTGACTCCAGGGCTGCAGAGCTGGCCCCGCCACTGCTGTTGTTCCTCCTGGGGCCTCACGGGGTAAACAACCCCCACTGAGCCCTGCGTCAGGCAGGGGCACAGCAGCTCCCCCAACTGCTAACACCTGAAAATCAGCACAACAGGCCCCTCCCCCAGAACACCAGCTAGACGGACAAGGTCCAGGGGAAGTCAAGGGACTTAAAGTACACAGAATCAGAAGGTACTCCCCCGTGTTTTTTTGTTTTTTATTTTTTTTCTTTTTGATTTGTTTGCTTCCCCCACCCCTTTTTTCTTCCTTTCTTTCTTTTTCTTTCTCTTTTTTTCTCTTTTGTTTCTTCCTTTTTTCTTTTTTCTTTCCTTCTTTCTCTCCTCTCTTTTTCTCCTTTTCCCAATACAACTTGTTTTTGGCCACTCCGCACTGAGCAAAATGACTAGAAGGAAAACCTCACCTCAAAAGAAAGAATCAGAAACAGTCCTCTCTCCCACAGAGTTACAAAATCTGGATTACAATTCAATGTCAGAAAGCCAATTCAGAAGCACTATTATACAGCTACTGGTGGCTCTAGAAAAAAGCATAAAGGACTCGAGAGACTTCATGACTGCAGAATTTAGAGCTAATCAGGCAGAAATTAAAAACCAATTGAATGAGATGCAATCCAAACTACAAGTCCTAACGACGAGGGTTAACGAGGTGGAAGAACGAGTGAGTGACGTAGAAGACAAGTTGATAACAAAGAGGGAAGCTGAGGAAAAAAGAGACAAACAAAAGACCATGAAGATAGATTAAGGGAAATAAATGACAGCCTGAGGAAAAAAACCCTACGTTTAATTGGGGTTCCCGAGGGCGCCGAAAGGGACAGAGGGCCAGAATATGTATTTGAACAAATCCTAGCTGAAAACTTTCCTAATCTGGGAAGGGAAACAGGCATTCAGATCCAGGAAATAGAGAGATCCCCCTCTAAAATCAGTAAAAACCGTTCAACACCTCGACATTTAATAGTGAAGCTTGCAAATTCCAAAGATAAAGAGAAGATCCTTAAAGCAGCAAGAGACAAGAAATCCCTGACTTTTATGGGGAGGAGTATTAGGGTAACAGCAGACCTCTCCACAGAGACCTGGCAGGCCAGAAAGGGCTGGCAGGATATATTCATGGTCCTAAATGAGAAGAACATGCAACCAAGAATACTTTATCCAGCAAGGCTCTCATTTAAAATGGAAGGAGAGATAAAGAGCTTCCAAGACAGGCAGCAACTGAAAGAATATGTGACCTCCAAACCAGCTCTGCAAGAAATTTTAAGGGGGACTCTTAAAATTCCCCTTTAAGAAGAAGTTAAGTGGAACAATCCACAAAAACAAGGACTGCATAGATATGATGGTGACACTAAACCCATACCTTTCGATAGTAACTCTGAACGTGAACGGGCTTAATGACCCCATCAAAAGGCGCAGGGTTTCAGACTGGATAAATAAGCAGGACCCACCTATTTGCTGTCTACAAGAGACTCATTTTAGACAGAAGGACACCTACAGCCTGAAAATAAAAGGTTGGAGAACCATTTACCATTCGAATGGACCTCAAAAGAAAGCAGGGGTAGCCATCCTTATATCAGATAAACTAAAATTTACCCTAAAGACTGTAGTGAGAGATGAAGAGGGACACTATATCATACTTAAAGGATCTACCCAACAAGAGGACTTAACAATCCTCAATATATATACCCCGAATGTGGGAGCCGCCAAATATATCAATCAATTAATAACCAAAGTGAAGAAATACTTAGATAATAATACACTTATACTTGGTGACTTCAATCTAGCTCTTTCTATACTCGATAGGTCTTATAAGCACAACATCTCTAAAGAAACGAGAGCTTTAAATGATACACTGGACCAGATGGATTTCACAGATATCTACAGAACTTTACATCCAAACTCAACTGAATACACATTCTTCTCAAGTGCACATGGAACTTTCTCCAGAATAGACCACATACTGGGTCACAAATCGGGTCTGAACCAATACCAAAAGATTGGGATCATCCCCTGCATATTATCAGACCATAATGCCTTGAAATTAGAACTAAATCACAACAACAAGTTTGGAAGGACCTCAAACACGTGGAGGTTATGGACCATCCTGCTAAAAGATGAAAGGGTCAACCAGGAAATTAAGGAAGAATTAAAAAGATTCATGGAAACTAATGAGAATGAAGATACAACCGTTCAAAATCTTTGGGGTGCAGCCAAGCAGTCCTGAGGGGGGAAATACATCGCAATACAAGCATCCATTCAAAAACTGGAAAGAACTCAAATACAAAAGCTAACCTTACACATAAAGGAGCTAGAGAAAAAACAGCAGATTGACCTCACGCCCAGCAGAAGAAGAGAGTTAATAAAGATTCAAGCAGAACTCAACGAAATCGAGACCAGAAGAACTGTGGAACAGATCAACAGAACCAGGAGTTGGTTCTTTGAGAGAATTAATAAGATAGATAAACCATTAGCCAGCCTTATTAAAAAGAAGAGAGAGAAGACTCAAATTAATAAAATCATGAATGAGAAAGGAGAGATCACTACCAACACCAAGGAAATACAAACGATTTTAAAAACATATTATGAGCAGCTATACGCCAATAAATTAGGCAATCTAGAAGAAATGGACGCATTCCTGGAAAGCCACAAACTACCAAAACTGGAACAGGAAGAAATAGAAAACCTGAACAGGCCAATAACCAGGGAGGAAATTGAAGCAGTCATCAAAAACCTCCCAAGAGACAAGAGTCCAGGGCCAGATGGCTTCCCAGGGGAATTCTATCAAACGTTTAAAGAAGAAACCATACCTATTCTCCTAAAGCTGTTTGGAAAGATAGAAAGAGATGGAGTACTTCCATATTCGTTCTATGAGGCCAGCATCACCTTAATTCCAAAACCAGACAAAGACCCCACCAAAAAGGAGAATTACAGACCAATATCCCTGATGAACATGGATGCAAAAATTCTCAACAAGATACTAGCCAATAGGATCCAACAATACATTAAGAAAATTATTCACCATGACCAGGTAGGATTTATCCCCTGGACACAAGCCTGGTTCAACACTCGTAAAACAATCAATGTGATTCATCATATCAGCAAGAGAAAAACCAAGAACCATATGATCCTCTCATTAGATGCAGAGAAAGCATTTGACAAAATACAGCCTCCATTCCTGATCAAAACTCTTCAGAGTGTAGGGATAGAGGGAACTTTCCTCGACATCTTAAAAGCCATCTAGGAAAAGCCCACAGCAAATATCATTCTCAATGGGGCAGCACTGGGAGCCTTTCCCCTAAGATCAGGAACAAGACAGGGATGTCCACTCTCACCACTGCTATTCAACATAGTACTGGAAGTCCTCGCCTCAGCAATCAGACAACAAAAAGACATTAAAGGCATTCAAATTGGCAAAGAAGAAGTCAAACTCTCCCTCTTCGCCGATGACATGATACTCTACATAGAAAACCCAAAAGCCTCCCCCCCCCCGCCCCGAAGATTGCTGGAACTCATACAGCAATTTGGTAGTGTGGCAGGATACAAAATCAATGCCCAGAAATCAATGGCATTTCTATACACTAACAATGAGACTGAAGAAAGAGAAATTAAGGAATCAATCCCATTTACAATTGCACCCAAAAGTATAAGATACCTAGGAATAAACCTAAGCAAAGAGGTAAAGGATCTATAACCTAAAAACTGTAGAACACTTCTGAAAGAAATTGAAGAAGACAAAGAGATGGAAAAATATTCCATGCTCATGGATTGTCAGAATTAATATTGTGAAAATGTCAATGTTACCCAGGGCAATTTACATGTTTAATGCAATCCCTATCAAAATACCATGGACTTTCTTCAGAGAGTGAGAACAAATTATTTTAAGATTTGTGTGGAATCAGAAAAGACCCCGAATAGCCAGGGGAATTTAAAAAAAGATAACCATATCTGGGGGCATCACAATGCCAGATCTCAGGTTGTACTACAAAGCTGTGGTCATCAAGACAGTGTGG
This sequence comes from Canis aureus, assembly GCF_053574225.1. Classification (NCBI taxonomy): domain Eukaryota; kingdom Metazoa; phylum Chordata; class Mammalia; order Carnivora; family Canidae; genus Canis; species Canis aureus. The sequence goes on from NC_135648.1 coordinate 18,964,574, forward strand.
TACTGGCACAAAAACAGACACATAGATCAATGGAACAGAATAGAGAACCCAGAAGTGGACCCTGAACTTTATGGTCAACTAATATTCAATAAAGGAGGAAAGACTATCCATTGGAAGAAAGACAGTCTCTTCAATAAATGGTGCTGGGAAAATTGGACATCCACATGCAGAAGAATGAAACTAGACCACTCTCTTGCACCAGACACAAAGATAAACTCAAAATGGATGAAAGATCTAAATGTGAGACAAGATTCCATCAAAATTCTAGAGGAGAACACAGGCAACACCCTTTTTGAACTTGGCCACAGTAACTTCTTGCAAGATTCATCCACGAAGGCAAAAGAAACCAAAGCAAAAATGAACTATTGGGACTTCATCAAGATAAGAAGCTTTTGCACAGCAAAGGATACAGTCAACAGAACTAAAAGACAACCTACAGAATGGGAGAAGATATTTGCAAATGACTTATCAGATAAAGGGCTAGTTTCCAAGATCTATAAATAACTTCTTAAACTCAACAGCAAAGAAACAAACAATCCAATCATGAAATGGGCAAAAGACATGAAGAGAAATCTCACAGAGGAAGACATAGACATGGCCAACAGGCACATGAGAAAATGCTCTGCATCACTTACCATCAGGGAAATACAAATAAAACCACGATGAGATACCACCTCACACCAGTGAGAATGGGGAAAATTAACAAGGTGGGAAACCACAAATGTTGGAGAGGATGCGGAGAAAAGGGAACCCTCTTACACTGTTGGTGGGAATGTGAACTGGTGCAGCCACTCTGGAAAACTGTGTGGAGGTTCCTCAAAGAGTTAAAAATAGACCTGCCCTATGACCCAGCAATTGCCCTGCTGGGGATTTACCTCAAAGATACAGATACAGTGAAACGCCGGGACACCTGCACCCCGATGTTTCTAGCAGCAATGTCCACAATAGCCACACTGTGGAAGGAGCCTCGGTGTCCATCGAAAGATGATGGATAAAGAAGCTGTGGTCTATGTATACAATGGAATATTCCTCAGCCACTAGAAATGACAAATACCCACCATGTGCTTCAATGTGGATGGAACTGGAGGGTATTATGCTGAGTGAAGTAAGTCAATTGGAGAAGGACAAACAGTGCATGTTCTCATTCATTTGGGGAATATAAATAATAGTGAAAGGGAATAGAAGGGAAGGGAAAAGAAATGTGTGGGAAATATCAGAAAGGGAGACAGCACATGAAGACTCCTAACTCTGGGAAACGAACTAGAATTAGGGGTGGTGGAAGGGGAGGAGGGCAGGGGGTGGGGGTGACTGGGTGACGGGCACTGAGGGGGGCACTTGACGGGATGAGCACTGGGTGTTATTCTGTATTTGGTAAATTGAACACCAATAAAAAATAAATTTATTATTTAAAAAAGCAGGGTGCTCTGGAGCTTCAAAAATATAATTAGTTTAGACTGAATACCTCTTTGTTTTAGCTAGGACATTCTTTATACCAAAACACTCTTTGAAACTTTAAAAATTTCAATTTCATTTACATGTTTACAAAGTTCCTTTTATCCTAGAACTTTTTTTTATTTTTTTTAATTTTTATTTATTTATGATAGTCACAGAGAGAGAGAGAGAGGCAGAGACACAGGCAGAGGGAGAAGCAGGCTCCATGCACCGGGAGCCCGACGTGGGATTCGATCCCGGGTCTCCAGGATCGCGCCCTAGGCCAAAGGCAGGCTCCAAACCGCTGCGCCACCCAGAGATCACTATCCTAGAACTTTTGATATTACTTAGCCTCTCTTCCTTAGAGAAATGGGGTGGTTAGTAAATTAATTTTATGCCTATTCCATACTATATATATAGTAGGCTGAATCCTCTAAAGTTAGGCATTTTAAAGATGATAATATTTGTTGAACATTACTTTGAATCAATTATGAGGCCATTTAGTAAGTGCCATTTTAAAAGTACTGACTTTTTAAAAATACTTTTTAAATGGAAATAGTTAAAAGGACATTGTCTTCCTTACTTTGGCAATTAAGCCAACTAAAATTTCTCTGTATCATTAGCCTAATGTCAATATAATTCACAACTAATATTAAATAACACATAACACTTTAAGAGTATCAATCTTCAAAATTCAAAATGATATTTTTCAAATATTTCTACTTAAATTGTTTGACACTTAAGTGTTGTGATATATTATTCTGTTGAGCAAATTTTAGGGTAGGTTAGGGGTTTAGAAATACTTATTTTATGGACTTTTTTATCTTTTGGATTTTCTTGACATAAATATATTTTTGTATGTGCATGTTATCATATCTCTTAACTTTTCTAAAAACTTTTAGCCTTGACCTGGAGTTCATCTTCTTTTATATCATGTTTCTTTTTATCTCAGGGCAGTTCTTGGCTTTGTCAAGGATACCAAAGACAAAAGACTCAAAAAGCAGTAAAGCACTTCTCTTTTTTGTTCCTGAAGTTATTTTTTTGTACGTTATTTCATGTTTTATCTTTTGTGATTTCTTTTACAAAATTCAGATATTGTTACTAGTCAGCAATAGACTCTCTTCAGGGGTCCTTTGGTTTCTCATAAACTACTGTGATAATTTATTGGGTGCTTTCACAACACACACATAAGATATTTTGTGATTTATATGTCTTAATGTGTACTGACTTTGCTATAAAACATCTTTAACTTTTATGATTAACTATTCCGGTGTACCTCGTAACATTCAATAGCCATGCATAAAACATCTGATGATTATGCTGTTTGAAATCCAGCTTCAAAGATTGCAATTTGAATAATTAGGAAATTGGTGGAATATTTTTCTTGCATGTCATTGATTTTTTTTTCCCTCCAAACTACTAAACTGTGTTTCTGTAAAGTATTATAATTGATGCCACCAACATATACCAACTGGCATTTTTGCTTCTATTAAAACAGATTTCAGTTAGTCACTGTAATAAAATATTCTTATGTGCAGATTCTGTTCAGTGTAATGTTTAGTTTGATAGAATGAGACAAGTGATATCACTATATTGTCTATTGGATCTGATGTCCAATAAATCAGATGAAAGCTTGATCCACATGCCATGCTGCAGAAAAATAATAATCAAATTTGGAATCTTAGACATTACAAAAAGTAGATTCTGTTTCTAAATCCCAGTGTATGAAAATAATTTTTTAATCAACCATAACCAAAAAAAAAAAAACCATAACCATGAATTTCCCATTCTTAATGTCATGACATTGAACATGTTTATGAATCAAAATAGAATAGCATGCTTGTTTTCCAAGTGAAGCTTACATATTATTCTATATTCCAAGTTATGAAAGGCACTGCTTTCAGTACTCCAGAAATTCAGGCAATAAAGATTGGTTGGGAAAAGTCAAACATGATATATTTTAAAAATGGAAGCACTTATTTAAGGTATAAGGGCTTAATATAATTTATATGAAAGCCAGAAATAATTTCTAGACAGAAATGATATTTAATATTATTGGATTTAAACAAGATTAGTATACATCAGTGTGTATACCACACCTCTACTTCAGAAATGTGCCCAATGTTATAATCTGAGTTAAAATCAAAAAGAAAAATGTGTCTCAAAATATATTTTATGGGAATTGCAGCTAAAAGCTATAACGTATTTCTAAAGAAAATGTGGTTTTGGGGTGAGCGTCTATTAGAATCTTCTCCCCCTTCATTTTTCCTTTTTCCCACTCTACCCTTTAACTTGGCATATATTTGAAAAGTGAAGGGATGCTCTGTCCTGCCAGTTTCTCTGTCCCACATTACATGCTGTCAATTCCATGTGTAGCCAGTGTTGGGCAGGTGTTACAGGTGTCTCAGAGTTCCTCAGCCTGTGGATATAAACAAGTGCCAATTTTAGTTTTTTGTTTTTTTCTCTTCAGGTCATTATGATACGATCATACATCCTTTTTTCGGTTTCCTTTTATCCTAATGTTTGTAGTGAACCCAGGGTTACTTGCCTAAGTTCAAAGAACCATTGCTCCCGTTACCTTGCCATTTGTCACTTGTTATCCAAGAAAGAGAATTTAGAGTGATATCTAAAAGCTAGAATCCCTATAAAGTGATTTCAAATAGTCTTGCCCATCGGGCTAGGTTGCTTTCTGGGCTGAGTGGAGAATGTTGAGATCCAGGCGGGATGCTCAGTCAGGGGCTGACTAAATCACTGTTTTAGGTGCTTTGTTCAGTGCCATCAGGAATGTGTGGACAGGCATCTCTCAGTTAGGTTGGGGTTCTATTAAGTGTAAAATGCTATTAGTAAAAGCATTTCTGCACTCTGTTAGGTAGAATTCTAAGACAACCCTCAAGATTCCATATTCCCTTTTAAATTCCAGGGATATGAGTATGATGGGATATTAGTCATGTGATTAGGTTATGTTATATCCCACAGATGACTTGGGAAGATAATCTAGATAAACTAATTCACAGGAACTGTTGAAAAGCCATAAATTTTCCCTTGCTGGGTACAGAAAAGGAAATCACAAAAGATTTGAAGTGTAAGAAGCTTCCAACACAAGGAAGTTTTTCACTGCTGAGATGGAGGGGTCTACCCGGCAAAGATGGGACGGCAGCATAAGTAGCTGAGAGCAGTCCATGATCCACAGCTTGTATGCCTATAGGGACCTGGCTTCTACACCCACAGAAATGAACTCCGCCAATCTGAACAAGATTAGAAGTCCATCTTTCTCTAGTGCCTCATAAGAATGCAACAGACTGATGCCTTGATTGTAGCCACTAAAGCCCTCAGAGCAGAGAGGATCCAGTTAAACTGGACAGACTGCTCACCCACAGGAACTGAGGTGATAAATGTGCATTATTTTAAGACGGTAATTTTGTCTGAGCAATAAAAATACTAATACAGGTACCAAGTGTTTCCTCTATCTTTTTCATTAAGATTTCTAGGGGATCCCTGGGTGGCTCGGTGGTTTGGTGCCTGCCTTTGGCCCAGGGTGTGATCCTGGGGTCCTGGGATTGAGTCCCTCATCGGGCTCCATGCGTGGAACCTGTTTCTCCCTCTATCTGTGTCTCTGCCTCTCTCTCTCTGTGTCTCTCATGAATAAATAAATAAAATCTTAAAAAAAAAAAATTCTATTTAGACTTGTCCTTCACAGCTGTATGGGCACCTTACAGAGCCACTTTAGTCCATAGGACTGATTTTGATACTTTTCAAAGTCAAAATGAAGAGAAAGGACCACAGAATCTTCTCAAAGATGAATACTGAACACATTAAGTTCACATAAATATATTAAATAGGTAGACAGAAAAGGATGCCACCAGTCTTTGACTACTTTGTAGTCTAACTCCAAAGCCCCACACCACCTCATGAACAGCGCTTGGGGTTTTGCACTCCATTTGCATCATTAAAGGATCTATTGAGGAGGACCCAGAAGGCAGATATTGTTTGTAAATTTCAAGGTAGTAGATTTTCTGCTTCAAAATAGTCATTGGATTTTCTGTTGTTTGATTTCCTGTATCAGTTTTGGAAAATTAGAAGACATCTTTTCAAATACTGCTTATGTCCCACTTCACTCTTCTCCATCAGGTACTACAATTCTTTCTGAGACGCTTGCAGTATCCCTTGACCTCTTATTTTCACTTTTACATTTTTTTAAAATATTGTTTTTGTCTCTCTGTAGGTCATTCTGGTTATATTCTTCTACCTAATTACCAGCTTAACAATTTTATTTAACTGTGTCTAGTTGGCTGTTAAACACACCCACTGAGCCATTAATTTCAGTTATTGTGTTTTTCAGTTCCCCTATTTGTAGTTCTATTTTTCTGCAAATTGGTTTGCTTTCCTTTCTTTAATCTTGATTACAATACTGTCTTTTTTATAGTAGACATAACTATTTTATTTTTTTAAAGAGTTTATTTATTTATTCATGAGAGACAGAGAGAGAGAGACAGAGACAGAGGCAGAGACACAGGCAGAGGGAGAAGCAGGATCCATGCAAGGAGCCCGAGGTGGGACTCGATCCTGGGTCTCCAGGATCAGGCCCTGGGCGGAAGGCGGCGCTTAACTGCTGAGCCACCCGGTCTGCCCCGGCATAACTATTTTAAAGTTTGTATTTCAATGCATCATTTTTTGGCTTCTCAATTGAATCCATTTCTATTCTCTGTTGCTTCTCTTATGTTTGTATAATCTTACCTTGTTTGCATATATGCATCATTTTCTTTTTAACTAAATGCCAACTTTTATGAATAAATGGAGGTGTGGAATGGTGTTATCTCCATCAAGAAAAGATTTATTTCTTATTCTGATAAAACGGAATCACTTTAAATCCAATTATATTGAAATGATTAAAAGTTGGACTTCCTGTGTGGACATGTCTGATTTTGGTTAACCCTCTAGCTATAGCACTGTTTGCTGGAGTCTAAGCTGAAAGCCTGGGTAGGAAGATCATCAAGCCATTAACATATTTTTTCTCAACTCATGAACCTCAATTTTGCTCCTCTTAGGCTCTAATCTCTTTGGGCTATCAATCTCTCCCCTGATTCTTATTCAGCTCTCTGTCTGAACTGTTAGAGAACCCTGGGAGAAAAACATTACAAATCTTATTTTATGTTTCTGGATTCCTTTAAACTTCTGGATTGGGACTTGAGATACATATTTTTGAATCCTGTTGCAGATTTGCTAGTTTATTATGAAAAAGATTTTGAATTATTTAGATGGTTATTATCTAAAACAAAACTGGTCTATGTATGTATGTGTGTGTATATGTTATTTATATAGTATATGTATACTATATTTATATTTATTTACTATAGTTACTGTATTTATAGAGTATATATATATATATATCATTTTATGCTTACAAAATAACTTTGAATGAATTTAATGACAAGTCCATAACCTTACTGTTCAAAACTTACCTGAGTGGTAGGTTACGCCAAACATTTATCATAGACTCTCATAGAATTGCACATTTAAAGTCTCTATTCTTTATACATATCAGAGTCTTGGATAGTTGGAAAGAAATTGAAGGAAAAATAATGCATTGGATTGGAAATATTACTGTTAATGATGGTTGATTATTATGTGCAAAACTTGTTTACAGCTTAGAGTACATTTTGATTTCAATTTCACCAGATTATTATTGATTTCCCCCCTTATTTTCTATTTTAGAAATCTTGCACCAATACTTAAGTTTTGGTTCAGCACATGGTGGAAGGAAAGGTAAGAAATTCATTTTTTTCAGTAGTGTATGTAATATATGTAGAATGTTTTGGATATTTGAATCCTCAAATAGAGAATTATGTTTATTATACTTTTTAATCAATAGCTCTTGATAACAGTAGCACTGATTGTCTAAAATATTTTTTGAAGTAAAAAGTATTGTGTATCTTAAAGCAAACATTCCTGATGCTCAAAACAAGAAATATTTGACAACTTTATTGACAATTAACATTTAAATCATATATCAGGTATGATCTTATGTTCAATAATTTTTGAAATAGTTGGCAATAATAGCATTGACTACATGAGGTGAAGAATTCTGTATTATTTTATGAGTTTAAAAAATGACGACTATAAGCTATCAAAACACTTTCCTTTTTATGGAAACTTAATTCGATATTCCTTGAGGTTTCTGACAGGCCAAATCATGTTGGGCATAAACTTTTGCTGTTCACTCTAGCATGGAGAACATATATTCATAAATATTTATTCATATATATAAATTACATATTTCTCCTGAAAGTATTCAGTGAGATTATATATATACCAAAAATTTAATACGAGGACCCTTTATGAGATTTGGAAAAGAACCACTCCTAATTTTATGATATTTATAGATATTTATGATAACATAAGATTATTTATTCTATTTTAATGTATATGATAACATAGGATTATTTTAATGTATAAATAGTTAATACCTTATCTTTTGGCTTAGAACACATTGTGTATATTATGTACATTTTATTTAAAAAATACAAAAATCAGGGCAGCCCTGGTGGCTCAGTGGTTTAGCCCCACCTTTGGCCCAGGGTGTGATCCTGAAGACCTGGGATCGAGTCCCACATCAGGCTCCCGCATGGAGCCTGCTTCTCCCTCTGCCTGCATCTCTGACTCTCTGTGTCTCTCATGAATAAATAAATAAAGTCTTAAAAAAATCATATGGTTTCAATGTACATTGGGATTTAAATATACATTGATATGTTTACATTGAACACCTTGAATAATGTAGTAACATTAAAAGTGGTTTTCTTTTATTATTTTAGTGTTGGTCCACAAGAACTAATTGGAGTTTTCTGGGTTTTGTTTTGTTTTGTTTTGTTTGTATTTTAAGATTTTATTTATTCATGAGAGACAGAGAGAGAGAGGCAGAGACACAGGCAGAGGGAGAAGCAGACTCCCTGCAAGGAGCCTGATGTGGGACTCAATGCAGATCCTGGGATCATGCCCTGAGCGGAAGGCAGCCGTTCAACCACTAAGCCACTCAGGCTTCCCTGTTTGTTTTGTTTTTAGCTAGGTCTTGGCTAGAAGCTGGAGAGTTTTCAAAGCTATAAATATATCATCATTGCCATATAGAAACTTATAGTTTTATTTGAAATATAATGTGTAAAAATGATTGCCCAGAAATACAACCTTCCTAGTCGCTCAAAAAATCCGTTAGATGAGCAACATTTTTCTTTTCTAGAATAGAATATATATCTAAAAAAAGTCTGTGAAAATGCTGGGTTTTGTAAATGCTACGCATGATCACATAGCATCAGAGTTTAGAGCAGGCAAATTCTCAGTCTTAATATTTAGGTCATTTGGGGCTCAGGGAATATATAAAATTTGCATAGATAGATCCATTCAGAAAAAAAAAAGGACTTTTGCTTATCTTATAAAGGCACAGATAAGAAATGAATCATGATTATATTTTAGGTGATTTTGAATTAACTCACTCTTTTCTGGAAAAAGAGGCTAATCTCAAAAAATAATTTTAGTATGGTTATTTATCTAGCTGCTATTCAGGTAATATACACAAGATAAAATTTTGATCCTTAGGAATTAATTATATTCCTTCTAATGTATGGTCTAGACTGACATTTTCCCTTTCCAAAACATCTTCCAAACTAAGTGCTTTTGATCAGATGATGAACTAAATGACGAATATAAACCAATATATCAGTACAAATCAATCATTCATGGGAAAGCAAATAATGGTAGAGCAAAGATGAAGCCTTGGGGTGCTCTATACTTAGAAAATAAGGCATTCACATGACAGTATCTTATCATCATTGTTATGGACATTATATATTTCCCGAAACTTATAGTTTACAGAGATTATTTCCTCTACTTTGATGCTGTTTTACTAAGAAACATTAGTTAGGGCCCTAAAACTTTTCAAACTGTCTGGAAAAAATTAGGGGTCACAGGTTGTAGATGTATTCTCCTATTTTATAAGAATTCATGCTTAGTTTTTTGTTTTTCCTTTTTTTTTTTTTTTTTTGTCATTTGGCAACTCTTCCTAGAATGTTTCTATGAAAATGAATGATAAATATGCAATAAATATTTATATGAATAAAAAATAGTTACATTTGATTATCAGCAATTTCTGTTAAGACTAAAAATAAACTAGTGTGAGCTGAATTATCTTCATTCTGAGAAATATTGGTTTTAATGGACTCATGTTATCCTGTGAACTTTGTTCAGCAATGTTAAAACATTACCCCTAGTACATCTGGTCTCAAAAGAAAAATGCCATTATAAAAATAATGATAATACAAATGAGGCTTATTCTGGTGATTCTTTGTTACATATTCATGTTCATGCCATGCAAATTAAATGTGAAGGTAGAAATACATATAGAAATAGATTAACTTAATCAACCATAAAGCAAAAATTTTGAAATTTCAAAAAAATAAAATGACACTAAATAGCTTAGAAATATGAGTCATTGGAAAAGTAGGAAGTTTTTTTAAAGGGGGAGATGTGTTCTGATTTTGTGTTATCTCAAAGTATAATTTTATAATATTTTATGCTTCAAGATACCAAAACTCATTAAAATTTGTATGTATAAAATTGAACAAATGTAAAACTAGATGCCTTTCTAGTTAAACTAAGCATTTAATCAAAAGGCAAGGAATTCTAAAACTTTTACTCATGACACCAGAAAGAGCATTGCATTTTGATTTATTCATTAGTGTCTTCTTTCCTCTAACAAAGATGTTAGATGACACTTTGAAATGGAGTCTATGGCAGGCAAGGAAAATATAAACATGATGGATATGTTAAAAATATAAACTCAAAGATCTGACACCTGTGTCAAAGAACTGGACATGTAAAGGAAAACAGTAGAATACACTGAATGCAATGGTGGAGATGGTATTCATATGATTTGTTGTGTGAGAAGGAACTATGGCCACAGAGAAAAGCTGACTATTAGAGCTGTGGCTTAAGAAGTTAATTAGAACTTATTCGATAAGAGAGCAAACCTTAGGAAAAGTTAGAGAGTCTAGAGAAAGCATGTGCTAAAGAGCAAGAAGTCTGGAGATGTTGCCGAAGAACAATTTGAGAGTGGCAAGAAATGGGAGCAAGATGATTTGTGGTCAGGAAGAGGTGGCTTTTAGGGCACATTAAGGATCATGGACTGTAGACTGTCAGATGAAAATATCAGGCACAATCCAAATTCCCTGTTACAATTTCATGCAATATAGAAACTATGAAAATTAGTGATGGCTTCTAAGCCACTCAGTAACATGGGTAAGTGGTCTGTTCAGACAGATCACCCTGGAAGTTATTATGGAGCATAACTTTGAGGAAAATAAGAGAAAAGTTAGAAGGACTAGTTTATTGGAATGTCCTAGAAGTAGAACTCAACCAAGAAAATGTTAAAATGACTATTACTACAACTGCAATTATTATTAATGGTTATGTTTATGTATGTCCTGTGTATGCAAGGCACTGTGTTAATTGTACACATATTGTCTTATTACAATGCCAAGAACAAATCTGTGAAGATGATATTTATATCCTCATTGTTAGCCTACATCCTCCAGAAAGCAGACACCAAAAGGGGACCAAATGTGCAAAGATGTTTCCCCACAGGGAAAATGCCTATATGAGAGAAAATGCTGAGGAATGCAGAAAAAGAAAGTCTTCAGATTTCGATGTCAATCTGACATATGCTCAAGGGAGGGAGGACTGAGGGCTGGGTGGAGGTGATCTGGACTGCTGCAGAATCTAAAGTAGCTTTGTCAAGACTGTCAGGGAACCCTGGAGCCAAAGTCAGCAGTCATTGGAATCCCCTCTGTCCCAGGAATAGACCTTGCTTTGTATCCCTTCCCTACTCTGGTGCTGGTTGGGAGCAGCCCCCAGGAAGCATGGCCTCAGAGAAAACATGGCAGTGGATTTCAGAGTGCAATGACTGAGGCCCTTGCTCAGTTATGATTCCCCTGGTTGGACGTCTGTGAGAACCATTCTTATAGCCAGGAATAGCTATATAATTTGTGGGACCCAGTGTGAAATTAAAAAGCTGGATGCTTTGTTAAAAATAGTCAAAATTTCAACATCGCAACAACAGCGGGTTAAACCAACTGTAGCACAGGTCACATGCCCATAGAACAGCTCTGCTCATAGCCACCACAATTCCATTTACTAGATGAGGAAGGAAGTGTTAAAAAGTATTCTCAAACATTGTAAATAGTGTGGAAAAAACCATCAGTGGAGGAGTGGATAAAGCAATGTGGTATATGTATATAATGGAATACTATCTAGCCATTAAAAAAAAAGATAGCACAGATGAAACTTGAGGGGATTATGCTCTGTGAAATAAGTCACAGAAAGACAAATACTGCATGATTTCGTTTATATGTGGAATTTTAAAAATAAAACAAAAAGTCTCATAAATACAGACAATAGATTGGTGGTTGCCAGAGGTGGGGGGTGGGAGAATAGAGGTGAAGGTAGTCAAAAGGCATCAATTCCAGTTCTGAAATAAGTAAGTCCTGGGAAGTAATATAGACCATAGTGACTATAATTAAAAATAGTGTATTAAAAAAGTTGCCAAGAGACTATCACAAGAAAAAAATATTTTGTAAATATATTGTGATGGATATTAATAAGACTTATTGTGATAATTTTACAATATATACAAATATCAAAATTTTATGTTGTATACCTAAAACTATTAGGTTGTATGTCAGTTCTACCTCAGTTAAATTTTTTTCATGGTTAAATAGCCAAGGGACAGTGGTATCTTCTTACAAATGCAGATATGTACTTAAATATCATCTTCCTGCATAGATCTCTAGAATAGTCTTTTGGGTTTTTGTTTGTTTGTTTTAACACTTTGCTGTTGGTGTTGTCAGTGTTCCAGATTATGGCCATTCTAATAGGTGAGCAACAGTATCCCGTTGTTTTAATTTGCATTTCTCTGATAACATATTATGTGAAGCATCTTTTCCTTTGCTTATTTTCCATCTACATCTCTTTGGTGAGATGTCTATTAAGGTCTCTGCCTCATTCAGTAACTGTGTTGTTTTCTTATTGTTGAATATTAAGAGTGTTTTATATATTTTAGATAAGAGGTGTGTCTTTTGCAAATGTTTTCTTATAGTCTGTAGCTTATCTTTTCATTCTCTTGACATTATCTTTCACAGATCAGAAGTTTTTAATTTTAATGAAGTCCAGCTTATCAATTATTTCTCTAATGAATTGAGATTTTGGTATTGTATCTAAAGAGTCATTGCCATATTCAAAGTTATCTAGGTTTTCTCCAATATTATCTTCTGGGTGTTTTATAATTTTGCAATTTACATTTAGGTAGCTGATCCACTTTTAGTTAATTGAAGGGTGTAAGGTTTGTATTTAGATGATGATGATTGCATGTGAAGATCTAGTTGATCCAGCACATTTCTTGAAGAGACTGTCTTTGCTCTATTGCATTGCTTTTGCTCATTTGTCAAAGAAGAGTTGAGTATACTTATATGTCTATTTCTAGACTTTCTATTGTGTTCCAAAGATCTATTTGTCTGTTCTTTCACCAATACCACACTACCTTGAAGTGGTGCACTGTCTTTATGGTATGTCTTGAAGTTGAATGTTGTCAGTCCTCTAACTATTCTTCTCCTTCAGGATTAAGTGGACTCCTTCTGAGTCTTTTGGCTCTCCATATAAACTTTAGAATCAGTTTGTTAATATCTACAAATAACTTGCTAGGATTTTGTTTGAGATTGCATTGAATCTATAGATCAAGTTGGGAAGAACTGACATCTTGACAATATCGATTCTTCCTATCCATGAGCCATGGAATAAAAATTAGTTCTAAAAAGGTATGATAGATTACAAAGTCCATAGGAATTGAAATTGGCTGAACTGATGAATAATGTGATGGGTTGAGTGATTTTTTGTAAAGAATGTGACATGAGATTCTTGCTTAACATAAATTGGTACCTATAGCGGAGACAGATAATTCAGGAAGAGAAATAGGTTTGAGGCATAGATCCTGAGAACATTTTTGGACATGCTGATTTGGAAGTGCAGTGGGACATCTAATTGAAGATTTGAAGGACACAGCTGTGGGCATGAATCAGAAGTTTGGGTGAGAGGCCTATGTAGAAATGAAAAATGTGTATTGTCAGCACATTATCAGTTTATTGACCCATCTGAAATCAGTGATGCACAAACTCAAAGGTTTATTTTTATCCAATTATTGCATTTGAGAAAGAAAAGAAGTAGCCCCTCAGCTGTCAACTGAGAGCTGACCTTGCAGTAACAGCAAGGCCATAGAATTCCTCTGCTGAAAAAAACCATTTCACAGAACACCAATATCAGACAAGGTCATTCCGTGACAGTGATGGAGTGAGACAAAAACAAGACCCCTCTGTAGTCATGGCTGAGCACAGATAAATGCAACAACACTGTTCATACCACAAAAATGACCAAACATCCCCCTCTCCAGACTAATTGGAATGCTGACTTCTTTCCTATTGATTTGTACTTTTGCCCTGCTTTACATGCTCTCCTAGTTAAAAAGTTACCCAATCACAGAACAGTTTATTCTGAATGACATTTTCCACTTCAGAGCAACACTATGGTGTTGTTGATGTCTGGTACACGCTGCAGCTTCCTACTCTTAGGGATATTATTACTGACAAGTTCTGTTGTGTGGGCTTTCGATAATATGCTACCTTTCCTTAGGGCCAAAGTAAATTTCTTGCTGGGGCAAAATGTAGGAATGTGAGCTTTACTGATGCATGTCTTACCCATTTTAACATCATGAGTCCTTCATTGTTTACTATCTCTGCTCAAATGGACAGAAAAATCAGCTCAGCTCAGCTGTTCTATTAGAAGCAGGGTATGGGATGCCAGTCTTCCTTTTTTACTATCTTCCTTGATATCTGTTTGTTCTTTGACACACCACATTCCTGAGAATGGAGCTCCCTTCTTTGATGCTAATAGTGATGGAAGGAAAGTATGTATGTTCACCATGTGAGGAAAGGATGGGATGTCAGCATCGCACCTTAACTAGTCTCTCCAATAGAGTAGTCATTAGCCATAGGGGGCTATTTAAATTTATTCAAAACTAAAGAAAATTTAAAACTTAATTGCTCAGTTCTACTAGCTTTTTTCTTTCTTTTTTTTTTTTTTATTTTATGATAGTCACACAGAGAAAGAGAGAGACAGGCAGAGACACAGGCAGAGGGAGAAGCAGGCTCCATGCACCGGGAGCCCGACGTGGGATTTGATCCCGGGTCTCCAGGATCGCGCCCTGAGCCAAAGGCAGGAGCTAAGCCACTGCACCACCCAGGGATCCCTACTAGCTTTTTTTCAAATGCTCAATAGACTTTTGTGGCTGGAAATACTGTATTAGATAGCTCATATATAGAACTTTCCATCATTACAGAAAATGATATTGGACAGGACACCTGGGTGGCTCAGTGGGTGAGTGTCTGCCTTCAGCCCAGGGCATGATCCTGGAGACCCAGGATCTAGTCCTACATCAGGCTCCTTGCATGGAGCCTGCTTCTCTCTCTGCCTATGTCTCTGCCTCTCTCTCTGTGTGTAAATAAATACATTTATTTAAATAAATCAATATATAAATATATATATAAATAAATATATAAATAAATATATTTATATTAAATAAATATATATTTTTTTTAAAGAAAATGATATTGGACAGATTGCTCTAGAGAAGAAGACACAGACTGGTTGAATAGTATAGGATAGCCGAACAGATTCATTAGTTTATTCATTTTCTATTGCTATGTAACAAATTACCACAACTTAAGAAGTTGTATCAACACATTTTATCTCACAGTTTCTCTGGTTCAGGAGTCTAAGCATGACTTATCTGGAACCTCTCCTCAGGGTCTCACAGACTGCAGTCAAGATGTTGATCAAGCTGTCTTCTCATCTAGAATTTGGGATCTTCTTTCAAGCTCATTCAGGTGGTTGGCAGGATTCAGTTCCTTGTAGTAACATGTCTGAGGCTCCTACTTTCCTTTCATCTGTCAACCAAAATCTGCTCTCAGCTCTTAGAATCTACCTGCAGTCCCTTCACCATGGTCCCATAGAAAATTCATGACATAATTATTGCCTTCTTCCAGGACAATGAGAGTGTTTGTCAGACATTTTGCTGTATGAACAGCCAGAGAAAAATATTTTACTTTTAAAGATCTTACTTGATTAGGTCAGACCTAAAATGACCTCCTTTTGTGTCACATAACATAATATGATGAGTTATGAAAACAATATATCATATTTATAGGTCACATCCAAAGTTAGTGGAATCATACAGGGTGTTTACACCAGGAGAAAGGTATCTTAGGGGTCAGCTTAGAATATTGCCTGCCACAGTCAGCATTTTCATTCTTGATGGGGTATCTTAACCACAAAGCACTGAAGATTATATTGTGAAATCATGGACACATTTAACTTCAGGTTTAGAACTCGTTTATCAGATACATAATGGGAATCCTCTCTTTAACAGTACCTGTGGACACAAAAGTGGTTGAGATAGAGCAGAGAGAATGCATAACATTAAAAGAGCGGAAGGAAAGAAAAAGCTATCCAGGAGGTCAGCAAATATTTAAAGGATGGATGGAGGCAGTGGAGCAAAGTAAGGATAGCTATATAATCTGAAGAGGAATAAAGAGAATATTTCTCTGTATGTCAATGAAGTCAAAGGAATGAGAACTGTAAAGATTGAGAACTACAATACAGTCAAATATAGGAGAAAGTTTGGATTTTAAGGAAAATCAATGATTTGTCAGTGAGTTAGTGGCACTTATCATAGATCAATGGAGGTAAGCTTTATTAGAAAAAAATTAAGGATAAATATGTACAATGTCTATTTGAGTGAAGATGTTGTTGGAAATATGGAAAACAAGGTCACAGTATCTTAGATTTGTTTGTATTATATTTTTGCTGCTTACTTATTTCTAATATGAGAAGGACTGAGGTTATTTATAGACATGAAGAAAGGAGCCAGTAAATAATTAAGAGGTTTGGAAAAAAAAAAAAAAAAGTTTGAAAATCTATGAGAGAAAAAAGACAAAACTGATAGAATAGAAATCTGGTAGAGAAGAATAAAGATGGAGCGAAGGATCAAGTGCAAATAAGGATCATCCTGGACTGCATGAGGAGAGGACATAAAAATGAGTGTAGAAATACAAATAGAAACATTTGTAGAGTGAGTAGGCAAGATATCAAAGGAGAATATATTAGCTATGTTCAATTTTCTAAGTAAAAGAATTCAAAGAAACAATGTCATTTGTTGAGAGCAAGAGTTATAGGCATTGAGTAAGAAAATTTATTAACCTGATGAAAGTTGTGAAAATGCACTGTAACCATGACATATGATCAAAGCTACATAAAGGAATGAAGAAGGGATAAACACAGGGAAAGCAGGGTCAGGATTTTTATTGGCATCACTTTGTACAAGTATGTGACTTTCTACAGCAACAGTTAATCACATTATATATAAAAACAGTTTACTTATTTACACAGGAGCAAGTGTATTGAGAGAGGATTTACATTTTGCTAGTTTGCATAGGATTAAGGAGAGTTGGATTTTGGAGAATGGGTAGGTGGCCTGAAGTGGGAATAGCAAAGACCAGGATACAAAAAGAGGTGAGACCAAGATTTGTAACTAAGAGAAAATAGAGTTAGAAAATACAGAGTTAGAAAAAATTAGAAAGATGGGGCAAAAGTTGGATGTGAGGAGACAACCTTGGATGTATCCAAAATAAGAGCATTATTTCATTTTGCTACCGAAGTTTTTGTTGAGGAATTTTATGTAAGTAGTTTTATGTGTTTGCTGTACATGTGATCTTTAGCAAGTTTTAATTTCTAATTAAGTAGCAATCCAGTTTCTTTTCTAATATGCCTATAAAACATGAAGAATTACTAAAATTCATTAAAATATTTGCAAAAGAATTGAGGTACTGTGTAGTTATCTGTTTTAGTAGGAACTTAAACACACAGAAGCAGTAAGACAAAAAATGCAAAAATAATGGTATTTCCTCGTCAAATCAATACAAAAAAAGAGTGAAAAAAGTGCCAGTTTGTGATGACACAAAGTGTGAATTTGACATGAAGTACTGGTCCATGCTGTCAGTTTCTTTCACTGATGGTCAAGCTGGAACCACTTCATGGAGAGTAGGGGTCTGACAGTTTGAGTAAATTAGTAAGAGTCTAAAATCACTAAATGCTCTCTTTTTTCTATACAGTTAATGTCTTTCTAACCCTATAAATTGTTACTCTACTTAGGATGATTACTACTATTTTAGTGGAAATATAAAAATAGTGTATTTAGAAAACAGATACTGCAGTAAAAATATATTAAAATACATTAAAAGTAACAAATTCTGATCCTAAATGGACAGTATCACATTGAGAAAGCATAATAATTCGTTGTCTTAAAAGACACTTTTATGGAAATTTCTAATGAAAAGCGAAACAACTATATTTCATCTTGACTGTGGGAGCTCCATAAATGTTAGTTACTTTGTATTTTGATGAATTGGTGTCAAAGGACAACAACAACAAAGACATTATTTGGAAGAAAATAAAAATATAGTAATCTGGTCTCTGGAAAAATGTAAGCATCTATTTCTTTTTTATTTTTTATTTTTTTAAGCATCTATTTCTGATACGAAAAGGAAGACCACTCTTATTCAAAAGCACATTAAAGCTTAATTTTGCATGTTTTCTAAATCAAGACACATTTAACTTACTTTTGCATAATGAGGACACATTTTGTTTGCAGTTCCAGTAAACTTCTGTCTTTCTGCCAATGTCACTAAATTTAGAATAAAATATGATTATTTTTCTAGTGTTCCATATTTTATAAACATGTAATAAATTATTGTTCAAAGTAAAATGCAACGGACAGATTTACATTATATTCAATAGGATACATAGTGTTGACTTTTAAAATATGCAAAAATATGTATATAAATATTCTCTTCTTTCCTACATATGTTTATTTAATGATAACAGAACATTTCCCTGAGAATGGAATGAACATAGCAAACAGCTGAAATCTGCTGCAAGATTCCACACTGTACCACAATTGGTGTGAGGGTTTTGCTTAAAAGGGGAAAAAAAAAAAGAAACTAGTATATTTTAATTTAGTTTCTTGGAATGGCTTTTGTGGCATTATAATAACAAATACATTTGGTCTCCCTCCCATTTCTGATACAGACAGAGTTCCTAAAACCCCTAGAATTTAAGTGTTGAGAGAAACAAAAGTACCCTTTGTTTTGTTAATGAAGTAAATTTTGACCCCACCTCAGGATGGGGCTGGTGGTTAGGAAAACCAACTGGGTGAGCAGGGTGTTAGAACTTTCAGTTCCATCCCATGACTTCCCTGGGAAGGGGAGGGCTTGGAATTCGAATGAATCATCAATGGCCAATGGTTTAATCAGTCATGCTGTCTAATGAAGCCTCCATACAAACCCAAAAGGACAGGATTGGAGAGCTTTTGGGTTGGTGAACTGGTGGTAGTGTTAGAAGAGTGATGTACTTGGGAGAGCATTGAAGATCCCCACCCTACCCCTATACTTTGCCCTATACATCTCTTCCATCTGGGTGTTCCTGAACTACATCCTTATATAATAAATTGGTGATCTAGTAAGTGGAATGTTCTGTGAGCCTTACTAGCAAATTAATCAAACCTGTGGATAAGGTTGTAGAAAGTGTAGGGAAGGACAAATTCTTCCACTACCCTTCAAAATCTTCTAGCTGGACTAAGAATTAAATTTACATGAGGCAGATCAACAGGAGAAAAATCCCAAAATTTTATTATTTTGTACACGGAGGCCCAATAATGAAATTGAGACTTAAAGAAATGACCAAGGTGACAGTTTTTATACTTTTTAGACAAAGAGGCAATATGTTTGTGAGGAATGAATAGAATAAAGAAAACGTATTTTGGAACTTTATTTTTATTTTTTTTAAGATTGTATTTATTTATTCATGGGAGACAGAGGCAGAGACACAGGTAGGCTTCATGCAGGGAGCCCGATGTGGGATCACGCCCTGAGGGGCAGAAGCTCAACCACTGAGCCACCCAGGCGTCCCTATTTGGGAACTTTCATTGTTGTGCCCAAGATTGCGAATCCGAGAAACCACCAAGGAGCCCACACTGATGCAAGCGCACGAGGGTTTATTAGCAAGCTCGAGCTTGGGTCCGAGTATACCCGACACAGCGGAGCAGGGACTTGGACCCCGAGGTGGGTTACAGCTGGTTTTTTTATAGGCTGGTCTAGGGGATTTTCAGAAGGGGTGGAGGAATTTCTCAAGTTCTGTTTACATTCTGATGTGGCGCTTTCAAGGGCATTGAGCCCTGTTCTCATTCTAATATGGGACTTTCTACCACAGGTGTGGGCTCTGTTGTCTTTCTGATATGGGATTCCCTGCCGAGGACATTGAGGACATTCTGCGGTTTTTTTCTATAAAGTTCATCTCTTATTCACAGGGGCCTAAGATGGCTGTACTTGTGCTAATGCTGAACTTTAGGTGGGATGGCCTTGATTTTTCTCAGCCTCCACATCATTAGTAAGGAATTCTAGGTAGAATTTGGGTAGTGGTAGTGGATTAGGGGGGAAAAAGGTAACAAGGTTTGTTTCTACAGCTTTCTTTAAAGTTCTTATCTCTGGTGATAAGGATGTCTTAGTACAGGTACAAGGAGGGTACCTTTATAATGGGAGATTTATTTCCTGCTTTCAGGGGGACTGGCTATTTCCCAAGTAACTCTTATTTCAAATAATTTGCTAAAGTGGCTCAATTTGAGGTGCTGTGCCCTTGGCCCCTACAGAATCTGATTTATAGCCAGTTGGTCAGAAGTACAGATGACAATCTAAGCTTTAGACTGGCATCTGAAGTGAGAGGAGTCTTGTGGAACTGAACTCCTGCCTGTGGAATCTGATGCTATCTAGTGGGTAGGTAGTGACAAGATAACAAAAGGCAAGCTGAAGGCAAAAGGCAAACTGACACTCAACATACCCCACCCCTCAAGGTGGGGGTGGGATATATGTGACACTTCTCAGACTGCCCAGGAGCAAAGGAAGGAAAAAGCCAGTGGTCAACTGATAAAGATCACAGTCATGAAGGACACAAAACTCCAGCAGTTTGTCACTGTCTTAATTATTTATAAGAAAAACACAATCTTAATAATAGCCAAACCTCCAGTAACCTATAGACTCAATTTCTTAGAGCCCTAATATCACCTTCCCCACCATAGGACAGAAAACTCCATAAAATCAGCTACTCCTCACATTTATAATGCAGCTTTTTCTGCCTATGTGTTCTGTCTCTGTCCTTTAATTAAATCCACCGTTTTTGCACTGAAAATATCTCAAGAATTCTTTCTTGACCATTGGGCTCGATGATCTCACATCAGATAGTGTCAGAATCATTTGTTGGAGTGGAGGAAAACCCTCTCCTCCATGTTGGACATTGGTCCAAGAATGCCAATTAATTTAGCATTGTATTACTGAATGACTAATTTAAAATACTACTACTACTACTACTACTACTACTACTACTACTACTACTAATATGTACACAATTTTTAAAAACTATAAAAGTGTTACAATTTTGTAAAATACTTTGCTGCCTCATCCTAAGTCTCTAAATTCAAAAGACATTTATTTTCATCATTTTGCGGTGAGGGGGGTACTCTTAATATCACCATTTCAGGAAATACCAAACTCATCCTCTTTTTTATTATAATTTATGGACAGATTCTTCTGAATACCCTCTATGGAAGATGAAAAACTTTCTCAAAATATCTCAACTTCCTTCCTTCTCAAAACCAAACAATCCATGCAAAACTGTGGAGGCTGAGAAAAATTAAGGCCATCCCACCTAAAGTTTAGCATTAGCACAAGTACAGCCATCTTAGGTCCCTGTGAATAAGAGCTGACTTTATGGGAAAAACTGCAGAATGTCCTCAATGTCCTCGGCAGGTAATCCCATATCAGAAAGACAACAGAGCTCAGAATTGCCCTCAGCAGCGAATCCCATAACAGAAAGACAACAGAGCCCATGCCCATGGTAGAAAGTCTCATATTAGAATGAGAACAGAGCTCAATGCCCTTGAAAGCCCCACATCAGAATGTAAACAGAACTTGGAGAAATTCTTCCACCCCTTCTGAAAATCCCCTAGACCAGCCTATAAAAAACCCAGCTGTAACCCACTTCGAGGTTCAAGTCCCTGCTCCACTGTGTCGGGCACACTTGGACCCAAGCTCGAGCTTGCTAATAAACCCTCGTGCGCTTGCATCAGTGCGGGCTCCTTGGTGGTTTCTCAGATTCGCAATCTTGGGCACAACAAAACCTTTTACTGGTTTCCATTTAGACTTTAAATACTATGCCAAATCTGCATTTCTTAATAAATCAAATTTTTAATCATTTTGACTATTCATTCTAGGAAAAATAAAGTAGTGCCTCTCTATAGCTTCTTCCGAATAATTTCTCCCAATCTCTTAATTCTGTCATCTATATATTTTTTTTGTCATTTATATTTTTACTTTTAAATTCACAAAGTTTAAATTTTTTAAATATTGTCTTCTGTACTATATAGCTTATGCTTCTGTTATATCTATAGTTTGATCCTACAAATTTAAAACAAAATAAGTGTTAATAATGTAAAATATTTCTAACAGTAGAGAAGTAGAGTAATTGATCTGTAGAGAAAAGATATTCTAATACATATATTTCTGTGGAGCAAAGAATTCTACAGAATGAAGTGGTCTTTGAATACTGGACACTTTTATGCCTCCATACAAAAAGGCAGTCCATCATCACATTGAGCTAGACATCAGACTCTGACTTAATTCTATGTAATGCACCATTTAATACAACAGAAGATAAATAAAATAGAAGCTGAACAAATATTTGTAAGGTAAAATTAAACACTGTAGAAGAAAAGTGTCACAATGATTTGAGAGCCCTTGGGGTGTAGAGTTTGTGATTCGAAGCAGGATTGTTTTAAAAAAAAATGACCCTTATATTTACTTTGCATTGCAGTGAGTGAGTTACCAAGACAACAGTCCCCATTCTGTCACTGGGAGAGCTTAGCTACCCATGGGAATGGGGATTGCTCCTCATTTTCTAAGATGAAACAAATTAGCCATGGATCTCATGTTATCATGTATTGGGCAACTGGCTTTCTCAGACAATTACTGTGAATAGTTACTACCCAAATCCAGGAGCAATCGGTATATTCCTTTCACTCTTTTTTTTTTTTTTTTTAAATTATTTATTTATTTATTTATGATAGTCACAGAGAGAGAGAGAGAGGCAGAGACACAGGCAGAGGGAGAAGCAGGCTCCATGCACCGGGAGCCCGACGTGGGATTCGATCCCGGGTCTCCAGGATCGCGCCCTGGGCCAAAGGCAGGCGCTAAACCGCTGCGCCACCCAGGGATCCCTATTCCTTTCACTCTTAAAAGTTGTCCTTGTGCTATCGAACAATAGCGCTATGGTATGAATGTTTGTGTCTCCCCAGAATTCACATGTTAGAATCCTAATGTGACAAAGTATTGGTGTTAGGTTTTAAGGGTGAAGCCCTCATAAATGGAATTAGTATTCTTATGCAAGAGAACCCATAGGGCTTCCTGGCCCCTCTCACCATGTAAAGACACGGAGAGAAGTTGTCAACCCAGAAGAGAGCTCTCACAGAACCCCCCCTCCTCCTTAACTAGACGTTAGCTTTTGGTACAAGTGAATCATGTTGAAAGTAAGGAGCACTATCAGAGCTCCTCATCCATAGTATACAAACCTCACTTTTCTGGAGTATTTATAGATACATACTTTAATAAGTAATATATTTAATTGATTAAGAATCATTAGCAATCAGTCAGAGAAAGATGCATACCATATGATTTCACTCATGTGGAATTTAAGAAACAAAACAACCATCGTAGGGAAAACAGAGAGAGAGAAAGAGAGAGGCAAACCCAGAAACAGATTCTTAACTATTAAGGACAAACTGATGGGAACCAGAGGGGAGGAGGTGGGGGGATAGAGATAGAGATGGGTGAAATAGGTGATGGGGATGAAAGGAGAGCACTTGTGATGAGCACTGAGTGTCGTATGGAAGTGTTGAATCGCTGTATTGTACACCTGAAACTAAATTACACTGTATGTTAACTGGAATTTAAGTAAAAACTTAAAAAAAAAAAAAAAAACAGCACATTCAGCTAACCAGGATATATAACTCTATACTATACTTACATACTTGGTTTTGATACCCTGCATTGTCATTGTGAAATTCATAGCTGTTTTTCACTAATAATCTTATTTTTTTAAATTAGGACATACTATTTTTAATAGTAAATATTTTATATAATGCATAAATGAGTAATAAGAAAAACATCTATTTATTTACCATTCACTTTAAGAAATAATGCCTGATAAAATTCTCCTCTCTTCCTGAGAGATAACCACCATCAAGATACTTGGTGCTTTATTATTGTGTGTTTTCATGTACATTTACTATATAAATTTTAACTAAACAATATATAGTATTAGGCATACTTTAGTGAATATCAGTGCCTTTAAAAATCTATAATAGCTCCCAAACCTTTCTTTAATTACTGATAATTTTTAGTTTTCATCACAATTTGAGATATGTTTGAAACATGCTATTTCAATTCTCCTTCAGGTTTTATTTCTGTATTTTTGCCTTTTGTATGTTCATAGAACTTTCATGACATTTTCTCCATTGGTGGCACCTTTGATTAGTAGCCAAATTTATGGAATATCTGGCAGTTATTATTTCTGTTCACATGCTAGTTGAGAAAATGAGGATTTCAGAAGCTCTGTAACTTGCCAAGTCTCACAACTAGTAAATGATGCAATTGGAACTTGTGCATAGATATCTCTGCTTAAATTATCTTGTACTTCACTGGTGTTCTGCAGTTTCTTATGTATTATAGTTGTTTATGTATTACCCCATAGCTTTCTGTGTCTTTTGATTAGGACTGGGATTTTAGACAACTTTATATACCCCTGCTGCATGTTGTCCTTCTTTGAATAGGCACTTCATATTTGTTACTTCCTTTCACCTATTAATCACTTAAGTGAATGGCCTTCTCATGCTTTGTTGTTCAAAGGCTAAAGAGACTAAATAGTACTATTAATCAGAATAGGACAGTCAAGTCACTCAAGAGTCCAGTCTTGCTTACCAAGATGACGTAAATTTGTGTTGTCTATTTGAATTGACAGATCCTATACATCTTACCAGAGTTTCAGTATTTGGAATGGGAGAAAAACTGTACAACCATTTTAAGACACTTTTATAAATTTGAGGTATTAAACGTAAGAATCAGTCTTTAAAAATAACAAGAAACCTTTTTATCAATGAGAAAAAAGTAATGAAAAATCTATATAGAAATAAACCAGACACTGGAGCTATATGATTAAAACATCAGTTCAGAATTCAGGAATACCACAACTAGGAGCTGGAGTGAAATTATTCAACAAAATGCCAAACAAGGAGAAATTTAAAACTCTGTCTTCCAGAAGAGGATCTGATCACAGAATGAGGGAATATGAAGAAAGCATTTAGTATCTTTACCCAGAAAGATAATAGTATAGAGAGATGCCCAATTGTCTGAAATGAAGAGTGAATAGAATCATTGAAAGTAGATGGATAGCTAACAGAATATTTATATAAGTAATTCTAACTAATATATAATGTTAAAATATTTATTTTACGTAGATCAAGAATATAATTTCTTTTGTATAATTGTATTGAAAGTGGAAGAACATCTTTAAAAATTAATATAATGAAATACTCTTTTTAAATAATTGTACTTGGATAAGAAGTTAGAAATGATATAAATTGCCCAATTTGAGCGACTCTTAAATGGTGAATCAAGGATTTGAACCCTGAAGTTGGACTCATATTTACTAAACAAATTATCCCAGTGTAGCCATTTTTTTTTCATTAGATCAAATACCTAATTTTGTACTTCTCTAGACAATCACGGTGTACCTAGAGGTTGCTAACTAGATATTTTATCAGACAGTGATTAATTTACCTCACTTGAATCATGTAATCTCAATCTTAATTCAGTGGCAGAAGACATCACAAGGATAACTTGTCAACTGAATTTCCTGAGATATAGTTATGGTACCTAGTAAACCTGCAATATCTATGAGGAAGCAATATGCTAAACTGGACCCTAACTGAAACTAGCAGGTGCACGCTGCATTTATAAGAGAATCTATGCATCCTCTTCCTAATATCTGGTTTGTCAGCAGCAACTGCCATTGCAGTATAACCACCAAGACATCTTTGCATGGATGATTAATTGAATAAAGAAAGAAGCCATTGGACACAGGTGATGCTAATATCTTAGCAGTCTGCATAAGCAAATCAAAACCTAAGCCTATAAGTTCCTCAAGGTTAAGAAATCAAAACCTAAGGTCAATCAATCAGTCAACTAAGTTTTCTCAAAGCAAATGCTTAAGCTCTGGTCCAATCATTTCCTTGTTTTGCTTCTGCCTTTCTTCTATATAAGTCTTTTCCTTAGCTTGGTTGGTAGAGGGTTAGTAACCACTTCTAGTTTGACTCTGCCCAATTTGAATAGATTTTTGGCCAAAAAAACTCTTAAAAATTTAATATGCCTCAGTTTATCTTTTAACAGGTGGTTTCTGGCCTCTGGAATTGATATGAAATTAGACCGTGGCCAGTACTATAGTGAAAGTACTGGCATCTGTGTGACATAAAAGCAGCCATGATTGTATTGATGTTAGATCTTCCTTACTTAGACATTGACTATTTCTGTAACCAAGAAAACCAGTTATTCTCTATGCTATTAGATTGTTTTTTATACTGAGTAAATGTTGCTTTGAGGAGGTGAAATCAGAAAAAGGATTCATTTAAAAGCAAGAACTTCTGACCCTGAGATGGAACCGTGATACTGATTTGACATTCACCCTACCTAAATTTATAAATAAATCCATAGAGAAAACTTTAAACCAAATCCTAACCAAACTTCCAGTATAACTGTCTCCCTTAATGCAAAGTTATAAAGTTTCCCTTCTGTCAGGTGGCCCTGAACAGTGTGTTGTACAATGAACAATCAAAATATGTCAGGGGATATTGAAAGACCAATGGTTTTAAACTGTACCTATGTTTAACAAAATTTTTGTTATTAATAAAAAGTAATAACTTAGTGGCATCGTTGAAACGTACACACACAATGTTTCAGTGAATTAACTTTAAACTAATGATTACTACTGAAGATATCACAATCACAAATACATGAATGAGGGATCCATGGGTGGCGCAGCAGTTTGGTGCCTGCCTTTGGCTCAGGGCACGATCCTGGAGACCCGGGATCGAATCCCACGTCGGGCTCCCGGTGCATGGAGCCTGCTTCTCCCTCTGCCTGTGTCTCTGCCTCTCTCTCTCTCACACTGTGTGCCTATCATAAATAAATTAAAAAAAAAAAAAACAAATATATGAATGAATGCATGTTGGGCATTTTAGTAAGTAATTACAACATTTTTTAATCTTCTGAGTAATTGGGGAAAATATCATAGGTTCCTGAGCTGAATTCATTTTGTGAAGTATCTTGACTCAATATCTCTATTAAGAGATAAAGTAAAACAAGGAAATCAAGTTAATTGTATGAGGTTGACTGATTTTAAAGTGAAGCAAAGGCCCTTCTGTAGCTCAGGGAGTTGAAAAATCACTTGAGAACAATGGAAGCTATCAACTAATTCAAGGTATATTGCTAGAGAAACAGCCTCTTCCAACACATGAAAGCCAGCATGTTCAGTGTGATTCATGCTTTTTAAATTTGCTCTGTATCAGTGGTTCTCAAATTTTAGTATGCATCAGAATCACTTGGAAGGTTAATTAAATACAAGATTCTAGGCTCTAATCCTAGAGTGTTTGGTCAGTAGTTTTAGGATGGGAACTTAGAATTTGATGGTTCAAACTTCCCAGATGATGCTAATGCTTCTGGTCCAGGGATTACATTCTTAGAACCACCAGTTTTTTGGGATCCCTGGGTGGCACAGCGGTTTGGCGCCTGCCTTTGGTCGAGGCGCGATCCTGGAGACCCAGGATCGAATCCCACGTCGGGCTCCTGGTGCATGGAGCCTGCTTCTCCTTCTGCCTATGTCTCTGCCTCTCTCTCTCTCTATGTGACTATCATAAATAAATAAAAAATTTAAAAAAAAAAAGAAGAACCACCGGTTTTATTTATTCTTTTCAAAGTTAGGTGAGTGTAAGAATCCTTCTAGATCTTGCTCAACATCTTGAATCCATGGCATGGTTTCTCCCCTCCTCATCTTCATTCATCTGGTTTCTGTGGTTCCAGCAATGTGTGTGTATGTGTGTGTGTGTGTGTGTGTGTGCTTTCAAACACCCCAGGTGATTTTTATGATGAAGTAAGATTGCAAAAGCACATCTAAATACCTAGGGTAGAGAGCGGGAGAATAAGAGTGATTGGTTCTGTTTGCCACAACCGTGTATGTGCAAAGCTACCTAAGCACAGATGGTAACACTTTTATGATACTGACCCCTGAATAAATTGGACAATCCTCATTTTTCCCATAGGACTGCATTTCTGTCATGGTAAAGCTGTGGCTTATTATATAAACTGCTTAAATAAAAATGACTTAAGAATTCAGTCCTTGGACATGCAGCAATCAAAACAACTGCTGTAACTCTTACTCATTTTGAAGACAGAAGGTTCCTGTTTGGAAGAGAATGATGAAGTTCAATGTTTTTAATTAGAAATCGTCAATTAATAAACCAGAATTTGTGTCAAGAGGAAGCACATATTTTTTTAGAGCAATTACAATTCCAAGAGACTCTTTAGATAAGCATGAGCTGCAATTGTTGCCATTGATTTCATGATTCACACATCTTTCTCTGATATCAATAGAGCACCTTTGAAAAACATTATAATACAATGCAACTGCTTAGTCTCAGCCTTAAATATCAAGGTTCTTACATGCTTTTCCACTTCTGATTTGAATTGAAATAAGTTCATGCTGAAGAAGGATCATTTTGGAAATAATTCAAAGTTCAAAATGTAAAATAGTACTTTTATATTATGTTACTTGAAGGTATATTTTACTTCTTGATTTCTGAGAACTGAATGCCAGTTGAAGAAGATATTACTGCCCTGAAACCCTCACAAAAATGCTGCAAGAGGATTTAAAATCGATTTTGGAAGATATATGGATGACAAACAGAAAAGAATATTGTGAAGTGTCACTAAATATTTCCTCTATCAAAACATCTGGAAATATTATATGCTATTTCTATCTCTTCTTAGAGAAAATACTGAACTTAATGTTTCCAACAGCTGGTATGTAACTCATATTTCTAGTCATTCCCATACTTCACAGCCTGCAGTTCCTGAGGCAATATCAAAGTGGACAAATAGCGAGCCTAATCAGATAGGACTGTAATACAATGTTGCACAAGGTAAGCTAAGTGTATTTTCTGTGTAAATGCAATATTTCCATAGCTCCTATAGGAATAAATAGTTCTGATATAATGCCATTTTCTATGAAAAAAAGTGTTAGTTTCTGAAGGAAATTCTTCATAATTCTCAGAAATGTCATTAAAGTTAGCAAACAACTTCATGTAAGAGTGAATATCCATTTCAAGTAAATAGCAGAATTGCAAAACTAGGGGGAAATATCTGAACAGCCCATCAATTCAACCATATAACCTAGGGCATTTTAAATACAAAGCATTTCATAGTCGTGCACGTTTCAAGTGGTAGGGGTTTATTTATTGGTATTTTTAAACTGATAGAAACATGGCTAAATAGCTTATATGTCAAATTAATTGAACTGAGCATGAAAACTCTAATTCTTTTACAACAAATTAATGCACAGAAGTAAAGGACTTGAATGTTCAGATGGATAAATGTTACTAGGCAACCTTTTTAAAGATAACCCTTCATTTATTGAATATTTTTATATAAATTTATTCAAACATATTTTTTGTCAGCTACACAGTATAAAATGAATACTGTTCATACATTCAAGAATGTTGTATTATGACTATTTTGTAGAAATGTTGACCCTGCTTCTAGATGTAGTATACATGACTAGTTCTTGTACAGTCTTGGGTTAAGTGAAAAAATGACTTCAAAGAGTAATTGAATTGACATCTAACAATGGATTTATTGGCACGAGAACCTGGACAAAATATAATTTTTATTCAGGCACCACAAGACTGCAATTCCTCAGAGAAAAGAAACTCACCAAGTGAGGCCCATGATAACCCTATTTTCTGCCTATGGAAAATTACAGGGAGCCTGGTGAACATGCTGAGCTGAGGAGGTAGAGAACAAAATCTGGGCTAGTTGTGGGTTGGGGTATTTTTTTCTTCATATTACTAACAAAGAATTAGGAACATTTTTTAAAAAAAGATTTTATTTATTTATTTGAAAAAGAGAGAGAGCACGAGAGAGTGCACAAGCAGGGACAGAGGCAGAAGGAGAGCAAGAAGCAGATCCCCCTGCTGAGCAGGAAGCCTCATGCAGAGCTCAATCCCAGGAACCTGAGATCATGACCTGAGCCAAAGGCAGACACTTGACCAACTGAGCTACCCAGGCACCCCAAATTAGGAACATTTTTATCATATCTCTTAACAGCCTGTGTAACAAATGTTTTTGGAAATATACAGTGGAAAATTCTGGTATTTTGTCATCTTCCTAAATTTTAATTTAACCTGAGGCCTCAGTGTTAAGCAATGAATGGGCTTCTCTGTTCCCTAGGAACAGCTTTCCCCATTGGAAATTGGTGTTTGCTTTGAATCCTCTGTCTTAGGGATGCCTGGGTGGCTCAGCAGTTGGGCGCCTGCCTTTGGTTCAGGTTGTGATCCTGGGTCCTGGGATCAAGTCCCACATCAGGCTCCCTGCAAGGAGCCTGCTTCTGCCTCTGTCTGTGTCTCTGCCTCTCCCTCAGTCTGTGTCTCTCATGAATAGATAAATAAATCTTTAAAAAAGAAATCCTCTGTCTTGTCTTCTTTTACTATCCTGCCTATTGATACTAGCACAGATTAACCAAGCTTGATGTTACCTATATTTTTGGATCTCTATGTTTTACCTATATTATTATCAACTTCATTCTATTGATAATTCTAATTCTACTTCTTGCTCTTGAACTGCACTGAGAATGAAGAGCTGTGAACATTTGGACATTTTAAATTTTACAGTTATCTACTGTCTACCAAACCTATCCCTTCCAAACCTACCTTAAGCCCAGGAAATATGTCTAATGGCGCAAATCTATTACTTGTGGCATTAGACAAAATAGCATTGCTGAGTGAAAAGTCTCAAGATTTTACAACTCCTTCCCATGTGGTTTCATTTGCTACCTTTCACTGATGCTATACACTCCATGAATATTCTCTGTCTGAATGAATTATGGACACCAGACCTCACATAGGCACCTTTGTTCTCATTTTCTGTTACTTCCCTGTTTTATCTTTATATTTGTCACTACCCACTCCTTCTGCTGTCGTTTGACATTATCCTTTTTGAATATGTATTTACTTATGTAATAAGTCTAGATTACTTTTCTGTTAAGTGGTGGGTGGGTAGAATGGTAATGATCAACCTTGGAAATTTTCAGCCCAAGAAGAAAATAGTCCTGGTTGTGACCATGACGTATGGACAGTATCAAGAAATGTCAGTTGCTAACATAGAGCCTGTCAGAGGTTTGAATGAACATGTCATACATTCAGAACCCTTCACACTCAATCTGCCTGCCACTTTACTTACCCTTCTTACAACTGCTTCCTCCCCTCTATTGTTATAGTCCTATTGCCATGTTGAAAAAATCTCATTTAGCTCTTGAATCTTAAGGACTAAAGTATTAGAAGTGAAAACAATAAACTAATATATATTTTTGTAAGAATTCAGAAGGTTGATGAATTTCAGAGTGCTTTATAATTATGTAGTTATTACAGCTGGTGTTGAAATAGAGATGCCAAAAATCAGTAGAGCAACTGTTGTTTAGTCTGAACCACTTTCAAGAAAAGTGCAAGAGATCTCTAACTCACAGAAATCAGTTGCAAATAATCTGGCACAAATTAGGACCAATGTTCCTTTAAAACTTCTCTGTTATACGTTTATTTTTTTCTCTTTGAAGCAGGACTCTTACCGTTAAAGTTCAAAATATCATTCTATAAAGGAAATCCCTCTTTGGGAGTTTTCCTCTGAATTTCTATCAAATTTCTCTTTTATATCTACACTCATTTCCCTCCTGATTTCCTTACTGAAACACACAGAGTTGTAAGATGTTAGTGGCAAGAGTAAAATTACTTGGTCTTCTTTGTATTTTGCTCAGCATTACTGACTTTGTGTGTAAAAGATGTAGGATATAGTTTGAGGCATGTGGAATTAGATCATGAAGACATATGCATATTATTAAAGAGATAGAGCTTGAAATTTGGTGATCAGGCTACAGTGGATCCATAATTTGGACTCTGAAGGATTTTTAAATATGACTTTGAATCATCCAAATGGATAGTCCATGGAAAGGAGAATACAAAGAGGAGTGCCAAAAACCAGTGGATCTGAACCTGAACACTGCCATGAAGATTTTCTAATGGGATGACCTCAGAAGGAAGAAACAAAAGGGAATACCAGAAGGAAAAAAAAAAAATTAAAAAATAAAAGGAAAGAAGTGTGATTCCTCCCACATTCTCTGCTTCCTATGGTTCCTTTACAATCTTTTGGCTAGAAAAAGGAGGATTTATTTTGCAGTTTTGGCTGTGTCTACTCATAGTTCAGTCCAGCTCCACCCTCATGTCAAAATGGAGAAAAAATTGAGAAAAACAACTGTGAAATTAGATCACTTGAGGATCATATTGTTTAGACTGTGGTTTCCTCTGTGATCTACCTGCTGCTATTAACTTTTCATCATCCTCTGGTATTGCTATATGGGTTATTATGTCTTGAACTTTGAGATTGTAATAAGATGGGGAGTTAGGCTATGGGGATCTCACTCCGTCTTGGCAAGAAGGCAAGGTTGCCAACCACAAGAGAAATATACAAAATACAGCAGAATTTGTAGACCAGCAATACCAACTACAATATAAGAACATTTGGGTTGGATGGCATTTGAGAAACAAAATGAAGAAAAATAAGACCAAATAGGTAGTGAGTGCCTTATATAAGGGTGAACTCCAGATAAAGTAAGATGATCTGTAAAACTGGAAATAATGTGGACAGCATGGGATATTACTGCATCATAGGGTTGGAAAATATTTCTATATACACGAAAAGCAAAAGGTATAAAGTAACAACCAAAAATGAATTTAAATATATCAACATTAAGAATTCTTATTCAGTAAAACAAAGCACAACCTAGGAATAATTATCAGAAAGTAACACTTTGAGAAAATATTCTTAATGTCTGAAAATGAGAAAAAGTATGCAAGGGACTCTCGAAAATTAACTAGGAAAAGATCTGATCCCAATAAATGGGCAGTTTGATTGAAGAGAAATCCCAGAAAGCTGAAAATCATATGAATATTAAAATTCATTTATAATCAGAGGAATATAGAATAAACTAATGATGTATATTACTTTATGTTAATAAGATTAGAAATGTAGAGAAGGAGGCATCTATATAAAACCTTCATGCACTGCTGATGAGGATGTAGTTTGAAGCAGCCATCCTGGAAAGCAATCTGGCAGTGTTTAGTCATGTCAAGAATGTGCATGATTTATTCCATTCCTCAGTATATATTTCAAATAAATTCTAACACTGATCCATAAAAGGACACATTAAAGGATATTCAATAGGGCATTATATGTGGCATTTTTGGGACATTGGAAATTTGGAGTCAATCTGTCTATTAGTAGGAGAACATATCAGTTATTTATAGATCTGTGAAAAATTGAGTGGTTAGAAAAAGCAGATTCAAGGTGCCCATTCAACATGAATGAAACATAAGAATATATCTGAGTTAAAATTTTATAAGTATATTTAAAATATATATAAATTTAAACTTTAACATGTTCCAGAGAGAACACATATAAATAAAAAATCAATATATCAGGATCATTAGAATTATTATCTTTGGGGACGTGGAGGAAACAGAAAATGTGAATGAAAATAATGCAGAGTAAATACTTAAGGCCTATTTTAATATAATCAGAAATTACATAGCATTTTTTTATAATTTTCCTTGAATTCTGAAGTATAATTAGCTCAACCCCAATAACCCATGTTTTTTTTTTTTTCATGCGCAAAAAGTAACAATAAAATGCTCTTGTCATAAGTTTTCAAAACATTTTGGATGAAGCAGTGTAATAGCAAGTGATTAACTTTCCTTAGGGAATTCCTGCTAATCTTTCCTGAAGAACTTTTGATCTATGCCTTGAAAACAGAAGTTGATCGTTAATGTAAGACAAAACATTCCAGAAATAAATATTGACACTGTATCCTAGTTTTCTTCCTATTTTGTAGCTGCTTTGTCTTTCAGTATAAATGTACTATCATAACCTGAGTTGTTTTTATAAAACACAGATTTGACCATCTGATTTCTCCACTGCTTTAAAATTTCAATAGCTCTCTGTCATCTGCAAAATGCAATATAGGTTACAGTTTTTAACTTTGTGTTTCATCACAACCCTACAATTACCATTGGTCCACTTTAATCACATCTCAAAACGGTAGACTGAAATGTTGGGTTGTTTTTGGTATTGGATCCCATCTCTCAGGATGTCTTCTATTAAAGTCAGGGTATTGATTGGGAATGAATAGGATCCTGAAAATTAGAATGAGGACATATGCACTGATAAAGCTGGGGAGATTGAACCCTAAATTTTGCTGAGTCTTTTTTTGCCAATAGAAGCAGCCTTTTCATTTATGTCTGAGAAAGTTTACTCTCCTTTGCCTGAGGAATTTGTAATAGTCTCTTCTAGTTGTCTAGGTGGACAGCTGA
Source organism: Canis aureus (assembly GCF_053574225.1). Taxonomy (NCBI): domain Eukaryota; kingdom Metazoa; phylum Chordata; class Mammalia; order Carnivora; family Canidae; genus Canis; species Canis aureus. Next base: position 18,998,991 of record NC_135648.1, read on the forward strand.
TTCTCTTCAGGACCTACCTCTATCACACTTCTTTGCTTCAAGACCTATAACTAGGCTCCAGTTCCAGAAGGATCTAAAGGGAGAGGTACAAAGTATAGCCCATGAGGAGTTGTACTACACTCCAAAATAATTACATGAGGTTTTCTAATCCATATGGCTACAGAAGGTTGGGTAAGAGAGTGAGAATGAGGATATTAATGATATGGGGCAATGATGGAAGAAACCAAAGTTATGTCAAGACAAATTTATTGATATGGGCCATTAAGTAGAGATTCTCAATTCATTGTTGTAGTTCAAGGGATTAGTAAGGGCTCTGTTTGTTTGGTTATTTGGCTGAAATAGCTCAAAATGTGGCCTTAAATAAAGCCAAAATCCAGAACTGATTTGGTATAGTATAGAGGAAGGTATCAAAAGGTTTAGAGAGATTGGAACTTGATAGAAGGAAATTTTCATTTAAGACCTGTTTAACAACTCCTCTTACCATGATTGTAAGAAATAAATTTGTGAGAGGAGACCTGGCATTCCTTTCTTTTCTTTTTGTAAGATCTTATTTATTTATTTGAGAGAGAGAGTGTGTGTGAGAGTGAGAGAAAGAGAGAGCTTGAGAAGGGTGGAGGGGTAGAGGGAGAAGCAGACTCCCTGCTGAGCAGGGAGCCCCACACAGGACTCGATGCAGGGTTCTGCCCCAGGACCCTGGGATCCTGACCTGAGCTGAAGGCAGATGCTTAATCGACTGAGCCACCCTGGCATTCTTGAAGAGCTCTGTAGTTACTCTTCTCTGCAGGACATAATTTACAGTGGAAACTACTGCCCTGGATTATGAACTACCATATTGAGGAAAATTGGATATCAGGAGGTCGTCACGGATACTGTAATGGACAGCAGAGTCAAAGTACTACACAATAGTTTAATTCACAGAGAGTTATGTTGTTGACTAGCTGATCATGGATTCCCAAGAAATAAAACAGATGGGCATCTACTAAATTCTTGTTTGACTTATCAAGCGGAAGAATTCTAGATCAAGTGAGCAGAAGTCCAACTTGAATCATGAAAACAGAGTTATAGTCCCTCAGTCAATCCCTAGACTTGAGTCAGTTTACTGATGTACAGTGTGTGAATGAAGGTGAAGCAGATTCCCTTGAGGAAGGACCTCACCACACTACCATAAATTTCTACTTTTAACCTTTCTTCCAACCTTCCCCAACAGGACCTATGGCCTATTGTCACAGTGAATGTGCATTTAGGGAAAAGGAGATAGTCAGATTTTATAGGAGTTAATAGATACTGCCTCTGAACTGACACTAATTCCAGGAGATCCAGAATGTCACTGTGAGCCATTAGTCAGTGTAGAAGCTTATGGAGATCAAATGATTAATGGGATTTTAGCTCAGATCCATCTCACAATGGGTCTGGTTTTGTCTCCAGACCCATCCTTCAGTCATTTCCCCAATTCCAGAATGCAAAATGGAAATAGACATACTTGGCAGTTTGTAGAATTCTCAGATTGATTCCCTAATTTTGGTAAAAACAAAACAACAACAACAAAAAATCCTGAAAAGCCCAGTCGGAGGCACAGCTTAGGAAGAGTGAACTAAAAACAACACCATGTTACTAGAGGGATTGCAGGGACTAGTGCCACCATCTGGGACATGAATGATGCAGGGGTGGTGATTCCCACAGGATCCTCATTTAACTCACTTATCATCCTAGGCAGAAAACAAACAGATATTGGAGAATGGCAGTGGATTATCATAAATTTAACCAGCTCCATTGTAGCTGCTGTATTAGGTGTGTCTTTATTGCACAGTGCATCCCTAATACCTAGTATGCAGATATTGATCTGCAAATACTTTTTCTCTCTTCCTTTCTTTCTTCTTTCTCTTTCTTTCTTTCTTCTTTCTCTTTCTTTCTTTCTTTCTTTCTTTCTTTCTTTCTTTCTTTCTTTCTTTCTCTTTCTTTCTTTCTTTCTTTCTTTTTCTTTCTTTCTTTCTTTTCTTTCTTTCTTCTTTCTTCTCTTTTTTTCTCTTTTTCTTTCTTTTTCTTCCTCTTTCTTTTTTATTTCTTTTCTCTTAGTATCCCTTAATAAAAACTACCAGAAGCAGTTTGGTTTCAGCTGTCAAGGCTAGCGATACACCCTCACTGTCCTATCTATGTGGTATACCAACTTTCTAGTTCTGTATCATGATTTAGTAAACAGAGGACTTGATTTCATTTCTCTTCCATAAGGCATCATACTTTTCCATGTACTAAGATTATGCTGATAGGATCTGGTGAGGAAGAACTAGCAACCATTCTAGATTTATGGGTAAGATATTTGCATGTAAGATAGTGAGAAATAATTCTGACAAAAACTCGGATGGCTTCTACCTTCAGAAAAATTTCTAGAGGGCAGCCTGGGTGGCTCAGCGGTTTAGCGCCGCCTTCACCCCAGGGCCGGATCCTGGAGACCCAGGATCGAGTCCCACGTCGGGCTCCCTGCGTGGAGTCTGCTTCTCCCTCTGCCTGTGTCTCTGCCTCTCTCCCTCTCTGTGTGTCTGTCATGAATGAATAAATAAAATCTTAAAAAAAAGTAAGAAAAATTTATAGAGATACAGGGGGTGTGGGGCATGTGGAGATCATTCTTTCTAGGGTGAAGGATAAATTGCTGCTTCTTCTGGTCCCTCTTGTTTTCATTTCTCACCTTTTTTTTCTTGCTCTCCTGTGGGTTACTTGAACATTCTGGGGAGTCCACCTGAATCTAGTATTATGAGAGTATCTCTTTGTATACTTTTAAGTATACAAAGAGTATTCTTTGTATACTTAAGAATGATTGCTTTGAGTATTCCATTATACATATGTAGAGTATAATATATATAGACTTAACCAATCTATTGGTAGCAACATTTAGCACTTCAAGTGAAATGTGGAAATAGTCCATTTAAGCACCTTTCTTTTTTTTTTTTTTTTTTTTTTTGAGAGTAAAAGAAACAGAGAGAGAGAGTGTGTACACATATGCAGGACAGGGGCGGAAGGAGAGAGAGAGTCCTAAGCATATTTTTTTTTTTTTCCTAGCACTTAAAAAATACTGTCCCCCTTTCTTCTGGCCTCCATGGTCACAGATGAGAAATTTGCTACCATTTTAATTGGATTTTTTAAATGAGTAATGTGGTTTTGGGGGGCTGTTTTATATATTTTTTTCTTTGCCTTCAATATTTAAATGTATAATTTAATGTGTCTTGGTGTGAATTTCTTTGGTTGCTTATGTTTACAGTTTTCTTATCTTCTTGGGGCTGTACTTCTGTGTCTTTTGCCAAATTTAAAGAGTTTTCTGCTATTACTTCTTCAAACATTCTTTTAGCTCCAGTCTGTTTTTCCTCTCCTTTTTGGGCACCAATGTACAAATGTTGGATATTTTGTTATTGTCCCAATGCATTGGACCTTAAGGCTCTGTTTAGTTTTTTTTGTTGTTGTTGTTCTTTTTCAGTCTATTTCTCTATTATTTTTTTAAGAAGGAATGAAATCTATTTCTTTGACTTCAGTTTATTGATTTTTATCCTCTTATCTTGCTCTAATAAAAATCCCAAGAGATTTCAATTTTTGCATATAGTTTTATATCTAAAATTTCCATTCATTTTTTTATAACTTCTGTTTCTTTGCTGAGTATCTATTTTTTCATTTGATTCAAGAGAATGTGCAAGTGAATGTTGAAATAATTTCATGAGGATTGCCTTAAAATTGTGGTCAGATAATTCCATTGGATTGAACTGGGTGTTAGTGTTAACTGACTTCCTTTTCTCATTCAAGTTGTGTTATTACTGATTATTGGTATGACAGGTAGTTGTTTATCATATCCTAGACTTTTTGTCTATTATGTTAGGAGGCTCTAGGTCTTATTTAAATCTTTCATTTTAGCTCACAACCACTATTTAGAGTTAGTATCCGGGTATTGGCTTACTTCGGTGTGATGTGCTTTTAATGACAGCTTAATTTTTAGAGTCTTTTGGTCTGTTTAGTGTATCTAGTGCTGCTTTGCTCTCATTGGACCCTGTTGGTGCTGCTTGGCAGAGCAAAAGCAGGTTGCTTGGCTTCTCTGGGGAGGAAGGGGAGCAGGGGATGTGGAGTGATCCTGCTATCCCCTGGCTGCCCCATGTTCTTGAGCAGGTGAAGATATTCTTGGGCTTGTGAGGACAAAGAGGCTGCCTGGATCATGATGTTAGTTGTGATTGAGTCCCATCTGTCTGTTCTACTTACTTGTCAGGTATATCTGGGCAGGCCAGGAAACTCTGGAGCACATAGGACAAATAGGCTTCTAGGAAAAGGCTACTTCCTAGAACTAGATCCCTTTTTCTTGTTCCATAGGCTCTCCCCAATATCCTTGAGTAAAGAGGATACCCTTTGCCTGGAAGGACATTCTTATTGATTGGGATGCTCCCTGTAGCTGGGTCTCTTTTGTAGAGGCTACCTATATACTCTAGAATCTCTTGGCTGAAAATTGGAGGCTCAGACCTGGCAAAAAAAAAAAAAAAAAAAAGAGAGAGAGAGAGAATGCTTCCACTGGCCACTTATTTTTGGGTTCTCAGTAGATTTTCCTTTCCTAGTAGTGTCGGGTTCTTCTGAGGTTCAGAAGGATTCCCATCTAATCTGACAAAGGAATAAACTTTCCTAGGTGCCTTCTATTGTTAGCTCAGGAACTGGGATAAGGGAAGTCTGAGTGCTCTTTATCTGTTTGTTGAAGGGATAACAAATTGCCCTGACACCATGGTGTTTCTTTAGTCCCGAGGTTGCAAACCAGTTTGCCTTCTTCTTGCCATCTTTAAGAGTTTTCTCTTAGTTTTCTCTTGTGTCACTTCCAGAGTTTGTGATTTAGCAGGATAGAGTGGGGAAAATAGGTCAACATCATCTTTTTCAGACTAGACATCCTTGGTTTAATAATTATCATTAAAAACATGTTTATTATTTCCAGTTAATTCTTGTTGGATTTTGGTTGATCTCTGCCCATTAAAATTATATATTTGCTTAACATCTTCATAAATGATTCTGTATTTAGCATCTAGTTGATCTTAGTCTTATTATTTATTTTTATAATTTACTGTATCTTCATTTTACAATTGTGGAAAATTTGGATTCAGAAATATAACTCTCTCAGTTTTACTTAACCATTAAATGGAAGAGCAAGGATTAAAAGACTAATTAGACTCAGTCATAATATCACTCTCTTTTCTTGGCTTTATGTGGTCCCTTTTGTGAGAAAAGCACACATAATTAGGTGTTTCTTTTCTTAACATAAAAGTAATTAAATGTCCTTTGTGTGTGTGTATTTAGTAAAGCCTTGGATGACACTACTGCTGTCCATTCCTCCCAGATAATATTAAGCATGACATAAACTTTGTAATGGTAGTATTTTTAGTATCATTAGTGTTTTTGCTTATGCCAGTGGTGTGCTTATTTTTGACTATAGCATGACTGAGCTAGTTACTAGAGAGACTCACATGGGTATTTTCCAGTGTGCATTTGATAATACAGCCTACTTGTGACCATATGTATATCTCAATGGCTATGTGTTATAAAAATGGGGAATTATTTGCTAATCTAAGATAGTTATATTTCATGGTTATATTTTTGTGTATCTTCCTTTTTTAGGGTCATGCTTATTATGGTTCAAGTTTAATATAGTCTCTAAAATACACTGATATATGTATAATCACTCATGCCATCTGATATTCATTAAAAATAGCATAGAGGCCTCCCTATATATATTAATATTACATGTTACAAGTTCATAATATACTATAGATATTATATTTTAAAGGGAATTGAATTCCTAAAGGAGCATTAATATTTAAAGGAAGCAGCATAAGACGTTACTTTTTTTTTTTTTTGCTATATCTAAAAAAAAATGCAAGCAGGGTTTATTGTGATCTATAAAATAAATCTCTAATATTATTAATAGGAGGCATTCTGAGGACTTCTACTTCCAGCCAAGATAGGGAAATAGGGGCCAGACTTATCCTTCTGACTGAAATAATTAAAAAATAAATCAAAATGTATGACATAATGGTTTTAAAGCCATTGAACATTAGGTAATATAGAAGAGTGATACTTCAATACCAGAGACAAGCGAGGTGAGGGGGAACACTCTCCAAATTACCACCTTGAAGATTTTCCAGGCTGTGGTGCAGGGAACAGGTGCCAGTGGCAGAGCCTGACTGACTCTCTAGGTTGAAGTGATATAGCTGAGAGTCTAGGGAAACTGTTGTGATAAAGTTCACAGGGAAGTGAATGGAAAGGAGAGAGATTCAGAGAGAATTCCAAATATCTGCAGAAATATTGAGTATTGGTTAAAATACATGTATGAACTCACACATGAAATAATGAAGACACTACTTGAGAATGGGAAAAGAGCCACATGAAAGGATTGAAGGAAATAGTACTCAGTATTCACACAGGCTAAATATCTGGGCCTGTTCTCACCATAAGTTATGAAATTGTGGATCTAGTACACAATAAGCTCTTGCCTTAGCAGTGGAAGATCCTTAGACATAGACTAAATGCTGCCCTAGACTTGCCTAACATATCTTAAAAAGACATAACTACTGAATGACCGCTCATTGTTCAATGTGTATGACGTTTCAATTATGTTAGATGAGTAAGTTCTAGAGATTTGCTCTACAGTGTAGTGTCTATAGTTAATAATACAGTTGTTGTATACTTCAACATTTGTTAAGAAGGTAGTTCTTTTTTTTTTTAAATATTTCATTCATTTATTTGGGGGAGACAGAGAGAGAGAGAGAACATGAACAAGGGTGAAGAGCAGAGGGAGAGGGAGAAGTAGACTCCCCACTGAGCAGGGAGCCCTGTGTAGGGACTTGATGTGGGGCTCATCCCAGGACCCTGGGATCATGACCTGAGTCAAAGGCAGATGCTTAACTGACTGATCCACTCAGGTGCCCCAAGAAGGTTGATCTCATGTTAAGTGTTCTTAACACAAAAAAAGCCCTAACAAACACCAACAACAACAACAAAAACAACAAAATCAAAGAGACAGAAGGAATCTCTGGTAAGGTTTTTTAAAGTAGCATTGATAAAGTGGCATAATATCATTTAGAGACAGCTGGAAGGTATCTAATGATGTATAATCTAAAACAACCACCAAAATAAAATTTGTTAAAGAGTGTTATAGAGGGACACCTGTGTGGCTCAGCAGATGAGCATATGCCTTCGGCTCAGGTATGATCCTGGGTCCAGGGATTGAGTCTCTGTGAGGAGCCTGCTTCTCCCTCTGCCCCTGTCTCTGCCTCTTTCTCTGTGTTTCTCATGATTAAATAAATAAATAATCTTAAAAAAGAGTGTTATAGATAATAAACAGAAGATATAAAATAGAATAACAGTACTTGACTGATCCAAGACAAGAGAGAGAGAAAGAGAAAGAGAGAGAAAGAGAGAGGTGTAAATGGAAGAAGACTAGAGGGGACACATGTAAACAAATAGCAAGATAAAAGATTTATACACAGACATAAAACATCACATTAATTATAAATGGCATGGTATGGACATTCGGATTAAAAGCCTAAAATGGTCAGTCAGATTGAATAAAAAAAACAAGTAACAACTCTATGCTGCCTTTAAGCTGTTCATTTTAAATATAAAGACACACATTGTTTAAAGTTAGAAAGATGATGGAGGCATATATAATTCGCTAACATTAATCAAAAGAAACCTGAGTTAGCTCTTTTAATATCAGATAAAGTAGATTTCAGAGCAATGAATAAACTAGTTATTAAAAATACTTTTTAATGACCAAGGGTATAATTCATGAAGTGGTCATAACAATACTAACCTTAATATTATTGTACACTTAATAACCACGCTTCAAAATACAAGGAAGAAACAGTGATCTCAGGAAAAAAAGACAAATCCATAATTATAGTTAAACGTTTTTATATCACTCTCAGTATTTGATAGATCAAATAGACTAAATATCAATAGGTATATAGAAGACTTAACTGCACTTTAATTAATTGAAATGTGTTACACATTCCACCATCAAGAGAAGACACATCCTTTTAAAGACCACATCAGACATTAATAAGACTTTCTTTCCATATTCTGGACAATAAAACATACTTAATAAAATTTTAAAGAGTTATGCTGTACAAAGATTATTCCCAGAACACAATAGAATCCAAAAAGAAGTCAATCTTGAAAATTCCCAAATATTTGAACTTTAAATAAGATAATTTAAAATAATCCAGACATTGAGGAAGAAGTAAAAATTAAGTTGTTGTTTGTTTGTTTTTTTTTTTTTTTACTGTATAAAAATGCTCTCCAAATTTGTGGGATTCTACTAAGACAATGCTTAGGAAATAATTTATAACACTAAGCATCTATGTAAGAAAAGAAAAAAGGTCTCAAATCAAGAACCACAGAATTAATTTAAAACAAACAAACAGAGTTCCTGGGGTGGCTTAGTCTGTTAAGCATCTGCCTTCAGCTCAGGTCATGATCTCAGGGTCCTGGGATTGAGCCCCACGTTGAGTTCTTCATTAGGATCCTTGCTCAGCAGTGAGTTGGCTTCTTCTCTGTCCCACGGCCCCTCCCCCATCCTTCTTCTGCCCCTGCTCCCTGCTCATACTGTGTCTCTCTCTCTCTCTCAAATAAATAAATAAAATCTTTAAACAAACAAAGAAAAACTAAACAAATGAAGAACAAATAAAACCCAAAGAAAGGAGGAGAAAGACAATAATAAAAATGAGAGTGGAAATAATTAAATAAAAAACAGAAAAGTCATAAGGAAAATCACTCTAACCAATAGTTGGTTCTTTTATATTTATTTATTTCACATAGGGAAGCATTTGCTTGGGGTTTAACATAAAATCATACAAATAAAATTTGCATGAACGCAAATCCACACTGAGTCATAACACAGCAAAAGACAAAGCAAAGACAATTAATTGGTAGCTTTATACAATTGATCACAGTTGTGTTTTGTACATTATAAAGTCCTAATAAGCATCTTTGATCAACAGAAGACCAATCTTCAATGTTATCCTGCAATCTCATCCTGTTTTCTAGCATCCTCCTTTAGTATGGCTAATAACTGTTTTGGTGATTGCTATGCCCTCCAGACACCTTGCCATAAGTGCTCTGTTGCCCACTGTGGTCTGCATATCCCTGTCCATATCCATAGTTCCCATAGTCATACCCAGTATAATCATAGCTTCCATAGCCACTATAGTTTTGATCACCACCATAGGCACTAAGTATAATTTCCATATGCTTGAACATAAGAGTTATTGAATCCTTGGTTCCATTTTTGGCCCTGATCTCTCCATGACCCCTAGTACTACCTTGTCCACCAGCTGTAGCACCCCTTCCTCCTTTTTCTTATTGCTATTGCTGCCTATATATCTCTTCGGGTTGCACAACTTTTATTTCACACTTCCAATACCATCCTAGTTTGATGGTATCTGCATTCTCACAATTTCTTTACTTACTCTTTGTCTATGTATATGATAAAACAAAATCTTCTTCTTTCATTTGTTTCTGTTTCCATGGAGTTCAATTTTTCAATCTCTCCAAAGACTCTAAAACATCTTTTAATTTGTTCTTCAGAACTATCTGGGCTAAATCTACCCCAAAAGCCTTTTTGGGGGATTCTTTCCCAGACAGAGAGAGAGAGAGTGTGAGAGATGTATGTGGATATAAATGTATGCATATATACAGAAAGAGAGAGAGAAGGTACATACCCTTTTGAGGTCTATCAATTTGCCATTCAGTTGGTGTTCTTTTAGTTCCAAAACCTTATCAACACTAGCAGCATTTTTGAAAAGCACAAATCCAAATCCTCTTGATCTTCCAGTCACAGGATCTGTTTTAATGGTACAGTCTACCACTTCCCCAAATTGAGACAAATATTCAGTCAGAAGTTTCTTGCTTGTATCCTAGCTCACCCTCCAATAAACATTTTGCCATCATCCTGCTGATTTTTGTTCACATGGACCTTGGATTCTTCTGCAAATTCCTCTATGTTGCCGTACTCCTTCATGTCCTATGGGGTGGAGCTGGCCCATGGCATCCTGTGCAGTTGGTGTCACAGCAGCAAGAGATGGTGTATGGAGTATGGAGTAGGATTTAAAGTGGTAGTGGAAGAGAAAAGTTGATTCTTTCAGAAGATCTATAACATTGACAAATCTCTCGTGAGACTGATAAGACACACGTGACAAACACCAGAATTGAGAAGTTTACATCACTACAGATTTTACAGAGATTAAAATATTAATAAGGGGAATATAACAAACAATTGTATGACAATAAATCCAACAAAATAGAAAATAGACAAATCTAGGGGCCCCTGGGTGGCCCAGTTAATTGGGTGTCCAACCCTTGATTTTGGCTGAGGTCATGATCTCAGAGTTGTGGGATTGGACCCAGGGTCAGACTCAGTGCTGGTGGGGAGTCTGCTTGAGATTCTCTCAAGAGATTTTCCTCTGCCCCACCTCCTGCTTTTAGGCTCCCTCTCCCTCAAAACAAGTAAATTAATCTTTAGAAAATAGTAAATCTAAAAGACATTCCTAGTAAAAACTCTCAACAGATAGAAATACAAGGGAACTTCCTCAACTTGAGAAAGGGTCTCTGTGAAAAACTTAATGCTAATATCGTGTGTAATAATTGAGACTAAATACCTTAAAGATCAGGGAAAAAGGAAGAATGTCCATCTGTATTCCTTCTATGCATTATTGAATTGGAAGGGTAGCAAATGCAGTAAGAAAACAATAAATATGTGTATATATATTTACATATAATTTATATATATGGTGGTAGAAGAAAAAAGTTGGTTCTATTTTCTATTTATATATATTAACAATAAGTATCCTCAAAATAAAATTCAAAAGATACCAATTACGATGGATAAAAAGTATGGTAAGCTAATTTTAAATTTTATTTAGGAAATCAGTTTCTGATATGGACAAAATGACTTTGAAAACAAAAAATTTGAGGATTCACAGTATCTAATTTTAAGATTTATTACAAAATTCTATATTCCATATCAATATGGAACTAACATAAAGATATATAAAAAGATGAACAGACAAATGAAAGAGAATAGACAGTTTAAAAATGTATGTGGATATCAACGTGTGCATATATACAGAGAGAAAGAGAGAAGGTACATAGGGAAAGGATACATAGGATGAATAAGCTTTTAAAACAAAGGTGTTGGGACATTTGTATATCAAAATGCAGAAAAAAAGACAAAAGAAACTTAATTGCATGCCATGGGCAGTATAATAAAAATAACTCAAAATGTATCATCAACATGTAAATAAACTACACATTTTAAATATATAAAAATAAAAAAAAATCTTTGTGTCCTATGTTTCATATATATATATATATAATTTAAAAATAAGAATATCATTCAAAGAATAAAGAATACTATTAAGAAAATTAAAAGATAAAGCCTGGAAGAAAATATTTGAAAATCACATATCTGATAAAAGATGTCTATCCAAAGTATATAGAGAATTATCAAAACTGGATAATAAAAAACAATAAAAGTAAGCAAAAGATTTCAGCAGATAATTCACCAAAGAAAATGCACAGATGGCAAACGAGTCCATAAAAGGTGTTCAAAATCATTAGTCATTAGGGGAATGTAAATTAAAACTACATTATGATACCACTATATGCACATTAGAATAATAAAAACAGACCAAAAAACCTGTTCAAACCAAGCATTTGCAATGATATGCACGAACTGCACTCTTACACCCTATGAGATAGAAAGATACAAGTTTTCCCATTTAGGAAAAAAGTTTAGAAGTTTGAAAAAATATTTTTAATGTAAAATATAGACCTACCATCATGTTTATTTCTAGGTATTTATTCAAGCCAAATAAAAGCATATATCCCAATATAAAGACTTGTGCATGGATGTTCATAGCATCTTTGTAATAGCTATAACCTGAAAACAACTCAAATGTCCAAAAAGGATGAATGGAGCAACAAAATATAATATACTGTACAATGGAATACTACTTAGCAGTAAAAAAGAATTAACTACTAACACAAAAACAAAATGTATGAATCTTGAAATAATTATCATGAGAGAATCGTGACAAAAATCAAAACTCTATGATTGCATTCATATAAAACTCAAACATGTAAAGAGAAATAAAAACAGATTATTGGTTTCCTGCAAAAGAGCTTGGATGGAGAAGGGCTACAAGGAAGAATTAAATAGGCAGGAGAAAACATTCAGGATTGATGGATATGTTTAGTAATGCATAATGGTTTCATGGATATATATGCCAAAAGTCATAAAATCGGACACTTTAAGTGCAGTTTATTTTTGCAGATCATAAAAAAGTATTCTGGTTCACTTTCAGAAAAATATAGAGCCATATTTTCCCATTGCACATGTACCAACTCAAGAAAGTTAAATATTATTTGTTAAACAATCTCAGTCATAAACTTAATCTTACAAAGCTTCACAAATTCTTAATCACAAGCATCTGTGTACAGGTATTTAGGTAGATAATGTAGCTGATGTGATACATTTATTAAGCCCTATGAACAATGTTAACAACAATTATACTCCTCAAGCTAATAGAACATTCATGTTTGATGTTTAAATAATTTCATTATCAAGATGAATAATAGGATTGACTTTGACAACTTTCTTAATTACTGATTTTGACAGGAAGCCAACACTAATTAGAATTTCATCTTTATAAAATGAATACACTGTTTGTAATCAGCCAAACATCCCTCAATTAAATCAGAGCTCTAATATTGCCCAAGTTGTCATTTTAATTACTACATAATATATGTAGAAAAATAAGTATTTATGTTAATTTTAAAATATTACTTTATAAACACCAATTTATATGTGAATTTTTGGTAATCTACTGCAATTTTTGCTACATGTGAAAGAGACATTAGAAGTATGCTTAGCACTTCAGTTATATTTAAGAACTACAAGTGTCTAAAGACTTACCTTTTCTAATTATTTTCAAAATAAAAATGTTTACTCTCCTATGTGAATGGGAACATTACAATAACCACAACAACACTCAAAAGTTTTCTTTGAGGTTCCTTAAGTCTGACCTGTGGGGCACAGGTTGAGAGTGTGTTCAAAGTGCACCCAGCCAACTGGTAGACCATATGGTTCCTAGTTCACTTGGAATCGTTAAGTCTCATCTGTTTTTGGAGAAACTGCTTGAAGGAAGTCATTCCAGTCTGTCCTGTTTGTTCATGCCAATTTCAAGGTAACATTTCCACTCCATAAAATGACTGAGAATGGAAGTAATCTCATTTGGGGGTCCCCAACAATGGTATATAACCCTTTCTTTCCAGGAGTATCTTGTGTGTCATTGGAATTGTATTTCTTGTATGAGGAATCAGGCATTAATTTCCATCCCTCTGAAAAAATAGTGACCTGCACTTGAAGGTTAGTCATGACTCCTTTAAGTGTTTAAAGTCATGGAAGGCATCCCTACAGGTTAGGCTCAATAGGCTGAATTGCCTTACTTGTAGTCCAAGGTGGTATCTGGGCGATCTTTAATACATCCTGCTGTTTCTGAATTGACGCTTTGAAACAAGTACAAAGGTGCTGCCTGGCTCTCTAAGCTAAATGCTGATGGCTTATAGGGTTTATTCAGGTGAGAGTGAGGAGTATAAGGTTGAAGTCAATAGTACAAGTTATTATCATTTTGCTGCAAGGGTCCTGTTGATAATAGCTTTAGTTAAATGCCACATAAGACATTTCAGACTGATTTAGTTCCAGCCCTGTCAGTCAAATTGGAATCAGAGTGGCAGAGAGGATACACATGTGGGAAAATTCTACCTGTAGTGATTTGGTATAGAAATGAGGGTTAGGTATTGTTGGGAGATAATTCTCCATGAGTCCCATTTTTGACTGGCTTAAATTAAGTTGTATTGTTTGAACTATCTTTTCAAGGATAATTATACAACAAACAGCATTGGAAGATAGAGATAGTCGCTCACTCTAGGACAGAGGACCCATGGGTTCCCTAACCAGTATCTTTATTAGATAATCTATCTTTCCATGGCAACAGTTAGGCAGGCTTGCAAGCACCCCAATTTAAAAGATTGGAACTCTCTAAGCTTGAGGTTCGTTGACTATAATCCCAAACCTCTGCATTCAGGACACCAGATGAGCCTTTTCATTTTGCCTAGTGGGATGGCAGGTAAAAGAAACTGATTGGAACATGAGATGAGGGTAAAGGTACCTACTGTGCCCTGAGTAACAGAGTCCTTTCCTCCCCCTGATGCAGAAGTCTAATATTTCTTGCTAATATCTATGAAACTGTCTGGATAGCTACTTGTTTTATAAAGAAGGTAAAAATCTCAGACATTTCATAGTTCTTACCTCCCTTGCCACATTCTGTAACCAAACCATTAATTCCCAAGGATCAGATTGATGATTCCTGGCACAAAGAGACAAAAGTGATGGGGCAGTAGATATAGCTTTTTAGGTGTATTTGCATATTTGTTGTGTTAATTCATGGAAGCTTTGTTTTTCAGGGACCAAGAGACTTTATATTGGCAAAGACAAATTCCTTGAAATGTTTGGGTGTTCTCATTTTATGAGTAAAGTCATTCCAGGAAATAGCCACAAGTCCCTCTTCAGGGGAAGACTGAAGGAATTGTTCCTGTGTATATTTGCCATAGCTTTGCCTGATTCTTCTACTGGGGTCCTGGCTACTTCTTTTGTCAGTCAATTCAAGTCATGGTTCAACTGATTGAGACCCAAATTGGCATAAAGTTTGTGACTTTAAACCAGGGTGACTACCAATTGCCCAAGCTTGTTTCGTTCATGTAGATTAAGCAATTCCTTTTTTGGTGACTTATCGGTTTTATCTTAAGGGAATTCATGTTCTCTTGACCATCCCCAAGGATCTCTAAGGGTTCATTCACCTGTCTGCTACTCACATATTGATATTCTTTACAAGAATTGCAGTCTACTTCTGAGGGTTAAGCATCATTATTATCTACTTTATGTCATTCCCTTTGCTATCCAGATGGTCAAATCTATGATAGTGTATCCTACCACCAGCTCTGACCTACCGAGAACACCCACCACTTGTTTTCCTCATTATAATGCCAGTACACCCCTCATCCAAAGTGTCTTCAAGGCATTCTCCCAAATCTTAGTCAATTGGTAGGTTGATATTATTACTTTCTTAACACAGGAGATTTCTACTGTATCGATAACATTTGCCAACTTTTTTTTTTAATTTTTATTTATTTATGATAGTCACAGAGAGAGAGACAGAGAGAGGCAGAGACATAGGCAGGGGGAGAAGCAGGCTCCATGCACCGGGAACCCGACGTGGGATTCGATCCCGCCCGGGTCTCCAGGATCGCGCCCTGGGCCAAAGGCAGGTGCTAAACTGCTGCGCCACCCAGGGATCCCAACATTTGCCAACTTTATGTTCTGTACCTTTTGTTCTAGCTCCTACCAGATCCATTCTCTTTCTTGTCCTGCTAGTGTATGTGGACTAAGTCCTACAGATCATTGAAGATATAGTATTGTTCCTCTTTTAGCTGACATTGCTCTTTCTTTATTAGGTTGTATGGTGAGAATTCTAGTTATTGATCTTATGGCTAGTAGACTCTGAGCCAGAGTCTACTCTGAATGAAGCATATTGTCTTTAGAGACAAAGGGGTAAGCTATATCTGAAGGTCCTGTGAGTGAAGAAAGTCTGGGATTTCAGGGTTTTCAAGTATATATATATATATATACCCCCAATTTCTCAATCTGCTGTCTCAGGGTCCTAGTCCTCCCAGATCAGGACCCTTATGTTCTCATAATGGATTTGCTGGGTTTGAGAATTCAGACTTAATATTCAGCTCTATGGTTGTCAAGGTGGCTTTGTGATAGTGTGCCAGTCTTATGTTAGCTTGGAAGTAGAGAAATGTAACTCAAGGTGGGGACAAGGGTGGGAATGAAAGTTCTATCCATACACCAGCAGGAATTGTAGGAGATAGAGTTTGAGTTCAGACCTCTGAGGGAGAGGCTTTCTAATCAGAGTCTAAGAATTATAGAGTTTATAGAGTTATAGCAAATAAATTTAGTTCCTCTCCAGAATTAGTGGATATCAAATTTAGAGAGGTGGGAGGATAGAGGTTTTTCAAATCTATCCAGTAACTGAAGGAAGGAGAAACTTCAGTGCTACTTAGGAAAGCCAGTCAGCTTGTCTGACACTAAGCAACACATTCTAGTAATTTGTTCTAAAGTGAAGAGAAAGCAAGATAAAACCAGAGCACAGGCCAGTTACCAAAAACTGGACGAGCAAGAACAAAGCGGACACTTCGTTTTCTTTCTGGCTCCATTCTTTGCTTCCTTTACAGCCTGTAGTTACGGCTTCACCCTTTCCTTCTCTTTTAGCTTCCTTGTCTCTGCAGTCCATTTTGAGGGATAGAACATCTAGTTTACAAGGTACAGGGAGTAAAGAAAGGGATAGAAGTATTATGAAGAAACTGTGGCTGAAGCATATTGCACAAGTAAAGGATTACAGACAACTACCTCTAATCCCTACACTGTTGCAAATGCAAAATTCTTTTATCCAGGTGGCATTTCATTGATCAGGGAAAGAGAGATTGGGCAACTGGTAGTTAGTTCCATACTCAGGAACAACTGAGATGGAGGTAAAGTGGTGGCAGGACTAATAATCTTAATCTTAATATATATTAACAAAGTGAGAAATCTATCTCAGGGTCAAGGAGAATGATGACTGTGAATCTTTTTATTGAAACATATTATCAGTAGAAGAAAGTGGATATACACTACAGAAGAAAGTATATGTGAGAAAAGTCAGGAGACTCTAAAGGAGCAATAACTTAATTTATTGATTTATTAGCATATATAAAAAATTAAATGGAACGAATCTATTATTTCATCAACAATAGGATGTTGATAATGGTGCTTTAAGATAAAAGAAATGTATATTTAAACGGTATTAACAACTAAAATAAACAGATGTTCATATAAAGCCAATATAGTTGAAAGTTATTTCCTGTATTCCTTTATTGACTTCTCTCAGGATAAAACTAAGAACCATGAAGTCAGTAATTGTATGAACATTTCCTTTTGATGTCACAAGGGCTGTTGAACTCTTAACTGGATTACTTTTCTGAAACATGGGGTATAATATGGACATGAATGTGATTGTTTTTGTCCTTTCTGAATGTACATGAACTAACTCCATATCATTAATTTGGGGGACTATTCTTACCCAAAAAGTGCATTTCCTAATAGAATTCTAAAAATAGAAGGATAGCCTAGTAATAGAAATATTTCCTAATAATAGAATTTGGGTATCTGATGTAGTTTAGAAACAGAATATATGAGACTTTCGAGAAAATTATCAACTTTCATAAAGAAGTCTGAGCAAATTATTCTCTTTGGGAAGATAATGTCTAACTATAGGAAAAAATAGAAATTTTGGAAACTCAGATTGGATAAACTATAGAAACTAACTCAAAATAATGTATGCCGTGCAAAATCTTCAGTAATAAATGCTTAGTGAATGCTATATACAGAACCTAGTCTTAGTGAGGGAAATACAAATATACAAACCTTCTCTAGAAGTAATTAATTGTTGTTGTTAAGAGGTAGCCATATGCTCAGTTTAAGAGCAAGGTGCCCATGTGGCTGGAATTTGGCCATCTCGGGGAGGACAGTAGAAAATGATGCCTGAAGAGAATCCTTTAGCCAGTCATGTAGGGCCTTTTGGAATATAGTAAAAATTTCTGATTTTATGTGAAGTGTGAGCCCTGGAGGATTGTAAGCAGTAAAGAGACACCATCAGATCTGTGTTTTGAAATGATTACTCAGATTGATGTATGAAGGATAGATTATAAGGGGAATGCGCTATAAATTATAAACAAGGATATGCACATGGAGGCTGTTGCATAGTCGGAATAGTGACATTGATGGCTTGGATTAAGGTGATGGTGGAATTGTTGATAAATGTTCAGACATGGGATATATGTTGAAAGCTGATGACAGAATATTCTTCTATTTTTATTTGGAGTATGAGAAAGAGTAGTCAGGATGCCTCCAGGGTTTTTGGCTTGAGCAAATGCATAAACAGAATTGACATATAATGAAATAAAGAATTTGGGGATGGATAATGTTGGGTGTGGGATATCAAAATTACTGTTTTGGACACGTATACTTAGTGGAATGATATATGGGTCTATAATTTGTGGAAATAATTTGAACTAGAGAAAAATTATATGCCACTAGAATTCATAGGATTAGTCTAGCGATATAATTATCATTGACTCCAGACAATTTACAGTATGAGTGTAATAGTGAAGAGAAGAATTTCTACGACAAAACCCTAAGACACTCTACATTGAAAGATTGGTCTGGAAGAGAAGTGGAGCCAGAAGAAAAACTGAGAGGAGGAAGCCATAGGAAATCCAGTGTAAACCCCATAATGCTCTATTAAGTTTTCCTTCCTTTGCCTTCCAACCATTTTTGCAATGTTAATTTATATTTTTTGACTGCTTATATTATTGATGTCTTTATTAAATGTAAACCCTTTGATGGTAGGAAGTGTGTTTCTTTTACTCACCACTTTATATCTAATGCCTGCCATGGTGTCCAATATACCCAGATGCTAAAAAAATTATTTGATGATTGAATAATTACTTTCTAATGTTATCCATGAAATGTTATTTAAATATATAATATAAATGATAAAAAATTTCACTTTCTAGAAGTTTTTATTGATTTTTTCTGTAAATATCAATATCAATAAATCAATATTTATATCCAAATATTTGACTACACTTCTATTGTTTTCCTCAGCTTATACTTTTTAAAATATTTACAATTATATGGATATTTACTATTTCCCATAGATTATTTCTTGATTTGTGTTTATTTCATTTTTAAAATTTACAAACAAAAAAATTATACTGAAGAGTCTATAATACTATCAGACATTTTTTAAAAATTCATTTTACATTTATCTCTTTAATGTATCTAGAGTACATCCTGATGGCAATTGTGATATGAAGAAGAAAACATAATTTTTTCCTGTCAAAAAATAACTCTAACACCTTTTATTTAATACTTCTTCCTTTCAAGACATGTGTAAGATGTTATTTTTAAAATTTATTCAAGTAAAACTTGCTTACAGAAAAATGCATAAGTCATAATTATATAGTTCCATGATTTTTCACAGTGAACATATCCATACAATCAAGACCAATTCTAACAAAACTCTATCTCTAGATTCCTGATGTTTCTAACCACACCGTGTGTGTGTGTGTGTGTGTGTATGTGTTTAATTTTTTGGATATTGAAAATGTGATTTTAAAATGTAGATGGACATATATGTGATCTAAAATGCTTTGGCAGATGGGTCACCTGGGTGGCTTAGTCAGTTAAGCATCTGACTCTTGGTTTTAGGTCATGTCATGATCTCAGGGTGGTGAGATGGAGCCCCACGTTGGGCTTCCTGCTGAGCTTGTGGTCTGCTTCAGATTCTCCCTTTTCCTCTGTTCCTCCTCTCACCTGCATGCTTCTTTTCCCTAAAACAAATTTAAAAAGAAATCTTTAAAATGCATTGGCAGAACCCAAGAAAATTATCTTGCATTCCCCAGTTAGAGGTAACACTGACATCCCTACCCCTCCCACCATAGTTTTGCATTTTTTAATAAATTAAATAATACAGATACATTTATATAGCTAACCTTTTTTTCCCCCCTAAACATTATGTTTGTGAGATCCATTCTTGTTCTGTGGCAAAAATTCATTCTCTTTTCTCAGTCTGTCGTACTCTCATATTATTAGCATCTATTCTCCTGTTAATGAAGATGTTTATTAATACTCAGTCTTTATGATGTTAATAAAAATCCAGTCTTTCATTGAACATGTGTATGTATTTCCATTACATGTATGTGCAAGGGAGGAATAGCTGGGTCATCTGCTAAGTTTCAGTAGTAGAGACAAATAATTTCCCAAAGATATTTTAACAGGTTAAAATTTTGCCATCAGTAAACAAGAGTTGTAGTTGTCCCATATTTTCAACAAATAATTTGGTTTTTTAGCCATTTTGGTTGGTGTGAGCAGTATTTGCTGTGGTTTTCATTTGCATTTCCCTGATTACTAATAAAGTTGAATGCCTTTACATATGTTTATCTGCTTTTCAAATATCCTCTTTTTTGAAATGAATATTCAAATCCTTTATTTTTCCACTGTCTTTTTCTTATTAATATGTAAGGCATATATACTATATATTACTATCTGTTTTATGATAGCCCAGTTTATCAATTGTTTTTCTTTCCTTTATGTAAGTAATTTTTGTTTCCTAATTAAAAATCTTTGTTTACTCCTAAGGTCATAAATATGTTCTCTGTTTTCTTTTATAAACTTTAATGTCTTAACTTTTACGTTTGGATTTATGATCCATCTACAGTTGATAATGTGTGATATATACATGTATCTGATTGACTTTGCATCATTTGTTAAAAAGACTATTTTTTTCCCTGTAGCAATGAAGTGGCACCTTTTTACATATAACTTAATTGAAAATATGTCTCCAAATTTTTCTTTTCCTGTGTTCTATTTATCTATCCTTCTAACCAATGTAACTCTATATCAGTTTTGATATCTGATCATGTAAATCCTCTGGTTTGGTTCTTCTCCAGGTTTGTTCTGGCTATCTTAGGTTATTCACATTGCCAAATACAGTTTTAAAAATAGCATTTCGATTTAAAAATATGGCATTTTTGATTGATTATACTGAATCTATATATAGAACTTGAGGTGAACTGACATCTTTATAAAAATGAGTCTTTTAATTTGTCTCATGGGGTATCCTTTCACTTACTATGTCATCTTTAATTTCTCTCAATTAAATTTTATAGTTTTCAGTGTAGGATTATAATATATTCTGCTTTTGTTTATTTTTATACTCTATATTATAAGCCATTATAATAGCGATTCTTTAATATAAGTGTTCACACAGTTTTTGTGTACTCTATCTTGTTTTACCTTCAATATGAAAGTGAATATTTTAATGGAATATGACATTTTTGATTGACAGATTAACACTTTAGGATGAAATTTTAAAACCCATCTACTGCATTCTTAATTTTTGTTACTGTATTTTTCAGTTCTAGAAATTCTATTCGACTTCTTAATGGATTCCGGTTCTTTGTGGAAATGCTCTAAATTTTTTGTCTATTTTGTGAATCTTATTTTTTATTACTTAGAATTTATTAAGCATAGAACTTAAAAAGTCTTTGATAATTTCAATATATGGATCATCTGTAGGCAAACTTTTTAAAAATTTTTATTTATTTATTCATGAGAGAGAGAGAGAGAGGCAGAGACATGGGCAGAGGGAGAAGCAGGGTCCATGCAGGGAGCCCGATGTGGGACTCAATCCTGAGACTCCAGGATCACACCCTGAGGGGCTGAAGGCAGCGCTAAACCACTGAGCCACCCGGGCTGCCCATTTGTAGGTAAACTTCTATTGATGACTTTTGTTACCCTTGTTTGTGTCATGACCTTAGCCTGCTTTGCAAAATTTTTATTAAAAGCCAGACATTGTGACTGAACATTATGAAAACTCTAGATGATGTAAATGTTTCTAGAGAGAGATCACCCTTTTCTCTGCAAAATGGGTAAAGTAGGGATTGAGTTTAACCTGATTTACAGTTTCAGACAGTCTCTGCTTCCAGTTGAACTTTTAGATCTGTGGTCTAACCTGCCCAGCAGTTTCAACTAAGTTGTTGTACAGACCAGTCTCGCAAGAAAAGTCTAATTCTTGTCTTCTCAACACATCAGGACTTCAGAAAATTATGATAATTTTCAGAAAATCTCTGCTTTGCTTTTCAGTCTCCTACCCTATACTGCTTGAAAATTCAGTAACAATTTCGGTAGAACATTCGGTACAATTTAGAGCTCAGATCTCCATTTTTGTTTTACTTGAATTTTCAGCCTTTAGATCTCTAATTTTCTATGTAAAGCTTGTCTGTACTATGCCCGGCCCACACCTAGAACCTCAGACTTGCCTGGAATCAGCCAATGTCCTGAAGGACAATATTAGTGCAGTATGATGGTCTCCTTTCTGGGACATTTCTCAAGTCTGTGTTTCTTTCTGCTAAAGTACTGTTGCCTCAAAAGTTTTCCAGTGTCTTCAGTATTTTTGTTATATTTTATTTTGTATTTTATGTAGATTCTCTAGTTGAGCTTGGCAGAAGAATTGATCTCTCAAAAGAGACTCATTCTTACCATGTTATATATTCTTAAATATCAAAAACAAGAGAATAAACTCTACAGATCTTGGTCTGAAGACACACATGCACATTCAAACATATCATTGTTAAAATGAGTACTATTCATCAGGATTATGTAGTCAATGATATTGTAATAGTGTTGTATGGTGACAGATACTGTCTACACTTGTGGTGAGCGGAACATAGAGGCTTGTCAAACTACCATGTTGTATACCTGAAACTAATGTAGCATTATGTAACAACTATAATTTGAAAAATGAGTGCTGTTCGCTTTTAATCCATAGTCTTATTTTTAATTATACTTTTGTTGGTTTTTATGTTCCTATAGTTTCCAAAATTTCAAACAATGGAAATGGAAAAATATACTTAGCAGAAGTAAGCTTAGAGAAGGAGTATGTTCTATTAATGAGATTTATATGAATACTATGGAAACTAGATGGCATAATGTATTTATTTGGAGTTTTTAGATAATTTTTTTATAATGCAATAACAGAAGTGTATTTAGTGAAGCAAAACATTTTGTTTGAGCTACCAAAAATGACTTTAAATATTATTATAGCATTTTAGGATAGTGATAGGTCTTATTTATTTATTTATTTTCCACAAGCAAACTTTTTATTATTAACTCGAGTAATCATGGCCTTCTAAAGACCATTCTGGTTATCTTTGGTTTTCCTGGGTTGGTGGGGGGAGAACTCTGTGCCTGCTATTTTGTTTCAAGTAGGTTTTTAGCTATAAGCAGTTGAATTACTTACAAGATAGCTCTAAATAACACATGAGTTTGAATTCTATGATAACTTTTTCAGAAGATAATTATTTGGTAGAGGACTGTATCAGAGAGCATGTAAGAATCTTGTGAATTCTTGTGTTCTCAATCACTGTAAGTGCTTACCTAAAAAGCTTTCAAATTAAATATACATTGCTGGTTGATGTTCACTGGTTTGTGATTATTTTAACTCACATTGACATTTACATACTGCCTTGGGTATATATTATTTATATATGTGTGTATATACATTGTATATACTGGAGTATATACACTGCAGCTGTTTCAATTTCAGTGATGCAAAGATCAACATCCAGCAATATACATTCAGAATATTTAGTTTATATGGAAGGTAGTGGCAGATATATGTTGATTATTTTTTTAAAGATTCTATTTATTTATTCATGAGAACACAGAGAGAGAGGCAGAGACATAGGCAGAGGGAGAAGCAGGCTCCCTGCAGGAAGCTCAATGTGGGACTCGATCCCGGGACTCCAGGATCACACCCTGAGCCAAAGATAGATGCTCAACCACTGAGCCACCCAGGCGTCCCTATGTTGATTATTTTAAAGCTGTTTTTGTTTGTTTGAGAGAAATTTAAACTGTTTTCTGCATTACAACATCTTTAGAAGTTTTCAACATTTGATGGAAGACTATACAATTAAATAATATGATTTAGCTTGTTTTAAAGTATCGGGTTATAAATATTGTTACCAAGGTGATGATTCATTTAATGAAAACATCCTTTGACTGAGCCAGATTTGGGACATTAAAAAGTTCAGTTAATAAAGTTTATGCAGTGTTTGAAAAACAGAAGTAACTCCTGTTTATTAGGAGGTATTTATTTATTTACTTCCTTGTTTATTTAGATAAGAGAGTAGCTTTAATGGATTCCCCAAATGCATAATACCTAGAGAAGTAAATTGGGTCATGATAAATAAATGAGGATTCTGGTACACTTCATTTTTACAAAAAGTACAAGTATTTCCTGATCCAGAAGAAAGGTAGCCAGCAATGGGTATTTAGGGAAGATGTTACTACATTATTATCACAATTAAAGACTGAACAGTGTAATGGGTAAGAGCCTAACATCAGGAGTGAGATCGCCTGGGCTCATATCCCAGCTGTATCCTTAACTAGCTGCATGGTTTTGAAAAAGGTACCATGTTCCTCTTTCCTCAACTTTACAGTTGAGGAAATAAATAGTATTCATCAATAGGGTTAGTGTTGGGGTTAAATTATTGTACATGAGATTCTTTGAACAGCACTATGGAAGCTTTAGCTAGTTTTATCATTGAGATCAAATATTGAAATAGTCTCTGGGAAAAACAGATAATATATTCACATTCACATTTATTTGAAAGACATAACAAGCTTTATTCAAAGTATTGTTCTTATTACCAAAAATACATTATGATCCATTTTGAGTTTATCTTTGTGTATGGCGTAAGAGATTGGTCTAGTTTCATTCTTCTGCACGTGGCTGTCCAATTTTCCCAGCACCATTTATTGAAGAGACTGTCCTTTTTCCAGTGGGTAGTCTTGCTTTGTCGAATATTAGTTGACCATAGAGTTGAGGGCCCATTTCTGGATTATCCATTCTGTTCCATTGATCTGTTTGTTTTTGTGCCAGTACCACACTGTCTATTAAGGCAAGGGAAACAAAAGCAAAAGTGAATTATTGGGACTTCATCAAGATAAAAAGCTTCTGCACAGCAAAGGATACAGTCAACAAAACTAAAAGACAACCTACAAAATGGGAGAAGATATTTGCAGATGACATATCAGGTAAAGGGCTAGTATCCAAGATCTATAAAGAACTTATTAAACTCAACAGCAAAGACACAAACAATCCAATCATGAAATGGGCAAAAGACGTGAACAGAAATCTCACAGAGGAAGACATAGACATGGCCTACACGCACATGAGAAAATGCTCCGCATCACTTGCCATCAGGAAATAAAATCAAAAGCACAATGAGATACCACCTCTCACCAGTGAGAATGGGGAAAATCAACAAGACAGGAAACCACAAATGTTGGAGAGGATGCGGAGAAAGGGGAACCCTCTTGCACTGTTGGTGGGAATGTGACCTGGTGCAGCCACTCTGGAAAACTGTGTGGAGGTTCCTCAAAGAGTTAAAAATAGACCTGCCCTACGACCCGGCAATTCCACTGCTGGGGATTTACCCCAAAGATTCAGATGCAATGAAACGCCAGGACACCTGCACCCCGATGTTTCTAGCAGCAATGTCCCCAATAGCCAAACTGTGGAAGGGGCCTCAGTGTCCATCGAAAAATGAATGGATAAAGAAGCTGTGGTCTATGTATACAATGGAATATTCCTCAGCCATTAGAAACGACAAATACCCACCATTTGCTTCGACGTGGATGGAACTGGAGGGTATTATGCTGAGTGAAATAAGTCAATCAGAGAAGGACAAACATTATATGGTCTCATTCATTTGGGGAATATAAAAAATAGTGAAAGGGAATAAAGGGGAAAGGAGAGAAAATGAGTGGGAAATATCAGTGAGGATGACAGAACATGAGAGACTCCTAACTCTGGGAAACAAACAAGGAGTGGTGGAAGGGGAGGTGGGCGGAGGGATGGGGTGACTGGGTGACGGGCATTGAGGGGGGCACTTGACAGGATGAGCACTGGGTGCTATGCTATATGTTGGCAAGTCGAACTCCAATAAAAAAAAATATACAAAAAAAGTACATTTTGAAAAGGTGCTGAAAACAAACATTGGTAATAGTCCACATCATTAGTGTTCACCTTTTCAAATGTTGAGAATCAGTCATGTTTTTGAGACTTTTTGTTTTCCTAATTAATATTTTATAGGAGATATTTTTCTTACTATCATGGGAGCTAATGTTTTTAGTGTAGGTTATGAATAAAATAGCTATTTGCCATTTTTTATAATGAGAAATTCAAGCAGTCTTCTATAACCTGTCTGCATCAGTCTTTGCCACTTCTTTCTTCCTTTCACAGCAAGGTATTTCAAGGTAATCTTATACTTTCTGTGGGATCATCAATTTCTTCAAGAAGCTTTGTTTCCTATAAGTAGAGTTTGTAGAAAACATCTGGGTATTGGTATTTCATTGCTGCTGGGCTGTCATTGCTTCTAAGTACTCTTAGGAGATACACGTTTATGTGTATCTTATCTGACCACCCACCCACACACATACCTACCTGTAGATGGGTTTAAAAAAAATAGACACATTTTAAAATCTGCCAATTCCAACGTAATTAGCACAAGCTTCTTCTGGCATCTTTTAAAGTATATTTTTAATTTCCTCGTCTAGTAGAAAGAAATATGTCTCCAATTTCCCATATATATGTATATATATGGGAAATGAGACATATATATAAATAAATATATATATATTGCTTAATCTTCAGATAGAAATGAAGTACATGATTCAGACTCACTAATCCATATTGCTATGAAAAATGAACTATTAGGAGTCCAACATGAGTTTACAGTTCTTTGATTTTTAAGCTCGAAGCAGAAACATTTTCCAAGTGTCTGTGTGACAATTTGCTGTTGATATGTTGGTGAAAGCAAGACTTATTCCATGTGAATGGACAGGGAGCCTCCTAAGCACATGGCTACAGAGAAGAGTGATGCCTGCGGGTAAAAGTCCATCACAGTGTGTCACTGGACCCAATGATTCATAACACGTCACATCCAAGGGTTCCCTTCTAAGATCCCCAAAGTCTTATCTAATCATATCATCAGAATCATAATCCATAGTTTTGTGAGCATATCGAATCCGGTTGTAGATGAAACTCTTCTGATGGATCTCCTCTTTATTCAGAGTTCTCTGAAGTAAAAAGATGAGTTATCCATGCTGCCTCACTCTCAGAGTGCTTATACTCTGCGATAGGCAAAATTCTAAGATACCCCCAGGATTCCCTCCTTCTGGTATACATGCCCTAAATCACTCTCTCTCTTTGAGTGGCGATGGGACTGGTGTCTATCAATCATATGATGATCTATCTCTCATATGATTCGATTACTATTCACCTCACTTTCAGTTAATCAAAAGGGTGATTGCCCTGAGTAGGCCTGACCTAAGCAAGTGAGTCTTTTAAAAGAAGGGAAAGCATCAGACACATGCTTCTTTTGATTTAGAAGGAAGCAAACTACCAGCTTGTAAAGAGAACCATGTGGCAAAGAGAGGTGTTCTCTAGTAGCTGCGATCCTTCATCCTGCAACCACAGAAACTGAATTCTGCCAACAGTGATCTTGGAAGAGTTCCTGGAGCACCAGGAGAGTTCATGGGGTCTGGCCAACTCCTTGCACTGAACCTGGTGAGACTCTGAGCAGGAAACTAAGCAAGTTGCTGGTACCCAGACTTCTGAGGCAGGTAACCAATTTGTATTCTGTTAAGGCAGAAGTTTGTGGTAATTGATAATGCAGCAGTAGAAAGCTAATGTGTGTCCCATTTAAACCGACAGAGAGGAAGAGCTTGTTCAGAGAAACTGTGAAATTCAGGCCCATGTTTCTGATGTTCCTATTCTAGCAGCAGGGAATGGTCTCTGATCAGGCCCCAGTTTTGCCCCCGAGGAGTACTTTCTTAGTCCAGCTTTCTCAGTAGTGCTTGGCTCTCTCCTTTAGATTGTCCTTCTTTTTCCAAAAGAAATGGTCCATGTTTGCAGCAAAGCAACCCTCCTGCAGTGTCTGTTTCAAAAATGGGGCCAAGAGACCTCATTTAATTTCAAATTTTCTCAGCCCCTGCTTCCCAGTGCAAGCTGGCAGGGTTTTTAATAGTACACTTATTTAAATAACTTTGTGAGTTTCCTGTGACATTTTGGAAGGCTTACTCCCTGCCCCAAAAGTCACATTAATTTCATGACAGACTTATCTCCACCTTAGGGGCGTCAGGCTACTACTATGTGACAATATTCATATGATTTTTTGAATCCCATTTTTGTCAAGCTGATAAGATCTATTAGGCATAGTTTAAATCTTTCTGAGATCTTTAGAAAAGATTTTACTACTACAACCTTGCTTTGATCTTTACCTTGAGGCCACTTATTGCTTCAGAATCTTTGCCAGGTCCACAGACTTGAAATGTGAAAGCTTTATATTCCAGATCAGCTAGTTGTGACGCCTCCCATATTTTTCCTTCAAATTGACCTTGCAACATGAATGATTCATTTTTATCACTTCTCTTTATTCTAGTACCTTATCATACTCAGATAAAAGAAGCCAGAAGATACTTTGTAAATTCTGCTAGAACATGTCCTTAGCCAGATCCACTAGCTCATTAGGTATAGTTGCCGTCTTTCCTGGTACTTTCTCTGTCTCTGCACACGTGGGTCGCCAGTATCCCATCCTGCACAGTAGTTTCCTCACCGTATTTATAGATATAGTAGCAATTTATTTGCAGTTCCTCCAGGCTTCTCATTAGGCCTCTCTCTGCTTTTCCTCTTTCCCTGTTGACCGCCTGCTGAAGGTCACAAAGACAAAGCAACATTTCAGGTTTTTGTTATGGCAGTACTGCATTTCAAGGTACTATTTCTACTTCAGGCATTCATCTATAATTATAGATACACACACACATTCCTCAAAAACCAGGGGCTTAAAACACCGAAAATATATATATATATTTTTTTCTCACAATATTGTGGATCAGTGATTTGGGCTAGACTCAACTGGTTGTTTCTACTGTTGTGTTCTACTGGAGGTACTCCTGTGGCTGGCCATTCAGTTGAGGCTAAATGGACTCACAGCACATTAGGTGGTTCATGCTGGTTGTCATCTGGGCTGCATGTCCACAGCGTATTAGCCTAGGCTTCTTCACATGTTGGAAATATTACAAGAAGCCCCAGTGCAAGAGGGGCTTTTTGTTTGTCTCTACTTGTATTACCTTGGTTTTGGTCCTATTAGGCAAAATAAATCACATGGCCAAACCTAGAATCAATGTGGAAGTGACTACAGAGGACATATATGTAATATATACAGAAAGGTTCATTGGGTGTCATCACTCTGACATCTTTCATTTTGTTAATAGGAATATTCTGTAATGCTAAAACTATAAGTTAGAAATTCTGTAACTTCTCCAACCCACAATGACACAATTACGTGAAATTTTTCGGATCATGACTGGGTTTTCTATGTATATTTTTCAACATGCATTGAACTATCTGGTTACCCTTATGGAGGTCATCTCTAATACAGAATTATTTTTCTTAAATCTCACCAGCTCTGGTATGTATTTTTTCCTTCCTTCTTATTAGTTTGTTATTGAGGGCCAGCATTTATCTCTTTTGGTTCCACATGACTTTCCAGAGGCACTCTTTATAGAACATTCACCTCCTATCCTGCCTTATCTTTTTTCTGTTCTCTTCAGGTAGACAGTGTTTTCTTCTCTAAAGAAGAGATATTGTCATCTTTAAGTTACAATGCTGGTTATGAATGAGCTCTTTCTTCAAATGTCATATTCTAATTAGGAAGATTTCTGAACAACTTAATCTTATAGTAACCCTAGTTAAGCAGGTATGATTTTGAAGAAGTAAATTTGAAAGAATCTTCTCTCTCTGCCATGATTTCCTAATCAAAAGTTATTATGCGTGCATGGCATAATTATGAGGGTTTTTTTTTTTAAATCTGTTCTTTCAGTTCATGGCTTCAGTGTATTTTTAATGAGCTCAGAATAAATAAGTCATATTTTTCTTTTTTTAAAGATTTTATTTATTTATTCATGAGAGACACAGAGAGAGGCAGAGACAGAGGCAGAGGGAGAAGCAGGCTCCACATGGGGATTCCGACGTGGGACTCAATCCCGGGACTCTGCGCTCACGCCCTGAGCCGAAGGCGGATGGTCAACCGCTGAGCCACCCAGGTGCCCCAATTTTTCTTTGATAGTATAGACATTAGAATATGATCCCTGAAATTCCAGTAGCCATCCTCTTCTACACTAAGATGACAGTTTGAAGGGTGAGAGAATGAAAAGGAGATAAAAAAAAAGAAAATCTCAATGACTTTTGAGTCATTTATTCTGTCAGTTGTAAGCACTACTATGTTTTCTTTCTTTCCTTATTTTCTGTATATATTTACTAATAATTATTCTCCTATTATAAGTATTTAGGAATATTATTTTCTTGGTCACTTGCAACTAATACTGTACATGATTAATATAAAACCCTAATAAAAGCATTGATTTCATGGGCACCTGAATGGCTCAATCAGTTAAGCATCGGCCTTTGGCTCAGGTTATGATCCCAGGGTCCTGGAAAGGAGCTCCACAGGGGGTTTCTTGCTCGTGGGGAGTCTTCTTGTCCCTCCCTCTTGCTTGTGCTCTCTCTCTCTCTTTTTCTCAAATAAATAAATAAAATCTTTTAAAAAATTGATTCAAGGTATAAACATACTAGAGAGGCTATCGTGAGGAAAGTTCAGTCATAACAAAACATTACCAAATATTAATGATATTTTTTGTGGATATTAAAGGGTATGTTTACATTTGGTATATTCAGTCTCAATTTATATGTTTTTTTTATAAAAGTCACATGCTGTCATCTTTCACATCATCTGTTTTCAGTCTTCCTTATACTAATCCGTCCTTCAGATAGACATTTATCATTTACTTTGATCTAAATACTATGATTTGTGCTGGGGAACAATCATCAACATTCATTCGGAGAGGTTTTTTTGTCTACTTTAAGGATAAGAGACAGTGAATTGAAATACAGTATGATGAAAGCTAGTTGAGGGAGCTTTCTGGCATGTTAAAAATCTGTTTTAATTGTGTAATGCAGATGTATACATTTGTCAGAACTCATATAAATTTACGAATAAAATTGAAGCATTTTGTTGTGTATAAATTATGCTTCTGTAAAGTATCCATCGTAATGAAGTGCAATAATAAGAGTAAAGAATAAAGCAACAGGTATTCACTTGTTTATATAGTTATGCTCCAATTTTATCTTATTTTCACATTATATACATCCTACTCTATTCTAGTTTGCCTTGCAATTACATTTTTCTTTTTCTGTTTTCTTTTCTTTAGGTATCTTGCTGTGGCCTTTACCAAATTCAAGCTATGGACTTAAACTTGATCACATATTCTTCTATTGGGTCATAAGCCCTACTGAGGGTGAAATACAATTTTTCTCAGTTAATTACACAATATGCTTGACTATAGGGAAAAAATTCCTGAAAAAGAAAACTTGAAAAAAATTGTAAAATAAGGGAATAATTTGGAAGGCATTGCAGGAGTAGATGGATAAGAGTGAAAAGTTAATTGAAACTCTTGAGGAAATAAGAATCAGAAAAATGATGCCGTTTAAAAAAAAAAAACAACTAATGTGTAGATGTTTAGACTTCAGCTTGGGCTTTCTGCAGTTTTATTTTTATCTGTTCAGCAGATAGTTATTTAATTATTTCAGTTGATCTTTCTTTTAATAAAGGAAGCATGTAACTCAGAGTAAAATAAAATAACTCCAGGTTAGAACTAGAGCAATTTGACCACCATCTGGAAGAGTGACCTGGTTGATGACCTTTCACAATTCCACTTTACTGTCCTCCATGTTCTTTGATGTGGAGCTAGAATCTCTCACCAGGAAGTAATTTATATGCAGAAAAATGATATCAACATAGCTCTAGGGAACCATCTTCCTTTATTTATTAACTGCATGTTTCTTTAATGGGAATTTCAATAAAAATAAGCACTCAATATTTAAATATTTAGTTTCTAAGTAATTTTTGAGATGCATATTTCAACTTTTACATTCTTAGCAGGATTTTTTTTAAGAGTGCCAGAACTTAGCTTTTAATTTTAGTTATTAAAGCTTTATTTAGATCTTTATTTAAGTAAAGTACTTTGTAATATTTCTCTAGTGTGTATTTTGAATATATATTCATTTCTCATAATATTATTACTTCAAAAAAGTCATGTGGGACTTGTTAGACTTTTTTATATAAGTTTTAAATATATTATTAATTGATTGATTGATTTAAAGAAAGGTTGCATTGAATTGGCAAACCCAGGTCCTTTTGTTTTAATTTGTCGATATCAGCCATAGTTAAGCAGACACATGTTCAAAGCTGTCAAAATTTAGAAGAATGAGAAGGCAAATTAGTTTGGATTTTCACTTCACCCTCCATAGCAATTGAATTTGGATTCTTCTGTAGATTCAGGTTCATAAGGATAGACTTTAAACATGTTTTTCTTCCTCATAAACAATGCTTCTGAAATTGAAATTGTCCCAAAGAACAATGGTACTTTTAGCATTTCCTTCTTAAATTATTAAATATACTTTAAATTAAACTTGAACAGGACAGTATTATTTGAAAATTATTATCAAATAATTATCACACATATTCTACTTCCCTTGTTTTCAATTTATGAAAATATTTGATTGACTCAATAGAGAAATGACCCTAAATTTAATTGAACTTATAGATTTTATGTGTAAATGTAGCTGATTTATTAAATCAGTTATGTTTATGCCTTTTAATCGTGTTATAATTTAGCCAAGTAGCTTAGTTAAAATATTTTTTAAGAAAATGCAACGTAACATCAAATACAACAGAACTTTTCTTTCAAATTGTGATTTTGTAGGAAGAAGAAAATAGGAAGAAGAAAAAAAGAAAATACTTAAATTTACCTTAAATCTACTTAAATCTAAAGCCAGTTATCTGGGGTTTTTTGAAGATCAATACAAAAGGAGAATAAAAAGTAAACCATGAAATAGAATAATTTCTATATACTTATACAGCCGTAGAATATGTGGCTATATAAACCAAACACTTCTGAAAAGTGGTTGGCTGAAGGATTATTTTAATATTTTAAAGCAATAGTATTACACAGAGTTAAAGGACAGCATATGTGATTTTATCTTAAAAAGGCAAACATTTGATTTGCGAATAATATTCAGTGCATGCAGTTCTAAGTTGTATATATTCTTCTATGTTGGATAATATAAGATTGGTTGCTAGCACTCAATTTGGCTATTTTCTGGTGTTTCTGGTGTCTGTTTCTGTGTAACAAGCCACCACCAAATCAAATGACCTATAGCGTTTTATTATTATTAAGGAGTCAAAGAATCAGAAAGGGAAAGTGGGGATAACTTTTCTTACCTTCACTTTGTCTGGGGCCCCAGCTGGAAGATTTGAATGACTAAGGGTGGCTTTTAGAGATGGAGTTGAAATACTTGGAGCTAGATTATCCAATTCAAACATGTTTGTTTGTTAGTATTCCTTCCCCAACACATTTGGCTCCTATTGGGATGGTTTAGACCAAATCAGCTGGTATTGTTGACTGGGATGTTCCAAAAAACAAAACAAAACAAAACAAAACCAAACAAAACAAAACAGTATGGCACCTGAATACTGTGTATAACACAGCTTCACTCTGAAGCTTTCAGAGTTTCCAGGAGCATTTTCTCTAAAAGTACTTCCTCTTGGAGTCCTGATGCGCCATGCTAGAGAAGCATTCCAGGTCAACAGTCAGCAATCTTTACTGTACCTGCCCTTCAACTATCCCAGATCAGGATTCAAAGCACTACATCTGATATATCTTTAAAATAAAGTGAAGTTTTCTGGGGTGCCTGGGTGGCTCAGTTGGTTAATCCTTGGCCTTCAGCTCAGGTCATGACCCTAGGGTTCTGGGATTGAGCACTTCATCAGGGTCCCTGCTCAACAGGGAGCCTGCTTCCCCTCTGCCTCTTTCTGATATTCCTCCTATTTGGACACTCTCTTTTTCTGTGTCAAATAAGTAAATACAAATCTTTAAAAATGAAATAAAATGAAAATTTCTATAATTGATACTTCTTGTATTTATAGAGATTGGTGATGTGTATATTACTGAAAAGATGCTTTTAAAATTCAAATCTTAGCCATTATTATCTATATATTTTTAAAATTTTGATAGTTATTCCTTTAAGAAGGCAGATTATTTCCTAATCTGTGACCATAATAATTATTTTGTTTTATTTTTTTTCAAGAAATAATTAATACTCTACATATTTTGTATGGTCAGTCATATATCTGATTATACCTACTGTAATCCCTGTAACATCATTATCATCCAATATAAAAATTCAACCTTGTTGAATTTTATTAAATTTGGATACTTCAATATGTCTATTTTTAATATGTCCACTGGCAATGAATGATATGTCTCCCTATAATTTAGTTTGTCTTGTCTATATTTCAATGATTTTACCATCTTTATATCTTCTTTGCTGAGGTATCTGCTT
Organism: Canis aureus; assembly: GCF_053574225.1. Taxonomy (NCBI): domain Eukaryota; kingdom Metazoa; phylum Chordata; class Mammalia; order Carnivora; family Canidae; genus Canis; species Canis aureus. The sequence continues at coordinate 19,033,247 of NC_135648.1, forward strand.
AAATAACTTGTCAATTTTTTATTCATCAGTTCACTTTCTTATTGAATTTTGAGAGCTCTTAATGTACTCTAAATAAGTCTTCTATCAGATGTGTAATTTTCAAATACTTTCTCTTACTCTATTCTTGCTGTCTTATCTTCTTAACGGTGTATTTTGAAGAAGAGAATTATTTTAAATTTTGATGAAGTCCTATTTATTATTTCTCTTCTTTAAGGAAGAAGTTAACAAGTTTTGGTATAGTATCAAAGAAGAATATTTAACACGACCTGAAATGACTTATACTTACAGATGAGAACTTCTTCATATTCATATTCTCCAAGCATAAAATATTGCAGCATGTTAAATGCAGAAGCAGATATAAGAATTCTTTTGTCTTCTGCTAAGCTAGACACTAAGGAGACTTGCAAAAATGTAATTCAATGCTAATCTTCTCTTTTTTTTGTTTGCTTTTGAAAAGGTGGTTACTTTTCATAAAATGCCTTTTATATTAACATGTGACAGGTGTATTATTGTTGTTTTAAGTTAATTAATACATACATGTTTTTTTAAATGTTCTCAGTTCAAATTGCCAGCATGGCAAGTATTAGTAGATAGAGGACATAAACAAAATCTTTTTTGGGGGCCCAATAATTTTTAAATGTGTAAAGAATCCTAAGACTAAAAAAAAAAAATTGAGAAACACTAGTTTAAGACATATATCAAAAATTTATGAATAGAGTTATCATCATTTCCTTTTACATACAAGGAAATTCTCAGATAAGTCAAGGAATTAGTCCATTGCCACTCATCTAGAATATGGCAGAGATTAGATTCTAACCAAGCTTTGATTTAGGAATGGTTATAGAAAATAAAGAAATATATGAAAAATAAGGGAAAAGGAAAAAAAAGATTAAAAGAAAGAGGAATTGTGCATGGAAATCTGATCCTGAAGAAGAGGGGTTATGAGTTCATATTTTTAGATCCTATTTTTGCAGTCTAATGTGCTTTTAGTAAATAATACTACCTTTTGTACTAATTCTCCTGAAATTGGTAGAATATTTTATTGTTTTGGTTTTGACTTTTGGACTTATACTTCTTTGTTATTTTATGTTATTTTTAGGCTTTGCCTTAAAAGTTTCATTGAGTGAGGGTAGGCTAAGATAAAATAATCATTTGTTTGAAAACTAGTGATGCTATCAGGAATTGTAAAGGGTCTTTTCATTTTCTGTTACTGTTACTTCTTCTCTGCCATTAGTTTCTCTTTCCTTTAAGTACTCTTATTCCTAGCACACAGCTCTCTAATTTTTTTTTTTTGAGAACTTAGTTGAGATGTCTGAGAAATTTCTAATTTCTCCTCCTAACTCCCTTTTACCATTATTATTTTTCCTGATGACTTTAAAAATTGTTTCATTATGTCCATATTCTTCTCACTTAGTTTAGTGATTCATAACTTGCCATTAATAATTTGTTAAAGATTAGCAATGAAGTAATGATTTCTATCTCCCATAGACATATGCATTTTAATGCATATTTTAGGTGATAACATCCAATTTTTGGATGCCTTTACAATTACAATAATCATATCATTTATTCATGGAGGATTCTTTCAATTACACTTACTTTGTAAAGCTTTTATTAAAGGCTAAGTTATTAAGATATGTAGAGTTCTTATTAATACTTATTGATACCGATCAATATTAATCAATCAGTGTTAATACTGATCAAGCACTGGAAAAACAAAAGTAAAATGGCAGATTCAGTCTCTATTTTCAAGGAGCTTACACTCAAAGAAGCATGGACACATATAAATTTTTATAATATAAAAATAAATGTTAATTAAAATCATTTTTAAAATAGAGTCATTGAATAGTTATTAGGGTTATTATGAAAGTAAAACAGGGAAAGAATGTGAGCCAAATGGCAGTAAGTTGTTCTTCTATAGGCAGGATAGAAAAAGCCTCCAAGGAATTTTAACTGAAAAGTAAATATCAAAAGGACCAGTTGAAAGGGAGGAAAACCTCTAGGTGAGAGTGAACCATAGCATAAAGGTCTATGTGTGGAACTAACTTGGGTGCTCAACAGCAGAAAAAGCTGAATTTGCCAGATTACAATGGCAAGATTAAGAGTTAATAAAATCAATAAACTAGATGGGCACAAGATCACATAGGATTTTGCAGATTAAATAAGAAATTTGGATTCTATTCTAAGTACTAAAGGAAAGCATGGGAGAGTGTAAAGAAGGACTGGCATGATTTAAAGTTATATGGATTACTCAAGCTACTTTGTGGCTAATAGACTGAGAGAGGAAGAGCAGAAACAGGAAAATCATTTAGAAGAATATTCTCTTACTCCAGAGACCATACAATGTTGGCTTGCAAGAAGGTGATAGAAATAGAGAGCACAGTGGTGAAAACCAAGATCTACCTTGGTGGAAGTGTCTCATGGAGATGTGATTCAGGCTGCTATTCAGTGCTTTGGGTCTACTCATTTGGGGGAATGGAAGTACCAGGAAGTGATATAGGAAAACTGGAGTTGGAGGCATCAGAAGAGGTGTCTGTTGTTGAAACCATGAAGTACACTTGTCTACAGTAAATACATTCAGAGTTATCCCCTAGAAACAAATACACATTAGTGGAAAAGAAGTAGTCTGGCTTCATGTATGCTCTACTTATTTTCACGGTATGTTTATGCAACTTGAAGTTTGTGATGAGCACTTTCACATCTTAGACATAATCTTTTTTGTTAATTTCTAGTAAAAGATATTCAACTGTTAGCATATTTGAAATCTTTTTTTTCCTTTTATAACAATACTTGTCCTTTAATGAAATTATTTCTCTTAAGAAAGATGAGAATATTCAGTTTACAACTGATGATCCCATAACATATATCTTGCAGTATTAAGCTTCAAGATATATTTGATTCTTCAGTAAGCATTTTAAGTGTATTTATCACTTGAAAACATTCCACATTTTCTTTTTATTTTTAATGTAGTTACCATGGTAATTATAGCTGTTACTTGATGTTTGCCTCAAAAAAGAAGCCATGTCATTTTAGACAGAAATGATGAGGGATGTAGTTTCCCAACCTCCCTGTATATTTTCTCTTTATTCTTAGGATAACATAATGTGATGATAATTTTAAAGATCAGATTATATAAATGCCAAGTTGCTCAAGGGTTTGTGGCATGTCTTAAGTCTTTCTGCTTTATGTTACTGCAGTGTAAATACTAAATTACTACCTGATTTTACCACTTAAGCAACAGTTAGTTGTTCTAATATGATAGGTCTGTGGCATGAAAATTGACTCCCTGTGTGAATTAGAGACCTTGAATCATGCTGCATAATGAGTGGTTATATAAATTATTGACAAAGCTTATGGTGAAGGTGAAACTATTGCTAAAATACTATTTAAGATTTGAGCTGTGTAATGTGCTATGTCTGCAAGTTTAAACTTTAGAATGGGTTTCCTGATGTAAGATCCTTATTGAATCTGAGTCAGCTACCCATTTGAGCTAACTTTATCTACATCTTTAATCCCCTTTTCTGAGAAAACCTGGTAAAGGAGTGAGCTGCTACTTGACTATTCAATATCAATTTTTGCCTTAAACTAGAGAAACTTAATTTTATTTAGGGTGGCAATATCCCTGCTTCTTTAGCAGGTAAAGATTGCCATAGAGCTATACATAAAAAGTATGTCAGTCTATAGGGTTTCTGGAAAAGCTTTATAAAAGGTTCCAACTCACCTGTGAGATTTACTGTTTTCCCTTTTTTCTTACATACCTTCTAGAGGTTATGGCATATTGCTTCAGAGGCCATATTAGAACATAAAATACTTTGGGCATAGGAGCTTTGAGTTAAAGATGGCCGGGGAGAAAGATAAGAGAGAAGAGAAAGAAGAGAAGAGAAAGAAAGAAGAGTAGAGAGAGAAGAGAAAAGAGAAAAAGAAGAGAAAGAAGAGAAGAGAAGAAGAGGAGAGGAGAGGAGAGGAGAGAGGAGAGGAGAGGAGAGGAGAGGAGAGGAGAGGAGAGGAGAGGAGAGGAGAGGAGAGGAGAGGAGAGGAGAGGAGAGAGAGAGAGAGAGAAAGAAGAGAAGAGAAGAGAAAGAAGAAAGAGAAGAGAAGAGAAGAGAAGAGAAGAGAAGAGAAGAGAAGAGAGAGAAGAGAAGAGAAGAGAAGAGAAGAGAAGAGAAGAGAAGAGAAGAGAAGAGAAGAGAAGAGAAGAGAAGAGAAGAGAAGAGAAGAGAAGAGAAGAGAAGAGAAGAGAAGAGAAGAGAAGAGAAGAGAAGAGAAGAGAAAAAGCCTGAGGTTGTTATATCATTTGGGATCCTCCTATACTACTTACCTCTGGATTTCATGTTATAAGAATAAAATAAACCTTTATACACTGGTTAAGTCATTAGGTTTCCTGTTCTGTGTTGCCAGGTATACTCTCTAACTCATTTGCCTTATATAACAAAATCAGTTCAGTGTGTGCATTTTGACATGTAATATCCACTACTAATTTTGATAATTATCTCTGAGGTTTGTGTTTGTTATGTATGAGCTACTTTGAATCCTTCATTCAACCTTCACAACAACTCTATGGAGGTATATTGTTATCTCCTTTAATTGATGAGAAAAATAAGTATTAAGATGGGTAAAGGCTTTTACCATGGTCACATAGCTTCTGAATTCTGTTGACATTCGAATCTACCCTGCCTAACCCAGAGGCCACATTCTCAACAACACATTTATCTTCCTCTAGACTGCTTTAGTTTAGGTCTGTGTTTGAAATAGGGCCCCAAAATGGAGTTTGTGGAAAAATATTTTGTTGGTGAAGGAAGTTAGCTATAAATCTGGTAATGGGTGGCAATCATATGCAATTTTACTCAGCAGCTCATTATTTAATTTTCTGGCTTAACAAACATTTCTCATTGTTTCAAACTTTGTGCTTCAGGGAAAGAAGTTAGTAAAAGAAAAGTAGAAGAAATTTCTTTCCTCTAATAGACTTACCATTAATAATCTATGGAGCAAAATAGGAAAGTGAAATTCAGTCTCAAGATTATAAGTAAAGGAAAACAATGATGATATAATAAAGAGTCAAAATGATGCCGATAATAAAAAGTCAAAATTCTAGAAAATCCTCCATGGAAATTAATGATATGGGTCCTATAATTACAGAGATATCAATTAATTTATTGCATAAACTTTATCTGCTGGGGTATGTGTTAAGCTCAGTACAGAAATTATCATATTTAATTCAAGAAAGAACATTACGAAAAAAATTAAAAAAAAAAAAAAAGAAACAACATTACGCCTAGGGTGTAACCCTTTCCCCATTTCATAGAGAGGTAGAGGATTAAAGAAATACTATGTAATTTGGCACTTTCAAATACGGACTCCATGAGAGTAGGAACAATATATCACTTCATGTTGTATTACTTCTCCCAAAACAGTACCTGTCCTATGGTAGATCTCAATAACACTATCTATGAATGTCATGATTTCAGGATCCTAAGATGGAGCCTCATGTTGGGCCCTGAGTTCAGGAGGGAGTCTGCTTGAGATTCTCTCTCTTCCTCTGCCTCTACTCCCCGTGCCTGCCTTCTCTCTCTCTCAAATAAATAAATAAATATTTTTTTAAAAAAGTTTTTGCTACTAATCCCTTCAGAATGTGGAGCCTAATACTTTTCTTCAGTGTGGGCTGGATTTAGTAACTTACTTCTAATGAATAGAATATGACAGGAGTGACAGTACATAACGTATGAGAGTAGCCATAAAAATCATTGCAGTTTCTTCCTTTCTCTCTCTTTTGGGATCGTTGGCATTGGGGAAAGAGTAGTCATGTCGCAAGAACACTCAAGTCCTATACTTAGTTACTCATTTCAAGGGGGGCTGGGTGGTTTTTGTTTCTGTTTTTAAGTATAGTATAATAAGAGAATATTATATTAGTTTCAGGTGTCTAATGATTTGACAATTCTATACAATACAAAATGCTCACCATGGTAAGTATAGTTACCATCTGTCACCATGCAAAATTATTTTGTATACAGTATTTATACAGTATTATTGACTATATCTGCTATGCTGTATTTTTATTCCTGTGACTTATTTACTTTATTACCGAAAGACTGTACCTTAATCTCCTTTACCTTTTTTGTCTATCCTCACCTACACCTTCTCTGGCAACCACCAGTCGGTTCTCTATATTTATGAATTTATTTCTGGTTTTTCTTTATGTATTCATTTGTTTCATTTTGTTTTTAGATTCTACATATAAATGATATCATATATTAATATTTTTCTTTCTGACTTATTTTACTTAGCATAGTATACTTTAGGCCCATCCATGTAATCATGAATAGCAGCATTTCATTTGAAAAAAAAAATTTATAGTGCAGTATATATTATATTTTGCAATATATTATATATCATATTTTGCAACATATATACAGATATATGTGTATGTGTGTGTGTGTATACATATATATCATATCTTCTTTAGCTATTCATCTTTCATTGGATGGTTAGATTCCTATGCTTTAGTTTCCCTTGCCTGAAGAGACAAATCCAGAAAAATATTCCTAAAGCTGATGTCTAAGAGAGTACTCTTTTCTTTTGGGAATTTTATGCTTTAGTCTTAAATTTAGGTCTTTAATCCATATTGAGTTTATTTTTGTGTGTGGTATAAGAAAGTGGTCCAGTTTTGGAAAGGCCCATGTGGCAAGGAGCTGTTTACCTGCAAACAGCCACGTCAATGAGCCATTTTGGCAGTGGATCTTTAAGTGCCACTCAAACCTTCAAACTATTGCAGCCACTGCCAAGATCTTGACTGCACCCTAGTAAGAATCCCATGTCAGAACCTCCTAGCTCAGGCTGCCACAGAACCACTCCCAATATTCTGACCCACAGAAAACATGAGATGAAAAGTTTGTCTTATGGTGCAAATATTTGTGGAAATTCATCATACAGCAATTGATAACTAATATGCCATGTTTAATGATTTTTCACATATTTGCTTTGTTTTGATAAAAATTATTCTCATTATGGAAATAGATTCTGTGGGATAATGTTATTGCATTTAAATAGTACAACCAATTACCTTTTCTAATATCCTTTTTGTGTTCAAGGATCTGCAAATACCTTAGATTTTAAAGCTGTGGTAATAATAAAATAAAATTTTATATTTGTCTATTATTTATAGTTTACATTCACTTTATCATTGCATTACCATGTTTAAGCCTTAAATAATGCTGAAAGGTACATTAATCATGTTTTCCAACTTCATGAAGGAAAAAAGAAGGCTTAGAGCTTTTAAATATTATGTTCCCAGAGTCACACAGCAGGTGACTCAGTGCCAGGTCTTTGATTCAGGAATAGTGCTGTTTCCAAGGCATCATTCTGCTTATTAATGGTTTCTAATATGTGACATGTGAAGATGAAAGAAATGGTTGTAGGCTGACTGTATTGCCACTAATAAAAAGTATCTATCTGATGCAAATTATATTAGAATGTTAAAATATGTAGGTATGATCATTTTAGACAAATTGTCAAATAACTGCATTAAGTGAAACATTCTGAAATATAAATGATTAACTTCTTAGAACTACATTATTTATTTTTAACTAAGGATTTCACTGTAGAAACAAATGGAGAAGGAATCATAATATCAGTCTATTGTTATTGAAATAGAGCAAAGTATTAGTTCAAAGGTAATATGATGAAAAAGCACCTTTATATCTTCATCCATCTGCTCCTTTGAATTTTAGGTGCTTTCTTTTCCTTATATATTATTTTGTATTTTTGTGATATGTTTAGGAACTGGCCAAAGATCCTTACTGTGATTATTGGGAAAATATCGGTAGTACTAACTATTTGATAGTAAAAACTGTAATTACATAGATTCCCTAAAACTGATTTTTTGAGTAATACTATTTCTTTGAAAATAACAGTACTGAATTTTGAAATGCTCATTATAATGAATTAATTTTAATCACATCAAATATGTACTGCTATTATAGACTTTTATGAAAACAGAAACAGCATCATATTAACTTCAAAACAATTGTATCTAAGTTTTGTAAAAGAATTTTGCATGTATTAAATTTATCATCTGCATGTCTTAGAGAGGGTCATCAGCCTTTAAAACAACATAAGTCAAATTAAATGTTAGTGTCTGATATTTTTCCAGGAGAATCTAGCAGGGTGGGATACATAAATATAATATATTTCACTAGGATATTAAGATTCAGTGTGATAGTTGAGCACATGGGTTTAGTCAGCAGACTTAATGGGCTTGAAATCTAACTCTGCCACATAATATATTTGAAATCCTGGACAAGGTACTTCAATTCTGTGTTAATTTCCACGTTTTTCTCTTTTTTAAGATACTGTATTTTCTCTTATATATATTAACAGTAACCATTTTTAACTGATAAGCTTACTGATAATATGTTGTTTTCTTTGTATAATTTGTTATTCATTATTTTCTGTTACTATTAATGCTAAATTAAGTATTCAATAATATTATGTATTATTGAAAACAGCATGAACTGTCTTTATCGACTACATACTAATGCTACAATCCATCCATAGTACAATTTCTCATAAGACTTCTGTTAATGACTTAGTATTTTATATTTCCAAAGGCTACTCTGGGAATTGCCCTCTCCCTTTAGATCACAAAGCCTCAAAATGAATATTTTTTTTTATCTTTCTAATTAGTTTATTTTAAAATATAATTCTTTGAGGAATTTTGTTGTGCTCTGTGCTCAGTGTGGAGTCTGCTTGAAATTCTCTCTCTCTGCCCCTCCCACTTGTGCACTCTCTCTCTTTCTAAAATGAACAAATGCACTGGGGGTTATTCTGTATGTTGGTAAATTGAACACCAATAAAAAAGAAAGAAAGAAAAAGAAAGTATGATGAAAAGCATATTTGCATCATCTGAAAGCACCTCCTGCCAAAATGTTTATTAATTACAAAGAGGAAAAAGCTTACAGATAGCACCTTACCCACATGACCAAAGTTAGCATCTGTAGCAGGGACACTGACTCTATAATGTGCCACCATCTATGATGAACTGAGAAGAACACAACATTTCTGCCATATTTTTATCAAAAACATGTAACTTGTATTCAATCATAAGGAAATATCCAACAAATCCATTCTGAGGCTCATTCTACAAAGTAATTGGCCAGTACTCTTGAAATGTGTTGCCATGAAAGAAATAGACAAAGAAATGGCCACAAAACAGAAGAGACCAGGGAGATGTGACAATATGAAGACATAGGATCCTGGATTGAAGACTGAACTGGACTCTAGAATAAAAAAAAAGCTAGTGGGACAATTGACAAAATTTTAATAAAGTATAAAGAATAGTTGATATTACTGTAGCAACATTAATTTCCTGGTTTAGATGCTGGCACTATGGTTTATAGAATGTTAATATTTGGGGAAGCTGGGTGAAGGGCATATAGAAAGTCTATGTACTATTCTTGTAATTTGGGGAGGAAGATATCCAATTATTTCAAAATGAAGATTTAAAATATATTTAAACAAAATTTCCTCTAAAAAAATAAAAATAAATAAAATAAAATAAAATAAAATGAACAAATAAATCCTTTTAATAATTCTCTTATTGTTGTAAAGAAAGACTTTGAGGTTTTTTTTTTCTGATTTTACATTGTAGTGAGGACATTAGTTTGTGGTCTTTATTATAATCATTTAAATATGAGCTTTAGGGAAAGAAAACATCAACAGTAATCATGACATAATGTATTTCTTTAGTCTTCTTATAGTGCAAGGTGATTCATTTCAGATTCTGTTCTCTATCGGTGCCATGAAGAAACAGAAAACCCTTGGGGAGCAAACCTTATGTAAATGGTGTATTATATAAACATCTTAGGTTAATGGGAAGTGAATTTTCCAACTTGCCAAGTGTTTTGAATTTGTTATGCCTTTCTGCTTTTAAAATCATTCATACATTCTGGAGATCAGGAAAATCCTATATTTATTGGAGAATATATGGATATTCTTATGGATTTTGCTTGTTTCAGAATATGATCCACCTTGTTTTAATAACCCTCATCATCTGCATCTAATCATCTAATATTTCTGAGTGCATCTCTTATGTTTTTGTTATTCTTTACAGTTTACAAAACATGTTTGTCTTTATGTTATAGCATACATGAAACTTTTAAAAGTAGTCTTTATTACTTTCAGTCATAGATAACAAATATTGTCTTATATCACCTGTTAGAAACTTGTGGAATCATTACTTAGAATTGGGTCTTGTTACTCTAAACCCAGTAATGCTGAGACTATATTATATATGGTAAATGAAGTTGTTGGTTACAAGCATTCACTCTTCTTTTACTTCTACACATCTGCCACAACCACATGATGGATGGAGTACCTGATACTATCAACCATGTGACTTGCTTTAATTAATAGGAAGTGAGGTAGATGTGATGGCAGCCAGAGCTTGAATACACTGTGTGATCATGATGCCTCTCTTGCACTCTGACACCACCATAAGAAGCTGCCCATTAGTCAAAGGAGTCTGAGACAAATAAAGCAGACCAAGACCCATTTGAAGCATGGTGCCAGGCTGATCCCATTCTGATTCAAAATCTTTCAAGAGTCTGACCCATAGGCACAAGAGAGAGTTTTCTGATGCTTTGTTTATGTGATATTTTTGTGGTAGGAGTTGATTAATACACTATGCTATGAGAATGAATAAACTATGTAGAAAACAGATGATAGAGATATGAGGAAGTCAAATATATGGTCTTAATCCTTGTTTGTTTGTTTGTTTGTTTGTTTATTTATTTATTTATTTATTTTAGAGTTTTTAAATATTTATTTATTTATGAGAAACAGAGAGAGAGACAAGAGAGACATAGGTAAGGGAGAAGCAGGCTCCTTGTAGGAAGCCTGATGTGGAACTTGATCCCAGAACTCGGGGATCACACCCTGAGTGAAGGCAGATGCCCAACTGCTGAGCCACTCAGGTGTCCCTATCCTTTTGTTATTTAAAATATAGTTAATTATCTCTTTAGTTAGGTTTATTCCTAAGTATCTTATGCTTTTGGGTGCAATTGTAAATGGGATTGACTCCTTAATTTTGCTTTCTTCAGTCTCATTGTTAGTGTATAGAAATGCCACTGACTTCTGGGCATTAATTTTATATCCTGCCACACTGCCAAATTGCTGTATGAGTTCTAGCAATCTTGGGGTGGAGTCTTTTGGGTTTTCTATGTACAGTATCATGTCATCTATACCCTAAAAACTACAGAACACTTCTGGAAGAAATTGAGGAAGATACAAAGAGATGGAAAAATATTCCATGCTCATGGATTGGAAGAATTAATATTGTGAAAATGTCAATGCTATCCAGGGCAATTTACACATTTAATGCAATCCCTATCAAAATACCATGGACTTTCTTCAGAGAGTTGAAACAAATCATCTTAAGATTTGTGTGGAATCAGAAAAGACCCCGAATAGCCAGGGGAATATTGAAAAACAAAACCAGAGCCAGGGGAATCACAATGCCAGATTTCAGGTTGTACTACAAAGCTGTGGTCATCAAGACGGTGTGGTCCTGGCACAAAAACAGACACATAGATCAATGGAACAGAATATAGAATCCAGAAGTGGACCCTCAACTTTATGGTCAACTAATATTCGACAAAGGAGGGAAGACCATCCACTGGAAGAAAGACAGTCTCTTCAGTAAATGATGCTGGGAAAATTGGACATCCACATGCAGAAGAATGAAACTAGACCACTCTCTTTCACGATACACAAAGATAAACTCAAAATGGATGAAAGATCTAAATGTGAGACAATATTCCATCAAAATCCTAGAGGAGGGATCTCTGGGTGGCGCAGCAGTTTAGCGCCTGCCTTTGGCCCAGGGCACAATCCTGGAGACCTGGGATCGAATCCCACATCGGGCTCCCGGTGCATGGAGTCTGCTTCTCCCTCTGCCTATGTCTCTGCCTCTCTCTCTCTCTCTGTGTGACTATCATAAATAAATAAAAATTAAAAAAAAAATCCTAGAGGAGAACACAAGCAACACCCTTTTAAAACTTGGCAATAAATAAATAAATAAATAAATAAATAAATAATAAATAAAACTTGGCCACAGTAACTTCCTGCAAGATACATCCATGAAGGATAGAGAAACAAAAGCAAAAATGAACTATTGGGACTTCATCAAGATAAGAAGCTTTTGCACAGCAAAAGAAACAGTCAACAAAACTAAAAGACAACCTACTGAATGGGAGAAGATATTTGCCAATGACGTATCAGATACAGGGCTAGTATACAAGATCTATAAAGAACTTATTAAACTCAACAGCAAAGAAACAAACAATCCAATCATGAAATGGACAAAAGACATGAACAGAAATTTCACCAAAGAAGACATAGACATGGCCAACAAGCACATGTGAAAATGCTCTGCATCACTTGCCATCAGGGAAATACAAATCCAAACTACACCAGTGAGAATGGTGAAAATTAACAAGACAGAAAACAACAAATGTTGGAGAGTATGTGGAGAAAGGGGAGCCCTCTTGCACTGTTGGTAGGAATGTGAACTGGTGCAGCCACTCTGGAAAACTGTGTGGAGGTTCCTCAAAGAGTTAAAAATAGATCTGCCCTTGGACCCAGCAATTGCCCTGCTGGGGATTTACCCCAAAGACACAGATGCAGTGAAACAACAGGACACCTGCACCCCGATGTTTCTAGCAGCAATGTCCACAATAGCCAAACTGTGGATTGAGCCTCAGTGTCCATCAAAAGTTGAATGGATAAAGAAGCTGTGGTCTATGTATACAATGGAATATTCCTCAGCCATTAGAAACGACAAATACCCACCATTTGCTTCGACGTGGATGAAACTGGACGGTATTATGCTAAGTGAAATAAGTCAATCGGAGAAGGACAAACAGTGTATGTTCTCATTCATTTGGGGAATATAAAAAAATAGTGAAAGGGAATAAAGGGGAAAGGAGAGAAAATGAGTGGGAAATGTCAGAGAGGAAGACAGAACAAGAGAGACTCCTAACCCTGGGAAATGAACAAGGGGTGGTGGAAAGGGAGGTAGGCAGGGTTTGGGTGCTGGATGATGGGCACTGAGGGGGGCACTTGATTGGATGAGCACTGGGTGGGGTTCATGGGCTTGGTGGGTTCACTCTTTTTGGGCAAAGTAAAAACATGAGCAGAAACTAGTGTGAGGAAAGGGAAAAGTGTGGTCCCTGAAGCCCTCAGTTATTAGGTCACCCTGGGCTTTCTGAAAAGGGAACTTCACAGGTAAGAAATGCCTGACTCCTTACCTAGTTGTTTCACTAATAGCTTATCATAAAGGGTGGAGATATGTTTATTCAACATGGATGTCTTTGAAATGGAAGCCACGGCAATCAAAAGCTTAGTCTCAGTCATTTACAATGGAAAAGGTTATTGTCAGGCACTTAAACTACTATTCATATATGAAAAAACCTAAGAGGTATTCTCTTGCAAACTCCTTTTATTTTTCCAAAAATGGTGTGTTTCTTAAAATGTTTTGGTCATCAAATACCATGAAAAACAAGAATGTTCTGAACCATCTCCAGGAAATTGGTAGATATATGTGTGTGTGTGTGTGTGTGTGTGTGTGTATGCACATAGATATGCATATATGTATAATATTTCATCTTTAACAGGGAGATATTTAAAAGAATAGATTTCTAGTCCCTACAACTTGTAAAATGAATATGTATATTTTAAATTTTCCTTATAAGATTTTGATGAAGCTCCTTTAGAAAAAATATTTGAATCCTATATCATTGTTTGATCATTTTGTGTTTTGTGATATTTTCTAGTTCTGAATTAATGTGTTTAGTTCTTCTTGATTGATTGATTGATTGTTGAAGATTTATTTATTTATTTTAGGAAGGGAGAGGCAAAGGGAGAGAGAATCTCAAGCAGACTCTGTGCTGGATGTATAACCCAACTTGGAGCTTGATCTCACGACTCTGAGATCATGACCTGAGCCAAAATCAGGAGTCAGATGCTCAGCTGACAGTGACACCCAGGCACCACTAATATATTGGTTTTTAAAGATATATATTATGTATTAATCCTTTAGGTGCATCCTTCAAGTTTTGATACATTGAATTTTTATAGTCATTCAATTCAAAATATTTTATTTTTTTAAAGATTGATTGATTGATTCATGAGAGCCACAGAGAGAGAGAGGGGCAGAGACACAGGCAGAGGGAGAAGCAGGCTCCATGCAGGGAGCCTGATGTGGGACTCGATCTTTGGACTCCAAGATCACACACTGAGCCAAAGGCAGACATTCAACCGCTGAGCTACCCAGGCGTCCCAATTTAAAATATTTTGTAATATCACTAGTTACTTCCTTTATTTATTAAATATATTGTTTCTTTTGAATTTTTTTGGTGGAATCTTTCTCATATTCATTTTGATTCCATCATGATTATAAAATATACTTCATATGATTTAAATTCTTTTAAATATTCCTAGGCTTACTTATGATCTAGAATATACCTACGTGATCATGTTCCTTATGCTCTTGAAAAAAAGCATATCTTCTGCTGATATTGAGTGAGGTGTTCTATAATTATCTAGTCACTTTATAATTATTTATTAGTTCTAGTTGGCTAGTGTTGTTCAAATATTTCATATTTACTGAATTTTTAAACTTTCTGTACTACTTAATAAAAGGATGTTTAAGACTGCAACAAAAATTTTGGGTTTGTTCACTCTTCTTTTTCGTTCTGTCACTTTTTGTTTTATATATTTAGAAATATTGTTGTTAACAGACATAGACATTTAAGATTAGTGTGGGTTTTTTCTGGTGTGTGAAAAGTTGACCAATTTTTTATGATGCACTGCTCCTGTTTGTTATTCCTTGTTCCAAAGTCTCTTTTTTCTAATATTCTAGTCACCTCAGAATTATTTTACTTAGTAGTTAAATACTGTATTTTCCACTATTTACTCTTAACTTATCCATGTCTTTATATTTCTTTTTTTTAAAAGATTTTATTTATCTATTCATGAGAGACACAGAGAGAAGGGGGGTGGGCGGAGAGGCAGAGACACAGGCAGGGGGAGAAGCAAGCTCCATGCAGGGAGCCTGATGTGGGTCAATCCCTGTACTGTAGGTGACACTAAACCACTGAGCCACCAGGACTGCCCAATGTCTTTATATTTCTATTTAATCTGTCATTCTTTTTGGATTGATGTGTTCTAGAACATTTGTATTTAACATGATTAAAGTGGTTAAACTTAAATCTACTATTTCACGAGTTGCTTCTTTTTTTTTTTTTTTAAGGTCTGAATTGATTATCACTTTTCTCCGCTCACATTAAATGACAATGATGACCTCTCTGTAGCAGGTGCCCACATTCCAGTATTCTCCCAAGTGCCTTGAAGGGTAATACTCCAGTGTATTTGAAATAACTAGCTTTAGGTCAACTCCTTTTAGTCATCTTCAGCTCCTAATCCTATTGGTGTGCTTCAATCCTAGGGCATCTATTAAATTGTTGGAAACAGATAAAAGTAGTAAGCCTACAGTGCAGGTAATATGGAATGATAATATTAAAAAAACACAAAACACTTCTGTATGAATCAAAAGCACAGAGAAAAGAGGAAAAAAAACAGAAAAAGAGAAGTAAATATTCATATATCCATAATTTTATCATTTCAGCATCTCAGAGGTGAGAGAAAAGATTAAAAAAATAACAAAACCATTATTGATACATTGAGAATCACATTTTATGCCACAGAAGGAGGAATATAATAATGAGATAGAAAAAATTGTTAGTAGTAGCAAAATCAGAATAGTACAAAATCTGACTATCCAAGAGAGGGAATATATATTTTTAATGATGATGAAAATGTAAATATCACCGAGAAATCCTAAAAGATTATCTCTGGATTTAGCATTTAGTAAGCCATTGAAGACAGTCAGAGGTAATGACTTCTGGGGCATTATAATCATAGTAATATAGATTCACGGAAAGTAAAGAGGTATTGTAGAAATGTATTTGACAAAAACAATATATTCGCAATATTTGGGAAAGTAATATGAGAAGAAAAACACTGCCTAACAAA
Source organism: Canis aureus (assembly GCF_053574225.1). NCBI lineage: Eukaryota > Metazoa > Chordata > Mammalia > Carnivora > Canidae > Canis > Canis aureus. Next base: position 19,049,333 of record NC_135648.1, read on the forward strand.
GAATGGCGAGTAGCAGAAAGGCTAAAACAATGAAAGATCTGTGCACATAAAAGGATAAAGAAAGGAATAAAGGCTGAAGATAGAGGAGTAAGAAGGAATTTCTGAAGAGGAGGGGGGAAAGTGGAAAAAGGGGAAATCAATAATTCCTAAATAAGCCTTCCATATCTTCCTCCCACTCCCAGTTACTAGGGTAAGAAAAAGAGTATGGAATTCAGCCCTACTCATGTGTTGAGAATGAAATTATAATGAAAACCTTATTTTATTTTATTATTTTATTTTATTTTATTTATTTTATTTTATTTTATTATTTTATTTTTTTTATTTTATTTTGCTTTGTTTTATTTTATTTTATTATTTTATTTATTTTATGATTTTATTTATTTATTCATGGGAGACACAAAGAGAAAGGCAGAGACATAGTCAAAGGGGGAAGCAGGCTCTCTGCAGAAAGGGATCCTTCAGAGAGAGACTCCGGGATCATGCACTGAGTCAAAGGCAGATGCTCAACCACTGAGCCACCCAGGTGTCCCAAAAACAGTATTTTAGGAATACAGCACAACCTTTGCTTTTGGTAAAAGCCCACCAATTTTCTAACTTTATGCCTTTTTTTTTTTTTTTTTTTAAAGATGATAGGAGTGGTCCTCTGAAGGTTAAAGGATTTAGAAAAAAATGAGAGTCATTCATTGTACCCTGAGTCAAGGCAAATAGTTCAGTTGTACTGGCCTATTCAAAAAACTGTTTCTTTAAAGTTGCAGAACTCCTGGAAAGCACAGAAGATAAGTTCATCAGCCAAACTTCTCTTTCTGATAATATATTCAGATTGAGTTTTTTAATTTTTGCAAACTAAACTAAAATCAGCAAGAATCCCATGGGTCACATATTGTTATGTTTACTTTTTATGTATTTCTGACAATAATTAATCTCCCAATACACCATAGACAACTGTGTGTTTAAGCTGTAGCAAGTATTCCCTTATGATATCTGCAGAAAGGGTGCAATTTGTTCTCTTAAAATAGCAGAGTTTTGAGAAGCTATCACAATTCACAAAGGACATTCAGATTCATATGGTAAGGTTAAGTGACATTTAATTTGCATTTTTACTTCCAGGCTTCTTTTGTATGCTGCTGAACATTTTGAAATGCTTCTAGGATCTTTCAAAAATGGAAACCCTTGTTCAAGCTTTATACCAACCTCACTACTTTACCATTACAGTAAAAGTAAAATATACATGTTAGCTCAGTTTTCCGTAGGGGACACTGGCAATAGATTGTTTTTCCTTTATTTTGCCCATCAAAATCCACCTTCATTCATTTTTCTACCCCTTCCTCCTACTTATTCAAACATGAAATTATAGAGAGTGTGCCTCAGTCACTGTGCTAAACATTGAGAATACATCAGAGAATATAATTAGCAGCAGCTCCTCTTTTCATTGAGTTTACAATCTAGCTGATAAATTTTAAAAATGAGATTTTAATTGAGAATGTGTATAGAATGTATTAATGAAGTATATAGGAGAGCACTTAGTATAAAGTGCTGGTCCTTGCTTGCAAAAACAGAAATATTTTAGCTTAAGCAGCAAAGGAATCTTTTTTGGAAGATATCTACTAACTCAGAGAGTCAAAGGGAAAGATGGAGGGTCAGGCTCAAAGAAAAACCAAGGGAGAGAAAGCACAGCCAAAATCCTGCCCCAGGCACTTTTGTCCTAGGGTGTCCACATTGTCTTGACCTCAAAGGTGCCATTTCACATTAACTAAAGGTCCTACAGCACTGAATCACTTCATAAAGATTCAAAGGGGAAGGGAACACTCTGCTTCCCACTTAATTTTGGATTCCTTTCAAGTTGGGAGTTTACATACTGGTCAGAAAAAAAAAAAAAAAATCCTCTCTAGCCGGTTTGGGAGATAGCTCCATCCACTTTTTCTTTTTGTTTTTTTCTAGTTCTGACTCTATTCTCAATCTGTGCCTTATATTTTGCTTTCTCCAGCAAGAGCATTCTCAAGAGGTTAGAAGCTCCTTTTATAGGAAACCATTGTGTCTTCAACTTACATAGCATTAAAACATTTCTTATCATTACTTAGTCTCTTGGTGTTCACATTCAAAAGTACAGTAGGGTTGGTTTTATTGATTGAGAAAAATCATATTCTTTCATTCCTGACTTTGTAACTTAGAAAATGCAGGTTTCACTTTTTTTTTTTAAATCGGTGGCAATTTCTTTAATTGCTGGCACAGTTGTGAAATGGGAGGCATTGCTTCTAAATTTGTGGAAAATAACAAAAAACACACATCAGAGAATGAAGAGTTAAAATGAAACTAGGGGCACCTGAGTGGCTCAATCAGTTAAGCATCTAACTCTTGGTTTCAGCTCTGGTCCTGATCTCAGGGTCATGAGACTGAGCCCTGGGTTGGACTCCACATTCAGCACAGAGTCTGCTTGAGATTCTCTCCCACTCTCTCTCTCCCACTGGCCCTCTTCCCATTTGTGCTCTCTCTCTAAAATAAGCAAATAAGTACATCTGAAACTAAAAGTATAAAACAAAATAATAAAAACAGAAACATAGAAGTTATTTAAAAAATAAAAATTTTTAACTCACCACTCAGAAGAAAAGTAGTATTAGGCTGAATTAAAATTTGTTTCTGTAAAGGGGAAGGAGAGAAAATGAGTGAAAATATCTGTGAGGTGACAAAACATGAGAGACACCTAACTCTGGGAAACGAACAAGGGGCAGTGGAAAGGGAGGTGGGTGGGGGGTTGGGGTGACTGGGTGATGGGCGCTGGGGGGGGGGGCTCTTGGCGGGATGAGCACTGGGTGTTATGCTATATGTTGGTAAATTGAACTCCAATAAATAAATATATATACATATATATAAAATAAAATAAAATAAAATTAAATTAAATTAAATTAAATTAAATTAAATAATTAAATTAAATTAAATTAAATTAAATTAAAAAATAAAATAAAATTTGTTTCTGAGTGGAAACAACAAAATGAATAGTACCTACCTGGCATATGCTAGGTTCTCAATAAATAGTTGCTGAATGGGAAAACTGTTTTCCACTTACAAAAAATTTAAGTATTAGTAGACAATAAATACAAATAAGAGGATGATATAATACTAATTAGAAAAGTTCTAACAGTGTTTATGATTAAAATGTAAATGAAAACTAGCATAATAGTACTAATTTTAGACAAAGTTAAGGAAACCAAAGAAGATTGCAAAATTTACAGTTAAATGAAAATAATATTTGGAAATATTTAAATGGCAAATTACATATCATTAAATATAAAGTGAGAACTGTTAGATGGGTTCTCTAGTTGGCTCCTTAACACTCTCAAGCAAATGAAAAAGTGAATATTGCTTATCATAATATGGTAGATATTAAAAATATACCACAATTACTATCATTTTTCATCATTATTATTATCATCTTGTGATCTTTTAGTATTACAAAGATATGTAAATTATAAATATTAAAAATAAAATCAAAGAAATCAGTAAATGTTAAAGATTGAATACTAAGTGACAGAAAAATACCTGAAAAATTATTTGTGGATAAGGCAGCTGATTGCCTACCCTGCCACTCTTCCTCTTTTTCTTACTAAGAGTGCCCCCATTAGAGCACATTATATCTAAGCAGAAGCTATTTCTCAACAATCACTGCAGTTAGGTTTGGTTATGTGACTATTATCTGACAGATAAGATATAAGCTGAACCTATTGAATACTTTGTGAATAACTCCATAAAATGTGGGAGATGAGCAGACAACTGGGATGATCACATTTGCCCTCATACTTATACCTAGAATACAGATATGATGGATAGAGCTTCTGCAACTTGTCCTGGGCCATGAAGATGTAACCATGAAGCTGGAAGAGAAAGATAGAAGCCCAGTCTGTGATAAAACCATTGAGCTACTATGTCAACCCTGAACTCCAATCCCTAGACTTTTTTAGCATGAGGAAGAAAACAACTTTTATCTTGTTTAATTCATTGTTATTTCTCATATCTCTTAGTAGCAGGTGACTATAATTCCTAAATAGTATTATAGAGGTACCTGGGTGGCTCAGTCAGTTAAGTGTCCTACTCTTGGTTTCAGCTCAGGTCATGATCTCATGATTGTGGGATCCAGACCCACATGGGGCTCAGTGCACTGTATGCTTCAATTCTTTCTCCCTCTTCCTCTGCTCCTCCCTGTTCACATTATCTCTATCAAATAAATAAATAAAGGCTTTAAAAATAGTATTACATAGGGAACCCTGGATGGCTAAGCTGTTTGGTGCCTGCCTTCGGCGGGGACGTGATCCTGGAGTCCCAGGATCCTCCCACGTCGGGCTCCCTGCATGGAGCCGGCTTCTCCCTCTGCCTGTGTGTCTTCCTCTCTCTCTCTCTCTCTGTGTCGCTCATGAATAAGTAAATAAAATCTTTTAAAAAATAGTATTATATATTATAAATATATCACTAAGGTAGCTAAATGAAAACACACAAAGTTAGTAGTTTTTTTTTAATGTATTAATATTAGAATATATAATGAACAAATGAGACTATTCACAAAAGCAACATAATTCTTAAAATAGATCTGAAGAAATTTAACAAGAATTTTGCAGGGCTTACATTAATGTTTAAAAACTTTATTAGGATTTTAAGAAATGGAAAATAATAATTATAGTAGTGGGAAGGACAGCAGAACATCAAAAATCAGTGTGAGGGTACAATGGATTCTCTGCAGGATTTCATTTAAAATTGGTGAAAATGATTCTTTTTTTTTTTTTTAAAGATTTTATTTATTTATTCATGATAGTCACAGAGAGAGAGAGAGAGAGGCAGAGACACAGGCAGAGGGAGAAGCGGGCTCCATGCAGGGAGCCCGATGTGGGATTCGATCCCGGGTCTCCAGGATCGCGCCTTGGGCCAAAGGCAGGCGCCAAACCGCTGTGCCACCCAGGGATCCCGGTGAAAATGATTCTTAAATTTATCTTGAGTGATAAATGAACAATCATAAAAAATTAAAATGAAAGATTAAAAAATTTATAAACAAAGATCTTAATGATTAGTAACTGATTAGTATATATTATTAAAAATACTTATTTTAAATATGTTTAATATTTGCTATCATGTCAGTGATTCAACTAATTCACTGAGCAAATTTTTGAGAGCAAATGTAGGTTTGAGACAGTATGAGCAGAGTGTTGATAATGTGTCACTGTGAGAGACTTAGAACAATATAAATATTTAAAAATATCTTAATGCATTGCGTTATGTACAAAATTGTGACACATGTTTAAAGTAACATGCTATAGTATTTTATGATTGATTTTTAAACCATTTTAAGTGAAAGCTTAGGTACACAGCATAATTCTTATAAATTTCCATAATCTGTCATCTGTCAGCGTTCATATTTATAATATAATAGATATGCTGTTTATTGTTCATCAAATGTGTTTGAAATGGTCATGCCTAAGCCATGTCTTTTCAAGGCTGAAAATACATTAGTCTATGGATACTGTGTTTCTTGTGTTTAGAGCTTAAATTTCCTCTTTTCCTTCCCAACAGGGAAAATTTGAGTTTTTGAATTTTTGTGTGGAAAATTCATGAACTAGTTGGAAAGCTGACATAAGGCCTTGAATTTAAGGAGTGGATCTTTTGATCCTGTGTATCCCCTCCTCTTGGACATTGTGTTAGGAGTGAACTAAATCTGTCCAATCAGAATAAATCTCAAAAGGTTACTTTCTTCAACTCAGATATAAAAGAAGCTACCCTTAGGAGGAAGGTGGAAAACAAAACCATGAATGGAGGCTGAGATCAGATGGTATCATATCCCCCTATCAAATTGTGCCTGTAGGGAACACTGTACTTAATTCCTATAAATCACATTTGTGGCTTAAGGATGGTTGATTTTGATTTTCCATGACTTGTAACTGAAAAATTATAATTGAATTTACACACTTTGAAAATGATACAGAATCCTAAATGGATGAAGTGAAAAAGGTGGCTTTTAAACAATTGAAGACCACCTAGTTTTCTTGATAGAGCTAATAAACAGGCAGATTTAGGCAGTTAGGACAAGACTCTAGACACTCATGGGAGACTCTGAACAGGAGCTGAGCAGGGAAGGCAAAGTTGGACTAGGAGGAGGAAATAGGAGGAAAACCCCAGTAGGGAAGGCAATGTAGACTACAGGCAGGGGTAGGGTTATGGAGAATTTTGAAAGAATATTCATTCATTTAATGACTACATTTGAAAGTAACAACTTGCTGACTATTTATTAGTTTCGACAAATCACAGGCATGTATTAGGTCTATCAGACACAGTTCAAAACATATCATAAGTGGCTCCAAGCCAGGTGATCATTAGGAATAGGTTGTGTTTCTACTACCCTTAGATATCAGAATACAGCTGAGGTTAATAATGCCTGACACTGGTGTGCATGGGGTAGGTGAAGATGCTTTGAGCTTTTCTTGCTGCTTTTTATTCTTAGTTATTGCTAAACGATAAGCATCTCTCTAGGTGAGTTGTTCAGCCAATCAAGAAGAAGCTGCAATAATGTATTTGGAGAATTAATCTGCTGTAGTCCAATTTCACCTCTGCCATATTCTTTAAATTTCATTCTCACAATGCCCTATAAGCAGGAATAGAAAGCGGGGTCAGCCAAGGGTGAGATTGGCACCTAGCTCCCACTCCTGAATGGGAACAGGGTGATTTGATAGGAGATTGCACCACGGTCCCAAATTTTGTTGAGATCCAGGGGTCTCAGAGATCTGCGGTCCCTGTCACATTTTCACTTCCCTCCCACATATGCCTATGGCTTTGGAGGATTATTATAGGCAATATAACTGGCTGGCGATGAACAAGCATATGCTCAAAGGTTTCATGGCATGGATTTTGGACTCTTTTGGCAATTAGCTTCTGTGATTTCCCAAGCCTCTTAAACAGCTTTATCTTCTGTAAAATAAGAATAATGAAAACAGTAATGCTATCAGATTGTTTTGAGAATTAATTCATATAAAGAGCGCAGCAAAGGTCTAGAAAGAGAAGATTTCAAGTAAAGATAGTTATTTCTAAAGATAGTTATTTCTTTTCTCTACTTAAGAATTATTCCCCAAAGATCAGTGAGTATAGTTTTATAAATCACTTGATGTTTTTGTGCTCACTAGTGTGAACACATGAAAACTATGTCTAGATGTGCCATTGTATTTCTACTCCGTTGATAGAGATGTTTACCCTATAAAATATCACAATGTGTAATCTTCACCGAGTGAAACTGTGATATTACCCCTGTACTGTCAGAACAGTGAATCAGAAAAAATTGCATTGTAATCTACTCTAGAATACCTAAAGACTCTAGAATACTTAAGTACATAAATAAGGGAAAGAATGTGTTCCTAACCATATGCTCCTAAAATTTAGCAAATGGTATTGGAAATCTGGTCTATTTTGAAAAAAAAAAAAAGTACCATAGTTGTGACATCAAATAAAATATCTTTAAAAGAATTATGAAATTTAGAAATATGTAAGAAAAATGTATAATGTTTACATTATAAAAATTGGCAAAAGAAATACACAGATGGTTTACAAAATAAATGTACAAGGCTAAGACAAAAGCAGAAAGCCCAACCTTAATAATAAACTATAAAAATGTTTTTCCATATAAAACTGATAGAAGCACTAAAGCTTTTATTAGGAAGCATTAAATGCTGTTTTTTCTCAATTCTGGACAATTTCTCATTTTGTGGGAATGTAAACAGGAAGAGTCTCAGAGTAAAATTTCATTAATTAAAAAAATTCATATTTCCATTAGTAGGATTATGATACATGAAGGGAGGAGGGAAATACATATTTCTATTTCTTACTATACTATTTGTAACTGTACAATGTTATAAACTGTGGAAGAGTTTAGCAAAATGGCTAATTGACTTATATATACTTTTTTTTGACTTATATATACTTTTAATGAAATGTTTAGTTGTCCTTAATAATGTTATCACAATGTTATCAATAACTGTGGACAAGAGAAACAAGATTTGGTATGATAAAAAAAAACAAAAAAGTCAATATTCAAAATTTTCTTTTAAGTCTGCTTGGAGTATATACATAGATTTGTGTGTTTATGTATGCATATGACAATACCACCCCTGCATCTAGGCCAATCATGATAATTCCATCACCTTTCCTACTGACCAATTCTGGAACAGTGATGTGGCTCAGTTTGACTGATGCTACTCCAGGGGAAATGTTTCTGGGATCTTCTGGAGGAAGTTTCCTTTCTCCTAAAGGAGACACATAGGAAAAGATATGCTCTCCTTCTTCTGGGTACTATTGTGCTTGAAGTCCGGCAACTGTGCAAATGACTACATGTGACTACAGCAACTACTGCGGTCTTATGCTGTAATAATGAAGCCAACACTGCAGACTATTAGAATCTCTGAATGAACCAGTCTGGAGGCCCACTTACCTCTGGATTTATTGTTATTTCTACATGCTTATTATTAAAACTAATTATTAATTGTAGCCCAGTATGTTTTAATATTTGCTACATCATCACTTATATACTTTAAAAAATCTATCTGTAATAAATATTCCAGATTAATTATATTAGATAGATAGATGATAGATGATAGATAGATAGATAGATAGATAGATAGATAGATAGATAGATAGATGATAGATAGATAGATAAATGATAGAGATGGACTGTTCTTATTCCACTACTTGGGATTTTCATTTTGATGGACTTGAGTTTTTCTTTAATATTTTTTACTTACATTCTTTTTTCCATAAAGATTAGCTTATTTCACTTTTGATTAAATTCTATTGGTTCCCATTTTACTTTTTTGTTTTGTTTTGTTTTTCCTTTTCTTAATTAATTGTCTTCTGGTATCTAACACTCTTTTCTGAGTTTTTGGTCAAGACACATCCTTTTTAATTTTGAGATGTAGTTCAGATTTCTTCTTAAGAAAGCTATTGAGGGCAGCCTGGTGGCTCAGCAGTTTAGCACCACCTTTGGCCCAGGGCATGATCCTAGGGACCCAGGATCGAGTCCCATGTTGGGCTGCCTGCATGGAGCCTGCTTCTCCCTCTGCCTGTGTCTCTGCCTCTCTCTCTGTTTCTCATGAATAAATACATAAAATCTAAAGAAAGAAAGAAAGAAAGAAAGAAAGAAAGAAAGAAAGAAAGAAAGAAAGAAAGAAAGAAAGAAAGCTATCGAGTAGTATTGTGGTGTGCAGTAAGGTTAGCAATGGCTTTTATATATGAACCACAGGGACCTCCTAGAACTATATCGAGAAAGAAATTAGTGAATTCATAGATGAAGGGGCAGAAATCTGCTAAACTTAGGGAATGCCATGTAACCAGGACACGAATCCCATCTTTTCTCTATTGCTTTTTATGCTTCTACTTTGTTTTTAACTTTTATTACAGATAATCCTCCTCTCCACTTCCCCCACTCAGGTTACATGACCTAAAATACCAACCAGAGCACTGTGTTTACTTCTTGTCAGTAATATTAAATCAAATTTAGCCTTTGGATCTTAATTCAGTTCCAAATCACCAAGTAGTAAACACTGCTTCACTTTAAGCCATTGATTAAGTTTTCAATTAATTAAATATAAGAGGATATAGGATTTGGAAAGAGGATTCTGATGTGTGAGCTTAGATCACATAGCACAGACCAAATCAAATATAGAGAGTAAGAGCAATTTTTTTAAACAAATTAGTTTGTACAAAATGAGTTTATGAGCTTGCCTAATAGGGATGATTAAAAGAAGACACTGTTCATAGAAGAGGGTTCTGTATGTGTGTGGCAGAGGAGGGCTGGATATACAATCAAGTAAGTGTTCAGCAGATTGTATGTGAGAACAGAAGGAATGTTGTCTTGGATCGCAATCCTCACCTTGCTTTAATCCAGGTGTGTGTTTTTGGCAAGTCACTATTGTGTGTGAAACTTAACTTTCCCTTTATAAAATGTTGTGTTGGAGGTATTCACAGATTTTTTTTTTTTAAGATTTTATTTATTTCTTAATGAGAGACATACAGAGAGAGAGGCAGAGACACAGGCAGAGGGAGAAGCAGACTCCCTGCAGGGAGCCCACTGTGGGATTCTATCCCTGGACTCCACCCTGGGCCGAAGGCAGAGCTAAACTGCTGAGCCACCCGGGCCTCCCTATTCATAATCCTGTAGTAATGTTTTTTTTTCTACAGGTGAATGCATTATTTATAAAATTCTTTGCGATTCCTTCCCATTGATCTGCATCACAACTTTATTGCTTTTTTGATTATCTCCTCTTCTCCTGTACCATTTCTTCTTCTTCTTTTTTTTTTTTTAATGATAGGTTAAGGTCATTTCTCACTAAATGTACCCTAGGGCCTACATCATTCATAAACTCAACAGAGCCACCAACATATTTGTTTTACATATGTGTGTATAATGTTATACATATATACAAATTAAGTATATATATATATATGTGTGTGTGTATACATAGTCATCATTTGCCATAGATACAATGAACTTTTGCTATGTTTGTATATATTGTCACCTTATGAATAATTTACAGAATAAAAGGGATAGTGAAAAAATATTTTTAGAAATATTTGTAGGAAATTAAGCAAAGCAGACCTACATTTTTTATTCAGCGTTTCCTGGCTTTGAAGTCATAGATTCCTACAGTTGGCAATGTAACTGTAATGCAATAACTTCACAAGCAGTTGGTACATATTCATAAATACTGATCCCAGATTATAAAAGCCAAAGGAAATGCATCTCCATTTATTTTTAATTTATAATTGTTCATGTGTCATATTTTACTGCATGTTGAATAGTAAAACTTTTTCAAAATTTTGACAATATAGTATTTTTGATGAGAGGGCCTCATCGACTTTGCTCCATAATTTAAAAACACTTTTTTTTAGATTTATAAATATCAATTAGAATGATCAATTCAACTAATATTTTCCTTTCTATATCAGATACTCTTCCAATCTCCCCATATAAATGTCTCTTCACATTTTGTTTGTAATTTAGGAAACATATAAGTAAAATTTGATGTACAGACATAATGAAAGATGAAAACAATGTCACACATTTTTATAACTAAATGAGATGATGCTATTTCTTGTCACAAGATATTCTATAATGGTGTTCTGCATCTTGAATAATTAATCAGACAGGGTACCAGATTCATTTTTGTCCTTAGGAATATATTGTACACTCTTTGATTCTTGATTTTGAAGAATTATGTCCAATATATCATCATCTGTGGACTCATATAGTCTGTGATTTTGCTTATAATATCTACCTAACCATTATCATTGGAGTCTTAAGCATTATTATCTGTTTCTGATCCATCTACTCATAGAGCATTTTTCTCCAAATTGCATTCATGAAAGCTAAACAGAGAAAGAAAAAACTATAAAAAATATATTTCCTAATTTATTTTATACTTTTGTGAAGAAAATAAAGCATTACCTTCCTATTAAAATTTATTCCTAACCCCCAAATCAATATGGAGAGCAATTTGCATGGTCATTTGAAGACATGGGCAGACCAATGAAAAATCACTGCTTTGGCAGTCACATGTTATGAAAACCAAAGGATGCTGCAAAAGTAATAATTCTATCATTTTTCATTTCCTAATTATTTTAGTAATTTTCAATATGTCTAGGAATAACTTAATAGTGGTGAAATAATTTTTCGGGTATAAAATAGCAACTTTAACTTCAAGTTATAGAAAAAAATAAGATTATTATTACATATTATTAAAATTAAGAATTATTATTAAAATTAAGATTATTAAATTATTATAAATTTAATTATTATAAAAATTGAGATTATTATTTAATAAGATTATTAAATATTATTAAAATTAAGAATTATTATTAAAATTAAGATTATTAAAAATAATCTTAGGTTTATAAAATGGTCTAAAGGACCCATATAGTAATTGAAAAATAGAATAAATTTATTTTATTTAAAAGGTAAAGCTGAATTTTCTTTTGTTCTCTGAAAGACTACTAAAAAGGATAAAAATGATGAAATATCAATATTTACAATACTTTTTATTAGAACTACTTATAAATAATTTTTAAAAATCAACTCCAGTGGTTCCCGGTGATTCTGTAGACTAAATGAAGAGTTAAAAGCATATTTTTTAAAAGCTACATAAAAATTGTAATTTTACATTTCAGCTACATTAAAATGGACTCCTGACATATTGCTGTTGTTGTTTACTTCAAAAAAAGACAAGAAAAAAGAAAAGAAGAAAAGAAAAACACCAAAACTTTCCTCTTTTAGCCCAGAGGAAAGGCATAAACCAATAAAGGTGATGAAAAAATTCACAATATCAATTAGCACATCTCTCACCTGGTATCTGCTCTTTAAATGTTATTTCCAACTAAAATGTCCAGGAATTTTTGGATAAATGTCTGGTTCTAAATCTCAGGCAAGATATACCAAATTAATCATGGATAGGATTATGTCAAAGTCCCAGGAGCCAAAATAAAGGGCATTATACTGGCCTAGGAGAGTGCAATTTGTACATAACCAACACAAGCAAAGAAACAAAATATTTGTTTAAAAACTAAAATTTATGAATTTGATTAAAAAATAAAATTTATGAATTCTTCTGTGAGTTCATAATGATAACTTTAAAAAACCTTTACTATGCTCTATTTGAAATTGATAAGGAAAGAATCAAGTAATCACATAATTGTCTTTTATAGATTGCATAGCCTGGGTTTCCTTAAGAGGTGGGTGGTGGAAGAAAAAGAGAGAAAAAAATAAAATTAAAAGAAAGAGAGCAAAGAAAGAAGTGAGATTCAAAACAAGGAAAGCAGCAGATACAGTCCAGGTTTTCATAAATGATATATAAAGCCAGGGTAAAGTGTGGTCTGTGCATAAATTGTGTCCCTACGTGTGTTTGTAGGGAAAAGTGGAGGAATTCTCCTTACTAGAGTAATCCTACATAATAATTGTAGGAGACATTTTTTTTTTTTTATTACAAATTTAACATCTCTTTTGGAATTTGTAAATTTGCTACTGCTGCAATGACTGTGTGAATGGTTCATAGCCAGTTTGTAATCAAGGAAATCAGGTCAAAAGCAGCTGGGCTCATTGACTAGTTGCAGCATCTCTAGTTGTGAGATGTCATGACTTTATGTGTCTTCTCCTAAGGATATAATAGAAATGATAAGCCTGGAAGATATTCTTGCCTCTAGATTTTAAAAATATATCTTACCATTATTATTTTTTATTCCATTTATTGAAGTATGATTGACATGTAAAAGATGTACATATGTAACATAGACTTGATGAGTTTGAGGATAAGTATACATCTGTGAAACCATTACTACTTTCAAGACCATAGACATTTCTATCACCTTACAAATTTTCTTCTCAGCCACTCCATTATTATTATTTTTGTTGTCATGATCATCATTATCTTGTCATAAAATCATTTAACATTAAAATATGCACTCTTAGTAAGTTTTAAGTATGTAATACAGCATTTATTGTTAGCTATGGGCATTATATTATGTAAGAGGTTTCCAAAACTTATTTATCTCATAAAACTGAGCTTTTGTAGCTTCCATCATCACCTACTTTTTTCCATCTTCCTACAGGACTGCAATCCCTAGTCTCTGCTTCTGTAAGTTTGACTGCTTTAATTTTACATATAAGTGAGATCATACAGTATTTATCTTTTTCCAGCTTTTTTCACTTAGCAAAATGTTCTCCACATCAATCTATTTTATCACAAATAATAGAATTTCCTTTTTTTAATAATATTCCATTGCATGTATATACCACATTTTGTTTACTCATTCATCCACTGATGGATGTTTCGGTTGTTTCCAAATCTTGGCTATTGTGAATAACCTCAGTGAAGATGGAAGTGCAGGTATCTTGAGATCCTGACTTCATTTCCATCCTTTTACATGTGAATATCCAGTTTTCGCAACAACACTTATTGAAGAGTCTATCCTTTACCCATTTTGTATTATTGTTACTCTTTTTTAAAATCAGTTGACCAGGGATCCCTGGGTGGTGCAGCGGTTTGGTGCCTGCCTTTGGCCCAGGGCACGATCCTGGAGACCCGGGATCAAATCCCACATCGGGCTCCTGGTGCATGGAGCCTGCTTCTCCCTCTGCCTATGTCTCTGCCTCTCTCTCTCTCTCTGTGTGACTATCATAAATAAATTTTAAAAATTAAAAAATTAAATGAAATAAAATCAGTTGACCATATTTGTGTGAGTTTATTTCAGAGCTCTCTCTTCTGTTCCATTCTTCTATATGTCTATTTTTATGCCAGGACCATACTGTTTTGCTTACTACAGCTTTGTAATATAGTTTGAAATTAAAGAGTGAGACTTGTAGCTTTGTTCTTTGTCAAGATTATTTTGGCCATTAGGGGTCTTTTAGTGATTCAATATGAGTTATTGGAGTGTGTTGTGTTGTCTTTTGTTTTGTTATTGCTATTGTTTGTTTGTTTTTTTGTCTTGCATCATCACAAATATTTCTTGTAATTTTCTTTTTTTTATAGCATACTTGTCTGACTTTGGTATCACAGTAATGCTATTAAGAGTAGGTTTAACCATATTCCAGGAAAGTAAATAGAGTAAAAGTTAAAAAAAAAAAAAAGAAAAAGAAAAAAGAAAGAAAAAAAGAAAAGAAAAGAAAAGAAAAGAAAAGAAAAGAAAAGAAAAGAAAAAAAGAAAAGAAAAGAAAAGAAAAGAAAAGAAAAGAAAAGAAAAAAGAAAAAGAGACTCATTAAGAAATAATCGACCAGAACAGCAACACAGGAATTCTCTTGTACAGATTTTTCTGGTTTCTTCAGCATATTGATGGTATGAGATGAAAAGAGAGAGTGAGACCTAAAAGAAATGAAATATTTAAAATGGACTTCCTTTGGAACCTGATTTAAGTGTACCAACTATAAGAATATATTTTGAAAAAAAAAGAATATATTTTGAGATATTTGGGGAAATATAACTATGAGATTCGTTACTAGATGATATTGAGAAATTATTTTAATTTTAGTAGGTAATAAGGTATTATAGTCATGGGAAATATAAAAGACTATATGTCAGAGAGCCATCATAAAGTATTTATGGGTGATATGATATGATACCTAGGATTCGTTTCAAATGCTTGTGATCAAAAGTTGTAGGTGAGTAAATTAATTAGATTTGTTAGAAATGAATTACTTTTAAAGCTAAGTATATAATTTCTCCAGTTCTATGTTTTGTTTCTGAAAATTTCCATCATAAAAATTTTAAATAATATAATCAAAATAGAATATTTTTCACTTCCATAGAAGTGATCTTGTATTTTTTAACTGTAATAATACAAGTAATCTGAGCACTGAAAGTTATAAAGCAGTCATTTTTAATATCAGGGTTAATAATTTTTAATAGGATTCTTGCATTTGTCAGTTTTCTCATTATTAATGATTTCTTCTTCATACTAAAAAAAATTGATTTTAAAAAAGAAAAAATTCTGCTTCTGAAATTTCCTTCTTCACATTATGAAATTTATTTTGGTCAATCTTTTAACTCTTACTAATTTCCTGCCTCTAGCTATCTTTTCAGTAGAAAATTGGTATTCTTAGGTTTTATGAGTCTGTTAATGGAAAATGAAGTGCTCATGCTTTGTTTTACAGAAGGTAAAATTCTTTCCTATTATATATTTGAGAGTCATTAATAATTTTGCCCCATGAAAAACCTGTCAGGCTTCCCTTCCACTGTCTCTTCTGCCTTCATTTCTAAACGTGACTGGCTCTGGGCCACTGAATCACAGCTTTTCTTTGGCTTTGCCACAGGTGGGGAAAGGGTTTTTTTGCTTTGTTTTGTTTGATTATTCATTTATGCTTTCTTGTCTTCTTAAGTGTGTAGCAGACACATAGTACTTCCTGAGATCAAGCTGTAGAAATTTATAGGATTTAATGGAACCCTTAGGAAGAACAGCTTTGAATTAATTACATAACACAGAGCAACTTAAACCTGCTACTAGATGGGAATAGTTTACAGCCTTCTGGTCCAGACCCGTTCACATCAGCTCTGAGAATACATCTTATTCTTTTTTTCTTTTTTTTTTTTTTAACGATTTTATTTATTTATTCATGAGACACACAGAGAAAAGAGAGGCAGAGACACAGGCAGAGGGAGAAGCAGGCTCCATGCAAGGAGCCCAAGGTGGGACTCTATCCGAGGTCCCCAGGATCATGTCCTGGACTGAAGGTGGCGCTAAACTGCTGAGCCACCAGGGCTGCCCAACATCTCATTCTTAATTCTGATCTCCCTGCATGTGGCAGGGCCCCGCTATCCTTCATCATCAAAAGTGAACAGAGCATACCCAGAAATTTCAGAGCTCACATGGCCATTGCTTGCAAAGATGTTGAAAGTTACCTCTGTATCCCATTTCATGATCAAAAATCTGTCCCTGGAGCCTGAAACGTAACTGGGGATGGGAAGGTAAATGGACTATGGGTGACAAGACTCTGCCCCACATATTCTTTCAGTGCTTTTTATGATAACAAATTGACATGGTGATCTTCCAGATAATGAAAACAAAGATCCTAGTGGAAGCCATTTGTAAACAAGACTATGAAATTCTTAGAGAATTCAGTCAAAGGTACTATTAATTTTTGTTTCCTCACATCAACCACTTACTAGCTTGTCTTATTTGTTCAGTTGTTGTCTTTTCCAGAATTGATGATAAAGAGAAATGCCATCATTTTCAGGTGTGGATTTGGGCTTGGAAGGATTCTTCTCAGTCCATAGTATTTATCAGCATCCTTTTTTTTTTTTTTTTTTTTATCAGCATCCTAAAGTTACTCAAGATATGTAGAATATTTATATAAAAAGATGTGTATGCAATAAAAGTATAGTTTTGCAGTGAGTATTGGAACTCTCCTTTGCTTCTCTGACACACAGATTGCCTGCCTTTCTTGCAACCAAGGTGTTTTTCCTAAATCTCTCTGTAAAAAACCTGGAGCACAGTGGTTCACTACTGATTTATTTTTCAAAGTTTAGAATAGTAAGTATCAACACTACATTTTTATTTGGGCCGTACTAGATAAAGCCCAACCTTTTCGTATACTGACAGGGTCCTCCAAAATGAGATGATATTTATGACTGCACATTTTTTTCTATGGCTGTTTCCAGAACTGTAACTAGAGAAGAAATATAGGTTTAACTTGAAACTCAGAGGGACACAATTTTAAAAATAGTAATATAATTGCGCATGTATTTAAATTCATGCCTTCCTCCTCTATTTCTCTGAACTCTCTTTTTGCCCTGAGTTTAGGCTTTCCTTTTCCATCCAGAAGCAACTTGGATGCTTCAGAAAGATGAACTCTGTGTAAAGAGAAAAAAAAAAAAAACCTCTCAATCCAGAAGCTTTTTTTTTTTTTAAATGTGTGTTTGAGACAGTATCTTCCATTTCTTATTTCCTCTCCTCACTCCTACCCACACACATATCACAACTTTAAAGTATTTGTTTCCATTGGTTTTTGAACAAATTTATGTATTGCTTGACCTTCTGTAAAGTAGACTAAGATAAAATTACTGATAAACATCTTTTGTTTTTGGGAGTTTATCTCCTATAAGCCATTGCTTATAAAAATAAAATATGCATCTCTCCATGGCAACATGTAGTTTACAGAGAGAGAGTGCATTCAGAAACCATACAGGAATTATCACCACAGAAACCTACACCAACTAAATCTCCATAAACAGTATCACAATAATACAAAATGCAGTAACAACCTCAGATATTTATGTCTGTATCAAAAGTAAATTTTAATATACATTAGTGAACCTAACACCTAGTACTACTGACTTGATTCAGATCCCTGTATCTTCATTCAGTTACTGCACCTTTCTCTGAGAACACTGGGCCTCTACTTGATTTATTTTATGTAGTTTGGCTTCTTTTTTCTAGTATTTGCTCCCAGTAATTTCAATTGATCTGTTTTTTATTTCATCAGTCATTAACTTGCCTTTTTTCCCCCTCATTTCTAATCTAACATTGAGTCTATCTAGTGAAACTTCCATTTGGTTACTGTATGTTTTTGTTCTACAATTGTCCTTAGGCTCTTTTATATATATATATATATATATATCTTCTATTTCTTTGCTAAGATTTTCAATTTCTTATTTGTTTCAAGAATACTTATAATTGCTTGTTGATACATGTTTACAATTAATACTTAAAATCCTTGTCAGAAAATTCTAACATCTGACATCATTGAGTCATCTCAATGTTATGGTCTATTGATTGCCTTTTCTCATTCAAGTTATGATTGTTCTTGGCAATTCAAGAGGTTTTCAATTGTATTATGTCATGAGACTGAATTCATTTAATCTGTCTTTTATCAGGCAATTATTTGTTTAGATGTCTTATACAGATTCATTTGAGAGTGGAAGCTCAGCTCCTTTATAGATTCTGACACCTGAAGCCCAGGGAAAGACTATTTTTTCATCAGTGTTAAGCTGGAGCAAGTGTGGTACTGTCAAAATTATTTTGTTCTGTTAGGCCAACTTTTTTCCCAACCCTTTGTCTGGAGGTAGTAGGTTCTTTTGGTACATATACAGGTTTTTGTATGGAGACATATGTAATGGTGGTTCTAGTTTGCTGGCTCCTCTAGTGCCCTTATAAAATGTGTGGGAGGCAAAATGAAAATCCAGGAATTCATTGCTGTGTCATTTCTCTGTCCTGAAGTTCTACTTCTTCTTACCATCTTTCAGAATCCTCATAGACTTATTTGTTGCATTAATTCCCAGTGATTCTTAGATGCAATAGAGAGCATTAGGAAGGGATAGGGTAATCCTACCTTGCCTAGAAATTTTATGTTAATAAAACCAATCCAGTTATACCAGTATGGGATGGATATCATTGGAACTGTGTAGTCATTCTGTCAGACTAAAGGGTAGCAACTGGCTTGGCACTAACTGGCCGTGCTGCCCATATTTATTGGGTAACCCTGAATGGGATCCATGGTTGTATGACACATACCTTTGGCATGGCTTTTACCTAAGTGGTTGGGTTACTGCCACTGGGTTTTTCCTGGGCTGGGTGGGGAGAATCCACCCCACAGAATAAACCTTGCCATTCTATTTTCCATTGGTACAATCATTTGGCTTCTTTCTTTGTCGCCTGCATTGGCCTGGGGGACATTACAGCCTCCTTAGAAATCCTTACTAAATTCACCTAGCAAGCATTGAATGACAACCAGCAAAGCCCATCTTTATCAGATACTGGAATATCTCTAATGAGATAAACTATTCTCCAAAATGCAATGGTCTGGGATGCAAGGAGGCACCTGTGCCTTTTTCAAACAAAGTAGTGAGTACTCATACCTGATGAATCTGCTATATGATCTTTATTAAATCACTTGAGGCTACGAGTGAATGTCCTGAATGATCCATCTTACAACGCAGGGGAATTAACAAGTCAGTGGTTTGGATCATGGAGTCTTTAATGGAAAAAAAAAATTACTTATTTTAAGAATTATTATCTTCATCTGTATTTTTCTCTTGCATGTGTCTATATTGTTGTGGTGCATCTGCCTCCAGTGCAGCCAGATGGTTGCCATATAAGCCATCTCCACACCAGTGAAATCCCTTGCTAATTGTTCAGGGCACATAGCAGAATAGGGGAGCATGTGAAGTTGTAAGAATCAGTCCTGAGGGATTAAGTGTCAAAGGAGATCATTTGAAGGACAATAGCACTGGTTGTCCCCAGAGCCATATCCAAGCAATCCAAGGCTCCTTAGCACCTCCCTGAACTTGGAATGTAGGTCTGCCACCATTCCTACAGTGGGAGCCATTTTCAAAACAGAGAGAGTAAGGTGTTACTGATACCTTGTGGATGTGATTAAACTTTTAAGATTCTGGCAGATGGATGTGGAGATCTACTCTTCTTGTGACCACCTCAAAACAAGCCTCTATGTAAGTTTCCTTGTTTATTAAAACCACTACCTACCACTGTGGAATGTGGTCTCCCTCCTTCTTCAGCTTCTCTTTGCCCTCTGAGTATGGGGCTGAGTTTCAGATTTCCCTGGAGTAGCTCTCAAATTTGCAAGGGAACAATGTAATCCTCCTGGCTGGGTCCTTGAAAAAAAAAAAAAATGGCTGTGAGTTAGGAAGTTTATGCAAAGCTCAAAGACACCTGGGAATTGGCATCCAGGAGATTAAACTGATGATTTTAAAGGAATTACCAAACTTAGAAATTTAAATAGAGTTATTTCCAGGAGACACCTGTTGGCTGAGCTAATCATGTTATTTCTGGTGCTGCTAGATTTGTTATAAAATTAAAATAGGGATTTGTGTTGGTTCAGTGACCTTTAGTATTTGCAGATTGGGAAATGACTATATATGTATGATAAGAGTGTGTATGTGTGTGATCCCTTCCTGTGTTCTGTGTGTGTATCATACTAGTGTTCATGGTTGTATATATAGTAATTTAATTCTCTATACAAGTGTTGTCTGCATTAGGACTGACACAACAATGCTCATTTCCTAATGCATTCTAGTTAATGATTAAATAAATGCATGCAAAAATTTTAATTGTAAATAAAATAATTTGTTACTAATACCAATTTGATCTTACTTAAAATTTGAAACAAGGAAATTATGAAATTACTTACATTCTCAAGCATATTTGTTTTATAAAAATCCTTTTGAAAAATCAAGCAAACAACAGTTGCAATGACAAACAGTATCCCTAACTATTTGAGAATTGAACCCAAGATTAGAAACACATTATTTAGATTTAAGGTCAAGATTGAAAATGTTAATTTAAGGCTGGTGAAGAAGTTATTTCTTCAAAAATAATTCCCTTCTAACAAAAGGTATGTTAATATAAACTGTTAAATATTTGTGGCAATAAAGGTAAGTTACTATTTTATTGTGCAACATGATATAAAGAGGTATTTATTTTAAAAAATCTCATTCTAGAAAATTAACTTTCAGTAGTTAATTGAATTCATGACATGAAAACTCTGAAATATTCTATCAATAGTCTCTAAATTACACTGACCATTTTCTGCTAAGAACGAAAGAATTTATACTAATCAATAATGTAGCACTCCTGTCAATTAATTTTTAATCTTCCCTGATTAATAAGACTCTGCTTAATAAGACATAGATAATCAGGGTGTTTAGAATTGACACAGCTCTTAAAGATCTAGCAGTAGAGCTGCTTAATATAAAATTTAATTTTTCAAAAAGAGAAAAAAACAATTATTTCCTCAACTTGACTATACATGATTATTTTGTTATTATGAAATTAGATGTTGTTTAAATATGTAAAACAATAAATAAAAGGCATTACTTTATTCAGGATACCCTCTTACTCTTTAGAGAGAATGTGCTCTGAATGTGGCTAGAGAAGTTTTAAAAATTCACTTTATGCTTGTGAAGTTCATTCATTAATAAAAACTTTAATTGTGTTTCTTGCAAACGGTGAATTCATGGATTGAAAAGTAAGCTTCTGAAATCAGTGTTTGTTTGTTTTTTTTCCTGCCTTTCTAAGCACTTTGTTAGTATATAAAATAATCCCTGTCATGAAACTGTAGCTGTAGTTGTGGTTTCCCTAATTGAATTAAGACGTAAGGAAGATCTGCCTTTAAATAATTAATGTTTTGGTGTATGTGTTTTGTGTAAAGTGCTCTGTGCTAATGTGGATTGACTTTTTAGATAAGTTTGATTTAAAGGAGCCACGTTTTTCTAGTCCATACTGAGATACTGGATTTGTAAACAACGGATTACTAACCTCCTTTCGGATTTGTAATTCTTATTCTTCAGTCTGATGTCATTCAACTGTCATCATGACACTGGGACTACAGTTATCTGACTTTTTCAAAGAGAATGAGACTCGAGAAAATTGTAACTGTATTATCTTACTTGGCTCAAGGTAGCCAGGGCATAAAACTCAAATTCATCCAGACATAAAGTTCTTATCCAAGACCTGCTACATAGCAATGTGATGTAGGACCAATATTTTAGTATGTTAGAGTTAAAGCCCTACTTGAAAAATGGCATTAATTGAATATTCTTAATACATATTGTCTTTTATGGTTGTGCATCATCATCTGCAACGTTGCTTCTTAAAACCTAAATATTACCTTGATTATCCAAGAAACTGTCCTTTATCTCCTACGTGTTCATGCTTTCCTTACAGTATACTTTATTCTGATTCTCTTGACTTACTTATTTTGCCTAAGAGAGAGGAAAGAAAATGAGTTCATTGTGCATTCAAAGTGTTAAAAACATGCAGAAATTGATTTTTTATGACATTACAATCTTATTAAATGCTTAACCACAGGGAGCAAAAAGATTTATTCAATCAAAATGACTTTATTAAGAAGAAAATGAAAGAATCAAAGCTACTTTTTACCCCTCTGAACATCTAATAGGAATAGCACATATTTCTACATTTTTAGAATATTTTAATATGCCATATTTTTGGCATCTTAGAGTTGTATGTAAGTACTACCATATGGTGTAAATATTAACACATTTCATTTATAAATGTTGTGATTTGTGGAGATTGAAGTCCAAGTTCTGATTCATTGGCTTGGAGGGTCTTTCCTCCTGAGAGAAAATCATGTCTTTGGAAAATAATATGTGTATGCTAAAATGTTAAAGTTAATTTTTTTCATGCAAATATTATAGTTTTGAAGTTAGAAAGGTTTTTTCTGAGAATTCAACAGGAAAGCAATAAATACTTCTAACATTTCCCACTTATCCCACTATTATCACTCTTTTAAAATATTTCTTACTTTTTGATATTGTGACATGTCAAAGCATGTATTTCAAATTTCTATTATTATGCAAAGTATCAAAACAGCAATGAAAATCGTTCTGTTTCTGATGATATTGCATGCAACTCTTTGCTTCTTTTTAAATTATTTTTTCCAATTTTCAAAATTGCCATTTTAAATTATGATAAACATCCCAGTAATAATCTTTATAGAAATGTGTATTTTGATGGTTTGTAACAAAGAAAACATCTGTGTGAACCACTGAAGTCAATAAATGGAACATTGCAAACATCTCCAAGTCTTGCTTCAATTCCTTTCCAATTATTCATCTCTTCCTATTCCTGTCCCACAAAGCATCCTAAGTAACACTAAGTACACTACCAGACATTCATTCATTCATTCATTCATTCATTCATTCATTCATATAGAGCAGTTCTTTCCTCACTTTTCTTTACATTTTTTCCACTTAAGTATAAATCCCAAAACATTGTTACTTAATTTGAAATGATTCTGAGTTTTATATAAATGGTATCAGAGGGTAAATATTGTCTGTGTTTTTCTTTTCTTTTTAAAAAGATTTACTTCTTTTTTAGAGAGAGAGAAAGTGAGGGGGGTGCAGGGAGGGGAAGGAGAGGGAGTGAGAGTGTTAACCAGACTCTGCCCTGAGTGTGGAGACAAACTTGGGGCTCGTTCTCACTACCCTGAGATCACAACCTGAATGGAAACCAAGAGTTGGAAACTTAAGGAGACCACCATCCAGAGGCCCCAAGTCTGTGGTTTTCATTCAATTCTTTTTGTATGATTCCTCTATGTTGTTGCCTATATCTGTCATCTGCTCATTTTTATAGTACTTGACTTTGTGTGCATAGCTTGCTTCATTTATGTATGTATGTATGTATGTATTTATTTATTATTTGTTTGTTTGTTTGTTTATTTATTTATCTGTCTCTTGATGACAGTAACATATCTGTATTTCAGCTACACAAAAATACCTCTTGGTGACTGTGTATGCCTTGCTTTTAGGTAGATAGTTCAGTTTTGATAATTCAGCAGTTGCCACATTCTCCATCTCTGAACTCCTTTGTGTTCTTAAAAGTTACTGAAGAATCAAAGAACTTCAGTTTATGTGGATTATTTTTTTCTGTATTAATATTGCATTTGATATTGACAGTTACTGTATTAGACATTAAAATAAGAATATTTAATTTTTATATATTTATTTTTAAATAATAGTATGTGAACACAAATAATATATTTTTTGTTAAAAAATATTATTTTCCAAAGAAATAGAATAGGGAATAGTTGGCATTATTTTACCTTTGTGCAAATCCATCAATGTCTCACTCCTGTTTCTGATAAAAATAGGTCGGTTCTCACAACTGTTTTCTGCATATTCAATCTGTTGAAATGTCACACATCGTGTAGCCTCTGGAAAACTTCACTGTATGCTTATAAGCTTTGGAGAGTGAAGAAAGAAAATCGCATCTTAGAATTATAAAAATATTCTTTATCCATAGACCTTATAAAAATGTTTCAGGAACTCTCCATTGATCTCAGGACCATACTTTGAGAACTGTTGTAGTAGACGGTGCCCAAGTGATTTGTAGAGTAGTTATACTCTCATTATTAGTATGGAACAGCAGTAAAGGATATGGGATAGCAGTTTCCCCATTGCTTTTCCAGTAGATCTTTTAAATCTTTCTTGTAAATTTGTGTCAATCTTGTAGGTGCAGAGTGGTTATCTCACTGTGGCTTTATAATTTTCATTTTCCTAATTATCAGTGAAGGTCAGAACTTTTTTAATATACACATTCCATGTTCTGTAGAAAATACTAGTCCAAGTCTCCTGGTCATTTTTCTCTTAGACTTGTCTTTGCCATATGGATTTGTTGGAGCTAATAGCTTTGAAGATTTTTTTTCTTTATTTTTACCCATTAGGTTTAAATAGTTTTACTTTCTATCCTTTGGATGGGTTTCTTTTTAGTTATATCAAACCCATCTTGGGGTTCATAGATACACTTAAATTTCCAATTTCATGTATTTTTTAAGTTTCAGAAAAATTCTCAGGCATTTATTTTTTCAACTTATGATCCAGTACTACTACCTTCTCTATCTAAAATTTCAATTATACATGTAGACTATATTCACTGCATTTTCTGCATTTTCCATAAAATTTTTTCTGCATACTTCATTGTCCATATTTTCTTCCATGTTATCTTCTAGCTTCTGACTTACCTCTTATTTTTAAATAAATATGAATTAACCATATGCATTTCTCTCTATACATAGCTTTATCATCATCTTAAATAATTTATTTCTTTTTTATTTTTTCTCATTAAACTTTTGTTTTAATGGGTCTCAAAATTCTGTGACAGTTTTGGTCAAGTTGTTTCCATTAAAAAGTACTGATTTTAAAAACTTAAAACTGCCACACACGCACAAAACAAAAACAAAAACAAAAACAAAAAACAAAAAAAAAACCAAATGGTCCACAAAACATTCTCCTTTCCTTCTGAAGGTTTTACGGTGCATTGTTATCATTAACCAGTCTTTTACTATTAAACTTAAATGGCCAATTGACAAAAACAGTTATGAGACCGTTCTTCCACCACTGGTTAAGACTGGGGTGGCAGGTATTGGGGATAATATTCATTTAGCCTTCCGAGCTTTCTGGGCAGACTTGGTGACTCTGCCAGTTCCAGCTGCCTTCTTGTCCACTGCTTTGATGACACCCACAGCAACCGTCTGTCTCATGTCACGAACAGCACAACGGCCCAGAGGAGGATAGTCAGAGAAGCTCTCAACACACATAGGTTTGCCAGGATCCATATCAACAATGGCAGCATCCCCAGATTTCAAGAACTTGGGACCATCTTCCAGCTTTTTTCCAGAACGACGATCTATCTTCTCCTTCAGCTCAGCAAACTTGCAAGCAATGTGAGCTGTGTGACAATCCAGCATAGGTGCATATCCAGCACCGATTTGGCCTGGAGGTTCAGGATAATCACCTGGGCCATGAGACCAGCTGCTTCCATTGGTGGGTCATTTTTGCTGTCACCAGCCACATTGCCACAATGAACATCTTTGACAGATCCGTTCTCGACATTGAAGCCCACATTGTCCCCAGGAAGAGCCTCACTCAAAGCTTCATGGTGCATTTCAACAGACTTGACTTCAGTTGTAACATTGACCGGAGCAAAGGTCACCACCATGCCAGGCTGAAGAACATCAGTCTCCACTCGGCCCACTGGAACAGTACCAATACTACCAGTTTTGTAGGCGTCCTGGAGAGGCAGACGCAAGGGCTTAGCAGTTGGACGAGTTGGTGGCAGAATGCAATCCAGGGCTTCAAGCAGTGTGGTTCCACTGGCATTCCCATCTTTACGGGTGACTTTCCGTCCCTTGAACCAAGGCATGTGAGCACTTGGCTCCAGCATGTTGTCACCATTCCAACCAGAAATTGGCACAAAAGCTACTGTGTCGGGGTGGTAGCCAATTTTCTTAATGTAGGTGCTGACTTCCTTAACGATGTCCTCGTATCTCTTCTGGCTGTAGGGTGGCTCAGTGGAATCCATTTTGTTAACACCAACAATTAGTTGTTTTACACCCAGTGTGTAAGCCAGAAGGGCATGCTCACGGGTCTGCCCATTCTTGGAGACCCTGCTTCAAATTCACTGACACGAGCAGCAGCAATCAGGACAGCACAGTCAGCCTGAGATGTGCCTGGAATCATGTTTTTGATAAAGTCTCTGTGTCCTGGGGCATCAATGATGGTCTCGAATTTCCACAGGGAGATATCAATGGTGATACCACGTTCACATTCAGCTTTCAGGTTATCCAAGACCCAGGCATACTTGAAGAAGCCTTTTCCCATCTCAGCAGCCTCCTTCTCAAATTTTTCGATAGTTCTTTTGTCGACCCCACCACATTTGTAGATCAGGTGGCCAGTAGTGGTAGACTTGCCCGAATCTACATGTCCAATGACGACGATGTTGATGTGAATCTTTTCCTTTCCCATTTTGGTTGAGGTTTAGCGGTGGTTTTCACAACACCTGTGTTCTGGTGGCAAACCCATTGTGAAAAAGCCATCTTAAATAATTTAATATGCATTTGCATTATTATTCAATTCCTTCTCTTATTCTATTTATTCATCAATTTTATTTTGTATTTTTTCATCTCTTTATAGTTTAGATTTTTTAATGTGTGTTTTACATTTTTTGTCTATATTTGATAAACTTAATATCTAGAGTACTTCTAAGATTTTTCATACCGATTTTTCTTTATTTTTGTATCATTGCTGTTGTTATCCACACATTCCTGATAATTCTTATTGTTTGACAGATATTATATTTGAAAAGTTGTCTGTAGAAATTATTTGAGGCCCAGAATTGTGTTATTTTCCTTC
Organism: Canis aureus; assembly: GCF_053574225.1. Classification (NCBI taxonomy): domain Eukaryota; kingdom Metazoa; phylum Chordata; class Mammalia; order Carnivora; family Canidae; genus Canis; species Canis aureus. Next base: position 19,076,498 of record NC_135648.1, read on the forward strand.
TGAAAAGATTTATTTTTGTTTCTACCAGATGCATACGGTCATAGACAGTGAGACAGCTCAGTGCATGCCATTGGCCTGTGCACTTCCAGTTCTTTTATACTAATCAGTTCTTTCTCTTTATAGTTTTTACTTTTCATTTTGTATTACCTACCTTATATATTCTACTGTGGACATATTATTTTAGTAGTAGAATAATTATAGATCTTCACAATCCCAATTCTATGTGAAGACAAGTAGCATCCATCCACACTGCTTTGGTATGCCTTGGATACCAACCAATGCCTTTGTCTTAAAACAGAAATTCTGTTAAAGGAATACTTAGCCTTTCTGTCATGCCATCCCACCATCAAAATTAACAACACCACAGAGGAAGAGTCCCAAATTCCATAATACTTTCATAAACCTTTTCTAGAGATTGATCAGATGGGTCTTTCTTCTCTTGTTAGCTTTCTGCATAGAAAAAAATATATATATATATATATGTTATATAATTATATATATGTAATTCCAGCTTTCTCATGTGTTTAGTAAAAGGGCTTGAGCAAATTATCCAGTCCACCATTAGTAGAAGTGGAAGTCTGCTGAAAAGATTTCAAAGATATCTTCTTACCTGCATACTGTGGTCTGAATACTGTACTCTCAAAATTCACATGTTAGAATCTTAACACCAAATGAGATGGTATTAGGAGGTGGGGCCTGATAGGATTAGTACCCTCATGAAAGAAGCCTAAGAAACCTTCCTTGCTCCTTCCACCGAGGGAGTTTATAGAAAAGACAGTGGCTATGAACTAGAAAGCAAGCTAGACACTAAATCTGCTGATGCCTTGAACTTGGAGCTCCTAGACTCTAAAATTATAAGAAAGAAATGTTTATTGTTTGAACTACCCAGTCTGTGATATTTTTCTTGTAACAGCCCCAATAGACTAAGATACTGAATTGCCACAGTAATCACTCTTTTCTACTTAAAACACTTTTGTCCCTTGGATTCCGTAACACTTTACTCTCTTGGTTATCATCTTATATCAGTAGCTTCTTGTAAGTCTATTTATTAGGTCTTCTTCACCTTTCTGACTTCTCAATGTTGGAATGCCCCAGGACTTAGTTTTTGATTCTTCTGCTCTCTCTATTCACATGCATGGTGACTTAATCCCATAGTTTGCCTGAAAAAGATTTATACCCTGAAGACTCACCAATTTATATCTTCAACTCACACTTCTCCCCTGAACTTTACATGCATATCTTGCTTGACATCTCCACTTGGATGCTTAATAGGCATATCAAACCTAACTTGTCCAAAAACAAATTTTTTATTCACTCCCCCTCCTCCCAAAATAACTTTTTCTATTTCACTCTGTTTTTTTCTACTTCATAAATAGAAGCTGCATTCTTCTTCCAGTTTTTCAGTCATCTTTGACTTTTTTGTTGTTTTTTTCTTTCTCTTACAACTGACATCCAGTTCTTCAGGGGATGTCATCTCTGAGTTCTTCAAAATATATCCAGATTATGACAACTTTCTGACAATTTCTCTTAATATGAATCTGGTTTAAGTCATCACTTCCCTTCTGAATTGCAAGATCAGTGTGATAGAAAGGTCTCTGCCAGTCCTGGACCACTTACCTAAGGGCTATTATGCTAAGAAGTGAACTTTTATTTACTTTAAATCATTGTATTTTGGAAAATTTTTGTCTTCCAGTACTTATGTTTAGCATGTATTCTAAATAACACAAATTCTAAATACTTGCTATTATAAATTTTTTTGCCAGTTTGCTTTCATAGCAATGATGAAAGCCCTATGTTGTGGCTCTGCCTCTCAAACCTCAGTGTGCTTGGAATAGCCTGATGATCTTACTATGCAGGTTCTGCTTTAGGACATTTAGATTTTGTCCTGAGAGTCTGCATTTCTAAAAGCTCCTAGGTGATACTGATGTTCCTGGTCCTGACATCCCATTTTGAATGTCAACTCTCTGGAACAAAGCAATATTAATTTGCTTCTCATAAGGGATGTCATTAGTTGCTGCTTATCTAATTTCATTTTTTTCTTACAAATGAGTTTTAGGAATATATTTTTGTAAGTAAACTATTCAAGTAAAGTATTCAAAAGCATATTTCTTTCTAGTATTTCTAAGAACTTTTACTTCTAAATTGATTAATGGATAGGTGTAGACCAAAGCCAAAAAGAGATTTTTGGGGGGAGGAATTCTACAGCTAAAAAAGCCTTATTTCCACTCATCTAGATGAAGAAGGTAACTCTCCATAATCAGTGTACTTGGGAATACTAATCACTTCCCAAAAAGGAGATAGCAACAGACTTTACTCTAGTGGCACCACAAGTGGAATTAGCTATTAGCATTAAGGCCCTATAACAATGAGCTCAGTAAACTTCCTGCTGCTAACACAAGATCTCATCACCTGCTTTGTGGGACTGAATAAATGTGTGAATCTGGAACATCCAGAAATTTCAGTGAGAGAACACAATTAGTTCAAATGAGGTTTTCAGTAAAATCCAAACACCTGACAGTGGTAAAACTAGAATCTTTCTGTCTCAAGAGAATGAGAAAATTAAGTGTCATTGGGGAAACAGAAGGAAATAGTGCAATTTGCTGTGAATCTCTTTCCTTTCTCCCTTCTATTTGATAACTAAAGAGTTGTGCTATAATATCACACTCAGTCTTTCTCTGAATTTTTAAAAAAAGAATTTAAGGGAGAATGAGGCAGTCAATGTTTACCATTTTGGAGGATGAGTCAAGATTTATATTGCTAGGAAATGTGGAACCCACTTGAGGATTTTCTACATTTATTTCTCTCCCACACCACCCATTCTCTTTCTATCTCTCTCTCTCTTTCAAAAATAAATGAACTTCTTTTTCCCAAGCTTATGATGATGAAGTTGATTGTTGTTTTAGAGATCATTAATTATGCAGGACATGCTGTTTTGAAATTTCTTCTCTCTGAATGTGACACCTTGGGCCACTATATTGACGAAGAAATGAGGACATTTTTAAGTATATAAGACTGGGTTTTATTTACGTACAGTATAATTGTAGCTTAATGAAAGAGACTATAGAGTATAAGAGAGATTAATCAAATTTTAAAATGTACAGGTCCCTAAATCTCCCAGTCTCCTGTTGTATGAGTTATCTACTACCATGTAATAAATCACTTCAAAACGTTGTGGCTTAAATAATAAAATGCATTATTTACTCATGATTCTCTGTGTCAGAAATTTGGGCTTTCAGTAGTGGATGGTCAGACTGCAATCATTTGGCAGCTCCACTGAGAGTGGGCAATCTAAGATACTTTATTCCCATGTCTAGCAGTTCATGATGACTGTTTGCTGGGTCAAGTACCTACAGCAGGTTAGGTTGGGCTTCATAGCAGCTCTCTGAGATAGGGCCCAACGTTTCTTTTCAAGCTCTTGATTACAATGTTTTTGCTTTTCTAAAGGCTGAGTAATATTCCATTATATACATAAACCACATCTTCTTTACCCATTCATCTTTTGATGGACACCAAGGCTCCTTCCACAGTTTGGCCAAATTGAACACCAATAAAAATAAATTTGTTTAAAAAAGTAAAAAAAAAAAAAAAAAAAAAAAAAAACAATGTTTTTGCTGATGTCACACTGGCCAAAGTAAGTTACATGGCCAAGCACAGATTCAGTGTAAGAAAAGGGGCAACACAAAAGCATAGAATCAGAGAGAGAGGATTCCTTGGAGGCTGTTACTTCACACATTTACCATACTTCCCTTCATGAATCAATATGCCAAATCCAGGATTCATAAAATTAAAGATTCACTCACACAATATACCTTTAACTATAAAATTATAATCCATCATATTTTGTTCTTCTGTAACTTTAGTGGAGAATTCTCAGGAAAGCAAAAGATGGTGAAAATATTACTAGATTTCCCATTAAGACTCTCACAAATTTCAATGCTCCTTCTCAGAATAGCATGGATAATTCATGAACAATTTACATTTTTATTTTATTTTACTTCTCAGCAGCCTCATTAACAATTTGCTTATATTCCATTTGATATTCGGGAATTTGAATATGGGTGTTCTGCCTTGAGCCCTGGCTCTTCTTGAGGAATCACAAATGTCCACAAGATTAATTCCAAAATTCCTAAGAATTAATGTTGATTTTACCTATACTGTAATTTTATCAATAAGGCTTACTCTGACTCCATATTAAAAATTGTTTTCCCAAATGTGATGCTTTCACAACTTTAATGTGTTCTATTTTACTTTTAAAAATGTGTTTATTGTCTTTCTCCATCCTCTAGAACATACACTCCAAGAAAACAGGGACATTTTGTTTCATTAGCTGCTTTATTGTAAGGACCAGAGTGACTGTCATATTTACTTGCTCAATAAGTATTTTTGGATGAATGGTTATATGGATGAAAGGGCTGCTCAAGTATTTAAATGAGCATGCTCCAAATGCTATCTCCTAAACCCATAACCCATCAAAACTTTAAAATATTAACAAATGATAATAACATGGCAAAGTTGTATGATGTGATTTGATCAGTTGGCCTGGGGCTATTTTAATTGAGTTGTCAAGAAAGGTCTCTTTGAGGAGACACATTTAAACTTGGACCTAAACTATAAGAGAAGTTACATATACAAGTTTCACCTAAGGCAGAAGTCACAGCTTATACAAAAATGCCTAAGGTATAAATGAGCTTAGTATGAGTGAGAAACATGTGAGTGTATTTGTGCAAAATGGCACAGAAGAGACTAAAGTTTATTAATTATGTAGATTTTTATGGAACAACAACTACGTGTTGGGAATTGTGTGTAGAACAGGGAACAAATTTCATGCTGTCACAGAACCTGGTAGGTAGTACAGTGGAAAGAGAAGCAGAAGCCAGGTCATGTGAGGCTTTGAGGATAGTAGGGAGACCAGTTTTATCAGCATGATTAGAGCCTTTTAAATGAATGATATGATTTTATTTACCTTTAAAAAATCACTCTGATCAATGCTTAAAAAATGGACTATAGAAAGTCCAGGTTATGTAGTAGGTCTGGCTTGGACAATGCTGTGGGAGTAGAAATGGAGGAGTGGGTACATTCAGGCTAATACTCAACACTGGCATCTACAGGACTGGCTGTGGATTCTTTGTGAACAGGAAAAGAAGAGTAGTCATGTATGACAGAGTTCTCATTCTTATTATCAACTATTTAATAATTTAGTTCACTGTGCTTGCCTAATAAGTAACTTCCATTTTGAGGACATTGCAGTTATGAATATCATATCTTCAAATGCTTTTGATAGTATGTATAGTAGACTGGGAGTAGGGATCTAGCAGTGGAATTAGCTAAAAGAATACACTTATTTTAAATTTTGGTACATATTAAATTGACTTGACAAGATATTTGAACTATTTTTTTTTTTAAGATTGTATTTCTTTTTTCCTGAGAGACACACAGAGAGAGGCAGAGATAATAGGCAGAGGGAGAAGCAGGCTCCCTGTGCGGAGCCCCATGTAGAACTCCATCCCAGGACCCTGGGATCATGAGCTAAGCTAAAGGCAGACACAACCACTAAGCCACCCAGGTGCCCCTGAACTAACTTTTGAAATCACAACAGGATTTTATCAGAGAAGACTCTTGTTGATATCATAAAACATTTTCTTTAATAGCTGGAAAATGGTTTACCATTGTTAATTTGGTCTGCATTTTTTTTTTTATAGTGAACCAGCCTGAAACTCCTTTTATGTATTTTTTGTTCATTTATATTTTTTTCTGTGTATGCCATGCCTCATGTCCATTTTGTTCTTGTGTTATTGTTATTTTGCTTATAAATGGTGCTAACTGCTATTTTTATAGCTCAGAATTAATTTTTCTAGTTTGTTTAGTTTTTGTTATGTGGACATTTTGAACTGCCTTTTGTTATCAGTGACTTCCTTAATGATCTTGTATGTTCCACAAAACCTTGTCTACTGCATACTATAAAGCAAAACATATAAATGAAAGTTCAATTTTTTTTTTACCTAGTATATACACAGTTTTTTGTGCGTGTATGCTAAAATGCTGGTATATTTGGGATTTATTTTGTTTTAAGCACTAATTATTTTTTTTTAATTTTATTTATTTATGATAGGCACACAGTGAGAGAAAGAGAGAGGCAGAGACACAGGCAGAGGGAGAAGCAGGCTCCATGCACCGGGAGCCTGACGTGGGATTCGATCCTGGGTCTCCAGGATCGCGCCCTGGGCCAAAGGCAGGCGCCAAACCGCTGCGCCACCCAGGGATCCCTTAAGCACTAATTATTGATCAGTCTTCTGTCCTCCCTCCTGACCTCCTTCAGCCTCCTCCTCCCTCTACCTTCCTCCCTCTCTCCCTTCTTTTCTTTTGATCTTCCTTCCTTCCCAATTACTATGTTAATTTGTGAAAGCATCATTTGTCTCTGAAAAGAAATGCCACCTTCATACACTATAATTTTTTTATGTATTTTGATCTATATCTAGACTAATCAGTTCTCATAGTCTCTTAATTTTTTTTCCTGTTAGTGTCTTTGTATCCCAGTAGTAAACTGTTCATTTTACTGTAGTTTAATATACATTTTCACAAAATTTCTGGGCCCACTCTTTACTATAACTATTCTCTTTAAAGATATTTCTAGAATTTTTTCCTGCTTAATGTTTTCTTAATGAAATTCAGAATCACCTTATGAAATTCCCCAAACAGAACACAATAAAACAACAAAAATGGGTATTTTTTATTATAAGTACATTTAATTCATATGGGGATGTCAATCAAATTCACATCTTCACATTATTCAACCTTTCTAAGAGAAGGTAAGATTTTTCATATTTTTTATACTTGATGTAAACTTTTAACTCTTTTCTCAGAGGACCTGTCTGCACACTTATTGTTGAATATATTTCCGATCTTTGTTTTTATGGTAACATGTATATAAGGAACTTACTCAGTTATGTAGCTTAATTTTAAACCAAATGACATAATAAATTCTTGTGATTTCTATTATGTGAATATAATAACAAATATTAAATTGATTACTACTTAGGTAAGAGCTTTTATCAGAATAGGTAGGATTATTAATAGCATACATATGCATCTTATAAATATGTTTTATTTAAATATATATACACATGTAATTAATACCATTACAGTTAATGTTTTTAAAGTAATTAAAAAATAATTAGTGCTGAATTTTATTATTATTTGTATAAACCTTTTAAAGAGAATAGATTGATAATATATAATATATACTTTGAATAGAAATACATATTTAATATATAAATACACATATATCTATATATCAACTTACTGTTCTTTTTCAAGGTGTTTTCTGTATGTCAGTTTACCGTCTTTGAAATATTTTAAATAATCATAGTTGAACTTTATTGAAGGAATTTATTTCCCTAGAATTTATCATAGACCTGTGTTTTTAGCCTTTTAATGTATGTATTCATGTATATGAATACAAAACTCCTTTGAATGTTATTTATTGGTATATTGATTTTGCCTTCTACAACTGGAATCTATTTTCTGTGATTTAATTCATGGTTTTGCATTTGTAGTCAAATGTTATTGGCATGCAGCTGTCATTATTTCATACTCTTATTGAATTAAGAAATCAGTATTACATTGGTTTCATATCTATGGTGGCTTTCTTATTTTTATTAAATTCTGGAATTGCAGATATAGAATTGAAATAGCCTGTCTTAATTAGTTGATGACATTCTTCTGTGATTGCTTCCATAATCAATATTTTTTTTGGAGATGGGAGTTGTTAGATGACTTATTCTTCAAATTTTCACATGTCAATTATTGGGTTACATTTTCTTTTGCATTTCTTTAAGTGTATTTTTTATTAATTGACATTTTCCTAAAAATTCGTATCATACACATTTTTAAATTTGTTTTTATAAGTGAGATACATTTTGGTCTCCTTTGATTACCTCTCTACCAGTCATCATTTATTTAGTTTTGTCTCTTTTCTTTTTTTAAGATTTTTTAAAAATGTATTCATGAGAGACAGAGAGAGAGAGAGAGAGAGAGAGAAAGAGAGGCAGAGCCAGAGAGAAGCAGACTCCCCGCTGAGCAGGGAGTCAGATTTGGGACTTGTTTTCAGGATGCTGGGATCGTGACCTGAGCCAAAGGCAGACACTTTTCTGCTTAGCCACCCAGGCACTCTTGACCTTGCTTCTAATTTTGTAAAAGCTTTCTTTAGTTTCTTGAGTTAATTAGCTTTTTGTGAATTTTTTTTTATTATTTCCTTTTCATGATACTTAATTTTGATATATTTGCAGATTCCTTGCTATTTTTCAAACTAATCGTGTAATCTTTAGAATTCTCTTTCCTGTGAATTTTTTTATTTCATTATTATATTATAAAATTTTTAGTTGAATGTTTAATTATATATCTTTGTTCTTCTTTTATTTGAAATGTTTGTGACTTAATTTTCTCTTCATTCATTTTTTTAAAGACTTAAAGAGAGCAAGTGGGGAGAGGGGCAAAGGGAGGAGATGATCTCTAGCAGACTCCATACTAAGCATGGAGTCTGACACAGGGCTTGATCCCAAACCATGAGATCATGACCTGAGCCCAAATCAAGAAGAGGATGTTTTTAAATGACTAAGTCACTCAGGTGCCCCTCTTTGTCATTTTTTTTTTTAAAGCACATTCATTGGTTATGAATATGCAACAATTTGACCAAATTTTATTCCAAATATTTTTACAATTGATATTTGATTCCCCCTTTGGTATAAGAGTTATTAAAAAATCTTAATGTGTAACAGTGTCATAAAAATAGCATGGTAGAGTTTAAAAAATTGGACCCTCCACTGAAGCAACCATTAAGTTGGCAAAAAGTAACAAAATCAACTTTTTAAAAAAAAATATTCTATTTATTCATTCATGAGAGACAGAAGGAGGGAGAGGCAGAGACACAGGCAGAGGGAGAAGCAGGCTCCATGCAGGAGCCCGATGTGGGACTCGATCCTGGGACTCCAGGATCACGCCCTGGACCAAAGGCAGGCACTAACCCTGAGCCACCCAGGGATCCCCCAAAATCAACTTTTTATAAGTCTGGAATATAATCAAAAACAGAACACCAGGAAAGTACCAAATGAATAATAAAGCTATTACCTTTTGATAGATTAATTTATCTACCATTCCCCATCCTTCAGATTTGCACCAGTTATTGCTCATCTTCCTGGGGCAGCTTACTGATGCTGGGGAGTGGGGAAGGTTTAAAGGGCAAATAAATATGCATCTTGTTTTCAAAAAATAGTTTTTACGCATTATGATCAGATTGTAGGTCCCTAAGAGGCCAGTATAGAGGATGGCTTTTGTTTTACTACACTTTTAGGCTACTGTTGCTTTCCTAGCAGCAGCTGTAGAAAGTATGTAGGTATGTATGTATTTATTTAAAATATTTATTTATTTATTTTAGAGATAGAAAATACTTTAGAGTGGCAGTGAGGAGGGACATAGAGAGAGGGCAAGCCAGTCTTAAGTAGACTCTGCACTAAGCATGGAGCCTCTCACAGAGCTTTAGCTCATGATTCTGAGATCACCACCCAAACCAAAACTAAGAGCCAGATATTCAATTGACTGTTCCATACAAGTGCCCCAGCTGTAGGAAGTATCTAAAGACTTGTATCACTCATAGCTTCCTGTGGCAAGGAAGAACAGATGGAGCAAGTAGTATCCAAACCAAAAAGCATGAAAAAGAAGAGGCTGAGTGGCAATTTCTTGGAAAAATTAAGGACTTAGAAGAGCTGCAATGTATAGCATGGAATTTGGAGTTCCACATACTAGGGAAAGATGCATACTCAAAAAAGATTTGAGAAATTCTAGGCTTACATCAATGGTTGATCTTTGTGCCCCATGCAAGTGAAAAGTGAAAGCTAAAGCAGAGTTGTAGACAATGAGGCTTATCATTAAAGGAGTGAGCTGCACAGAGCCAGTCTGCAAAACTAGACAGTTTTTTTTTTTTTTCTCTTAGTCACAGGCATTTAAGGAAGTCTCTACCAAGAAACTGGCTGACCAGTGAAATAATAGAATAGATATTTTTAAGACAACACATGACAAGAAATAGAGTCTTTGAAAAAGAATAATTTGAAAACTCACTGAATATATGGACAACTATAGTTCTCAATAACCAATAAAAGCAAACTCTGGAGAAGAGGAGATTCTCACTTCCAAAATTATCACATTCTAACATTCAAAATATCCATTCTTTAATAAAAAATAGTAAAGGTATACAAGGAAACAGAAAAGCATCGTCTAGTCATAGGACAAAAACCATCCCTGAGCAAGTTCAGATACTAAATTTGATGGAAACATATTTAAATACAGTGTCTTAAATATGCTCAAAGCATTAAAGGAAAATGGACAAAGAACTAAAGGAAATAAGGGAGAATGATATATGAACAAATAGAGAACATCAAGAAAGAGAAATTAGAAAAGGAGCTAAGTAGAAATTCTGGAGATTCAAAATCCTATAACTGAAATGAAAAATTTGCTGGAGAGATTTAATGACAGATTTGAGTAGGTAGAAAAAAGAATCAGAAAACTTGAAGATTTGGTCAATTATAGTTACCCTGGCTGAGGAGCAGAAATACAAAGAAAAAATAAACAAAAACTAAGAGACATTTAGAATACCATCAAGCTTATCAATATATATATATATATATATATAATTGTCCTAGAAGGAAAAGAAAGGGAAATAATGTTTGATTAAATAAGATCAAATTTTCCCCAAGTTTCTAGAAACACATGACTCTACATATCCAAAAAGCTCAACAAACTCCATTTCAGATAAACTAAGAAAGGCCCACACCAATATACATTATAATCGGAGTTTCAAAAGCTAAGGATAAGCTTATCCTTGAAAAGAGCAAGAATCTTGAAAAGAGCAAGAGAGAAATGATTCCTCACTTACAAGAGATTCTCACTAACACTTATAGCTAAGAGCTAAACATTAGAGTCTAGAGCTCTATGCTCTTATTTCCCCACAGAAACATAAAAAACAAAACAAAACAAAACAAAAAAAAAACAGAATAATCAGAAGCAAGTTTTTCAGAATTCTGGAAAAATATAAAAGTTTATAGCAATTAAATAAATGTTAAATTAAGAAAAAGGCAACCTCAAAACGGCAAGTTTGAGTTACATTTATTTGCCTTGGTTTTGAAATGTTTATAGTCTAAGCTCCCAGTTTGGGATATTGGTCTTTGTTTCTGTAAGGAGCATACAGTAGTGGCAACTATTGTGTATGTCTGCTTTTATCTGTCTGAGTTCTACCTGAAGGACTGACAGGAGACACTCATCTACTTTACCTAACTCAGAATCTAGGTTGGAAGAGCAGCACATACTGCTCAATAACACAGCAAATTGAATTAATCTAGGGGCAAAATTATAATCTACACATATAATAGACCACTTAAGGACCAGGAGCAAAAGCTGGATAAAATATATTTGAAAAATTTGGACATTCAAAAGCAGCCATGTACATAGAGAACTTTAGAAAACAATTATATGCCCAGGAAAATTTTCATGCACAAAAAAGACTTGAGAAGACCTGAAGTTTTCATGGTGGGCTAAATCCTAGGCTCACTACAATCATGACTAGGTGCCGAAGAAGTGTCCTGGCACAGAGCCAATCTGCAACACTGGAAGAAAACTTTTTCTTTGCACGATATACAAACACAGCCTAAATATAAATGGTGACAGACAATACTCTTAAAATAAAACGTAGGGAAATCTTCATGACTTTATATTAGGCCATATATTTTTATATATGGCATAAAAGGAATGAGTAACAAAATAAAATAAGTTGGACTTTATCAAAATATAAAACTTTTGTGCACCAAAGAACATTATCAGGAAAATGCAAAAACAACTTGAAAGATGGGTGAAAATATTTGGAAATTATATATCTGGTAATGGTCTAATATCCAGAATTTATAAAGAACACTACAACTCAGCAACAGAAAGATAAACAATCTAATTTAAAAATGAGCAAAGAATTCATGCAGACATTTCTTCAAAGAAAACATACAATTGCCAGCAAGTATAGGAAAAAATGTACAACATCATTTGTAGGCAAATGAAAATCAAAATCACAATGAAATACCTTTCCACACACTAATACATAATAATTGTTGGCAAAAATGTGAAGAAATTGGATGCTTTCACATTGTTAGATGAAGTGTAAATTAGATCAGCCTCTGTGGAAAAGAGTTTGGTAGTTTCTCAAGAAGCTAAACACAGAATTACCATATTATCCAACAATTCTCCTCATAAACCCCCAAATAATTGAAAACAGATACTTAAATACTTGCATGTGAATGTTCATAGCAGCATTATTCCAAATGTTGGAAACAACCCAAATGTCCACAAATGAATGAAGGTATAAACAGAGGTATATACGTACAATGGAATATTATTTATCCATAAAAAGGAGTAAAGTGGTGATACAAGTTATAATACAGATGTGTCTAGAAAGCCTGCTAAGTGAAAGAAAGTAGACATAAAAGGTCACATAATGTATGATTCCATTTATGTGAAATATCCAAAAAATATATATCCGTGGAGACAGAATGCAGGTTCTGGTTGCCAAATACTAGAGGCAGGAGTAAGGATAGACTGTTTAATAAGTATGGAGTTTCATTTTGGAGTGATAAAAATATTTTGAAAACAGAGGTGGTGGTTGTGCAATATTGTGAAGATACTAAATGCCATTGATCTGTTAACTTTAAAATGATTAATTTTACACTGTGTGAATTTCACCTCAGTTAAAAAATGAGTGATCTTCATAAAATCTTATGGGGTAGCCTGCCCCTTTCTCCAATTTTTATCATAAGTTTATGTTTTCACTGCATAATGACTAGAAAATCTGATCTATTTTTCTTACTTTTGCTTTGAGATCAACTTTTATTTTTTAACCTGTGGATAATACAGGTAGGTATTATTTAAACTCTTAATTTAATGTCAACTTTGAATATTCAAAGTTGAACTGTGGAAAATATATTTGCTTATTGAAATTATAAAATCATTTACTGTTTGTTAGTGATTGTAATGAAATAAATTGGTTTATTACACTAAACACAATCTTTTGAATTTTAAGCTTCTTTAAACAAAAAACTTTGATTTCTGATTGTCATGTGTAATCTAATGTATGATTAGAAATAGTCCATCAACCATTACTTACATTAGATAGATAATGTAATACTACATTGCCAATTTCCACTATATTAATATATTTAAACTAATAGCTGTCATATGAAGAAATATTTATCTACTTAGCAATTCTTACAATTTTATTATATTCTTTTTTGAATTAAAGTTTATTTTCAGGATTGGTTTATGAATATTAAAAAACTTTTTCATAAAGGCATTTTGTCAATCTGTATACCATTTATTTTTAAGTATTCATTGAGAGTTATCTGATTATTTTTACTGAATATTAGATTTAATTATATTAAGTGAATTTTGAGTGTTTTTCCTTTTCTTGCTATTCTTGTCTTCTATTGTTTGATTCATTTATAATAATAAATATTTTTATATAAAAATTGTAATTACCTTTTTTAAAAAAAGACTTCATTTATTCATGAGAGACAGAGAGAGAGGCAGAGACAGAAGCAGGCTCCGTGCAAGGAGCCCGACGCTAGACTGGATCCCAAGTCCCCAGGACCACACCCTAGGCTGAAGGCAGCGCTAAACTGCTGAGCCACCCAGGCTGCCCTATAATTACTGTCTAAAGTAGAAGCTTTATAGAAAAAAAATGGCAATATATTACAAGGCAATGGTAAATATCCATAATTTTTAATCTAGAGTTTTCTAGAAATACATTACAATGCAGAAATCTGAAATACTGACCAATATTTGTGGTTACATGTGCATTTGCAACATTGTTTATAATTAGAAAAATTAGAAGGAGTTTAAAACCTTATTGATAAGTGAATAATAAAATAGATAAAAATTTTCATTTGATCTTCATACTTAGAAATACCATGTGCACTTTTTCTCAACCATCCCCTTATATTCACACACTTTATCAGCATTTATACTTGGAATACTGCCATAATCTCTTGAATGAACTTCTTTATCTTCTCCTTAGGCAAGCCTCAGGTAAGATACTGATTAGGTCAAGCCATTATAAGCTTCTTACTTCACCAGAATGTTTTTTTTTTTCAGCATTTGATAGAGATTTTTTTTTTATTTTTATGCACTTACTAGATTTATGTATGTCTTTACAAATGACTGCTATGACCACAAAATCAGGAATTTTGTATTTTTCTTATACTTTTCAATATGTCTTCATACATTTGGTTCACTCAATAAATATTTATTAAATTAATGAATAAATAATGTAAATTATGGTGTCATTAATAAAACCACAAAATTATGCAAAGTTCTTTAGAAAAATAGAAATGTTTCCAACATAGTTGTAATTAAAAAGACAAAGAGGAATATATTTTTTTTGGCCAATCTTCTGATTTCAAGTATGATAAAATATTCAAGTTAAAGAAAACACTAGAAGGGAATAATTTAATAAAAGTATTTCATGAATATAAGACTTGTGAATATTCTGTAAAAAGGGAGGTGATGATGATATTGTATTAGACGTTAATATTATTTTAAGTGTTGAATTTCAAATGCTTTAGAAGTTAAATCAATTTCACATTAATTTAAAAACCAGGAGAAAAGAACAAGAACTTAGAATCAAGTATGAGTTTAGAACCAACATAGAATCATGTACAGGAGGAGTTACAATTACCATGCATTTTAAGAAACTTCTTTGCCCCTAAAATAAATATATGTAAATATTTCTTAATATTCCAAGAAATACATTCTTTCTCTACCTGTAGTCTTTTACTATGAACCTAGTCAGTAAAGATTACAGGGAAAATCATAGAACATGTTCTGTTAAGCAATGAGGAGGACATGTCATTCAAGTCCATTTAACTCCTATAAGAAATCAAGTGTTGGTAAATTGGACTTTTCATCACTTTCCATCTAACTACACCTAACAACTAAAATACATATCAAGTTAAAGATATTTGGCCATTGTTCATGACTTTCACATGAACATTAACTTTGACACCCTACAGTCATTCTTCAGGTAAGAATGATAGCATATAGGTATTCGGTGCTGTTAACTAAAAGGTATTTACACTTGCTGTGGCCAAGGGTATATATTGTCATAATAATGAATCTTAATTTTTCTATAGCTTATTATTTACTTCATATTTTTCTTATACATTGTTTAAAGTGGATATAAACTTGGATATTATGAAATAAAAATCTAAAATGACCGAAACCTCAGATTTTTATGATCTCATGTGCTTTTTTGGCATTATTTGAATTTAAAGAAGTAAATAATATCCTGGTTAACTAGAATATTATTCTCTTCAGATGAAGATATTTATGCAGTTATGTAAGTATGTGGATCATAAGGTAACTGCTATAATCAAATCACCATTGATGGGAATGATTTGCTGAATCAATGGTGCATTAATAATTAAAGAGCTATTTCTGTTTCTTATAAATCACTATAGAGAAAATGGAGTCATACTTTCCACATAGGCACATGTGGAAAAGGATCATAGTTAGAACCTATGCTAAATGTAATTTTACTGAAATAGATTTTGCACCCATTAAAGCTAGGAAGCATATCAAATCATTTTGGATATACATGCTGCTTCACTTACATTTTTTTTGAAATGTCTTTAGAACAAACAAAGAATTGCCATTCCGTCATCTTCTGGTTATCATAATTACATTACAAAACCAAAATCTCATTTGTAATCCTCATTAGTTTTAGGAAAAAATGGAGTCGTGTCACTTGATGAGAATCTATGCCAAAATGTTCTGTGAAATTTAGTGTTATTATCAATTTACAGGCACTTAAATGCTATTATTATCTAACAGTATGATGTTTCTTATACTCTAAAGTACTAGGAAGTTTCGTTTTATTATTAGAGGAAAGATAGATCAACTTGAAAAAAAATCTTTATATTATTGGAGTAATCTATCAAATGCTTAACTTGGTCAGAGGACCCAAGAACCTCTGAGTTCAAGGTCATTGCAGAGTCAAGAAACCAGAACTACTAAAAATTGAATCAAAGCTAAACACTTTGAAAAAACAAGGTAAATGTTGTCCTGAAGTATTGATTCAAACATTAAATGCTATTTGAAGTTTATTTTGATGAGGTGAGGAGATGGAAAAGTATTGGGGGAGAGGGCACTCCTGGTGAAAGGTAAAAAGGAACACTGATCTCTGTTAAACTACCCTTCATGTGCCTAAAGTTTCCTGGTAGAAAGTCATGATCTATTCTGGATTATTTTTAAGGATGGAGTTATGTTTCTATAAACGCTTTTCTGTTTTCCCCATTCTCTGTATAACAGTGTTCATCCTCCCCTGATGGATATGCGCATCTTTACCACCTTGTCCTCCAGTTTATGTAGCACAGTGACCAGTAACCCTGATGAAGACCAGGTGGACATATAGTGCAATGGGCCAGAATATTGTACATTTGGTTAACTTTTTATTAAAGCTCTGATAGGTAGGATAATTAATTCTCATCTGGATTGAAAATTTAGCAAGAACAGTAACTTGGGACTCTTCAGTCAGTTTTAATGCAAATATGCAGTGCAAAGTTATCAAATGGGCAAGGTTACAGGTGAATGAGTGGATACAGTTCTTGCAGTGAGCACAGTTACAGAGATGGTTGATATTTGATGGTCAGGCAGCTTGCTAAGAATGCAAAATTATTTAAGTCAGAGTAGCTCAGAGTCACGGGTTTATATAGCTTGTATATAATTTAATAGATTGAAAAGTAGTGCTTTATGCCACTCTAACTGACTCATTTGATTAACTGAAGACCTGGCTATGGGTAGACATGGGAAGTATGGAGGGAACATGTACAAAGATAAACCTTAAAATAGGTGTTAATGCAAAATTATCTCTTGCTGCCATAGCCTATTTTTTTAATTTAAATTCATTTAACTAACATAGTGTATTATTAATTTTAGAGATAGAGTTCAGTGATTTATCAGTCTTATATTTTATCCAGTGTTCATTCCATCAAGTGCCCTACTTAATGCCTTTCATCTCCCTCCCTGATTTCATCTTGTTTTATTTTTCTCCCTATCCTTTGTTCTGCTGTAAAAGCAACATATTACCCATACTTGTTAGAGTTTTTCCTGACAATCCTCCAAATATTGATCAGCCTTGGCATGGTAGTAGACCACGATGTAGGGAAATAACAGCAACAACAAAATCTACTACTTAATTTATATTTAGGTGAAGATTTATATTGAAATAATATGCTCATGATTGATATTTGAAAGTATTTGGAGCTGACAAATAATCTACTAGATGAGTAGTATACAAACATTATTTCAGGATCAGTGCAGTCTTTCTAGTCACTAGACGCCTAAATAGTAAGTGGAAAGGTGAATGCAGGTAGATATGGCTTGATTTGAGGACATTGTTACTTATTACAGTTTACAAACAGATATTAACTGCAAACCGGCTCAACCATAAAATGCCTTTGTTGACTTTACACCAGACTTAGACCTGGTGGCTCAAAGGATTTCATCAAGGGTTCCCCAATCCCACATCTGACTGTTTTGTTTTTTGTTGTTTCAGACTTCATAAGGGTGATTATTCCCCAATTTAGGATGTCCAAGATGTTGTTTTCTAACCAGGCAAATATTTGTGGTGTTCTCACAGATCACATACTCACATGACATCCTCTGGGGGAAGGGAAAGGGTCTCTTCTGAGAATCTAACAGAAGTCTACTTTCCATTCCCGTTAATTGTACAAAATTGGGTTAGGTTCTCATGGTTGAACCAATAACTATTGCCAGGAGTGAGATTGTTTGATTGTCTTAACTCATAAAATGAAAAAGGGAAAATTAATGTTACCAAAATGCATGATCAAGAATAGGGGAGTGGCAAAAGGGTAGGGGAAGGAGAAAAGAAAAATAAAAAATTGGGGCATGCCAAAAGGGCACAGGAGCTAATCTGAAAGAACTCCCAGTGGCCAAAGTGGGAAAACTTTGAGCAATGCTGAAATTAATGACAGGTAATTAATTATAAGTCAAAGAATGAAAGAAATATCCATGATTCCACACATGTATAATAATCGAATAATATAAATAAATAGGTAGAGTGTGAAACTATTTTTAGAAAAGAATTCCAGTTAATAATGTAGAAACATTGAAGTATAAAATTACCATTAGATGTCCACAGCTAGGGGATCCCTAGGTGGCGCAGCGGTTTAGCGCCTGTCTTTGGCCCAGGGCA
The DNA here is from genome assembly GCF_053574225.1 of Canis aureus. Taxonomy (NCBI): domain Eukaryota; kingdom Metazoa; phylum Chordata; class Mammalia; order Carnivora; family Canidae; genus Canis; species Canis aureus. The sequence goes on from NC_135648.1 coordinate 19,094,796, forward strand.
CGATCCTGGAGACCCGGGATCGAATCCCACATCGGGCTCCCGGTGCATGGAGCCTGCTCCTCCCTCTGCCTGTGTCTCTGCCTCTCTCTCTCTCTCTCTGTGACTATCATAAATAAATAAAAAGTTTAAAAAAAAAAAAAAAGATGTCCACAGCTATATTTTCAAAGGCAAGATACAAAAAAATTGTATTAAAATAATGAATAACAATTAAAGGAAAAAGGGACTGTATGCATATTCTCAATGCACCCTAGTAAATATGTGTTAATTACAAACAGAGTAAAGGTAACTATCTAGTGGGGAACCTCGGCACTTGCCATCTTAACCAAGTTACCAAAGAGCATTGCCAAAAATAATACTTCACATCATGTGCTCCCTGACATGCACTGAGAAAGTCATACCACAGTTGTCATTTTCTTCCCAATGATGCATAACTTTAATACAGTTATGAGAAATATCAAACTTACATTGAGAGTCATTCTAAAAAATACTTGGCAATGTTCAAAATTTCAAGGCTAACATAAGTAAGGAAAGTCTGAGGAACTATTACATATTTAAGGAGACTAAGGAGATGTGACAACAAAATGTACTGTGAATCTTGAGTTGTCTCTGACTTTAGTTAAAATGATTGATGGCATGACCTCAGCCACGGAGGGCATTTGGGTCAATCTCAACTCACTGTCCAGGGTAGTTCTGAACGATAAAATCACTTCATGCTTTTCTTCTTATGAGACAACGTACAGTCTTTATATCTCTAATACCTTCTACACTATCTAGATAAGATACCCCAGACTGTTGTAAAGATCAATACTAGCCTTTGTAGAAATCCACCTGACTTTCTAAGTTAGACATCGAAGGTTTAAAAGATTTGTTCAAAATTTGATATCTGTGTTCAGGCCCCTGGGAGGAGTGGTTGAGGTCAATACTTCAGGTTCACTTCCTATTGCTGTTTGGAGTCCTATTAATAGAAGAGCCCTTAATTAAATACTTTATAGGAAAAACAAATAGATTTGTTACTGTATTCCATTGGTTACATTAGAGCCACCAAAAAAGAATTCACCACAAACCAAGCAGGGTAGATAAGAGAAGTGGGTATTGTTGAGCAAAAATTGTGTATGGTCTGTGCATTTCTATATGATCTGTGAACAGACACTTGCTGTTCTGGACTATCTTTGAAGGATAATTTTATAGCAGACAGCCTTGAAATATTGAGATGGGGTTTCCCTTCTGAGCAAAGGACAGGTTTCCTTACTATCCAATATAATAAAGATACTATCTCCCTCCAGAGCTAAGGTCAGGCAGGCTTACTACTTATAAAAGATCTGGGTCCCTAAGCTTGTGGCTCTGCTCCAAGAATTAATATTACTGTTTGCAAAGACTCAATGTTGGACTCAAGGACCTGGCATAGATACACCATAGCCACTGCTCTTGTTGTGAGTATAATACAGTCTTTTGCCTCTGACCAAGGAGTGGTGTAGATTTTTTCCCTCTTCTATGTAATTGTGCCAAGCTAGCTTGTTAACATTTACTATGGTAAAAACTCAGATCGTTCATAGTTGTTGACACTCACTTCAAGCTACTGTTTCTATAAATCAAAGGAGAAAGTCCTGCTTACTATAATAGTGTATATTAATAGTCAAGAACATATTGAGGATTCAAAATGTTAATAAATAAGACATTACATAGAATGGACACTAAATTTTAGAAGGAATGTAAAATTTTCTAGGGAAAACCTGAAACCTGCCTTCTGCTATCACACCTCTACTCAAGCAGCTCTTATTTATGCTAATATTGAGCTTCTAATTGTTTTTTTTTTAGCTTCTAATTGTTAAATACATTAACAATTTTTAATTTCTGGATTATTGGACCTGTCACTTTGGACATTTTGACTACTCCATTCTACTTAAAATTTTTCTTTGGGATCTGCAACATTCTTTCTTTCTTTCTTTCTTTCTTTCTTTCTTTCTTTCTTTCTTTCTTTCTCTTTCTTTCTTTCTTTCTTTCTTCTTTCTTTCTTTCTTCTTTCTTTCTTTCTTTTCTTTCTTTCTTTCTTTTTCTTTCTTTATTTCTTTCTTTTTTCTTTCTTTCTTCTTTCTTTCTTTCTTTCTTTCTTTCTTTCTTTCTTTCTTTCTTCTCTTTCTTTCTTTCTTTCTTTCTTTCTTCTTTCTTTCTTTTCTTTCTTTCTTCTTTCTTTCTTTCTTTCTTTCTTTCTTTCTTTCTTCTCTTTCTTTCTTCTTTCTTTCTTTTCTTTCTTTCTTTCTTTCTTTCTTTCTTTCTTTCTTTCTTTTCTTTCTTTCTTTCTTTCTTTCTTTCTTTCTTTCTTTCTTTCTTTCTTTTGTTGGGGGGCTCCGCAATATTTCATCTTTTCATTCTACTTGTACTTTTTTATTTATCCCTTCTCAATAGGATACCTCTTCCTATATTTTAAAGGGTTACTGTTTCCCCAGGATTTGCCAATGTGAAAGATTATCCACTCTTCATAGATTTCGTTTATCAAGTATTCACTTTTTACTCTTACTCTGATATATGTCTCTCCATAGCTATCATTTCCCTGAGTTCTAACTTCCTGCTGGATAATTCTATCAGAACACTTGAATATGTTCAAAACTGAACTCACAATCTCTGTATTTTAACCACAGTTTCTTATTATTTTTCATTTGTTTCATTAGTTGGCAACATCATCCAATCAGTTGCTAGAAAGCTATCTTTCACACTCTCTCTTTCATCTTAAATCTAGTCAACTACCTAGTCCCTCTGGGCTTTCTCATATTGTCCCTATCCTCTCCATCTTTGTCAATACTACTTTTGCTGTGGCTTTCATCTACTGTTTTCTGTACTTGTATTGTGAAAGTTAAAATTAACTTCTGCTTTGCTACCAGAAATTCGTCTTCTGCTAGATGCCCGTTGGATAAAATGGAAATTACTCTGAATTCAAAAATCTCTATAAATTATCCCCTGCCTCCTCTTCTATTTTGTCTGCATTGAATTCTATAGCCAAGGAAAAGTAAACTATGAATTTCTACTCCAGTCCTACATACAAACAGATAAAACACTCTCACCTTCAAGATTGTGCTCAAGCTATCCTCTGGAGTGATCAGTTGCCTGAAATAATTTCATCTTTCCTATGTTTCCAATAAATAAATAAATAAATTAATTAATTAATTCTTCTTTTAGGAATCAGGATTTAGCTTCACTTTTTTTTTTAACTAAATAAATTTATTTTTTATTGGTGTTCAATTTACCAACATACAGAATAACACCCAGTGCTCATCCCATCAAGTGCCCCCCTCAGTGCCCGTCACCCATTCACCCCCACCCCCTGCCCTCCTCCCCTTCCACCACCCCTAGTTCGTTTCCCAGAGTTAGGAGTCTTTATGTTCTGTCTCCCTTTCTGATATTTCCCACACAACTTCAATCCTAATAATTGAATGAGTCTATTATCTGGTGTTACTTATTTTGGGTGCTTTCATAGTTTATTGTGAATTCCCTTTACTATAACTGCACAGTGACTTTTGTTTTTCTATGCTTCTAAGTTGTGAATTCCTGAAGGTCAGGTGAAGTCCAGGAAACATGACTTTTTGTTTTGTTTTGTTGCTTTGATTTTGTCTAACACAGTGTTTAGTGCAGGCTCATCAACTAAAAACTAGTGGAATAAAATGAGCAAACGCTAAGTGATATGTTTATATCTATATCTGTGTGTGCACATATACATATAAGATAACTATAACTGAAAATTGACTAAACCATTTTGGCTATTCTGAAGCAGTGACATTTATTAAATAATGCCCAAACTATATCTGGATTGCCCTTTAGCAGAAACAGCAGAATTTAGTGTCTATATTTAACATACTGGCTGCAGAGCCTTGTATGAAGCTCTTCAGACTAATTTCCAAGTCATTTATTTTAATAGCTATAGGATCTCTTTAAACCAATCCTGCCTTCATGCTTTCCCCCTAAGCAAATGTGGGGCTCTGCATTAAGAAAAATACAACATAACTCTTATCTCCTGAACACCAGTTATTTAACAAATAACCAACATAATGAGTTATGTACCCTTTTATAGTTTTTTGACTAAACATTACCATGATAATTTGAAGCACACCCACTATTGAACATGTACATTAAATATATGTAATAAAATATAGTTTGCACCTTTCAGACATTGCTGAAGCATAGTAAGTTCCAATAAGTAACTGATGTTTATCACTTTTTAAAGACAAACCATAAGATTCTACCTTCTAGAAATAACTATTTAATGATACCTTCTTGCACTCTGAGATGCAAAAAAAAAGTCCATGTTATCAGGTACCTATGAATATAAAATGTATATGTTCATATATGAGAATATATCTGAAAACTCCATCTAGATATCTGGCATACTTCTAACCCCATGTGGGAGCAGCAAAAATTTGGCAACAAATAAAAATGTTTACTTACTTAAAAAATAAAAGTTATCCAAGCACTGTTTAAAAAAAAAAAAGACAATTCAAATTCAGGAAAATAAACATCAACATTCATTGACTCGTGATACTTGTATAGCTTTATACTAGCCCCTAAAAAAAAAAAAAAAAAAATCAGATTAAGACCAAATTGGTATGATGAGACAAATATGGAAAATATTTTAATAAGAAAAGTTTTTGTGAAAGTAATCATGAATTTTAGATTGATTATTGATTGAATATATAATCCCATTAGAATTCATTTTAGATATATTTTAAAGTTACTATTTACTTATAAAGATAATACATCACTTAAAAATTAGTAACTATTACCAGGCTACTAACAAAAATAGCTCTCTAAGAATTTCCAAATATAAATTCCTGCTGCTTTTTATTTAAGTAATCTCTACACCCCACTCAAGCTCACGCTTAAAGTCACAACCCTGAGATCAAGAGTTGCATGTTCCTCCAACTAAGCCAGGTAGGCATGCCTTGATGGTATCATGTTTAACATGTATTTTTTGAGTTTTTTTCTGCATATACCGTAACTGTCTCTTTGATATTGAGGTTTTAGAAATTACATGGTTTCTTTATTTTAAAAGATGAGAATTTCTTATATCTAGTTCCACACTGAGCTTTCCTTTGATTCTATCATTATAGTTGTAGTATCATTTTCATCAAATAATATTGCTTTTTATACTATTATAGCTAAGATACATAAAGCACTAATATTGCATTGTATTTCTTATATGACATTTGTGTTTTTAAATTGAAGTTAATAATTACCTCATTTTTTTTTTCATTTTGAGAAGAGAATTCAAATTTTTATCTTATTTTCATTTACCTGGTTGGTTTTTAAGCACACTACATACTTGTTCTCCAGGGATACTCTTTTACCATAATCTAGTAATTCCTTCATTCTATTGCAAAGAAAAAATACTTTAATGAAGAATGAACTTTATAGAAAAGGGGTACAAAGATATAAATGAACAGTTTTTTTTAAATATTATATTTATTTATTTTTGAGAGCACAAGCAGGGGGTGTGGGGCAGAGGGAGACAGAAAATCCCAAGTAGACTCCTTGCTGAGTGTGGAGTCCAACACAGGGCTGGATCCTGTGACCCTGAGATCATGACCTGAGACAAAATAAAGAGTTGGATGCTTAACTAACTGAACCACCCAGGTGCCCCTATAAATGTGTTTTGATGAATGTCCATATATTAAATAATCTTATGCCAGATCAAGAAGCATTTCCTGGGGCAGCCCAGGTGGCTCAGCGGTTTGGTGTCGCCTTCAGCCCAGGGTGTGATCCTGGAGACCGGGGATCGAGTCCCATGTTGGGCTCCCTGCATGGAGCCTGCTTCTCCCTCTGCCTGTGTCTTTGCCTCTCTTTCTCTCTGTGTCTCTCATGAATAAATAAATAAAATTTTAAAAAAAGAAACATTTCCTGAACCCTGAAAGACCCCTGCTGTGCACCCTTTAGTCACTGTTTCCCAACATAACTTCTATTCTAACTTCCAACACAATACATTAGTTTTGTCTCTTTCGTACTTTCCATAAATGAAAAGAGTCAAAGAGTATATGCTTTTTGTCCTACTCTGTTATCTCTAAATAATTTTTATGAGATTATATTTTGTGGAATTATAGCATTTACTCAATATTAGTCTCCTGTATGGTTATATTCCACTATTTTGAATCATTCTACTGTTGGACATTTGAGAAGCTTTCACATTTTGTTTTGTTTTATTATAAGTAGTCCTGCTTAGAGGTTTAGTGTTAGTGCTCTATCTTGGTGTTGCTATTAAGAGTTTGTTGTCATTCTCATTCATATGTTCTAAAAATTCATAGTGGTATGGTTGGATATGTGTGTGTGTGTGTGTGTGTGTGTGTGTAAGCATTTCATTAATGTATGCAGCACATAGGAATTTATTTCATTCTCAACATTGATACCTTCAGTGCTCAAAATTAAGCTGGTGCAATTTACTTAATAATTTACACCTATTTCATTTCTTTCTTCACTTTACTTTTCTGTTATTTGGACAGTGGATCTCTTGAAGGAATTCTTTATATTTCTTGCTCTTTCCCCTGATACTTCATTGCTTTTTATTTTGTTCTTTGTCTCAGATTTCCTTAATCTTTTTATTCATTACTTTTTTGAAAGTTCATTGTTTGAAATGTTTGTGTTTTGCTATCATATCTTTATTCTAAAAAGCAGTTTCTAATTCTGAGTATCTGATTTTCATTTTTCAGTAGACTCCTCTTTGCGTTTTCATAATTCAGTGTCTTCTGTTTGTCCTTTGAGAAAAAAATACATTTATATTTATATAATTTCACAGTATCTTTTCCTTGTCCTAAGTCTTGATCAGATTGATTTTTTGGCCTTGATTTATGATGATACAGGCTTTTTAGAAATATTTGTTATTCTTTATTGTTATAATCATATAATGATGAGGACCTCAGATATTGGATGGAAATTTGTCTGCTGTTGGGAATTGAACATGTCATTAAAAGATACTAAAGACTTGTAACTACTCCCCCTCCCCCCACCGCCTTTTTTTTTTAAAGAGAGTTACTTTCTTTTCTACTTATAAATTTTTTGGCTGGAGCATCCTGGTGGTGGAGGGTAAGGGGAGTACAGTTCGAGACCTTGTGGTACCTGGTATAACAGGTATAAACTTCCTGTTTTGAGGATACCTGGGTGACATAGTCAGTTAAGCATCTCACTCTTGGTTTGGACTTGGGTGGGAATCTCAGTGTTGGGAACTCAGAGTTGTGAGACTGAGCCCCACTTTAGGCTCTGCACTCAATGTGGAGTCTGCTTTAGACTCTCCCACGCCTCTCCCTAAAATAAATAAATAAATAGATCTTTAAACTTCCGTTTTCAGAGGTGCCTGGGTGGCTCAGTCTGTTAAGTGTCTGCCTGTGACTGAGGTCATGATTCTAGGATACTGGAATGAAGTCCTGCATGGAGCTTGGAATCAAGATTCCCTTCTCAGCAAGGAGTCTGCTTCTCCCACTCCCTCTGCCCCTCCCCCTACTAGGGTTGTCTTTCTCACCACCTTTCAAATAAATAAATAAATAAATAAATAAAATCTAAAAAAAAGAAACCCACACAAAACAAATCCCTGTTTTCAGCATGGTTTCTGTTATTACTTCATCTCTTCTCCCACTTCTAAAATATATTAAAATACATTAATTTCCTTCTATTGTCTCTTATGTGATTCTTTTTAATCTTTTGATTGATGACTATTTTTCAAATCCTCTGACTGCAATATTAGTGAGGTTGCAGAAGGAAATGGAGATGAAGATAATGAAGTGCATTTAACCTGTTATGTTAACCAGAAGACCTATCTCCTGCAACTTCATTCCAACTTCCCTGCAAGTTAGGAAGAGAAAATGGATGAAAGTGTAATTATTTAGTGATGTGTTTTTTCTTTTATTGATCTCAGTGATTTCATAACTATTTTTTGACTGTTCCGGTGCTGTGCTGAGAAAGGTTCTATAGTAGTTAACCAGAGAGCAGTGACCTCTCCCTGCAGGACAATATTCCTTGATGGATGGGCTTCGGTGAAGCAGCTAGTTGTTCAATGGCAGGGTGATGAAAGTTGGGCTGGGTCAGAAGGAGAGAGTATTACCTTGAGGTTGCTCACCAAGGAAAAGGTTCAAGGGACATCCGAGATGGTCTCCTGGGGTGAATTCTAGAATACCTTGTAGCTGCCGAGAGGAAAAAAAAGTCCCAAGGATTCGCATGAATGCCTGTTTTTTTGTTTGTGTTTGTTTTATGTATGTGTTTGTGTGAATGACTGTGTATGTGTGTGTTTGTGTATGTATGTGTTTGCATGCAATTATTGCCTTTTGTCTCTACCTAGTATGTGAAGTATACTAAGTGCCTTGTTCTTTGTCAAGAACAATGTCTAGGTGGACAGTACAATGTGTCTTAAGACAAACTGAATACGTGTACTGGTCAGTATACCTTGGGTTCCAGGTGTAAAGACCACTAAAAAAAAATTAAAAATCAGAGAATTTAGGCCTCATGATATCAAATGAAATGTGTCTTGTGATTTAAAAAAAAAAAAAAAAAACATGCTGATGAATATAACAAGCAGTAATCTAATCTTGGATACCAGAGTGGCTTTCCTCAGGTATTTATGGTTAATTTGATACCTAGTGAGTGAGTAAAATACACAATGTAAGTCGGGGAGAAAAAACATTTTAAGTACTTTGAAAACTATATTCAAAGACCCTAAGGTAGGAAATAACTTTGAATACTCCAGAAATTTTAAAAGGTTAGCATATTTAGAATATACTTGTTGATATAAGTAAGGGAAAAATAATTCAGGATCTTCTGTTTTATAATTTTATGAAAGTAATCATATTTACATTTATAAATGTTCTCTTATAATTTTCCTGGGGAAGATGTGATGAAAACTTAAATCAAGTATTAAGCCAGTGGAAAGAAGAAAGCCCAGTCTGTTCTGTTACCATGTATGTTTCAATGACACAAGTTATCTCAACCAAGTAGTTAAATAGAGGATTTGTGTCAATATAACATAGAGTTTGTATTTTTGCGTACCAAAATTTTCCTGTATTTATAGACCAGGATAGTGGAAATAGAATAATAACTTTAAGCAAGAAAGAAAAATTCCCTTTGGCTGCTGCACAAACAAGCTGTAAGAAAGTTTAAATGAATGCCTGGGATTCTGTTTCCGAGAGGTTGGAGTAGCATAGTTTTCCCTGTTCTTTCCACTAAATACAACTTAAACCCCTGGGAGTGATATCTATATCTATCTATATCTATATCTATAACATCTATATCTATATCTAATCTCTTAAGATTCTGAAAGATGGAGAAAAATAGGTAACCAACCAAGGCCCTAGGAACCTGAGGAATGAGATATGATGAGGTCTCTCAGTTTTCAGAGAAAAATAAAATTACTGGAGAAAAAGAAGAATATTATGTTATAAACAAATCACTCCATCATGAATAAATTCCTATATGTGTTTGTATCAGCAACCACAAATGATGTGAAGCCAGACTGACTGACCTGAAAAGAGAAATAGACAAATCCAAATTATAGCTTCAATTATATATGCAATGAAATTATACATATACACACAGTGCTGGGGCATTTGGACATCCATAGGCAAAAAAACAAACTGTGACCTAATATTCATACCTTATATAAAAATTAACTGAAAATAGATTATGGACATAATTGTAAAATGTGAAATTCTGAAACTCTGAAGGAAAAAGTAGAAAACCTTTAGGATCTAAGTGTAGGCAAAGACTTCTTGTACTTGGTACCAAAGCATGGTACATAACAGAGATTGATAATTTTGATTTCATCAAAATTATAAATGTTTCCTTTGTGAAAGAGATCAGGAAACAAGGATATGTTAAGGGGATAAAGAGAACAAACTACAAGGTAAGAATTTTTGCAAACCACATATCCAACAATGAACTACTATCTAGAATTTATAAAGGACTTTCAAAAGTCAGTAATAAAAAGCAAATGATCCAATTAGAGTATGAGCCAAAGGCATAAAGAGATGTCTTCTTCAATAAAGAAGATATACAAATGGTAAATAAGCACATGAAAAGATGTTCAAAATAATTAGCTATCAGAGAAATTGAAATTAAAACTTACATACCTATCACAATAGATAAACTAAAAAAAAATTAGTGATAGCATCAAATGCTGGTAAGGATGCAGAAAAACTGGGCTATTCATATTGGCATAATTTAAAATGGTATAGCAACTCTAGAAAATACATTGTCAACTTCTTTCCAAAATATGCAATTATTATACAATCCATCAATTAAACTCCTCAGCATTTATCCCAGAGAAATAGAAAGTTATGTTCACACAGAAACCTGTACAAGAATGTCTATAATAGCTTTACTTGTAATAGGCATAACTGGAAACTACCCAAATGTCCTTCAAGGAATGAAAGGTTCTGTTATACATCCATACCATGGAATATACTCACACTACATGGGAACAGACAACTGATACATGCAACAACTTGCACATGCATATGTACATCCCTAAATAATTATCCTGCAAGAAAACAATCCCAAAAGGTTACATGTTGTATGATTCCATTCACATAAAATTCTTGAAGTCTTACTCTGTATCAATATACACAAATAAATTGAAATGTTAATATACTATAATGATATCCTACAATATAATTATAGAAATGGAAAAAAGGTTACCAGTTACTGGGACTTAAAGAAGGGGTTGGAGATTAGGGAAGCAGGTGACATAGAAATTTTGGTGATAGAATTTTGGTGATAGAAATGTGCTTTATCTCAAGTGTATTAATGCCAATATCCTGATCATGCTACTGAACTATCATTTTGTAAAATGTTATCATTCAAGGAAGGTGGGTGAAGAGTCCACAGCACTTCACTTATGTTCTTTCACTTACGTTATTCACTTATGTTATTTCATACAAATACATGTTTATGATTATTTTAAAATAAAAAGTTTAGTTTAAAAAAATGAATGGCTAAAAAAAAGAAAAATGAATGGTTGAACCTGAGTTCCATCTTATATGATAAACAACTTCTGGAAAAGTTGTACTTTTTCCTGTGGCTACCTTAGTTGTAGCTAATTATCTACAAGCTAGCATTTCTACTATGAATGTGTATGTGTATGTGCATGGGCATATGCATGCACACACACACGCACACGTTTTTAATATAAGAGTCAGCCTCTAACTATTTTAAGATGTGTCAAGCCTGAATTATTCAAGTCATTTCCTGAAGTAGCAATTATTCATTAGTTCATTTATTCATGTATTCATATGTTTATTTGTAAATGTTCTGGTAAACAAAGTTGCATAGATTTTGAATGGTCTACGACAAATCCTGCTTTTCCCATAATTTATGTTGGTGATAACATATGTTAGACTGATAGTGTATGACTTTGCAGTGTGTGGAATTTGTCAGGAATGCCTATATTCGGCTATATGGTCTTTTTTAAAGACCTACTTTGAGGTCTTTAAAGATAAAATCCACTAAATTTTCATTGATGGAAATATAGAGGTAGAAGAATTAATGTTGTCTTCATAATTATCTCTTGAGGGGCAGCCCCAGTGGTGCAGCGGTTTAGCGCCACCTGCAGCCCAGGGTGTGATCATGGAGACTCAGGATCGAGTCCCACGTAGGGCTCCCTGCATGGAGCCTGCTTCTCCCTCTGCCTGTGTCTCTGCCTCTCTCTCTCTCTCTCTCTGTGTGTGTCTCTCATGAATAAATAAATAAAATCTTTAAAAAAAATAATTATACCTTGAGTACCTGGATCCAAGACAAGTTTATTTTATTTATTTTTTTAAATTATTTATTCATGAGAGACACAGGGAGAGAGGCAGAGACATAGGCAGAGGGAGAAACAGACTCTCTGCGGGGAGCCCGCAGAGATGTGGGATTTGATCCCAGGACCCCAGGATCACCACCTGAGCCAACCAGGTGCCCCCAAGATAAGTTTAATTCCTGATAGAAACACGAGTGGATAAAGCATAGATTTGAGGGTAGAAAAAAAAAAAAAGAAATCTTAAGATTTTTATATATTATGATTTTGTTCTAAAGCCAAGAAAGATGTTTTAGATAAAGTTATTTATTTTGGGTTATCAACAAGCACGATGATGATGCTGTGAGGGTATGTAAGATTCACTTGGTAAGAAGAATAGAGCAAGAATAAAAGAGAACTGTTGGGTACAGAGCTCTGGTTATTCATTTCTGTGGTCAAGAAATATAGAAACCAATTATTGTAAGCATTTAAAAATTATTAACTTGGTTCAATATTGTTCAGACTTTAGTGATAATAAAGATTCAAAATATCTCACGGATATAAAACAAAAGAAGTCAGTGACAACTTGAGCAGATTCATTCACGTTGTGGAGGCAGGTTGAAGATGAGAATGTGTTGAGTGATGAGTGGGAGATGAAGAAACACCCATGAATTTCTATCCTTTTTAAGAAAGTTAGCTTTGGAGCTATTTTTACTGGGTAGATCTGGTCATAAAATCCAATTTTACCATGCATCAGTTGTGTGAACTCAGGCAATGGAATGTTAAGAAACCAAAGAAAACAGAAATCAAACAACAATATCTAGCATATATCCCTCCATAAACATAGGCAAAGAACTGGCACTAGAAATGTTCCTTGGGAGAGTATATTTTCAAATACTTAAGACGTTAGCTAGGAATCTTGAAATCTGAAGAAAATGGAGATTGGCAGAAGCCCAAATAACTAAAAGATGAGCAGCAGTTTTCAAAAGGCTTGGTGCTAATAGGGGTTAAAGAGACAAAGAGACATTTACTTTTTTGTAGTTCTTTAGTGATTGGACAAAGCACATTATAAAAATAATGTTACCTTTCTTCTAATTGAAATTGCCTATAATTTTCCAGGTGGCAATGAAAACTCTTTTTTCCTCTTCACTAATCTTCATTGGTCTACAGTATTCATTTATGTTTTATTTGGGTGTATGGGTGTTGGGTTGTGGCTGTGTAAATTGCGTAACAGGCTGCATTTTGCATCTTTCACATCTGAGTTAATGTATTGTGTATGAAAGTACATGTGGGAATTTGCAGAATCCTTGGATATCCATGGATATTCAAGTTTTGGATTTTCACAACTAATGGATTTCAGTGTTTACTTCAATTATAAGTTGATCAAAAAAGAAAATCTCCATTTGTCCATCTGGATTATAATTTCATATGTATGTGCATCAGCTCCTTATAAGTATAATGGCATAATAGTAGAATTGTTTTGAGTAATTGAGCTTTCCTATATTTTGCATGTTTTATATTATAGTCGGAGCAAAAAATATTTTTTGTCCTTTTTTTATTGAAGTTCAATTTGGCAACATATAGCATAATACCCAGTGCTCATCCCGCCAAGTGCCCCCCTCAGTGCCCATCACCCAGTCACCCCAACTCCCCGCCCACCTCCCCTTCCACTACCCCTTGTTCATTTCCCAGAGTTAGGCGTCTCTCATGTTTTGTCACCCTCACTGATATTTTCACTCATTTTCTCTCCTTTCCCTTTATTCCCTTTCACTAATTTGTATATTCCCCAAATGAATGAGACCATATAATGAAAAATATTTTTATTATCAAATATCTAACCCAGAGTAAGAAAAAGGAGAATCTCTTAAAATAGCTTATTTGGTCATTGGGCATCTCTAAGCAATCAGACCATCTTCCTTAAAATAACCCCAAATCCTTAATGCTTAATTATCTATATGTCATCCCTAGTTATTCCAATTGGAAAATCTTCATACAAGCCTAAGAAAATTTAATGTGCATTTTATGTTATTGTATTTTTCAGGAAGTTAAAGGCAACCCTCATTCTTCTCTGAATATTTCCTTTTATAGTATAAATATCTCCCGTTCCTTTAAGCACATAAGAGGCTTCACACTTCCTCATCATTATTGTATTTTTTTTCCCTACTCTAACCACCCTGGGGTGTGTGGCACAAACTATCAGTTATATTAAGCAACTCACTTGTACCTCTCCCTTTCATCTGGACTCTTAACAAGCTGCTCTGTTTTTAGTTCCTTAAACACACCAAGATTTTTGTAATTTCATAGCGTTCCCATATTCTGTACTATAGATTTGGAATGTATTCGTCTCATCTGTTAAGAGCTTAGCTTCTTCTCACATTAAAACTTATCTTAAATGCCACTTATTAAGAAAGGCTTTCCCTGATAGCTAAAGCTTGCCGGGCATCAGTATTTATTTTGCAATCCTTTCTCTCTTTCTTAATACTTTTAACAACACTGAATTATTTCATGTTGTCTTCTTTGCTTGCTTTTATGTCTGCTTCTATACAGAAATGCAATACCTCCTTAAATGTAGAGGCCATAACTGAATTTGAAATTGCTGTTTTTCTAGTACTTCAGTCAATAACTAGCACATATGCTCAATTAATATTTGTTTAATGAGTGAATAGAATAATGAGTGAAGTAATTAAATATGTTAATATTTTAACTCTTTATGTTATAAACAGTTTACTTAATTTTTTATCCATCGAGATATATGGTGTAATATGGAATTAGTATAAGTGATATATAAGAAGAGTAGACCTACTCTTTATAAGATCTAAATATGGGCATGAATAATCTCCATACTTCAGTTCTCTCATGCTCATTTATTCAGCTGGTGTCTTTGAATCACTCAGTTATATGTTAAATATAAAATTAAATTGCTCACCTGGATCAGTATCCAAGCTATTGATTCCATGGACTACATATAGTTTCAGAAGACAATTGGCAAAATTATTAAAAATAGGTTTTAGTTTTCTTATTTTTTTTACCATTAATAGTAGGATTTAGGTGGGTTCTACTTGCTTTGGGGCCATGCCTAAATTAAAAGTAATGATTTTCATCTTTGCCTTATAAACCTTATCAATCCTAGGTAACCTATATGAATTGATTCTTAAATACTCATATATTATCTGAAGATTTTGGGGAGTCGGTGTTTGAGTTTAAATCTTTGAACTTGTGATGAAAATATCACTTACACTAGTTCCGACATCCACAGTGCCAGACTTATCTTTTAGCTCCTGATAAATGGCAAATGTAGAGAGTTTTGTAAATACATTTATGTAAGAGAGCTCTTAAGCTTTCCCTTTACATAGTTCTTATGTTAGAAGAAATGCATGAGCCTATAATTTGAGGTAGTGTCTGCTTTGTGATGCAATATGCAAATATCAAAATAAATATAAAACTCCAGCTGTATGTCATATGTGTGAGGTAATGTGGGAATGGTGAATGATGGTGTGTGCACATGTGCTGATCAGGGGAAAAACTACTAGAGGAAAACTTGGGAGTTGCCAACTGTGAGCAATGTGAAAGCATAAAATCAAAATCTAATGGGCTGAGATCAAGGATGACAGAGAATGATAATGGAATAAAGGAAATTAAAATAAGACACAGAAGACTAAATGTAAAAAGTCATCCAGAGATCTCGGTCCCTCTCCCCATCTCTGGCAAGATCCACTTAAAGTTCTATAGCTTTTTCATCTTTACCACAAAAGGGTTGAGCTCAGTTCATGTCCTTACATGTCTATTTGTTTCATCTGCTTTGCAAAATATCAACATCTCTCTTCTCTTCATAGCTCTAAGTGGCACAGTCCCTATTTGATACCGATGCTCTCTATTCTAAGCACTTAATATACTTTAGTAATAATAGTGGATTTTTTAAAGCCTCAAAACAAAGTATCATGAATATATTTACACCACCCGTGACAGCAAGAAAGGCCTTTTTACCTTACCTCGGGAAATTAAAAAAAAACTTGGGACTTCATTAGTCATGATGGTTTGAATGTTCTTATAAGGGAATGCACATGATTTCTTCAGAGGAAGATATCATACACAAAATAAGACAGCAATTAGGAACAATTTCCTAAATGAAAATATCCTATCTTCTTTTGCCAAATTATATTTGGATCCTTCTGGTAGTGACACAAACTCTAATGTTCTCTGGAATTAGGCAGAACTATGGAATCAGAGGGTGAAAATAATGAAGTTGTAGGGAGGGAGAAATACTGTCACGCTAAATGAGATAATTCAGAGTGTTTCAGACACTTAATCCAAATAACTCATTCTTGCAGCTTTTCTTTCTTTATATTCCCCTATTTTAAGAGGAGCAAAAATAATTTTGGTGCAAAGAATTTACTAAGTACAGTCCATATTCTATTTCCTATCAGTGTAAACACGGCCACATCTTCAAATGTCTCTGTAATATTGAGATTAGAATAATGCAAGACTATTATGGAATGCACATGTGAAATGAAATGAGATAATGTGAGAACAGATTTATTTAGAAAAATATGTATAACTATTTTACTTACTGATCTCATGAGGACACAATTTCATCATACCTAGCAATTAGCTTTGCCATGACCAATGAACTAATGGGAAGTAGGGAGACCCTAATTCTTATTTTCCTTTGTCAGTTCACTTGCTATCTTTCTGTCTTCATTTTTTGTCTATAAGTGAAGGTAATTTCTGGGCTTACAGAAGAATTTCAGATTTTTAATGCTAATATGAGAAAGGAATTATGTGAATTTTATAAGAAGGCGAGTCATCAAATATAGTTCATCTCAATACTGGCATATATTTTGGTAAGTTTTTACATGGGACATCAGACTTCTGATTTTCACTGTAGAATATTAGTGATAATGATTCATCTGTTCTGTCTCATTAATTCTCAGAGGAATGTGCACAGATTTATTCCTGCATTTCTGTTCTTTTCTCAGTGGTTATTATCCTTTTCTTGCAAAGCTTTCTATAATAGTCTTCTAGTATGGGTTCTGATTGTTAAAATCAATACATCACAAAACTCAGTTTATTATTTTTTTCTGAAGACATGCTTGTTTATTCTCAGTATTCTATGATATGTTTGCTTGATTTAGAATTTTAGAAAATAGCATTTTTCTTTTATTTCCTTTTTATATTTCAGAATTTTATAAACATTTTTAGATTGTTTGCTGATCTTTGTCACTTCTGTTAAAAAGCCAGCTATCAGGCTTTCATTTGCTCTTTTGAAGATAGTGTACCATTTCCTCTGGAGGTTTTTATGATTCTGGTTTTGTTTTGTTATGTTTTTGGTTTTATAATTTGATTTTAATATGCCATGGTAAAATATTTTTCTTATTGTTTTTATTTGTATCTTTTGTATCTATGTGGCTTGAGATTCTCTGAACTTTTGTAGTATTTCTAGGTTATCAAAGCCATCTTATGAGTTCCTAGTATCAGGTATTGTATTTTTCAGTCTTAGAATATCAATATTATCCTTTTCTTTCATTCTAGATTCTAAACTATTGAAATTTTCCATACTTCTACTTTTGTCATTCTTCCTTCTTGTTTTCTCGAACTTACTAACCATCACTATTTCCAAGTTTGTGTATTATTCACAACTTTTATTTATTCAATTTCCATTTGTTTTGTTTTGTTTTGTTTTGTTTTTTGGCTATATGGTCTAAAAGGGAGAAAATAGAGTTATGGCACTATAATGGAGAAACCCAGTCCTGGTGAAAAAAAAAAATTCTTTAAATAAATGTTGCCTGAAGCATGATCATTATCTCTGGATTTTTTTTCAGTTACATGAGCAAAAATATTTCCTGTATATCTTCCTATATCTTCTGACAGCTAGCACAGATGTGTAGCAAGATTAAGGTTAAATAGATGTTGAACATAAAGTGAAGAGAAAGAACTAGATTACTCTAGTGAAATTTGCTAGAATTGTATGGCATTTTCTATGCCAATATATGGAGGGTTAAGGGCAACAAAAAGTATTTTATTCTCACCTCAAATTTTAAGGAGCTCAACCAGAGGGCAAAGTAGTACAATGGGATTCCCTAGAGTGTCAGGCACACAGTGGTTTCTAATTGGTATCTCAACAATATAAATATAGATCTGTGAATATAGCCCTTTTGGCAGACAGAGGAGCATGCATTTCTCACTAACCTGATATGACTCTAAATTTGAAGCATATTTCAAGTGCTTTTCCCTTAGAGATGAGTCAGTATAATAAGAAGCAGATATTTTGACAAGGTTATGGGCCACGTGATGTCCCATTTTTTCTCTGAGAGGGAGATTTTACAAATTTGTGTTTACATTACAGGTAATTGACTCTAGATACTTGGATCAGATTCACATCATTCTTACAAAGTTAAAGTAATTGTTTCCTCTTCTATTTTCTATCCATTATGTCTACTCACATTCTGTAAACTTGTCTAGCATTATAATGTAGGGAATATCTTTTTCTTGGGAGAAGGTTGCTATAGGTCCTTCTGGGCCCATGATTTTTTGGAACTTAAGCTACAGATATAATAATCTTATAGGTCTAGTTAGTGTTCTAAAACATAGAAAATGTTTCCAATTTCTCCGGCATGAAAGATTTGGTCTTTATTTATTTGTTTGGTTGATTATTTATTTATTTGTTTGTTTCTGTTCAGGTGTTACATAAACATTTCATCAAGTTTTAAAGAAGGAATTTAGTCACAACAAGTAAAGCTGCAGAAGGCATATTTGTGCCCTGTAATCTTTAAATTTACTAAGGTTTTAATTATTGGTCTCCTTTTAAGTTTACTGTTAAGGAGGAGGGATAGATCTCTGCAGAAACCTGACAATGACAGGAGTTTATATATTTAAGGTTTTATGGTTTTTATATTGGTGGATTATGCTGCCACAAGTCACCCTGCTAAAGTGGAACTAGTATGAGCTTGACTGAGTTAGAAAACTCTAGGTTTGATTCATGGTTCTGGTATTAGTAGACTGACTGCGAGCCAATCGCTTATATACAGCCAAATGTCTTCCTTTTTAACTCTAGGTTGGGTGCTATGGTGGATATTATGTTACAACATAAATGTGGATTTTAATTGTGTTAGGTCTTATTCTAAGGAAAGTGTTATTATTTATTTATTTATTTATTTATTTATTTATTTATTTATTTTTATTTATTTATTTATTCATGAGAGACATAGAGAGAAAGAGAGAGTCAGAGACACAGGCAGACGTAGAAGCAGGCTCCATGCAGGGAGCCTGATGTGGGACTCGATTCCGGGTCTCCAGGATCAGGCCCTGGGCTGAAGGCAGGTGCTAAACTGCTCAGCTACCCGGGCTGCCCCAAGGAAAGTTTTTCTATTCAGAATTTTATCCTTCTGGAGTGTTCAGCTAGTATCTGATCACAATGGCCACACTCTAGAGGCAGTTACTAGAACAGCTTAGTTATTTGTATTGGCAACCAATATCTGAGGCTTTCTATTAAGATAACAAATAGTAACATTTAGATTTTCATTGATGAATTTAGTGACTAGCTTATCTGCATAATGAATTTTAGAATGGTATCTCGATAATATAGGCGGTATTCAAGATCTGTGAATTGAATATTCTAGAATATTCTGATATTACTCCTTATACTTCTGTATGCATGCCCTGCAGTTTGTACTATTTATGGATGGAATGCAAAATTTGATCCTTAAATAGTCTTGTGTCCAGCTTGAGTAGGAGAAAAATTGGAGGGATGTATTTTTCTGAAAATAAGGTAATGGAATCTTACCTCTAGAATAAGACTGCATCTTCTTAAGGAAACTTTTGGGTAAAATATGTTGGATTATGTAGAAGGACAGACAGCTGGGAACTGTTTTGTGTCTGCTTACACAAAGGTGTGTGTACTAAATGCCTGGATCTATGTCTTGTTAACAAATTTGTGGGGTTAAAACTTTCGGTACCTATACTTTTAACAAAAAAGTTGTTTGAAGACTCCACTTATCTTGTTGCTCAGTTTACAACAATGCTTATTCTAAAATTACTTATTTCATAAGGCAGGACAAAATAAGATCAAATACATAATACAGTGTGAACGCATATAAAGTGCTCACTAAAATGCTAATCCTGTTAGAATCTGGATTGATTGTCTTGTCTCGGAATCTAAGTCAGATGGGGAAAAATCAAGAGGGAATTGGGATAAGTGAAATTTGCAAAGTATAGCATTGGAATGTGTTGATTAGTGACCTAACCTGATTCACATCACAACTTTCTGAGAATAGTATAAATAGGAAATCCCTTGAATTAAACTCTCCATGTACCTGGAGTATTTAGAACTTTCCACTGACCTAGGATATTTCTAAATGTAGTAAAAACACATGGGAAATATTGTTCTTAGGCGGCATAGGATTTTCTTGAATACTTCAGCGATGTCCTACTGTGGTTGACGTGTGGCTTTTCTCATAAATCCGGTGAGGGAAAATGAAGAACTGACTCTGGATGAAATTTGGCATCTGTGAAAGAAAAACCCTTTTAATTTCCTCCTTTCTCATCTTCCTCCCTAGGGAATTAGAATAACTAACCTAAGGGGTTTGATTCTAGGAGAGTTTTAGGGACAATTAGTGGAAGAGTCATTGTTAAAAGGCCACGTATTTAATGTGATTCTTGTTTTCTTCAGAGTGACAAGACCTAGTAAAAAGTAAATAGTTGGGCCATAGTGTGCTTTCCATAGCAGGAATCTGACTACTAGGTTCTTTTTCTCATGAACACTACAACTCACTTGGTTATTGTTTAAGCGAGCCTGGGAGTATGAAAAGCATCAAGTAAAATCCAAAGTTTGATTTAAGTTTAGAAAATTCATCTATCTCCATATACTCCTACATAGCTTACTAAACTCCTTAACATTGAGAAAATAATTATTTCACAGAAACGTTAACACCTAAAATCATTACATTTCACAAATCATAAAGCTTTTGCATATACATTAGGATGCTTTATTCCCATAAAACCCCATAAGTTTGTATATGTAATATTATTGGCTTCTCAACATAAATATTTAAATAAAGTGCACTATACTGAAATGAATGCTGAGCCTACATATTAACAGAAAAAAGAGATTTAGGGCAGCCCAGGTGGCTCAGTGGTTTAGTGCCACCTTCAGCCCACGGCCTGATCCTGGAGACCTGGGATCGAGTCCCACGTCAGGCTCTCTGCATGGAGCCTGCTTCTCCCTCTGCCTGTGTCTCTGCCCCTCCCTCTCTCTCTCTCTCTCTCTGTGTGTGTCTCTCATGAATAAATAAATAAAATCTTTTTTTAAAATTTTTTTCATTTTTTTAAGATTTTATTTATTTATTCATAGAGACACACACATAGAGAGAGAGGCAGAGACATAGGCAGAGGGAGAAGCAGGCTCCATACAGAGAGCCTGATGTGGGACTCATCACACCCTGGGCTGCAGGCGGCCTAAACTGCTGTGCCACCGGGGCTGCCCCCCCCCCCTTTTTTTAAATAGATTTAAAATACAAATCATTTTTTCCTTTGTACTTTAAATTTAGAAAAGGTGGCAAAGTTTGTTATGCTTTTTAAACAAGTTCATGTGATTTCAAATTCAGTTTAACTATGTCAGGAAGAAGTTAAACACTGTTTATCAGATAATTACCCATTTGTAGGGTATTTACCCATTGGGGTGTTCTAACAGGAGCAATTCTACAGTTATACAAAGGAAATAATTTTTTTTTCCCCAGTAATGTCTTATACCTGAAAGTCAATAGAATAACTTCTGTGCGATTTGAAAACAGAGCAGATAGGACTCCAGAGTTGAATCTAGAAACCATAGCTGTGATGTTTTACTCCGCCACCACCTCTTTCAGCAAGATGTTGGGTGGCTCCGGAGGAAGTGCAGCCTGATTGCCCTCTGGTTTCAACTCTCTCACAGATTTGGCCAACGCAAATTTCTTGTTTTTGTTATTTCATGCCTCTAGGAGAATTAAAGTAGATAGACAATGAGCAAAAGAGATTATAATGTTATATTATTAATATATAATTCTGTGGTTCTTGTTCTAAATTCAAAAGTCTGTAACTGCTGTATATAGTGTGTTATAAGAGATTTGTATGGCTTCATAAAACTTCACATTGTATCAATACCCTTCACTTTGGGTAATAGAGCTATACATGCAATTCCCATTAGCTGAACATCTGTTACACAGTTTATTGAAGTTTAATTACGTATGTGATTCTGGGTTGCAAGCAGTTATTTTAAAAGTGCTTTCACTTTAAAAAAAAATAACTGAATAGATTTTTTTTCCTTCAAGCCACTAATGGGATACATATTATTACTCTCTGTTTTATCCCCAAGAAATCTAACACAGGGATTGATCAAGTCACTTGAAGTCATTCAATTTATAAAATGTTGAACTTCAGCTATGTAGGGTCTTGTTCTTCAAAAGGCTGTGCTCATTTTAGCATACTTAAGGTTACTACCTTGTTTTGAAATTTAACAGTTTTGATCACTTGAGAAATTGATCACTTGAAATATTAATTGTGCATTTTTTGAAAAAAGAGTGAGTCATTAGAATATTTTTCTTACAAATAATTATTGTCATCTAACTTATAAAATTTCCAATTTAGGTTAAGAATTAACTCTTTAGAAACCATACCTCTGCTATGTATCTACCATTCTGCAAATGATTCATTTTTATATCTTAGCAATAAAATTATTATTTCCCTTTTTTAAGATTTATTTATTTATTCACGAGAGACACAGAGACATAGGCAGAGGGATAAGAGGGCTCCCTGCAGGGAGCCCGTTGAGGGACTTGAGGGATTGATCCTGGAACTCCAGAATCATGCCCTAAGCCTAAGTCAGACACTCAACCACTGAGCCACCAAGTCGTCCCTATCTTCTTTTTTAAAGATATAAATATTTATAAATAAGTTGGATTTTTTTCAAATATAAAAGTTGGACAATGAAGCAAACTTCCAGGGACAGTAGATTATTCTATTTTTCTATTCAAAATACTGTGTTCTATTTTCCAACTTTACTCCAAAAGGATTTCCCCTAACTTTTTAACTGAAGCCTATACAGAAAAAAATAACAAAAAAATATGTATACTACAGATAGAGTGGCTTTAGTAATCTTTACCTAAATTATAAATTGTTATCTCAAATACTTTTGATTAGACAATTAGTAACATTTTAAAATACTATAATTCTGTAAAATCTCTTATTCATGTCAGATTTTATTACAGATATCAATGATTTTAATAATTTCCCTTTTAAAATTATATATATTTGTGTACGTGTGTGTATATATATATATATATATATATATATATTTCTACAAACTGGAAAAGGGTGTTTATTCTGATTGTTTTTCATAAAGTCGCCCTCATCCTTTGAAACCAATGCTTTGAAATGTCACCATTAACACATCCTTTTATAAGTGTTAAAATTATAATGGGCCCACACAAATAAGTGGGAGGTGCTAATGGGCACTTTATTTTTCCTGAATACAGAATATCTATTAGAAAAGAGATGCTACATAGCTTTTAAAGGCTTAGTGGTTTCTTATTAACTGAATTTTACATGAAAGTCCAAAAAGGTAGCTGTAATATACTTTTATACTGTACAAAGTAGAGAGATGAATCTAGAAACTATGGCATATATACACACACACACACATATATATATATACACACATACATACATATATATACACATACACATATATATACACATATATATAATGTTATAGAAATTTAATGGCAATTATGGGCTTATTTTTCTTGCATATGGATAAAAATTACTTTTTTGTAGATTGTTATGGAACAGCCTATTTCTGACCCAGTTAAATGTTTGTGGACCCTAGACTCATCACACATTCATGATATGTCAGGGAAAAACCTATGTACCCATTAACTTTCATTGAGAATAGCATAAAGATATAACATGAACAATAATAGCTTTAAATTGTTTTGTGATGAACTGTACCATATGTTTCTATCTGGACTTCTCAGAATCCCAATCATCCCAAAGCTTGAACAGCTGCTGCCATTTTGCAGATAATTGCTGTAAGATGCATTTTGTCCTTCCATGTGTTGATTTCTCCTTCTGTTTCTTTAAGTCCAACTGGATGCTTATCACATTCCTTTTGCTAAATGTGTCTGCTTTCCTCCTGAGCTCACTTTGCAAACTAAATACTTTTATCCAGGAAAAATTCCTCCAGGTGTGTATCTTTCCAAGATATATGAGAATTGATGATAAAGATTTATTCTCCTGCTTACTTTGTATTCTCAACAAATATTTAGATTCAGTCTAACCTTTAAAAATGTAGCATGCCTTCCCTTCTTCTCTGAATAATGAATTGTGATTTTTCTCCAGAGTTGCTACGTGATGCAAAGCATGGAGAACTTGTAAACCAAGGGGGATAAGGTTGTCTTTTTGTTGTTGTTGTTGTTGTTGTTGTTGTTGCTTTTAAAAATTTAAAGAACATTTCTAAATCTGAAAAGCTTTTGTTTAAATATTAATTTTAGGGAAACAAACAGAGTTGTATGGCAAAAGAATAATGTCAATATTGAATAATTAGTGATTATCATGAAGCCTTTTTTCTTAAATGTTTTTCACCTGTGAGTAACCTGTTTAATTTTATTTCATATAAATGTATATAATCCTCTGATTTCACTGAGAATATTTGACTATCAGCGTTTTCCTTTAAATTTCTTAACTTCTATAATTTTTGCAGCTCCAAAAATAGTAATTGGCATAATGTAATAGTGTGAAACAAAAATTGCTTTTCCAAACTTATAGTATCATTAAATATATTGAGCACTGTGCCTAAAAGGGTGCTTATTTTCCTTTAAGGAAAGTCAACCTGGGGTGCAGATTTCATTCTATGGGATTACAAAGGTTCTTAGGCTGTACTGAATTAGGACAGTAACACTCACAAAGCCATGAAGTTGGCAGAGATGAGTGATTTCTCCCTTCTTTGAAAATACTCCCTTAACATCAAATATATAGTATTGTGTTCATTTTTTATTTTTTTTAAGATTTTATTTATTTATTCATGAGAGACACAGAAAGAGGCAGAGACATAGGGAGAGAGAGAAGCAGGCACCTCACAGGGAGCCTGACTTGGAACTCGATCCCCAGACCAGGATCATGCCCTGAGCCAAAGGCAGATGCTCAACCGCTGAGCCACCCAGGCATCTCTATAATACTGCTTTCAATGACCTTTTATCAAATATTCTTCTCAAGCATTATTAGAAAAGGATATATCCACAAAATTATTTCCATTAAAACTCAGTGATCAGTTTTGTTGTAATGACCATGCTCCCAAGAGAATTTACCTATCTGAAATGGGTAAGAGTCCAGAAAAGACAACAATGTGATCTGCTTGGGAGAAAAAAAAAAAAAAAGTTTGCAACTGCTTAAATCATATTGGATCGCCCAGGTAACTAGGTTTGATTTGTCTTATTGAAGTTTATTAGCTTGAATCAAACAATGGCAGGGCATTTTTTTTTTATTGACATTTTTACTTTGTCTATGTTTTTCTTAATTTAGAAATAATGGTTTATAGTCATACTTACTAAAGGAGATTATCCTAATAAGGGCTGAATATTGGAACAAAGTGCAAGCTTTCTTGTCATGTCTGTTAGTGAGTTTCACTCCACCCAAATAATACTTAGCCTTTAAAAGACTGGTGACTAGAGTACAAGGGAGAGGTAGTATTTTTTTTTTTCAATCCAAATACAAAATATTACTGCTAAACAAACCATACATTCTTAGGTTCAGAAATTGGTTGAGTATTTATTTGTCTATAGGGAGGATATCACAAATGTGAACTACCAAGAAAATTAGCTTTGGAATACTATTTCTTCCATCTTATGGAGGCAAATCTTGCAAAATTAGTGATTACCTTTGATTTTTCTGACTCATTCAAATATTTAAGACAAAGACATTTCCACTTGGACTATGGATAAATCTCTTTCTACTGTAGTGAAATTAATGTCACATATTTTCTTGAAATCTCTATTGCATAATCAAGCAATTATATAAGAGTTCTGGTTTAACTTTTAAAAAATATATTTTGGGCAGCCTGGGTGGCTCAGTGGTTTAGCATTGCCTTCAGCTCAGGGTGTGATCCTGGAGACCCAGGATCAAGTCCCACATTGGGCTCCCTGCATGGAGCCTGCTTCTCCCTCTGCCTGTGTCTCTGCCCCTCTCTCTCTCTGTGACTCTCATGAATAAATAAGTAAAATCTTTAAAAAAATAAAAATAATAAAAAATATATTTCTAATATATATGGCCATGAGTTATAATTTGATTAATGCAGTGATCTCTGTGATCTAATTCAAATAGATCATGAAATGATGTATGTAAATGTATTAAAATCCTCTTTATTTTTGTGGATTTTAATCTAAATCTTTATTTTTGTGGATTTTAAAAACACAGAATTTGATTAGAATAATTATAATCTGTGGCTTATGATTTAATGGTATCAGTATTTCATGCGGCATTGATATTCATATTTTATTGCACTTAGTTATATCTTATTAACATTATCTTGATATCATATCATGTCATGTCATATCATATTATACATCCTGGCCAGGACAGCCTTAACATTTCCCTTAGCTTGACTAAACTTAAGGTTTTTCCTGATGATAGGCCCCTGACTTCCCTTTACTTCAGAAAACTCTTGAGATTATAAATTCTTCTCTCTACTCCTTTGAGATGTAAATCTTCTTCCAGCCTTTTAAAGTTTTGAAACCCAAAAGTGTCTTTCTCAAGGAGGTAGCATTGATACCTTTGAAATGCAATCATCAAGGAAGATAGGACCCCTATCATTTAGCCTTTTGGAGGGGAGGAGTCAAACTTCCGTTAAGTACCAGTTAGCAAACACAGATAGATGGTCTCATCACATTGACTAACCTTCTCCTTAATGTGCTCCAGTACTTTTCCATGAGCTCATCCAGTTCTTGAAATATCTCTTGCCCTTTATTTCAACTGAATTTATTTCAATTCTTGTTCTTATTTCAATAGCCTTGACTCCCAGGGTCATAGTCTTGAATAAAGCCTTCCTTGCCTAATTCTGTACAATGCAATTTTTCTTTGAGAACTCCAAGAAGTAAAATCTTACCTGCAATCTGTGTTCTTCTTGTGTGTTCCATTCACCTACCTTCCATGTATGGGCCATCACAAGCTGGATTTAAGATTTCTCCTTCCCTTCCATTTTATTTATTTTATTTTTATTATATATACATGAATGTTAAAAATATTATCCTTTCTTTAAAAAATTTAAAAGGCCATTGTGCTTGTGCTTTTCAATTGATAATACCTTAGTAAGATTTATTCATATATTTTTAAAAGATTTAATTTATTTATTCATTAGAAACATACACACAAGCTGAGACATAGGTGGAGGGAGAAGCAAGCTCCACGCAGGAAGCCCGATGTGGGACTCAATCCTGGGACTCCTGGATCATGCCCTGAGCCAAAGGAAGATGCTTAACCACTGAGCCACCCAGGCATCCAGATTTATTCCTATTTTGATTAATATTCACAGCTGTAGTACATTTTCTTT
The DNA here is from genome assembly GCF_053574225.1 of Canis aureus. NCBI lineage: Eukaryota > Metazoa > Chordata > Mammalia > Carnivora > Canidae > Canis > Canis aureus. Next base: position 19,122,095 of record NC_135648.1, read on the forward strand.
TGTGAATATACAACACTCTTATGAATAGGCTTTCTGTACACCTTGTTGTATACATTTCCAGGTACATAAAGTGAGAGCTTTGTTGACTCTGTTTTTGGGAATCAAATAATTTAAGATATATGAGTTATAAAATTTTTAATATTTGGTTGAATGGATTTCCTAAATGGCTGTATTAAACATCAGTTTACACATATTTTCCAAAACTTGATAATGCCAATCTTTGTCTCTCTTTTTTTCTCTCCCTCTTTTTAAAAGAAAATAACAGGTATGCCTTTAAAGGTTTACCATGTTAAGAGCAAAAATTTTCATTACCGTCACTGTGTCTACCTTCAGCTGAGATCATGATCCCAGGGTCCTTGGATTGAGCTTGTGTCCCTGTGTCCTTTGTTGAGCTCCCTGCTCAGCCAGGAGTCTACTTCTCCCTCACCCTCTTACCTTCTCCCTGGCTCATGCTCTCATTCTCTCTTTCTTCTCCCAAACGAATAAAAAAAAAATTAAAAAAATATTTTAAACTTAAAAAATAAAGTGACAAGTCACAATCTGGAAGAAGACAAAAATCTACAAAAACACAAATAAGAGTTTCAAAGGAGAACATATGTTGTCAATAAACATATGAAGAAATCATCGACTTTGCTAACGATCGATGGAATGCAAATCAAGAAAAAAATGTAATGTAGCAACTCTCGAATATAGATCCTCCACCAGTTCACATCCATGACAGTCTTATTATTTATTGTTAATAATTGCTATGCATATTCTTTTGGATTTAATTTAAAAAACCTATGTGTTATTACCAATTAAAACCTATGTGTTATTACCAATTAAAATAAGGGATAAAATTGGTGACATGGTGAATGTATTTCTGAAGGTATTTGTTTAAAAAGAATTCAATTATAAACTATGTTTGCTGTGGTAGAGTTACAACAAATGCTGCATACACATTTAGTATCTAATATTATTTACACTTTAATAATTATAAATATATTATTATATTGCAAACTAATGTATAATTCCCAATTGTACATTAGAAATTATATATAATACCATTGAAATTTGATAAGAACACATTTTATGAAAGACACAAAATAATTATATTGAAAAATCTCTCTATTCCTAAGAATATTATTGAAAAACCCTTTGAAGCTTTTATTCAAGTAACTAACACTGGAAATATCTGGATAAATATACAATAAAGTAGTTCCAAATTATGAAATGAAACATTTTGGATATGGAGGGGATATTTTAAGACTTTGTCCCTTAGAGCAATTTTGTTTACAACAAAATTGAAAAGGTGGTACAGAGATTTCCCATGTACCATTTACCCCTATACATGCATAGCTCCCTCCTCTTGATAATATTGCCAGAAAGGTACACCAAGAATGAACCCACATTGGCACATTCTAATCAACTGAGGTCCACAGTTAACCTCAGAGTTTAGTATTGATATTATACATACTTGGGTTTGGACAAATGTATAATGACATATACCCATCGTTGTCATATTGTGTTTCACTATCCTAAAAAGTCTCTGTACTTTGCTTATTCATCTCTCTCCTTCCCCAACCCTGGCAATCCACTGACTTTTTAATTGTCTATTGTTTTGCCTTTTCCAAAATGTTATATAGTTGAAATCATAACATATGTAGCTTTTTCAGATTGGTTCATGCCACTTACCAATATGCATTTACAGTTCCCCCATGTCTTTTCATGATTTGATAGCTCCTTTCTTTATAGTTCAGAACAATAAACAATTCACCTACTGAAAGACATCCTAGTTGTTTCTAAGTTTTGGCAATTATGACTAAAGCTGCTATAAACATCCATGTGCAGGTTTTTGTGTAGGCACAAGTTTTCAGTTCCTTTGGGTAAATACCAAAGTGTGTGATTGCTGGATCATATGGTAAGATTATGTTTTGTTTTGTAAACAACTGCCAAACTGTCTTCCAAAGCCGCTATACCATTTTGCATTCCCACTGGCCAAGTATGAGAATTTCTTTTGCTTCACATCCTCATTGGAACTTGATGTTTTCAGTGGCAGACTCTTGCCATTGTAATAGGTGTGTAGTGGTAGCTCATGTTTTCATTTGTATTTTCCTAATTAAAACGATGTAGAGCACCTTTCATATTCTTATTTGCATGTGTAGGTTTTTTTTTTGTTGTTCCCCCCCCCCCCCCGTGAGGCATCTGTTACTATTTTGGGGACATTTTTTGGGAGGAGCTTGGGAAGATGTTGGAGGAAGAGGACCCTAAACTCATCCCATCCCACATTTACAACTCAATATCACTCATATCTGTGTAAATAAACCAGACAGCAATCTGAAGACTGGCAGAAGGAACTCCACAACTAAATGTAGATATTAAGAAGGGCATAAAAGGTGGTCAGGAGCTGCCGGCAGCAGTAAGGGAGCCACAGGTATGGAGAAGGGAACGAAACAGTCCCTCCTACCAAGGAGCCTTCACAGAGAAGATGAATCTTAATGTCTTGCTTTGAAAACCAGAGAAGCTGTCTTAGAGTTTGTATAACCAGCAGGAGCTGGAGCCTGGAGCTTTAAAAGTCAGCTCATTCAGCCTTGGGCTAGCCCTGGGGGTGAATGATAGCTGGCTTCCCACTCTTAAAGAGACAACAACACGTGGAGGGGACAATCTAAAAGTGACAGTTTGCACAACACCTGGGGCAAACAGGCGGAAGATCTGTTTATAGTCTTTCAAAGTGTGTTGAGGGACTTTATGAGGAACAAAAGGGCTGGCTGGCAGGCACCTACTTCTCCCCGACCCCTGGCATAAACACAGAACCACCTGCAGGAGGCGGCACTGCACAGACACTTGCTACCTAACCTGCTAGCAGTGTGCATCACCCATGAAGTCTCCTGAGGACTTGCCCACTCCAAGCCTGCTGGCCTCAGCCTTGGGCTCAGTGTAAGTGTTGCTAACACCACATGTGTGTCCTGCTCAGCCACCACAAACAGATGCTGGGCAACCCCAGTCATTGCCACAGCAGGCTATGGCCATTGCACTTTGCGGATCTGGCTAGGACTCGCAGTTCAGTGCAAATTTTGCTTAAGTGCCACCACTCCACCTGGAGCCACCCTATGGTCACACCCCCTTGGAGCCAACCTGCCTGGGTCTCACTAACACCACAGAAAGCAAGCATAGCCCTTAACAAGCAGAGTCAGTGCAGATATCTGGATGAAGAGAAAAAGTGACTCAGACACAATAGCAGGACTCAAGCAACAAACACAGGAGACTCTCCTGAAGTGCCAGGTTCTGGTGAACAGGGGGCACTGTATGGCAGAGTACTACAGGACAACTTCTTCATAAAGTTACTACTTTCAAGAGCAGGTGGCATAGCTGACTTTCCTAACATGCAGAAAGAGACACGGAGAGATAGACCAAATGAGGAGACAGAAGAATATATACCAAATGAAAGAACAGGACAAACATCACAGCAAGACATCTAAATGAAACAAAAATAAGTAATATGCCTAATAAGAATTTAAAGTAATGATGGTAAAGATGCTCCCTGGACTTAAGAAAAGGTGAAGGACATTAGTGAGACACTTGACAAATAGATAAAAAATAACATATCAGAGATGAAGAGCTCAAGAAATGAATTTAAAAATACAATAGATGGAATAAATAGTAGGTTACAGGAAGTAGAGGAATGTTATCGTGACCTGGAAGATAGAGTAATGGAAAGCAATCAGGCTGAACAGGTAAGAAGTTGAGAGACAAATACTACATGATGAGAATAGACTTAGAGTGATACTGTCAAGTGTAATAACATTAGCATTATAGGGATCCCAAAAGAAGAGAAAGAAAAGGAGACAGAAAATGTATTTGGAGAAATAAGAGCTGAAAACTTCCTGAACCTGAGCAAGGAAACAGATCCAGATTCAGAAGTCACAGAAATCCCTCAACAAATTCCACCCAAGGAGGCCCACATCAAGATATATAGTAATTAAGATAGCAAAAAATGTGGATGAAGAATTTTAAAAGTTGAAAGAGGAAAGAAGGCACTTACATTCAAAGAAAACCTCAGAGAGCTGTCAGCTGATTTTTTCAGCAGAAACTTTGCAGGCCTGCAGGGAGTGACACTATATATTCAAGGTGTGTCAAGGAAAAAAATATACAGTCAAGAATGCTGTCTATAACAAGGCTATCATTCAGAATAGAAGGAGAGATAAAGAGGTTCCCAGACAAACAAAAGTTAGAAGAATTCATGACCACTAAAGCAGCCCTACAAAAAATGTTTAAGGGGACTCTCTAAGTGGGAAACAAAAAACATAAGTAAGATAAGACAAATGGGAAGTATGAAAGCAAAAAAATAAAAATAAAAAATTGAATATATCTGTAAAAAATCAGTCAAGAGAAGTAAAAAACAAAAGGATGGAAAATATAATACCAAATATCTGAAATGTGAAGGAGAGAGGTATAAAGGATGAGTTCATAATTAAACAACCATCAACTTAACATAGACTGCTATATGCAGAAATCACCATACAAAACCAGCAACCATGAAAGAGAGAAAGAGAAGGAGGGATCAGAGTAAAATTACAAAGACAACCACAAAACAAGTAACAAAATGACAATAAATACATACCTATTAATTATTACTTTGAATATAAATGGACTAAATGCTCCTATCAAAAGATATAGGGTGTGGGGAGCCACCTGGGTAGCTCAGCTCGTTGGGTTTCTGACTCTTGATTTTGGCTCTGGTCATGATCTCAGGGTCCTGGTATCAAGTCCTGCCTTGAACTCCTCACTCAGTGGAGGAGTTTGCTTGTCTACCTCTCCTTCTATCCGCCTTCCATGACTCATGCTCTCTCTCTAAAATAAATAAATAAGTCTTAAAAAAAAAGATATAGAGTGACAGAGTGGTTAAAAATAAGACCCATGTATATGCTGCCTATAAGAAACTCATTTCAGACCTAAAGACAGTAGATTGAGAGTGAGGGGATGGAGAAATATTTATAATGCAGAGGCATGTGAAAAGAAAGCCAGAATAGTTTGAAAAGTAAAAAGAAAGCCACAATTCTTATATTGAACAAAATAGACTTTAAAATGAAGGCTGTAACAGGAGACCAAGAAAGACATTATATAATAATAATAAAGGGGGCAATTCAACAAGAAGTAACAATTGTAAATATTTATGCCCCCAACATGGGAGCATTCAAATACATAAAATGGTTAACAACAAACATAAAAGAAATAATTGATAGTAATACAATGATAGTACGAGAATTTAATACCCACTTCCATTGATGGCCAGATCAAACAACAAATCAACAAGGAAACAGTGGCTTTGAATGACACACTGGAATTGATAGCTTTAACATTTACATTCAGAACATTCCTCCCTATAATAAAAGAAGTGCATACAGAATATTCTCCAGAACAGATTACATATTAGACTACAAAACCAGGATCAACAAATTCAAAAAGATTGAAATCACACCATGTATCTTTTCTGATAACAGCACTCTGAAACTAGAAATCAACCATAAGAAAATATCTGGAAAGAACACAAATATATGGAAGTTAAATAATACACTACTAAACAATGAATGAGTCAACCAGGAAATAAAAAAATAAAATAAAAATAAAAAAGTATATGGAAACAAATGAAAATGAAAACACAATGGTTCAAAACCTTTGGGAGTCAGTAAAAGTGGTTTAAGAGGGTAGTGTGTAGCAATACAGGGCTAGGCTACCTCAAAAAGCAAGAAAAATGTCAAATAATCAACATAAACTTATACCTAAAGAAACTAGGAAAAAAGTAAATAAAAATTAAAACTAGCAGATGGAAGAAAATAATATAAATTAGAGCAGAAATAAATACAATAGAAAATAAATGAAAGGGGGGCTCAAAATCATAAATCAAAGAGGGGAAATAAAAAACAATATCACAGAAAACAAATAATTATAAGAAAATATGAAAGTATTATGAAAAAATATATGCAAACAAATTGGAATGGATAAATCCTAGAAATATACAACTTATCAAAACTGAAGGAGAAGAAAACAGAATATTTGAACAGACTGATTATCAGCAAGGAGATTAAATCAGTAATCAAAAAACTCTAAATAAACAAAAGTCCAGGGCCAGATGGCTTCATAGGCTAATTTTATCAAACATTTAAAGGCAAGTTAATACCTATTCTTCTCAAACTATCCACCCCAGCCCCCCTCCAAAAAAAAAAAAAAAAAAAAAAAAAAGAAAGAGGAAGGAAAACTTCCAAATTCATTCTATGAGGCTAGTTTCACCGTGATACCAAAATGTGAATTTAACACCTCAAAAAAAGAGACCTAGAGGCCAATATCCTGATGAACATAGATGCAGAAATCCTCAAGAAAATACTAGTAAACCAAATTCAACAATACATTAAAACAAAAAATCACTCACCACAAACAAGTGGGAATTATTCCCTGGATGCAAGGATGGTTCAGTATTCCCAAATCAATCAACATGATACATCACATCAATATGAGGGAAAGGATAAAAACCATATGATCATTTTAATAGATGCTGAAAAAGCATTTGACAAAGGACAACATTCATTCATGATAAAAGCCCTCAACAAAGTAAATTTAGAGGGACTATACCCTAAAATAATAAAGGCCATATATCAAAAACCCACAGTGAATATCATACTCAATGGAGAAAAACAGAGCTTTTCCATTAAGGTCAGGAACAAGACTAGGATGTTCATTCTTACCACTTTTATTCAACATAGTACTGGAAATCCTAGCCACAGTAATTAGAAAACAAAAAGAAATAAAAGGAATCCAAACTGGATCAGAAAAAAGTAAAACTTTCAGTATTTGCAGATGACATGATATACAGAAAACCTGAAAGACTCGACAAAAAACTTCTGGGACTGATAAACGAATTCAGTAAGGTTTCAAGATACAATGTCAATGTGTAGAAATCTGCTGAATTCTTATATACTAACAGTGAAACAGCAGAAGGAGAAATTAAGAAAATAACCCTATTTACAATTGCACCAAAAATGATAAGATACCTGGGAATAAACTTAACCAAAGAGATGAAAGGCGTGTACTCTGGAAACTATAAAACACTGATGAAAGAAATTGAAGATGACACTAAGAAATGGAAAGACATTTCATGCTCATGGAAGAACAAATACTGTTAAAATGTCTATACTACTCAAAGCAGTCTATACATTTAATGCAATCTCCATCAAAATGCCAACAGCATTTTTCACAGAACTAGAAGAAACCATCCTACTTTTATATGAAAACACAAAAGACCCCAAATAGCCAAACCAATCTTGAAAAAAAGAAAAGTAAAGCTGGAGGCATCACAATTACAGACTAAGTTATATTACAGACAATATGTTACTGGCACAAAAATAGGCACATAGATCAGTGGAACAGAATAGAAAGCCCAGAAATAAACCCATAATTATATAATCAATTAATCTTTGACAAAGCAGGAAAGAATATCCAATGGGCAAGAGTAAGTCTCTTCAACAAATGATGCTGGGAAGGGGCATTGCAAGGAATGATCCTTGTAATGCATGTAAGGAATGAAACTGGACCACTTTCGCACACCATACACAAAAATAAACTCAAAATGGATTAAATACTTAAATGTGAGACCTGAAACTATAAAATCCTAGAAGAGACCACAGGCAGTAATGTCTCTGACATCAGCCATAGCAACATTTTTCTAGGTATGTCTCCTGAGGCAAGAGAAACAAAAGAAAAAATGGACTATTGGGACTACATCAAAATAAAAAGGTCCTGAACAGCAAAGAAAACAATCAGCAAAACCAAAGATATTTGCAAACGACATATCTGATAAAGAGTTAGTATCCAAAATATGTAAAGAACTTATACAACTTAACACCCTAAAACCAAATAATTCAATTAAAAAATGGACAGAAGACACGAACAGATGTTTTTCCAAAGAAGACATCCAGATGGCCAACAGACACATGACAAGATGCTCAACATCACTCATCATCAGGGAAATGCAAATCAGAACCACAATGAGATATCATCTCCTACCTGTCAGAATGGCAAAAATCAAAAACAAGAAATAACAAGAGTATGTGGAGGAAAAGAAGCCCTTTTACACTGTTGGTAGGAATGCAAACTGGTGCAGCCACTGTGGAAAACAGTTTGAAGCTACGTCAAAAAGTTAAAAATAGAATTACGCTATAATTCAGGAGTTGCACTACTGGGTATTTACCCAAAAATACAAAAATACTAACTTAAAGGAATACATGAGGGGATCCCAGGGTGGCTCAGTGGTTTAGCCACTTAGCCTTTGGCCCAAGACATGATCCTAGAGTCCTAGGATCAAGTCCCACATTGGGCTCCCTGCATGGAGCCTGCTTCTCCCTCTGCCTCTGTCTCTGCCTCTCTTTCTCTGTGTGTCTCTCATGAATAAATAAAACCTTTTTTTTTTTTTTGAAAAAAGAAATATATGAGCCTCAATGCTTATAGCAGCATTTTTTATGATAGCTTAATTATGGAAGCAAGCCAAGTGTCTTTTGATAGATGATAAAGAAGATATTCATACTCATATATATATATGATGAAATATTATTCAACCATAACAAAAGAATGAGTATCTTGCCATTTGAAATGACATGGATGGAACTAGTGTATAATGCTAAATAAGTCAGTCCAACAAAGACAAATACCGTATGATTTCACTCATTTGTGGTATTTAACAAACAAAACAAAGGGGCAAAGGATAGAGGAGGGTTGGAGGGGATGAGTGAAATAGGTGATGGGAATTAAGGAGTGCGCTTGTCATGATGAGCGTTGGGTGGTATGTGGAATTGTTGAATCTCGTTATATTGTACATCTTCAACTAATATAACACTGTATATTAACTATACTGGAGTTAAAATACAAAAAAAAACCAGTTTTGGACCGTTTTGTAATAGAATTGCTGTGTTTTTAAATTTGTTTTTATTTTTGAGTTTTATAAGTTCTATATGCTCCCCTATGTTTACTGTAGCATTATTTACAATACAATATTTACTGGGTTGTTATGGAAGCAACCCAGGTGTGTCCATGTGTCTACTAATAGGTGAATATATAAAGATGGCTGGAAGCCAAGGGGATTTTTCTATGGTATTTACTGTAGGAACTTCCTAGAGATTCTGGAGGCGAATCTTACAATATTGTGAGGATCCCGCCATGACTGGGTTTCCTTGGTGTTTTTAACTCTCAGGCTTATCTATCCTGAGTCTCCAGGAATTTTTCAAATGCAGTTCAGGGTTTCCTACTGTAGTACTTTTTCTGGGCCAATTTCTGCTTCTGAGTCTGTACCAGCAAGCCATGACTCCCTGAATTCTCTTGTTCTGTCCTTCTCTTCTTGGAAGAAGTGACCTGCCCTGTGTCTTCCCACTTGGATCCAAGAAGAGTGGATTTTTCAGTCTGTTAGGTTTTTAACAAACTGTTGTCAGAATGGAGTGATGACTTCCAAGCTCCTACACATGGACTTGGAAAGTAGGAAGTTTTTTGCTTTTGTAAAGGTTCCAACTAGTAAAAAGGGATTCTGCTATAGGAAGTAGAGGAGAAAGGAGAAAAAGAGCAGATGTGCATGCCAGGTGAGAAAGAATTCGGAGCTCAACATCAGGACTTTGAATCCCAGCTTTGACAAATACTAGCCCCTCTATGATTACTTCCCCTTGACTCAAAAATTTGCATAATAGGAGTAACCATTTTTAGGGTGCTAGAGATTTAAGATTTAATAAAACCGGCATATTTAGAACCATTCCTGATATATGCTAAGTTGATTTTTGCATAGAATTTATATTAGCCTGCGGATATAGTATTAGTTTGATATTAATTATTTGGTATTAACTATTAAATAATATAACTCCCTACTCTTAAACATGTCTTCATAGAACCTTAGAAAGTTGTGCATCATTCATTTTTAATATATTCTTATTCATACCGAGTCTTAGCCTCTTTCAGATTTCAATTCTCATAATTGAAATCCCTCCATATATTTTACAGGAAAAATATAATTTTAGGAATAGAACAAGATCTTATGTTTTCACTGAACTTATAACTCTGAAGACATGGGCATTTACTAATAAACAGTTTATTGTATATTCACAACTGGAAGAGCTCTATAGGATAGAATTATCTATCTTTTCCAAAAACCCATTCAATTCTGTGGATAATTCTAATCCTTTTTAACACACACATACATACATTTTTATATGTTTATATGTTTTATAAGTTTAAATTTTATTTTTTAAATATTTATTTATTTATTTATTTATTTAATTTGAGAGACAAACAGAGATAGTTACAGTGCTAGTGAGAAAGAGCACAAGCAAGGAGGAAAAGGACAAGCAGACTTCTCACTGAGTGGGGAGTCTGACATGGGGCTCGATCCCAGGACCCTGAGTTCATGACCTAACCAAAGGCAGATGCTTAACCAAATGGGCTATTCAGGAGCCCTATGTTTAAATTTTAAATGTTTAAACACACATTTTTCTTTATTTTTTTCTTTTTGCTAGAAAGCCAGATGTACTCTACCATCATTTAATGTAAATAATTTGAATCAAAGTTTTCTTCACCATCCTTATAGTATTTAGCAGTGTAAGTTTCCCTATTATACTTTGAGCTTTCCTTATTTTTAAAATTTTTATTCTGGAATCCAAGATATCTACATTCTTGCTAGTTTTGCACATAAACCTGTCATATTATCTTACAGTCTTCTCTTTTCTATGTGAAAACAAAGAAATTAAGTGTGACATTATAGCAGTTAGGAAACATTTAGCAAAGCAGGGTCTATGGCCAGATCAAGAAGGGCTAGTGAATTATTAAAGTAGTTCAAAGGTTGATTTTTCAAGATACAGTTGATTTTTTTTTCCATATGGCCTTAGAATTGTAAGCTGAAACTGCAGAGGTAACAGAAAGAGCAAGGCCTTTGGCTGCCATCCCTCTTGATTCAAGGGCAGAAAATATTGGTCAAAAATATAAATTTGGACATAGTTACTGTAAGGAGTTATTTTTTGCTTTAAAGGATGTGTCTATAGATCCCTTAGCTGTTAGCAAGAGAAAAGGGATGAAAGAAGATAATTCTAAAAAGTGGATACATGCGAAAATTCACAAGAGTATTTCACACACAAAAGAAAAGTGAAGAAGTAGAAAAAGATTAAGGTAAAGACACAAAAACTCAGTGCACATATAGAATAATATGGGATGATACAACTGCTTGGGGAAGAGGTACTGAGATACTGTATAATTTCAGTTGCCATAACACATCCACAAGATCATTCTTAAATATATGAATATATTTATATATTCATTAATTTCATCTCTCTGAGCAATTCCTATGAGTAATTAGAAAAAATAATTTTGGCCTTTCAGTTTCCTTTCTACTGAGTGTTTAAGCTTTGTGTCTTTTTAAGCACTTTTTTTTTTTATCAGGAATTAAATTTTATCTTTGGGATTCAAGATCTCTTTTTCAGCAGTATCCTTTTTATATTAGCCAATTGAGATTTACATATAAATCTAATATTTGTAAGCTAATATTTTTTCTCTGCAAACACTAAAATCTTAAAAATAATTATTATAAAAAATCACATATTTTATGCTAGTTAATATTATTCTTAAAAGAGCAATCTAGATTAATTTAACCATTTATTTAATAATCATCATTCTGAACATTCATCACTGTAGTTTACAGTGACCTTAGTCTGTTGACTACTTTCAATGTTTTTCATCTCTGATCTCTTTGTCAAAATGTCATCCTCATGTCTCCTGTCATTATCATTTTTGCTTTTAACAGTTAAGTCTATACATAGATCATTTCCTCTCACTCATAAAGTAAAAGCTATTGTCAACTGGGGATTAGTTTGAGTGGTCAGAGTCCTTTTTATATAAAAATGGAGTTATGGAAAGAAAATTAAATGGCCAGAAAGCTATTCTCTGAGTAAGAAAAGCTGCTACTTATTATTTTAATATGTTATAATTATTAGTTAACATTTTATTATATCAGGTGATGTTAAAAAAACAAATTACAATTTAAATAATTGTCTCTGTCTTTTAAAGTTTACAAAAATAAATATTAATCAAGTTTCTTCAATTTGGAAAGAGCTGTAAAAATTAGTTAAAGGATGTGAGCAGCTTTTTTATATTTCAAATCAGTCTGAAATGACTCAGAAAGCTGATTATAATTTGCTTTAGCACAAAGAATATAATCAGAGCTTGTCAAATCAATGTACTTAGAATCATTTTATAGTGCAAGGGACATCTGATGACTAAAGCTGAATCTTATGTAATGACTTAAAATAAATATATCCCTTATCAATATTACAGTAATATGTAAATGTTTTATTATATGCATATCAATTTGTATTCAAACATTAATATCACTATACAATCACTAAATATTCTTCATGGTTCCTTTCCAAGCACTTAGTGTCTTTTTAACTTTATTAGAATTAATTGAAATTTACATATATGTGTGAATATATATATATACACATGCATATATATATATATATATATATATATGTAGTCCCCATGTATGTATGCATATTTGTGATGTATACACACACATATATAGTATTCAAAATGGATGGTGGAAGTAATTTCTTTTTCCCTCCCAAGATCCACAATTTCTTCTAACAGAGATAACAACTCATCTTTGTTCCATATACATACCCCCAGAAATAGTCAGTGCTTATAGAGAACATACTGTACCACTTTAATGAACCATTTTTTTAAACATACCTTGGGGATTGTTTTACATATGTTTATGTAGATCTAAGTAATTATTTTAGTCACGTAATAGCATGTTTCACTGTTACATCATCATTTTATATTGATGAACATTATGTTGCACTCTCAGTAAAATTCATATTGCAAAAACATTATAAACCATCCATCTTTGTATATATGCATTTGTGAAAAAAATTGGAAGTGGATTTCTGGGTCACAGGTATGCAAAAACAAGTATCTACGAGTATGCTTCAGTGACTGAACTTCATGCTAACTTATAATCGCACTTACAATATATTAATTTTTCTTTGTTTCCTAACCTCTTTCAACCTGAGCATTATGAAAGTTTTTAACCAACTTTTCATTTGTTTGAAAGTCATTTAAAAGTATTTAATGTGTATTGCTAGGTCATATGTCTTACATTGTCTAAGGAGTCATTAATCTGTTATTGATTTTTAAGAGGTCTTAATTACAACATGAAAAATACTTAGGATATATTAAACAGATGTAGTTTCAACTTATTCTTGCTTATTGTTTCAGAAATGGAGGTCACAGGTCCCGTCTAGAATGATGAATTTACAGCGACCCTGGCAAAAAGCAAACAAAACCCTCTAGACATATAAAAGAAAAAAAAAAAAAATCATCCAAATCAAATGAACCTTTAAATTCATCACTGAATGCTTGCTTAAATGAACCAAATCATCATTCAACTTTTAATGTTCTAAGAACATAATATATATGTAATACAGGATCACAAAACACACACACACACACACACACACAAAAAAAAAAAAAACACCAGAATGAAAAAAGAATGCCCCTTCCACGAGTAGAACAATGTCCATTTTCTTACAGATTTTGCTTCTTAGATACAATGTTCTGCTGCTCTTCCACACATATTCACAACGGATCTTCATCAAAGGATATGGATTCTATGAAATGTAAATTGTATTTTTGGGGATCACTTAATCGTTTTGATCCTGAACTTGAGTTTTCTGTTGATTTGGGGATTGCTCTGGCCTCCCTTCCCTTCTCTCTTTCTCCTTTCCTTCTTTAATTCCCTTCTATCTTCCTTCTTACTTTATTTTACTTAATTTATTTCTTTTTGTCTCTCTGACTCGTGATCCCTGCTCTTAGTCATCGTATCAGAAAGGCCATTCATGGAAAACAGCTTGGTTAATGTTGACTACAGAGTTCTTATTTCCGCTGACTTTGCTGAGGATCTGCTGAGGCAGGCACCCTCCTTGCCATCCCCTAGCCTTGGGTTAGTCTTCACACCACTTATCATGATGGTTCCTGACATCATTAAGTACAAGGGTTAGTTTCTCACTCTCTTTTCGTCCCCCTCCCCTTGTTTTGGTTTGTTTGTTTTTGTTGTTTCTTGTTTGAGAGGAAAAGTATTAGAGGAAATTTTGCTATACCATCTTTTCTAAAATCCTTATTTTTAACATAGATTATCATTTGTCAAAACAGCATCAGAAATATTCTTTTAACAATATTGTTCTTGAAGAGTAAGATCTGATGTAAGTGCTTCGTGAAGAAAAACACTCTAAAACAAAGAAACAAAAATTAATAGTAAATAAGTTTTTCCATATAAATCATGGAGGGGAAATCATGTCTTGTTAATCTGTTGTTATGTTGTATTTGTAATATTTTAAAGACAGTTTTAGTATGAACTATTCACTACACTTTGAGCTCCTTTTTTAAGAGAATAGTTTTAGAAGATTCATAAATGTATACCATGCATTCATTGTTAAACGAAGCACATATAAAATCCTTGCAGGTATAAAATTCAATCAATAATCATTTTGTCTAGACTAGAGATGCAGTTATAAAACATCCCATTCTATTTGTAACTTAAATATGCCTTTGTGTTTGAAACTCTGGTCTATCATTTTATAAATACTTTCAAATGGCCCCTACCTGGTTACATACATTAAAATTGCCCTGGATATCAAGAATACCAAAGGGACAACTACAACTTCTATTTATTTTATATGTGTGTATTTATGTTCAAGTTAATTTGCTACTTTCATATCAAATACATAGAATCAGAGCACTACAGTCCGGAAAATAAATTTAAAGTTTTCTACAGATTATTGTAACAGAAACAAGACACCAGCTAGCCCATATATACCTACTTTTTTTTTTTTTAACCACAGATTTCTTCTAGATCTTATAAGTAGTATAAGCGATGAAGTGTGTGCTTTTGTCTTATTTTAAATATGAAGTGCCTGGCTCTGAAAGTTTCCATATAACACTGGAGGACATATGGAGTGTTTGAATCTTAATCTACCTAATCATTAGACCAGCTATTTTACTAGAGTAGTATAATGTTTCTCTGTTATTTAAAATTTAAAAGAATTTTAAAGGTGTATAGTATTATTCTTACATACAAATAGAAGACCTTATAAAATAATCCTAAATAAAAGCCAAAAAGCTAATCAAGTCTAAATTTGGTGGAGAGTTCTCATTATTTAAATAGAAAAGTCCAAGATATTCAGAGAACAAGAAACTAAAGGGATTTCTTTTTCATTTTTTTTGAAGTATAGTTGACATACAATAATTTATTAGTTTCATGTGTTCAATGTAGTGATTTGGCAATTATATCTATATATCTATATATCTATATAATCTATCTATCTATATATATATATGAAATGCTCATCACATGTATATTACCATCTGTCACCATACAAAGTTAATATAGGTATTTTACTGACAGTCTTTAACAAATTTAATGTGAGGTTCTTAAAATGTTTTATAATCTGTTTTTTAAGAAGAAAAAAAAAACTTAGAGCATCAAGAAGCCCATTATTTAGACACTGTTATAATACATATGTATTTCTTACCACTTCCCTCTATTTAAATTTGTGAGTACAGATATCTTTTGGCTGAGATCATATGCTGAATTTATAACCTGAAGATGGTAATTAAATTCAACCATGATAGTTTCCTTATAATTGATGTCAGAAAACTTTAAATAGCCACATACTGTCCTATCTAACTTAAACATTTTCATTGATTCTACCTTTTAATCTAGTATGTTATCATTTTTTCCACTGAAAGTATATGTAAATATATATATATTTAAATATGAAAGTCTAATTCAATAATATTTGCATATGCTTAATTCCTCTTGATAAGCTTCTGTAAAATAAATGCTGAGATAAAGAATATGGTTATTTTGAACCCTTTGTTATTGACTTTAAATTTGTTATCAGAAGAATTTATATCTATATGCCTATTCATCAAGCCATGAATGGAGGTACTGATTTTGCCACATTTTACTCTAGTCATTATTTTTATTAAAAAAATACCTCACTGATTGTAGAGTCATACATCTTAATAATAATAGAATTGAAAATGTTTTCTCATCTTACTAAATATAGTATTTTGATTATTTGCCTATCAATAAATTTAGTTCATTTGTCTTTTGATGTATTTGTCCTTTGAGTAAATATGCTTTTGCTTCCATTGCCTTGATATACATACCTATAATATCAGCATTGTTCTATTGCTTTTAACAGAAGGCAAAAGAAAGAGAAGGCAAGGAGGTAAATGAACACGTCTCCATCTTTCCATTGTATCACTTAGGTTCCCTGTTCATTTTTTCCATGTTCAGAAATAACAAAAATAATGAAAGTTGCCAAATGATTATAACCATCTATAATCAGGTTAACATAGATTATTTAGACTTCTACCTCAGGTGCTTTGTGACTGCAATTTAATCGAAAGAAAATAACACTGTCAATTAAAAATAGAGTGAAAAGTGGGTCGTGACTGAAATGTAGTTTCTTTTGAAGCAAAGAAAGTAAGGCACAATTAATAAAATTATAATTGGGCAGTGTGAAAACAGATAATTTGTCTGTTCTTTTGTTCATCTATAATTGAACATGCAGCATTTGAGTAATGACATAAATAAAATAGATGCATAACATTTATTCTGATGAGAATGATTAGTAAAATTATATTTCTAAACTGACTTAATTTTCTTCAGGAATAATGCTAATATGGGATCTGGTTCAGGGTTGCACATGAGATGTAAGAAAAGCTCATCAAATTTCTCTTGATTTATGAAGAGTAAAGAGAAAAAGGCAGATTTCCCCAGGATTGTTAAACTCGGAGATGTAAGTCTGGTTTAGTCCAGCAGTAAAGGAAATGGGACCTGCAATCTGTAAGCATGCCAGCCACCACTAGAAAACAAGTGAGCAACATAAGTCATTCCAGGGAATATTGTTTGCATGATTATAATTCTGTAGGGGAAGCCATAGTTGAAGTACATCTGAGTGTTGTATTGTCTCATGCGCTTCATCAATTCAGAGAAGTAGAGGATTAGAAAGTGATGTTAAGGGCAGGCTTGACCTGAGAACAATGGGGACATAACAGATGTTAGAATTCTGGAAATGGGACGTGGTTTTAGAGCTTTTTGTAAGGACATACATACAAACAATAGCTCAAGGAATTAGAATTTGACAAGTTCACATATGTATTGAAGGTGATTCACAGAAAGAAAAAAAATGGAGAAGGGGAAGGAATATGGGCAGGAGAGAAGGAGAGAAGGATTGAATTATTTAATATACCTGATATAAAATAAAATTCTTAAAAAGTATTTCATTTACCCTCACATCATAACACAAAAATGTTTATAATAATCTACATGTATTAAGAGATTATATGGATATAATTGACCAGCAGTGTTTTTTGGGGGATGATTCTTTGTCAAAAAGTTGTCACTCGTATCCCCTTAAAATAAGAAAATTAAACAATATATCTATTCTCCTTTTCTATTAAGAGAAGTTGAAGTATTCATGGTCCAGACTGAGCAACAGAAAGTATATGATTTCCAGACTTGCTTCATATTTTCAGTAATTAAAAGATGGCATGTGGCTTGCTATTGTCATTATGCCACCTTCCTTCCCCTCTTAGTCCTCCTCTTCACCATCTATCCAGACTCCCTCACCTCTGAGGGGACAGTTGGCTCACCAGCCACTGGCAGGTCAAGGCCTTTTATTTTAATGATAGAGATAATGAGCAAAACATGAAAAACAAAAATGAAGACACTAAGTGTATTTACTACACTTGGAAAGGGTTAAAATCTATTTGTAGAAGAAAAGAGCAGACTCTGAAAAGTAAGGAGGAGTGTTGTTACTTTCTTTTAAATTTTTGTTTTTAACTTTTATTTTTTTGTAGGGGAGAGAGAAGTGAAATAAGTCATAGAATTTTTTTCCTCCCCAAACTGACTTTTTAAAAATGTATAAACACACATGAAGGTAAATTCAAGTAAAATGATATACAAACAATAAAAGTTGAAATAAGATTTTCTGCATCTCTTACCATTAATGTTTTCCAGATTTGAGTCCTGATGTAATACTAGATATTTTTAAAAATAATAACATGTTATGGTTACTCTTCTGAATAATTTTTTATATATACATGTGTCTTAAAAGCCCTTGTCCTAAAACTAACAAATAATTCTTTTCTAGCAATGTCATGAGTTAATTTCAGGATAACCTTCTATCAGGGCAATGATCTGATACATTTTCAGTGTTATAAAATAAGCCATTTCAGATGGAGCTTATGCATTATAATTTTTCTGGGTTCTTGCTTCCTAATTTGTATTACTTGGAGGAATTTGACACTGAAGAAGTACTGTATTTTAGAAAAAAAATCACTATTTTTAGATAAAAAATTCTTCCAGTGTAACGGCTCATATCACTCACCCATTATCGACAAAGAATTTGCATGTGATGTGGAAAAGACAGCTAAGGAAATCCCACCACCCAGAAATAACCTATTTCTCTTGAAGTTCTATCAGTTTTATTTCATATATTTTGATATGTTATTGTTAGGTGCATATGTATTCATGATTGTTACATCTTCTTGGAGGAATTGTTTCTTTTATCATTATGTAATGCCCCTCTGCATCCCCAATAAATTTTCTTGTTCTGAAATCTGCTTTGCCTAAAATTAGTATAATTTATAAATGTTAGCTGTGAATAGTCTGCCCATAGACTGGGTGGATTAAACAACAGAAATTTATTTTTTCAAAGTTTTGGAGGTTAGAAGTCCATCATCAAGGTACCTGCAAGAACTGGGGAAGCTGGTGAGGGAGATAGCAAGGAGGAGAGAGGAAGAGAGAGACAGAGAAAAGGAGAGAGATATTTATTTTTTTAGGCGGTTAAGATAGAATTGGTATTTTTCACAGTAATCCTCAGACATTTTTAATACATATTGTCCAAGGACCACAGGTTGAGTGAGACTCACTGCTAAGGTCTGTGCATATATTAACATATATTAACAATCCTATTTTATATTTGCCATTATTATCCTTGTGTGTAGATGAAGAATCTGAACTACAGAATGGTCGAACTAGCCAAAACCTGCACAGCTAATAAAGGACATAAATAAGCATTTCAATTCCAGATGCTGTGTTTGTAAATAGTGCATAAGACCCCCGTATATGGATAATTGTCAAATGAATTTACCTATGTTGATAAAAAGTAAGTACTTGAAATAAGATCTTTAAAACTTGATATAAAATCTTTATTATTTACATACTACCATTTGTTAATGTTTCAAGCTTTTAAAAAAAATTATTTATTTATTCATGAGAGACACAGAGACAGAGGCAGAGACACAGGCAGAGAGAGAAGTAGGCTTCCCTGCAGGGAGCCTGATGCAGAACTAGATCCCAGGACCCCAGAATCATGACCTGAGCCAAAGGCAAATGCTCAGCCACTGAGCCACCAAGGTGTCCCATAATATTTAAAGTTTTTATTTAAATTCTAGTTAGTTAACATATAGTGACATACTACCTTTAAAAGTAAACAAAAATCTTAAGAAATATAATTTCTAAGAAAATACTTAAAGAATAAGAAAATTTGAAACAAATATTTAGTTTGCTAAATATTTAAACAACTATTTATATATCTAAACTTTTAGATATTGAAAGTGCTGAAAGATCATGTACTACTTCAGGGTCTTAAGAATGGAAATGGAGATTAGTAAAAGTAAAAATGAGATTATTACAGTAATATATGCCCAATCCTTCCACTCCAACCCTATTAAAATCCTACACTTTAAATTGAAGGATAACAATGAATAATAGGGTATTAAAGTGTTGAGTAGAACAGTGCATTTTTATGAAAATACTAGCACTAACGTTTTTCAGAAATTTCAATTTTATCTACTTTCACATTTCCAGTAATGTACAACCTCCTAAGAACTTAGGGAAATAAAAATCTAAATAAGAATGGATTACATGTTATTCACTGAAAACGAGAGGTAACTGAAAAATTAAGAACCCAGTATTGAAAAGGATTTGATAAAATTCAAACTTCAAACTCTTTTAAAGAAATGTAATTTGTTACAAATTATTTAGAAACCAATACTTTCCATGTATTTTCCATCTACTTTTAATTTTAATATAAATATTGCTGGGAATAACTTCCTAATAAGAATGTTGACATAAGCTCAAATATTTGTAAATAATACCCTCATTAATATAATACTGAAAATCACCAGTATTTGCAGAATAGTGGTGTCTCAGAGTTAAGCTGTCAGAATTATTCCTATCCTGAAAGAAAATATTTTATCATCTTTCCTAGACCACATTAAAGTTATGCCATTGTAATTACACCATACTTCTAGCGGTGTGGTACAGTGGTAAACATAATAGCTGCTCTTTACCTTTATACAGTAGTAGTTCATTATGGTGTCCTAGATTTAATAACGGAGGAGCACTTAAGAACAATTCTGTGGCTCACTAGCTGTTTGATGATCAAGTTCTGTTTTCCACGATTTTTGTCTCACCTTTGCCATGTGTACAATATGTCATTTTTGTGCCTTCCATGAAGTCTGTAAAAATCAAAAAGTCAATGGATATGAATGTACACTTTGGAGCTAGAAGAGAATTATTCTAAGCTAAATAAATCCGAGAAAGACAAGTACCAGATGATTTCACTCATGTGGAATTTAAGAAACAAAACAAATGAACAGATAGAAAAAAAGATAGAGGCAAAACAAGAAACATACTCTGAACTCTAGAGAACAAATGGTAGTTACCAGAAGGGAGGTGGGTAGGGAGGATAAGAAAATAGGTGAAGGGGATCGAGGAACACACTTGTGAGGTGCACAGGGTATTGTACAGATGTGTTGAATCATTGTATTCTACACCTGAAACTAGTACTACACTGTTTATTAACTAACTAGAATTTAAGTAAAAACTTAAAAAAAAGGACCTGTAGATCATTATATGTATTTTAGGTACACTTTTATAAATCTCTACTTAAAAAAAATTAAATAGGTGGCCAAGAGGATAAACTATGTCTTTGATAAAGAAACAGCTGATAGCTGTTAATAGAGCCTTTGCAGAGTGGCTTCCTTACAAGGGCTTAAAGACCTGCTCATACAGAATGTTGGGGGTTCCTCTCCTTTCAGCTGGAGTTTACTTACACTGCCTGGAACACTGTCACCACTTCTGCAATGCAACATATTCAGTATTCCTTTTGTAAGGATCATTTTGGGAGAGTTAAAAATGAGAATGTTTCTGAATTAAGTATTCCTGGAAGACTAACACGACATTAATTGATACTGAAGAGCAGAATATCACTTCTGTAGCATTTTTTTTATGCTATACAAGAAAAATTAATACCACTAAATAGTATTTATCACTTTACTAAAGGCATAGTTTTAAAGGTTAATATAGAGTTGTAAATTCTTTAAAAGAATCTTAGTTACAAGAAGGGCACCTGGATGGCTCCAAGGAGCTGGGTGTCCAGCTCTTGATCTTGGCTCAGGGTTTGACCTCAGAGTTGTGTGTTCAAGCCCCGTGTTGGGCTCTGCCTGGGCACAGAGCCTACTAAAAAATAAAAATAAAAAATCTTAATTACAATAAAGATGTGAGTTTAAGCCAATGAATATGATGTAAAAAGACAGAAGCTATTCGAATGTATAGCTCAAGTTAAAACAATATCATTTTATAAGTATGCAACTCTGCTGATATATAATGAAAGAACCTGTATAAAAGATTTTTCTATGGCTGGATAATTTGTATTATTTCTTCTGATACTTGTGTTTTTAGAGTTATATGCAGAAAGACAGAATCTATTTTAGACATGAACCTTCGATTAGAATGTCCCCCATATCCCTTTGGGTGAATAGCCAACTATTAGACAGTTTTGTACATAATATGGTCACCTATCTTTTTCTATAACATGAGCATAGCAGAATTTTTTTTTTTACGATTTATTTATGAGAGAGTGAGAGAGAGAGAGAGGCGGGGGAGGGGCAGAGGGAAAGAGGAGAGAGGTTTTTTTTTTAAGATTTTATTTATTTGAGAAAGAGAGTGAGTATGGGAGATAGAGAGAGAGCACAAGCAGGGGGAAGGGGCAGAGGGAGAAGCAGACTCCCCACTGAGCAGGGAGCTGACTTGATCCCATGACGCTGGGATCATGACCTGAGCCAAGGGTAGACACTCAACCCCTGATCTACCCAGATGCTCCTGAGAGGAGAATCTTAGGCAGATTTCACGCTGAGCATGGAGCCTCACACGGAGCTCAGTCACCTCTTTTGATAAATTTATATATGTATTTCCAGATACAATGATATTTCCATCAGTGTTAGTAGCAGAATGGAGGAACCTTATATATTATACCTGCTGTTTTCATTGTTTTCAGGTACTTCCCTTTCCCGGGACAATACAATCAGTTAAGAAATGAGCACCAGCTTCTTGATCTGTGCCTTTTCTTCTCCCTATGTTGTCTAGTCAGACTTCTTCTTACCTTTCACCCTATACCTCTTCATTAAATCTTACTGATTTTTAAAAAAGATTTTATTTATTTATTCATAAAAGACACAGAGATAGAGGCAGAGATACAGGCAGGGGGAGAAGCAGGCTTCCTGTGGGGAGCCTGACGCAGGCTTGATCCCAGGACCCCGGGATCATAACCTGAGCCAAAGGCAGACGCTCAACCACTGAGCCACCCAGGTGCCCCTAAATCTTACGGATTATGTATCCTAAAGATAACTGAATCTCTGCCACCACTTCCTTCTGCTGGAGATATGTAAAATAAGTCTTCAATAATTGTTTCACTTTAAGATGATCCCCAATGCTATTGAAAATGGGGAAAATAATTACCCTCATTTTCTAAAAAGAGAGACTAAGCACATTTGTAGTGCTTGTTAATGAGAACCCCATAGCCTATCCTTCACTATCCTTCAGGCTAGAAAGTGAAATAATCCATGGGGAAAGTAAGGGGATTTTTCAGAATGTTTAGAATACCAATGTGCACATACCTACTCTCCAACCCCCTTCCTTAATCTCAATCCAAGAGGATTAGATTTAAGCAATCTTTAGCCTACTCTTCTCAAGAGGACTACTTTGCACATCATAGCTGGAAGGTGTGGTTTATATTTTAGATCCATTCCTGACAGATAGATAAGGTAGAGTAATTCTAAAGCCATGTAACTGTCATCGCCTCGCTAGGAAATGGGTGGTAAGGAGAAGGTCTTCAGGACATGACTAAAGATATCTCTGAATCTACAAAATAACCTTCAGGGAAATAACCAGCATTCAAGGGTCTGTGGTATAGACATTGGTTGCACCTACTCCAGATTATAGCAACACTACTCAAGAAGAACTGTCTTTGATACCTTACCATTCTTTCCTTCATTTATTTAAAACCTGACGGAAGAGTATGGCTGCTCCTATCTCCCCAGTATTGGTGAATTTCCTGGACAAGACAAGCTAGATGAACAAAGATTTATTTGGATGAGGTTGATATTTTGATATTAAAATGAACTTTTTCTTGTTGAAAATGATATTGTTCTTTAGCACCTTAAAGTGCCTGGGAAAGTGTGGGGTCTAACCAAGATATTTTTCAGAATGGAGAGAAGTTATGATAAGAGTAAGCTTGAATATATGGTAATAAAAATGAAGTTGTTTTCTCCTTCTAACTTATTGATTTTAGCTCATTCACTTATTTAAGTTTCACCATCACTCTTTATGGTAGAGGTCTGTTTTATTTATTTTTAATTTTTAAAAATATGTTATTTATTTATGAGAGAGAGAGAGAGGCAAAGACATAGGTAGAGGGAGAAACAGGATCCGTGAAGGAAGCCCGATGTGGGACTTGGTCCAGGAACTCCGGGGTCATGCCCTGAACTAAAGGCAGACGTTCAACCGCTGAGCCACCAAGGTGTCCCAGCAGTGGTCTGTTTTAATAGTATATTGACTTCTAACTTTCTCACCTCTAAGGAAAAAAAATGATCTATTGCAGACCAAGCCAGCATTTTCATCCATAAATATGGTTATATCTTAGTCCTTGTGAATATTTTTCAGCTGCTTCTTTTAGCTAAAAGATAAGTGACCAGCTTCTCAGCCTGATTCTCTTTCCCTCTCTAACCTCATCTTTTCCCTGTACCCATATCCCGATTTGAATCTAACCTCCAGCTATAATTAACTCTTTTTTGGTTGAGATATAACTCATATATAACACCATTTAAGGTGTACAACATGTGATTTGATACATTTATATATTGCAAATGGTTGCCATTGTGGTCTTAGCTAATGCCTCTGTCATGTCACATAATTATTATTTTTGAGTGATAGGAGGACAATTGAGATCTACTCTTTTCACTTTTTGAGATATCTAGTCTTTTGTACAATTTCTTCGCCATGTGTAATCTATTATCTATCTATCTATCATCTATCTATCTATCATCTATCTATCCAATCTATCCATGAGAGACACACAAGAAAGAGGCAGAGACATAGGCAAAGGGAGAAGCAGGAAGCCCAATGTGGGACTTGATCCGGAGACTCCAGGATCATGTCCTGAGCCGAAGGCAGATGTTCAACCACTGAGCCACCCAGGTGTCCCTGTAATATTTTTCCTAATACTCTCACATGTCTATCTGTTGGATTCTTACTCATGCTTCATGTTTCAGCTTGAATGACTCTGAGCATTTCCCTAAAGACTTAAGAATGGAGTAGATGTTTATGAAATATGCTTCAAAATGTATGCTTTCATAACCACAGCTCCTATAATATTAGCTTTTGTAGTAATGATAATATTTAGTATCATCCAGTAAACTACAAACTACTGGTAACAAGGAATCATGTTTTTCTTTAGTGCCCATCACAGTACAATTGTAATGATGTTTAACATCTTTCTGAATGATTCACTGAATGGGAGATGGAAAAATCTGCATGGGAGCATAAGCACATAGGCACTTTTGGGGTTGTCCTCCTAATAAGTATATACCAGGCACCATGTGAGATCATTTTATATTTTTAAAAATACCTTTTGCTGCATTGAGATTCAAATGAAAATAAAATTGCATTGGAAGAATTGTTGCTGTATCTTATTATCTAGGAAAGGCTCCCCAAGGCAGGTATGTTTTCTTTATTGAAGTGGCAAATTTAGTTTGTTCTGAGAGACCACAGAAAAATAGAAAAACACAATAAAAAGCTGAAAATAAAAAAAAAATAAACTTTTCCAAAAAAGCCTAACTTAATATATTTCATGGATATTTACGGAAATTTTGCATTATTTTGATTTCCTCTTGTATTTCTTTGTGGGTTTTGCCAAATGCATAGGCTATCGCCCTGCTAATTGCACCCTGCTCTTAGGCTTGACTTCTGCTAGTTTACAGTGATCCCTTTTCAAATTAAAGATCAGAGATTTAGTAATCTTGATGCAGTACTTTCGTAATGTAATGATGCTTATTATTGTCGCTTTTAAAAGTTAATAACGAAAAAGACATTTTTGAAGATAACACTGACCTGACTCATTTAAAAAACAAAATTAGATTACACAATTTGCCTTAGTTCATAACACATGGCCATTAGGTTTCTTAATGGATTTGGAAAACTCAATAATTCCTTGCTCAGATTAGATTTTATTAGATTTAGTTGTCATTCGTACCAACTTTTAAAGATCTGTAGACAGTATAATCAGATTAGAGTCCCAGACTCAATGACTTACAATGTATTATAACATTTTTACTGGTTCTTCACAAGCACATAAAGTCACTTTTTTATTGAAGTATAATTGACAAAAAGTATTATATTAGTTTCATTTATACAAAATAGCAATTCAACATTTGTGTACATTGTGAACTGATCATCACAATAAGTCTAGTCACCATCTGTCACCATACACAGTTAATACTATATTATTGACTCTGTTCTCCATGCTGTGCATCACGTCCTCATGACTATTTGTTTTATAATTAGAACTTTTTACCTCTTGATCCTTTTCACCACTTTTGCCCCTCTCCTTGGAAACCACCACTCTAATCTCAGGAATCTGTGAGTCTGGGTTTTGTTATGTAGTGTTTTTTAGATTTTATTTATAAGGGTACCTGGGTGACTCAGTTGGTTAAGTGTCTGCCTTCAGCTCAGGTCATGATCCCAGTGTCCTGGGATTGAGTCCTGAATTAGGCTCCCTGCTCAGCAGGGAATCTGCTCTTCCCTTTCCCTCTGCCCTCCCCATCACTCATACTCTCTCACTCTCTCAAATAAATAAAATCTTTAAAAAATATATTATATTTATAAGTGAAATAATGCAGTATTTTTCTTTTCTGTCTTATTTCACTTAGCATAGCACTCTCAAGGTCCATCTATGTTGTTACAAATGGCAAGATAGTATTCCTTTTTATGACTGAGTAGTATTCCATTGTGTGTGGGGGGGTATGTGTGGATATTATATCTTCTTTATCCATTCATAGGTCAATGGTCACTTAGATTATTTCCATATATTGGAGATTGTAAATAATGATACAGTGAACATAGGAGTGCATGTATCTTTTTCAAATTTGTGGACTTTTTTCCTTTGGATAGAGACCCAGGAATGGAATTGCTGGATCATATGGTAGTTCTATTTTTTTTTAATTTTTTAAAGAAAACTCCACACTATTTTCCATCATGATTGTACCAATTAATATTCCCTCCAGAAGAGCACTAATACTCCCTTTTCTTTACATCCTTGCCAACACTTGTTATGTTTAGTCTTTTTGATACTAACCATTCTAACAGATGTGATGTAGTATCTTATTGTTATGAGAGATCACATAAAAATAGAAAAAGTTTTGATTTGCATTTCTCTGATGATTAGTGATGTTGAGCGTCTTTTTGTGTATGTGTTGGTATTGTATACCCATTCAGATGTTCACTTTTTAAAGTTAGATGTTTTTTTGTTATTATTGAGTTATATGGAATTCTTTGTATATTTTGGATATCAATTCCTTATCAGATATAAGATTTATAAATATTCTCTCCCATTCAGTAAATTGCCTTTTCATTTTATTGATGGTTTGATATAGTTGTTGGTGGTTTCCTTTGCTGGGCAGAAGCTTTTTAGTTTGATATAGTCTCAGTTGCTTATTTTTGATTTTGTTCCCCTGACTTTGGAGTCAGATCCAAAAAATCATTGTGAAGATTGATGTTAAGAACTTTACAGCCTATGTTTTCTTTTTGGTATTTTATGGGTTTATGTCCTAAATTCAAGTCTTTAATCCATTAATTCACATCAGTTATGTTGTGAGGAACAGGAAGGACATGGGCTACAGGTCCTTGTCACTTACACTTCTATCCTTTCTCAGCCACTTAATAGTAGTACTATCTTGGGCAAGTAAATTTACCTTACTGTATTTACCTCTGATTCCTTGTCTGTAAAAGGTGATTAAATTATACAACCAAGCTCTTAGTGCTGTTTCAATTTATAAAGTGCCAAGCACATAGTAAACCCTCAATAAATGCAAGTTATTATTATTTCTTTTAATGTAGCTAGAATCTAGTATGTAGAATTATAGCTCCTACATTATCTTTAATTTCAATTCAGTAATAATGTACTGAACTACAGTGATATGAGACACATGCTAACAAATGCAGGAGTTTTAGTGTATATATATGATTTTCATTTTTTTACTTTAATTTATTATTATTTTTAAAGATTTTATTTATTCATTCATGAGTTATAGAGAGAAAGAGGCAGAGACACAGGCAGAGGGAGAAGCAGACTACACGCAGGGAGCCCGATGTGGGACTAGATCCCAGGACTCCAGGATCACACCCTGGGCCAAAGGCAGGTGCTAGACTGCTGAGCCACCCAGGGATCCCCCTGTATATATATATATATATATATATATATATTTTTTTTTTTTAATTTAAGGTAATGCCCCTGACCTTGTGAAAATATGAAATAATTATCAAAATAATTATAATATCTAACTGGCTATCATGAATGCTATTGTAGTTCAAAATCATGAGGAACCACAGTGAGCAATGCTCCATTAGCTTACTGTATTAGAGATAAAAGTAAAGGCTTTATAGAGAATATGTCACATGTGAAATACCTTTGAAAAACTGCAAAAGAATATTAAGTGATGGGATGAATGGAGGATGGGATGAATTGCTGTAAATTAAGGAAGTAATATCAGTAAGCATCCAAAGCAAGGTAACACAAAGTATGTTCTAGTAATGAAGATAAATAAAGATTAACAAAAAATCATTTATAGATAGACAGGTGTATTAAAATTAAGGATATCCTGAGTGCCAAGATATGGTCTATGTACTTGCCTTACTTAATAGGCTACCAGGAGACATTGAAAATAAGTCTGTTTCTGCAGAGTCCCACAGTTTTAAGGTGATTAATCTAATGGAGAATACAACTAAAAAGTTATAGTAGTGGTTTAAATGGGATACAATCCAGATTCAAGACAGTGTAATGGTAACTGAAAAGAGGAGATTGACTAGAAATTTCTACCTGACTATACACGTTTATTTCTTTCAACCATATGCAATCAAAGATTAACAGTTGATTTAAAACCTTTGCGGTAGGGAGAAGAGTGTACCATCATCAGCGATAGAAAACTTGAAAGAGAGAGTTTTAGGAATGGAGGAACTAGTGGCAGAGCAGGTAAAAAAAAAAAAATCACTGGAGAGAGAAGAAAAATAGAGACATAGGGATTAGTTTGACAGAGTCATAATTGAATCTGTGGATCTAGGTAAGAACTTAAAGGCAGGGACTTAGGAAAAGAAGCAGCTGGAGTCCCCAACACCTTTCTAAGAAGTATTGTCCTGCAGAAAATGAGAGCATTAAAAAGTCAGTTTGAGAACTGGCAGTGTCCAGTTTAAAATTTTGAAGAAGAAAAATGTCATACTTTTGTCAAAAATTAGCTATTTTACCAAATTCCCTATCCCTGAATTCAGGATTTTGGTTGTGCTGCTGATTTATAGTCTGAACCACTAATTATAATAAATGTAGCAGTGTATAACACTAATATTTCAGAAAAGATTGTAAAATGGGATCCCTGGGTGGCTCAGTGGTTTAGCACCTGCTTTCCACCCAGGGCATGATCCTGGAGTCCCGGGATCGAGTACCACGTCGGGCTCCCTGCGTGGAGTCTGCTTCTCCCTCTGCCTGTGTCTCTGCCTCTCTCTCCCTCTCTCTGTGTATCTCATGAATAAATAAATAAAATCTTTAAAAAAAGAGAAAAAAATTATAAAATGATATTCTTAATGATACTGAAATTTAAATTCTAAGTATGATGGGCTGAGTCTTAGACCTCGTTTACTAGCACTAGCATATTCCCTGGCACCTATCAAACATTGATCTAACATGAATTCAGAATCTATTGATCATCATACCTCAATCCTTAAAGAAATTATTCTTTTGGTATTATTCCTTTTGGTATATTTAATAATCTCTAATTCCATTGTACCCCAAAAAAGTAAATGACCCCTTTGATAGCCCTATTTTATCTAAACTTCAAATGTGAGGGTTCCTAAAAAATATGTTCAATCATAGCAATCACAGGCTTTATTAACAATGGTATTGGTTAGTTACTGCCATAACTCCAAACTTAATGATTTCAAGCAGTAATTTAATTTCAAGTTCAGTATTCTTGTGGCAGTTACAACTTGACAGGAATAGGCTGGATTTCAGGCTCTAAACTTCAGGTTGGATTGGAATCTGTTCTTTATGTATCCTATTCTCGAATTTTTGGAACAACATTCTGGAAACAGAATTTGCCCAGAGCATATGGAATGCCCCATGTAAACCATGTTGAGATTCTGACTATCTGGGTATTGTTCTTATTGCAAATCATTTGTGCACAACAGACAAACACCAAGCGCATCCTTGTCAAGCTTCCACTAAAGTCACATTATTAATATGTTATTGGTCCAAGCAAGTCACATTTCAAAGCCCAAAATCCAATGGTAGTGATGGAAATTCTGACCAACAAGAATCCATGTCAAAACTACAAATACTACAAATATTACCTTGGAGAAGTGAGATATCTGGACCAATAATCGATTCCACTAGAACACAGGATCTCTCACCTGCATCTCCTCAGCCTTTTCCTTAGGTACTTTCCTTGCAAACATCTATAAATTGTCAACATTCTCTTTGACTATAATCACCAAAATGGTGATCAGAGTGCTCTTTTTCTAATAAATAATAGAATATCTAAAGATATGTGTTAAATATCAAAACTGGCATAAATAAAAGTTTTGTTTGTTTAATTCATGCTAATGAGTCAACAGTAGAAACTGCACTATTTCACGGCTTGCATCTCTAGCATGGTACTATTCATGGACTTTGTCATTCTCTCCATCCACAGTGTTGGAATTTTTGTCATCAAGTAAATTCTCTGCCTTTATAATTCATCTTCTCATGTGTGTTCAGTGATTTTTGTTGCATAAAAAGATGAGTTCATTGAATCATTAAAAATACACTAAGCACTTACATATATTTGATATAGTGTAAATAAATCATTGACATCTGTGTTTCCTCTTGATTACGCATTTGTCATATAGTGGACATTAGATGGATTCCATAGTGAGATATACACAGTTTTAAATATAATAGTGTCTGCTTATTAGATATGTGCTGTTGGGAAACATATTTAAATTCCTCTCTTTCTTTATGCCTAAAATGAGAATTATAAATCTACTTCATAATGTTTTGTGAATACTAAATAAGGTACATAAATTATGTGGTCTAATGTTCAGTACATTTAGTTACTAAACCTTTTTATCCATTCTTCAACAGATTTAACAATATTTTCAAAAATAAAAAAATAAAAAAACAATATTTTCACTGCTTTGCAACAGCAATAATCAATAAACCCAAGAGTCTATTTTTATATCAGATTTTCCTTACATAAGTTCTGGCTGTAAATTTCTCTCTTTTTTAAATATTAAAGTTGCATAATATTCACTTTTTCTCTTAAAATCCTCCGTTTAAATAAATAAATAAATAAATAAAACCCTCTGCTTAAAAGTATTCAAGGTGATCCTTTTAATATTTTCTGAACTTTTGATCTAATGACTGCATGAAAACTGTACAAAATTGAAATGACTTTTTGGTAATTCCGAATAGTGTTATTTTTCTAGTTTATTTTATGCTTTGATGTTCAAAACAGATAATTTTATAACTATCACAAAATGACACATTATTTTTAATTAAAGTTAAATAGTTGAATCAATTGATTTTTAGAAAATGCTGTTCTAGTCCTGCAAGAATAATTGTCTTTATCAACAATACATTATATTCTATTTTTCTTATTGTACTTTCCTGAGCAATTTTACAGAAGAATTGAGGTACAAATGAATAAAACATGTGTTTATCACAGTGGGTGAAAGAAAAATGACAAGTTTCACATCTTCTTTCCTTGGCAGCTGTCAGACAGGGGAGGAGTCGAGACGGTCAGAAAATGGAATGACCCATCAAAGAGATATATTTAGAAGTTTTTTTGTTTTGTTTTGTTTTGTTTTGTTTTGTTTGTTTGTTTGTTTGTTTGTTTTTTTGGCTTTCCTAAGAAGTTTTTTAAGTCATACTACAAATGGGAACAAAGACAGAGACACTAAATGTATAGGAGTTTTTAATTACATGCTTCATTAAAATTTGGCTATTTTCAATGAAAAACTAAAAAAGTAACATATATTCATTACATAGCCTATCATGTATACTTTTCTGATTAAAATAACAACAAATATTGAAACATGGAAAGGCTTATGTTTACAATTGTAATTGCACAGCTCAAACCAGTTAGAAAACAAAATTGTAGTAACTAGAACTTTGCAAACTTGGGAAAATGTACAAGGATATACTTGAGTGCAAAGGAAACTATGATGAAAGCATCAAAGAAGAATATCTACTAATAAATACTAATGGGAAAAATTGAATTGTGGAAGCAATATGATGGGTCCAGTAGTGGCCTATTACTGATTAAAAATCCCTACTAGTATTTTTAAGAATTACAATAACTGCCCAGAAGGCAGAGAGATGTTAATCATAAACTAGAAAGAAAATTTGTGTTTTATATCAAAAAGCAAAAAGAATATGCAAATTTAAAGATATATCATTATACTTTAAAGTGAAACATATCTGCTTATTATATTCACAAGATATTTTATAATGTCTACTTCATCCAGTTAAAAATATTGAGAAGTCTTTCATAAAGTCATTAGTTTTAGTATGACACCTTTTCATGAAACTATTTTTCTTGGATGATACCTTAAAAAAATACAATTTGAAAGTTTGCAATAAAGGACAAAATATATAGGGACACCTGGGTGGCTAAGCAGTTGAACGTCTGCCTTCAGCCCAGAACATGATCCTGGAGTCCCAGGATCGAGTTCGACGTTGGGTTCCCTGCATGGAGTCTGCTTCTCTCTCTGCCTATGTCTCTGCCTCTCTCTCTGTGTTTCTCATGAATAAATAAAATCTTTTTAAAAAATTAAAAAAGAGGAATATATATATATATATATATATATAAAAATTTAAGCAGGAGAAGAGATACCTGATAGATTCTTGCTGCTGCTCTTCAGATATATGAGTATTTCAATGTAGAGGGTGGGGGGAGTGCAATGATTATAGTTTACTAGTAACTGAAAGTCATTGGAATCGTTAGAAGAAGGTCAAGTACTTGAAGGACTTGAAAATCTGTTATTGGAGAGCTAAATAACCTGTAGGTCCTTGGATCTTTAACATATATGTCAGCTTAGGTAGAAATTTACCTATAGGCAGAGAAATAAACTGAATTATCTGCCAAGTCCCTTTTACTTTGATGCTTGATTTTCACATAAAGAAATTGAAGGTACTGTTGGATTAACTTGCTCAATTTTCTCTTTACAAATCAAACAGTTAAGCACTTATGTGTAAACTGAAATTTTAATATGAAAAGGTACTGGCACAAACCCTCCTAAATGTTATTATGAAGCTATAGCAATGGAACTTATGGGACACATTACTAAAAAGTTATAAAATAGGATCTAAGGCATAGCATCATACTTTAATTCTCCAGAAACATTTTAAGTTGGTTTTTTAATGGCTACAACACAAAGAGGCAATAAAGCAATAGAAGATTATGCACTTTTATGAGTGTCCTGATGCAAGGTGTAGTGTGCTCACAAAGTACAGAATTGCTAGGGGTTATATATTTCCCGTGGCTTTCAGAAAAGTCATTGATTCCATGACTTAAAAAATTTTATTAATACCTGGAGATTTTTGCGTATAACATGAAATAAGAAAAGGTAAGATGAGGCAATTATAATCACTTTATTGGCAGGTGCAAGAGTATTTTATATAAATTACAAAATTACAAAGGAAGCGGATATAGTAATTAACA
Source organism: Canis aureus (assembly GCF_053574225.1). Lineage (NCBI taxonomy): Eukaryota > Metazoa > Chordata > Mammalia > Carnivora > Canidae > Canis > Canis aureus. The sequence goes on from NC_135648.1 coordinate 19,155,473, forward strand.
ACCACAAACCCTTAAAAACTTTAGTACCCTAAATTCCATTAAAAAATCCACAATAAAGAGGAAATTAGAAAAAACATCCTTTAGCTCATAACATTATTAAACATTAAAATTTATAGTGTAAAACCTTGTGCCAACTGTAATTTAAATCAGTTTACAAAATTTAAATACTATCTTGTCTCCCAAATAGATATTTTTATAGAGTATTCCATCCTCAGAGCTCTCATTCTTTTTTTCTGTTCTTTCTTGATTACTGTATTTATTCTCAAACATCAGGCTATGTGCAGATAGTGTGCCTTTGAGTTTCATTTCCATGACATTTCTTACATTTATGGTAATGTATGTTTCCACTGCCACTACTCTAGGTTGGATTTTCACTGTTTTTAATGAGGTTGAGCAGGTGTGTGCACACAGATGCACACACATTTTCTTTCCTTCTCTGATTAAAGATTAAGATATCTATATTTTATCTGAATAAAACTTCTTTACCAATTTTTGATCACTTTATCTCATTATTTTATATTCTTTTTTTAAAAAATATTTTATTTATGTATTTATAAGACAGAGGCAGAGGGAAAGGCAAGCTCCTCATGGTGAGTCTGATGTGGGACTTGATCCCAGGACCCCAAGATCACTGAGCCAAAGGAAGACACTCAACCACTCAGCCACTTAGGCGTCCCTCCTTATTTTATATTCTTGAAATATCCTTTTTCATATTCTCTGACATAAAGTATATGAATCACACCCATTTAAATTTCTTCAGGAAGATTTATAGAAGGAATATTCTTTCTTTGTGTTAATACATTATTTTGCATTAGATATTTTATTATATTTTTCACATTCTGCCTACATTTCAATGTTATTTGTACTTATCTCTGCTCTTAGATTGTAACTACTTAAGATCATCTTTTCATCATTGTATTTACCAAAATAAGAGGTACTTAGTACCTATTTGCTGAATTGATTTGAATTTGCAAGATAGTTATAGTTCCAACTTAGTAATTGCAGTGGAAGAGAAAATTGAAACAAAACAAACAGATCTTTAGTGATTTTTGTAGAATTGTATCATTTAACAATGTCAAAAATGAAGTTGAGTGCTTAAATTATTTGCAAAGTATTTTTTTTGACACATATTCAACAAACATTGATTAAATATATATGCTGTGCCAAGAACTATATCACTATTGAGATACAAAGAGCTCAAAACTCTTTCATGCATGGACAAATTAAGCATGCCAACAATCAGTAACAGTGCTCTGCTATAAATACAATCCCTTCAGGCATCAGATCATCTGGTGGCATAGAGTAAGGAGTTCCTATCTCTGTTAGGGGTGTCAAGGCCCAAAGGAGTTCACAGTGGTGTCACGTGTAAACTCCTGACATTTTTAGCTTTTAACCAGATAAAATTCTGAAGTAATCAATAATTTAAAGACCTCCATAAATATTAAAGCAGTCATTTTAAAAATATGATCTTGAATAGCTACAAAAAGAACAATTTAATTGCTGAAGATAGTAAGTAAATAAAATATTGCTAATCCAAAGTGTCTTAAAGTTTATTTTAAAAATGGTAAAAACAAAAACAAAAACAAAAAAAAACCTTCTTGCACACAAAAATCAACTGAAAATGGATTAAAGACTTAAACATAAGACCTGAAACTCTAAAATTCCTGGAAGAAACCATAGGGGAAAAGTTTCTTGATGGTGTTCTTGACAATGATTTCATGAAGTTAACACACAAAAGAACAGACAATAAAACCAAATATTAGACAAGTGGACTATATCAAACTAAAAACTTCTGCACAGTAATCAACAGATTGGAAAGACAACCTGTGGAATGGTAGAAAATATTTGCAAACCATCTATCTGATAAGGAATTAACATCAAAAAAAAAAAAAAAGGAATTAACATCAAAAATATATAAGAATCTCTTACTACTCAACAGCAAAAAAGAAAAAAAAAAAAAAACCTCACAAACAACCTGATTAAAAATGGCCAAAAAATTTAGAGATTAAGAAGACATATAGTTAACAAGTAATGTAAAGGTGCTCAATTTCATTAATTATCAGAGAAATGAAAATCAAAATCACAATAGTTATTATCTCATACCTGTTATGATGCCTATTATAAAAAAAATGACAAGTGTTGGTGAGGATGTGGAGGAATTGGAACCCTTATATACTGTTGTTGGGAATGTAAAATGGTGCAGCTACTGTGGAAAACAGTATGGATGTTCTTCAAAAAATTAAAAATTGAACTACCATATGATCCAATATCGCACTTCTGGATATATAAATCAAAGATAGCATATCAAAATATATGTGATAAACATAAAACAGCATTCAGAGAGTAATTTATATCATAGTATTAAAAAATAATACTAATAAAGAAAAAGATCTAATATTAGAATATAAGGTTTGCCTTAAGAAAATAGAGAAAGAAAAGTCAAATATAACTAAATCAAGGAAAAGAAAGGAATATAATTGAGAAGAAATAAATGAAATTGAAAACACAAAACATTATAGAAAATCAATGGAAACAAGAGCTGCTTCTTTGAGAAGATCGATAAATTGATAAACCTCCAAACTACATTGGCAAAGAGAAAAAATCAATTATAAATATTAGTGATTAAGAAGACATTACTACTGTCTCTATAGACATTAAAAGTATAAGGAAATATTAAAATAAAAATGCCCATAAATTCAAATACTTAGATGAAATGAACGAATTCCTTAAGGATGCAAACTGTTAAAACTGACTCAAAAAGAGATAGTCTAAACATCCGCATATCTATTCAAGAAATTGAATCTGTAATTTAAAAACTTCCATAAACAAGGTCTCCAGGGACAGGTGGTTTCAGTGACAAATTTACCGAACATTGAAAGTGGAAATATTACCAGCCCCTGCGGTCTCAGCTGGATAATAGAGGAGGCCATGGTAGGGAGTGGGAGAGGATATAGAAGCAGGGATAGTGTTGAAAACCCAATTGATTTAATAGGAAGCTTTCTTATACTTACCAACAGATTAAAATTGTTAGAATCTTTCAAACTCGAGAGAACTTTTACTCCCCACCTCAAATGTATCAAAACCATGGTATTACACTGGCTGTGACTATTTGGAATGTTTTTCTATTCATATTCATGTGATTCAGCTTTTTTTATTTGGGTATCTGCTCAAAGGTCACCTCCTTAGAGAAGCTCTCCCTTCTAGAATAGAATAGTCATGGAACATTTTCTTACCACTTAATTGACTTTATTAGGATTCAGCACACTTGTCATTATCTTAGATCATATTATGTATTTATTACTTTGTTTTACCTACTTATGCTAATGCTGTAATCTACTTGATTTGACTGAGAGTTTTCATGTTTGTTCATCACTATTCTTGTTTATCTTTTTCATTTCTGCTTTTTGGCTGAAGAGCAAAGGTAGACTGTGCAGATATTAAAGGACTATTTTGGTCAAAAGCATATAAAAATGGCGGCTAGGCTCACACAATCATTTTAGAACTAAACTGTCTTTACAAATTTATGTGGTGAGTCAGTATTTGATTTGGGATCCATGGGTCATCTCTACAATGGGGAAATTTTGGGTTGCCCCCAGGTACTTTTCCCCTTGTGGCTCTAAGAATTTTCCAAAACATGGGACTAACATCTACTGAGTACTAGTCATATCTATTATTACCCCCTGTGCTTTTTATGTAGTAACACTATTGTTAAGATATACTATAAAGTCTCCTATTTTAATTCATGTAAAGAGAAGGATTATGTAGGAATAAAAGAAGGGTGATGCATATTAAAGTTCTCCACACATTTTTATATAACTTATTAGGAAGATACTAAGTTGTACATGCATTGTGAGTGTGTGTGTGTGTATGTGTGTGTGTGATGCCCTAAATAAACAACTCATCATGTTGAACAGAAAGATATTTCAAAGAACACACTAACAAGGAGTTGATTCTGCGTTCAAACACTATGCTGAGAAGTGAGGCATTATTCAGTCCCAAGGATCAGCTAGTGACAAAACCTAGGGAGACAAGCGTTGAGGCAGAAGCTGAAGGTATTGGTTAACAGATCATCCACAGAAGTGGAGATCCTTACTACTCTTTAGAAAAGAACCTATTTTTTGTGGCTTATCCTAGTTGACTCTACCAGTACTTTCTCATATTTATCACTTTCTTCTAGTACCTTCCAAGTGCTTAATACCATAAATCTATCCATATTTCAAGAACTGGCATTACTTTCCTCGATTTCAACATTCATACATTAGTCATATATGGCTTTTCCTTGTCTTGACTTCTTCACATTAAATGACTTTACTATTTATTCTACCCCAACAAAATATGACCATATTCTAGAATTTACAGGAATCTAAATCTGCTCCAGTACTCAGACCTTGATTCAAAAATGTCACTGTCTTAATTTCAATGTATTTTTATTATTTATTCAATAATCCACAGCAGTCCTAATCTCCATCCTAGTAAGTTTTTATTCTTCTTTGTCCAAAAGTACTGAATGGGGATCCCTGGGTGGCGCAGCGGTTTGGCGCCTGCCTTTGGCCCAGGGCGCGATCCTGGAGACCCGGGATCGAATCCCACATCAGGCTCCCGGTGCATGGAGCCTGCTTCTCCCTCTGCCTGTGTCTCTGCCTCTCTCTCTCTCTCAATCTGTGTGTGACTATCATAAATAAATAAAAATTAAAAAAAACAAAAGTACTGAATGCTTTCCTTTTTAGCCTATATGTATGTCAATGACCCTCCAAATCTGTATCTCCAGCCAAGGTTTTTCTTTTATTTTTCACGTGCATCTTTATTTAGATTTCTGATAGACACATTTACTTTCTCCTCTTATTTTTCCTCTAGTGTTTTCCATTCTCAGTATTGACACCGCTACCTAACCAGTACCTTAGGCCAGAATTTAAAGTATAATCTTTGACTCTTCCTGGTCACTTATCCCCCATTTCTATCAGTTGCTAAACATTTTCTAATTAATGGCTTAAATATTCCTCAGGCCTACTCTCACTCTCTTAAGGGTGCATCTTATCATGGCTGGAATTCTCTAAACAATATTTCATATATTTTCTCTACACATTCTTTTTAAAAAATATTTTACTTATTTATTATGAGAGAGAGAGAGAGAGAGGCAGAGATACAGGCAGAGGGAGAAGCAGGCCCCAAGCAGGGAGCCCGATGTGGGACTCGATACCGGGTCTCCAGGATCATGCTGGGCTGAAGGTGGCGCCAAACCACTGAGGGGCTGCCCTCTCTACACATTCCTGAGACCCTTCTGCTCTTTTCAATATACTGAAGACAATGTGATATTTTGGAAATGCGTAGTTAACCAAGCAAACCCCTGATAAAACTTGGATAACTCAGATTATAATAATAAAATTTTGGAGACAAGCTAAATGCTCAAATTTTCATACAGGGTTTGGCCATAGTGGAGTGGGAGGAAGGTGATGTGAAGATGGACCTGGGCTCCAGGCCAACTATGCCAGTTGTACAGTTACCTGGGGGTACTTCTATCAACTCTCTAAGGCTTCATTTTCCTTATTCTTAAAATAATACATTTCATGCTGTTAGATTTGAGGAATAAGCCAAGTAACTTAAAGGCCAAAGTAACATGAAGTCCTCAGTTACAATTATTTCTATTCTTACTTTATAATAAGAATCTGTCAGTTTTGTGAAGTAAGGTAGTATGTATGCTAGTATATTCTCTTCCATCAGAGTGGACTTGCTTTCTCTGCAGCTTCACCCCCTGGCTGTGCAAGAAAACTTGGTACTTTGGTTGCCCATGGTCTATGGTCTGCCCATAGCTCCTGACAGAGCTGATGTAGCTGGTAAAGTTGTATCTGAGCTGAGATACTTAAAAGGACAATAAGCTCTAGCTGAGTTTATTACCTCTTATCTCACCATTTCAATTTTATAGGAAAAAGAATCTTTCTAAGTAAGACTAAATTGGTAAGAACAACCAAATAATTCCTGAGTAGTATTGAATAACATGAATGTCAGTTGTGTCACAAGGCTTAACCAGATATAAGGTACAGGCCCTAGAAAATTCTTTATTTGAGGTTTAGTTAAAATATAATTGAAAATGGCTTGGCTAAAGAGATGCTACAGTGGCCATGATGATTATTTTTATAATACTGATACCAGGTTTCAAAGAATCATAGGCACTGAGCCAATACTAATGATATATTAGTTTTTAATACAGTACAACATACAAGAAATCAGTAATGATTTTATTAACAAAAAAAATAGCAACCAGTTTAGTCTGTATATTCCATTGACTCAGCTAGATCTTTTTCCCCTTGCTTTTAAAAGCTTTGTCACAAACATTGACTAGAAACAACTTTTAATTACAGAGGACTACACATACTATTAGTTATTTCATTCTGCTATTTGGCCATTCTTTATTAATTTAAATTAATAATTTTAAAAGTAAAAGGAAATCTGTAACATAATGAAAAACGGCTCAAATGGGATTATTATTCACTTGATCATGTTTTAAATAGCCTGCATTTATATAAATTTATAGTAAGAGAATGATTAAATTTGTGAATTTTTCTTAATCTTCAAGGACAAGTGTGCAGAAAGAAAAAATATGTATTATTTTTTATCATGTTAAGAGGACACATATACATTACACAGTCTTATAAAAATTAATTTAATAAAACACTAATGGGAAGAACCTCAAATAGATTTGTGGGTCACATAAGGACACATATTTGATGACATAATAAGGAATTCGCCATAATTCAAAACACTCGACTTAAAAATCTTCATCAATAATTCATTTCATCCATTCATTCAAAATAGGAGTGGGCAGCAATTGTGAGAAAGGAATTTTCCCAGGTGTTTGGCATTCAGAAATTGATACATTTTTGTTTTTGTCCTTAAAAATGTTGCTTTGGGAATGACAAAGTCCTGATAATTTATGGCCATACAGAGTGATGAGTATAAGCTCCTCAGTATAAAATGGGGGTAATAATAGTGTACTCCCTTCAAATAAATGGGACCATATAAATAAAACTTTAGTATTGGACATATTAAGAGAAGGTTCTCACAGTTAATATTAAAGGTGAGTGCAAGGCTCTAGCTTATACAGAGAAGGGTGATTTTCTGGGAGGAACAGTAAGAGAAAACTAATACCATTCTATGATTCTCTTCCAAATCCTTGGAGTCATCATTCACTTTTCTCTTTTTTTTATAGTCCACTTCCAATATGTTAGTAAATCCTGTTGCTATTGCCTTCAAATTTGATAACCCATTACTATTTTCCTATTAACATCTTGTTCTAAAAAAAAAAAAAAAATCAGGATCCCTGGGTGGCGCAGCAGTTTGGTGCCTGCCTTTGGCCCAGGGCGCGATCCTGGAGACCCGGGATCGAATCCCACGTCGGGCTCCCGGTGCATGGAGCCTGCTTCTCCCTCTGCCTGTGTCTCTGCCTCTCTCTCTCTCTCTCTCTCTCTCTCTCTGTGACTATCATAAATAAATTAAAAAAAATAATAAAAACATAAATAAAATAAAATAAAATAAAATAAATCTTGTTCTGAGTCACCATGATTTTTCTCCTGGATTACCTATATCACTGTTTTAACTCTTATCCCTGTAGAGACTGTTTTACACTCAGCAGTTAGAATAATCCTATGAAAGCATAACTCCGTTTATGGCAATTTCTCTTCACCAAAGCAGGAAATTGAACTGCTCCATTGTAGAACAAAAGGCAAGGTCTCCTCAAGGCTATATGTAACTTGCACCTTTCTCCTTTGTGTTTTGACCTCATTTTCTAACTCCCTTTTTATGCACCCTGCTGACATCAGCCTGGTCTCCTTTACAATTTCTTGAACATGAATGCACATCCTTGCCAAGACATTTAATGTGCCATTCTCACTGTTAGGTTGCTTTTCTTCAAGATAACCATGGGGCTCTCTCTGCTGAGTCAGCTTTTTAGATTTTTAGATCTTTGTTCAGTTATCACTTCCTCATCAAGATGTTCCCAACCCACATTATTATAAATTGTCAATTCCTTCCTATCTAAAACCCATAGTGGTTTTTGTCTCCTTTTGTTGTTTTGTTTTTCTCATTATACTTAACCGTCTTCTGATGTTTTGAGCATTTATGTGTTATCTGTTTCTCATACTGAAATATAAGCTCCACAATGGGAAGCATCTTTGTCTCTTGTTTCCTGCCATATCTCCAACAATATTATTACATAGTACTTAATAAATATTTTTTAATTAAAAAAGAATAAATGATCATAAAGAATAAATAAGCATTTATCAGATGGTAAGGGAGGAAGAAAAGATATTCTAAGCAAAAAAAATATATATATATGTATATATATATAGCATATAAAAAGCCAGAAGCATCCAACAAGAAGACATTGTAAGAGTTTCTTTATATAAGAGAATAGGAACAAATGAGATTGGAGAGATAAACAGGGGACAGAGCTTTTTGAATCATATCAATATAATGCCAAGTCTAAGCTAACTTCATTTTAGAATCAGACAGATATGATGAAATGGAATTATACACATTCTCTGATTTTAAATGGCTGTCCTTTAGTCCTTGCCTATGGCTTACCTACATGTTTATATTATCTTGCTAATTTGAGGAGAAATAGGTAAGCACATATTTTATAAGCTTATCAAGAAACACAATAATAAATCAATAGCATACCTTCCAGGTACATTTCATGTGAGAAGATAGTGAAGTAAGAACTATGTTCTGTATTTAGAGATATTTATTTGAGATTTATTAGTGTTTCAGAATTAGAACATCATTTTGATCTATTTCCTTCAACTTTTGAAAATGCACTGTAGAGATAAATTAATTTTAATAAAGGTCACCACCTAAAATTAAAGGGCACATTTTATTAACATTTCAAGTTATGTGCTGGTAGATTTAACAAAACTGAAAAGACAACTTAATGAAAACCTTACTCTGTTTTCCAAAGGCAAGTTTATTAAACATATATTTAAAATTTCATATTTACACATCACACTCTGTAATTATAGTGATTTAAGAACTATTAGCAGCAGAAAATAACCAAAGACTTTGTAAACATATAAAATATTTATACAATGAGTAATAGTCAAACACAAGAGGCTCTTTTCTATATATGTTTATTATTGACAGGAGAATTAGAAGAGGTGAATAGTACCTATATGAGTAAAGTGAAACTTTAAGCCATTTCATAATAAACTTTGTCAAGTTAGCTTTTGCTGCATAAACTTCTGATTAAAATATATGCATTTACCTATGCCTTCTCTGCCTTACTTTTTTAGAGAATATCACATTCACTTGTAAGAGAAGAGCATGTTCTAATTCCTGATCTGCCACTATTGGTTGTACCAAACCTGAGCAAATTAGGGTTAGGGATTGAGGGAAAAATCTGTGCATGGAAAAGTCTGGCAAACTTGAAGTGCTGAATTAATATTAATCTTACTCCCTTATTCTAGCATTCTCTCTCACTCTGTTAGACTGTCCACCTCAACATCTCTCTTAAAGATAGGAAAACAACTTGATCATTAATCTGTGATCTTAGACTCTTGGTATGACTTGGTTTTAAATGAATATTTCTTTAAGAGGGATATAGAAGGAATTATGGTAATAATAGCTAACAGTTATTGAGTAATGATATTCGCCAGACACTGCCCTACATATTTTCTTATATAAATTTATTTATTGGGGGGCGGGGGTAACTCCTTGAAGATATACTTATTTTGATAGATGATAGAAGAGGGAACTGAGGCATAGTAGGTGAAATTATTTTTCCATGGTCATCACTTAAATGGCAGAATCAGAATCTAAACACAGGAAATTTGGCTCTGTAGTCTGTGTGCTTAAGCACTTCTCAAACAAAGGATCTTCAAGGACAGTTTTCATACATGTTAGAGTAAATTTAAGATATTTTCCTCACCTCTTATTTATTTCTCTTGGCAAAAATGATGTTGAATGGGGGTGGGGTGCTCTACATGCTTATGCTCTGTAGAAAAAAATATATATATATTTTTTTGGCTTTACATTCCAGATGTTTTTCTTGTATTCTCCATAGAAACTTGAAAGATGTTTTATATGGTGTATGGGCTCAAATGTATTTTCGACAGACAAAAATGGGAAGAAAATTTGGTGAGAAATCCTTTCTAAGCTTGTGTTCTGGATTGCTAGACTTTCAATAATGAAGGACAATAGAGAAGTCCTAGGAAAGGCCCCACTCCACAGGAAAATAAAACTTCCATGTGAAAATACCTGAGCTAAGATCACTTCTAAAAATTCAGGCAAAGGGATGTGCTAGCCAGGATCTGTGTATCACAGGTATATTACTGTGATATTATTCTCCCATTGCTCACCACCTGCCTTGATACACACCCTATCATCAGCAGGCTAGTGGGATTCCTTCAGCAATGGCAACAGAAGGGCTAAAATTTGCAAGCGTTAATAACTACAAACTACCATATAGGGCTGTTTCTCTGATTGCTTTCCTCAGCTAGGTCATAACTCATAATGATGATAATGCATTAAAATTTTTTTCTTTTTTCTTTCAAGTTCCCTTATTCAGGATTAGTCTGCCAGAAGCATCCATTTGCTTTGGAAATAAGTAGGATTTATAGCAGGAATACAAAAAGGATGAAGACACAATGTATTCACCTTTTGATATCTAAAGTAATATTTTAAGTCATGAAAAATCAAGCTTTTTTCAGGTTGTCTTGGTTCTTTCACCTTTCACTGACACAAAGAATCTTCCTTGTTGATTAGGTCAGAAATTTAGTAAACTAAAGCTGTGGTAATAATAACTCAGGATATGAAATATTAAAAGTCCCTGTCATAAGAGAAGAGAATAAAAGCCTAGTAGCTTCTAGCTCCAAAAGACTGTGGGAAAGGAGAAAAGTCAAACCAGTGGGATATACTGTGCCGTCTCCTGGAAAATGGAGGTAGGTTCAAAGGCTTAAGAGAAATCTTAGAGCAGAGGGATTTTGACTTATTTTCTGTATGAGACCTTTGAAAGAGTCTGCTTTGCACAATGTCTTTATTCTAGGATGGGAGCTGATAGCAGAGCAGTTGTAGTACAATGGAATGTCGCATCTAGAGGCGTAAATCTGATTCAGTGATTCTGTTCTCCACATTCTGTTTGGCAAAAATACAGAATCAGAAGGTTGTTTATGTCTGTGGAGGCCATGAAAATGTGCCTCTCCTAGTTCCTCCTTTTGATAGCATAATTGAACAATACCCCATCTGCTGATACTCTGTATCTACCATTGACTTTTTTACCCAGATCACACATTCATAGGCTGCTCCTAGACAATGACTAAGCATAGAAAGGGATACTAATGCAGGTTCATTCATGTGAGATATCAGACACATCCAACAGGTCTACCCTTTGGCATGGCTCCAAAATTCTTAGAACTGCATTGTGATGTAAGACTCTTCCACACAATCATCCTTCCTTCCTTCCTTCCTTCCTTCCTTCCTTCCTTCCTTCCTTCCTTCCTTCCTTCCTTCCTTTCTCCTTCTCCTACTCCTTCTCTTTCTTCTTCTTCCTTCTTTCTTTTTTCTTCTTTCTTCTTTCTTCTTTCTTCCTTCTCCTCCTTCTTCTCCTCCTCCTCCTCCTCCTTCTCCTTCTTAAGGGTCAGATTTGCATGATCACCCTAACAGTCGTCCTGATCCCTCTCTTCTAAAGTAAAAGATCTGTTTGCAGCAGATCTAGGTTTTGATGAAAACAACCCTACCACGTGGCCATAAAAACGTATGATCAGAAATGCCAGTGCTAGGAAACAATGCAATGTGGAGCTCACAATGGATTTTGAAGGGAGAATTACAATGTGGGCTTCTGAGATTCTGGAGTGATGTGGAGAATTTTACCCCTTTTGACAACTGGCTCTAGGTATATTATTGGTTCCTGGAAGAGACAGGATACTTGCTCATAAGTAGAAAATGACCTGCCCACTATGAATGAGGGTCTCTCGGGCACATCAGATCATGAAATTGGACAGACCTATTTACAGTTTATCATTAAATAGTATAACATCAAGCTTGACCAGGACCAGAGGCATAAGTAAGCCACAGAGGCACAAGGAAGCCAAGACCCTTATGTTGCCCACCAGAGTTGCCCCAGTGTCCCTCCCCTGGTTTGTACCTATGACCATATGGGAGTTGTTGCCAGATAAAAGATGAATAAATGGTATAAGCTTGGATTATAGATGATTTGGCTCTGTATGTGGGTGTCAGCTGAAAATGAACTATTATTCCATAATATCCTCAGTTAGAAGTGACCTTAAAAGACAGTAATGAGGGAAAATTTCCCATAGATTGAGTACATGACCAGCGAAAATGATCGTCTACCTTGTATGGAGAGAGAAGTAGCCCAAGATGAGAATATATACTATAAACTAAAGGTATGGCCAACTGAAGCATCACACATGAGGACGGATAGACATGAGAGTGGACAAAAAATGTGGAATATTATATCACATTTTAACACATAGGAATAAAGCATTCACTGTAGAAGAGACATTGAACAACTGAATTTAAAATGTCTTGGTTACTTGGTATTAACTTTGTTGAGGTCACAATGAAACTGGCAAAATGGTGCATGAATAAATTGGTTAGGGTTGCAGTGATGGAGGCTGTATATGAGCCCATCAACATTAATTATCACTTATAAAAACTAGTTAGCTTTTGCAGTTTCTGAAGATCTAATCAGTCAACAACAGAGACCAATGCAGCCATGCTAATATGACAGTATAATTTCAAGGAGACCAAATGGCCACTTGGCAGCAAGTAATTACATCAGGATCTTTCTGTCTTAGAAGTGAAATTAAGCAATCTTTCCTCATAGGAATACATACCTATCCTTGATATGGATTTGACTTTTCTTCTTGTAGAACCCTAGTCACCTAGACTATCCAGTGGTTTATGGAATACCTCATCCACAGACCTGAAATCCTACACAAAATAGTATATGAATGGGTGACCATTTCATGTTGAAGTCTGGGAATTAGCCCATGACTGTGGGATCCATTGGTTATAGATAAATCACACAATTTAGAAGTAGTTAGCATTTCATAGAATACTGGTATATCCTTCTAAAGGTACAACTGAAACACCAACTCAGAGGCAACACATCTAAGACTGCCATCCTTTAGCCATATCCATCAAGTCAAAGATATTCCTCACCCCCACATAATGTTCTATTCCCAATAGAGAGAAGACCTCACTCTGGAAAGAGTAGAAGCAGAAGCACTTCTAAAACTCCCAGTGGCCCACTGCAAAATTTGTTTCTTCCTGTCCCCATTCTTCTATATTCTATAGGAATGGAGGTCTTGTGTCATACTTGTGCCAGGAGTCATAGGAAAGGTCCCATGAAAGTAAACTATGGAGATCACCAGGGAAATTTTGACTCCTTGTCTCCAGAGACCAGCATGCAAGAAGAAGAGTCAACATCTTGGCAAGGTTATTAGCCTTGACCATCAGGATAAGGTAGGGCTGCTTTGTTTTGTTTTGTTTATATGATGCATGAAAGAATATGTGTGGAATTAAATTGTCTTGCTTGGATGCTTTTCTTTGTCCCTTTATAACTGAATGAACATGTGTAGCAACCCAGCCTGAGAGAGATATGATTGCCAAAGACCTAGAATTAATGAGTCATCTCTGGGCCCTCAGTGTGAATTAGCCTCTGCTCTAAAGTCATTAGCACTGGTTTCAGGCTATCAGGATATCATCAATTCATCTCTGAAAGAAAGACCAGTCTCATGTCTTGGCCTGTTTATTGCTGGCAAAATAACAAGAGATTTCAGGTGCCCTGTGGCAGCATAGTAAATGTGATGATACAGATACTTCCCTTCCCACTTAACTCCTTTTACAAATCTGGAAAACTGAATGTGTAACAGATCTCCCCACTCAAGAGAACCTGATAAGAGAGACACTTGAGCACTATTTTCTCAAAGAAGGGACTCTGGATCTTCCAATGGTTCACTTTTCCTTCTGGTAAATCAGAATGCAGTAGTTCAGGGTCATACTATAGAGAAGGCTCATTTGTTCTTAGGCAACGACTCAGCTTCTCAGTTTTCCCAGGAGAGGGAGATCAGTCTCCATGGGCAAAATTTGTCCTTTAATGACTCAATCGCAATGCACAGATACATCAAATAAATGCCCCTCAGTCTTCTGATGTTCCCCTTCCTGATAGTGGCCAAGGCTATTCTCTGTTTCTTATCTTGTTGGAGAACAAGGAATAATTATGGCACCATTTGGGCTGCTTATTTCATTCTTACCTCTCACCATTCAGATTCTATCCATTGACTTGACTCCTGTTCATTAGCATGTACAATGTTCAGCGATGCACTTGTGACATGCCACCCCACTATCACTTACCACTTGGACAAAAATAGTAATTTGTAATTCTTGAGGAGTTTCCTCCCATCCCTGAATCTGGCCCATAACTTGTCATAAGGTGATTCCACCATGGAATGACATGATATTTTATCGAAGGCTAGAGGGCAGCTAGAAAGGTTAGAGGGCAGTGTCCAGGAGATACACTTGCTAGGGCATGCAACAGAGAATACTATCAAGATTCCTTTGATAGAGGGAGGTTAACCCAGTGGCATTCAACGATAGCTCTTAGTGCTCACGAATGGGCCAGGTCATGTAAAGCCCAGTGGAGATAGCTGGAGATAGCACCACCACCCCCATGTGAGATCAGGGCATATTTCATCCCACAGCTAAGAGGACCATACTCTTTCCTTAAGACCAAACAGAGAAATGAGAAGCAGATGATGAAGAGTCTTGGAATTAAAATTTGCAGTGTGTTTGGAGTTAAGATGGCAGAGGAGTAAGAGAACTCTAAGCTTTCCTTATCTCTTGAAGACAGCTGGATAAATACCAAAGCATTTTGACCACCCAAGAAATCGGTCTGAGGACTGAGAGAGCAAAACTGCATGACTAGAGGTAGCAAAATGGCCACATTGTGGAAACCATTTCTTTCGGGAGCAGGGATACATGGAGTTAATTGTCTCTCTTCTATCACCGATCTTGCCCAATAGCCTCTTACTCTGTGGTTGAGGTTTGTAATGAGGTTGATTGTTATAATTAGAGAAAATGAGGAATTATATTTTCTTTTACAGCTTTTTACAGTGGATTGATTCATAAGATTTTTTACACAGAGATTCCAGATAATAAGATGTTAGAATATAATTACGTGTATGATTTGCATGTATTTCTGTGACAGTGTTTTATCCTGTTTTCATTCATTACTATACACTTCAGATTCTTGACTTGATTTTTTTTCAAGATTACTTTATAATTTTCACTACCCCATTGATAATCTATTTTCCTCCTGTATAATATCCTGTATAATTTTTCACTACTACCTAACAGTGCATGTGCTCTGCCTACATTGATCTCTCTTCAGTGTCCTATAGATGTAAGAATCATATGGTATACAGCAATAACAACCTAACTTATAGCCCAAATGCTTGGATTTCAGTTGTGCTGCCTGCATATGAAAGTTGCGACCTATTGCACTTTTTCAAAAAGGTTTCTGACCTTTTGATTATTTTTCCGAAGAGTGGAAATTATTTCTTATGTATTGAATTATTGTAAACATCAAAATTAAACAAGATAAAGCATAGGTGAGCATGTTGTAAAGTGGAAAATGTGATATAAATAATTGTTATTAAATATCCTCCTTTAGTGTTTTAAAGCTTTGGGTATTCAGTGTATATGTCAGTGCCCAACTGTTTCACATCATTCCTGAAAACTGCACATTTCCTCTAGACTTATTGGAAACACCTGGATAGCTTCCGCAGTATGGTATTGTCTTGCCTCCAACAATCAATCTCAGAGAAAATGGTGAGCCTGAGCATGAGTATATTGGAAATATTCCCCTGATGCCAATAATGTACAGATACGGTTGAACCTCAAATATCTGTTGCTATCCTCTCAGCATGGGGAAACTCAAATTCTTTATCTCTAACCCAAATGTTCAGATTAGAAACTCAGCTCGGGCGGGTGAGGGGGGGTGTGGGTTGATCACCTTCAGGTGATTCTGATGTTCATTAAGGTTTTCACCACTAATTTTTAGTATGATCATCTATTTTTGGTTAGTCTTTTTCTCTTCTATATTTTTAACAGTGGCTGAAGTACTGGAGAAAACATTAATCAAAAGTGGGTAAATTTTAGAAATTTTTTTTTTCATTGCAATATCTGGTCATCTGTCTTCTTTGAAACTTCTTGTGGTCATAGAATCATTATACACACAAATTTTACTATTTCTTACTGTTTCCTGAAATTGTCTGGTATCAAGGACTACTTGTGTGTAGAAAAGCAGGTAAGTATTAATAATAACTATTAATAAAACAGGAAAAAATCCTCTAACTTTATCTAGTCATTACCAGGATATCTCAGAGTGTATTAGGTATACTTTCACCTTGTTAATAGGCCTTCAAAGGTTTTCCTATACAATTTATGTTTAGCCACTTCACTGCAACAGAATGGTTTCTGGGTACTAATGACTTCTATTGTATTATCTTTATTAATAATAATAATAATTAATAATAATAATATAAGTTCAATGGAACACCTAGCCAATAGATTGATCAAGAGATGAAATAATATCCCTTAATGAGACACCTGGGTGGCTCAGCGGTTTGGCACCTGCCTTCCGCCCAGGGCGTGATCCTGAAGACCGGGATCGAGTCCCACATCGGGCTCCCTGCATGGAGCCTGCTTCTCTCTCTCTGCTTCTCTCTCTCTCTGCCTGTGTCTCTGCCTCTCTCTCTCTGTATCTCTCATGAATAAATAAAATCTTAAAAAAAAAGAAATAATACCCCTTAAAGTCATTCACATTACCAGGACCACCTGGGTGGCTCAGTTGGTTAAGCATCTGATTCTTGGTTTCCACTCAGGTCAAGATCTCAGGGTTGTTTGAGGGAGCCGCTCATTGGACTCCATGCTGAGTGCAGAGATCTCTCTAAAAAAGAAAAAAAGAAGAAGATTCTAAGTATTGACTTATAGTTACTGATGATAAACCTGCTTATATATTCAACACTATGGAAAATTTTTTTCTAGAGAAGCAAGCAATCTTTAATGAGTTATTTTAAGTGTTTTGTTTAGAATTCCAGAGGTAAAGAAAATATGGTTCAATGTTATTATTTTAACTCAGAATTTGACATCAAATGCACATACATACATTTTAGAAAGTAAAACCTAATTAAGATAATTCTTTATATGATGTCAAAAATATTAATATTTCGTGAATTTTTGATTATAAGAATGTAGGTTCTGTTAATTGTGCTAAGAAATCAGATATTTGCTTACCAATGTTATGATCAAGGCTACTGTTGGTATCTGAGTATCATAAAACTGTAATGTATATTTTTATATTTTATATTCAGTGTTAATGATTAAGGCTAATATTTGCATATGACTGTGCTTAAAATGTTTATATTTAAATGTTTTCATCAACATCTAAAGTCTCTATGTGCTTGTTTTACACTTTTCCTATTCAATTAAATAACCACAAATTAGACTTTAGGCCACGATGTTATCCAGTAACATAATTTGTTGGCTTTTGTGTTTTAAGGAAAACTGACTGCTGTTCAGACCATTGACACTAAAATATGGAGTAGAATAGCCCCCTGCCTCTTCCACTGGGAATATGTTCCAAGACCTGAAGTGGATGCCTGGAACCATGGATAGTATCAAATCCCATATATTCTATGTTTTTTCTATACAAACATACCTATGATAATGTTTAGTATAAATCAGTAAAAGATTAACAACAGTAACTAATATTAAAATGGAACAATTACAGCAACATACGGCAATAAAAGTTACGTGAATGTGGTATGTGCTAATTCCACAGATACTAAGGCGGTTTGACCTATTACCAATTACCAAGCACTGAGGATGATCTCATTATTTTATGATAGACACTTTAGCGCCTTTGGAGTGTCAATCATTATGCTAGGCACTAGAAAGACAGAGACAAATAAAGCCAGGTTTTTCTAATTAAGGAATTTATAACCTAGTAGAAGAAACAAACCACAGAAAACAGATAATTTCCACACAGTATGTTTAAGCTATGATATTTTATAATGGTTTGTTTAGATTGTATGGTACATGAGGGGAACTCAACCCATTTCAGGGGTCCAGGAAAAGAATTTTAGAGGATATATTTGATTTGATTCTTTGAAAATAAATAAGATTTTGTTTTCTTGTTTGTGAAAGAAATAGGGTGGGAAAAATTCTTATTTTTCCGGGCACTAGTAAAAAGTCAAAGAGATGTAAAGGAGAATATTGCATGCAGGAGTTATGACCTGAACCACATCACTTGCACTAAAATAAATAAGTGAGGGCAAGGAGATAGCTGGATGGGCGCAGGTCACAGAGCACTTTGTGTTTTGGTAAGGGATATGGGTGTTATCATTTGAAATATGATTTCATGAGCATTTGTCTGATTCTTCCACATTTCCCTGAAACAGCCACACATTTCTTAAAATTGTTTAGGTTCTAGACAGGATTATGATTTTCAAAAGACTTATAAAAGACTTTGTTTACATAATCCTTGAGAATGAAAAACCAAGTATTAGATGAGTTCTTAGTCATTTATGAAATCTTTCATAGGGAAATTTTTTTGGCTGATATCTTAGCCCCATTTCTATTACTTATTCATCCAATCATCCAGTTTTTAAAACCAGTTGTTCTTTGACCTTTTCCCTCAAGTTTTTTTTTTTAATTTCATAGAATTTTTATTAAATAGTAATAACAAGGTGCATTTTACAGCCAGTAATTATCTTTTTTATTTCCAAGTATAGGCTATAAAAGGATTCAAAATAGGGGCACCTGGGTGGCCCAGTTGGGTAAGCAGCTTCCTTCAGCTCAGGCCATGATCTCGGGACCCTGAGATCCAGCCTCATGGGGCTCCCTGCTCAGTGCGGAGCCTGCTTCTCCTTCTGCTGCTCCCCCTGCTTGTGGTTTCTCGCTCACTCTCTCAAACGAATAAAATCTTTTTTTTAAAGAAAAGGATTCAAAATATAAATGTTTAGGGGTTTTGTTAGATTAGGTTACTTTCTTTAGTTGAGGTACTATTTACCCCTGAGGAAAGGTGGGGGAAATGATTTCAAGGGAGAAACCAACTCAGAAATATAAGAGGAAATAATAGCAAGAAAGGAATGTATTCATGTCTGATGATATCCTTCAAGGAAAAAGGAGGGTTATCAGTGCACACAATCTGCTCTTAAAATCTCTTTCCCCAGAATTACCCCTTGACAGTTGTGTATGGTCTATTGCAAAGAGTTAGATCTCTCCATCTATTTGGTTACTTAGCTTTCAATTTATCTCTATCTATCTATCTATCTATCTATCGTCTATCCATCTATCATCTATCTATCTACATATATATAAAATACATATATATCATACATATATATGTTATGTAGAAAGAAGTGATTATGTCATCTACATGATAGTTTCAATTTTCAGTGTGAAAGCAAATAAATTAAATAGTAGTTGCCTTTTATCTGTTATATTATTTGTCATTATCTAAAATTTGACTAAATAATATTTTCTCTCCAAAGGACCTGTCATTGATAGCTTTTTTAACCTGAGTCTCAGAAAGAATTTGGCAAAGCCATATCTCTTTCTGCCTTTAAAATTTTATTTCTTTCTGTTTTTATCAGTCACTATGAAATAATAAATATTAAAAATGGCAGGCAATATATTTTAAGTGCTACTGTTATAGCATTGTTTTCCTATAAATAAACAGGCCTGTTTCTCTAGAGCTTAAATAGGAATAAAAATTTGATACACTCTCTTCCCCCATCAAGCAGCTGTGGCAAGAAGCCATTAGGGAGTTGTTAGATTTGCTGAAGTTTTCCATTATGCCAGGTATTAAATTAACTGTTGTACGTGTTCTGGAGTAAAGGGAAGGTTGTAATCTTATGAGGATGCTTAACATGCTGACATTTTCATTGCTCTGAATATAAGTAGACATAATTACTGACTCTTTATATAGGTTTTTACGTGATATGTTGACCAGCAGGAAGGAGTGTGCTTGTGAAGACATTAAACATCCAAAAATAATGTCTTTTTTATTGAAATGGATCTAAGTGAAATCATAAAATACCTTTAATTATTTTGTACCAGTAAATTAGTGCTAGGGTATAGGCTATGAAAACTACATGGTTCAAAACAGGCACTGTATTGAAATGGATGCTGTTGGAATGGAGGAGTCCAAACTAAGTGTTAGCCATTTTTCGCCCCTACTGTGATATGTTCATGTTGCACAGTGCTCATGGGCTGATAATGGTGGGATTTACAAGTTGAAATCCTTAGTCTATTCTTCCCATTTACTATAATGGTCTTCCTGCTTTTACTCTTATTTCTAGGCTCCCATTTATCTAACTTTCCTATGTACTGGGATTGGATGACTGCAATGCAGAAGATAATTATAATTTATAGCTTGCATTATTAGTAGTTATATCCTATGTCCTACATAGCATTTTTTTTTCTTATTCCCTGCCCCCCCAAGTCTTTTTTCCAGGATTTCAGTCTGTTCTTGAAATCCAGCCCAGTATGATAAAACTACCTTCTACCTTTCTGAATCTCTGAATAACTTCCTTCCTTGATCAGTCTGTACATAATACTCTACCCTGGCTCTTCTTCATTTTCATTTATGTTACAAGAGAAAACTTTGTAATTCTTAGGACAAATCAGGAACTGTATGTCATTTTTTTAGTTCAAAGGTTACTGCTGTAGTAATTGAACTGGCCTATAAATGCAGTAAATATGTAGGAATGAAAGATATTCTCAAATTTTAAGGATTGTGATTTCTAGTTGAATATTCAAATAACTACATTAAGCCTAAATATAACTCTGGGACTTTGTGTTTTAGAATCATTCATTCATTTCAGAATTCATTCATACTAAAGTGACTTAGAGAAGCTAATATTTGCTGAGCTCTAGTCTAGTGTTTTGGTATATAACTATAAATTTCTGTAAAACTATAGCAATATATAATGCAAATATATGTTTTTTACATTATTTATGGAATATTAATGTATAAATATAATTTATAAATTTAATATTAAAAGTTGCATATGCCCTTCTAGACCTTATGTTTTAGTTGGAGATGCCAATGAAAAATGTAACTATTAAGTTATTAAGTTATGTATTATTATAGAAGCTTATAAAGTCTATGAAAAAAATAGTCCAAGTAAACATTTGTGTTGTATAGCAGAGATACCAGGTGGAACAAGAGGCCAGGTGTGTTCACATGCTTTTGCATTAGCAAGGGGGCAATAAGGATGGAGTGGAGTAGGGGAGGGAATAGTTGTAGAAAATAGAGCGGAAAGGAGGTGCAGGGTGTTGCACAGAATGTAGAAACTTGTAAGCAACTATGAAGATCATTCTAAGACCTATTAAACTTTAAGTGAGGGGATGCCTGGGTGGCTCAGTGGTTTAGCACCTGCCTTCGGCCTAAGGCCTGGTCCTGGAGACCCAGGATTGAGTCTTGCATCGGGCTTCCTGTATGGAGTCTGCTTCTCTCTCTGCCTGTGTCTCTGCCTCTCTCTATCTCTCTCTGTGTCTCTCATGAACAAATAAATAGAATATTTTTAAAAAGGTGAAGTGGGGAGCTAGTGAAAGGTACTAAAATAAGTTTGACCTCGTTCACTTGGGCCTTAAAGGAATTATTCTGGCTGTAAATTATAAGAATTGTTTGTGAAATGAAAGAGAGAAGCAGAAAGACTCTTTTGAATGTTCCTCTAATCTTCTAGGTATAAAATGATTAAGGTGAGATGAGGGTTGTAGCAATGGAGATGGAAAAAAAGTGGTCAGATTTTAGATACATTTTGAAAGCAAGCCAAAATTATTTTGTGATGGGTTGAATGTGAGATGAGAGAAAAAAGAGCAAAGATTATTCATCTAGATTTTTGGCCAATTATCTGGATCTCACCAGCCTTTTAAAAAAAGAATCAAACAATGATATAGCATGCTATTGATATGCAAGGCAGTGAAGAATGTTATTTTTCTCACAAAGCTTCACATCCAATGGAAGTAAAAGAAACATTTAAGGACTAATACAAAATTACATATCTGAGCACCAAATGATACATATATATGTTTTATTCGTTTTTCTAGTATGCAGTATCAAAAATTATTTGCTAATACACACACACACACACACACACACACAATAACAGTTAAGCTGCTAAAGCACATAAGTTGGTCACCAGGGCCCATCTGTTTCAAAACCTACTTCTATTATGGGCCTTCTAGAATAATTATATGAGAATATAGCACATTGGAAACTTTTATAAATATACTGATCAATATTGGGGATTTTCTTACAAAATATTTAAGACTCTCTCTAATACAAGGGTGCCTAGGTGGTCCAGTTAAGCATCTGACTCCTGATAACAGTTCAGGTCTCAGGCTCATGAGTTCAAGCCCCACATTAGAAAACAAACAAACTGAAGGAATTAATATATATATATATATTATAGAGAAGAGTTTGTGTGCGCTTTGATTAAAATACTAACAAAAGACCCAATATATCAAGCATATATTTTATATTAAAATTAATGATATATCTTCAATTTAGGCCTAAATTATAAATTATTTTAGTATATTTAAAACTATATTTAATTTTCAAAAGAAAGAGCAAAATTCACTTCTTACTTACATTGTTTAAAATAAGTCTATTCTGTAACAGGAAGAACATCTGCAATAAAGTAGTTCCAGGGAAAACGCTGAATATAGATATCACAAGGAAGCCTAAAAATAGATATAATATACTTCTTTGGAAAGAAAAATAAAGCTAATTTATTCTTGCACTTCCTTGTTTAGAGACACTACATCATAGTTTATTTATAGCTTCTCATAATGTTTTAGGGAGACATAAGATTTCATTGTCAAAGAAAAACAACTAGCATTTATTAAGGGCTCTCCATATTCAAAAAGCACAGTACTAAATCTTATGGAAGAGGTAAAAATGAATAAGACTTAGGCCCTTCTGTCTTAGGGCATTCACAGTGTAATGTGGTAGAAAATTAAAAGAAAAAATACAATAGAGGGTAGCAAATGCTAGGTAGAGTAACACACTTTATGAAGAGACAAACTGAGAATACTATGTTTTCCTATGGAAGTAGCAGAAACTTAAATAGAGAATTTTGTATCGTGTTTTGACAGAGTAAGAATTCAATATGGTAAATGGAGCTGCTATTAGAGTGAAAAATCTGGAAAGAGAACCACAAGTTCCTCTGAAAGGAGTAGTAGAGAAAGATTTAGTGTGAGTGGTTTATGGGTTATAGGTTGGAGATTTAAGAGTCATGTCAGAGAGTTGATCTTGAAAGCTATCCTGTGATTTAAATAGTTGAAAGTGACCGTGTGAAGCAAGAAAAGAGGGCTGAAGATAATACCTGGAGGATTGCCTTTTTCTTCCTTGGTTTGCTTCTTCCTCTTTTTCTTCTTTCTTTTTAACTTGAGGAGTAAGAAAAGCCAGTGAAGTGTGCTGACATAAATGACTGCAGATATAGGACGAGTGCATTATTATGCAAGACAAATGAGAAAAGGATTTCAAGAAAAATGATGTGCAGGAAAACGAAATATATATGCAGGGTGCAGTCAGAGGAGTTCAGTGCTTCCAAGGGGTTAACAAGCCCAGGACTGAGTATAGGCCAGAGGAATTGGAAACAAAAGTGGGCACCGGAAACCTTGGATAAAATACTGCCTGGATAATTGTGCAGATAGATATCAGACTGTAGGTATTCAAATTGGAATGTAAACAGAGGCAAAGATACTGTGAAGTTATAGACTAATTCCAATTTGGGTATTTTATAAGATTTTCTGTTCTCCTCCAAGAGATTTAATGTAGATAATAGAAAAGATCTTCAGATTTCCTCTTGAGTTCCATAGATCCTTCTTCTCTATCACCTACTAGGATTTTACTCTCCCTTGTGTCATTTCCGATTACTTATTATATGGGCTGCCTATTAGCAGAGAAGGCCAGTCATTTAGACAGTGACAAATGTTGCCCTCTGATCTGTAGAGCATTTTATTCTATAGTTTCTCTTCAGACTTTCAGCTAACCTTTAGACCAACTATTTCTTAACTGTGAACAAATGGATGAAGACCAATCCAGCTACATTTCCTTTCACCGTCAGCCCTTTTCTCACATATGTCTTGAGCCTATAAACCCTTGAGCCTTTAAATGATCAATTTAAGCAAAATGTTTTTCCAAAGATAAAAGCTTGACATACACTGTCTGATATTGCAAACTGTCTCTGAGATCCTGAGATAAACACAAAATACAAATTTTTAAATAATGTCTTATGGATATATTAAACTGCACTTACCAAGGTTAGAAAAGAAAAGATCTCAGCATGACGTGGGCATTCTTCATTTGTTTTATTTTCTGGGTGATATAAATGCCAAAGTTTAGAATAAATTTATCCTGATAGCCTGGAAAAAATGAAATCTCATTTCTTGTTTATTATAAATGATTGGCAGCAAAGAGGGTATTATGTCATTAAAATAATTCTAAATCGTTGACAGTTATCGTTATAATAGCTATTTGAAAGAACGACCAGGATGATGATGCCCTGGAGGTCTAAAAGTCAAAATGTCAGACAGTAAAAAGGCTAGTGAATATTAATTATCCCAGTTCAGAGAACAGAGAAGAAGGATAATTAATATCTTAGCAGATACCTTTTCTAAATTTAAGGTACTTAATATCAGCTTTTTATTAAACTGTAGATGTTAAAACTTAAAAAGAGAAGGAATGGCACATTTTCTTGCCCAGTCCTTCTCTTCCCTCACCTCTCTGTGGCATTGCAAACTTCCCTTGAAAACTGTACCTTTCTGCAAATCTATGCTCGCCCAGCCTGCCTACGTATGTTATAATTTCTCAGTCTCTTTAAGTGATTTTTCTTTAAATTCATCCAGGAACTATGAGCATTTGTCCAAGTGCTGTCCATCTCTGTCTTATCAATTTCCAATGTGTCAAAAGAGACAGCTCGCTGAGAGCACAGACACTAATCCCAAACCACCTCGTGATACGGAGACCCTGACACTTGAATAAAATTACTTAGACTCTGAGGAGTTGCAATTCTTCATTCACTTCCCGCTGTATCTCGCTTTTTATGAGTCTGACTTAGAAGTGTATCTGCTGCATCATTAATAAAAGTGATAAAAATCAAAATAAGCACAATATACACTTTCTACAATAGTAGAAGTTTTATTGGGCAGCCTTTTATTTTTCTTTGTGTGGCTTCCTTGGAAATCTCATCCTCTGTTGTAACTCTTATTCTTACGTATCTTGTCCCATCTTCTCCTGAGTGATTACCTTCAATACTTTCAAATCTCCCAGAATTTTTCATTTCCAGTATCCCACTAAAACCTCAATTTTAACATGTCCACCCCTCCATCAGCTTTTTATCCTAATTGTTATTAGTACCTTGGAGTCACATGGCTTGATAACTGGAATTAATCTTTGTATTAATGTGACATGCCTCAATGACCACACCTTGTCAAATCTACCTTCATAGTATCTCTTATATACAGTCTTCCATTCTTTCACTTTAGACATAAATATTAAATGTCTACCAAGTGCTGTGGGTTTCCTGCTCATCGAGGTAGCAATGGTGAGGTAGATTAATTACATTCTCTTATGTGGTTTATACTCTAGCAGTGAAGATAGTCATTTACATGTGGGAAATACCATAATAAAAAAAGTGTAGGATGATAAGGAATGACAAACAGGAAAATTATTATATTCTGGGAAATTGGGTAT
Organism: Canis aureus; assembly: GCF_053574225.1. Classification (NCBI taxonomy): domain Eukaryota; kingdom Metazoa; phylum Chordata; class Mammalia; order Carnivora; family Canidae; genus Canis; species Canis aureus. The sequence goes on from NC_135648.1 coordinate 19,181,256, forward strand.
GATGGTTAATTTAATTTAATTTAAAAAATAAATTTTAAAGATTTTATTCATTTATTCATGAGAGACAGAGAGAGAGAGGCAGAGACACGGCAGAGGGAGAAGCAGGGAGCCTGATGTGGGACTTGATTCCAGACCCTGGGATCACTCCCTGAGCCAGAAGGCGCATGCTTAACCACTGAGCCACCCTGGCATCCCAATGGTTAATTTCACATCAATTTGGCTGGGTTGTGGTAGTCAGATGTTAGGCCAAACACTATTCTAGAGGTTTCTGTGAAGAGTTTTTGTTTTGTTTTGCTTGGTGTGGGATTAGCATTTAAATAAGTTGACATTGAATAAAGCATATTGCCCTTGATGATATGGGTGGGTTTCACATAATCAGTTGAAAGCCTTAAGACAAAGGTAGACTTCCCCAAAGAAGAGAGTTTTCTATCATCAGGCTACCTATGGACCTGACCTGCAATTCTTCCCTTAGAAGAATTGTGTCTAGACTGCTAGACTACCCTGTAAATTTTGGACTTGTACCTGCACAATTAATCTTATACCTCTAAATCTCTCTTTCCCATTCTGTCTTTTTCACTACACACACATGTACACACACTCACATTTTATTTATTCTAATTTTTTGGAGAACAATGACATAGGGCAAAAAAAGACTTTCTGGAGAAAGTTTTTTTTTTTTTCTTGCATATTAATTTAGTATTTTTAACAGTTTTAGTGAGGTATAATTGTTAACAAAGGACAGTACAATACCAAGGAATGTGATTGCTGGATCATATAGTAAGGATATGCTTAATTTTGTAAGAAACTGCTGGACTGTCTTCCTGACTGGCTGTACTGTCTTGCATTCCTACAAGCGATGCATGAGAGTTCCTTTTGCTTCATACTCCACCAGGATTTGGTGTTGTCAGTGGATTTTAGCCATTCTAATGGATGTGTACTGTTATTCATTGTTGGTTGAATTTGCATTTCCCTGGTGACATATGATGTGAAGCATCTTTTCATGTGCCTATTTTCCAACTGTAGATCTTCTTCAGTAAGATGTCTGTTAGATCTTTGGCTCATTTTTTAAATTGGGTTGTTTGTTTTCTTATTGTTGAGTTTTAAATGTTCTTCGCCTATTTTGTATAACTGTCCTTTATTAGATGAGGGGTTTTTTTTGTAAATATTTTCTCCCACTTATTGACGTGTCTTTTAATTCTCTTGATACCATATTTTGCAGAGTGGAAGGTTTTTTTTTTTTATTTTCATAAGTCCAGTTTACCAATAGTATTACACTTTTGCTTGAAAAATACCTTTAGTAAAAAATTACTTTTGATGAAACTTCTCAATTTTTTTTGACTAAAATTTTTTCTCCATTTTGCCTTAAATTTTTCAGGTTATTCGTACTAGATGTAGAATTCTTTGTTGGTCGATTTTTGTTTCTACCTCAGCACTTGAAAATAAATAATTTCATGGTCATTTTTGCTCCCTTCTGTCATCAGGCCACTATTAGTCCTATCATTTTCGAAGATATCTAGATTGTTTAAATATTCTTTTTTCCCTTTGACATTTTAGCTATTTGACTATAAATCACTTTCTTTATATATGTGTTTTAGTTGAGTTTGAAAAGCTCCTTAAATCTTTGACTTGATGGCATTGGATCAGTTTGGAAATCTTCAGATATTAAATTTCAAATATATTTTCTGCATCATTCTATTTTATTTCTTGTGGGACTCCACTTACACATATGTAGACATGTTCATAGTATCTTTTGCTTTCTGTTTTCTTTTCTTTGGATATTTTCATTTGTCGTATTCTTCAAATTTTTAATCTTGTCTTCTGCTATCTTATCTGGTTTTAAATCTAGCTCTTTACTTCTTAATTTCGCCTATGGGATGGCTTTCATTCTTTTAATCTTTCATGACCATTTCCTAGAATTCAGGTCCCTTATAAAAACTTCCAGTATATCTATATTTTCTTGAAAAATCTAATTTCACATGTCTTAAAATCTGTCTCAAAACTCCAAACTGTGGCTTTCCTCTGGAAATGGAAATGTATTTTGTTTTTTTTTTTATCATCATCATCATTATTATCATCATCATCATCATCATCATCATATTCATTCTTGTTTCTTATTAGGCCGTTTTTTAAAAGTTGAATTCTGAATATTGTGGAAGAAAAATTCTAGAAATAAGGTAATATACTGGATCCTGTTTCTTCATATATATTTTACTTTGTTTTTCATAGACCATTCAATTAGGTCCATATGCTTTAGTATAGTATAAATGTAAGCTTACTTAAAGCTGAGTATGACACTTTTGGATAGCTGACTTACATCTCATTGACCTTGAATTCCAGTGTGAGTGACAGTATAGTATATTAATCAGAAATGCTCCACCTCTACAAGTCATGAACTCCAATATTGCTTCCATGCCTAGTAAAATTATTAATAGCTTTCTTCAGTCTAACCCTTGGGTCTCAATGTAGGCTAAGCATATATAATCATAATTCAATCAGTAATTGACCTCATCTTTGGTGTGGTTTCAAACTTTGTGAGAGCTAATCTCTTTCTAAGCTTGCCATTACTCTTAGAGAATGTTTCTTCAAGTATCACAAATGAAAAACTGAAATATTTACAAGTTCTCCTTCCCCTTGGTGGGTCTCAAATTTAATTCTGTTATTTTACCTTTGAAAGATTGCAAAAATATTGGTTCAGTATCTTGGCTTTTGCACCAACATATGTGGATTGTTAAACGCCAATAGGAAGAAGCACCTAGGAAATCTAGACTCACTTCTTTACTTCCCTTTTGTCCAGGATCTACTTCTTTCATATCTTGGCAGCCTTGAAGTAACTTTGTTTGTTGTTTTTAATTATCTGTTTTCTAGTTTGGGGTTGGTAAATTTGTCTGATACAAGCTAAGTTGACATAGCTATAAGAAGTACTTCTGTTATTTATACGTAAAGAGACACCCTCTTGTTCCAATTATACATATGATTTTTACTTTTAAGCATATGATGATCACCAGAATTAAAGCTGAAAATTATCTAAATATATTTTCTTTTTTTTCTCATCACTTAGTACTGTAATATGTACTACTTAGGAAGCCTTTATAATTTTTATATATTAATTATACTTCTATTTGTATAGAGGTATATATTAAATATACTTCTATATATTCATTATACTACTGCTTGAGGTAGTAAATTTTCATTTGTGTTACTAACTTCTAGACTACTGAGAAACTTAGTATTAAAAATGTATTGTTTTTTTTTAAAGGAGCAAGATTTATATAGCATAATTAACTCATGGGAGGGACTTCCTGAAGTTTTAAGGCCAGGTTTGAGCATCTTAAATATTATTTTATTTTTTTAAAGATTTTATTTATTTATTCATGAGAGACACAGAGAGACAGGCATAGACATAGGCAGAAGGAGAAGCAAGCTCCCTGTAGGGAGCCTGATGTGGCACTTGATCCCCAGGGTCCTGGGATCACAACCTGAGCCAAAGGCAGATGCTCAACCACTGAGCCACTCTGGTGCCCCGTCTTAAATATTATTAATTAAGTATTTAAAGAATAATGGATATCCAATAACTCACTCCATATTGTGGTAAAAATTGGGAAAAAATTTTTAGAACACATCATTTTTCTTGAGGATGCATTTCTGAATTATCTGTGCAGCCATTAGAAAGGTAAGATTTATCCAATCAATTTATTTCGTGAAGAATAATTCCTTAATTAATAAATATTATGGCAAAAGATAACAAATGGTTAGGATATAAACTAAATACTCATCTCCTTACTTAGTCTTTTGCATGCATGGTCACTATATATCAATACAACTCTTTGAGATAGATATTAGGCTTTTAGTCTAAATAAATTGCCCAAGATCTTAGAGGTAATAAGTGGTTAAGATTTGACTTAAGAACAGCATTTTCTGATTTTAAACTCATTTTTTAAAATAAAATTCTTCTTACTCCACATATTACTTCGCAAGTTTACAACTTATTCTCAAAGAAGTATTTAAAGTACAGATTGTGAAATAAAAGTTAGTTCTCAATTTTCTTTTCATAGCCAGTTACTTTATGTGATTTGTTAACTGTTTATTACTAATAAATACATAATCTGAAGTACAATAATGTGGGTAAATATAAGAAATCAGGAATTTCTGGGGCACATGAATTGGCTTTGTTTGTTTTAGATCTATTTGTTTATCTTATCAACTCTGGTTATTAAATCAGACTAGATATGGATACCTACTGAGATAATCTACTTCAATAATGTGGTCATTTTTAAAAATTTTTCTGACGTTACTGTGGATAGTACAGGATAGCAAAATATGCCATCTCAAAATATAACTGTAGGAGTTCAATGCATGAAAACCCCAAATATGCCACACTAACATAAGGAATATTTTGAGCCACAGGCTCAAAATTTTGAGAAGAGGCAGACACAAGTAAAGCTCTCTGACCTCCCTCTATTTGCCTAAAATTTGCCAAGACATAAATTTACAAAGGTCTTCCTCCTTCTCGCTCTACCAGGAAGGACAGAAGTTAAATACATTTCTGAATTATCTGCGCAGCCATTAGAAAGGTAAGATTTATAATACTTTAGACCATTCATGGGAGGGAGATCATGGAGATAATACTTTAGACCATTCACGGGAGGGAGATCATGGAGAAAGCAATGACTTAAATCTGCATAACAGACCTTAGCCTTGTTTACCATGTTTCTTCTGGTTAATCTTCCCATACTGGACTCCCTGCTACTCACTCTACGTACCCTTATTTCTTTTGTCTTAGCTAAAGGTAATATTTAAGCTGGAGTTCTATACCTTGCTTAAACTCTCTTTACATTTGCCATTCCTTAAAATTGGAGAAATAATAGGCCACAATGGAGAGATTGGCTGTAGAACCTAAAGTGGAGAAGCCATAGTAGACAGTTGCATTAATTTATGTGTGCGTGTGTGTGTGTGTGTGTGTGTGTGTGTGTTTTAGAACTACTTGTTGCTGATTCAATATTAGTACTTGTCAGCTCAAGTGATTCAAACCAGCTGGTCTATGGATTAGGCAAGAGTTTTAGCAAGGCTTAAGGAATATTGTGTTACATGAAATGCCTTCTGCCTATCTCTATGAACCTAAGATGGCAACAGGTGACTGTTGAAAATATGATGTTTCAGATCTTAATTAATTATCTGTCAAAATAACTAACACCTCTCTAAGGAGATTTGGCTTGTCTAAGACTAACAGATGTGCAAAATACTGAAGGAGGTTTTGTGTTTTTGTGTTTTTTGTTTTGTTTTGTTTGTGTTTTTGAGAGAGAGAGAGTGTATGTGAGTGGGAAGGGAGGAGCACGGGGAAATGGGGAGAGAGAATTCTAAGCAGGCTCCACACCCAGCATGGAGCCTCACCTGGGGCTGGATCTCACAACTCTAAGATCATGCCCTGAAATCAAAAGTCTGATGCTTAACTGACAGAGCCACTCAGGTACCCCAACACTGAAGGAATTTAGGCAAGGAACAATTATAATAAGATTTACTTACTTGAGAAACTACTCAGAAGAGTGAGTGGAGAAGAGAATGAAAAGCTATAAGTCCTATAGATTAAAGAAAAATTATAAGACTATAATTGTTATGATAAATGTTCATGATATTCAGATTTTTATATTAGCTAGTTAAAAACTTAATTCACACTTGCTATTTTTCTTAGAGACAGGTTAAATGATTTAGTGGCTTTTCTATCAGTTTCTGTAGGATATCCCTTTTGGTTAACCCTTCCCCAAGCATCAGGGAGGTTAAGAGACCCAAAGAAAGAGCTGTTAGGTTTTATTTGTTTGTTTGTTTCATTTTGGTTCACTGAGGACACTAAGTGGTGAAGATCAAACTTTGTATTTTATTTCATTGATAGTCTTTTAAGAAGAAGCTGATCCCATAGTTTATAAGTCACGCAGTTACTTACTGCCAGTGTCTGCTTCCTTTATGGAAATACATCGCCCCAGCATTCTTTGGAAGACCAACACTCCCATTATCAACCATGTGGTGTAATCATTTGCTCCTGAGGTGGGCTGTGTTAGATTCAGCCCATGCTGTATAATCGACTTCATTACCATAGTAATATTTTCAGAAGAGGGCCTAATATCCAAACATCTATTGTGACTAAGAAAAGCATCCTATGAATTTTTGGAGAAAGAAACTTCTCCTCTCCCAAAGTGATTAAATGAGGTACTTCTTTTAAGAGGGATTGTCCATAAGAGTTGATTACATAATTCTCTTCTGTGTATTATAGCTATTTATTTTCCACACTTACACTAGTCCATATGCTTCAAAGGTAGGGAGGGGTGTGTGTGTGTGTGTGAATTGTAGTACATGATATTAAATATCCTTTTTTTTTAAGCATACTGATTGACCTACTAGAACAACTGAGAGAGAAGGTTAAAATTTAGCATTCTTCTGGGATTCCAGATGAAATGAAATTCACAGTGATATAATTAACTATTTACAATTAATTACATTTATCTTAGTTAGCTATGTATGATCAACTATTTAGTTTTTCTTGTTTTGTTTGCAGTTATATAAATGGAATTTTTGTCAAATTGTAATAAAGTTTCACTTACTAATAGCAAGAAATATTCTATATTCCTAAGCTCTGAATGGTTACCATGAGAAACACATTTACATTGGAGATACAAGTGATCACAACTATATTAAACAACTACCTTGTGCTATCATGTCTTAGAATATTATTTTATTTTTATGAAGTCCTATCTTTTACTTAATTTTTTTAATTTTTATTTACTTATGATAGTCACAGAGAGAGAGAGAGAGAGAGGCAGAGGCACAGGCAGAGGGAGAAGCAGGCTCCATGCACCGGGAGCCCGACGTGGGATTCGATCCTGGGTCTCCAGGATCATGCCCTGGGCCAAAGGCAGGCGCCAAACCGCTGTGCCACCCAGGGATCCCAAGTCCTATCTTTCAAAAGTGATATTTGCTTTATATGAAACATAAGATTAAAACATAAGTATATAAAACTAATTTTTTAAAATTTTTATTTTATTCTTGAGAGACACAGAGACAGAGACACAGGCTGATGGAGAAACAGGCTCCTGTGGGGAGCGTGATGTGGGATTCAATCCCAGGACCCCCGGATCATGACCTGAGCCAAAGGCAGACACTCAACCACTGAGCTACACAAGTGCTCCTATAAAACTAATTTTAAAAAAATGTTACCAAACCCAAATTTTGCTGCCTGTTGCTGGAAAAACCAATACCCAAGAGACGTCTTTTAATTGGAAAGGAATGGGAGCTTTATTCAGGCCAACCACCTGGAGAAAAGGTAGACTTTAGTCCAAAAGCCAACTCTGAGGTTTCTGGCTGTCCCAGAGACTTTTAAAGGGGTTTAATTACTTAAGGGAGTGCAGTGGTTTGTGACATTTCTTGATGTTCTGTAAACCAATGATGCCATCTAAAGAGTTATCTGGTGCTCAGAGGCTATGCAAGAAACTCTAGTTCCTTGGTACCTGGGGTTTGTGCAAGAGTACTCTTTCTGTAAAGGAGGGCTCAGGGCAAGGTCTAAGGTGTGCAAGGCGAGGTCAGTAAGTCATGTGTGACCTTATAAAAGGAAAATATTTTGCTAAAAGATTGTTGGACTAATCAGAAAGCTGAGGCAGCTTCAAACAGACTTGCTGGCCTGGGAAAGTTCTGGTCCTTCATTCCCCAAAGCCAGTGGTCTGTGAATCTCAAAGAAAGTAAATTAGTTCTGTTACAGATCAAGGGCCTTAAGTCAGCAGGCCAGGAGTAAATTAGCATGAAGCAAGTTAACCCTTAAGACAGACTAGAGTTCTGACAACACTAGAAAAAAACATTACTAACATTTGCTAAATATCATTTTAGACACTTCTCTAGGAATTTGATAAGTTGTAAAGAAAAAAATAAGAACAAAAATAAATTAATTTATTATAGATATTATTATATCTAAGTTGATTTTCACCCAAGGAGAAGGAAACAATACTGAATCTTTTTTAAAATATTTATTTATTTATTTGAGAGACACAGAGAGAGAGAGAGAGAGTGTGTACGAGCAGGGGGAGGGGCAGAGGGAGACAGTCTCCCCCCTGCTGAGCAGGGAGCCCAGTGAAAGGCTTCATCTCAGGACCCTGAGGTCATGACCTGAGCTGAAACCAGGATTCAGATGCTTAACCAACTGAGCCACCAACACGCCCCAAAACTATACTGAGTCTTAAGGGACTTATGGTAAATACTTTTTCATAAGAAATGAGAAATATTCTTTACAAACCAGAAAATAAAATTTTGTAAAAAAAAGATATTAGGAAAAAAAATATCAATATCACTGTATTTAAAGTCTTGTATTTTAAATTAGATTCTATAAAATCAAGATCTTGGTATAGGAAGTGAGGAAATTAGTATATGCATGCTAACACTGACTTCTTTCCAATATTCTATCTTCTGATTTGTTACAGTGTTAATTTTGAAATATAAAGGCTTATAGTATTTATATTGTTTTCTCAGATTTTTAGTCTTTGCTCCTTTCTAAATATATTTATTTAATATATTTAATACTTAACCGAAATCTTTTTACCATATTTTCTCTATTTTGCTTAATTTTGAATCATAATCTATCCTACGGATTGATCTTCACATAAGATTTTAATATTTTTTATATGTACTCCATTTCCTGGATTCTAACATGATGCAAATGTCTATGTTTTACCACCAGAACTAAAACATCATTTACATATTTGTAACATTCTTGGTCCATTCTTTTTCTCAAATTTCTGTTGGAATTACTCCACTGTCATTGGTAGTGAATATTGCTACAGAGACTCTGAGGCCCAACTGATTTTCCACATATAGGTGATTCATTTATTTTTCCTAGACCCACATTGATTTCATCTTTATGATTAAGTTTACTGCCTTCACTTGGATCATCCTTTTCCCCTAACTGAAACACAGTGAGACATTCACTATAACAAAATCTTTATAAGAAAAATCTCTTCTCCTAGATGAATATTTTTCTCTTCTATTTTTTTATTCTAAGCAAATGCCAGTTATACCCACTAAATTTCATTTGTCTGGTTTCTATAATTAATCAATAACCATTTTATTTTTTTTTAAGATTTTATTTACTTATTTATTCATGAGAGATACACAGAGAGGCAGTGACACAGGCAGAGGGAGAAGCAGGCTCCATACAGAGAGCTCGATGTAAGCAAGACTCCATCCCAGGACTCCAGGATCACACCCTGAGCCAAAGACAACCACTGAGGCAACCACTGCTCAACCACTGAGCCACCCAGGCGTCCCTATTCCACTGTCTCTCTCTTTTTTTTTTTTTTAAGATTTTGTTTATTTATTCATGAGACACACACACACACAGAGGCAGAGACACAGGTAGAGGGAGAAGCAGGCTTCATGCAGGGAGTCCTACATGGGACCCGATCCCGGGTCTCCAGGATCACGCCTAGGCTGAAGACGGCACCCAACCGCTGAACCACCCAGGCTGCCCCTCCACTGTCTTTAAACAAAAATTTTGTTCCATAAAGCACTATAACTGAATGGAACATTAGTGGCCATTTAATTGAACCACTCTGTTTTTCAGATTGGAAAATTGGATCCCAGTACTTAGTGGCAGTGCTAGGATAGAAGACCAAACTTCCCAATTTATAATCCAGTGCTTATCCCACTTTACCTGACTGCCTTTCTATAGAACAAATACACCTGTTCCACAGAGGACATTTCTATTGTATTCACAGGCAAAAACAATTTTTGTTCCACTATTATTTCAGTGATGCCACTATGGCCCTTCTTTCAAAGTATGAGTTACTATTGAACTTCCTATCTTTCTTTGGTTTTATTGGTGGAAACTGTTTTGGATAGAAAGCAGAAGGCACAGACGGAATCACAAACTGCATGTTGTTTAGTTTTTGTTGGTGGTAAAGGAGCTCTTGGGTTTTGTTTTTCACTAATATTGTTTTGTGGGTGGAGGAAGAAAAGGAAGTAGTAACAAATGAATCAAGAGCATTCATATCCAGTATAAAATTTATTATTGAAGCCAGAAGGTCAATGATAGTTCTTGAATTCATAATCTAAGTAGAATAAATTTTGTTGTTGTTGTGGTGGTGGTGGTGGTGTTTGGTGTGTGTGGGTGTGTGTGTGTTTGTTTGTTTTGTATAACCTTGTCAGAACTGATATAGCAGATCTAGCTATAATGTTTCCATTGACTTCCTAGGATTCTGACCTTCATAGATGAAAATCTCTATGATTTTTAATCATTCACATCTATCAAAGTGAAGAGAATCAAATCTAAGAGGAAGTAGCCTCTGTTCTAAGACCAAAGGTTAAAGCCTTGTCATTAGCATTGTTCTTCTCTGCTTTTGACCCATTTTTCAACATTGAGTTCCTTAAGTATAACTAAGTAAATGTTAGCTACTTGTTCTAATCTGAAGGGTTCTGCCTTTAACTTTACAAGCCATTGACCTTGATCAGATCAAGACCCTAGACTCATTTGCCTGCCTGTGTCTAAAACACTCGCATTCTCTTTTCTGTATTACACTTGCCTGGGATTTGATTTATTGACTGGTTAAAATGCTACTGTTTTCAGAGTCCTTTCTACAAGATTCATTACTCCACTGGTCTTCCTTAATATGTTTCAGCCCAAACAACAGCATGACATGTTTCTAAAAGAATTTACTAGAACTATTTTTGGAATTTTACACCCTTTGAAGAATTTCTTTGATGTTTATCTTTTCAGAGTTCTATGTAGATATATTGCTTATGAATACAACTATTTAATCTTTGGAGGTCTTAATTTTAATTGAGTTAATAATTGTTAAAGCCCCATTTTCTCTTACATGAGTTTATGAACATAGTAGAATCAGGGCAGGAGGGGGTTCTCAGAAATTTGGATTTCTTTTCTTTAATGTCTTTACTTTTTGCAAACCCTTTATAATTCATCTGAGGTATCATCTCCAGAAATATTTTCCTGACTTCTTCAGGGTCCCTTTTATATTTCAACAATTCCCTGTTCATAGCTCATAACAATTAAATACTTATTTTTCCTTTTCTCTCACATTGCTGTATATTCTTTTTTTTAAAGATTTTATTTATTTATTAATGAGAGACACACAGAGAGAGAAAGAGAGAGGCAGAGACACAGGCAGAGGGAGAAGCAGACTCCATGCAGGTAGCCCGACGTGGGACTTGATCCCGGGTCTCTAGGATCACACCTGGGCACCAAACCACTGAGCCACCCAGGCTGCCCACATTGCTGTATATATATATTCTATATATTCTTAAAGACTTACTCATCTTGATTTTCCTGCAAGTTAGCACAATGTGTAATATGGAAAGTGTTCGACAAGTGTTTGATGGACAAATAAGTAAGTCAGTAATATGAATTCAGTTTTTACTTCTGCCATTGTTATAACAAAAGGGGTTGAATTAGGCAAATTATAATGCCCCATCCACATCTAAATTCTTCATTCTTCAGAAGTTTGGAGTATATGAAACAAGACGCTTAGAATTTTACAGTTATGTCAATAGAGTAAACCATCTTGACAAAGATCTTTATCTCATAGTAAGCAAGAAACTGAAAATCTTCACTTGCTGTAAATACAGAATTTATAGGTTGCAGAATTAGAGCTGCAATCTGATTAGTCTGATAATTGTGATATCATTATTTTTTCAGTGACATACAGCACAGTTGAAGAAATAAGAAGTATTAAATGATTGGCAAATATACATATATAATTATGTAAATATGAAGTACAATTAAATGAAATAGATATTTAGTAAAATAATAGGGATATGGGCAACATGAAGTAAAATTGGATCCAGAAATTTGGTAGGATTTGCATAGAAACCGGGATGCAGGTAGATAACATTATGAAAGATATAGGCAGGCATGCTTGGATTGCTTAGGTATTTCAAAAGTAAATTTTAGTAAAAAAATGGCAGAGCCCCCAACCTTTCTAAAAATTGGGAGTTACCAACTTAATTTAAACAATAATTTTCATTCAATGTTCCTCATGTTTATTTGCCTCAAAATATTTATCTGTTATTATTATGGAATTCATCAGCTACATGAAGGTGAAATAATAATAATATTGCCTATTAAAATAGTTTTCTAAACTGAACCATAGGTCATCATCATGTTAACATTTGGGTCTCTGGTGTTACTATTTTTTTAAAGATCTATTTATTTATTTTAGAGTGAGGAAAGGTCAGAGGGAGAGGGAGCTGAGCGTGGAACCCAATGCAGGGCTTGATCTCACAACCCAGGAGATCACGACCTGAGCTTAAACCAAGAGTTGGAGACTTACCTGACTTGAGCCACTCAGGCACCCCTCTGGTGTTACTATATATATACTTTTTGCCTTTCAGAACTAGTAACTTTTAATAGTCTCCCACATTTTCTAATATTTATTTTTGTCTCTCTCAACTATAATGGTACACTCTCTGTTCATAGATTATTAAGGTTATATAATGCCTGCATGTTTCTGTGTTTTGTAAGATAATAAAAAAATTGCAAATGCTATCAATGTTGCATTCATAGCTTTTGGAAACCAATGCACTTTAATGGAAAGTCTCAAGTTTTAGGACTAAACCATGTAAGTTTACAGTCCTCCTTCAGACATTTATATATAAGACCTCATTGTAAATTTTAGTCAGCCAGTAGTAAGATTCTGTTTATTTTATTGATTAAACAATATCATGAGCAACTGTGATTCATTTAACAATATAGATAGTGGCTTAATCATTTAGTCTTAATTCCTGTCACAGTCTTTGTATGATTTTCTTCATATATGTGTAGCCGGTGATGATTTTTTTTTTTTGTAAACCCCTTTCCATTATTAAGCATGCATATTGGAGTGTAAGAATACTTGAAAAACATTTAATATTTAATAATCACATTTGTATAGCTTATGCCCTATGGCTATGTATAGATTCCCATTCCAAAGTTTTGGTATTATGTAACTTCAATTTTGTGTGTGTGTGTATTTGCAGATGAGAAAGGCATTTAAAAGAAAATGCATGAGTAAAGAATTGAAACTTTTACCTGTTTCTGCTTTCAAACTTTCTTGATATTTATAAATGCAAAATTATTTACTTAGACGCCACTTTCATATTTTGATTCAGATGTCACTCCTCCCATTCACAGTGAATTTGCCTTCTTAAGACAGATAATTTTGCCCTTGAGATGTTAGGTCACTTTCTGACATCCTGTGAAAGAGTCCACATCTGTTCAAATGATGAATACTCAATCTCATGTGGTTTTTTATTTGTGGAAAAAGGTATCCTCATGGTTATAATTTTACTTTGTCATTCAAGCATGGTTCTTTGTTTTAGCCCAAGTGAGGACTGATCTGTTTCTTATACTTATGCCTAAATAGAATATGTCTGAGGAGGAAATAAGGTTGTTTATTGAAGGATCCATAGTCAGAAAATGACCTTTCAAAATTCGAAGTGAAGTTTCTTATTTTCTGGCTTTGCCATTGAAAATGTGCTTGTCCATCTCTTTACCTTCTTTAATAACTTTTGCACATTTTCTCCATTGATTTTTCAAAACTAACTGATCTTGTTTGGGATGTTTTTGATTTTGTTTTTTCTTAAATAAACTATGAAAAACTAGGCAAAATGAACGGTTTCAACATTTTCATGTGCCATTATCTGTATTTCTATTAACAAAAATTATAAAGAGGTTTTTCTCTTATCACAGCAAAATCTAAATTACTGTACTTATAGGAAACAATATGGGTATTGGTCAGTATGTTGTGCAAAAACCTTTTTTTTTTCAATACTTATAATGCAATATTTATTGGGAAATATACATTTTAAAAATTATATAAACCTATACTATTATGGTAGCCACAGTCACATATGCCTATTTGAATTTAAATTTAAACTAATCGTGATGCCTGGGTGGCTCAGCAGTTTATTGCTTGTCTTTGGCCCAAGGCATGATCCTGGAATCCCTGGATCAAGTCCTGCATCGGGCCACCTGCGTGGAGCCTGCTTCTCCCTCTGCCTATGTCTCGACCTCTCTCTCTCTCTCTGTAGCTCTCATGAATAAATAAATAAAATATTTTTTAATTTAAACTAATCACATTTAATAAAATTAAATATTCTGTTCCTCTTTTGTAGGAATCACATTTCAAGCATTTCATAACCACATGTGGCTAGTGGATGCTATATTGAATAGTGCAGAATTAGTACAGGTCCATCATAGCACAGAGTTCCATTGTTCCATTAAACAGCACTGTGAACCTTGACACTGGAAATTGTTTTTTCCAAAGCCTGCTTTTTTATGAGCTCACAATATTTTTTTAATTTTAAAAATAAAATAAATAAAATATTTGATAGGCAATATAAGATCAGTCTGTGCAGACGAAAAATACTGCTTCTTTCCCAAATGAAAAAGTGCTATATTAGCTGATTATTGTATTAGTTCTAATAGAGATTTTCTTGTGTGGCTTGTTTTATATTTACTACATAGAAATTTATCATTTAAAAATAATTTTTGCTTATCTTTCATTTTACCGATTATACCTTCCATTGTTATGTTTTTTATTTATTATGATAGCTCAGGCCTTCCGAACAGCGTTGAATGTAATGGTCATGGCAGCCTTATTTTCGTTTGATTGAAATGAAAAGGATTCCAAAGTTTGACTACTTATATATTTTTTATGATTTATTTATTTATTTTAGAGAGAGAATGTGTGCTAAAGCAGGGGAAGGACAGAAGGAAAGGGAAAGAGAGAGTCCTCAAGCAGACACCCCACTGAGTGAGGAGCCTGATGTGAGACTTGATCCCAGGACCCTGAGATCATGACCTGACCCAAAATCAAGTTGACCACCTAACCAACTGAGCCACCCAAGCTCCCCACTATGTATAATTTTTACTGTAACTATTGTTTGTATAAATAGAGTACATATTTTAATTTTTAAGTTTTAACTATTTTTTATTATATTTGCAAAGTCTTTTCAGTAATTTTTCAAATTATTATTAAATATTTTATGCTTGTCGATAATTTGCAACCATGAGCAATGCAAGAGCGTTTATTATACATAATAATACCATCTATAGTATCATAATAGATACTATTTCATAAAAATAGAATGAAATAAACCCCACCCCATTTAAAAAATAGAAATAGAAATATAGAAATAGAAATGTGATTCTATTGCATGAAAAATTACTAGTCAAAGGAGAACATCATAAAATTTCACGTTTATTTATTTTTAAAGATTTTATTTATTTATTCATTAGAGATATGGAGAGAGAGATAGAGACGTAGTCCCTGTGAGGAGCCTGATGCAGGACTCTATTCTGGAATTCCAGGATCATGCCCTGAGCCAAAGGCAGCTGCTCAACTACTGAGCCACCCAGGAATCCCTAAAATTTCATGTTTAAAAGATCTTCTTTAATTTCATCAGTTGCTCAAAATTACAGCATGTTTTCATTTTCTTCATATTTGCATTAAACATTTTTGTCTATAAAAATAATTTTCTATAGGTTTGCTTTTGTCGCAGAGATTATAATTGATTTCATTTCATATCTTTTCTTTTTTTTTAATTTTTTTAATTTTTTATTTATTTATGATAGTCACAGAGAGAGAGAGAGAGAGAGGCAGAGACACAGGCAGGGAGAAGCAGGCTCCATGCACCGGGAGCCTGATGTGGGATTCGATCCCGGGTCTCCAGGATCGCGCCCTGGGCCAAAGGCAGGCGCCAAACCGCTGCGCCACCCAGGGATCCCCATTTCATATCTTTTCTTAAATAATAACCAAATATTACACCTTCTCACACAGATTATCCAAATTATTTTTTTGTACCTTTTTTAAAGTGTAAGAAATTTTATCAGCCGTCTTATTTCTAATTATTCTCTCTTCTGCTCTGAAACATTCTTCTTTATTACTTTGCTAAATATTTGTTCCTCTCTATGAACTAATTGATTCTTCCAACACATGACTTTTGTTGCTTATGGAATTACCTTATTCATTTATCACTTCCATTTTATGCTTGGCTATCAATTTACATTTTGGAAAGTCAATTTATATTTGTCGTTGATATGAGTTTCCTTTGTTATCACTCAGGTTTTTTTCCAATGAGCTAACCCAGAGTTAGGTAGATTATATGAACTTGCAATTCTCATTTTAGGGCATTTAGTTTAGATGGAAAGCAGCCCATGAGAGTGCCCTCCATCCAGTCAGTTCAGAAGCACCAATCTTCACTAAAATCCCTAATATTCATACTACTTGATTTCTTTAGAAAATATACCTGATTTTAACTTGGGCCCAATATTCTGATTCCTGTCTTTTATGCAGGTAGGGCCAAAGTTGGAAAAGCTGCCAATGGGTTCCATGTACATTCTGAACACTGTACCCACACCCATTTGCTTTCTGTATTTTCAATGAGCTTGGAAATTTTTCAGAGTCATGGTGAGAAGAACCACTCACACTCTGCTCTAGTCTTCTGTTGTTAAGGTTTTGGTCTGAGGATGTGCTTCTTCATTCTTCAGTATGACTCTTTCCACACTCCATCTTGCAGAAATGTGTCCAAAATTATTGTGGCTCTTCCATGCTCTGTATTCTCGGGCTTGAAAAAAGCAATAATTTTGTTGATTTAAGCAATTTTTCATTTTCATTGGAATTCTAGGAAGATAAAAAGGAAAGAAAGAAGAGCCATATGCCTTAAGAGACATATTTAACTGGTTTTTTTTCTACCAATGATGAAAACAAATCTTTTTAAGATTTTATTGAGGTATGATTGATACACGAAAAGTTATACATATTTAATGCATACATCTTGATGAATTGTGAGACTGTGAGAGTCTCACTTGTGAGACTGTCACTATATACAATATCCTAAAACTAGCCATCACCTCTAAAAATTTCTTCATTCCTTCCTTTTTTTAAACATGAGAAATTAATTCTTATAATCTCTTTCCACTCATCAGAGACATTGACTGTATCTAGTTTTTCCTGTAATCCTCCATATATTATGAAATCATCTAAACATGTTTTCAACAGAGAGATACTCCGAGATACTCTCTCTGTTGAAAAAAGTAATGTTTACAGTTTTATCAAATTTTATTTTTAATTTTTACTGTCAGTTACATTGGTTTATTTGTCAGTGTTTTCTCACCTGAATACTTTCTATTTTATCGATACTTCAAGTTTTTATATTTAGGAAAATCTCTTTATTTTGTCCTTAAACTTGAGTTTTTGCATGTATTTACATGGACAGAATCTATGTTTGAAATCTTTTTTTCTTTTCTTTTCTTTTCTTTTCTTTTTTTTTTTTTTTTTGCTTCAGAGAAATGAATATTTTGTTTCATTATCTAAGATTTTTCCACAGAGAAATCAGTGGTTGATATGACAGGTTTTCATTTAACAGATAACCTGTTTGGTGTTTGTTCTCTTGAGAAATTATAATAATTTTCTTTATTATAAGGATCTTATATTTTATCATTTTGTTTCTAGATATATATTTTATGATTTTTGCTTTGTTCCCCACAAATCTCATTTTTATGCCATTATTATAATGATGTCTACTTTTTTCTTTGTATCTGCATTTTCAAGTACTGTGAGTTAAATTTGAGGCCTTCTGCTTTTATAATCTATGACACTTTCCTTTTACAATATCCTTGCATAAAACTTGGTGCCCAAAGACAAGCCAGCTGTTTTTCTGCAATAAGTTTTAAGTAATGAATTTTTAGAATGCTTATTTTTACATTGAAAAACCTTTTAATTTTTATCAAAAATTTGTATCCAAGTCTCTTCTTTGATTGTGGTTAAATATCCTCATAATGTTTTTGTATATGTATTTTTTTCCTTGTTTTCAAACTTTATTATTTATTTGGTTAACTATTTTGTAGTTGGGAAAACTTTGCAAATTTTCAAGCTAAAGGCATTCTGTGATTGGTGATTCTTAATTTTCTGACTATGTTAGACTCCACAATATTAGTTGCTAGAGTGCATATCATCAAAGTAAGTAGTAAGTAAGTAAGTAAGTAAGTAAGTGATGATTTATTTAAGAATTGTTGGGAGTCTTGGCCATGTAGTTGCATGGGTACTCAGAAGGAGGGCTAGGAAGAGAAAGCTTTTTGTTGAGGTCCAAAAGTCATCTCTAGGTCCTGTTTGATTTTTTCTAGCCTCACAACCTGTTTGAAAGGTGTCCCACATCAGAGAGTTGATATTCTTAGCTCCAGACTGGAAACAAACATTGGCATCAATATTTAGTGCTCAAGATCAACATAGGTTTTGTTTGTTTGCTTGTTCCCACTCTAACACCCAAATCCAGCATATACCACTAATCACACTTTTTAGTATAAAAATAATATTTTTGGCAGTCCCTTTGATAGCACCCTTTTTTTCTTTGCAGCACTGCTGTGAATTTGTATTTATTCGTTGTCTTTTTTCCTAGTTGTATTTAGGATAGAAAGGTAAAGCAGATACCTCTTTATCTAATGTGGATTAGCTTTGTCCTCATCTTTTCCCCAGGATCTGATGTGTAGATACCACATGTGCCGCAGCTGTTGCAGGTTATTATTGTTAATTGTACACTGGTGATTTTTGAATTATCAACTTTTTTTTGGCAATAAATTTACTTGATTCCATTAAACTTGTTTTTTAAGAGTACACATCCTGATTCTAAATTATAAGTCCCTAATTATGTATTTACATTCAATACTAAACTTATATCCAGGGGGAAAATTAAGCATAATAATGATGCTATATTGTTCTCCTCCAACTATAGGGACAATGACTTATGGCATTGGTAATGAAAGGGAATTATTTTCTAGTAAAAGACTCACGACAATTATATTTTAAAGTGTTTCTTCAGATTGCTCTTATGAGTTAAAGAGCAAAATGAATCTTACTTCAATCCATTTCCAGATGCTAATGATTAGAAGTGATTTTAACATTACAGCTATTACCCAATATTATGAGTATTTTATCATTGCTTTTCAGAAAGTAATATATCTACTATTGATGAGATGAAGTGAGGGAAATCAATGGAATTCTTAAAAAGACATGTTCTTAAAAAAAAAAAAAAAACAAGACATGTTCTTGAAGCTTGCTGTTATTTCATCACTGCACTCGACAATGAGCCTTTAATTAAGCAGAGCCTGGTAGATATATAACATAAAAGATTGCATTTTAGTGTAAAAATCCTTCTAACACTGAACACTTAAAATGTATATCATGTAAGAGTGGAAAAAAGCTTAAAAATGAATGAGCTTTACTAAGTATATAAATGCCTATCTGTAATACAAAATATACTTGAGTAAGTATTCACTCTATGATGCACATTTGTGTTTAGATAAAAAATATAGCAGCTGGAAATAGGGAGTTATAAATCATAGTCTGTTTTGCAAATGAAGAGAAATGAGTATCCTTATCTAGAAGAAGATAGAAAATCAAACCAAGAACTTTAACTGATAAACCAATAGCACTAAAATGAAATGAATAGATTTTTCTGGAGTTTAAGTGTATTTTATAAGTTTCTCATTTTTAAAAATGCATAACATAGTTTTAAAAACAAAGTTACAAAATGCAAGTCTAAAGTAGTAGGATGTTTATCTACATTAGTGGATCTTCTAATTGAAATCTGCTTGCTCCTCTCAAACATTATTTGTAACATAAGTATATTTTGAGGTAGTATGAATTCATGTAATTTCCTAAGTGGGTCAGGACATTTGTTTTTGAAAGGCTATAGGGTACCAGAAATACACAGAATCTCACCTGAATGTTGGGTCTGAGTAAATGAAATAAGTCAATGATGCAAGAATTAAAGTAAGGAAGACTCACAGCGGAGCCTTCAGAAGGGATTGTCAGAATTCTTTCATTCCTCCAACCATTGTCAACACATTTATGGACATTCAAGAAATTCCTCCGAACAAAATGGCAGTGCTTGTCAGAGGGAAGTCTGTCCTCTTGCTTCCAAATGACTAATTGCTAAGCTGCAGAAGTTTTGTGTTTCTGGACATAATGTAAGGTGGAGTGTTTCTGATCAGAGTGGAGATATTGTCAAGTGACTCCTAGAACTTGGGCAGAAAAATGTGTTGGTAATTGACTTTTACCTCATAAATTCTGAAAGAGACTGAGTGAAATTTCTGTGACATGGAGTGCATTAGCTTCCAATGGCTGCTGGGATAAATTACCATAAACTTTGTGGCTTAAAACAATACACATTTACTCTTTCACAGTTCTAAAGGCCAGAAGTCTGAAATCATTATAACTGAGCCAAAATCAAAGTGTCAGTGTGGCCATGCTCCTTCCAGAGGATTTGGGAAGAATCTCTTCCTTACCTTCTGCTGCTTCTGGTGGCTGCTGTCCTTCCTTGTCTTGTGGCTGCATTACTCCAGTGTTGAAGACCAACACCTTCAAATCTTTCTCAGCTATGTCTTCACATCACATTCTCTGTGTGTCTAAAATCTCACCCCATCTCCTTTCTATGAAAATATATGTGATTGTATTTATGGCCCACTCATATATCCAGAATAATGTCTCTGTCTCAAGATCCTTAATTTAATTGGACCTGAGAAAACCTTTTTTGCCATATAAAGTAACATTCATAGGTAGGAATCAGGTCCTCTTTTGGGAAGTCAGTTTCAGCCTACCACATAGCGTCACAAGAGATGACACAAATGAGTGAAATTGTACACTTATCCTCAAGGCCAAAATGAAGACACAGGAATAGAGTTGAGGGAGGTATCTGGGCTCCCTTGCATTGAAAGAGTATTCTATTAAGAGACATTACTTCCATCTCCAAATCAATGAGTGTAAAAATGAGTGTAAAATGAGTGTAAAAATCTTAAGAGGTAAAATATTAAACTCGATTAGATAAAACAATAAATTGTTTTAAAAGGAAAAACACATATTTGAGAAAAATACTTGAGAAGAGATTCCTGGGTGGCTCAGTTGTTAAGCGTGTGCCTTCGCTCAGGTCCTGGGATCAAGCCCTGCATCAAGCTCCCTACTCAATGAGAGTCTGCTTTTCTCTTTCTCTCTCTCCTTCCTGTCCTCATTGCTAGTTCTCTCTTGATCTTAAATAAATATAATAAAATCTTAAAAAAAGAAAAATACTATAGAAAAATTCTAGAAATAAATTTGTAGTGGTAAATAAGAGTAGAGGACTTAAATACCCCACTTACATTAATGGATAGATTCTCAGAATTTCAATGAGAAAACTAGGATATTAAGCAACATGCTAGATCAGATGGGCTTAACAGGTGTATATATATATATGTAAAACATTTCATTCAAAAGTAACAGAATACACATTTTTTTTCAAGTTCATATGGAACATTCTCTAGGACAGATTGTATGGTTGGAAACAAAAAAGTCTTAATAAATTTAAGAGGCATGAGATGATATCAGGCATGTTTTCTGACTACAAGTGTATGAAACTAGAAATCAATTACAAGAGGAAAACTGGAAAGTTAATGGAGATTAAATAGCTTGTAACTTGAACAACCAATGGGTCAAAGGAAAAAATCAAAAGAAATTAAAAAAATATATATCTTGAGACAAGTGAAAATGGAAATACATCAAAATTTATGGGATGCAGCAATAGCAGTTCTAATAGAGAAGTTCATAGTGATAAATGCCTACCTAAAGAAACAAGAAACACTTAAATCATCTAACTTTACTCAATGAACTATAAAAAGAAGAAAAAGCCCGAAGTTAACGAAAAGAAGTAAATAACAAGGATTACAAGAGAAACAAATGAAAGAGAGTACAAAGAAAATAGAAAAGGTCAATGAAAATAAGAACTGGTTCTTTGAAAAGATACATAAAATGGACAAATCTTTACCTAGACTCAGAGAGAGAAAGAGAGAGAGAATTTAAGAAGTGAAAAGTAGAGAAAGAGAAGCTACAACTCATACCACAGAATACTAAGGATCAGAAGAGACTAGTAAATATGATCAATTATATGCCAACAAATTGGACAATCTAGAAGAAATTGATAAATTTTCCTAGAAACATATAATCTAGCAAGACTGAATTATGAAGGAATAGAAAATCTGAAAAGATTGATTACTTTTAAAGAGACTGAATCAGCAATCAAAAACTCCCCAATAAACAAAAGTCCAGAACAAAATAGCTTCACTGGTAAATTCTACCAAACATTCAAATAATTAATATCAATCCTTCTTAAACTCTTCCAAAGAGTAGAAGAGAAAGCAACTCTTCTAAACTCATTTTACAAGGCCAGCATTACCCTGATACCAGGGTAGGACAAAACCAGATCAGGGCACCAAAAGAAAGGACAATTACAGGCCAATATCCCTAATGAACATAAGTGCAAAAATCTCAACAATAAATTGGCACCCTGAATTCAACAATATATTACAAGGAAAATATACCATGATCAAGTGGAGTTTATTCTTGTGATACAAGGCTGGTTCATCTGCAAATCAGTAATTGGGATACATCATATTAACAAAATGAAGGAAAAATCATATGATCACCTCAATGAATGCAGAAAAAAATCTGACAAAATTCATCATCAATTTGTGATAAAAACCCTCCACAAAGCAGTTATAGAGAGAATACATCTAAACATAAAGACCATATATGACACCCTCACAGCTATCATACTCGATTATGAAAAACTGAAAGCTTTTTTGTAAGATTAGAAACAAAATAAGGATGCTCACTCTTGCCACATTTATTCAACATAGTATTTAAAGTCAGCCACAGCATGTAGGGGGAAAAAGCATCCAAATTATAAAGGTAAAAGTATCACTATTTGCAGATGACACAATATTGTATACAGAAAACCCTAAAGATTCCATTAAAAGACTGCTAGACTAATAAATTCAATAATGTTGCAAGTTACAAAATCAATACATAAAAATTTGTTGCATTTCTATACAATAATAGTGAATTATCAGAAAGATAAATTAAGGATACAACCCTATTTACAATTGCATCAAGAAAATTAAAGAATCTAAGAGTCAATTTAGTCAAGAAAATTAAAGTCCTTAATACCAAAGACTACAAGACGTTAAGTATGGAAATTGGTAAAGACACAAATAAATGGAAAGATAGTCTGTGCTCTTAGACTGGAAGCATTGATATTGCTAAAATGTCCATACTACCCAAAGCAATCTGCAGATTTGGTGTAAGTCCTATCAAAATTTTAATGGCATTGTCACAGAGCTAGGACAAATAATCCTAAAATTTCTATGGAACCACAAAAATCCCTGATATAGTCAAAGCAATTTTGAGAAGGAAGAATCAAAGTGTAGGCAGCACACTCCCTAATTTAAAACTCCAGTACTCCAGTACAGAGTGATTGTAATTAAAACAGTATGATATTGGCATAAAAATAGACACGGAGACCACTGAAACATAATAGAGGAAACAGAAATACACCTGGATATATATGACTAACTAATATTTCACAAAGGATCCAAGAATACTCAATGGAGAAAGGATAGTATCTTAAATAGATGATGTTGACAAAACTTGATAACTACATGCAGAAACATTAAATTGGACCCCTGTCTCACAGCACTCACAAAAATTAACTTAAAAGGGGTTAAATACTTAGTATATATAGATCAATGGAATGGAATAGAGAGCCCATAATAAGCCCACATCTATATTGTCAATTAATTTAGGACAAAAATGTCAAGAATATACAATGATGAAAAAATGGTCTTTTCAATAAATGGTATTGGGAAAACTGAACAGTAAGATCTGAAGCTGTAAAACTCCTAGAAGAAAATGGGTCACAAGGTTCTTGATATAGGTATGGATGATGATTTTTTTAAATCTGACACCAGAAATGAAAGTAATAAAAGCAAAAATAAACAAGTGATATTACATGAAACCAGAAAGCCATCAACGAAGGGTAACCTTGAAAAAAAAATATTTGATAAAGAACCAAAAAATCCCAATAAACCCCCATAATATAATGAAGTGGTTATGCACTGAGGAGAGAATAAAAAGGATAGAATGAAGGAGCAAAGAGGAAAGCAAGACCTATACATGTGCCTTGTTTTTATTGTTTAGACTTTGAAAGAATGTATGTGTTTCACATATTTTCAATAGAAATATTACAGGAAAAAGAAAAAAATTCTAAAACTTGAAGATGGACTGAAAGTAGATCTATATCAAGTTGGTAACAAAACCAATTATAACAAATGATTTTAAAACATGTTTATAAGGGATCCCTGGGTGGCTCAACAGTTTAGCACCTGCTGTCAGCCCAGGGCATGATCCTGGGGACCTGGGATTGAGTCCCATATTGGGCTTCCTGCATGGAGCCTGCTTCTCCCTCTGCCTGTGTCTCTGCCCCTCTCTCATTCTGTGTCTCTCATGAATAAATAAAATCTTTTAAGAAAAAATAAAACATGTTTATAGTGTCTATAAATCTTATTAGCACAGAGTACAAATAGATATACAAATAAATGTTAAATATCATTTATGAGTCTTATTTTAGTATTGTTATCTCCATTTGAAACTATCCTATGTATATTATAGCATAAAACAAAAACAAGAAAACATGTTTTAAGAGCTGTGGTTTTTAGCATAACAAACAAAACCAGAGTTAAAAGTGTTCAAAGTTTAAGTAAATCACTATAATCTTGAAATTCAAATTATTTTATCTTTTAGAAATAAATGTATTTCTTAGCTCCCCACTGAAATGCCTGGAGAATGGTATTCTAATAATAATAATTTAAAAAGTTGTATCCTAAGCACCCAGATTGTGGTTTGTAAATGCCATTTCTCCCTAAAGGACATGAAATTAGAAGAAAAACAAAAAGGAAAAATTCAGATATCAGGCTGGAAAGTCCACATGGAGTCAAGGACTCGTATTGTACCAGATAGAAAGAAGCTATTAAGATTATGTTAAAAAAAAACAAAAACAAAAACAAAAAAAAAACAAAAAAACCTTGAGGAGATTCTCAGTATCAAAGAATGGTACAATTGGAGCATGAAAATGAATAGTGAGTCACTGAAATATATCAAATATAGAAAATCCATTTGGTGTTCAAGAGAACCTATGTCTTACACTCAAAATCAACAAGGGGAAATAAAGTCTATATTCTCTTTCTTGCAAACTAGTGGCAAGTGGGGAAAACATTCTTCTTCATATTAAATGCAGAAAAATACATCTTTTAAAGGATTGATAGAGCTAGTTAGCCATCACAAGTGGATGCTACAACAATTAAGTGATAGATAAAGAAGAAATATTATAATGGAAATATTATAATGGAAATCACACTGACGACATCTTTACTTGGTGATCATTTATCAATCCTAGCATCCTCAAAATTGTACCATGTATATTTAGTGTATAGTAATCTGATGCAGTGATTCAATCACCTGTGAATTACTTTTATAAATAAATTATTTTATTTAAGAGAGTCTCTAGCTACTTGCAACTTTATTTTTTTAATGAGAAAAGTAACAAGTTTGAGGATTCTTTTATGAAGCAATCACATATATCCATGAAGTATCTGCAATATTGACTCAATGTCTTCAACAAATATGATATGGAAAAGAAAAGACAATTGATACAGATTAAGAAGTTATAAGATACATACAAATACACTTTGTGGGTCTTGTTTGAATTCCCCTATTTGGATGAATCAACTATAGAAAGACATTTTAGTAAACTAAAAATTGAATATGGACTCAGCATTAAAATATGTTAAAGTATTATTTTTTGTTAGGTTTGATAATGTCATTGAGATTATTATAAAAACAAAACCCAAAAGTCATGCAATTGTAATATATATTGAAGTATTAACTTGTAATATAAAGAAAACCTGTCAAGAATGTGTTGGAAAGTACTCCAAATAAGAAAAACAAAAACCAATCAAGCAGATAAAAACAAAGAGAAGGAACATAGATTTAAAAAAAAATATTTGGAAAGATGTTTATAATTCTTAAAGTGGGGTGAGGCATGTATGGGGTTCATTATACAATTCTTACTGCTCTTATGTGAAGTAAAAATTTCCATTTAAAAAATAGAATCTGAGAAAAGACACAACACAGAGAGGCAACCATTTTACTGACAGTAGGTTTCATAACTGTGCTTATAATGGCCAGAAGATAATGGAATAATATTTTCAAAATCCTGAAGAAAAGAAAGCTGTAAATCTCAGATTCTCTAGTCTCTTACATATCAATCAGAATTGAACATGATAAAAAGGTCTATCCCATTTAAAGACTAAGATCTTACTAACAATAAGTGAACATGAGGATTTTTGTGTAAGGTGTGTTGCAAAATAGTGTTGAGTTATATTTTTAAGTGTCTTAAAAATATCAACTAGGTGAAAATCGTGATATGTCAACTGGTAAAAAATGAGAAATAAAAGACAACCTACAGAGGAAGAGTCCTATTTATTGCAAAAGCATGGCATGCATGGGCAGTACAAATATATATTCCTAACTAGATTATAAGATGCCAGGAAGCATGTGGTATGGGCTAAGACCACCAGAGAAGCTAGCGATCACATCACACAGAGGAGTCTTGCCTGCCCTCTTATTGAATTTGAACATACTGCGTAGACACAGGAAATTTTTCAAAGGTCATTAGAAAGATTATTATTAGAGTCAAGATTACACTAGAAGAGGATCCATCTGTTAGTAATATGCATGTTAGATTTTGAGAGGAAAAGAGAAGTGAAGAAACAAAATAGGAGGTTATTGAATAATGAAAAAAAATATTACAAAGTCTGTCATTAAAGCCAAAATGTGGATAAAGATAAAAGAACAGATTTAGAAAATATTTAGGAGGTGAAACCTGAAAGAATATGGGTAATGTTTGATTCAGAGTGTGGATGAACTATGAAGATACAAGATCCACTCCAGATGTCTGTCTGGATATTCCAGGGGATGCTCACACTGTTCTTTGAAATAAGATTTACAGAATATCCAATTTTAATAGAAGGGAAAGGAGCACCTGGGTGGTTCAGTGGTTGAGCATCTGCCTTTGGCTCAGATTGTGATCCCGAGGTCCCAGGGTCAAGTCCTGCATCAGGCTCCCCGCAGGGAGCCTGTTTCTCCCTCTGCCTATGTCTCTGCCTCTCTCTGTGCCTCTCATGAATAAATAAATAAAATCTTTTAAAAAATTAATAGCAGGGGCAAATATGATATGTTTATAGCTGTGTATTGTTGAGTTGATGGTAATTTTTTGGCATTCAGGTGCAGAGACCACTGAGGATTTTTATATGTTGGATATAAGAATTGAATGTATTATTCTGGAGCTTAAGGAATGAACGGGGTAATATTTTAGGAGCCACTGTATTATTAGTGACAGTGCATAAATATATTCCAGATGGAATGAGAAAAGAAGATTAAGGAACCCTGGACAATATAGGCATCTGTAAGCTGAGAATAGATGGGGGGACCTTTAGTGAATACTCTGATATTTGCAAAGATGTGATGAAAGAAATGGGAAAAGATAGTCAAATATGAGTTAGGCCTTTAAGCAAAGAGAGATATTTAAAATTTAAAAAGTTTCCCGAATTTCTTAAATGATATCAATGAAACCTTTTTTCAGGATAATTCTAATGTAATAAAAAGCACAAGTAAAATTTAGGAATAAAAGGACAAAGTGGTGAAATCAGCTGTACAGTGGTTTTAGAGAGGGGAGCTAAAAGGGAAGCAGGAATCAAAAGTTTTTGTTTTCTTGTTTTTGTGTTCTCATGGAGAAGCTAAAGAAAACAAGTCTAAACAAAAGGATAGAAACTTTTGGAAAAAGTAATAGTAGATGTTGCAAATTCAGGGAAGAGAGAGGATGAAATAATGCGTAATTTCATGTCAAAGATGATAGGAGATTGGATCAAAACATAGGTGGGAGAATTAATCTTGACCTATAGTTTATACATCTAGTCTTTAGAAACTGCAGAAGGAAAACAAAGAGCAAACATAGAGGTTTATCTAGAGATATGAGTGAGCATAGGGATTGAATGAATTTCATTGTAAAGTAAAAAGCTAAAATATAGGCTAAAAAAGTATAGCCCAGAAAGAGAGATGAATATCTGATTAATGGTACACTTATTATTAAGCACTAAACAAACCATTGCAGTTAAGGAAAATGAATTTGTTTTGTTTTTCTCCTGCACCACTTTGTGAATCCCTCCAGAGACCTTGAGAGTAAAAGCAGAGACTCAGGTAGTTGATCCAAGGCAGGAGGTTTGTAGCTTAAAAACAAAGAAGAAAGGGATGACATATTAAGGACACTATCAAAAAAGTGGCTACAGAGATTCATCTTGGATTACAGAGTGAAATAGATGAGTAGCATAAAGCTGAAAATATGAAGGTCATAGTGAAGTCAAAGGTGAAGGCCCAAGATATCATATGTAACTCACAAAAATTACTTTATTCATAATAGGTGCTTATTGTATATTTTAAAATTATTTTTACAATTATTAGAGTAACACTGGTTTTACCCTTTTGTAATAGTTTCCCTTAGCTACTGTAATAAACTGGCACAAATTGGCAATGTGGCAAACTTCAGAATGAAAGAAATGTATTTTTATATTTCTGAACACCAGAAGTCCAAAATTTAAGTCAGCAGGCCCACACTGTAGGAGATCCTTTGTCTTCCAGCTTTTGGTGACTCTTGGTGTTCTTGGCTTGTAGCATGGCTCCAGTTTCTGTCTGCATTTTCACATGGGCTTTATCATTGTGTCTCTGGGTCTTCGTCTTTTCTGTTTCTTCTAAGGACACCTGCTGTTTGATTTAGGGTTTATTCTAATCCAGGGTCATCTCATTTTATAATCTTAACCTTAAACACGATCGCAAAGACCCTAATTCCAAAAATGTCATATTATGTGATTGTGAGTTGCTATATCTTTGGGGGTGGAGGGGACACAATTCAACCCACTAACTTGGGGATCTGTAAGGTAAGTCTGTGGATGAGTGGCCTTCCCTTCAAAGGAAGAGGTGTGCTGGAAGAAAGGTAAAGCAACTCAAGTTAGGGTCTGGAGGTGAAAGGAGGATTCTGTGAAGTGGTTGAATATTTAAGACAGTGTGTGATCACACAGAAGAGTTGGGATGAAGATAGACATACAAAAAATTGGGGCATAGTGACAAGTAGAAATGTAGGGAGGAAAACATGTGACTAGAGTTGATTGGAAGATACTTGCATTTAAGGAAGTGGCCAATGGCAATAGTGAAGAGTGTCATAGAAAGACTCACCTAGATATTACCTCGTTTCTGAGGCTTTTCACAGAATTCAAAGGGAATGTTGCTAAGAAGTTTTCTGGCATATATGAAGATAACTCTCCTGAGATTTTTCCAGGATCTTTCCAAAAAGATATTTCTAAAACTGCAAATGGTCTAATAGGCTTCCTCTTTTTAGATTATTGCTTGTAGGTCTATTTCTCTGAAATGAGAAGAATAAGCATCATGTCTTCACTTTCTCTACAAAAAGCCAAAATAAGAAAACTTCAAATATATTTATAATTTATATATTTATAATTAATAACATTAATATAGAAATATTGCAACATTTGGTTTAGTTGGAAACTACTAATTTTACATAATTGCCAGTGTTGTTAAATTATCTTCTTTCGTATCTTACCTGAAATACAAAAAGCAGTTGTCCTATCAATTAATGAGGGTATTCTTGACAGGCAGGTGTATGTTTCAACAGCTTACACTACCACAACAGAGCAATGTATTTTAAAATCTTATTGCATTCTATTAAAAAAGAAAGAAACTGTTTCGGATTGAAAACTTAGAATATATTTCCAGTGAATTTCTTGTACATATTTGAAAGTTTTAAAGAAGAAATATTAACATAGACCTCATCAATGACATGTGAAAAATGTTAAACGTTAAATAAAAATTAAATTAACTTTCATATGGGTAATTTTCTCTTTGTCTTATACCAGTATTTTCAACTAGAAGTTAATCGTTTATTTTTAATAATGAGATTTCTAAATATCTTCACGTTTTTTATACATTCTCCCAATTTTAAATGTTTTATTTTAAAAATCAATCACTCTAAAATTAAGCATTCTTCTGAACTCTGTCCTAAAACTGTTATCTCATGATTCTTAGATATGAATGCTACATTATGTCTGCAGATACATACACTAATAATATATTTTTCCCAGTGGCAATAGGAATATAATTATCTTCCATTCTTTATTACTTCTAAATCTTTTCAAAAGCATACAATGCATGATGTATAGAAAAAGTAGTCTTACTTATAATTTAGGGAGACATGTATATATCCAATGACACAAGTTCCTTATATGCAAATATATTTTTACAAGTGTCTAAAAGGGAACATGTAATTAATAATATTAGAAAATATGTATAGTCATCTATATTCCTATAGTGCCCAACCACAGTGCTTCAAAAATAACAGTTATTATTCATAGATGAAGGATTGATTTATATGACTGTTCATTAAATAGTAATTTACTCAATGAATTATTAATTCCCTTGTAAATTTTTCATTAAACTTTTAAGTGTCAAAGAGATCTTAGAGACGAATTTAGACATTATGACTACAAGCATGAGTGAGGTATGGCTTCTTCAGTTACTCATATTTAATGTGAATTTTATTAGTTGTTGATACTCTACAGTGATATATTGATTCATATACCAAACATTCTCTATTTTTGTTTATTGCATCAATGTGGTACTTTACTGAATATATATCATTTAATGAGCTATCAAGATTTCTTGGATAGTGATTCAGTGAAAGGGTGTGGAGTATAACCAAAAAGTTGGCAAACAGTTTAAAGTAATGAGTATGTATTTACTCCTGTATGAAAAATCACAATTTTTAAAAGATTTATTTATTTACTTATTTGGAGAGTGTGTGTGTGTGTGTGTGTGTGTGTGTGCGCAAGGTGGGGAATGGTAGACAGATTGGGAGAGAATCTCAAGTAGACTCCTGGCTGAATGCGGAGCCCAGACTAGGGGCTGATATCAGGATCCTGAGATCATGACCTGAGCCAAAATCATGAGTCAGACACTTGACCAACTGAGCCACCCAGGAGCCCCAATATAATAAATATTTTACTTAAGTTTCAATAAACTCCCAAAATAATTTTATTCTTTGTCGTGTAAGTTTTCTGAAATAGAAATAAATAGCTTGATAATTTTAAGCGAATGCATTGATACTGCATTTATTCAATACTTTAATACTAAGAGTAAGATAAGTTAGTAAGCATACATTATATTACAGGTTGGTAATATTTACCAAAAACATAGTATATAATGTTAAATTATTGTGTAAATGATGATCTCACAACATATGAAAAATGCGTGTGCTCTTAACTAATATTAGTTGGACTTAAAAATCAATATAGTATATCCATATTTGAAAAACATTTTTATTTCTCATTTTAAACTCATATTTCTTTATTTTTAAAGACATTTGTAGGGAAGCTACAGAAAATCATGTAAATTATATTCTTAAGTAAAAATAGCATGAATCTATCTGTTTAGATAGATCCAATTTATGTATCCTAAAATATTACATACATTTTTCAGGAATGATACAAAAAATTATTATTAGTTATTACCTTTAGGAATAGAAATTAAGATGAAATAAGTGGTGTTATTTTTCAGAAAATAATTTTAAGTTAATTAAATGAAAGATGAACAGTATGTTTTTATTTAGAAGACTAACAAAGTTCATTAATGCTCTAAAGAATTTCAATTATCCCTTTTGTGTTGGAGAGAGTATAAAATTTTAGTACATGTGCCACTGTATATGTTGTCCTAGAGATCCTTATTTCACTAGGTACTTGCTTTTTTTTTTTTTTTAATATGGTTTGAGATACATTGGAATAAATGATAACACCCATAAAATTGTTTCTTTCTTTTCTTGGTAAGCTTTGAAAAATCTTTCCAAGTTCTGAAGACGTCCTGATTTCTTGTGTACAATAGTACTGGAAAACAGGTCATTAAAACTCTTTTGAACTTAACAAGATGGTTCATTAATTTGAAAAATAACTGTTGGGGGACGCCTGGGTGGCTCAGCAGTTGAGCAGCTGCCTTTGGCTCAGGGCATGATCCTGGGGTCCTGGGATCGAGTCCCACATCCGGCTCCCTGCATGGAGCCTGCTTCCCCCTCTGCCTGTGTCTCTGCCTGTCTCTGCATCTCATGAATAAATAAATAAAATATTAAAAGAAAAACCAAAAAACTGTTGGGTGTCTATTATGGGCTAAGGATACTCTTCAATACCTGAAACTTTTGATTTAAAGATACTTCTAAAGATAATGTATAGAGACTGAATATTGTGATTAAAAACATTAATTTCTGTTTTACACACACACAAAAGGCAGTCTTATTTGTGATCTTTTTTCACCAATATGTCCCTCTTTTTTTTTTTTGTATCCTCAAAATCTTTTCTCTAAATTATTTGTCCTGAATCTGTAAACACAGTTAATTTCAAATATTCTTTGATCCTGATTGGGTCACAATTCTCACTGTTTCTTTGCAATCTAGGTAAGCAGCAGAACTCACATGGAACATTTGCTCTTCCGGGGATCCCTGGGTGGCTCAGCGGTTTAGCGCCTGCCTTCGGCCCATGGCGCGATCCTGGGGACCCGGGATCGAGTCCCATGTCAGGCTCCTGCATGGAGCCTGCTTCTCCCTCTGCCTGTGTCTCTGCCTCTCTCTCTCTATGTCTATCTTGAATAGATAAATAAAATCTGTAAAAAAAAAAAAAAAAAAGAGCATTTGCTCTTCCGTATTTCCTAGCCCCCCTTCTGTTCATCAGAACTTGCCAGTGAGTTCTACAGAATGGGCCATATACAGAATGAGATGCGTCACCTTTGGACCTTTGGGCCAACCCATAGAAGAGACCGTGAAGTGTGCCGCTGAATGGTATCTTGTCAGCAGTGGTGCTGCCCTGCTTAATAGAGCCTATGCTGACTTGGAAGTGACTCTGTGGGTCAGGGCCTGCCATCCCAAACCCTATCACCAATACATGCTAGACATGTAGTTAGGGGAAAACAGGCAAATCTTTGCACTATTAAACAACTGAAGTTGCAAGGTTAACTTGTTAATGCAGCATAATGTAATTTATCCTGACTAATACACCAGTGATCCATTTTTTTTTTTGTTCTATCCAGTGATATCCTTTTGTGATTATTGCTGTTATTTGATTTGAGTAAAATCTCAGTTTCATTATTCACTAGCCCAGGAAATATACTTAATGTCTTTGCTTCTCAGTAGTATCTTCTGTAAATTGCTAATATTAATCGCTGAACTATTCCTTTGCTGTAAAAACAGAGATTAAATAGTTGTTACTTTATTTCTCCTTTCCCCAGATAACCTGGCTTCTATATTATTTAAATCTCCTGGGGTTCCTAACCTTTTTATTTGCTCTGTATTTCCTTGAGTGACTCATCTGCCCTTACTCAGCCACAGAAAACACAGCCCTAAAGCACTGCTTTCACATTCTCCCTTTCCTTAGCACATGTATTTAATTCTCTTAATGCTCTCATTTCTTTTCATAACTTCAACTAACATTTCTATGATCATATTCCTATATTTATCTAGCCAAGAGCTCTCTTCTGAACTCCACACTTCCTTTTCTAACTTCCTGTGAGATGTTTTCTCGTATCTGTCATAAACTAAGCACATCCAAACATTTTACCCCACTGTGTCTCCCTAGGTTACATTTTCCTTCATGGTCCTTGGCATCATACTTCTTCTTAGATGAATTATTGAAAATGTTCTCTTCAGCCAACTGATTACAAATTATCAAATCATAGTGCTACTATTTTGTAGTTATCCTCCTCTTTGACACATCTTCATTGGTTCAGCTGAGGCTTACACTTACAATTCCCATTGTGTACAGAATAAAGTTTTAAAAATATGTATATGCACAAACACGTACCACACACACTTTTTAATACTTGTCTTTCCCAATAGAGCCCCAAGTCCTATTTCCAAACTCTCATCTTCCTATTCTATGTTCTAGACACACAGTGTTATTTCCCTATTTGATGAACACGGGTAATTCTAGGCTCAAAAAGTGTGAGAATAAAATCATGGAACTTTGATTTTTTTTTTCAATTTCCTCCCTCCAACCATATCTGAAAATAAATAAACTTCCTGTCAGCAATGCACTCTAGAAACTTAATTTCATCCAATAGAAAGCAATCTCTTCCTAACCTCCTACAGAATTGGGTTCCTGCTTTATAGCACTATCATGGTGTGCCTTATACTGTAGTAATTGAAATGTTTATGAATTCTCTATTAATACGTGGCTTATAAAGAACAGCAAGAAATGCCTTAATCTTCTTCTATTTCTCATAATAACTAGAACAGTCTGGAGGCACTTAGTAATGCTATAAAATTGGAGTGAACATCTTTATTAGATTATCTGTAGAAATTAAAATATAATTCATTTATAATAATTATATGATCTAGGCCTATAATCCTTTTAGATTTCATCTATAAATTCTATGTTTGGAAAATGCATGGATGCATATTTATAACCCCCACCTCTGCCAACAGAACAGCTAATGCTGTTTTTGAAAACAACTTATATTAGAGCACTATAGAACATAAAAATAGTTTATTTTTATATTAGAAAATCTATTTGTCTCTATTTTATTGGAATACTTTGGTACATGTCTACTACTTAGCTAGGGCATATAACCGTCTTAGTAATATGCTATTCCTAAACAAATGACACAATATGAATTAAAAATTAAAGCTACCACAAAAAAAATTAAAGCATACTCATGCGTTAAAATGAGAAAGACTGGTGGCTCAGCAGTTTAGCGCTGCCTTCAGCCCAGGGCCTGATCCTGGAGACCCAGAATCGAGTCCCACGCTGGGCTGCCAGCATGGAGCCTGCTTCTCCCTCTGCCTGTGTCTCTGCTTCTCTCTCTCTCTGTGTCTCTCATGAATAATAAATAAAAATCTTAAAAAAAAGAAACAAGACTGATGATAAGAAATGTTAAGAAGGATATTTCTTTTTTTTTAGCAAGGATATTTCTATTCAGAGTATGTCATTTCGTATGAGGAATTGCTATTTTAGTTGTAAACTCTAGCTATAATTGTAGAATGGCAATGTTTGTTGAATTTATTGATAAAAACTAGGGCTCATGTTTGCATGTATTTGGCAGTCTTCTAATAATTCATTTATTTATAGTACATACAAAATATTTCATAATATATTAGAATGAATAATAATATATAATGGAAGATAATAGTATAATAGATATAATTAATAATAATAAAGATTATGATAATGACAAGAATAATAGTTTAGAAGAACATCTCAGACCCACTGAAGGGACACTTGCATAGCAGGGACTTGGAAATAATTATCAGGGACAGAGAGGCCTGATATTCTGGGAATTCACTGGGAGTAGTTTGTGATACTCACCATATATCACTAATGAAGAGATTCATGTACTGTGGTACTCTTTCAATTATGGAAGCAATATTTATAAGCTATTTACCATGTACCTAGAAAAATTGCTCACTCTTAAAGGATTTTTTTTTTAAGCAAACCCAGGTTCCTCGATGTCCCTTTCTCTCTTACCTCAGAGATGACAATTACTGAAATCTGTGTAATAGACTGGCTTAAGGTAGTGAGGAACTACAGCAGATCCTAACAGAAGAACTACAGCAAGTAGTCTCGTTTGTCCATTTGATAACTTTAGCGGAACACCATACTCTTAGACATGGGAATGCACTTCTATTTCCTGGCAAAAATCCAATATCACTAAATGTTTATGATACAGAAACAAACAAGCTGTAGGAATCTCAACAGGCACAAGTAAGATCCATGATCAGATTTTTCAAATTTCTAACACACTCAATGTTTTTGAGTATCTTTTTTATTCTTTCAGCTAATGAATATGCAAAGAAATACTTGATCTCACTTTACATGTGGTTTCACATGATATCATGGCACTAGTTGGAATTGAACTGTGATAGCTTTGGAGAACATGCTGGAAAGTGAGGAGAGAGAGAAAAAAAAAAAACATGCTAGGGTAAAGATTATAGTTAAAAGTGATATGTCCTGCCATCTGCTATTCTTATCCAGAGCTTGCTGATATGATGGATGGTCCAATTTCTTTTTATTTATCTACAGTTTAATTATAGGCATTCTTTTGAAGGATAACATGATCTGAGTGATGCTCTGTTGGAGTCCAAATACTGATCTTATTATGAAGGGTTGGAGTTAGTGATTCTGAGTCACATATGATGGCCCACTTCCAAAATGGGTCACTTGATCTTCAGGATCATGAGCTCTGATCATCTGGACGTTTTATGATTGTTGATAAGAATACCATCAGCTGGATGGTTCAGGCTTCTTATGTTGTTAGAAGAATAGAAAGAAAAGAATTATAGTATACTCTGAATTCATAGGATTTATGGGTAGAGGTCTATTATGTAAAACAGATGATCTATAACATAATTGTCACTCATTCTGCTGCCATTCCCATAAGGAAAATTAATGGAAGAGTATTTCAGTTATATGCATAATGCACTGCCTCAGAATCTATGAAGGTAGAGGCTAAATTTTCTCTATTAGACAAGGGAAGTTGAAATAGCCAAATACAGGAAAAGGGCAAGAAAAACGTCAAGATAGTAACGGAGGAGAGAAGCAATAAGATCACTGGCACTATGAAAACTCTGGTTTGTGCTTATATTTTATGTTAGTTTTCTTTCTGTTAGTTTTCTTTATGTTACTAGTGAGTGGTACTTAGAATTTATAAGCACTATCCACTGTCATTTTTTTTTTTACATTTCCTAGACAGTATTCAAAGTGCTAATGCCTCCACCGTTTAATTTTCAGAACAAAATTGGCAAGACTATTGGAATTGAAAGAAATTACAAAAATACAGTGACAAATGGTTACCACTAGTTCACAGGTTGCAAACCAGCAAGATACACTCAAACTAATGGAATCTCCATGATAAATGAACACAAGTTGACATTGCCCTGTGATAATGGACTCTAAGACTTTAAAAGTCACATCAAGGGACTCTAAAATATCTGTAACTTCCTGACTCAAAAGTGGAATATAGGGGATCCCTGGGTGGCTCAGTGGTTTAGCACCTGCCTTTGGCCCAGGTCGTGATCCTGGTGACCTGGGATTGAGTCCCACATCGGGGGATGGAGCCTGCTTCTCACTTGGCCTGTGTCTCTGCCTCTCTCTCTCTGTCGCTCATGAATAAATAAATAAATAAATAAATAAATAAATAAATAAATAAATTCTTTAAAAAAATTATAATTTCAGAAAAGAGAAAATGAGTGTGATGATTCTACTCAGAACTGCTATTCTTTGTTAGCAGGTCACTTGTATATATTGATGTGTAAAGAATTCTTGCACATCACTGCCACTGTCCAGGTAATTTCTTTTCAATTTCAAATATATTGGCACTGAACTTCAGTTTTTGTAACTGTTAGGAGCATAACTTTACTTTCAATTCTCAGCAACGTGACCAGGAAGTTCATGAAGTACTGATGAGTAACATATAAGAAAGTGAGAGAAAAACATAGTAAAGCAGTTGTAAGTTTTTCCTCCTCATTATTTTCTGGAGGACAGGGATTATGTTGTTTATATTATGTTCATTTCTGAGCACTTGTCAGCTGGCCTATTGTAATAATATTATACTTTATTGAAAAAAATGGGAAATACAACAAGTAATATAAAAGACTTACTTTTCAACATCTGTCAATTTCCATAACAGGAGATTAGGGCTAGAGGTCAGGAAATGACTGGATTTGGGAGAAAACATGGAGAGATAGGAAGAAAAGCAAGTTACTGGATGCTCCTAGTCTGTATCTCTTAGCACAATTTTAGCAGCTGATTTCAAAAATACCATTGCTGATAATTAGTCTTGTATGATGCTTTCCCACACAATATATCCCATATAAGAGATCCTGATACAGAAGAGAATCTCACAAATAATTTTAGACCACAGGATAAATACAAGAAAAGAGAGGATGAAAAGAAAAGAGGAAACTGATAGAAACAGCTGTAAGAAAACATCAGAGAAAGTTCCATTGAGAAAAAAATAAGGAAAAAATTAACAGTGAAGAGCTTAGACTACATGTGATTCCAGGTAATACCTTGTTTGTGATATATTAACCATATTAACATGAAGATATGTATATATGCTATCAGAGGGAGGAGGAGAGATAAATGAGAGAGAGAGAGAGAGAGAGAGAGAGAAAATCATTTTAAATATGGGGAACTGGGAACAGGAATATTTGATCTCATTTGGAATAAATCAATACTGATCAGATTGTGACAAACTTGTACACTAAAGGTAGAGTCATCACATTTTTTTTTTACCTCACTTGCAGATTTACATTTAATCTTCCATTTTATTTTAAAACTTCCTGAACAAAGGTTTATATTTTCCAAGATTTGTTTGTTGCATGGCAGCTATGTGTGTTTTGTATTATGGTAGATATGGCAAGACTGGGTGTCTTGGATTTAGAAAATCTTTTGCTGTTGACTCCTAATCTTAATTAGTTACCTGCTACACTTGCTTATTCCTACACTATCTTTTCCACTCTGTTGCTTTATAGTGACAAGCAGCGATGCTACATGCCTGCCCAGGGCTTTACTTGTCAAATTGAAGTCACAGAAAGCATAGCACCTTGTTTTGGATGGAGCTGGATAAGATAAATCTTGTGTTTTTCTTCTTCCTGTTAACAGCTAGCTTCTTTGGAAAAAAAAATGGCCTTTTTCAAACTGAATACATAAAATCTAGAAGGTTGGAACTGCAGAGGGTCAGCTTGCAAAGTCTAAAGCCAAATAAATTACAGAGCTGTTGTGGTATAACAGCATGTTGGGAACACAGGGACTTTTTCCCCCTCTTTTATTGGATTTAGGTCAAAGAAGGATCAAGTGAAACTATAGCTCTCCTGGGAGGAAAAGGACTGATGGCTGTAAGTGGTTTCTGGCTTTGGCACTGAACTGACCTTAACAATCTATGTTAAGATAATAACTATTTTAAAATAAACATCTATGAATTGGTTAAAAATATAATGATGATGAAGAAAGGGTATTGTTCACACATAAAAATCCTTGTAGTATTTAAACTTCTATAAAATTATAAAATTATATAATAATCATTTGAATATTATATGTTGCTACATAATGCTAATTTTATAATTTGCATTTTCGTTATGTTATGATATATATGAAGTAAAATTTCCCATTTAGTTGTGCTGTATTCTTCACATTGAGACAAGAATGATGGTGATGAGAAGCATATATATTACTTCACAGCTAACCCAGCATACTCACATTATTATCTCACATACATACATTATTATCTTAATTGTAATAAGAAAGCTGATGTAAGACTATGATTGAGACATTTCGGAGAGTTTGTTAAAGGTATCACCGTTACAGAGTAAGAAGTGCTTAACAAGGATCTGAATCATGAGAATCTCTTCCATCTTTAAACCATTATTATCTTAAATAAGACTGGTATTATTTATCACATTTTTAGTTATTCTTGAGGCTTTTTTAAATAATCTATTTTGGCAGGGTACCTGGGTGAATTAGTTGGCTACTTCTGCCCTCTGTTCAGGTCATGGTCTCAGGGTCCTGGGATTGAGCCCCATGTCAGGCTCCTTGCTCAGTTCTCCTTCTCCCTCTCCTATTCCCCTTCCCCATACTTGTGGGAATGTTTCTCGCTCTCTCTTTCTCTTTCAAATGGATACATAAAATTTAAAAATCTACTTTGGAAATTATATATACCATATAAGTATTTATAATTATTAATAATTAATTAATAATAATTAATTATAATTATTTATATATATAAATTATATATATCCACTTGGTAATTTACAAATATTTCTTGAATATCTACTAAATGAGAACTACAATGCATGGCAAGGAAATAAGGGTAAAGAAAAGGAAATGGCATTGCTGCTATCATGTAACAAAAAAGTATACCAAAATAAATATAATAAATAAAAGAGTGACTCTTTCTCATGAATGTTATAGTGAATTGCAGGATGCTATAGGAGTAGAGAGAAATTGTATGACCTACTCTGGAAGATAAAAGATGTCCAGAGAAATACATTTTGATTTGTGACCTAAAATTATTAGACAATACTAGAGCATTAATTGTTCACTCAAATGGAAGAGCACATGTTGGGAAATCTGGGAGAAAGCACAGTCCAGTGAAAGAACTGAAATGAATCCACTGTTATCTGGAGAGTAGAGAGAAAGGAGCAGTGAAGGGAAGATTACATATATTTACACATGTAAATAGGGCAATATGCACAGGGGCGCATTTACTCAAAATCACAGGGCAAAACCACAGATGAGCTTTTCAGTCAGTATGATATGAGATTTACAGTGGTGGCTGAAATTAGATTGGGCTAGAACTGGCTCACAGAGAGCTCACATCTGTACATCTCTTTCTGATTCCACATTCACATTGTTAGCTTGAGATCAGCCATACTGGGGGTATTTATACCACAGAACTCACCATGGGGCCACTTTTTGAATCCTTCTGAAGAATGACTGTACAGTGTGCAATAAGAAAGGATGCAAGGCTCATTACATGTCTATTGTAGTAATTCAAGTGAGATGTAACTGAAATTTATATTAGAAATTGACTGTGAGGATCAGTGTAAATTAGTTTTGAGAAGTATTTAGGAAGTTAAAGTAAGATTTGTTGATTGATTGGAACTGGGA
This sequence comes from Canis aureus, assembly GCF_053574225.1. NCBI lineage: Eukaryota > Metazoa > Chordata > Mammalia > Carnivora > Canidae > Canis > Canis aureus. The sequence goes on from NC_135648.1 coordinate 19,221,907, forward strand.
AGTGAATGAGGGGGAGTGGCAAAAGACATACATTTCTGGTGTGAACAATTGGGTGCATAGTCCCCTTTATGAAAGTCATAAAAATGTCTTACCACAAAATAGGGAGACATTTGTTCCTAGATATTTGCTAATGGATATCTGTTTGCTCTTGAATAATTGTATAGTTGTTCCCATTTTGTCTAAAATAGAGAGCTCTAACAAACATGATTTTTCTTTTCAACTCCAATCTGTGGAGTGGGCAATGATTATTCAAGGTGAGATGCAGAAGGGGATTTTATGAACAAAGATAAATGTATCAATGATAGTGGTTAGTAGTTGGAGTCAAGTTAATAGTGTTGGTGAGATCTTAGGAGACACAAGTCAGACAAGGAGATAATGGTGGCATAGGGATGGGATTGTTTGCATTCTTTTGGCCACCATTGGGATAGGAGAAAAATACCGAGTTGGGGTTTAGCGCAAGAGAGAAACTGAGCATACGGCAGTTTGATTCCCTTGCAAGGTGCCTTCAGACTCATAATAATGATTTCTTGCTAAAGAATAATACTACAGATACAATAACTAGTAATTTGGAGTGCAATATTTGGTGAGAAGATTTGGAAAGAATTTTGGACAGATTTTGTGATGAAAGGATAGGGACACAAGAGGAAGAATCTGAGCATTTTTCTTACTGGTTTGGTCACAATTGAGGCCAGTAAGTAAGGTCCTGAATATCATATCAACTCACAAGTTATGAGAATTGATGTTGCTGCCTGCCAAACAATCTTGCTAGAAAAATCAACTTCATTTTCTTAGTTATTTATGTAAGTTTGTAAAAAAATGTTTTAGCATCTCTAGAGCTACCTTCTCTAAGATCACTCAACTGATAAGTGGCTGAGCCAGTATCAAACCTGAATTTCATTGTCCCAGTATCCTAGAATACCACCAATGGAATGCAAAGTTATTTTTCTAATTTTATTTTAAAGATAATGATATTGTACATAATAATGTTCTTAAAACCAGTTTGCTAACAATTTAAATCTTTTTTAACAACAGAGAAACTACCACAAAAAATGTTTTCCCTTCCATTTTAACCTGATTGGAGGCAAAAAAAAAAAAAAAATTATAGCAGCCTATTATGGTTGAGAGCCTACTCAATAAAAGTGTTTTTTTTGCAATTGTTCCATGCTCCTTATGGGCTTATAACTCATAAATTATTTATAATTAAAGGAAAATAGTAAAACATCAGAACAAATCACAACTCAGGAATGAGATACCTAAAAGGATATGTGAGGCTCTTAATTCCACTTTCAGCATTTTAGTTTTTTTTTTTTTTTATGTAGAAAAAATTGTGTGAATCACTTTAATTTGAAAGGGTTTTGTTTGTATTTTGTCCTTTTAGAATATATGCAATCACCCAACATACTGCTTGTCAAAACCTGCCAGTATAATTTTGGTATGTTGTACATACAGACACTCTCAATTTTAAATTAAAGGAGGACTGCTTTGGATAACTAAATGTGGAAAAGTATTGGTTATGTTAGTGTTTTGTTTTTGCAAGAAGATGAAAACTAAAGTACAACGAGCATTTGTTCATTAAAAGTGGCTGAAACTTAAGTGCAAAAAAGAATTACTTCCATTCCCCTGGTCAGACTCCAAATTGGGTAATTGCATTTTTGCTTTCTTACAGTTTCTTCCCAGCTCCCACTACAGCTGCTATGCCCCTCTATTGCTATTCTAAAACTACAGCCAGGGCTCCCATGCATAATGTAAGGCAGCAAATTGTTTTACTCTCCAGAGAGAGGTAAGGCTAGGAGCAGGAGATGGGGATGGACTCTGTTTCTTTTCTCTGATTCTAGGAATGCTATATGGTTTAATCATATTTTGGGGGAAATGGCATTGTGTATGTAGTATTTTCCTTTGTATCATGTTTTGTCTCATATATATATACATATATGCATATATGCATATACACACACTTCTTAGACCAAATTTCAGGTAAATTTCCTTTAGCATGTAGGAGGTCTCTGAGACTTGTGTGACCCTGTAATACATAGACACGATTTTTTATATATAGATAAAAATGGATTTAAAAAGTATCTTCAGTCTGCCAAATGATTTAAGATGTTGCAACATCATTCTATAAATATATTAAAGCTGAAGATGTCCATAGCCGTGCCTCAACATATTTGTGCACCAAAAAGTATGTATATGAATTGATCATAGCAATAGAAGAAAAAAAACTAATGTTACATGCAATAGAAGTAAATACTACATAATTCCATTGACAGATGAAATTCATAAAGAGATAATACTAATCTAAATTGTCATAAGGACGAGATGTGATTGACAGCAAGATTGAGGGGCTTTTCTGAGGCCACTAATGCTCTCTCTCTGTCTCTCTCTCTCTCTGTGTCTCTGTCTCTGTCTCTCTTTCTCTTTCTCTCTCTATGTGCATCTGGCTTTCAGTTACATGACTATGTCCATGAAAATTTATTCAGCTACACAACTATGATTTGTGATGCTTTCTATTCAGATTGTATTAACGAACAAAATATTAATTTAAAAATTATTAATGTTTTCAATAACACTGACCTATCCATCTGCTAAAAATCCCGTCTATATTTTACTGAGTTTTAGTAGTGTTGATTATAGTGTCTTAGATTCCCCGAATTTCTTCAGAAGTCACCAGGTAACTTCATTTCTCCTAAACAGCATTTTGCATCATGGCCAACAGAGGAAAGTGCTCGCTATTTGTTTTTAAAATGAAGGAACAAATAAATGAAGGTTTGGTGTGGATTCCAGGCTCTGATATGTTTAGAATTAGAAAATTAGACATGGATTTTGTTGTTACATAAACGAGTCAGATAAGTAGTGAGAGAAGAAAATGATATAAAGGAGTCAACAGCAAGGGAAAGAGAGGGTACCCAAGGAAATCTGATTAAACAGATTTGGAACCATTTGATATAGGGACAGATATTCCAACATACCTCTACAGGACTTGCAGGTATCTCTGAGATAAATGCAACATAGAGCTGAAATGATTAAGTTAACGGGAAAACTTTCAGGTTTCACTTCTAGTCTTAATTCTCCCTTAAATAAGGACACAAACAAGAAATGTATGATATGCAGGATTTTATTGTGGTTTCTTTCATTTTTCTGTACATACAAGATTATGTTGGATGACATCTAAAAATATCTCTTTCAAGGCCTCATTAAAAATCAAAGAGGTAGCTTATGGAAAAACAGTAAATTTCCCAAGAATTCTCCCAAGTTAGTTACTTTGTCCACCTTCCCCAGTAAGTTCCATTGTGTCCATATTTCTCCATTAAAAGTTTTTTGATTTCTTTGATGATTGATGTAATTATATGAATATAAATAATATAAATGTTTGCCTCACTGAACTTCAAATACCTGCACAGCAGTCATAGGCCTATTTTATTCATTCCTGTACCTTTTCCTATTAGCATAGCATTGGGGATGTAGAGTGTGCTCATAAAAATGGGTTAACACAATGATATTCACAGTGCTCAAATCTACGCAATTTCAATTATCTTATAATTCTGATCCGTAAAGTGAGCTTGCTGTATTTATTTACATTTCTAAAAAGTGAGTGTTCTATTGTCAACAGGATACCAACAAACATGGTCATTTTGGGTAAATGCTTCAGTTGCTACTGGATGTTGACACCTACTAACGTTCTTGTGCAGTCAGGTCACTATGAGGAAACGGGAAGTATATACCTAATTGCAAATGTGTGGACCAAAAATCCTTAGCAACTCTCTGTCAAATGACAAAACTAAGACAATTTAGTAACAGGTTTGATGTCCTTTATGCAACGGAAAACAATCCATGGATTGAGAAATACTGTGCCTCATAATCAGTGGAGCACTCTTCCTGGGGGATTTGAGCAAGAGTCAGTCCCATTGGGCAGCCCTGGGTGGCCCAGTGGTTCGGCGCAGACTTCGGCCCGAGGTGTGATCCAGGAGAACCGGGATTGAGTCCCACGTCCGGCTCCCTGCATGGAGCCTGCTTCTCTCCCTCTCACTCTGCCTGTGTCTCTCTGCCTCTCTCTCTCTCTCTCTGTCATGACTAAATAAATAAAATCTTAAAAAAAAAAAAAAAGTCAGTTTCATAGACTAGAGAAAAGGCAATATGGAAACAAGGCGTGATTGGCTAGAAGATCAGTGATTAAGCTTAACAGGTCCTGATATAGGGTAATATAAACTACCTAAAGCTGAGATAGAGGATTGTGATTAGTGTATGTTAGTTTTCCTCGATAGGTGTTTTTCATAGATACAGGCTGACTTAGGTTAAGATTTGTGACATAAGCTGGGCCACTGGGGTGGGTCCTAAAATACAAATTAGCTCTACCACTTCAGTGTGCCAAATGATTTATAATGTTGTAATATCATTCTATAAATACATATATGAATACTTACCTCAACAATTCCATTCTTAGATATATCCTAAGCAAAAATGTATACATATGTACACCCACAATATTGACAGAATGTTCATAACAAAAGATTTATGGCACCTGATGGCTCAGTTGTTTAAGTGTCTGCCTTCTGCTCAAGTCATAATCTCAGAGTCCTGGGATTGAGGCCCATGTTGTCAGGCTCCTCTTCCTCTGCCTCCTTCCCTCTGCTCATGCTCTGTCTCTGCCTCTCTCTGTGTATATCACATACATAAAATCTTAAAAAAAAATAGCTTATAAAAGGTTGGGTGACATAGAAGATATTTTCAGTTCAGCCAAGTGCAAGTTGGCTCCCTCTATCACTGTTCTACATTTTGTTATTCCCATGGTATTTACTGGTTGCAACATATATTTATTTTTTGAATAACTACCCTGATCATTGTTTATCACTATATGTAGTGTCATTTAATTAAATATTAATTGAGTGTGGGATGTGAAGTCAAATTTCTTGGGTTTATATTTCACCTATTTATTTATAGTGCTTACCAGCGGTGTATATTTAAATTCTATGCCTTGTTAGCCTCATCTGCGAAATGAGAGGAGAATGACAGTACTACCAAAAACCTCGAATGACTATGAGGATTGAATGAGGTCATAGTTGTGTTGCACTTACATAGTGCTACTCATAAAAAATGCTCAACATAATATATATTATTATGATTATTGTGAACTGTATTGATAAAACAATGGAAATGTCTATTTGAAGCTATGAGTAGAGAAATAAGACTGCCAATTTTGGTGGCAAAAGAATTTAGATGAGATAGGGAAGAGCTCCAGATTTGAGTTCCTGCTCTGACTCCCAGAGTATGATGTCATTAAACTTAATTAACCTCTCATACCCTCAGTATTCCCATATTTAAATGGGATTGATAATTCCAATTCCATAGAGTTATTGCAAGCCTACTTTCCTTCCTTCTTTCCTTTCTTCCTTCCTTCCTTCTTTCCTTCCTATACATTTGTTTTAAAATACAAAGATTTCTTAAAGTAGAATATATGGCAGAGTTTAACATGTAAAATATATTTAAAATTGGAGAATCCCTTCTGTTACAGGTAAAAACTCAGTATAGGAACTTAACAAATATGATTAGATGTTAAGTATTTATCTTCCTTTAATATTCTCCTTTATGGATATTAAGTTATCTTGATCAAATAAATACATCTCATTTTACCATGAAAGTTAATGACAGATTCATAGACTCAAGGAGATAATATGTGGAATGAATATATTCAGATAGTAGATACATGTTCCATGATGTCTTGAAGATCTTTACAAGACAGAGCTAGAAAAATCAGAAAGTTTCACAAAGAGTGGTGAATGTAATAAATTGGCTTTTTTTGAAAGAATGAGGAAAACTAAGAACTACTTCATAAATGGAGAAGAAATATATTAATTTATTAATTCTAGAACAACAAAAGCAAAAAAAAAAAAAGAAAAACAGATTTTTGGTATGAGATCTACATCTAGGCTATCACCAATTCTTATTTTTGTCCTAATTTAGTTTGACAATAACAGCAAGGAATATCTGGACAAAATTATTGAATCTGCTCTCTTTGGGAAACAGGGACAAATAAATGGTATGTTGGCAGGCATTTTACAACACAATTATTTGAATGATTAACAAAAAATTAAAAAAAAATTAAATTAAATATTTGTCTTAAAAGAACATGTGTAAAATCAGTTCTGGATTACTTTCACTTTACTACTTTAGATGTAGAAATTTCATTTTAGATTGTGCAATGCTGATTTTAAAAACTTATTTATTTATTTTTCAATACAAATAATTTATTCTTCATATAAACAAAAAATGGATTCTGATTGTATTGCATTTCTCTGCTGAGTGTAGAGTTTATTTTATATTTAATAATAAGATCCTAGTATATATACCAGCTTCTACTTGTAGACACCAAGGCATTTCTCCCTTTCCTATCTCTACAGTTGTTATGTAAAAGATGCTGAATCCATGTGTCCTGTTCAGTCAGTACAATATAAGGATTCAATAATAAAATATATTTTATAATATCCTTATATATTATCATTATATTCTTCCAAAAAGACTATGTATTAATTACTATATAACTATAAAACTAGTGACTTTACCTGAATGCTCTGATCCTGAAAAACAGCAAAGATTAAGAAATCATTCAGCCCGTGTGCTTTGGAAAACCACTCATTACAAACAGCCACGCTTCCCTACATGTCTTAGATAAGACTCACCAATGCTTCCTTTATTTACCCCTAAAAGCAGACTTCAAATTCCCATTCTCTGCTTCATAAATGATTAGCTGGACTGATAATTCCCATTATTTAGCTGGAGCAATATGCTCATTAATCAAACTTGGCTTAAGATATTCACCTCCTCCTAGCCAGGAAGTCCTGGCTCACCCTTATTCAAAACCAGTAGACAACCTTTCTTCAATAGGCCTTTTGGAAAATAGGCTGGCTTCAGGGTATAATATTCTCTGCTCTATCTGATCACACCTTTTTTTCATTTCAACCTTTCACACACGATTACTTTTAGACTTGTTTACTACTCTATAGAAGAAAATCTCATTTTTAATGACCCTGAGACCCTTGAGGATTTTATGATCAGAGAATTTTCCTAATAATAATAATTTCTACTCTACTTGTTCCTTTCTTCACATTGCAGTCATCCTTTTGAATAAAGTCACTCCTTACTAAACCCAGATGAATTTTGTTTCTGTTTTTTGTTCATTTGACAGTTCCTTTATTGTTTCAGTTGAACTTAAATGTATGATTATGATATCTTGACTCAAGCTTCTCTTAAATGTAAATCCTATTTTTAGAAACCTTGGATGACTATTTGCTAATAGCTGTGATAGAATGATTACACGTTTCCAGGATTAATGCATGTAATAAAACTTGAATCATTCTTGTACATTGCATAGGGGCTCAAGTATTTTCATTCAAACTTTGAAAACTCAAAATCAAAATTGAGGGAGAAAAAAAAAAGATGTATGGAATTATACAACTCAAAGACTCATTAAAACTCAACAATTCTACACTGCTCATTTACATATGAGATAATATGAGAGTACAGAGGTAAACCATGTCATCCAAAATAATCCATCTAGTAGGAAGTGGAATCATGGAGAAGACACTAATATACAAAGATTGTTATGTGCCTCATCTGACACTAAAAATGAACTTCCAGTTTCTTTCAGAACCCCTTAAGCACAATCCTGTAAACCTCAATGTTCTCATTTTTTTACTACTTTAAAGTATAAAATACATTTGGACAAGTCCACCTATGAGAACGATATAGCTAGCTAGCTGAATTTTCACAAACTGAACGAACACATTTTTACAAAGAGCATCCTCTCAACCCATCATATACCCTTGCTTTTAAAGTCAAGTCTTGAGATTGTCAACATATAGTCTCAAGAAGAGCCAGAGAACATAATTGTTTAATCATGGGCTGTGGCATTAAGTTTCTGTTTGAATCAAGATGTGCCACTGAGGTAGTGTTTCACCTTGGAATACAGATTAACCTTTCCAAACTCAGTGGAACCATGTCTAAAAAAGGGTGTTAACCCTTCTACTGACTCCTTAGGGGATAAAGGAGATGCTGTGAATTGTGGAATACAAGCTTCACATATAGTGAACACTCTGAAAAAATTCAGGTATTTAGTACTAAAGACCTTCTAATCCACCTGAAGAATGACTTAAGACATTAAAAACAACCTACCTTAAAACAACTTCTCATGCTTTCTTCTTTGGATCCCCTCATTCTCACTGAGTGTCCCATCTTCATCTCATATCTCTGCCTCTGGGCAGTCAAAGCCTAGAGAATTAATTGCCTTATCAAAATGTATGATTTCTAACCCTGACGACGTATTCAACCTTACTCTGCAATCTTTTTATTTATTCCTAATTGGCTTCTTTTCACATTTTCTACACTACCAATTAGTTCCTTTTAACTCCTCACAAACCCTTCATCTTCTTTCAGGCACTTTACACACATGTGGATGTTTTTGCCTCACTGGTAACTGAGAGGATCAAAACCAGCAGTTCTTTGAATTTCAACTCCTCCCGGTCCCGTCTGTTTGAAGGCCTAGATCTTTCCCTTGGCTCTCTATTTTCTTTGCCTGTTCATTTGTTTAGAATTATCTTTTGAATTCACATTATTGTCTGTCTCTCAATCTTTTCCCTTAATTAACCTTGCAGGCTTCCAATGACTCATATATTCTTCTATTTGATGTGTCAAGCTCTTCCAATTTGGCCTGACCCAGAACTACGTGCTTCTGATTTTGATTTTTCTTTTTTACTTTTCCTTATTTTTGTGGAACTTATTTAAACATATGAAATTAAATCCAGAATGTTTGGAACAAAAATGGGAGAACTTTTTAAAAAGAAAAAAAAAAAAGATGGAATGTTCCTTTTGGTAGTTCATTAATTATGCTCTTCAACAGCATAGTTGTTTCACTTGTCTGTATAAATATTATATGTGAGATACAATCTAGAGTTGTATGTTGATGTGTATAAAAAATATGTGGCTCTGAAACAAATACTATGATAGTTTGTTAGAATTTTAAAGTTGCAGCTGAGTAGTCTGAGACTAAGAACAAAATTGCTATTTCAATTCCATAGATGTTGCAAGAGCAGAATATTTTCTTGGTCTTGTACACCTTCAGAGTGACAACTGATAAAAGTGCCAGTTAGGTATGTGGCTCTCATTATCATTATTATTATTATTTTATTATTATTTTAATTTTTCAGATTATTTTCATAGTAGGTGTGAAATATCTTTTGCTAACAGGGAAAGGAAAAAAAATAGAGCACATTATTGAAGGAGTTCAGATTTTGTAAAATCATGATTAGGAATTTAATTTTTTAAATGTATGCAGCAAAAGCCACTGAGCATGCTTCAGTAATATAAGTTGGAACTTGCAGTCATTTATCTGAGACCGCCAGTATGAGTGATAAGGATAATGGGAAAATGTCAAGGAAAGTTGGGGTGGGGGTAGGGAAGTGATGGAATGGAGAGACAGGTGAGCAGAACTGGAAACTTGAGATACTAGTCCAACTTTCAAAATCTCTGACTCACAGGTAATATCTACATTGCATTATAGAAAAGAAAGGAGCAAGTAACTTAGAAACCTATAAGCAGGCTAAGCACAAAGGAATGTAAAAACCATACCTAGACATTTGATTTAAGAGTAAGAGAAAATTATGATTGTTCCTAAAGAACCATTCTCTTTCTCCTTATAAATATCTTGTGTTAAATCCCACTTGGCTTTGAACACCATAACTCAAGGATTGTTTGCAATTGGCAGATGTAGAATGTATTTTGTCTTATGTTATCAAAATGTTGCAATATATGTGGTTTAAAACAAATCATTCTTACTTAAGTATGCTCACCATAAGAGGAACTGTCTTTGAAATCAATACATGAAAACTTCTGTATATTTTACTGTCATTTTTTTAAAATTTTTTATTTATTTATGATAGTCACACACAGAGAGAGAGAGAGAGAGAGAGAGAGGCAGAGACACAGGCAGAGGGAGAAGCAGGCTCCATGCACCGGGAGCCCGACGTGGGATTCGATCCCGGGTCTCCAGGATTGCACCCTGGGCCAAAGGAAGGTGCTAAACCGCTGCGCCACCCAGGAATCCCCTATATTTTACTGTAATTAAGGTGTTTTTAAAAAATTATTCAAAAGGAGTGTAATTCATCCTGTATTACCCCCATATTGCCCAGTATTTGAAGCAATGAGAATAAATTTTCATGGAGATAAAGTTGAGATCAATGGAAGGTTCTTTGTTTGGTTGGGTTTTTCTTTGGGGGAGTGGGCCATTATAGAAGGAATTCTCGTTTTATATGATATTGAGTCACATGTCTCCCATGTTCATCTTGACACCGCATGATTTACAATTATACTATTATTACCTAAATTTGTGATCTGAGAAAAAAGCTATAGAAAATTAAGAATAAAAAAATTTCTAGACATTTATTGAATGTATGGATGGATCAGCCAAAGTTTAATCACCAAATTGCCTTTTTTTTTAATTAAAAAAATAAACTTGACTAATGTAGTAATGCACATTAACACAATGCTATAGGGTATTATTTATACAGATAACTAATTTATAACAATTAAAACCAGTTTTCTGGTTTCAGGAAGTTTCTTACCCAGTTGAGTGGGTGAAGAGTAAATATAAGCAAATGTAAACATGTTCTTTTTGATGTCCTGCTATCATTATCATTGTACATTATTTTTATCATCTCTGGCATGTCTTTTTCCTTGATGACCACAACTTCCAAAAAATTAGTTCTTTTCTTTTAAATTGCTATTAAAACTAATTAATTCAGTTAAGATTCAGACAGGATGAAGAGAACTGAGACAAATATTCAGAAAGTTATTAAATCTAGTTGAGAAGCTATCTTTCAAAATAGATGCATGGACAAGACTTGTTGAACAATGTAAAGTTAGCGAGTACAGGCAACATTCAGTTGGATAGATTGGAGTTTGAAGGTTAGATAAGCTAAGGGAAGACTTTTACTGTTGTAGAGTAAATTTTTCCCCAAGGAGAGTTTTCCTGGCCCATTGTATTCCATTTGCTTGCCTGAATCAAAGAGGCTTGGTTTACAGTTTATTTACTTGTCAGGTTCACTTTTGTTCATATTCTGAAATAAGAGTGGATCTCTTCTTGGACAACACCATGATATTTCTGTGTAAGAGTGCTAAACACCCCCGACAGCAGTAGCTCATAAAGCTGCTATTTAACTGTTGCAGTATATAATGAAGGCTGTCCTCTACATTGGGACTACCTGAGAGGTTACTAAGTAAACACAAAAAAGACTGACAGACCTATTTAAAGGACCTACTTACTGTCTTATACTTTGGGGTACAGTGGTGAGAGAGGGAGTGTGTGTGTGCGTGTATGGTTGTCTTGGGGGGAATTGGGAGACACCTAAGGATACCATTTCAGCTTTATTAATAAACCTATGAACTTTTTCTAAACTTTTAATTCCCAAAAGAACATTTTTGAAGCATATCAGCATTTTGAATATTTAACCTTAAATGTTTGATATATTTAGATGGTTTATTTACTTTTTTCAAAGTTTCATTATTGAATGTGTAGTGTAGTAAATGTGTTTTCTAACTTGTACATAATCAACCTAAATATTTTCTTTTCTAGGCAACTTCTTAGTTATCTTAGGAACTTGATACATGTGACAGATGAGTATAAGAGAGGAAACAGAAAAAGATAGAACCTGTTAATGAAGCCCACTAAAATAAACCATTTGACTATGACTAAGTTAAAAGAGGTAATCACCTAATTGTGTCTAATTGTGCAGAAATGGGACCATTTGCTTTTTACTTTTTTGGCAAGATGGATATATTTCAAAATTCTGGCTGTCTTCCAAATCTCATGTGCTGTGAATATTAGCTTCTAATTTTCATAATTTAAAAAGGTATTACCGGAGATGTGATTTAGAACATAATATACTTGATGTTTTGTTTCTGAACACTGTACCATAATTTCCTTACCATATTGGGGAAAAGAAAGGAAAATAAGAATAATAAAAGCAATTCAGTTATATGTGTGCTTGGTTTGTATATCTGTGTATATGCCTTTGTGTTTATGTGTGCACACACATTAGTTTAAATATCAAAATATATAGTATATATTAGAATTTCTTTCTTACATGTGAAAATTATAAGGCACGGAGACCTGAGGAAACTTACCCTATTGCTAGTTATATGGCTGATCAAGAACTGAAATGAAGCCCAGGAATCTTGCTACAGAGACCCGGAATTGAAGCACTGTATTATACTGTATTATACTGCTTCACTTGGAAATATAGATAAAATATACTTTATACTTTAGAAAATCCAGGCATGCACTAATAAGGAAATAAAAACATTAAGCATGTTCAATGACATTATATCAGTGCAATGCATTAACGTTTTCAAGACCTCAGAAAAAAAGTATCAGCATATAGAAGGAGTGAGTCTTACTTAGGAACTTCGATTCCAAGTGTAATTCAAGGACCCTTAAGGGGTACTGAGAATATTTCAAGGGATCTGCAAGGTTCTTCCTTTTCCTGTGACATTGATGTGTGAGGCTGGATTTTTTTTCCACCCTCAACCAAAACAACATGCTGCAACAAATGAAATGTATAAGTAGATAGGAAATTCTAGCTGTCTGCTATTAAGCCAGACATGAAGGAGATTTGAAAAAAAGTAAAACACTGACATTCCCGTCACTAATTTTGGAAGTGTTTGCAAAGTATCCTTATTTTTTTCATAAAATCTGTTACTTATGAAATATATAACAGGTTAACATTGTTTCTTGAAAATGTATTATTTATTATTTTTTCTATTTTTAAATTCTAAAATGGTAAGTATCAGTATATTAAACCCACTTAAACAAAAGCTTGTGGAATTCTTAAAACAAAAAGGTTGAAAAAAAAACAAACAAACAAACAAAACAAAACAAAAAAAAAAAAGGTTGAGAATGTAAGGATTTAAATAATCAGAGTAATAGGAAAAACTTAGGCAAGACTACAGCAAGAACAAATAGTGGAAACAGGAGTGAGCATGGCAAATGCTGATCCCTTTGAGGACACTGATGGGAGAGATTTACTGGGATGAATGGCTTATGTTTGAAGACAGTGGGAAATAAGACTGGGTGGGATAGGGCTAAAATATGTCTGAAATACCTAAAACAGCTGGGTTAAAAGTTTAAATATGATTTTATAATACTATATTTTCTGAGGCTGGGAAATACTCTGACTTAAATGGATTTAAAAACTGTATCTATCTTAAATAGGGAGCTGATTAGAACTATTATCAATGAAACTTATTATACGGATTGTTCTATGGAGATCAAGATATAGAGCGACTACGAATAGGATTAAGATGATAGTGATGTGGTGATGGGATTATGGAAATCTGGCCTAATTCTAGGCATATGGAAAATGTAAAATATGCTAAAACTTGCCTGAGTGCAGCAGATGCAAAAGAAACAATTAAAAGAGAATATAGGATTCTGCATATGGACTATTGGAATAGACACAAGTACATTTCTCTTATTCTGCGAGTAGCTTCTGACATACCTCACAAGTTTTACATATTTACTGATTCCAGAGCTGTCATTGGAAATGTTCTTTGATATTTTATTACACATTTTAGAATTCCTCTTGCCTAGGGATACAAAAGTTCAAGCGAGTTGTTGATTAAAATATTCTCTTCAAAGAGCAACACATTTACATTTTGCACAGCTACTCAATGATATTTCAGCATGTGAATAATCGCCCAGTAAAAGTACACAAAATGACTGGATCATTGAAATTGAACCTAGGGTTGTACTCATAATATTTAACAATTTGTAGAATAGAAACACTGAACAAATAGAACAGAGTTGGTTTGAGGAATCTGCACATCCGTATCAGGGCAAACATTTGAATTTAAGCCATAGTCTCCACATAGATTAGCTCTGTGTCATCTATTTGAAGACCCTCTGGGAGATCTACTTGAAGGTGAAGTGACTATCCTAATGTTATTACCAAGTAAAATCATCATTCATGTGACTGAAAGTTACAGTCAAACAGGGTCTGTAATGGCCATGCAGTGAATAGTCATTAACTTCACTTTTACTCTGCTGGCTGAGAACACAATCATGCACTGCATTCATGTTAATATGCAGAAATTAACTGTAGCTTTTGGAATATAAGAACCCAGTGAAAGCCTCACTTCCTTAAAAATGATAGCATATATTTTTACCTGTGTTTGTGAGTGAAAGGAGATCAAGTCAGTGAGTGCTTAATCTCCTTTTAGATTCTATCTCAAAAAGAATGGTGTATTTTGGTGAAATTCAAAATTGCCACTCATGTCTGTTTATTGAAGAAAAAAACCCTGAGTCTAATTTAATTTTCTGCCTCTAACTCTTCTAGATGTGAACTATTTATTAGTTTTAGAGCAGACAGCTAGAACTATTGGATATCATAATTACAGAGGCCACCGCAACTGCATCCACATGGTTACTCTGGGTCAATATTTTAATTTAAGTGACAGTTTAATATTGAGAAGTAATAATGGCATAGATGTTGAAAGTAGCGATGCTTTACCTGTTACATGCAGGGGTTAAAGACCAGCAATTCTGTTTGGGCTTGAATAAGCCTCTTGAATCCCTACCATCTTCATCTGTAAGATAAAAATTATAACAATACCTACCTAAGTTATCATGAGAGATACATTTATTTATGGAATATACATATAGATGTTAGATATATGACATATGATTGATAATAAGCATTTTTATATAGTATTATTTAATAAGTTTAAATGTTTTTTTATGAAAATCAAGGAGAATAATAATCATTCTCAGCAAAATTTTAATATACAGTCTTGCAGGCTTTTTTGTCTTTCTGATTCTCCTTCTACCTCACTCTTGTTCTGTCCCTTTTTCTATCCCCCATAACTTAAAGTTTCTGCTTACTGTAGTAAGTCTATAAATAAAAATTTCAGCAGTAGAGTCTTGAGGTGACTTGCTGGTAGTGGCAATATAAGATATATTCACTATTACTGAATTTGGCTGGAAGTATGTAAATACACAGTGAAACAACCTGCTTTCACGTGTAGTGATGTTCAACATATCTAAAGATAATGCTAGAGCAAAGTAGCATTGAAAATATCGGACTGACATATTTTTACCACAAGTGTAGACTGGCAGCCAGGAAACTATTAATTCCCTTTGCAACCACTTTCCTACACCTATGATTTTTATAAAAACCAAATTTATTTTTTAGGTTCTAAAAAATAAACCGAGTCTAATGATTCAGTCTATTTTGCAAAGCCTCTAAGAATATGATGAAATTTATGGAACCTCACAAAGAAAAAATGTGCACATGTATACAACAAATTATTTGTATGTGATGCTCTGGTTTTTAATGTCCCCTTGAAGGCCATCTGTATATTTGATCTGTATAGAGGAAGTAAAGCAGAGAAGACATACTCCAATGACTAATAAATATTTATAAACTAAAGTATTTAATAAAATTAAGCAATTTTACTTAATTTATATTATATGAAATATTGTATACACATTGCATAAATATAGTATTTTGAATTGTATGCAATATTACAAGCATATTGTAAATATAATAGTTGTGTATAAACATATGTAGGAATATACACAGATATATATGTATACATATAAAAATATGGAGAGATAGAAAAAGAGTATTAATCTGAGTAATGCAAACAGATTATCTTCACAAATTTCTCCATTATTCCTTAAATAATTGCTTTACCCCTGAATTTTATTTTATTAGACACATCATTTTAAATCAGATAATTTGCTATTCTTTAATGGAAAAAAAGATTCAATAATAACATTATATTTGGCAAGAACATATTACCAAATTAAATATATTCAGTTCATTATAGATGTAGAGTGGTACTTCAAACAGCTACATTCATGTTTTGCCTTTAGGCACTTTTGATTCTCAAGTGTGTATGTATTCACTGAGAATCGCTTCACGAGTTTGGTAATTCAGTTATGAAACATTAATTGATTCTCATTTCCGTATGTTAAACTGTTAACCCATATAGAAAATTTAATTGTTCCTAAAAGTGAAAATAACTATTCCGTATTCTAAAATTCTTCAAGTAATTAGGACAGGAAACAAGATATTAAAATATAATTTGTATTAATACTCTAATTCCTTTTGCCACCAGGACATGCACCTTTTTATCACTGAAACTCTATCACTGAAACAGCACTGGTTGTCCTTCTACAATGCTTGAGCATATTGTTTTGTCTACAAATATATCCTATTTTTCACTTGTATTTACCAGTAGCTTATCAGTTCCCTTTTTTAGTGCAGTAGTTTCACGTTACTGCTATATCAGAGTTAAAATGTGGTACTTTAGAATCAGAAGCCTGCTGCTGTCATTGGCAATGTGCAAAAGGCTCTGGCGGGTCCTCTCTTTTGAAAAACGTATCCCTTCAATGTAAAAAGCCTTAAGCGAATCTACAAAAGCCAAGGAAGCCTGAATAAAAGGGAATTGTGATGCTAGAGTTGGCACAATCATAGTGAGGCCTATTCATGTGGGAACAGCATATGTGACCCAAATGATAAAAGTTAGAAGCACACCAATGACTGCATTCTGAAAGTTAAATCCAAAGCAGTTACTTCATAAGTCAGTTTTTTCCCTGCAAATAATTGCGTTTCATTATGCAACATACTTTGGAATGTTTATGCTTTAACTAAAAAGCAAAGAAAAAAAATTTGCTCCTCTAAAGAAGGCAGAGAAAACATACACTTCCTTATGTGAATATAGGAGTGATCCTTCATAGACATCAATCGCTAAAGTGTTAAATTAGAGCCTCATCACTCCTGTGGTGCCCATTTATGCCTCAGCTCAGATTCCTTTCTACTCAATCCAAGCCTACTGGAATATTCATTTTAGCATAAGCAAACAGAAGATTTGTCTCTTTAATATACCGTCAAAATTCAGGGGATGGAAAATTTTTACTTTCATATTCTGTTCTTTCACTGAGGCTGTGTTAGCTCCTGGTACAAATTTGGTAATTTTCTCTTAACTTCACACTTACCAAGAAAATTACACATTTTAACAATAGTTATGGGTTTTTACGCATGCACATAAATAAACTTTTGAAGATTTCAAATACCACTAATTATGTTTGAAGAAATAATGAACATATGTAAGGAAATGTATACATTACGTTCAATGAGTACAGCCGTTGGAAAAATGACAGAATTCTGATGGTAAATATTTGCAATTTATTTGTCTGCATTGTAACAATGAAGTGAAATATATTTTTCTAAGAAACTTTTCCTCAGAGGATTTGTCTGATATATTTTCTCCTAACAAATTTGGTTTTCTAACTATTTCAAAAAGCTTTATTAGACGTATATTATAGAGCCAACAGTTGAAGTATATAATAGAATACTTTTTAGTGTATTCACTGAGTTGTACAACCATCATCCCCAAAAGAACGCTTATGCTTATTAGCAGACACATCCTCAGCTCTCGGCAACCACTCATCTCCTTTCTTTCTAGATTTGCCTAATCTACATTTTTAATATACATGGAGTCCAGCAATCTGTGGTCCTCTGTGACTGCTGTTATTTTTCACTCAGCATACTTTCTTTTTTTTTTTTTTTAGCATAATACTTTCGAGGTTTATCCACATCTCATACATTTACTTGTATTTCTGAATAAGATTGAATTTATTGACATACCATTTTTTATTTATCCATTCATCAGTGGATGGATATTTAAACTTCTTCTAATTTTGGGCTATTGTGAATCGTATCGGCATGGGTATTTGGGTACAAGTTTTAAAGTAGTTGTTTGTTTTCATTTATCTTGTATGATTTCATTTCTCTTCGGTACAGATCCAGGATTGAAATAGCTGGGTTATATGGTAACTTTATGTTTGACTAAGGAACTGCCCAACTCTTTTCCAAAGAGCTTCAACTGTCTTACATTTTCATGGGCAATGTATGAGAGTTCAAATTTCTCCATGCCCTCACAAATACTTGATATTTTATGTCTTTGATCATAGCAATATTGTTGGTGGAGGGGGGGGGGAGAATGATTTCTTTTTCTTTTTCTTTTTAAGATTTATTTATTTATTTATTTATTTATTTATTTATTTACTTATTTATGATAGACACAGAGAGAGAGAGAGAGAGAGGCAGAGACACAGGAGGAGGGAGAAGCAGGCTCCATGCACCAGGAGCCCGACGTGGAACTCGATTCCGGGTCTCCAGGATTGCACCCTGGGCCAAAGGCAGGCGCTAAACCGCTGAGCCACCCAGGGATCCCCGGAGGATGATTTCTTGTGAAGATCTCTTGTGGTTTGGTTTGCATTTTGATGATAGCTAACATCAAGCATGTTTTTATGTGCTTATTGTCCAGCTGTAAAATAGTTTTGCAGAAATGTCATTTATATTTGTTCATTTTTAATTGGATTGTGTTCTTTTGTTGAACTCTAAGAATTTTTAAATTTTTTTCTGAACTAATTCCCTTATCAGATATATGATTTTCAAAAATATTTTCCCACTTTACGGGTGATTATTGCCCTTTCTTGAAGTATCCCTTAAAGGTATCCTAAAAACTCAAAATATTCTACATATGATTAAGTCCAATTTTATTTTTTTCAGCAGATTGTGATTTTGGTATCATAAGAACGTTTTGGCCTAAATCAATTTCATGATATTTAATCTTATGCTTTTTTTTTCTAAGAACTTTATAATCTTAGTTTATATATTTAGGTCTATGATTTCTTTTGAGTTCATATCTACTTATGGTATAAAGAAGGTGTCCAATTTCTCTTAGACATATGTCTATGGATATGTACTTGTTTCAACACTATTTGTTCAAAAGACTATTATTTCCCCCATCAAATTGTCTTGGTACACTTGTCAGAAATTAATTGACCGTAATTGTAAAAGTTTAGTTCTGGACTCTCAGTGCTAGTCTGTCGATTTTTTTTTTTTTTTAACTCTCTTGGTATAATCACATTGAATTGATTGCTATTGTTTTATAGTAAATTTTGAAATCAGTAAGTGATTATCCTTCATCCCTGTTCTTTGCTGAGATTGTTTAGACTATTCTAACTGACTTTCCATTTCCAAATGAATTTTAGGATGAGTTCACCAATTTCTGAAAAAGAATCCACTGGAATTCTAACAGATATTGCATTAAATCTGTGGACAAACTTGAATCATTAATCAAATCACATTTAGTATTTTTATTGATAACTTGAATACATGTCTACCATATTACCTTTTGTTTTCTATGTCTCATATTTTTTAATTCATCTGTTGCTCTTTTATTGTTTTCTTGTGCATTAAGTGGATGTTTTCGAGTGTAACATTTTAATTCCTCTAATGATTTTTAATTATGTACTTTGAGTTACTTTTTAAGAGTTACCCTAGGGCTCACAAAATAAATCTTATCAAAGTCTACCTCAGATTTATAATAATGTAATTTCAGTGAACTATAGAAATGCTATTCTTCTAAAGCTTTAATCCCTCTTTTATTTCATATGTTACAATTATTATTCATATATATATCATAAGATATATGTCATGTATCAAAACGTTCATTGTTATTTATATTTATTTTATAAGATTTTATTTTATATAAAGAAGTTAAGAGAAGATAGGAGCATATTTTTAGTATATACTTATAGTTTGTTATCTTTACCATTGTTTATTTACCATTTTTCATCATATTTCTTCATGTTACTATCAGGTGTTATTTATTTGATTGCTCCAATATAGCTTATTCCCACCTAACTTTCTTGTTCTACTTTTGTCAAATACATTGCATATTTTATTTTATATGACTAACAATGCAATTATACACATAATGTTCTTGTAGGAGCTATTGAGTATGTTAGAACGGGGAAGAATATGCAATTATACTACTTTCTATGATTTTCTGTGTAATTTATTTATTGGTACTTTTTTTCTTACATAGCTTAGAATTCTATTTTTGTGTCACTTACTTTCAGCTTGAATATTAATTGTAATCTGGGCTTACCGGCAACAAATTCTTCAGTTTTCATTAATATATGAATGTTTATATTCCACTTTAATTTTTCAAAGACAGATTTTCTGGTTATTAGATTCTGGACTGAATTTTCTTAACATTTTGAATATGTCAACTTATTACCTTCAGGCCTCCATTTTTTTTTTTAATAAAAAGTTTGCTGATAATTTTCTTGGAATATTTTTGCATATTATGAGTGCTTTCAAGATTTTCTTTTTATTTATGGTTTTTGATATTTTGATTATGATGTATCAGGGTGTGCCTTTTGTTTTATTTATCTTTGAGTTCATTGAGCTTCTTGGGTGTATAAATTAATATTTTGTTTTGTTTTGTTTTTTTCAAGTATGAGAAGTGTAAGCCATTATCTATTCGCATACTTTTTACCTTTTTTTTTTTACCTCTCCCCTTTTATAGTTCTCCTATTGCATGTTAATTGACATATTTTATGGTGCCCCACATTTCTCTGAGGGTCTCTGTTCTGTCCTTTATCCTTCAGATTGAGCAATTTCTATCAACTGATTTTCAAGTCCACTGATTCTTTCCTTTGCCACTCAAGTCAACATTTGAGTCAGCCTAGTGAAAACTGCATTCCAGTAATTATACTTTTCAACTCCATGATTTCCATTTGGAAATACATATAATTTGTATTTAAATGATATTCTCTATTAAATGAGGCATGATCATCATACCTTGCTTTTCTTTATGATCTTTGAATATATATGTATATATTATTTTTTTAAGATTTTATTTATTTATTCATGAAAGACCAGAGAAAGGCAAAAACACAGGCAGAGGGAAAAGCAGACTTCATGCAGGGAGCCCAATGCAGGACTTGATCCAGGGACCCCAGGATCATGCGCTGGGCCAAAGGCAGATGCTCAACCACAGAGCCACCCAGGTGTCCCTTTGAATATATTTTTAGTAGCTATTTTTGTTTATTTGTTCTTTCCCACTCATCTCCCTACAAACCTCCCCTGAGGTAACCATCATTTGTTCTCTGTTAAGAGTCTGTTTCTTATTTTCTCTCTCTCTTCTTTGCTTGTTTGTTTTGTTTCCTAAATTCCACATCATGTGATATTTGTCTTCCTCTGACTGACTTACTTTGCTTAGCATCATACTCTCTAGCTCCATCCATGTCATTGCAAATGGCAAGATTTCATTTTTTATGGTTGAATAATATTCCACTACCTCTTCTTTATCCATTTATCTGCCCATGAATACATGGTCTACTTCCATAATTTGGCAATTATAAATAATGCTCCAATAAACACAAGGATACATATATCCCTTTAAATTAGTGTTTTGTTTTTTGGGGGTAAATACCCAGTAGTGCAATTACTGAATCATAAGTAGTTCTATTTTTAATTTTTAAGGCAGCTCCATATTATTCTCCAAAGTGATTGCAACAGTTTGTGTTCCCATCAACAGTGCAAGAGGGTTCCCCTTTCCTGGATCCTTGGCAATATCTGTTGTTATTTATGTTTTTTATTTTAGCCATTCTGACAGGAGTGAGGTGATATCTCATTGTAGTTTTGACTTATATTTCCCTGTTGATCAGTGATGTTGAGCATCTTTTCATGTGTCTGTTGGCCATCTAGATGCTTGCTTTAGAGAAATGTCTATTCACATCTTCTATTTTTAATTGGATTTATGTTTTTTGGGTGCTGAGTTGTATACGTTTTTTATGTATTTTGGATATTAACCCTTTATTGGATATGTCACTTGCAAACATCTTCTCCTCTTCAGTAGGTTGCCTTTTAGTTTTGTTGATTTTTTTTTTTCACTGTGCAGAAGCTTTTTCTTTTGATGCAGTCCCAATAGTTTATTTTTACTTTTGTTTCCTGTGCCTCAGAAGACATAACTAGAAAAATGTTGTTATGGACAAAGTAAAAAAAATTACTTCCTCTGGTCTCTTCTAGGATTTTAATGGTTTCCTGTCTCACATTTAGACCTTTAATTCATTTGAAGTTTATTTTCATGTAAGGTGTGAGAAAGTGGTCCAGTTTTATTATTTTTGATGTAGCTGACCAGTTTTCCCAACACCATTTGCTGAAGAGACTGTATTTTTCCAATTGCATGTTCTTTCCTCCTTTGTTGAAGTTTAATTGACCATATAATTGTGGGTTTACATCTGGGCTTTCTATTCTATTCTATTGATCTATGTGTTTATGTTTGTGCCAGTACCATACTGTTTTGATTACTGCAGCTTTTTAATATAACTTGAAGTCTGGAATTGTGATACCTACAGTTTTGTTTTATTTTGTTTGTTTCCTTTTTGAGATTATATGGCTCTTCAGAGTCTTTTGTGGTTCCATACAAATTTAAGGATTATTTGTTCTAGTTCTATGAAAAATCCTCTTAGTAGTTCTTTTTTTTTTTTTTTTTTTTTTTTTTTTTACTGATTTTATTTATTTATTTTTTTTCTGGTTTAGGATTTTTTTTATAATAAATTTATTTTTTATTGGTGTTCAATTTACCAACATACAGAATAACACCCAGTGCTCATCCCATCAAGTGCCCCCCTCAGTGCCCATCACCCACTCACCCCCACCCCCCGCCCTCCTCCCCTTCCATCACCCCTAGTTCGTTTCCCAGAGTTAGGAGTCTTTATGTTCTGTCTCCCTTTCTGATATTTCCCACATATTTCTTCTCCCTTCCCTTATATTCCCTTTCACTATTATTTATATTCCCCAAATGAATGAGAACATACACTGTTTGTCCTTCTCCGACTGACTTACTTCCCTCAGCATAATACCCTCCAGTTCCATCCACGTTGAAGCAAATGGCGGGTATTTGTCGTTTCTAATGGCTGAGGAATATTCCATTGTATACATAGACCACAGCTTCTTTATCCGTTCATCTTTCGATGGACACCGAGGCTCCTTCCACAGTTTGGCTATCGTGGCCATTGCTGCTAGAAACATCGGGGTGCAGGTGTCCCGGGGTTTCATTGCATCTGTATCTTTGGGGTAAATCCCCAACAGTGCATTGCTGGGTCGTAGGGCAGGTATATTTTTAACTCTTTGAGGAACCTCCACACAGTTCCAGAGTGGCTTTTTATTTATTTTGGAGAGGGAGAGGGAGAGATAGCAAGGGAGAGAGCATGAGCAGCCGGGAGAGGGAGAAGCAGGCTCCCCACTAAGCCAGAAGCCTGCGTGGGATTCAATCCCAGGACCCCAGGATCATGATCTGATCCGAAGGCTTAACCAGTTGAGCCACCCAGGCACCTCACTGCTGGTATTTTGATAGGGCTAGCATTCAATCTAGATTACTTTGGACTGTATTGGCATTTTAACAGTATTTGTTTTTCCAATCCATAGCAGGGAATGTCTTTCCATTTCTTTGTGTTGTCTTCAATTTCTTTCACCAAGGTTTTATTGTTTTCAGAATAGTCTTTCATCTCTTTTAGGTTAAGTTTATAACTAGGTATTCTTTTTTTTAAGATTTTATTTATTTATTCATTAAAGACACAGAGAGAGAGAGAAAGAGAGAGAGAGAGAGAGGCAGAGACACAGGCAGAGGGAGAAGCAGGCTCCATGCAGGGAGCCCAATGTGGGACTCGATCCCGGCTCTCCAGGATCAGGCCCTCGTCGGAAGGCAGGCTACACCTCTCAGAGTGTTACTCCTGCTGCATGAGCAAAGAGCTGGGAAGTTTGGTAGTCTCTGAGCTTTTTGCCATATCCCTTATAGAACATTTGACCTAACAGTAAGCTAGGAAAGGGTGATTGGGGTCCACTATTCTGAGTCTTCCATGGTTGGGTTAGAGCTTCTACCTTATAAGTGGGTGATGGATAGAGGAAGTAGGCCTAGACCTCTTACCTCCTCTTGCCTGTAATAACACTTTTGCCATATGGAGTTGGAGTAGATGAGAAAGGCTGGTAGCCTGCTCCTTTTGGAATAGGCCTAAACTGGAAGGTTAGATGAGAAGGGTTTCCCTTCTTCTTGGTAGTACCCACCTGGAGTAGAGTGCCTGACACTGAGCTGCCTGGGGGGATATGGTAAAAGGAGCTGGTTTGGCTTCAATGTCACTGACTCTCATTGTTCTTATGGATATTTAAGAGGATTTCTTGAGGGGTACCTGAGTGGCTCAGTCAGCATCTGCCTTTGGCGTCATGATTCCAGGATCCAGGGATCCTGGCTGAGTAGGGAGCCCACTACTCCCTTTCCCTCTGTCCTTCCCCCCAATTTGTGTGTGCAGGCTATCTCAAATAAAAAAAAGTCTTTAAAAAAAAGAGGATTTCTTGAGTAAATGTTTCTATAGTTGCTTTATGCCCTGAAGGCAATCTCTAAACTCTTTAAGCAGTCATCCTTATGATAATTTGCATAAATTTTGGTTGTTTTGTTAGGAAGAAGGTCCACAGAGCTTGTAATACTCCCATTCTGGAAGTGATCTCTTCACCAATTTCTTTTTGAAGAGTTTCCCCACATACAAAATCTTTGCTTTCACCTTCCAACTGCCACAACATCAGATTTAGTCTTTATTTGAATAGGAATAAATGTTAAATAAGTAAGAATATATTTATATTTAAGATAAATATGTGGTGTGAGTTGTTATTGAAAATAGCTCACTCCCATCAGCCCTTTTTTTCCTTCTCTTCTTAAAGCAACTAACATCCCCATATCAGTCGTTCCTATTGGGACTGAATTCTCTTCATACCTGAATATGCCTTTTTACCTTGTATGATTGAAATTAATAGTTGCTAGTGAAACAAATAGACACTGAGGTAATAACAACATAATTTTTTTCTTAAATTAATTTTTTCACTAATTATTTAGTGTGTTAATTTTCTGTCTTTGCTTACATATATTTTTAACCTTAAGAAAGCCTTTCATAAATAAAAATTATAATTCTCTGTGTAATTCATAAGAAAACACATACTGAAGAAATGGTTTATTTTTATTTATTTATTTTTTTATTTTTTTATTTATGATAGTCACAGAGAGAGAGAGAGAGAGGCAGAGACACAGGCAGAGGGAGAAGCAGGCTCCATGCACCAGGAACCCGACGTGGGATTCGATCCCGGGTCTCCAAGATCACACCCCGGTCCAAAGGCAGGCGCTAAACCACTGCGCCACCCAGGGATCCCCGAAATGAATAGTTTTTTAACTTAAATTTTAGTTTGCTAATTATAAAATGCAACTTTTTGTAATTTATGTTCCAAAGTCTAAGCTAAGTTTTTTCCCAAAATAATTTCCAAGAAGTAATAATTGAAAAAAAAAATAATACAAGCTTACTGAGTAAGAAAAATTCATTTTAATCCTGTCCCTTTCTCTTATAGAAGCATTATAGTTTTTCAGCTACAAATCTACTGAGATGATCAACCATTGTTTGTAAAATATATTTTGTAAAGAAATATGGTACCGACAAATGGGATGCTGCTTATGTCAAACAAATACCGTGGCTTTAGAATTAGGTAATTGGTACATTCTGGAAGAATTTGGAGGCCCAAGATAGAAAAAAGCCTAGATTACCTTAAATAGACTGTTTTGGTGGAAATATGCACACTAAATATGTTTCTGGTGAGGGATCAGAAGGAATGTTATTGGAAACTAGAAAATAAGGTAATGTAACCAAGGAGGTATGAATTGGAGTGATGTAGCCATCAACCGAAAGAGACCCAAAGCTATCAAAGCAGGCAGGGACAAGAAATTAATTCTCATCTTGAGCCTTTAATAAAAGGGTGACTCTAGCAATACCTCCATTCTAACCCAGAGATACTGATTTCAAACTTATGGGCCTAAAACTGTAGGAGAATAAATTTAAGCCACACAGTTACTGTTAATTTGTGATTGCAGCCACAGGAAACTATCCCATATTTAACTCTGAGTTTTAGTCTATTTACTCTGAAATGGGAGCTCTATGTTAGAAAGGCTTCTCACCTAGCAATCTTTGTTATATAGTGTAGACAAACTAAATTTAAAAAATTAAAAATAAATAAAAAGTGTCATTGCAAGAAGTGCATTTGTTCGCTTATTTTTTTAACCCATTTAAAAAATTGATGTGGATAAATTAAATGAATCCAACAGTATTATTTGTATATCTTTTATGTTCCATGCCTGTTATATCCCACAACATGGGCAGCAGATTATAAAAACTTACCTTTTCTGTTATAGAACTCACTTCTAACACAAAGAAAAATTATTAGACACCATGAGGAGTACCATGGAGGAGTCAGTCTACAGAAGTGACCTAAAGTACATTTCACTGACACATCCCCAGACCTCTGCTAGCTCTGGTAGCCCAAAGTATGCCAGTGGATAATTAGTGTTTTAGAGAAGGAAACATATTTTTTTTCACTAGCCAAAAATATTTGAGTGACTTAACACAAAAAGTGAAAGTTATGAAACAAGTTCTATGCAATTAAAAAAAAAAGAAAAGAAAGAAAAGAAATAGTTATAATTGCAGAGGCAAAATCACTGTGTTTGGCACTCCAGCCATTGTTCCAGTGATGGGGGGTGTGAGATGTTAGTAATTACTAAGATATTTTCTCTTGATTATTTCCTCCCTTTCTTTTCAAGAAATGTTGCTAATTTTGAATCCAAAAGAAACCAAAACCTCAAACATGTAAAAGAGATAATGGCTTTTCTTTACATTCTACGGACTTCATCTTAAAAAGAAATATATAGAATATATATATAATTATATATTATATATAATATAATGTGATGAATTATCTGTGACATAAATATACAGTCTCTGAAAGAAACAGAGCCAATATATGTAGGCATTTTCCTAGTGCTAATTTAACCGGTGTCTACTGCTGAGGCTGATATAATACATGAAAAGAAAGTAGTGCCACAAGTCCATGACTCTAAAATTGGGACATCCAGAATAACACCAGCATCTTTAAGGATGTTTTTTAGAAAGAGCCAGCTTAAATGTTGTATGACAGTTTGTGCTGTTAGGGCCACTATTTTGTGACCAGATAATCAGTGTTTGATAGACATATTACTTGGAAAGCAAGTGACTACTAGCAGACCAAGCCAATAATTGACTTCATCATCAATACTATTAATATTTAAATTATTAAGAATGCCTTTAAAAATCATTCTATACACTTAAACCTTGGAGGCATTCTTAATGACAAGGAAGATCCTAAAACCGTGAGCCAGTGATGAAAATTCTGGCTCATGTGTAATACTCTCAAAGGTGATATTTGACACAGTCATATGTTTATTCTAATGAAATGAATTTCCATTGAAACACTGAAACCTCTCTGCTTCTTTTAATATATCTAAGCATAAAAATTCATTCTGTGGCAGTATTGGGCTTCTGTTGTGATTTAACTCATTTGTTTAACAGGGGTTAATGAGACCATGTCATTAACTTAAATCTTATTTTTCAAATATTCAATCACATCTATGTAGTTCCTTAGCTGCAGACTGCAAGATAACTCGGGCCACCAATCATGCAAATTAGTTCAGTTGGCCTCTCCCAAAGCTCCCTCCAACCTTCTCTAGGTGTCAAGTTCTGATTTTTTTTTCCCCACTGGAACACAAGGTTAGCTGCTGTAAACTGAAAAAAAAAAACCAAAAAAATTAATCTGGTCCACAGAAACATTTCTCCATATTCTGAAAAATTCTCTTCTCTCCTAATTCAAAGGAAAATAATTTGTTTTTGTTGCTGCTCTTTCTACTTTTGTTCTTTAATGTATTCTCAAGGCTTAACTTATTGTCTAACATATATGGTTAGAATTCAATACATGTTTTATATATGTGTCTTTTCTTCCAATCTTCAGAAGATATACTTTGCAAGATTAATCTTTTTCATTTCTCTTATCTCATCCTTTCCAATCTCAGCTAGGTTCTAAGTTCATATTGGTTCCTTACCCTATTTGTTTTTAAACAACGTATTATAATGGTTAGAGCTATTGTGATAGGCTACCTGTGTTCAATTCCTAACTCCTTGATTTACTAGATATATGACTATGGGTACATTATCAATCACTCTGTACTTCTGTTTTCCTATCCAGAATTGGATGTAACAATACAAACTATCTCACAGATTTACTAGGTTACACATAAGATACCTATAGAGCACCTGGAGTAATGCTTGGCACATAATAAGCATTCGGTAGTCTGCGTGTTATTACTCGACTTTTTTTACTCATTCTATTTTTTCTTTCTCTTGGCTTATCACTTTATTAGGACTTCTTACTACAATACAAAGTCTTCATATATGTCTGATTCCTCTTTAATTTTCTATATTTATGCTATGCTCAGTAAATTTTTGAAAAATATAAATATTTTTATTTTACTTCTTAGAACTCACATACCTTAATAGAAACAACAGCAACAATCCGATTAAAAAATAAGCCAAAGGACTAAGTAGACATTTTCTTAAAGAGGACCCACAAATGACCAACAGGTACATGAAAAGATGCTCAACATCACTTATCATCAAGGAAATACAAATCAAAGCCACAATGACATATCACCTCACACCTGTCAGAATGATATTATCAAAAAAACAAGGTGTCTTTTTGATGATCAACTGAGAGTGATGATCATCCTGAGATGATCAACTAGGGTGTATATCAGACACAAAATAATTCTGGAATCAGATGCTTCTCATCTTCTAGTAAACAACAACAACAACAACAACAACAACTAACAAACATAACACACCAGGAAGCATCAGAGGCAGAGTACAGGATTTATGTAGAAAGTCATGCACTGTGCCCCTTTAGAAATCTTGTAATATTGGGCATCTTTAACTTGTTTTATGCAACTCTTTATTTTTTTTTTTTTTTTTTTTTTTTTTTTTTAGGATATGCAACTCAACATAGTAACATCTGTTGGTCGGTTGAGATGCTGATATACCAGCATGTAGCCAGGGGGAGCTATCAGTCATACCAATTTCTGCTAATGGCAACCCCCTGTTTTTCATTACCAACCAGTAGCTGCCAATAAAAGACTGTTAACAATCGGTTGGGTCCCAGGATCCAAGAGTGAGAAAAACATGCAGGCTGTTTAATACACAAATACACAAACTTCCCAGACACTATAGATGTTTGGGAGGACTGATGCTGGTCTTCATCAGCCTTTTCTTCATCCCTCTGATGTGGCTAGAGATATAGCATTGTTCGGCTCCATACAACAGTTATGTCTGTCATGATGATATATGCAAACTTATAAACTGAACTGTCTGCCTTTCCTGAACTTTTTCTATTAGGGCAAGAACCCTCCTTTATTTGTATTGAATAAATATGATCTGCATCCCAAGTTGAGCTTCTAGCTTTTCTAAGATTTTTTTTTCAAAGATTTTTTATTTATGTATTTGAAAGAGAGAGAATGAGAGAGAGAAAGAGCATGAGCAGGGCAGAGGAGCAGAGGGAGAAACAGATTCTATGCTGAGCAGGGTGCCCGACGTGGGGCTTGATCCCAGCACCTTGGGATCACGACCTGAGCCAAAAGCAGATGCTTAACCAATTGAGCCACCCAGGTGCCCACTTTTCCAAGATTTTTTTTTTTTTTTAGATTTTATTTATTTATTCTGAAACACACACACAGAGCGAGAGAGAGAGAGAGAGAGAGAGAATGCATAAATTTAATTAAAACTTTCTTCCAGGACCTCATGTCCACATGATGGTTGATATTTTAGGGAGTGCTTTTTCTGGGAAAGGGATGGATCATAAGAGACAATGTAGTGCACAACTTCAAACCTGATCCTACTCCTGGGTGGATGTAATTAAGCTGATGAGAATAATATTGTTACTCAGGTAAGGCCAAAAGATGAATGATACCAAGCAAGACTTTGAGGCCCAGAAGATTAGTTTGCTTTTCCTGGCCAGAGTAGTCTGCAACAGTAAAACCACCTTTATCTGTGGTCCACCATGCAGGAATTTTTGTGGAGCCATTCATCATGTCATATGTATGTTAAAATAGAGTGGCTAAGTAGAAAAATCCATTTCCTGGGTATGGGAATTGGAAGAAGATTCTCTAAAGAAGATTCTTTCTGGGATCATCTGGGCTCTTTTAAGGGAGAACTTCAGGTGTTAAGGTTTTTTTTTTAATTTACTTATTATTCATATCTTTCACTCTCTCCTTCAGGAAGTTCAACAACTATCCTGACAACCCTGTGTATTGAAATAATATGGTGGTCCATCATGCGAGGAAACAGAGAGTCATCATATATTCAGGATGGATGAACTAAGAGATAAGGGTTATCATATTCAAGATTGACCATAGTGTGAGCCAATCAGGGGTTCTTGTAGACATGTCAGCCATTTAAAGTAACTCAGCTGACAGAGTGCTGACAATATGGCTGGGAGCTATTAGACCTCTATGGCATGCTGCTGCAGTGACCCAGTTTTGTATCCCAGAAACTGACCATAGCAAGGGAAGATGTAGTATATTCCCAAGAGATGATATGAAATATAGAGACGTATCATGTCTCCATCGTATTGTATTTCTGTAACAAAGGGATTTATCTCCAGCCCTATGCACACTTGAGGGGACAAAGAGATGCAGTTCTATAGTTATCAAGTTTATGACCATTCAACCCAAAGACTGTGGTCTATTTATGCAAATGTGGCACGAGGCTCTGTTTGATACCTGAAATGCTTTAGAAGTTAATGGGAAATGGAGGCCCCAGGCACTTGCTACTGTGCAGGTCTGTCAGCTTTCATCTGAAAATGCTTCTCTGGAAAAGTGTGTTTTTGTTTCTTGGGTACTTAATCTTGGTTATTCAGTAGAAAAACACAATAAGAAAAAAAAGACAATAATGTCACAAGGGTAAAGGGGAGGCGTGGCACTATCTAAAAGAGAATACAATTATGATACACTATTTGATTTTAAATCAATCAATGATTCAGTCATTAAAAAAATCCAAAAATTATTTGTTGAGATAGCTAGATTGGTGTTAAAGTGGCAAAAAAAAAGTATGAGAAAGAAATTTATAGAAAAAGAAATACAAATAGTTGTATGTATAAGACACTTCTTAACTTTGTCACTAATTAGAAAAATACAAACTTAAAAAGCAATGAAATAATGTTTTTAACCTTAAGACAAGGAAACATTTTTAAGGCAATATAATTTGGATGTCGACAAAAGCCTGAGAAAACTAATGTTCCCATAAACTGCTAGTGGGAATGGAAATTGGGTCAGTGGCTTGGGGAAACCATTACATAATATATTTAAAATTTTAAAGAGGGACTATCCCATATTTATTTCTATGTTTATTTCTGTGAGTATATGTGTGTGTGTCAAGCATTCCAGACAAAGGTTATTGCTGTTTTGATAGTCTACATTCTCATATTTATTCTGCTTCATTTGTTATTGTTAAATCATGTAGCATTATTAATGTTAAATCATGCTACATGTCTTTCACTATGATTGTGGACTTACATCTCCTTTCAACTTTATCGATTTGTGTCCTTATTTTACTGCTCTATTCTTACTACATTTCCTAACATGTAATTTACTTATTTTTTCTATTTAATATTTTTAGCATTTTATTAGTTTTAATTTGGATATCTTTGATTACTAGTAAGATTGGGCATTTGTTCACATGTTTATTAGACATATGTTTTCATGTTGGTATTTACCTATTTTCTTTTTTTGTTGTTTCAAATTTTTATTTGAATTCTACTTGGTTAACACGGAGTATAATATTGGTTTCAGGAGTAGAATTTGGTGAGTTGTCTCTTACATATTAACACCCAAGTACTCAATTGTGTATGGAATACTTTTTTTTAGCTTTTCCTCCTCTAATTTATTTTTTAATACTTTTATGAGATTATTTCTGAATTCTACTTGAAATTGGCACAGAGCTACAATCTGTTCCATCCAACCAGAGAATCTCTGATATTATTAGATGGTTGAGCTATTTCATATTTATTGTGTTCATTAATAATTATGTGACACACCTATGATACTTTATTTAGCGCTTTTTCTCTATCATGTTTTATTGCAGTTTATTCTCCCTTTTCTACCATTTGTGGAATTGGCCGTATTTTCTTGGTTCTGTTCTTTCTTTAATATTTTAGACGATACATACTTGTTTCTATCATATTAGTAACCACCCTAAAGTTTTAAGTTTCCTAAAAATGATTAGATCTAATTAATATATATATTTTTACAACCAATGACTTAATTACCTTAGATAGCTTTGAGTCCTTCCTCTTGTGTCTCCATTTAGCTCTTCTGTTGAGATCATCATCATTTAAATTTTTTTCTTACTATTATATTTTTAACAAAACACAAATTTAAATTTGGTATTATAGTTTTACCAAGTGTTTACATATTTTTTGCTACTCCATTATTTATTTCAGTTTGAAATTTCCTTTTTCTTGCTGGAATGTATGATCTTGGGAAATAAAGTCTTAAACTTTTTTGAGGTTTGTTTGTTTTTTTCAGATTTTATTTATTTATTCATGAGAGACAGAGAGGCAGAGACATAGGCAGAGGGACGGACCTTGGGATCACGCCCTGAATCAAAGGCAGACACTCAACTGCTAAGCCACCCGGGCATCCGCCCCCCCTTTTTTTTAAGATTTTATTTATTTATTCATGAGAGAGACAGAGAGAGAAGCAGAGACAGAGGCAGAGGGAGAAGCAGGCTCCATCCAGGGAGCCTGATGTGGGACTCGATCCCCGGTCTCCAGAATCAGACCCTGGGTGGAAGGCAGCGCTAAACCGCTGAGCCACCTGGGCTGCCCAGCATCCCCTTTTTTAAATGTTAATATGTCATTTCACCTTTATACTTGAATGTTAATCTGGTAAGAAAAAGTGTTATAAGTTTATTTTTTGTTATTATTTTAACTAAACTTTTAATATATTGAATGTGTTGATCAGTTTTGCATTTCATGTTCTAATGAGGCTTCTGATATTCTGATTCTTATTATTATTTATATATTTTTAATTCTCCTCTTTACCTGTGGTTTGGGGATTTTTTCTTCTAGTATAATCATTTTAAATTTAATTATTTAATTCTAAATTATTCTGAATTGGCAAAGTTTTTACTCTTATACTTTATTAACTTAAAAAATACTGCTTAGTCCCTTTCATATTTAATCTCCGCATTTCTATTTATCTTCAATTCTGAAAAAGCCTCTCAATATATTTCATTTTAATTCAGCTTAAATATAACCTCCATGAATATTTTCTATTTTCTTTTACTGGGATGCTTACCATATAGATCTTTCAAGTTATGCTTTTAATCTCCAATATTATAAATTTTCTTACATATCTCCATCTCAGACCCTCTTCGGGCTACATCTTAGGAAAATTGTTGACCTTATCTTTTAAGCTTAATAACAACTTAACAATTTGCTCCACATCTTTGTCCATTCTAATCATTACTATATATATTCAGTAAATATATTTTTATATTGATCTCCAACTGACTTTTCTATCATAGAAGTTTATTGATGTGGTAAAGTTCTGTTATCCTCAATAAATAATAATCACATTTATTTAAGTTTGTCTTATAGTTGTACTATTTCTTACTCATATGCATGTTCTATTTATTGAGGGTTTTTGTTGTTGTTGTTGTTGTTGTTTACATATTTACATATCCTATGCAAAGAGAAGAAGTTAGTACTTCTACCCACCTGCATTTTAGCATTCCCCTCCCCGCATTGGTAAGGGTAGAGAAGGGAATGGATGTGTCATGGAAGAACTTATGGTCCATATAGTTTGAGAATTGGTGCTCACCCATCTTAGGTATTACCAGTAGCCTGGAGGTATTACTGCTCTATACATTGAATGTAAGATATAATGTTCCTCTTTGCAGATAGATGTTACTGTTGTCCCAGGGTCCCCAGAATTTGTGAATCTAGGAGTGGAATACCCTTGTGGCCACATCCAACTTCTGCAGCATGACTATCCTGGATGAGATTTATTCTTTCTAGGATCTTGTTGGATTTTTATCTTCATGGGATTCTTTATATGTTGTTTTTAACTAGTATTATCCATGTATTCCAATATTTTAATCTAATTATAAACTTTAGGAATTTGATTCATGAATGGAAGGTTTTAATGGATGATCAGGTTTCTAGGATTATTTAGTCATTTAATCAAAAGTCTTTAGGTAAGTAAAAAAGAACTATGAAATTATCGTTGAAGTGAGAAAACATTTAATTGTATATTTGGTTAATTATATGAATAAAATAGAAGAAAGAGCATTTTCCAAATTTTAGTTATGGTTCATCTTCAAAAATATGTATACCATCAATTCTACAGAACATTCCAATTCCTATGATTTAAATATTGTTATTTATTTCATAATAAATACATGGTGTAGTAATATTGGTTAGTACTATTTTATGATTATATGATCAAAAAGTGTTTTATTTATCAATGACTCAAATTGTTTTATATCATTACATGGAAATGATAGATGAGCATTATCTTAATGGAAACTGAATCCAGCAATAATTTCTAAATGAGTAAACATCATTATTCAGGTGGAATAGTATTATGTGATTTATTTAAGATGTACCACAGATAGTATTAGTACAAAAGGTGACTTAAACTTGAATTTATTCATTAAACACACTTTCACATTATACTCTATATATTTGTTAGCATTCTCTAGAGAAACAGAACCAGTAGATGATAGATCAATTGATCCATCTGTTTGAGCTATTTTAGTGCTATGATATGAGGGTGGTGTCCCCCCAAAAGTGGTCTCTCCAGAGGACTGAATTAATCATTAGTGGAATCATCCAATTGTATAATGAATAGCAGTTTACGGGTATAAAAGTATACAAATTGCAAAGAGATCCCTAGCTAAAACATGATCTACTAGAAGTTTTTATTCTTTTTCATTTTACAAAATATTTTTTTCCTTTTACAAAATCTGTTAAAATTGAGTTTTACTAAGTCATTATAATTTTCTTCTTACATAAGTAGACCAGATAAAACCATTTTACTTATAAGGCAACTAAGATTCAAGATTTAGCAAAGCCCAAGGCCAGGAAGTATTCAGGGATAAAGCAGGACACACACCTAGCTTTTTTGTCAGATGCACCAGCATACCATCCTTATGGTACCTGACCTCTCCTTCTGGATTACAAGGGTGCATTAGCAAATTTCTTTATCTCATTAGCATGGACTCATTTATCACATAAGCCAGCTGTAACTAGTAAAGACTAAGACAAGAAAAAATAGAATACTAAGGAGGTGGGGTTTTTAATAATGTTTCAGTAGTAAAGGGCTTGGAAGTTTAAAACTTTACTGTTGTTGTTACTGGTCAGTTCAGGGGTACATGAGACACCAGGAAACGGAATAAGAAGATAGTACTAAAAAATTAAAATATATAATTAAACAT
The DNA here is from genome assembly GCF_053574225.1 of Canis aureus. NCBI lineage: Eukaryota > Metazoa > Chordata > Mammalia > Carnivora > Canidae > Canis > Canis aureus. The sequence continues at coordinate 19,257,203 of NC_135648.1, forward strand.
ATTAGTAATAATAGTAATAAAGATCCTATGACATATCTTTTCTGTTTATAACCAGACTAGCAAAGTTTGAAAAAGTGATGACAAAAGGGCAGTCCAGGTAGCTCAGCGATATAGTGCTGCCTTCAGCCCAGGGTATGATTCTGGAGACCGGGGATCGAGTCCTATGTGGGGCTCCCTGCATGGAGCCTGCTTCTCCCTCTGCCTGTGTCTCTGCCTCTCAATCTCTCTCTCTCTCAATCTCTCTCTCTCTCATGAATAAATAAATAAAATCCTTTTAAAAAAATGATGACAAAAATGCTAAAAGCATGATGAATTGGACACTTTATATTACATAGATTATAAATTGGTGCAGTCTTTCTGGAAATGTGTTTGTAAACAGGGCACATGCATGTTAAAATATCCATATTCTTCGGTTTTGATTCAGTAACTTCACTGTCCATAGGCCATTTTCTAAGAAAGAACAAACATATAACCAACACTTTATAAAACAGTTGTTTTATGTAAACAATATTTATAAAATACATTTTTATCATATATAAAATCAACAAATTGAGAATTACTAATTAGGTATTTAATTATTCCAAAATAGAATAAAGTAAAAAAAGTATAATTAAATAAATAATATACTGTTACTAAAATAATTTGTGAAAAAAGATTCATAGAATTATGTTTATAAGATAACATTAAGTAAACAAATTATACAAAAATATATACATATGTATCAGATATATATATATAGAGAGAGAGAGAGACAGATATCTAGATGTATATATGGTACATTAATTTAAAATTTATACATAAATCAATTAAAAGAAAATAAAACAAAATACAAATCCATGAGGGCCCCTGTGTGGCTCAGTTGGTTGAGCACATAACTTGGTTTCAGCTCAGGTCATGATCTCAGGGTCCTGCAATGGAGCTCACATGGGGCTCTGCACTCAGTGCAGAGTCTGCTTGAGAGTCTATTTCCCTCTGCCCTGCCCCCCCACTTGTGCTCTCTCTCTCTTTCTGAATAAATAAAATCTTAAAAAAAAAACAAACCAAACCTATGACATTATCTTCGAAATGAAGATAACGATGACTTTTGATTTTTTAAAAAACTTGCATTTATTAAGTAAACTCTACCCCCAACATGGGGCTCAAAACTTACAACCCTGAGATCAACATTTCCATGCTCTACCAACTGAGCCAGCCAGGTGCCCTCATAACTTGACTTTTACCCTGAGTGCTTCTCTTTCTTATTTTTCAAATTTCTAAAATGACTATGTAAAATTTCTATAAACATGATTTATTACACTATATAACATTTAAAGTGACTGTGAGAAAGGTTAAGTTTTCCTTATCATTTGTTTCATTTATTTCCCTTTTGAGGTCTTAGCTTCTGGAGCTCATGTTCATATATTTCCATGCTTTTTCAGAATTCTTCACTTAAAAATATTTGAATCTGTAAATTCTATACTGAAGCATTAATTCTGAGTGTTACTGGGAATGCTAATTACACAGAACAGTTTCCTTTTTTCTATTTTTAAAAACTTGGCAGCTGTGTTTTTAAGGGAATTTGTCTGTCATTAGTTGTTGGAGTGTCCAAGTGAAGAGGACTGTGGTGTATCTTGTGGGTGAACAATTTAAGCACATTTATTCTACTCAAATGGCTGTGATGTGACACAAGAGAGGTTTCATGTCCTTGATGTTCTCACCACCTAAATTAGGTAAAAATAAAAAAAATAGCTTAAAATCCCTTTAAAGTGTCTGCTAACACTTGGACTGAATCTAACTGATTCTGCATATGAATAGACACAATGTTCTGGGGAATACTGAAGTTAGTTGGTGTGATTAAGCTTCATTTAAACCAGTCCCTAAAGTGAGGGTTTGCTTCTTTATATCTATTCTGGAGGGAGATAATGTAGATTACTATATATATTTTTTATAAACCTAAGACTGACATTCACTTGAAAGCTTAAAGGGATGCTATTAAATGTTATTGGACCCTAAGGACTTAAAGTAATAATCATTATTTTCCTTGAATTATAATGTATGTTCTAATTTCTATGATAGGGACTGGGAAAAGGTGAAACAATGGATGTGATTCTTGGCATATCAATTAATATGAATCAAAGTATATTTTAATGTTGATTTTAAGAGTTTTTACTTATTCCAAAATAGAGAATTGGTTACTTAGATCTAAAGACTTTAGTAGTTTACACTTGAAATATTCAATTTATCAGGACATCTGGGTGGCTCAGTGGTTAAGCATCTTCCTTCTGGTTCAGGGTATGATGCTGGAGTCCCAGGATCAAGTCTGACGTCCAGCTCCCTGCATGGAGCCTGCTTCTCCCTCTGCTTATGTCTCTTCCTCTCTCTCTCTCTGTATCTCTCATGAATAAATAAATAAAATCTTTAAAAAATAAATATTTAATTTATGATATTATCATAACCTGAATAGTGAGAGTTTTCAAATTCGGTCATCCAATATAATCAACGTTTCCTCTGTCCATGAACAAATGATATTTTCAGATATTTCACAAGACAATCTAATAACCACTGCAGAACATTCTTCAATTTGCTTAAATAGAAATAGACAATGAATAAATAAACTTTAAAAATTTTATTATATGGACCACCACTTCCATTTAGAGTATATAACAAGCAGAATAAACTATAAAATAATAGTATTAAAAAACCATCAGAGTACTGAAGATCCAAAGAGCTCATGTACTAAATTCCTAACTGTTAACATTTCCTTCCCAGAAACAAAGAGACCCATGGCTGTTTTCATTTCTGGTTGAGTAATAGAAGGAACATCCACCACAAAAAGAAATAAGGAAAAAAATACACTGATCTTTTAATGAACTACTGGTAGCATATGCATGCTGAAAAGACAAATAAATATTTTGTGTAGCCTCAGCCCCAGAGCGAATCTACTTTCACCCACTGACACTTTCCCATGGGCTTATACCAAGTGCATAGGGAAGCAAATAAAAGGCTGGGAGTAGGGCAGGAGAGCTGAGATATACCCTCCTGGTTTGCACAAAACTCTTCCCAAGGTCAAGATAGCAGTTTTCTGAAGAGCTAAAGTAAGTCTCTAAAGCACCTGAAGACTCCCTGACATGTACTGCGGTGAACATCTAATGGCTGGAGCAGAGCAGAATTGCTCAGAGAAAATCCAGTAAGGTACTTCGGACCTTCACTAAGTCTGGTGCACTAGGCCTCCAAAGGCTGGAGTCAAGGCATCTAGGGGAAGAGTAATCCCCTGAAGTGCAGAATGCCAGAGTGAGGATTAAAACGAAAAAAAATACCCTGGAACACAAAAAATACAAAAGCCAAGCTGTAAAATAGAAATAAATATTCCAAGAGTTGGAAAGCTGGCAGCTGAATTGTAAATCATAAAGGGATGTTTTGAGTCTCATGGGTTTTCATATCCCATGAGCTTCTGAAGGAAAAGTGATCTCACTGTCAAACCATTGTAAACAAATGGTAACTAAATCTACTTAGAGCTTTAACAAAGTCTAGGCATTTGTAAACTATGGAGTAGACTCACCCAACTATAGTGACCCTAGGCAATATTCTGAGCAAAAATGCCTTTATTTCTTTTATTTCTATTTCTGCTGATCTTTCACACACAATGTGTGGAGTGAAATGAAAATAATATATGAGAAATTCTAAAAAGCAAATAAACTCATGGACAGGAATGGAAACAGTCAACAGAAACAAGTAGAGGGACAATTGAGATTTTGAAATTATGTGACAAGGACTTTAAAATAACTATTAAAAAGTGTTAAAGGAAGGGCACCTAGATGGCTCAGTCGATGAGCATCTGATGCTTGGCTTCTGTGGGGGGTTGTAATCTCATGGGTCCTGGGACCCAGCCCCAAGTCAGGCTCTGCACCCAGCAAGGAGTCAGCTTGAAGATTCTCTCCCTCTGCCTCTGACCCCAATCACATGCTCTCTCTCTTATCAAATAGATAGATAGATGGATAGATAGATAGATAGATAGATAGATAGATAGATAGATAGATGATAGATAGGAATTTTTTAAAAGTTAAAGAAATGTTAAAGGAGGCAATGGAAAATATAGACAGCTTACAGGAACAAATAGATCATTTTAGCAGAAATTAAAGTTATAAAAAATAGAAATGGTAGAAAATACATGGTAATAGAAATGAAATATTTATTCAGTGAGCAAACAATAGACTAGATACAGTGGAGTAAATAATCAATAAACTGAAAGACTAGTTCATAAAAGTTATTCAAAAAAATGGAAAAAACAAAGAACATAGCATCTAAGATTTGCACATCAAATAGTTTAGCATTGAATAGTTCAGTTGAAGTAGTGTCTCATAGTTAATTATTGTATTTATAATTTCATTCTTTTTGTGGTTTTAGGTAATATTCTAATATCATCACATCGATGAAGTAGAACTGTAGATATAATGGAATTGACACCTGAAATATACAACAATTCACAATTTATTTTGAGTTTGGGGTGAGCACCAACAATTTTCAGACTAGAATAAAAAGACAAGGCAATAAATATATCAAATCATATTTTTAAAAAATTTTATGGATATAATAAAGCATTTCAGATGTATTTCCTTATTATTTCCTTTAACAAATATTTATTGTATATCTTCATGCAGATTTTCATGTATATTTGGACGATTTACGTGTAGTTCATCATATTTGATATATCGATTTATCTCCTTATTTCTTGTAAACTGGATAAAATCAAACTTTACCCTAAATTTTATCATTCACTAAACCCTTTATTTATCCATTTTTATTAAAGTTACTTATATTCAGTGCTCCACAAAGTACAGTTTTGGCAGAAATTGGACAATTCCTTGAATCTCTTAACTTGTATCCTAGCTAAAGTGTATACAACTTCCGGGCCTGACCCACTGCATCCTCCACTTGCTCTCATCCTCCATCTGGTGGCTGGACAATATGGAACATTCCATATGGGATCTGGGCCCAGACTACATGGGGCAGAATTGACTCACATCTGCCCTCACTCTATCACACTCAGTACCAATTAATATATATGTGACAGAGAAAAAAAAATCTGAATGAAACAATTGAACCCAGTGTGTATCTATCATAACAGCTTGTGTTACCCTGAGTAGTATAACACTTAATTTTTCATTGAGTTTTATGATAAAATGAAGAACATTGCAATAGACAAGTAAGAATGAACAAAGATTAAACGTGGTGTTCCTTATCACTTTGCACGTTTTTGTGATTGTTTCGTCATGATTTTATTAGCATTCTAAATTCACTGTGCTTGGTTTTAAGTTGTGGATATACTTGCCCTACAAAAGTGTTACCTCACTTGTAAGAAGTTTTGTGTCATCTGTGGTGCTCAGCAGTGCCATATGTATAGCTATCAGAAAATAAAAATATTATTCTGAAGGAATAAATGAAGTGACTAAATATCCGAATATATTAGTTAATTTACCATGTTAATATATTTCATTTTTTATAGCAAATATCACATGATTAAACAGATTTACACATAGCATGTATATTGTCTTAGTTTGGAGATGATCTCAGGAGACAGAGATTTAAAACAAAAAAAAAGGAAGAAGAATGGTGATAGTCTTTGGTCATTATTTTTTTATTGAAAAATCAAACATTGAAACCTTCTGTATTGAATAATCAAACATTAAAATCTTCTGTACTCTGTGAGTGATGGTTATATAAAGATAAAAATATTTCTTTTGCAAATCACACAGTCTAATTAGAACATCAGATAGGTAAAAAATTACACACAATGAAACTTACATTAATAGGAAAGTGTAATTGGGGATCCCTGGGTGGCTCAGCAATTTAGCACCTGCCTTCAGCCCAGGGCGTGATCCTGGTGTCCCAGGGTCGAGTCCCATGTCGGGCTCCCTGCATGGAGCCTGCTTCTCCCTCTGCCTGTCTCTGCCTCTCTCTCTGTGTCTCTTATGAATAAATAAATAAAATCTTTAAAAACAGAAAAATAGGAAAGTTATTATAAAGAAAGTCACATACTAACAATGGAGTACTAACAGCGGAAACCAAACTGTTCAGGGTATAAAGACAGGTTAAAATGTACAGTCTGAGGAAATGAATTTTAGGTGAACCTGGTAACTCAATGGTCAAGAAAAGAGGGGTAGGATTTCCCCCAAGTGAAAGAGGGAGACTGTGAAAAGCATGAGATTATAGGAGAAAACAACACCTCCTCTAGGAAGGATAGCCTCTCAGAAGAGTTAGTCAAGAAAGTGATAGGCAGAGTTAAAACCCTGAAGTGCCATGGATATCATTTCGAAGGTCTTTGGACTTTGATCAGAAAACTATTCATTGTAATTGGCATATTTTAGTTTGGTATGTGATGTGATCCCTTTTACCCAAGTGTCCTACAACCCTGCTGCCAACTATGGTAATCTCATCAGAGGAATGGGAATCTTCCCACCTCTTGTCTCTTATTTACTTCCTTTCCCCTGTAGTCTATGTTTTTGTTTGTTTGTTTTTTAATATAGTAGCCAGTTTAATTATACTTTTAGTCTGATCATTTTTCTCCCATGCTTGGAAACCTCCAGCAGGTCACAGTGAAATTCAAATTAGAAAATGAAGCTCAAATTTGTTACCACAGCCTAGGTGAATGAGACACTGCCTACCTTGCAGAGGCCATATCCTACTTCTCTCCTTATTTACCATTTCACCTCTACATTGGCTCTTTTATTTTTCATTAAACATATGTATTTAATTAATTTTTTTTCCTTCAGTATCAGATGAACAGATTGAGAAAAATATCCCTCTAAGTTCACAGCACCTTTTAATCACTGGAATGTTTATTACTATTATTGTATTTTTACTGTGCTTATTGTTTTAAATTGTATGTGTCCTTGCCCTACAAAAGTGTCATCTCACTTGGTAAGGAAAAAATTAGAGTCTGTGCAAAGCCCAAGTTTGGTTTTTAATCAGCTAAATCATTCATTCATTCCACTCATTCAGTTTTGTAGCCAACTTCTACTATCCTCTCCTCAAATAAAACAAACCATTCTCATGTATTTTTATTAGAATATATTCCTTTGATAGGGGAACTATTATTTTCTGTAAGTATTTTTTGTGCTGTTTTTGTACAGTTTTGTTTTTGTTGTTATATGTCTCACACTCCTTTCATTAAGAATTCTCTTTTTAAGATCCACCCATGTTGCTAATTGTGCATCTAATCCATTACCTCAAGACAATGCACTGCTGTCTTTCTTTTTTCAAGGTAGGTATCACTTTTAGTTGCTGCCTCTTGCATATTGGGCACTTAGTAGTAGTGTCAGGCAAATCGCTTCAGTGATGGGACATTCACGTTAATCAGAGCTACCGGCTACTTGTTGTTTGTTGAAAGGACATGTCTTTGCTTAAAAATTATAGTGCTATCCTCTATAACTTTTCTTTCCAGACTTGCCACAAGCCTAGTAGAAAAGATCACTTTCGGGCAGCCCGGGTGGCTCAGCAGTTTAACACCACCTTCAGCTCAGGGCCTGATCCTGGAGTTCCAGGATCAAGCCCCACATCAGGCTCAGCAGTTTAACACCACCTTCAGCTCAGGGCCTGATCCTGGAGTTCCAGGATCAAGCCCCACATCAGGCTCCCTGCACGGAGACTGCTTCTCCCTCTGCCTGTGTCTCTGCCTCTCTCTCTCTCTCTCTCTCTCTCTCACTCTCTGTGTGTGTCTCATGAATAAATAAATAAAATCTTTAAAAAAAAAAAGAGAAGATGACTTTCCACAGAAACTTTGAATATCATTGGATGTATGGGACCACAAAATAGGGGAAAAAAATAATGTTCATGTTGCATCTTAAACCATCCCAGGAGAGCACACCCATTCAGGAGAGCATAAGAGTGAAAGAAGGACAGTAATATTACAGGTACAGACATTTCAGAAATGTAAGAAACAGTTTATGTACCTTTCTTGGACTTTGGACCTTGCTTACTCTAGTTTTACGTAAACCACACCTTCTTGATGAAGAAATGGTGCTAAGAGTGCCTTAATTTATGGTTTTATTGATCATATTATTTACAATTGATCATGGAAAGCTTGGGTTCCACTGTCATGTCACCTTATGACCAGGCATATGGTCTCCACTAGTGTCTGATAGCAAGCCAAGAACTATTTTCTATCTCTAGCAAATGCATCTTACAGAAATCTCTACCAAATGTGAGTCATTTCCTTCTTCAAGGTTTCCCTGAAAATGATTCCATCAGGGTACTGGACCCATGTGATGTCCTGCGGGAGGATGAGATAGTCAGTGTTTCTGTACACTACCTTATAGCCAAAATTGAAGAATAACATCTAGTTATTTACTAAGATTCTTCTAGGTGTCAAGGATGGGGAATCTGGGTAAACTCTCCCAAACTAGGAAATTATGCAGAAACAAAGAACACAACCAAGCCTTGCTATAGACTTGAATTGCCTGGGGGTTTCCTTCTGTAGCTTCTCTGGGAGTCTCCCCAAGTGCAGCAAGACATCTGATGGCACTTCTAATGGACTTACCTCTTCCTCCTGGAATTCAAAACTGGAACATGAAACACAGGGCTTCTTCTCAAAGATCCCTCATTATGTCAACTGTGTCTGTATTCTCTTTAGTTCCTCACTCATCCCACCCCAACTTGATAAAAAGGAGGGGAGAATAATCTTAGTTACATCACAGAATATCCTATTGCATTATAAAGAATGTTTAGAACACAGAAGGTGGTTAGAAAATATAATTTTCCTTGAGGCTTAGTTGGTTAAGTGTCCAATTCTTGATTGTGGTTCGGGTCATGATCACAAGGTTGTGAGATCAATCCCCAAATTGAGCCTTGAGTCAGCTTGGCACTGGGTGTGGAACTTGCTTAAGATTCTCTCTCTCCCTCTCCCTCTACCCTACCTTCAACCCTTCTCTCTCTATCTCTTAAAAAAAAAAAAAAAAACTTTCTTTATCTTCATGTCCATTTTAGAGTTATTTAGTGTCAAGAAGGAAGACTTTCCTCTGTCCTATGGTCCCTTTAGCTGGACTTAGAACCAAATCAACATGAGACAGATCAACAAGAAAAAATAAAATTTAATAGGCATACATACAGGGAACCCATGCAGACCCAAAATTCCAAAGACAACATGAAGCTTATATGAGATAAGGAGAGGGGTAGGAGCCTGAGGATACAGAGGGGAGAAAGCCCATTAACAAGAAGGTGAAAGGAGATGTTTAGAGAAACAAGATCGTCCTATTGCGTAGATGAGGTCCTTAGGTAAAGGTGGGGAGGTCCTCTGTCAATTGTTCTATTCCTGTTGCATGCTTTCCTTCCCAATGTAAATTTAGGTAGCTGTGGGGGAGGCAGATAGCTTTTTCTGCATCTGCTGGGTTTTAATTACTTTGAACTCAAAATAATCCTTGTGCCAAAGTGGCACATTTTGGAGCATCTCATCGTGCACTCCTTTATTTGATATCTCAATTTACTTATGAATTTTCCTCATGTTAAAGTATTGATGCAACCCTGTGTCTGGTCCTGTGTTCAAACTTGTGTTTCTAAGTTTGAAGGTCTGGAGAAGAAAACATGAGAATAATAACATTACATGTTAAGATCATCTCACTTTCGTATACTTAGTATTTTCAAATAATTACAAAATATGCGTTCTGAAGAGGAAGAAACATGAAGTGATGTTTCACTTTATGAAATCAGTTTCTAAATAGAAGCTTTTTTTTAGGATCCCCAAGACTGAGTCACATGCTCTAGTTATGGAGCCAGCCAGGCACCCCTCTGAATAGGGACATTTTTAAAAGAAAAAAAGAAAAGGAATAGCTGCATGGTTTAACTGTATAAAATACCATAGTTTATAGGCGATCATATAATAAAATTTTTCTAAAAGGACTTCTGTTATAATTTGAAAGGGAAAATAATATTTGAGAAGATCAGAAAGTAAGCTATAAAATTAAGCTGGATAAATGTTTCATAACAGTTGAATGGCATAAAATCAACGGTATTTTAGGATGCCCTTTAGAAACACAAACCAGATAAAACAGCAATTTCTGTTGGAAGGAAAATCAAATTCTCCCTCTCTAATATAAATGAGCAGGGGATTTCTCTGAAAGCTTTTAATCCACTCCAGCAGTCAATCTTCTTATAGAAAGAGCTGTCCTATTATTTAGACATTCAAGGAAAATCTACCTAAATTAATAGTGATTGCATTGTAATAACAAAATAAGAACTGGTTTTATATGTGTAAGTTCTCCTTTAATTATGAAAGGAGTATCTGATAAAGTCTGTTACAAAACAAACAAAAAAAATGTTCCTACTATTAGCAAGTCACTTCTAATCAGAGTATATAAATAGTTCCTTCTGGTTTAACTTTCCTAGCACAACCCACTTAGTGGGGAATTTAAGAGTGGCCCTTCTCTTTAATTTAACTTATAGAAAAACAACTCAGTGGTGAAATAGTCTTTACCCTAGGTTCTGGGTCTACAATATGTGGCCCCACTATTCTTAGTTTCTACGGTGAGCAATAGTCTTTGAGCCTTATATCCTTTTCCTCCCTTTCCTCTCTCATTGTACTCTGGTATCAGCCACTCCATTCCCCTCACCAGACCCCAGTGCTTATGATGTAGTTTCGAAATGGTTGCGGTTTGGGAGCGAACGGTCAAGAAAGAATTCTTGAGACATCTTCGGTGCAAAAAGTTGGTTTTATTAAAGCTGGGGGGCAGGACCCTTGGGCAGGAAGAGCTGCACAGGGTTTGTGGTAAGTGGCTCCAACTTTCAAGTTGGGAGGGGGTTAAGGAGAGCATGAGTCTTCTCCTTAGCGAAGGAATTTGGAAGAAGAGTTCCAGAACCTTGAGGGGCTAGCTGTTGTTAGAATAAGATCATTTATTATTGTCTGGTAAAACCTTAGTCATGAGACTCTTCAGATGTGTATTGGTGAGTCATATGCTTGGGGGAAGACTGCCAACATATATCTTGAAGGTAGAGATAATGGAAATTTCCAAAGGAGTTTTTATATGTTAAAGTAGCTCCCAGGATCCTGGAGGTTGGGCTAAGATTGCCTTTTTCCCTTAGCAAACTATTAACATCTAGGTCCTGAGCTCCTAGAGAAATGTCACTCTGCTTCTTTCCAGGATTTGTCAGTGGGCAGTAGGCAGTAAGGAAATTTAATTATTTTTTTTTCTTTTGTCTGTTTCCCACATCACTCAGGCATAACAGCCAGCCATTTCCTATTTGTAATTATGCTTCTTGGTGTATTGGGCTCCTATTTTATGAGTGGGTCATAGGGGGTTTGAAAATGAGCTCATAATGTGGCCCTAACTCCAGGTGATTTTCTGTACAACAAACAGATAATATTATTTCTAAGTTTACTCTTCTAATCTACTTTTATCTGTGGCCTAATTTTATAATTGTCCCTGTTGGATTTCCTCCTGCCCCAAAGCACATTATCAAAATTTGTCTACTTTTATCCAATCTTTAAAGAAAAAGGAGTTTGTAAAACAGCTTTCTCTGGATGTTTTACAATAAACTGAATTAATGCAAAACAAAACTGTGTTTCTGAAATTGACATTTCTATCAGAATATATGGTTCATTTTTCCAAAAGCTTTTTAAATTTCCCAATTATTATTATTTTTTTGTTTATTTCACTATTCTAATTCTTGAAGTTCATGTTTTATCAGCTTTAAGCCTTTCTTCTCTCAACATATAATACATGGTTCATTATCAATCAGTTTAAAATATTTTATAATTTCCACTATATTTTTTTTATTTAACCATTGGATGGTTAAGTGATATGTTATCCTCCATCTCTTCTTCTGAACATACTCAATATAAAGGAAAATTTATTTGCAGTACCCTGAAAGTGGAGATGGGAAGGGTAGTTTTCTATTTTACCTTGCACTGAGAGTGTGTCTTTTTTGAATTCACAATGCAACTGAAGCAACGTGAGCTCGCTCCTTGGTGGGTCAGAAAGTGTACCAGGTTGAGCTGTTGCACCAAGTAAATTATTTGCAGCAAATAAGGGGATCAAGAGGAACGGCTTCCAAAGCCGTGACTCAACAAGACAGGGTGAGTGGGCTTCTGTTTTAGGGGTAAGGTGAATATTTAGATGTCATCCTATGTAAAGGTGGGCATAATAGGTTGCACATGTGTCTTGAGGAAACGTGCCTTTACATACATGGTATTTTATATAGATGAAGCTGAGGCTCCTCTTTGGGTGGAGACTTTAGTATTACAACGAGGTAAAGGTAATTATAGGTGTTCCAGAGGTCAACCCATGGTCTACCTGTAGGTGCAAGTCAGTTTAGCTCTAAGGGCCTAGGTGTGGGGCATCTGGGTGGCTCAGTTGGTTAAGTATCTGCCTTCAGCTCAGGTCATGATCCCAGAGTTCTGGGATCCAGCCATACAAACATGGTACTCCCTGCTCAACAGGGAGCCTGCTTCTCCCTCCCCTCTGCCTGCCTCTCTGCCTACTTGTGCTCTCTCTCTGTCAAATAAATAAATAAAATGTTAAAAAAAAAGTCTAGGTGGTCTGGACCAGCAGATTTTTTCAGTGCTGTCACTAGCACCTGAGGGATGGTTTGGGGTCTCATTTGTCTGAGTAAAGAGGAAGACCAGCAAAAAGAGCTTGGGGGAAAATGTAGGACAAAGGTTAGTGAGTCCAAGCAGGTGGGCAGTTAAGGCCAGGTCTTGAGGTCTAGCTGGTGACAGCACTGGGTCTCCTGGTATACCCTACTCAGGCTCTGGGGATTAGAACTTCTTTTTCTGGTCCCAGGAGTTTTTCAAAGCAAGAAATCCTATAAGGCAACTGCAGATTCAGTATTTCTCATGCCTTATGCCCTCCTCAGTTCTTGTTCTCATCCAACGTTGAGGTTATTACTTAACATCTTGTCATTTCTTCAGTTTTTATTAAAGATTTTTAAAAAACATGTCTTATAAAGAATCTTTTTTATTTTTTTCATGAGATTTTGTTAAAATATTCTAGTCCATTATTATCTCCTTGCTCCCCAAAGGAAGTACATTTGCTTCCTCTTTTTTTTTTTTTTTTTTGGTTTTTAAATCAAGAGATGCTGGTGGACTTAGAATAGGATGTTAGCCAAGTGATTAGATTGGAAAATGAATAAATGATGCTTATGATACTTTTGAGGTTAAAAGAAAATAGGGAAAAGGGTGGAGAATATAGTTTCAAGGAATGTCACTAATGCAACAATTTCATATATATGTTTTTTCTTTTGCATTTTTGGAATGCACCTATATTCTGCTCATATTTCATGAGATGCAATATCTTCTACCATTTTAAGCATACTATTCATAGTGTAATGAATTTTCCACTGTATCCTTTATTGCCTCATATTCATTCGAGGATTCTTTCTATTCTTTCTTGTTTATTTTGCTTGTGTTTTATATCACTTGTTAGCCATTTCCCCTGACTGATAATCCTTTGCTGCCAGATAATACTAGGATCTAAAGAGCTCATTTTAAATTTTGGCTATTTGGAAAGGGACTTATTAACTGTTGGATCTGATTAGAGATAATCGGGAGAGGACCATGTCTTTAGGGAGCAACTTTTTAATGTCAGTTTCTGGGGTTTTTCTTTGTGGGCTGGCCATTTCTCCAGAAAGGAAGACAGGGTTAAGTAAAATTCAATATTTTTCACTGTTCTGTTTATAGGCTTCATTCAATCCTGCTGCTTTGGTGTGTCATCATGCAGTAGCTCTCATGTCTGATTGGTGTCCATTGTTATAGAAAAACTGATCTTCAAAATCTTTATCAAATAAACATTTCAAACCCTATCATAGTGGAGAGAAAACAGTTATGTGCTATACAAAATAACAAAAGGAATCTAAGGTTCAAGTGATTCTTCTTATTCAAGGGTCCAAGTTGAACCCTTCAGTTTTGAATCTTTATCCCACATGTCTTCTGTATCAGTTACCACCAAAAATTCAGAAACTGGCCTTATTGAGTTTTGGAATAAGTTTGGATTACATTTTCTAGCGTTTTTTTTTTTTTTTTTTTTTTTGAAACTAGGTATAATCTTCTATTCTTCTATTTATATTATTAGTGAGATACAGGGAGTTATATGTGACATTTCCAAAGCATCTGCTTTAAAATTGCTAACTCTACCAGATTAAGACTTATGTTTTTGTTCTTCTGTTGTCCAAACTGCTATATTGATGTGATGACTTGCAATCATCTTGGACTATGTAATAAACCTGTTGAAGGTGGGTCAGCCTGGGTGGCTCAGTGGTTTAGCCCTGCCTTCAGCCCAGCGAGTGATCCTGGGGTCCCAGGATTGAGTCCCACATCGGGCTTCCTGCATGGAGCCTGCTTCTCCCTCTCCCTGTGTCTCTGCCTCTCTTTGTGTCTCTCATGAAAAAATAAGTAAAATCTTTAAACAAAATAAAAAAATTTAAAAAATAAACCTGAGGAAGGACTCCAGACACTGGAATGGACAAAAAGAAAGTTGGGATCATGATGGCTACCACTCAGTTTTTGTTTCTGTTTTTGTTCTTTTCCCAAAAGGAAAAATACAATTTTACTTTGATTCAGTAATTTTAGTTTGAAATTTTACAATAATATATTATTGAGCTCAGCCTAATTCAAAATTACTGTCAATGACATTTATTACTTCCTATCCTGAGCATATGCTCAGTTCTGTGACACAAATGTGTCAAGAATGTTATGAAATATATGAAGGCAGAGATCCAGGATTGCTTCTAGAGGGACACTTCCAAAGACTCCACCCTTTTCTTCCCCACTCCTAAATATCCTGTTGGTCATCCTAGCATAGTGTTCCTTGGGCACTTGAAACACAAATGTCTCCACTAGCAACATAGGTTTTGTGTCCCTAATGGTGAGTGGAGTACGCTACAGTCAGTAGTCCTCAACTCATTGGCTTTGCTTTATGCTTCTTGTCTCAAGAAATGAAATAACTCTGCTCACTGCATCTACTGTCTGTGATGACTTTAGGAGATTGCCATCAGACCAGATCTCATACCAGCCTCTCAGAAGGATGTCCTAGATGAGAATGGAGACACCTTGGCCCACTTGGGCTGCTTTAACAAAATACCACAGACTATTGCCTTATAAACAAAAGAAATACATTCTTCACAGTTCTGGATGCTGAAAGTCCAAGATTAGGGTGTCAATATACCCGAGTGAGGGCCCTCTTTCAAGTCATAGACTTCTCTTTAAATCCTCACATGATGGAAGGTTTCTAGGAAGCTTTGTGGGCCTCTCCTATAAGAGCATTAATCCTTTCTGTAAGGACTTCACCTTAATTATTTCATTGCCTCCCAAAGTTTCACTTTCTAATACTATCACATTGAACATTAGAGTTTCAAAGTATAAACTTTGGGGAGGGGACACAAACGTTGGAACCATAGCCAGAGAAGTGACAATCTAGGGCTTCTGATAACCTAAACCCTGCCCAGCCAAGTAATTAGAAATGTCTGCTCTTCAGATTCATCACCAAATGATCATTCCCAATACCCCAGCCTTGAATTCTCAGTTTTCCTTACAACCCTGACAATTGGTATTTCTGGAAAACACTTTCTGACCTTTCTTGTACATGGCTTAAGCTTCTATATGAGATCCACTTTTATTACTTTCTTCAACTAGTAAATGGTGGGTGCTCCTTGAAGGCCCCACTCTAATTTTTCTCCCCTTCAAGAGTCCTGCTTAAACCATCAAGATGAATTTATTGATTTCTTATGTGTTCTCTTATCTCTTCATATTAACCAGTTAGAAAAGTTACAGGATCATTTGAAACCATTATAGGTGGGATGAGAGTCCCAGCCAGAATTTCTTTGAGTTGAGGAAAATCCACAGTATTTTGAAGAATGTAAAACAAAACAAAACCACATTTTTTTTTCAGTTTGGGTTTGAGATATGCATTACAATCTTTTAAGGGCATAATAAGAATTCTTAAATAATCAATATTGATTTGTCTGCCCTTTCTTATTATCATCACTACCACCACTTTCCCTTCCTAGTGAGGACCTTAGGTTTTTTGTTTGTTTGTTTGTTTGTTTGTTTGTTTGTTTTTCCCTTTTTTCTGTGAGCACACCATGGAGAATCACAGAGCATAGTCTTCCTCTTGCACTATCCATCTGTTTCTTTTCTTTAAATCACTTATATCTATTTGACCCCTAGCCACAGGCACCTTACTTTTTTCTTATATTAGCTGCCTATCCTTTTACACACTCAGCTTTCTTTCAATCCTATGGAATAGAGAAGGAAAGGTGAGGAAAAAAGTTTTTTTATGCAAATTTGCCCTCCTAGAGCGTTATCTTAAAGATGATGAGGCTTTTTTATATACACCTACCTAAATAAACCTCTGGTCATCTTTACTATGATATTTTATGTTAAAAGAGTATCTATGCCTGACTGTAATCTGAATTTATGCTTGACTCCAGAGGAGAGGAGAAATAGAAAGCAAATAAGTCACACTCAATCTCAATATGCTAGTTAGTTGAATTTTACTTATTGGATTGATGAGATTTTTAAAGGCAAGTACTATATCCTATTCATCTTTACATTCCAAGCTCTAGCATGGTGTAGAAAACATTAAGGCCCTTTATGTAGGCTTCCCCGAATTTAAGAACATATATATTATGTATATACATTATATATTTAACTAGTTGAAAATAAGTTGTGTTTATGTTAGCAAACAGTAATATCTGCAGCGCTTGGAATATAAAATTTGAAATTGTCTAGTCAGAGGCATTCTTAAATACACATTAGAAATCTAGACTTTGTGGAAGAGTATGTATTCTAGTTTATAAATTCTTTATGAAATGGGAATGAAGAGCTTCTTTTCACAATAAAAACTTGACAGCACTTTCATGACTCAGCCTAATAGTATTTTGAATGCCCAAAGAAAAGTTATAATAAAGTTGCTAAAATATAAATTTGCCTTTTTCTCTAAAGCATGC
Source organism: Canis aureus (assembly GCF_053574225.1). Lineage (NCBI taxonomy): Eukaryota > Metazoa > Chordata > Mammalia > Carnivora > Canidae > Canis > Canis aureus. Next base: position 19,274,114 of record NC_135648.1, read on the forward strand.
TTACATGTCACTATGGCATTTCCCAGTACTTTTTGATAAGATTTCTGGTTGTGATGGCATGTGCTAAAAAATGCACTTACATTTTTATAAGAAAATTAATAAAAATGTCAAGGTAACTTCCATTTTATGGCACTAATCTTACTGCTGTTCAGGAAGATATACACAGTGTTACTCTTTGCAGTATTGCCAACAATCTGTTTGGTCTTTTTGAATATTTAGCTGACTTTTAAATATGTAGCCAACATCATGCAAAAAACAAGACAAAACAAAACAAATAGAAAGCGTGTGTGCTTGTTCTTAGGTGCATAGATAAAGCTTTTAATTGATCACTTCAAATAGTCGTTGAGAACTTATGAGCTTTATTAAGTTCCAGGTTTTGGCCTATACAAAAAAGTATCAGCCTCTATTGTAGGTTGGATTCCCTGAGATTTTTGAGATAGAGCTTTCATAGAGAGGCTTCTGTAAGGAATTCTGAAGTGTGGATGATCCTACAAAGTTGTCCCAAATTGGGGTAAAGGAGGCAAGAATTTTTTTCTCTAAGTAGATCAGTCATTCGATGCAGTCCACCCTGAGAAGCCTCCGGTAAGGGTGCTTTTTTTGTGGAGGCAATAACCAAACATTGTTGATAGTTAAAAACTATCTACAAGCAATACTCACCTAAGCTAGGGAATAGGAGGATGCATAATAGATGATAGATAGATAGATAGATAGATAGATAGATAGATAGATAGATGATAGATAGAAGACAGATTCTCAATAAATTATTGCATCTCTCTATTTTAGGCAGTAAAACATAAATTACAAAAATCTATTCTTATAGATAAAACAGAAAGGCCTAGATTATTCCTTAATGGGCTGTATTATTCTTTTAGTGCGCTAAAAATTTTAAGATAGAGTCAAATTCTGTCTTGGTAGTTTTATGTGAATGGTTCTATGTGAGTTGGCCAAGTTAATGGATTTGACCCTTCTTAGTAAAGGTAATAGACTGATATCAAAGCTTAAGTAGAAATGAAAATCTAAATGTCTATGTGAAATACAGATTTGAATATCCAGCTGGTGATAATATCACTTTAAGTTAAAATTAGTTCTAGTTCCTCAAAATGTATGATTTTGACCTTCTCCAGAGTTCCCTTATGCAATTCATTTTATCTTTAATGAAAGAAGAATGTTAGACTAATACTCAAGAATTGTAGATTTATGACTTCTACATATTTTACTTTGTAGCTCAGCCAAAATAGGCAGGATGATTGAGTAAATTATATTTATAGTTCTAAACTATATAATTATTTTCTATGATTTTTAAAATAATTTTATTTCTTTATTTATGAAAGAGACAGAGAGAGACTACCAAAAAGTAAGGTGCAGAGGGATAAGCAGGGTCCCGCAGAGCAGGGAGCCCCTCGCTGGGCTGGATCCCAGACCCTGAGATCATGACCTGAGCCAAAGGCAGATATTTAACCTACTAAGCCACCAACGTATTCCTTTTCTATTATTTTTAATCAAATTTGTTTTTTTGTGATTAATTTTATTAAATATTATTTTATTAGTACCCCTTTAAATTTTCTGAATTTTTTCAGAATCAAAGGACACACTGAGAATAATAATGTTAATACTATGTATTAAAATAATTTGTACTTTATTCATTAATACTATATGTAGTTCATTAGTAATTTTGGTATAAAAGCTGTTTCGTAGGCCATATCTGGTATACAACCTGCTTTTTAAATGCGAAACATTTAAACACAATTTGAGTAAGTGTATGATTTGAAGCCAAAACAGTAATGTTAATAAATGATATTAATTTTCAAATATGTCTGCAAGGAGAAGAAATTCTAGGAAATGATGCTGAAATTAAAATAGATATAAATTACCAGTTGATTTCATCTAAAGTTTTTCCTTGAAATCGCTATTACTGACACTTGAAATGTATAGCAGTAGATCAGAATATATTCTCTAAAACTTTCTTGATGCTAATGCCAAGAATGGAGAACATGGTAGGTTTCCTTTCCAAACTCCAACAAACATATCTGACAGGCCTGGCAACTCTGACAAATTTTGGAAAGCACACAAACTCTCTCACACACAATGGCAGTTAGAAAATGAATGCATTCTGTAAGCTTTTTTCATTGCTCTTTGCCAATTTGCAAATAGTCCCTTTTTATAGATATTTGGAATTATCTTTGCATGCAGAATTTAAACATTTTTGAGAACATATATGGCTTTTAGTGATATTTCTATGAAAGATTGAAATTAGGACCTCAATTATATGATGAAAAGCAAAGGGAAATACATGTTTATTTATCAGTTATTAAAATAACTATGAATTGCCATCAAATTAAAAAATACTTAAGGAATATATCACTGATATGTCAAGTAGCTAGTTTTAAAGCACTGAATATATGACAGTATATGCAAACTGTCTTGGAAAATGAAATATTCACTATTTTATGTTTTGGCTATTATGCTATTCACAGAAATAACTGAAAGTTTTCTAAGATTTTTAACTGATTTACATGATATTACTTAATTTACAAATGTACAAATATGAACCAATGTTCAAATATATTTATAGAAATTAAGCCCATATGATCTTTATGTCAAAGACTATTAAGCTTTAATAAGAGGTTTATATAATGAAAGAATATGAGAAAATGTTATTTGATATTTGTTTTTAATATATACCTTTATGTTACACACACTTTTAAGGTTAGAAACAAGAAACTATTTGCATATATATAGATATATAGCATTATATAGCATTATGTAGTATTTAACATTTAGCATTTAATTCAAAAGTTATTTTCAAGATATTTTCTTTATAATCAATTGATGTTCATCCCAAACTGCAAGTTAAAATATTCTCCATCACTGACTTATTTTTTTACAGATTTTTCAATTAAGTTTCAGGAATGATCAAACAAAATAAATTACTGCTACCAAAAGTCAATTTAAGAGCTTTTTTCCTTTCATTTTCCAATAAAAAATAACTATTTTTTCCAAAAAAATAAACTATTTGGAATATAGAAAAAGATTAAAACAAATCAAAACATTTGTAAGATCATAAAAATAAACCATAACTTATAAAATTTCAGAGAAATAAATGTTCTTTAACAATCAAAAACCCTCTGAAAGAGTGATTAAAACTTCAGTGTTAAAAGGATTCTTTTGAATAATTATTGCTTTATTAGTTTATTTACATTTTAATACAGAAATTTTACAAAAAATATTACTCGTGTGTGTGTGTGTGTGTGTGATGTGTTTAAATTTTATCCTGTCTCAACTTCATAGAATTTCTTGGATCTATGGTTTGATGTTTTTGATGTTTTGGGAAAATTTTCAGACATACTGTCTTCAAATCTTGTATCTATGGAAGTTTTTTTCTCCTTGTACATTTCTATAAGAGGTTTACATTGTGTGTGTGATGATTTTTTGGCTCTTTTAACTAAAATCCCCCTCCCTTCTTCTCTGTTCCCTTTCCTTTCATCTTCTTCCTTCTTTTCCCACTTGTATGCCTACCTTCTTATAATGTTACCTTAGGCTTACTTGGGACAATTCACTATTAAGATTAAAAAAGATGTAAAATAGCCCTGGTGTCACCAGTTATCTGTAGGCAGAAAGTGAATTCAGAAAGTTACTGAGCAGCTAAGGAGGGCAAATTTTCCAGTGTCCAATTACTTTATGGCAAAAATGGCAATGAGGATGACTTACACAGAGGGTGGAATAAAAAATCTAGAGAGATAAGTGAACAATGTTCTCTTTCAAGAGACAAAACTAGAATCTTCTCAATAATATATATATATATAATTTCCAGGGCAAAATGTCCCCTCAGTATCTCTTTAGCAAGACTTCAGGACCACTCTACTCTGTTTCCCATCTCCTTCCCCTGCTTCACGTGACACTTCCTATTTGTTGTTACAGTGTTTCTATTTCTCTAATTACACAAAAATCCATGATGTTGAGTTTGAGACCATCATGTAAGGAATTTTTATTTTTATTCTACTGTGAGGGGATGAGTGATTTTTTTTTTTTTATTTAACCCATACCCCATTCCCCTTTCCTCTGAAAACCATCAGTTTGTTGTCTATAATTAAGAGATTATTTCTTTCTTTCAAGATTTTATTTATTTATTTAGAGTGTAAGCAAGGTCAGGGGCTAATGAAGACAGGGATGCAGAATCCCAAGCAGACTCTGTGGCAAGAATGGAGCCCGACTCGGGCCTCGATCCCACGACCTTTAGATCATGACCTCAGCTGAAATCAAGAGTTGGACACTCAACAAACTGAGCCACTCAGGCACCCCAAGACTCTGTTCCCCATTCTTAATTTATCTCTCTCTCATATTTTTTTTTAATTTTTTTAAATTTATTTATGATAGTCACACAGAGAGAGAGAGAGAGGCAGAGACACAGGCAGAGGGAGAAACAGGCTCCATGCACCGGGAGCCCAACGTGGGATTCGATCCAGGGTCTCCCGGATCGCGCCCTGGGCCAAAGGCAGGCGCCAAACCGCTGCGCCACCCAGGGATCCCCTCTCTCTCATATTTTTAATGAGAAAAGGAAAGTGAACTAAAGGGTATTTAATAAATTGAAAGGATGGGTGTAGACATTGACACTATGTACAGACATTTCATTTTTATTTATTCCAGGTGTTAGGTAGGGTTATACTTCCTAAGTCTTTAGATGTTAAGTTTTGCTGAGTGATTTACTTTATCCAGTGAAATGCAATTAGAAGCACACTGGTCACCTCTGGCAGAATCTTGAAAAGTCAGTATAGGGTCAGCTGTGTCCTCCCTTTCCTTGATTTGTAACTGTTCAGTATATTTCTAAAAGAGGTTGCTCTCAGAGTCTGGTTATTAAACAAAGAAAACACAGAATATACACCTATCTGAACTGTGTATGCGCTAAGAGTCAGAAAGAGAACTTCATTTTAAAAAAGAGATTTGGGGTTATTACTTATTATAGCAAAATATAACTCATGTTTACTTAATAAAATTATCTTCTCTTCCTTATCCTCAACTTTCTTTGAGCTTAAAATTTCCCCCAATTTTTGGTATTCATTGTGAAGGTGTTCATTTAAACATAGCTTATTTTTTAATCAATATCTTAAGTATATAAATGTAAATACACACAGATACACATATATTGAAATACATATCTGAAATAAGAAAGAAACTACAGTTTTATATTAAGTAAAAATGTGTATATTAAAACAGCCATATCTTTGATAGGAAGTTATTACATATTTTACAGCATATTTATATTAAAGCACAAGTTTGATTTTTTTAAACAGGTTTTCTCCAAAAGTATCAGTTTCTGGTTTGTGTTCTTTGTAAATAAAACGAGACCTTTTTTTTTTTTATTTTTTGTTTCATTTCATGTGCAAAAGTTAGAAAAAAAAGTCAGCAGAAATATTTAGTGGAATGTTTTGGACTAAGCTCAGGTTCATAATTCTCCTTTAATTTCCTACTGTGATATCTCAATACAACAAATAAGCATAACCTGATATTGGAACCAAATAATGTCATAAGAAAGGTTTGCCTCAATGACAGAGCTTAGAATAAGGACCATCTTTTTTTCTTTTCTTTTTTCTTTTCTTTTCTTTTCTTTTTTCTTTCTTTTCTTTTCTTTTTTTCTTTTCTTTCTTGTCTTTTCTTTTCTTTTCTTTTTTTCTTTTCTTTCTCTCTTCTTTCTCTCTCTTGCTCTTTCTTTCTTTCTCTTTCTTTTTCTTTCTTTCTTCTTTCTTTTTAAAGATATATTTTTAAATCATCTCTCTCCCCCAATGTGGGGCTTAAGCCTACAACTTCAAGATTAAGAGTTGCACATTCCACTGAGTGAACCAATCAGACCTCCCAGGACCATCATTTTCTATGCAACTTGTGAAGTCTTAACAGCTGATGTGAAAGCACCTCAGCACTACACAGACGTAGCTGTCCACTGTAGATCCCTACAATTCACCTTCAGAATGGTCATCCAACACTGACATGACAGATAGACATAATGGGAGAGTATTCAAGTAGCCAAGAGATGACTGACTCTCCCAGATTTCATGTGTAAACTCCTGACAAGGTTAATCTCTCTGCCTTGCTCAAAAAACACTCACATCTTAGCAGAATTTCTCATGGACTCCTCAGCCTTGTAACCAGCCCATTGGATCAGAAATGCATCCTTTGTCATGCATAATGTTTTAATTTACTATAACTGAAGCCAGTGAAATGAAATTGCTAGTAAGATAAAAATAGGACCACTGTAATTGTAGAACCTTGTATCAAATATCCAAGACAATTCTTGACAGAAAGAAAACTAAATAAAATGTATAAATATTGAGACATGAACAAAATTACATGTCTAGGTAAATGGTAAAGCTCAAATAAAATATTAAAGATACTTAGAAAATTTGGTATGAGTTTTAATGCAGCTTATAATTTCTTATACTTGGAATTAATAGAAATGAAAAAGAAAATAACCATTGAAAATTCAAAGTATATATTATAAAGCCTATAAATAGATAAAACAGAAGATCATAAGATTCAGAACAAAACTCCACATTTAAGAAAGGACAGAAATTCCAAACTATCAGCTTATTATATCACTGGTGAGGAAATTATGTCATAAATGTCATTTCTCATGAAGTTAATATATATCTTTTGCAATTTAAATCAGAACACCAACAGAGGTTTTTCTTTGATGGGAAGTGCATGAAAACTAAAAAAACTCTTTGAAAACTAAATATGACTATTTCCAGTGTCATGCTGCCAGTTACTGGGTCAATTTTGTCCTTGGTACTTTGACACTAGGGTTTGTCCTACTAAGCACTATGTAATGTAAGTCACCGTGTGAATTACTCTTTCTGGAGTAACAATTGAAGACACTTCATCATCACTATCATGATTTTTAAAAATATATCAAATATTCTTTTTATGTATAATAGATTATGTGGTGGTAAGAAATAGGTTTCCCATGCCTTTAGTTTTTCATTACTTTGGGGGAAGAGTATTTGCTCCCCATGGCCAACTTTATAGCTGTCCTCAATCTCCCAAGTCTTTTTTCTGCTTTTCCTGGCACAAGCTGCCCAACTACATTCTCCAGCTTCTATTTCACTTAGATGTGGTCATGTGACTATATTATCTCCATGTGGGCATGAGCAGGAATGAGTTCAGTAGCTTCAGGATTATGTTTCAAAATAATACTTTTTTTCTAGACATACTGTTCCTTTTTTCTTCACCTAGATATACCTGGGTATGTTTGGAGCAATCTTAGTTTTCGTGTGTATAAGGCTGAACTACTCTGCTCAGCCTGGTGCCCCAATCTTTGTGTCACAGGAACTGACCATTCACATTGACTGGCTGCAGGAGAGAGAAAATTATATCCTGTGTGAGGCACTATATTCAGGTTGGATATGTACAAATAGACATATTTAGTAATTATCCTGACTAATATATATTCTGGAAATCACTAATCCTCTCAGAGATTTTTACACATTTAGATACTCTTGCTTGTCCTTGAGAAATAGCAGCTCTAGAACAAAGGTATACCACAGCTTCTCAAAAAACAGAAATGTGTACAATTCTCAAGCAGGCTTCTAATAAAGTCCATTTATTCATGACCATGAGGTTTGAGTTCAGCTACATAGTGTGATGTCAGCAGTTTTCTTAATTAACATTGACATCATGTTAAAGATTTTAGACATGTTTTAAAATTTTACTTTTTGTGAGAACATTTGACATTCATAAATTGGGACTTAGATATTATTCCTTTTTTTTTTTTTTTGCTTTTTTTATGCTAAGCAGCATGGCATTTAAAAAAAAAAACTTTTTAAAGAAAAGCATGTTTTCCTTGAAGAAGACAAATTATGTTGAAACAACTAATACATATTCCACATTTTTTCTATTTGAAACCAATAGGATTTCTAGTACCTAGAACCTTATATGAGAATGTATAAATTAATTGTATGCCTAAATTATAATGTTGTTTTTTCAAGACCACTATATTTAGTCATATAACAATGCAGAAAGCTACTGAATGTTTTTGTATTTTGCAAATTGATATTAAAGTTATATAATCATTAAGATCTAAAACATGATACAGAAAAACTCCATTCTTGTCATGGTTACAAATTGTTAATATAACATTTAGCAGTAGAATGATACAGTTATAGATTATTTGCTATAGCTTTACTACTAAATAAGTTTCATTAAAATGAGAAAGTGTTGCCAAGGCTTAACAATTATTGTCATTTTTCCATTCCCATTACTGGCATTAAATTGAGTAAGTCAAAATTGCTGAAATGAAATCAGAAACATATTAAACTTGATATCAAAGTAGATAATACACAAGAAGCACAATGAGAAAGCTAGATTTATTTTTTTAACTGAACAAAAATTCTTCCATATAATTTTAGAAGTCATTTTGATTGCCTTTGACTTATTATTCCTCCAATTTGTATCAGGATTGGCAGGACTTTAACTGAGATAATTCACACACCATGAGACTGACACAACTACGGGCTTATGGTATATAAACCAGTCCTAAGCTATTCCTGCTCCTAGCAGACATGTCATAGTGTGGCACAGGGATTCCTTGACATGACAAATTCTGCTTTTTGTTTATTCTCCATTTTATAAAGAAAGGTTTGAACCTTCATATCTATAACATATCATAAAGAAGAAAGTGATTCCATAGAGAAAATGCTGGTACCTTAGTAAACTATCAAAGAGAATACAGATGTGGAAGATTCAATTCAGTGAGACAGAAGAGTAGCTCTCATTACCAGCCATAGACAGTATTTGGCATCATAAATTGGAAACAGAGGATCCTGAATAAAACAATAAGAGACCCATTACTAAAACTGTATTTTGAAAAAAAAATATATCAAAAAGCAAAGATCAGACAACAAAGGTTTCAGAACAAGAAAATAATATGGAACAAAAACAACATAAGACAGAAGAAATTAGTCGAGTCAAGAACACAAAAACTTTCATTGTCACACTGGTTGATACTGTGTCCATATTAAAGAACCAGAGTCCTACATCATAGACATTAAAGATTCTTTACATTGTTGTGCATAAGTATATTTAATAAATTGTATATAATTCTTTGAACAAAAAGTTCAACATTCTTGCATATTTGTGTAGATATATGTTTATGTTTGTGTCTTCCTTAAGTTTCTCAATCGAAAAATTTCCTCTAAGAGCAATTCAACATAAGTGGTACTGTATGCTTAAAAAATTTTTATAATAAGCTTTTCCATTTCTAAGCTATAAAATTAAAATAAGCATGACCCCTGTTTATCTTTTTTAATGAGCACTTTATGCATGCAACATAGATACTTAAAAATAGTAAACAATTCATATCACCAGAGTGCTTATAATTTGATAGTGTACAATGCAAACGTTTAGCATATAATTGGAAGAAAGAAGTTGCTACTGGCATTCAAATAAAAATATAGATATTGGGTGTATTCAATGGAAACAAAAGATATTAGATTTGGTAATATGTGATTAAAACGTTAAAGGAAGTTAGAGAATTAGATCCACAGACAGCAAGAAGAATTTTTAAGTTAATTTATTATATTTTTTTCATGTGTTTTGCATAGTATTTTAAACAGAAAAGAGTTATTCTTTCTTGAATGAAAATACTAGAGTAGAAATTCTACCATCTAGGATGAGAGCTCTTTAAGTCATCTTTTTACCTGAGGCACATGGTGTCCCTCACTATGACAGGTGTAGTTCCTGCCATTAGGAGAATGCAGTCAGTAGGAAGAGGCAAGAGGAGAGAGATCTCAACTGCACCTTCTTAAAAGATGCATCCCTGAGAGTCTCACACAAATCTATTAGTTATGACATATTGGCTGGGATTTAGCTCCATGCCCATTTTCATCACAAAAAAAGATTTAATCAAAAGTAAAAGAACATTTTCTTTTTAGGCAGCCAAGTGTTCAGTGAAGTATCAGGGTTCTGAGACAGAGCAAGATGGGAGAAAATTAACATCAAAAGTTTATTTGCTGTCTTTGCCTATGAGAAGCCAATACCAAAGAAAGGAGTTGTGCTCATTACACGTCTACCAGAAAGAACTCAATGTCCCAAAGTAGACTAAAGATCAGTTTACAAGAGTCACTGGTATGCAACACTGAGATTGAGTAGGGGTAAAACTCTCCTCATCCAAGTTCAGAAACAATGGAGATTTAGAGAGAGAAGTTAAATATATAGAACCAAAGATTAACATCAATGGCAGCTAAGTTGGAGATATTGAAGAGTGCAATTAAATACCCTCTCTCTCTCCTGCTACCAGAGCAAGATCCTCAGAGTCCTTCTTTGGAGCCCAAACCTTATAACAATCTTTATAAAATATCCTTCTCTTCCTTTTCTTGTGCAGTTCTCTTGGTTCCTCTCAAGTTCCTTTCTGCACTGGATGGAGCCAATACATGCCATCTTGTCAGATTGCAGGTTGTTCTAGTGGTCTTTGATTAAGTTTCAGCAAAACTAAACCCTAGTCACCTGCTATAGAAGCAGTCTAGCTTGTTTACCCTTTATGGAATGTTTCTCTTCCCTGTATTGTTTCCATAACCCTCTACTAGTGATTATTACCTACATCCAAGTTGCTCTCACTAGCGTCCTTGTGTCAGAAGTCACTTCTGGGCTGGGGCACCTGGGTGGTACAGACAGTTAAGCATCAGACTCTTGGTTTCAGATCAGGTCATGATTTCAGGGTAGTGGGATCAAGCCCCACCTCGGGTTCCATGCTCAAGCAGAATCCGCTTAAGACTCAATCCCTCTCACTTCCCCTCTTTCTTTAAAATAGATAAATATTTTTTAAAAAAATCTAAAAAAATAAAAGAATCCACTTCTGGGGATCCCAAACTAAGACACTTCCCATTTATATAGGCAAAGAGCAGAGTGTTTTAATTCCTGGAAAATAGTGAGAAATGTCTTAAAATGATAGGCCAACAGAGTGGAAAATAAGAATGATTATGTATCTATGCCTGTAAGACAGGGATGAAACAAGAATACTAATCAGTTTTATTTCAGATCAATAGTAGTAGAATATCAGGATGAATAGTATGAGATAAGTAATAGATGACTATATTTGGTAGGCTTCACTGTGGTTTAGTTTTTGTAGATAAGGATGCAGGTATCCCCTGTTGTTTGAGTGGTTTTTAGGGAAGCCACAGATAAAGTAAGATTTTCAGAGGGAAGTCCAACAGAGTAGTAATGTCAAGATTAACAACATGCAAGTTTAATACAATTTATTCATTTTTACAATACATTAAAAAATCAAAATGCAAATCAGTATGTTGTTTCTCTTCATTTGTAGTAAGTCAGTGTAATATATAGATAAAATGAAAAGACTTTCAAGCAAAGTGTGTAAGGCATGGTTTTCCTTTCGTAAATGTGTAGGTGTGTGTTAATATCTATATTTTCAGCTTTGGGGAGTAATCAGAATCTCAATAAAAATAGAACCTCATGTTCAAAAATTTCCGACATATTTCATAAAAGATGTATTTAATGCCAAAAATTAATTGGTCCTAAAGTTGTCTTGTACTGCTGATGCATCATCATTTAATGTTTGTTAATGGTAAATAAAATTATTGAATAAGTTGACAATAACTGTGGTGGCATGTGTTATTTTTCTCCACTATTCATGGCTGTCCCCTAAAGGATTATACATTCCTACCTGCTGATATGTGACTTTCTGTGCTTCTCTATGCTATTGGCATTAGGTTTGGACTGATGATGAATCAGAAATACAAAATAGGCCAGTTCCAGACAGAAACTTTAAGAAACATTGAGAAGTTCCATACACTTTCTTGTTTTTTTCCCCTCTGGTGGCAGAACGACATGTCACAAACATGGTCGTTTCTTCAAACTGCTTCTAGACTGAAAAAGGTACGTGGCATATAATTGTACCTGTAGCAAACCAATCAAGAAATAGAGAAAAAAGATAAAGAAATCCATGGTGTTGAAAGCGACTAATACAGTAACAGAACCTGGGGTAAACCCAATAAATGAGTGACTGATTGGTATAGATATTTAACGATGTGTATACACACTGTTTTTGAAAGATATCATGTACAATTCTGATCTGCACATTTCCTCCAAACAATCTTGAAACATTTGATTTCCTTGGAAATCTTTCCACTGTGTTTAAAAAAAAAACAGCTTTACTAGGACATTACTTTAGTTCATAAAGGAAGATAGAAAGCTGTAAGGGAGGGTTTGGTTCCCTGAGATAACATTAAAGAAAACGTTAAAGAAATCAATCTTTCCATTGTCACTTTGTTTGGCAATGTACCATGGTAAGATTCCAGATGGATAAGGAGCATGACTTTCTTTTCTAAAAAGGAAGATGGCTATTGAAGGATTAAGGGTAGATGTAAAGAATGGGGTAGGGGAACAACATGAGGTCACAGAGAGAATAGTGTTGGCCTTTTGTTATGCCAGTAGATTTTAGAACTAAATATATATAGGAAAGTTGAAGTTTTAGAAATATGGGTGTGCCTGTGCCTGTATGTGTTTATGCGTGGCAACTGTTTGGAGGTTTTTCTCAAAATCTCAGGAGTATGGATCCACTTTAAGATTCCTAATCTATGTGCTTAGGGATGTAGTATTTTGGTCACAGGAAATACAGAGTCCCTGACTTATGATTGTTTGACTTAGGACCATTTGGCTTTGTGATTGTGTGGAAGTGATTTCCATTCAGTAGAAATGTAATCAAATTTTGAATTTTGGTCTTTTCTATCTTTTCACAGGACAGTGATATACAGTAGGACACTCTCTTGTGATGCTGGGCAGCTCCCAGTCAGCCACCTGATCACAATCTATACACTTATAACCATTTGGTGCCCATATAAGCACTCTGTTTTTCACTTTCATTTCAATATTCAATAAATGACATGAGATACTCAGAGTCTGTGGTTTCTTCTATAATGTCTGAATCTTAAGGGATTTAAATTATTTCAAAAACTTCTGTCTCAACACCAAAATTTGTCCAAGCATAACCATTTTCTTGCTTTTATTTTAATAATGAATGTAAGTAGCCTAGCTCACTACCACACATGATATTTAAAACAATGCCACTAAATTGCAGCTACCTATGAGTTTCTCTCCTAGATTATCAACCTGCCTTCCTTCACTGAAGACATAACTACTTAGTATCCTTAATCTTTTATCATGCCCTTTGTATTCATATATGTCTCTACACACACACGCACACACACACGGTTTCATAAGATAAATGGATTACTAAAACATATATTATTATTAGTCATTTTAAACTCATTACAAATAAAATCATATCTTTTTAAAATATTTTTTTTAAGATTTTTAAAAATTTATTTGTTGAGAAAGGGAAAGAGGGAGAGAGTGAAGGGGGGGAGGGAGGGCCAGAGAGAGAGAGAATCTCAAGCAGACTCAATGCTGAGTGCAGAGTCTTACTCGGGGATGGATCTCAAAACCCTGAAATCTTGACCTGAGCCCAAATCAAGAGTCAGATGTTAACTGACTGAGCCACCTAGGCTCCCCAAGAAAATCATATTTTTAAAACTTTATTTTTCTACTCAATATTCTAAAGATTCATCCATGTTTTTGAATATTGTTATTTTATTCCTTTTCAAGTTAGTATTATGTTCCAATCTATTTATATGTATCTTTGTTTCTAGAAGATTTTACTGTATCCAGATATTTACTATTACAGTGATACCAAAAGCACATTCACACAAACTCGCACAAAAAGAGGTTACCACCAACATGAAGATATTTTCTTAACACAAACTTGCAAACTGATAACATTTGTGTATCTAAACATTGACATAAAATAATATATTTTGAATGTTCAAAAATTCAACAGAAAACCTAAACTCTAGGAAAAAATAGCATATGAACTAGAAAGATTGTTTTCCAAATTTCAAGCATATTCTAAAAATCGCTACATTGGGTAGATATTATTAGTAATTAGATTTCGATTAACTTCCAATGTTACATTTCTAGCACAATAACCAAAGGGATAGAAGTGTAACATAGATTATAACAAGTATAATAAGTGTAACAAGATTTCTAAATCTTGATCTTTTGTGATCTCTTTATACAATTCATTGAATAGAGAATACTGTCAATTACAAAGAATAAGGGGATGCAGTTTGGTAAGGAGTAATACCTATATCTCAGTGATGCAGGTTTTCACCCAATTAAGTTACCCCAGTAGATTATAATATAGGATTAAAGGATTCTGGGAAAATGACATAAATAAGAAGCCCCAGGAATCTGTCTATTTACCTAGGCAACGGTTTCACTGGCAGAGTCTGTCTGATGTAATTGTTTTGGAACTCTGGAGTTTTTTGAAGGCTTAGGATTTCCAGGGCATGGCTTGGATGGTAAATCATGATTAATTTTGGTCAACTTCAGAATTTAGCACAGTATCAGCAATCCACCACCTGTCAGGCCTGTGCCAGGCAGCCTTCCACTTCTTCCAGGAGCAGCTTGCACACAATTTGTGAGACCCAAATGGGCCAAAAGGACCTTGTTATTCAAATATGAGAGGTCAGTGCTCTGACCCCGCATTGCTGCTTCTCATATCAAAGGTGCAGAGGAAGAGGTTAGTGGCCAAGGCTTTTACATCTTTTTGTTGCAAGCCCCTCCACCTCAGGCTGAAGGGCAGCCAAGTATTTAAAGAGCCATTGTCCTTTTTATCTTTCTCCTTATCAGAAATCAAACATAATGGATTAATCTCTCTAATTAAAAGACAGAGACTGGCAGAATGAATTTTTTAAGAGGGATGCAACTATATACTAACTATAAAAGATTCATTTTACATCAGAAAACACAAAAAAGGTTGAAGGTGAAAAGATAGAAAAAGATGTTTTATGCAAATAACAGCCAAAAGAGAGCAGAGGTTACATATCAAATAATACTAATATCAGACAAAATGGACTTTAAATCAAAAGAGTAATGAGACAAAAGGACATTGTATTAATAAAAGATATAATTCAGCAAAAAAATATAAAAATTACAAACATTTACAAACCCAGTAACAGATGATCAGAATATATGGGAAGCAAAAATTGGCAGAATTAAAAGGAGAAATTGATGGTTCTACAGTAACAATTGGAAACTTCAATATGCTACTCTCAATACTGGATAGAAAAAGCAGACAGAAGATAACTAATGTAATAGAAGACTTAAATAATACAACCCAACTGGATCTACCAGAAATATACACAACATTTCTACTTAATAATAATAGAATATACATTTTTCTCAGTTTCACAGGATATTTTCCAGGGAAGACCATATGTTAAAACACAAATCAATCTCAGAAGATTTTAAAAGGTAATTATCATATAAAGTATCTCTCTGACCACAATAGAATGAAACTAGAAATAAATAACAGAAGGGAAACTGGAAAATTAACAAATTTATGGAAATTAAACAACAAACTTTTAAACAACCAATGGAGACATAAGAAATAAAAGGAATTAGAAAATACTCACAGATTAATAAAAACAAAAAGAGAGTATTCCCAAACTTATGGGATGCAGCAAAAACAGTGCTTAGAAGGAAATTTATAGTTATAAATACTTACGTTAAAATACAAGACAGATCTTAAATCAACAACCTAACTTTACAACTTATGGAACTAGAAAAAGAACAAAATAAACCCAAAGCTAGGAGAGGAAAGGAAATATTAAAGATTGAAACAGATATAAATGAGACAGAAAATAGAAAAATAATAGAGAAAAACAATGTAACAAAAAGTTGGCTCATAAAAAGATCAACAAATTGAGAACTGTTTAGCTATATAGAATAATGAGAAAGAAGTCTCAATTTACTAAAATCAGAAATAAAGTGGGACAGAACTACCAAATTTATGGAAATAGAAAGGATTATAAGAGAATAATGTGAACAACTATGCCCCAACAAATTGGACAACATAAATGAAGCAGGCATATTCTTTCTTAGAATCAGAAAATTTACCAAGACTAAATCTGAAGAAACAGAAAACCTAACTAGACCTATAATGAATAAGGAGATGGAATCACTAATCAAAAAATGTGTTCCCTTCTCCTAAAAAACAAAACAAAACAAAAAACAAAGAACAAAACCATGTACCAAATAGTTTTACTGGTGAATTTTATCAAACCTTTAAGGAAAAACTAACACTCAATTTTTTTTCAAACTATTCCAAAAAATTGGAGAAGAAAGGATGCTGCCTCACTCATTCTTTGAGGCCAGCATTACCATAATACCATAGACATTACAAGAAAACTACAGGTTAATTTTCCTTATGAATATTGATACAAAAACCTTCAATTGAATTTAGCAGCATCTTAAAAGGATTACATAGCAATAGCCATGTAGGATTTATTCTTGGAATGTAAAGATATTTCAGTATACAAAATCAAACAATGTAATACACCATGTTTACAGAATAAAAGGAAAAAAACACACAATTGATGTAGAAAAATTATTTGACAACAGTCAACACACTTTCATGATAAAAAAATACTCAGCAAAGTAGGAATACAAGAAAACTACCTCATCATAATAAACACTATAAATGAAAACCTCATATTGAATCATACTCAACAATGAAAGACTAAAAGCTACTACTCTAGCATGAAGAATAAGACAAGAATACCCATTCTCACCACTCCTATTCAGCATAGTACTGGAAGTCCTTGCCAGAGCAATGAGTCCAGAAAAAGAAATAAAAGACACCCACCCACATTGGAAAGGAAAGATTAAAAATAACTATATCTGTTCACAGATGGTATGGTGATATATGTAGAAAACCTAAAGATTCTACACATAAGATCACTAGAATAAGTGAATTCATCAAAGTAGCAGGATAGAAAGTCAACACATGCACATACACACAATCAGTTGCATTTCTATATAATAACAATGAGCTATACAGTAAAGGGAAATAAAATAATTTTATATATAATAGCATCAAAAAGAATAAAATACTTAGGTATATCATTGGTCAAGGAGGCATCATAGTTAGTATAATGGAAACTATATAACATTGCTAAAGGAAATGAAAGAAGATGTAAATAAAGGGAAACATATCCTGTGTTTATAACTTTGGAAGATTTAATATGATTAAGAAATAAATACTACCAAAGCGATCCACAGATTCAGTATAATCCCTTGTCAGAATCCTAATGACATTTGTATAGAATCTTCAGGGAACTGGAATAGCCAAAACAATCTTGAAAGAGAATAAAGCTGGAGGATTTGTACTTCCTGATTTCAAAACTTACTACAAAAATGCAGTTATCAAAACTGTGTGATATTGGCATAAAGATAGACTTATAGACCAATGGAATACAATAGAGTCCAAAAATAAACCCTCATATTCATGGTCCAGTGATTTTTGACAAGGATGTCAGTCCATTCAATGAGGAATGGATAGTCTCTTCAACAAATGGTAGTGGGAAAGTTGCATATCCACCTGCAGATGAATCCAATGAATGAAATTGGACACTTTTCTAAAATCATGTACAATGATTAAAATACATAGAAGACCTAAATATAAGAACTAAATTATAAAACATAGGATAAAATCTTTATATTGGATTTGACAATTTCTTGGATATGACAATAAAGATACAGGTGACAAAAAATAGACTCATATATTTGTTTTAAAAATGTACATAAAAGGGATCCCTGGGTGGCGCAGTGGTTTGGCGCCTGCCTTTGGCCCAGGGCGCGATCCTGGAGACCCGGGATCGAATCCCATGTCGGGCTCCCGGTGCATGGAGCCTGCTTCTCCCTCTGCCTATGTCTCTGCCTCTCTTTCTCTCTCTGTGTGACTATCATAAATAAATAAAAAAATTTTTAAAAATATACATAAAAAATGAACATCAAATGATACTGTCAATAGAGTAAAAAGGCAACTTACAGAAAGGAAAAGATATTTGTAAATCGTATATGTGATAAGCAATTGGTAACAGAATGTACAAAGAACAAGTAAAATTCAATAACAAAAGTAGAAACAACCCAGTTCATTAAAAGCAAAGGGCTTAAATAGACATTCTCCAAAGAAGATATACAAATGGCCAATAAGCACATGGAAAGAAACTCAACATTATTAATCACCAGGGAAATGCAAATCAAAGAACTACAATTAGATACCACTGCATATTTATTAGGATAGCTACTATTAAAAGAAAAAAACAAGTGATGCCTGAGTGGCTCAGCAGTTGAGCGTCTGCCTTTAGCTCAGGACATGATCCCAGTCCCTGGATTGAGTCCCAACATCAGGATCCCTGCGCAGAGCCTGCTTCTCCCTCTGCCTATGTCTCTGCCTCTCTCTGTCTCTCTCTCTCTCTCTCTCTGTCTCTCATGAATATATAAATAAAATCTTTTTTTTAAATAAATAAATGAATAAAAGAAAAAACAAAACAAAATTAGAAGTGTTCTTGAGGCTGTGCAGAAATTGGAATTCTTGTGCACTGCTGGTAGGAATGTGCAATGGTATGGCCACTGTGGAAAACACCATGGTAGCTTCTCAAAAAGTTAAAAATAGAATAACTTTATGATACAAAAGTTCCACTTCTGGGTATTTACTCAAAATAATTCAAAGCTCTCTTGAAGAAACATCTGTGCACCCATGTTCATGGCAGCATTATTCACAAATGTCAAAACATGGCAGCAACTCAAGTGTGCATTGACACATTAATGGATAAGAAAATGTTGCACACACATACACACACACACATGCAACAGAATGTTATTCATCATTAAAGAGAAAAGAAGTTCTGGTATATGCTTTACATGGATGAAACTTGAAAACATTATGCTAAATGAAACAAATCAGTTACAAAAAATGAATACTATATGATTCCTGATTCCTATTATATGCTATGTTTAGGGTATTTATAGTAACAGAAAATAAAACGATTGACTACTAAAGCCTGGGTGGAGGAGAAAATGAGGAGTTACTGTTTAATGGGTATAGAGTTAATTTTACAGGATAAATCAAATTCTAGAGATAGATGGTGATGATGGTAACACAACACATAATGAATGTTTAATACCACTGAACTGTACACTTAAAAATAGCTAAGTCGGGCATTGGTGGTATAGTGGTGGGTATAGTGGTATAGTGGTGGTAAGTGGTGGATACGTTGGTAAATTTTATGTTCATTTAATGTAATAAAAATTGGGGAAAATAGAATAGATATTAATTTGCAATCAAATATGTCTTATATTTTACAAAGAGAAATGCACTTTTTTTGGACAGCATAACATTTTGACCTATCATGTTCTTATTAGTGAAATATCTGTATACTCCTCATGTTTTGTATATTGCCAACATAGCATGTTCTGTACAAGTGACACCTAAGTACTAATCACATGCCAACTGACCAAAGATCATATGGCTATAAATGTCTTGAGGTATTTTTCAAGAGCGGGCTATAAATCCTTTGAAGTTTAATGACAACTTTTTGGCAATTATTTCTTCGAGATCATTGAGAAAATTGCAAATACTGATTTTTTTTAAAAAAGTGGGTGTATGGGTTAAATTTGGTTAATTTTAGACTCATCACTTAAGCTTTGAAATACTTTGTTCAGAAATAATAGAGAATACTTTTCACAGATTTTCAAAAATACAGTATTTTGAGACTGGTTTTGGTTTGGAGTGTTTCTAACAACAGTATTAGGTCAAGCTGCATATTTGTACACTCTTTTGACTTGATTATTTATTATTTCACTGGAGAATTTACAGCAAGGTTATGGTACATTCTCCTTTCAAACTCATTATTTTATTAAATCATCTGAGCTCTCACATACTGTATTTTTTTCTAAAGCGAGAATGTCAGCAGTTTGTTCCATTTTCATAATGAACTACAATTATCCTATATTAGAAACAGATTTTTACTTTCTGATGTCAGATTATTTTTTAAAAAATGATTCCCAACTGAACACAAGGGTATAATTTAATTTCTGCTGACATCATAAGCTATGAGTTCAGCATAAGTAGTTCATGAATGACAGGAGAACAATTAAGTTAAATTATATCCTAAAGATTTATTCCAACAGAATAAAAGTTTTTTAAAAAAATGTCTTCTATTGAAATTCAAATAATGCACTTTCTTCATAAAGGGCAGTGAAGCAGTATCTCCTCCCCCAGAGAGTCATTTTTTCATAAGTGAGATTTAGATAGCATACAAGATATTTATGTTATAATGTGAAGAATTAATTTTCACATAATTAATATATGGTCATAGGCTCTATTTTAAGTATTTTAAAGATACTGCTCTTTTTAAAATTTTTCTTTACTATTCAAAAGGCTCTGTAAAAATCACAAAATATAGAGCGTTCTTTTTCATTTTGTTAATTACAAACTGAAAAACACTGGAACACTCATGCTGAATAACTCTGACAGTACACTACCTTTAATAAATGGTCCATAGATCAAGTGAAATTAAGCAAGAAGTTAAATCACATTATCATGTTCTTTTTTTTAAAGATTTTATTCATTTATTCATGAGAGAAGAGAGAGAGAGAGAGAGAGGCAGAGGGAGAAGCAGGCTCCATACAGGGAGCCTGACGTGGGACTCGATCCTGGGTCTCCAGGATCATGCCCTGGGTCTCCAGGATCATGTCCTGGGTCAAAGGCAGGTGCTAAACCACTGAGCCACTCAGGGATCCCTCACATTATCATGTTCTAAATGAAGAAAGTACCTTGACTTCTTTAGAGATTATGTTAAAATATACTATTTTACAATTAGCAATGAGCACTTTTCCACAGGGATTACGTGAAATTATGGATAGAGTGACAACGATATTTTCTTTGTGTGTAGCAAATTCAGCCATCGCAATGAATCAGCAACCTCATTGTGCTGATGCCTCCTAAACATCTGTTAATTTTATACTCTCCACTTTATTTCCATCTCCACTCCTTTAGTTTGATCCACAATAACTCTTTCCTTGTCAGATCCTATTTACTTTTCCCTTTGGTGTTGCCATTTGTCTTCCTCATGTGCATATCAGGTCTATTTAGAATTCATCAATGGGTCTTCTCTTGTGTAGAAATCCAAAACTTGTAGTAGGTTATACAGGATTATAAAATATATGTTTGTAACTTCTTCCCAGATCTGATCTTTCCTAATCCATAGATGGAGAAAAAATACAACCTAACCACAAATTTGTCAATATTATGAGTCTTGATAATTAACTGGTAGATATCGAGTACCTTAGACTCTTCATTTCAGGCCTTTGGGCATCTTGGGCATTGCAGGAGTGCAGTGGCCAGATAAAACTAACAGGCGTTATATCCCTTTTTTTAGGCTAAGGTAAATTTTTCATATTGCCACCAAACACTTCCACAATTTATAAAAAATATTTTATTTATTTATTCATGAGAGACACACAAAGAGAGGCAGAGACATAGGCAGAGGAAGAAGCAGTTTCCCTGTGGGGAGCCTGATGCAGGACTCATCTCAGGACCCTGGGGTCATGACCTGAGCCAAAGGCAGATGCTCAACCACTGAGCCACCCAGGTGCCCCACACTTCCACAATTTATCACTCATCCTGCCTCTAAATTCTATGTGATTATTGTAGAACTCTTTGGAATAAGATGATGAAGCAAACACCATTGTTTCTAATCCACATAATTTTCTTTCAAAATATTATGGTTTTAACTGCCAAAGAGTTTTTATTTCCTTCTCTCTTAGCGGATATTGTGCAGGAGTCACGTTGAGCACCAAGCAATACAGTTAAAATATTGTTTATAGCAGACTGAAATGCAGCGCATTAGCCATGAGAATGTTAGGAATATGCACCATCCCTTTCTACTTCCCTTTTCTCCTATTAAAGGTGCTTCTTCCTATCTATACCCCGAATCTCTACCTATCAGCATCCCACCTTTGGTCATTCTTTGTTCTCTATGATAGTCAGTATGTTCTTTTCATTCTGGTCTACTTTCACTGGCATTTAAGTATACATGCAGTTTTTGTTTTATATGAAGACCTTGTCTTTATTTCTGCATGCCATGCTGGATGTGGGCATCTGTGTTATTTCTGCTTTAGAATCAAGTTTGTTAGATAGATTTTTCACACTCATTCTCTGTTGTTGTTTTTTTTTTCCCTCTTATATCTATTCCTAAATCCACTAAATCTAGATATGCCTTCTATCACACAGTGAAACTATGTACTGTGAATACAAACACTTTTCTACTTCTAATTTGTTTAACTTTGCTAACTTGACAATTTGGGAGAATGCATCATCTTGAAATAGTATACACACACACATACACATACACACACACACAATATACTTCACAGTTTGTATTAATTTATTACTGCCATTTCAAAACTGAGTTGATCATTGACATGATCTGGATGTTTCTGTCCCTTGCCCCAAATTCATATATTGAAATCCTAATGCCCAGTGTGATGATATTAGGAAGTAGGGCCTTTGGCTGATGCTTAGGTCATGAGGGTGGAGCCCTCATGAATGGGATTAATGCTTTTATGGAAGAGACTCCAAAGAGCTCTTGCCTCCCTTCCACCATGCGAGGACACAGCCAGAAGTAGTAGTCTGCAGCCGGAAAGAAGATCAGGTCATGTTGGCATTCTGATCTTGGACTTCCAGTCTCCAGAACTGTGAGCAATAAATTTCTGCTGTTTATAAGCAACCCAGTCTATGGCATTTTGTTATAGCTGCTCCAATGGACTAAAACAGTTCTCTTTCCATTGCAAATATGGCCTCTGCCAATTCTCTGCATTTCAGTGAATCTCACTGTCCTCTTCCCCAGTTGCTCAGTTAACATTTTATTCCTATTACATCCAGTCACCAAAATATTCTCCAGGTCACTGTCAATCCTTGTCTAGATTATGACAAGAGGCTTGTAATCATTTTCCTATAATTTATTTTTCATTTATTTTTTAGACTCAATAATTTTAGTAACATTCATATATATAATCATGTCACTCCTTTAGTTAAAATGATGTAGTGTCCCCTCAATCAATCCTAAAAACAATCAATAATGAAAATATTAAAATAATAATGAAAATATGATCAAATACTTGTGTATCTAGTATCATATAGCAAGTACAAGTCAATTGCATATATTAACACATTTATTCCTCAAAACATCCCTATGAAATATGTGCTGTAGTTATTCTTTTTTTATCTTTATTTTGCTCTTTGTTATTTATTCATTTGTTTATTTAAAGATAAATTGAGACAAAAACAGTTACTCAACATCACACAGCTAATAAAAGCACTGGCCAGTACAAGAGATAGAGCTCACAGTACGATTCACATGGCCTCTACTGTGCATTTACTCGGACCTCCTCTTCGGACACATGAATTTTAATGTTTAGCTCTAAATAATTTGAGTTTGATAAAAGAAGTCTTTCTTTTCACTTGCAGATCTTCTTATCTCCTTTCCAGTAAAAAACACTTTATTTGGCTAATCATGTATCATTTTTCAGTCTCTCTTTTAGGATCACTTCCAGTCAGAGGCTTTCCTTAATCCCCCATGATGTTCTTTCCAGAGTGATCTCTATCTACTACCTCCTTCACAACACTCCTGTGCCCTATAATTACCTATTTATTTGTTTATTTCTCTTGCTGGTGTTTAAGTTTATTGAGACCAAAAACGAAAAGCCCACAGCAAATATCATTCTCAATGGGGAAGCACTGGGAGCCTTTCCCCTAAGATCAGGAACAAGACAGGGATGTCCACTCTCACCACTGCTATTCAACATAGTACTGGGAGTCCTAGCCTCAGCAATCAGACAACAAAAAGACATTAAAGGCATTCAAATTGGCAAAGAAGAAGTCAAACTCTCCCTCTTCGCCGATGACATGATACTCTACATAGAAAACCCAAAAGTCTCCACCCCAAGATTGCTAGAACTCATACAGCAATTCGGTAGCGTGGCAGGATACAAAATCAATGCCCAGAAGTCAGTGGCATTTCTATACACTAACAATGAGACTGAAGAAAGAGAAATTAAGGAGTCAATCCCATTTACAATTGCACCCAAAAGCATAAGATACCTAGGAATAAACCTAACCAAAGATGTAAAGGATCTATACCCTCAAAACTATAGAACACTTCTGAAAGAAATTGAGGAAGACACAAAGAGATGGAAAAACATTCCATGCTCATGGATTGGCAGAATTAATATTGTGAAAATGTCAATGTTACTCAGGGCAATGTACACATTTAATGCAATCCCTATCAAAATACCATGGACTTTCTTCAGAGAGTTAGAACAAATTATTTTAAGATTTGTGTGGAATCAGAAAAGACCCCAAATAGCCAGGGGAATTTTAAAAAAGAAAACCATATCTGGGGGCATCACAATGCCAGATTTCAGGTTGTACTACAAAGCTGTGGTCATCAAGACAGTGTGGTACTGGCACAAAAACAGACACATAGATCAGTGGAACAGAATAGAGAATCCAGAAGTGGACCCTGAACTTTATGGGCACCTAATATTCGATAAAGGAGGAAAGACTATCCATTGGAAGAAAGACAGTCTCTTCAATAAATGGTGCTGGGAAAATTGGACATCCACATGCAGAAGAATGAAACTAGACCACTCTCTTTCACCATACACAAAGATAAACTCAAAATGGATGAAAGATCTAAATGTGAGACAAGATTCCATCAAAATCCTAGAGAAGAACACAGGTAACACCCTTTTTGAACTCGGCCATAGTAACCTCTTGCAAGATACATCCATGAAGGCAAAAGAAACAAAAGCAAAAATGAACTATTGGGACTTCATCAAGATAAGAAGCTTTTGCACAGCAAAGGATACAGTCAACAAAACTCAAAGACAACCTACAGAATGGGAGAAGATATTTGCAAATGACATATCAGATAATGGGCTAGTTTCCAAGATCTATAAAGAACTTATTAAACTCAACACCAAAAACCTTCTAGATCTTGTTCATTGTTATACCTCCAGCTCTGGATAATATTTCTTCTGTGACAAGCACTGCAAATATGTTAGTTGAATAAGTAAGACTAAAGACTAAATCTACACTATCAAACAAACTTAAAACATTTACAAACCCTAACATAAGATCATGGTTCTTCATTCTGTATAGCATATCAAGTAAAACATTTTTATGTTCTACCATAGATTATACTTTATCACTTAAATGATGGTTAGTAATTTGGGGTACCAATCTAAGATTGTGCTCCTCCCACTTACCTATGCTTTCTCTTGTAGGGTCATGAGAAAAAAACCTTGTTTAAAGTACAAAATAAAAATGATACTTCCTCATTTTCTCATGTGTTTTTGCAGGCAGATGCGTGTTACAAACTCTTTCGTAATATGAACTAGCAGGTCCTGAAACGGTTAAATATGAAAATACTTATAGCTACTCTGAATTTTAAAATATTATTTAAACTTTGAACAGAAATGAACCATGTTAAGAGCAGAGTGATCAGCCAAGAAGAAAAAAGCAGAAGGGAGGCAACTTAGGAATGTGGTTTGCCCATTAAGAGAAAAATGATGCCAGGGAAATCACAGGGATGATTTTGAATAATTAGAGTAGAAATACTTGCCTCATTTTTTGGAAAAAATATTTTTAATAAATAATTGTGTATGTTTAAGGTGTACAACATATGTGTGTATGTAGTGAAACACACTACACACTAATTAATATGGCTCCTCACTACAGTTACTGTTTTACGTGTATGTATGAGGAGAATACCTGCAGTCTACTCTCTTAGTTAACTTCCATTATTCAATACAGTATTGTAAACTGCAGTCACCATGCTGTATATTAGAGCTCCAGATTTATTCATGCTAAATAACTGCAACTTTGTACCTTTTGGCCATGTCCCCATTTCTCCCATCCCCCTTGTCCGAGTAACCACAGTTCTATTCTCTGCTTCTAGGTATTTTTTCTAGGACTTCTAGGACTTTTTTAGATTCCACATAAAAGGGAGATCACACAGTTGTTGTTGTTGTTTTTTTTTTCCTTTCTGTGTCTGTCTTATTTTCTTTAGCATAATTTCTTCCAGATTCATCCTGTTGTTTGTTGTAAATGGCAGGATCTCATTTTTTTAAGACTAAATAATATTATACACACACATACACACACACGTTTAGTATTATATATATATATATACACACAAACATATATTTTTAACATTGTCTATACATATATATTTAATATTATATATAGTTTTATATATACATGTATTTAGCTATTTATATATAAATATATGTAAATATTGGTATTTTCTTTAATCATTCATCCATTGGCAGATATTTAGGTTATTTCCATATCCTGGCATCTGTGAATAATGCTGAAGTGAACATGGGAGCACAGATATGTCATATAAGTGCTAATTTCATTTCATTTCATTTCATTTGGGTGTATAGCAAGAAGAGATATTGCTAGATCATATGATAGTTTTATTGTTTATTTTTTAGAAGACCTTCCATACTGTTTCCTGTGGTGGCTGCACCAATTTCCACTCTTTACCAGCAATTTTCAAAGGTTCTCTTTTCTCCATGTCCTCATCAACACTCATCTCTTATCTCTTCTGAGATAGAGTTGAAAATTAAAACTGAGTCTTAGTCTGAAATCTCAATCTTTCAGCTAAACATAATGGATTCTGGGGACAAAACTACAGTACTATTTTTCTTTGCTTTAAAATATCAACTTATGGATGCCAGAGTGGCTCAGCGATTGAGTGTCTTGCCTTTGGCTCAGGCATGATCCCAGGGTCCTGGGATCAAGTTTTGCATCAGCTTCTCTGTGAGGAGCCTCTCTCCCTATGTCTCTGCCTCTCTCTCTGTCTCTCATGAATAAATTAATAAAATATTTTAAAAAATAAAATATTAATTTAAATGTTACATCATTTACTAATTTGCAATATATTATGTCTCAGTGCAAAAAGACTGAGAAACTACCCTTGGTCTGGTTGGCTATGTATTTTAAGTTCAATTAAATTAAAAAATAATAATAATAAATAAATTTTTTAAAAAAGTTGGAAACCACCTAAGAAGTTTTTATTGCTTAGGGTTTCTTTTGTGAGCTAGCTGAGTTTTGAGTTGTGTGTGTGTATGTGTGTTGCATATTAGTTATTGGAGAGACTTCTGTAACTTAATTGTTTCCAAAGAATTTAAAATTGCATAGTTTCCACAAGGATTCATAGACTTCTATGGCCCACACCATTCATTTGTGTGGATGGGTTGCTGAAAAGTTAAATGTTCACAAGTCAGAAATGGCATATGCTGAAGCAGGGGAGGCAAATGTGACCTTTGAGTCTAAACTAATATAGAGAAGTTTGTTCAATGAGAAACAGAAACATAACTTAAACATATGACACAAAGAAATATACTCATGAAAAAAATAATAAATAATAAAGGTGAATAAAGGCAATAAATAATAAATGTAAAATCATGATTTATTACATAAATGATACACATTTCATGAATTCCCTAACCAGGGCTAACATTATTTCATATTTTGACCCTGATTGCTGTGGTCAGATGGATATGTTGTGTGTTAAATACTTGTTGACATTTAAAAAAAATATGTCTCACATTATTCATTTTTATAATGCAGAATTCAATGTGATGATCACAGAAACTATTTTTCATAAACTCCTAAACTCTATCACTTTTATCTGCAAACACTTCATGAGTTTCAATATAATATTGTAGTAGAAGAGAAAAGATAAAGCTTTACAAAAACTGGAAATTCTTGTGTGAACAGAATCCTTTATCTCTGCTTAGTCTACAGGGAAGTGTTACAATGATGAATGACTTTCAATTCCCCTACTTTCTTCTCCTTAGCATTACAAATTTTCATTCAGTACCCAACTCTCCTGTCTGACATATTCTACTTCTTAGATTGAAAAGTCCCATTATGGGAGTATTTGAACCTTCCTGTCTGTAGTAAATCAGAGTAAGTTTAGTCTGTTTATAATTTCTGTCATTTTCTAGTTTCTACAGTGCATTAATGTAACTAATATTCTGATTTAAATAATGTTCATATCATCATTTAAAAGTTGCCTCACAATAAATGACGAATATCTCATCATAAGCAGAGAAAATTGCCTTTTAGAAGCCATCAAGGACTAAAGTCTAAAAATCTAAAATTCTAAATTTCACTCCCTGAGCTTTAATTTAAATTTGGCATGGCTGTCTTTTAGCCAATGGTATAACAAATCCCAGACAAGGCAGATTTGTTTTGCTAAGCTCAAAACATAGATGTCATAAATTTGTCCTCCCTTCAATTTCACATAAAACTCAAATAATAAGGGAGAGCAGATATGTCTTTCCTTGTTTAAAAAAAATACAAATAAAAATTGAAGGTAACAACTTTAAAAGGCATAGATAATAATTTTACATAGGTATATAATAATAATTTCTCAATTTTCAGCTGCTTCCTCCAAAATCAATGAAGAAAATTTATTGAGTTGGTGGGGAGCCTGAAAAGCAAGAGTTCTGCTTGGTGTATTGGAAACAGAATGCATATCTCAGGAAGTAGTCCTATGTATTTCCCTTTTGGAAAATAGCTTGCATAGAAATGAGGAGACCAGCAGTTCTTTTTTTTTTTTTAAGATTTTATTTATTTATTCATGATAGACATAGAGAGAGAGAGAAAGAGAGAGAGAGGCAGGCAGAGGGAGAAGCAGGCTCCATGCCGGGAGCCCAATACAGGACTCAATCCCAGGACTCCAGGATCACACCCTGGGCCAAAGGCAGGCACCAACCCACTGAGCCACCCAGGGATCCCTGAGACCAGCAGTTCTTAAGAGCACAGTTCCCTCCCTGAGGAACAAGATTAGATGTCTAAAATATTCTACTTGATACCTGCATCCTCAGGGAAAAAAACCATGGACTGTTTAAGTGATCCACTTAAAGATAGTAGTAGTGAACCTCCAGCAGGAATATCAAATGAACTTTCCTGCAGAGTGGTGGGCTTAGCTAACAAAAAACATAAAATGCTGAGGAAAAATACATATGCATATGTGATGAATAAATTCTCATGTACCAGCAAAAGTATGCAGAAGCCCTGTTCCTGCAGTTCATGATTATGACACCTTCATGGCTTATGCTTGATCTGAGCAGAATTTCCTTCAGCCAATAACCTCTTTCCTCACCAAATTTCAATTGAAATAATTTGAAAGCATCAGCATGTAGAATATTCAGGAAGAAAACAGATTATTTTGGAATAGAACTTTATGTAGGTGTGCAAAAAAAGTAGTCATAGAAAAACAAAAAGATGGTAAGTTTGACATAAGCTTTCCTTTATATTTGAACCAGAGTGATAAAACCAAATGAGAAGACATGTAATAACTCTGGTGTTAACCAAATGCAAGTTATATTTCGGATGCTGTAGTGATCCATGCCTTTTCCTCAGATATCACTGTTCCAGAACTGGTCCAAGAGTTGCCTCTTCAACATTGCCAAACAGCCAGCTCAGCAGTGCCATATAATGCAAGTTGACCTCTTGTCTTGATCACTGTGACAGCAGCATAAGGTAGGGAATAATGTTAACCTTTCTTTGGCGGTGGCAAGTGCCTCTGGAATAGGATTTATCAGACCAAGAGTTGGATGTACTTTTGTGCAGATTGATTAATGTAGTTGCAACCAGAGCCTGCCCTAAGGTGTTAGGCCTGTGTTCGTTGTTCTACTTACAGCATAGGAAACTGAATTAAAAAAAAAAAAATTGAGTTTAGTAGTTTAGGAATGGGTATTTATAAATAAAGTTTCAGTTTGTAAAGGATGGACTCACAGAGTGTGTGTGTGTGGGGTTTCAGAGCCATTAATAATTAACTAATAATAAAAATATGAGTTTTAAAATTGAATAATATAAATATTTACATAATAATAGGACAAGTTTTCTGTTTTCACCAAAGAAGTCTTTATTTATACTACACATTTATAAGCTGAACAGATGCTAAGGCTTTGGACTAGGTTCAAATCCTAACATCGACATTAACCCTGGTAAATTACTTACTGCCCATACCCTTATTGCTTTTCTTACCTGTAAGTGCAGATCATAATACCTCCCCATTCATGTGTTTGATGGGAGGATTAAACATGTTAGTGCATGTAAGATATTCAATAAATGTTAGTAATTATTAGTAATTATTATAATTAAAGTTGCTGTGACTAACAGCTTTCTGTAAAAATTATAATGCTCACAAAGTGCCCAATGTTGAGCAGTATTATGTAAATACAAATAAAAGATAATAGCCTAGATGCATGTAATCATATTATTTTAATTATTTAAAATGTTCAATGATATTAAAATATCAACATAAAAACAGAAATATCAACATATTAACAATAACCACTTGAACTATGTGAATTTAGATCAAATTACAAAATTTTATATATGGTTATTTCCATATGCCTTTGTATTACTATAATCATGTAAAAGAATAAAAATTATTTAAGCACTATTAAAAATTAAAGTGATATAAATGCTAAACTACAATGATTTATTCACATTAAGAGTACAAAATGGGGATGCCTGGGTGGCTCAGTGATTGAGTATCTGCTTTTTTCTCAGGTCGTGATCCCAGGGCCCTGGGATTGAGTCCTGTATCAGGCTCCCCACCGGGAGCCTCTTTCGCCCTCTGCCTATGTCTCTGCCTCTCTCTTTCTCTGTGTTTCTCAAGAATAAATAAATAAATAAAATCTTAAATAAATAAAAGTAAAAATGTGTATGTAAAAATTAAAAGAAACAATATATACATGGAAAAACACTTGCAAAAATAGGGCAAAATGTCAGTCTTTTAAACAGAAGTGATGATTTCATAAAATTGCCTTAAAAATCACTATATTCTCAAGTACTAAATAGACTAACAAAAAGATAAATTACACATAGAAAATATAGATACTAATAGGTATTTACCCAAAGAATACAAAAAATACTGTTTAAAAGAACATATGCACTCTGATGTTTATAACCGCATTACCTACAATAGCCAAATTATGTAAATAGCCCAAGTGTCCATTGGCTGATGGATGGATAAACAAAAAATTATATATATAATGAAACATTACTCAGCCATAAAAAGAATGGAATCTTTCCATTTGCAAAGACATGGGTAGACCTAGAGTATATTATGCTAAGCAAATAAGTGGGTTCAAGAATGACAAATACCAAATGATTCACTCATATGCAGAATTTAAGAAACAAAACAAGCAACAGGGAAAAAAGGAGAGAAGGATAAACCAAGAAACAGACTCTTAACTATAGAGAGCAAACTGATGGTTACCAGAGGGGAGTTAGGTGGGGAAGATGGGTGAAATAGGTAAAGGGGATTAAGGAGTGCACCTGTTGCGATGAGCCTTGAGTGTTATAAGGAATGTTGAATCACTATATTGTGCACCTGACACTAATATTACACTATATGTTAACTAATTGGAGTTTGTTAAAAATATTTTATTTATTTCTTCATGAAAGATACAGACTGAGAGAGAGAGGCAGAGACATGGACAGAGAGAGAAGGAGGCTCTATGCAGGGAGCCCGATGTGGGACTCGATCCTGGAACTAATTCCAGTTAGTTAGGGAGGCCAATGAGCCACCCAGGCGTCCCTAACTAACTGGGAATTAAGTAAAAACTTAAGAAAAGAAGAATGTATAACTAGTCCCTCAATATTGAGGCAATCACCCTTTAATAATAATAATAATAATAATAATAATAATATTTCAATATATTGATAAATAAAGAAAAAGACTACTTTTCAAGTGCTTATATGTATTTGACACAGTTTTATGCTATCGTGTTTCTGTTAGACACATGTTCCATATGTATTACTTATATATAGGTTTCTGTGGTTTTACGCATAATCTTTTATCAACTCTATTTTATAGCTGTGGAAATTGAAGCATAGAGATATTAAACGATCTTCCTAATGCCACTTAAAGGGTAATTTATATTGTATAAAGTGTGCATATATGTATTATGTATATATTATACACATATATATCATATATTCTTCACATGTAATATAGTATTGGACAAAGGAAAGGATGGACGAAAATTTTCTGTAAAGGGCCAGATAGTAAATAGTTTACTCTTTGGGGAAGCCTGGGTGGCTCAGCAGTTGAGCATCTGCCTTCGGCTCAGGGTATGATCCTGGAGTCTCAGAATCGAGTCTCACATCGGGCTCCCTATAGGGAGCCTGGTTCTGTCTCTGCCTCTCTTTCTGTATCTCTCATGAATGAATAAATAAAATCTTAAAAAAATAAAAAAATATATAAATAGTTTACTCTTTGAATACCATATAGTGTCTAACAACTACTCTAGTCTGCTGTCATCAGGAAAGCAATCATAGACAATACCTACAAGCATGACTTTCTTTTGTAAAAACTTTATTTACAAAAGCAAGCGGCAGATCGATTTGGCATATGGACCATAGTTTTTTGGCCCCTAATCTACAGCATATAAAGGGAGCACAGTGATAAAAAAAAATTGAGCATAGAAGGAATAACTGAAGTAGCCTAGGGAGCAAGGTGAATACATCTCCACTAAAGGATACAGAGATCTGAAAGAGGATTGGGAGTTGACAATATGTTGAAGGAGAGACATTTCAGACACCAGGAATGGGAAATATAATGAAAATACTGCTGCAGAGCACTTTGATTTGAAAAATTGGAAGAGCACTAATGTGACTGAAGTCCAGGGCAAGAGATAGAGGCAAGGAAAAATCCATGCAGAGCACTATAAACCACACTGAAGGATTCTTAAAGTTGTATTAAAAACCATGAAATCAATTCAGTGGTTTTCTTTCTTATAAATGAGGGTGTTTTAGAGTGGTTTTCTGGAAACACACAAAGATGGAAGGTTGTAAACAGTAAATCATTGTGCGTGCTCTCTAGGAATACCATATAAGAAAAGAAAAGCAAGTTTGGGCAGAGGGAAAAGCTGACCCACCCTGCAATTCCAGCTGAGGTCACAGCCTATTTTACAGTAAAGTTTGAGATAATCCTTCAGAGTTGCCCCAAAGTTGACAAGAGGTGAGGGCCCTTGGGATTTGTATCTGTCATTCACTGGTCAGGGCTTGCATTCTGGGAACGGATTTGTTTCTTGGGAGGGTCTCCTGTGACTGGTGGAACACTTCACTTAGACCTACAGTAATTTCTTTTGAGGGGTTCAGCGCTGTGCTTAAAACAGCATCTGTTTCCAGTGACTGGAGAGTATCTTTTAGCTGTTTCACCCTAGGAAAAGGGTCTGGAAGGTTCACCTCAGACTAGACTGGGTTAGTATTTTGATGAGATTATTCTGGCTGTGGTATAGAAACTTACAGGTAGCAATCAAATGTGAAGGGAGAAAGACCAGATAGGAGTAAATACAGTGCTCCAGGTCAAAGTTAATATAAAATTGAATTAGAATATAAAATTGAATTAGAATTAATGTACATAGTGAGTAACTATCAGTATGACATATTACTGAGGAGGTACAGTAATGGGTTTAGGAATATCTTGAGTATGGAGCATGAAGGAAATGAGTCAAGGACAAGTTTTGGTTTCTCATCTGCAGAATTTTGGATTGACTGGGCTATTTCCAGATATTTCAAATATTGAAAGAGAGGCAGGTCTGGTTGAAAAATCATGAAAAAATTTGGAGCATGCTGAGATTGAGTTAATTTTTGTATGTTCAAGGAGGTAGGTATGAGTAATGCATAGGATTTTGTTTTTTAGAGTTTGTTATTTTGCTTTTTTAAAAAAAAAATCAATATTATACTTGTGAGAAACGTTCATATGGTGACATGTAGTTGTAGATTAGTCAACCCTGGTGCTTTACAGTATTCCACAATATGTTTATCTATTCTGCTGTTGATGGGCATTGAGTAGTTTGTAGTTTAGGGCTATTATGAAAATTACTGCAAGCGATAAGCTAACACGAATCATTAAGTGAACATATATGCATTTCTATTGAATATATAGTAATGCAGAATGGAATTCCTTGCCGTAAGTTATACCAATGTGCAGTTTTAGTAGATATGGCCAGTTTTGCACAGTGGTTTTTCAAATTTACACTCCTACCAGGACTGAATGAGTTTCAGTTGTTATCTATTCTTATCAATACTCTGTAGTTTGTCAGTTGTTGAGTGAAGTGAAATTGCATTTTGCTATTTCATTTCCTGGAAAGGCACCTAATCATATATTTATTCACCTTTTGCATATCATTTTGTTGAGGGGTTCTTTGAAGTGTTTCCCCCACCCCTCACCCCCACTTTTCTGTGGAGCTTTCTGCCTTCATCTTACTTATTTGTAGAAATTTATTGTATTTTTCAGATATAAGAATTTTGTCGAATAAACATGGTAGGGATTTCTTCTTCACCGTTTAAATTGCGTTTTTTTCCTAAGCAGTGCCTTCTTGATGAAGTAAAATTCTTTATTTTAACATAATTTAATTTGCTACTTTTTTATTATATGGCTAGCACTTATGTATCTATTTGATATTGCATATTCTAAAGTCAAAGATATTTTCCTATGCATTCTACTAAAAGCTGTGTTTTTACTTTTCAATTTGGGATCTGAAGTCGATCAGGAACTATTTGCATAAGCTGGGGACAATATACTTTCCGCCCCTGCATATTTATCCAATTGATTCACTACCATTTAAAAGATTATTATTCCCTTCTCCCACCCTCCAGTCCCCTCCTGGGACTCCACTATCACACCCTGGGCCAAAGGCAGGCACTAAACCGCTGAGCCACCCATGATCCCCCATAAAAGTGTTCTTATAATCATAAGACAAGAATCATTGTTTTTCCTGAAAATGAATCAATATTGCTTCACAATATGGAAGTTATATGATTTTATTATAATTCCATTATTTGTAATGATCTATTTGAAATTTATTTACATTAATAAGACTTTTTTTATGGAAAAAAGTTACATGGTTAGGTGTTTAATTTTTTTTTCTTAAAAGGACAATTGTCTACAGTGTGGAGAATTGTTTGTTGGATAACAGGTGGAACAATGAGAGTTAATGGAGGCTCTCATAGGAGTCAGTGTGAGAGGATATAGAAACAAATAACAAAGGCCAGATATACATAATATTTAAAAGGTAAAATTGATTAGATGTTGTAGCAGACATAGGAAGTGGAAGAGGGGAAGTAGGATGAATACTTCCCAGCCTGGCCTGCAGAACTAGATGAAAGATGGCATTTTTGTCTGTTAGGAGGGGCTTTAAAAAAAAAAAAAAAAGGTAAGTTTTATTGGAAAGACATGAGTTCAGTTGGTAATTTGAATCTGAAGAGTTTTTATGGCTATATATCCCAGCTCGGGATCATATTCATCACATTAAAAGCTTTCAAAATACTTGTAAAGTTATGGGACTCCTGGGAGGCTCAGTGGTTAAGCATCTGCCTTCAGCCCAGGGTGTGATCCTGGAGTCCCACGTTGGGCTCCCTGCATGAAGCCTGCTTCTCTCTCTGGCATGTCTCTGCCTCTCTCTCTCTATCTCTGTCTCTCATGAGTAAATAAATAAAATCCTAAACAAAGAATACTTGTAAAGTTCTGATTTTTTTTCTATTATAGATCCCAAGAGTCAATAATTTTTAAAAGCCCATAAATGATCTATTATTAGTCAACTTTGAGAAACACAGCCCCAGGACAATCATATATAGATAACTAGATGGTTTATAAATGTAAACCTTCATGCATATGCTTATGTATCAAAATCTGGGAAAAAAAAAGACCAGAATATTAAAACATGTAAAAAGAGATTAGAAAAGATTTATGGTAATGAAGAATTCTTTCTTCTAGTAAGAAAACATAATATTAACTCAAAATTTTCATCAATATGTTGCCTTTTTTCTCCCTAGAGGATTTCTGTATTACTTTTACCAAATATTTTCCTCTATTGGTAATGTTGGATTTGGGGATTCATTTTACATAAGTATCTATCTAAGCATGGAAAGGTCTTCTCTCTTCTGGCATTGAGGTTTACTGTTTTAACTCCCAAATCTTGCTTTCTTATATTTTTCTCATTCTTTACTTTTATTTTGTTTTAATTTTTATTTATTTATGATAGTCACAGAGAGAGAGAGAGAGGCAGAGACATAGGCAGAGGGAGAAGCAGGCTCCATGCACCGGGAGCCTGACGTGGGACTCGATCCAGGGTCTCCAGGATCGCACCCTGGGCCAAAGGCAGGAGCTAAACTGCTGTGCCACCCAGGGATCCCTCATTCTTTACTTTTAAAAATATTTCTTATAGCCTTCTCCTTTCCTATATTGTTATTAGTAAATTCATAAGTAAGCTCTTGCCTTCAAAACTGAATTTCCTATCACGTATAGTTTTTGGAAATGTTTACTTTTATCCATATTGGTTATTGTCATATATTATACATTAAAAAATATAATTGTGTTTGCTATCAATCATTGTTGAGAAATAGCTTCTACAGCATTTAATGAAATAAGTTTAATACTTTTCATTCTTGGGTTATATATGCCTTGCCAATGGGGTTAAATTAGTTCACTTTGTTTTATCCAAGAGTTCACCAATTATTTGGCAAATTAATAAATAGGTTAATATTTGGGATGCCTGGGTGGCTCAGTGGTTGAGGTCTGCCTTTGGCTCAGGTCATGATCCCGGGGTCCTGGGATCGAGTCCTGCATCGGGCTTTCTGCATGGAGCCTGCTTCTCCCTCTCCCTGTGTCTCTGCCTCTCTATCTCTCTCTGTGTCTCTCATGAATAAATAAATAAAACCTTAAAAAAGAAGTACTTAAAGTTTTATAAATAAATTAATTAATTAATTAATTACTAAATTAATATTCAATCAATTGCAAACCATAACAATCCCACTACATAACAATCAACAATTTATGACTATTAAAGAAGAAATATCAGTGAGACTGACTCTTTCAAGTATATATTATATAGTTATATTTCTATGTATTATGTATAAATATTTATATATACATACCTACAATTCCTGGCACATTATATTAATATAGATATAAAAATATATAAGCTATTTTTGAACATCATAAATATATGTGTATATACACATATATACACAAATTTAACAATAATTAGAAGGAAACAGTTTAGAATGTCTTTTATGGGACATAATGTATATGGATCTATTTTATAAACTAACTAGAAGATGACTATGAAAGCAGGGATTAGATGTCATATCATTGTCACTTTTGCATTCCCAGTGAGTAATGCAGTGGACAGAGGAGGTGCACAGTAAATATTCTCTCTATTGCACCAGAGTTCAGGACTAACCTGCTAGTAGACTTTTAATACCAATATATCATACCATCTCATCAATACCAGCTCCAAACATAATAATCCTTTTTTTCCTATTTAAAATGATTCAAATCTTGACATAAAAATGAGTGTTCCTATTTGGAAAAATGATTTTTTTCAGTATGCACATATAATGATTTACCTGCCTTTATGAATCAAAAAATAAGAGAGTATTGAAGTTATGAATATTTCACATGTCAGCACTTGTGGATCAAAATATAACTCAACAGACATAATTTCTGAAAGGTCTACATAATTTTTTTCGTGTTTCTCATTAATACACTATGATGCAAAGTCATTGGCAATGCAAATTATTCAACATAAAATGAAAGATTAAATCAAATAAAAATGCAGTGTTAACTTTTAAAACCCATGTTTTAAAAATAAACATTCCACTGCCGTTTATGAAGCATCAAATAAAATAGTCACAGGAGTATCATCATAAATGTGACTTCACAGGAGTTAAAGTCATAAATTCCTTTCCAAACATTTATGAGGCTAAAAAAATAGAAGCTAGTATTTGAGAAGGCTGGAAATTGTTGTGTGACAAGAATTCCTAAACATTCTTTAGTCTATAATAGATTTTATTTTAAAAAAGAAATAAGTATATTGTTCAACTTTTACCTTAAACAGCAACAAAACTCCTATCAATATGAAAACATGTTTAATATGCTGTATTCAAATAATTTAACTGAATATAGTTCCCCGATGAGAAGGGTGTGGGTCTCTTTCAACATTAAACATAGTTTCTGAGTTGCTCCTTTCTCTACTCCAGTCATTGTTTATTGCTTGTCATCAATATCTGAATACATGTTGCCCTTCCCCATTTATTCAGCATTGTCTTAACAATGGCCAATGGAAGTTCATGAATGCTTAGGACAGTACCTTACATTAGCCATAGGAATTCTGTGAAAGTTAATTCTAAAATTTTGAAAGCCTCACTTGATCATTATTTATATGACTTTTCAGTGAAATGTAATGTGTTTTGATGCCACTCAACAAATTGGCATTTAATCCTTAAAGATAAGATGTATTACTTTATATTACTTTAATATATATTAACACAGTTTCAATTTGTTAGAAAAACCTAACCAAAAAAAAAAAAAAAAAAAAAAAGAGAGAGAGAGAGAAAAACCTATCCATATTTTACTTTAAAAAAAAAGGATTTCTGGTGTATTTTCTTCTGTTTATTCACCCAAGTAAATTTTACTAACACTTTATCAATTTACACTGAAAAACTACATTAACTGTGACATATTAATTTGTTAAGAA
Organism: Canis aureus; assembly: GCF_053574225.1. Classification (NCBI taxonomy): domain Eukaryota; kingdom Metazoa; phylum Chordata; class Mammalia; order Carnivora; family Canidae; genus Canis; species Canis aureus. Next base: position 19,312,613 of record NC_135648.1, read on the forward strand.
AGGAAATCTTCAAAATTTCAGAGATTGACATTTAGGAAGATTTTTTTTTTTCTCCAATCAATTTAGATTCTATTCTGTCTTCATTAAAATCCTAACATTATCTTAACACAATTTCGAGGTACTTGTTTTTTATTTATTTCTAAATATTCTTTCAATAATATTAATTTTTTAAGGGTTCATTTATTTATTTGAGGTGTGAGTGGAGGAGGGGCAGAGGAAGAGTGAGAGAGTGAGAGAATCCCAAGCAGACTGCGCTGAACATGGAACCTGCCTGGGAGCTTCTTAATCCTATGCCCCTGAGATCAGGACTTCAGCTGAAACCAAGAGTCAGAGGCTTAATGGACTGTGCCATCAGGTGCCTTTGTCAATTATATTATTTTAAAAGGCATTTTTTTCTCATATTTTGTCATGAGGTTTTTCAGTTATGAAAAGTGAAACTGATTTAAATGCATTTATCTAGTTTCTTGCACCTGGTCACATTACCAGCTTGCTCTTAGTTTGAATAGTTTTCTTCTTGGTTGATTTTTTTTTTTTTAATTTTCTAGGTAAACATACCAGAACTTCTCAAAGCAATGATGTGTTTATTTCTAATCACTCCTGTGCTCTCTCTCTCTCTCTCTCTCTCTCCCATATATGTACATAAACATAGATATAAATCAATATATATTTATATATAATCACCTTTTCTGAATTTTAAATGATAGTGTCTAATTGGTTTAAAAAAACACTTTCTGGGATTCCTGGGTGGCGCAGCGGTTTAGCACCTGCCTTTGGCCCAGAGTGCGATCCTGGAGACCCGGGATCAAATCCCACGTCGGCGTCCCGGTGCATGGAGCCTGCTTCTCCCTCTGCCTGTGTCTCTGCCTCTCTCTCTCTCTCTCTCTCTCTCTCTCTCTGTGTGTGACTATCATAAATAAATAAAAATTTTTTAAAAATTAAAAAAAAAAAAACACTTCTTGGGGATCACTGGGTGGCTCAGCGGTTTAGCGCCTGCCTTTGGCCCAGGACGTGATCCTGGAGTCCCGGGATCAAGTCTCACATCTGGCTTCCTGCATGGAGCCTGCTTCCTCTGTCTGTGTCTCTGCCTCTCTCTCTCTCTCTGTGTCTCTCATGAATAAATAAATAAAATCTAAAAAAAAAAAAAAAAAACTTTCTTATATAATTCTGTTCCATTTATTTATTGCTCCATAGCCAATCACCCTAAAACTTAGTGATTTAAAACTATAAAATCATTTTACTACTTCTCACAATCTCGATGGGCAGCATTCAAGAAGGCCTTGACTAGGTATTTCTTGCTTGGGTCTCCAATATGGTTGCAGTCTGTTGCTGGCTTCCAGGAGCTGCAGTGGTGGGGCTGGGAAGCACTGAACTAGAGGTTGGCTAGATATCCCTGTCTTATAGCCTCTTTCTATGGTCTTAGCATAGCATGGGCTAGTTTGAGTGTCTTCTAGGCATGGATCAACTTTCCATCATATCCAAATTCTTCTTTCTCCCCACTGATTTCAGAACATGAAGACTGTTTACTTGTTACCTGGAGGCTTTGAGGGTGAGTGTTTCAGAGAACAAAGCATAAACTTTATTAGCTTCCATGACCTAGCCATGAAAGACAGCTCATATCATTTCCAAAGTACTCTATTTCTAACAACAAAAAGTTCATTTACCTTTGTAGTAAGAAACACAGGCTCCACCTCTTGATGAAGTTATTGCCAAATAATTGAGAACCTCATTTTTAAAATGAGAGTTTTGGTATTTTGTAAGATTTTTGCTCTTTACTTTTGTTTGTTTGTTTGTTCTTGTTTTTGTTTTTGCTCTTTACTTTGAATAAATATTGAGAAAAATTCCTTCCATTTTTCATTTATTTGAATTTTTCATTTCCTATAATTAGAAAGTATTTTAAAATTTCTATCAGCTTCTGGGACATCTGGGTGGCTTAGCAGTTGAGTGTGTGCCTTTGGCTCCGGGTATGATCCCAGAATTCGGGATCGAGTTCTGCATCAGGCTCCTTGCAGGAAGCCTGCTTCTCCCTCTGCCTATGTCTCTGCTTCTGTGTGTGTGTGTCTCATGAATAAATGAATAATCTTTTAAAAAATTAAAAAATAAAATTTCTATCAGTATCTATCAATATAATAAATATGTTTGTTGCATTCCAAAAATATTTAATGTTACCCATGTGCCAGGATCCATGATAGATCTTCAACACAGAAATGAAACAGGCAAGGTCACTGTCCTTCAGCAGCTAAGACATGCCAGGTATGCTGAATCATTTTAATTATTATTTATAACTATAAATTATCTTTTGGTCAGAGAACTACCCAACACACTACATTTTGCTGAGCAATTTTCTGTTATACTTTGTCTATTCACCCTTTTCTTCTTCCTTCAGACCTGAAAACTCCCAGTTTCAATTCCCATTTAATAATCTTGGTTCCTATTCTACTGGGCAGGGGTTGGTGGGGGGAGCTATCAGTAGGCATATGCAATATCATTTTGTTATAAAAATTTCCCCATAAAGCTCTACCTCCATATCCATTTCATATCCGGTTACAATGGATGAATTATTCCTGCTACTCTTTTTCCTCCTTCATTTCTATACTAGAACATATTCCTTGACATACCCCAATATTATGATCCTCCAGTTAATTCCACTTTTTCTTAGATTATAAATTTTTTGTTTGTCTACTGGATCGTCATTATCAGAATAGAAATACAGTATTGTATCTCTCATTTAATTTTTAATTTAATTTTTCTTAAATATTTTTATTTTTTTGAAAGAGAGAGGGAGCATGAGCAGGGGGAGAAGCAGTGGGAGGGGAAGAAGCAGCCTTCCAGCTGAGCAGGGAGCCCAATGCTGTGGTGCTCGATCCTAGGACCCCGGGATCATGACCTGAGCCCAAGGCAAACACTCAACTGCTAAGCCACCCAGATGTCCCAGATGCTGATAGAAATTTTAAAATACATTCTAATTATAAGAAATGAAAAAATTCAAATAAATGAAAAGTGGAAGGAATTTTTCTCGATATTTATTCAAAGTAAAGAGCAAAAACAAAAACACTTAACCAACTGAGTCACCCAGGTGTCCCTGTAGCTCTCATTTCAAAACAAATTGTGTGAATCCATGTGTTCTTCCCTTTACTGTTTTGATTCTCCTTATAGCAAAACATTTAGAAGGGCTTACTAAACTAAAAGTTTTGACTTTCTCTGATGACATTCACCTTTGGATCCATAGTAATCAGTATCTTTCCCCACAGACCACTGAAACTGTTTTGTATAAGTCAGCAATATGTTGCTGAATCCAACAGACATTTCTTAGTTCTCAGCTTACTTCACTGTAGCATTTGACACAGAAATGCACTTATTGAAATATTTTTTTTCCAATTTTAAACTCAGGAGAGTGTCTCAACTTCGTTAACCTATTTTGTCTTATGGTCTACTAAAAACATAGAAATTTAAATTTATTTAAGTTTCTAAATATTTTTTGGTAAAAAAAAATTGAATATCAGGGACAGAATAATCCTTAGAACAAACACATTTTAAGCAAAATATACTTAACCTTAAAATGTAATTAATATTATTCAGAATTCTCTTTCATAAAATCAATTAGGAAGGTTTCCATTAATATCCCTAACCATGATTAGTTTCATCAATATGGAATTACCTATTTGTAAAGATATGCTAGAATTCTGCTCCCCATTCACCTTCTAGATGGGAACAAAAACATTAGAAGTAGGTCTGCAATCCATTTTCTTCCTTTATCAGGAATAGTCAGGTAAAGTAAGAAAGATGATCTAGTCAAATCCCCTTATAAGATGTTAATGATATATCTCCTTGATAACATTAATGTTATTTACTAGTAGAGAGTCTTTATTTAGTCTGCCTAAGTTAGATTAGGTTTAACCAGTCCAGTATCTATAGATTTATGGGAAATGGCTCCCTGAAATTTTCATGTAAGCTATGTGGTTATTGGAGTTAAAAAAAAAAAAAAAGAAGAAGAAGAAGAAAAAAAAGAATGTGTGTTATCACTGAGATAGATCCCTTTTACGTAAGTAGTACTGCATGGCCGCTCAGCAGCTTCATATGTTAAACCTGGTCCAAAAGCCATTTATGCATGGCAAGAGAAGGTCTGGGAGATGGCAATGAAATATTGAACTCTGTGCTTCCCTGTCTCTTGCAATTACTCATGTACATAAAATTATTAGAATGCTTGGGATTGGTTAGATTTCTGATTCTCATGCATCTGATTTGGCAATCTGGCACTTTGTCCTATTTTACCAACCCTGGCATCAATTTTTAATCATAATTTAAGTCTTCAGAAAGATACAAGAATAGTACAAAAATCTCCTGTATATCCATTAACCAGAATGGTTTATATTTTATTTGTCCACTCTCATAGAAATATATATGTATATTTTGTGTATATATATATATTCATATATATGTTAAAGTTAGATACGAAATGAAGAGCAGATTAAAAAATTTCCTGAGCAGACAAAACCAATTATGTCACATAAGCAAAACTTAATTTAGTTTATTCTGCAAAATAAGTAAAACATAACTGGGTTGCTTCTTGTAAATGCTTCTAAAAATCATAAACAAAACAAGCTGTTCCCCAAAAATGGCATAATGTAAGCACTTTTAAACAAATAATTAAATCACCTGTCACTAGACAAACTTTAATGCTATAACCAATCATTATAAAAAATAAACAGCTTCTGTATTTTCACTATAAGCTATCCTGGAACAATATACTAGAGTCTTACTCCACTGTTGGTTTAGAGCTCCCAGTTCACATGCTGTTTTAATATGCAGAGTAAACTCTTCCTAATTATTATTTTATTAACCTGATGCTTTTAGTTTTGCTTTTGTTGGATTCTTGAGAGTGTAATGAAATCAAGATCATATAATAATAATGAAAACATTGTCCTTTTCAATGTGTTGACATTATGGACATAATGGAAAAGTTATGATGAGTAAAATTGTTGGTATCTCATCATGAATCAAAGAAGTAGCACCAAAATGTAATGGTAATCAATGTATTGTCCACTCTTATAAATTTTCAGGGGGTAAAAAAAGCCCATTTTACTTAAGAATGTCCTTGGTGAAGCAACAAAATTGTTAAATGTATTAATCCTAGCCTTTGGATATACCTCTTTTTTAATATTCTGTGTGAATAAGTGAGAAATAGGTATAAAGGTCTTATAATGCATACAGAGGTATGATGAATGTCTTGAAAAAAAGCACTTGAACATTTCTTTGAAGTACGAAAACTAGCTGCTTTTTCATGGAATATTTTTTCCTTGCAAGGATCCATGACAGCCAAATTATGGTGATTCTGGATTGAGTATTTGGCAGATATTTTCTTAAATATGAATGAATTGAATCTGTCAGTTTAAGGAAATTGGTAATATGTGTTTCCAATGATAAAATTCAAGCTTCAAAGATGAAGTTAGAATTGTTGGCAACTTGTATCCACCACTGTGACTTTGACATATTTCCAAAGTCTAAAGGTTTTCAGAAGAGATCAGTGGTGATAAAATATTTTGTAATGAAATAGGTCTATATATGAAATATCTAAAACCTCAGTCAACCATTCATATTTAATATAATTATTGGTAGATTTAGAGTCTGGTTTAACACTTTGCTATTTCCCTTCTGTTTGTCCCACCACTTTCTTTTTCTTTTTCTGTATCTCTTTCTCCTGCTTATATTGTTGTAAATAAGTATTCTTTATTATTCTATTTCTTCTATTGGCAGTTTAGCCAATCCTTTTGCATCATTTTTCTCTATTAGGTCTTAGGATATGCATCTTTAATTCATTATAGTCTATTTAGAGTTCATTTTGTACTCATAGTTTGAAATAAATACCTTATAAAGTATATCTATATTTACCCTCTGATACACTCTGCTATTTTTGTCATCTATGGCATATCTACATATATCTGTATAATATTATATGTGAAATATATCATTATGATGTATATGAAAAACTCCAAACTTTTCAGAGCATGTAAAGTTGATTTAAATCAAATAATATTAAGTAATTAGGGGAAATACAAATTAAAAAATGAAGGAACCAATTTATCCATAAGGAAAACATTTAGATGCTTTTGCAGTATAAATTCTGATAAGTCTATGGTTTATGTTTACCATTTACCTATCTACGGAGCATGAAGTTATTATATTTCTGCAAAACAAAAAAAATGTTAGCAACTAAGATATTATAAATATAGTGTTAAATCTGACCAAAGGTTTCAGTGGGAAGGGTAGGAAAAAGGTGGCATATTAAATTAGGATACTAACACATTTATCTCAACTAGAAGTGATTAGTGATATTTGTTTAATGTGACAAGACATGCAAATCTATCAGGAAATATATGACAAAGCTTTTGATTTTTCAGAATAGAAGAGATAATGGGAGTTGAAGACAAATATATATCCTTTAAACCTCATAATTTTTAGTGAAAGTTGGATAGCTATTACCTTAGGAAAAAAAACAGGAAATAGAAGCATAAGGATAAATTTTAAATCTTTGAAAATGAACACCAGTAAACTAAAAAAACAAAAACAAAAAACAAATAAACAACAAGAAAAAAAAAAACCCACAACTGACTAAAAAGAGTTACTTTGGGATACCTGGTTGGCTCAGCAGCTGGGCACCTGCCTTTGGCTCAGGGCATAATCCTGGGATCCGGGATCGAGTCCCACATCAGGCTCCCTGTGGAGCCTGCTTCTCCCTCTGCCTGTGTCTCTGACTCTCTTTCTCAGTCTGTCTCTCATGAATAAATAAATAAATTTAAAATAAAAAGTGTAACTTCTAGGAGTGGAACCAGCAATAGGGGAAGCACTGGGAAAGAAATTGCTACTTTTTTTGTCTTCTTATTGGTTTCTAAAAACAACAATGACAATAAGAAACAAACCTTGCCATGTATTTGCATTAGCTATTGCTTCTGTAATAAATTATCACAAATTTAGGAGCTTCAAACAATTCAAATTTATTATCTTATACTTCTATAGGTTAGAAGTCCAACATGTTTCACTGGGTTCAAATCCAGGTGTTGAAAGGGCTACATTCCTTCTGGAGACTTTAGGGGAAAATCTGTTTCCTTGCCTTTTCCAGCGGTTAGAAGCTGCCTCAATTTCTTGGTTTATGGTTGCCCTCCTACGTCTTCAAAATGGATCAAAGTTGTATTTCTCTGACAATCCTTCAGTAGTTGTAATTTCTTTGGGTGCTCTATTCAGCCTCCCTTCTCCACTTTTAAGGACGTTGGGATACATTGGATTCACCTGGATAATCCAGAATACTCTTCCTATTTTAAATTCAGTTGATTAGCAATCTTAACTCCTCCTCTCCATATAAACTACCATATTCATGGGCATTAGGAAGTAGATATCACTGAGAAGGCCATTATTTTGTCTACCATAGTATTAGCACTTTATGTGAATCTTAAAATAATAATAAAATAATGTGCTTAACTAATAATTAATTCACACGAAACTATTCTTAACTTATCCTCATATTTCTTTCAGGATGGTCTGTATCATGCAAATCATCTGCATCGAAATCACCTGTACTGTGTCACACTTTTGGGTCCACACTCACCTTTAATAAATAGAAACTTTGAAAATAGGTTCCAGTGGTCAGGATTTTAATAAGCATCCCAAATCATTTTAACACATATTAAGGTTTGAAGTCTGCCAACTGAGGCCACTGAAGAAAGAAGAGGTAAGGAAGCAGCGTCAGTTTTGGGAGATAAGAAGTAATGGGACAAAAACTAATTTGAATTCTTTGTCCATAAACAGAAAGCTCAGAGCAGAAGAGTTTAACAATTCAACAAGTACCAAGATAAGATTTCCTTAAAGAATATAAACAGCAGGTAATAGAGTCAAACACAAAGAATATACAATGTCTTGTACATATTATATTATTTGTAAAATGTTTAGTGAATGAATGTTGTTGATTGATGAATGTTGTTGAATGATAACTATTGAAAAAAACAGAAATAAGATAAAACAAATAAAATATATTGTGCAGAAGCCTGATGATTGGAGAAAGATACGACTGAATACTTAAACAATTGATCTCGGTATAAGTGAGTAACAGGTGAGTAATTTGTACTGAGAATCATTTGCTACTTTTTAACATTTATATTATACATTTTACATAGTGTATACAGAAATTTAACCTGAAAAATTTGTGTCACATATAAAATACATATGTTTTAATTTATAAAAAGGAATCAGTGAAAATTTTAAACTGTAATATTCCCGTTTCCCCCTTTTTGTTTATGCATGGAAAGTCTGGCCATAGAAACTATACTTAATGAACACTCATTAATCACCTAGTGGCAGACACTAGCCATAAAAGCGGAATACATGGGAGGAATTTCAAAGTGACTCTAAGAATTGCCCTGAACTTCTAGTTCTTTGAAGTGATGGAAAAGATCATAAAGACATCGAATGCAGAAAAGTAAAAATGCAACTTTAAAATGTGACCAAGTCATAAAGGAAATGTTTCTTCATTTATCCTTTTGGGTCTCTTAAGCACTTACTCTAATGGGTTCTCAGTATCTCTAGTGCAGAATTTACAGCAGCTTTAAATTAGTGTCTCTGTGACCAAACCTAATTTTTTCACTTAGACGATTTTCTGTTTATGGACAGAGATTATCTTTTTTGGGGGGAGGCAGGGATGGGGTGGGGGGAGACTCTCATCCGTAGCAGAGTACTCAGCATTTTATTTTTTAAAGATTTTATTTATTTATGAGAGAGAGAGAGAGTGAGACAGAGAGAGAGAGAGAGAGAAGCAGAGGAAGAATCAGGCTCCATGCAGGGAGCCGGACATGGGACTCGATTCCAGGTCTCCAGGATCACGCCCTGGGCGGAAGGCAGTGCTAAACCGCCTAGCCACCTGGGCTGCCCAGTACTCAGCATTTAAAAAAATGTTGAATAAAGGTCTGAAGCATGCATGTGAGAGACAAAAAGAAAGGGCCTGATGGCTACCCTTTAAAAGCTCATTTTTCTAAAATGAGCTTTTTTATTTTGTAAGAATACATTCCATTTAAGCAAGGCAGCTGTACATTCTTATTTTCTGGCTTGTTTATTTGCTGCTAATTTCCATCATGGAACATTGTAAATTAATCGAAGTCATATGTTAATAATCATTTGGATGCAAGAAGAATATTTTCCTTGCAAAAGTATGGTTTATAAAAGCATTGAAAATCTGACTTCAACAAGCTCATTAAACTTAACAGATTATTTTAATGGTACACATTCATATTAAAGAAGCCAATATATTAGTAAGTAGGATTAACAGAAAGAAGCCTAATTCTCCAAATACAATTCCAATGAAGTAAAAACTAATAATTCTCAGGATTAAATAAAGAGGTTATTAGGATTTCATGGCCCTAATAACTTGTTGATAATATGATTTTCTTGATATCAGTGCATTACATTGCGTTACAATGCATTGATTGAGGATAATATTTTCTTACATTTGTTTTTAAGTTTATAAGTTACTTTTAAAAATAAAAGGGGTTTATGTAGCATTTTTGGTATATCCAAGAAAAAAGATTTTAAAGTATACAGCATAGGGGAAATATGCTAAACAGGGAATGTCAACTCAAGATTAATCCAGTGTTTCAGTTATTAACTAAATATGTATTGAAAGTCACTGTAAAGATGTCACTGTAAACATTGTAAACATTGAGACACTTACATAACAGTATGCTAGCTAAAGCAATGACATCCCAACAAACCAAAAATTTAAATGTGATTGCTGAGAAAACTCAGTGATACTGGTTGATGTGGGAAACAAAGGAAGATGATAATTATTAAATTTCCTTACTACCTACAGCCCATTGACAAATCCTTGACAAGCAGAGTGACATTCCTCAAGGGATTCAACTTCCTCCTTGTTAGTACTTCGCTAAGGGCAAAAAGCAATCTTAGCTGGATCCCCAGGATCTTGTGAGTTTAACATACAAAAATTCCCTTACAAATTTCCTTTATCTCTAAAACCCCCAAGATACATGTTGGCAATCATTCCCCAAGCATATGACCCACCGATATATATCTGAAGGGCCTCATGACTATGGTTGTATTAGACAGTAATAAATGACCTTTTCCCAACAATAGCTAGCCCCCTCAAGGTCCTGGAAACCTTGCTCCCAAATTCCTTAGAGACTTATGTTCTCCCTAACCCCCTCCCAATTTACAAGTATATAATCAGCCACTTATCACAGCCCCAGCGCAGCTCCTTCTGCCCATAGGTCCTGTCCTTGTGCTTTAATAAAATGACCTTCATGCTCCAAACGCATCTCAAGAATTCTTTCATGACAATCAGCTTCAAACCCTAAGGTCTTTTCCTACATCACTGGTGACATATCTTAAACAGGAGTTTTGACCAGAAGTTGGACATAATATAGGGAGGTGGAAGATGAATCTAGGAAGTAGGAGTAGGAAATAATGTTCTTTTAATATAATGTTAACAGTTGAGGCAAAGACAGTGCTCAGTAAATAATGAGGCTCACTTTTATAATTATAAAAATCTCAACCTCTCTTTACAGGTGGGTTGGATATTATACTTGGTTCTGGCCATGGACTCTGCTATTACTGAAATATGTCACTTTTGGTTTCAGAGAGCTAAAAGTTGTGTGCCTTCTCAATTTCGCTCTTACCCTGCCACACTGACATTATAATCCATGTATTTAGATGGGGATATAATCTTAGGGAGAGGCCTAGATTCCCAATTCAGTAAGAACATGATGTTCCTACCAATCCCCATCAGATACTGCATGAGCTAGAAACAAACTTTTGATGAAAATTTCTCTTATGAGTACTTCAAGGAAATAGCACCAAATATTATATATATATAGGTTTCTCACTATATATACACTAAAATATAAAATATATATAGTGAGGTTAATTCTAGTTAAAAATTATTGGATTAAACTTTGAAAATCACTCAATATAATTCTCCACATTAACAACAAAGTATAAAGAAAAACAGTTATCTTGATAGACGCAAAAAATAAGTATGACTAAATACAGCATCCAAATCATAATTTTAAAAAAATCTAACCATACTAGAAATAGATGAGAGCTTTCTTCATCTAATTAAGCCTATGTATAAAAACCTACTGCAATTTTTGTACCAAACGTTGACATGCCGAATTATTGAGAAGTTTCTAAAATAAGAAAACTAAAATAGAAAATGATGCAAGGATGCCCATTTTTAACCCCTTATATTTAAAATTGCAATGGAGTCTCAAGCCAATATAACAAGGCAAGAAAATAAATGGATGTCATAGTATAGCAATAATTATAACAATATAATTAGATATCTAAAAAAACCTTACAAACTTAATAGAATAAATATGTGATTTAGCAATGTCACTGGATATAAAGCCAATAGAAAAAAAATAAGTATATTTATATATACTATTGATAAACAAAATATCTTAAAATGTTACTATGTACATAGGATGAAAAAACATCAAAGTCTAGAAATAATATTACCAAATAATATATAATATCTCTATGTTAAAAACTCTAAAACTTAAATGTGGTGGTATACAACAAATGTGTGGTTGGAAAGCTTTATTTTTCTTTAAATTCATCTACAGTTTTAATCCAATCCAAATCCAAATCTAAGTTGTTTTTGTTTTTGTTTTTTACCAAAAATGTTAAGTTGAATCTAAAATTTATATGAGATTAAAAAGTGCTAATATAAGCAAGGCAGTCCTGAAAAGAGAGAGAGAGAGAGAGAGAGCAAGAATAAAGATAAAGAATTTACAGTATCAAAACCAAGACCTAGGGCAGCCCGGGTGGCTCAGTGGTTTATCGCCACCTTCAGTCCAGGACCTGATCCTGGAGACCCGGGATCAAGTCTTGCATCTGGCTCCCTGCATGGAGCATGCTTCCTCTGCCTCTGTCTCTACCTCTCTCTCTCTCATGAATAAATAATAAAAAAATAAAATAAAATCTTAAAAAAAAGAACAGTTTTATGTATCAAACATTTTCTTCAATAGAGAGCCTTGGTAGGCTACTAAATTATTTCCTCTTGAATCAGAATTAATATAGAAATAACATGTTGCATTTAAATACCTACGTACAGAGAATTTCTATGTATTTTAAGTGACTAGGTTCTTACACTTAACTATTATTACAGTATTGTAAGTAGTTGATAAAAGTGAAATTAAGACATTACTATTTGTATAAAAGCAAATATTTTATGCTGAATATACTCTTAGAGTTCATGATGAACTCATAGGGACAGAAATGTTTTTAGATATATACTGACTAGCTTTTTTCTCTCTAGACATTTTTTGTAAGAATGATATTCAATGCTAAATGTAATCTTTTAAGTTAGCTGGTTTTATTTTTACTTATTTTTAATAATTGAGATAATAATGGCTTAATGTTGAGTAAGCATTTGCTCCATGTAAAATATATGCTCTCCACTCCATAGTTAGTTATTTGTCCTTATCATCTTATAAGCCTTGTGGCTCTGGGATTTGAAGAAGGTAATTAAATATAAAGCAGAGAATATTTTTGTGAAGAAGACACCTAATAATAGAGGTTAATTAGCTGCTTGAATGGCAATAGGACTATAATGAAAAACCACAAAGGAACACATAAGCAATTAAAAACAGAGCAAATACATCAAAATCCTAATGTATTTTATACACATCAAATTTAATAAATATCATACAAGTGTTTTCTAGGACTTACACGTTCAGTTTTAAAATGCAAGGGGACACCACAATTTTATTATTTTTATATTTTTTTCTTTTTCAAGTTTTTTTAAATTCCAGTTAATTAATAAACAGTGTAATATTAGTTTCAGGTGTTGAATTTAGTAATTCATCAATTACATACAACACCTAGTGCTCATCACAAGTGCCCTCCTTAATACCTATCACCACTTGACCCGTCCACCCACCTACCACCCCTCCAGCAACCTTCAGTTTGTTCTCTATAGTTATGAGGCATACACATATTTTAAATTTAAGTGAATGGTTCATCAACTAAATATAATCTTAATACATGATATATGTTATATATGTTAATCTTAATACATAAGATATATGTTATATATGTTATTTAAAAAAAGCTTGTTCAAAAGCTACTAAAAAGAATAAATGAGAATATCAGTAGACTCATTTTAGACAAGGTCCTAAAAACATTAGTAAATATTCTAATATTATTAAAAAATTATAAGGAAAAGGAAGATAATATCAGTAAAATTCTTAAATGGGAAATAAACTAAGAAATTGACATATTCAAATACATATAAATTATGTAAAAATGGGGGATCCCTGGGTGGCGCAGTGGTTTAGCGCCTGCCTTTGGCCCAGGGTACGATCCTGGAGACCCGGGATCAAATCCCACATCGGGCTCCTGGTGCATGGAGCTTGCTTCTCCCTCTGCCTATGTCTCTGCCTCTCTCTCTCTGACTATCATAAATAAATAAAAATTAAAAAAAAATTATGTAAAAATGAATCTAAACAAAAAGATAATGTCTGATATTCTAAACATAATTACATATACATTATTTTCCTTCTATACAAATCAGATATATCTTAATATTTCAAAATTTAACAAGTTATTTGCCATAGAACTTTGATATGAATTAACAAAATGTTTGTTCCTTTTGTATTAGCATATTCAAATGTTCATATGTGTCCAAATAAAATATTAGATTCCTTCCTATTAGAACTGCATTTTAGAATACCATATTATGGATTATTAACAAAGAATATGACAAAAATCCTAATTGTTTTTTAATAAACCATGTTAGACAGAAAGATGGGACAACTACAGATAAAATTTCCCTGGATTGGGAATCTCAGATCATAGCATAATTCACAGAAAAATTGCTAATGCTTCAGAAGAAGACAGGTGCATTTAATAGCTCCAAAAATCTATTTCTCAAGGGTGCAGAAATACATAGACCTTATTGGGTGATCATTGTTGAGAATAAACAGAATAGAAGGAACATAGGAAGTTCTTCAGAGATCTTAATCATCTGTGCCCTTAATATTGTAGAATATATTCAGAACAGTGAATTTATTTTGTAATTAGTAGGTCTCCAATTCCAGTGGACAAGAAGAAAGGAACAGTAGAATGCTTTTCTGAGAAGTCTAGAATATAGTAAGTTTTCTATGCTTTTATTATTATTATTATTTAAGATTTTATTTATTTACTCATGAGAGACAGAGAGAGAGAGAGAGGCAAAGACACAGGCAGAGGGAGAAGCAGGCTCCATGCAAGGAACCTGATGTGGGACTCGATCCCGGGTCTCCAGGATCACCCTGGACCAAAGGTAGCGATAAACCGCTGAGCCACCCGGGCTGCCCAGGTTTCCTATGCTTTTAAATGTTCTGACAAATGCTAGGTCATGAATTAATGACTACCTTATCAGAAAGAACTGAAGACAATTTAATAGATACATTTTTAAACAATGTAACAAGATTATTTATGATGGGAAACCATTGTAACTTTTCCTTACAATAGTTTAAAATGATTGTCTTGTCATGGACAAGAGTAAGCCCTGTTGGGAATTTAGGAGATCAGATACAACAGGAAAAGAAATTTAAATGAAAGAGATAAAGATCATGTAGGCAATCATTAATGCTTTTACTATATATTATTACATTGGATGAACAAAAATCTTATAATTTAATGCATATTTACCTCTTCTTTAAATACTTAAGGCTCAATAATTTTGTTAGGTGAATGTATAAATGAAATATAGTAAACAATTTTTACATAGAAAATAGCACAAAATATTTTTGGGGGTTATTTAATATAGTTACTAACCTCTAATCTAAGATTCTGGCCCTGAAGAACAGTAGGAACCATAAGTCTATGAGTCTTATGTGTACTCTGTGAAGTAAATTATATAAAAAAAATCTCCTCCAAATAACAAAGTATTGTTTTCTCAATAATCAGGAATCAATATTTTATATTTATTCACTTATTTTATGTACAGAATAAATATTATTAATTTGTGTAAAACATCCTTATCCCTACTATTGGTTAAACTCCTAAGTAATGCATTTTTTATAAATATTTAATTTCATCTTAAATTATTTTCAGTTCTGATATGAGACCTGGTTAAATCACAAACAAAATGATTCCTTTCTCTGGTCATAGACTTATAAACATTCATATCTCAAAAAAGCATGCTATCTGTCACAAAAGGAATTGGATATATGAATTAAGATTGCTCAGGGCAAAACTTCCACTGTTACTGACAAAACAAGTAAATGCACTTGCCCAGTTGATGGCTGGTTAATAGTGTACCTTTATATACAAAGGACAAACTATAAAACATACATAGAATTGATATAATGTAAATAAAAATACTATTTTTAACAATAGAGTAGGACTTGCATAGATTTTAATATTAAAACATATATGTATATGGTATTTGCAGAAAACTTCATTAAAATGGAAATTGGATTTTCATTGAAAGTAGAAAAAATAGCAATTTTGGGCAAATTCATTGTTGTATATATCTATGATGTGTGTCTGTAGCATAATTTTAGCTACATAATTGGTTTTCTTACAAAAGTCAAAGGCTCCAATTTTTCCTTCCATACCAAGCAGAAAAGTATGCATATACTATTGTGAATTTTATATGAAAAACAAATGATAGAATTTGGCTTAGTATGTTTATTTCACAATGTTAGCTACTTATAAAAATGGACAATATGTCTAAAGCCAAGCAATATGATCTGAGTTTATGTTTAGGGGAAAAATAATAAATTAATTTGGTTTTGTAGTATTCTAGATAAATATCAATATTTTATAGAAGTCTTTTCATAATTAACTATTTTTGATTTGTTGATCAAACTACCATAATAATGAGTCTCAAGTTATTACAGTGAGAAAAATAAAAACTATTTGTATTTAATGTTTATTGTTAGCCAGTTGAGTATCTGACATGTAGTTAGCCCTGCATTATACGCTTTATTTAAATTTATGCCACTGAATTTAATGATAATTCTGAAGGCAGGATATATTATCTACATTTTACAGGTTAAAAATATAAATAGGCTTAGGAATTAAATGGTTTTCTCTAGTAAATTTTGCTGATATCTGAGACTCAAACCACTTACCAGGGATTCACACATGTTGTTTTAGGTTCCTATGTCCTCATAGTACTCACAATTTTCTGTATATTTTTTGGCTAAAGCTCTAAAATATCATTTTTTATATAATTTCATTATATTTTATATAATGACATAGCTATGTTGGCAGTATGCATTATCAGATCAGTAGAAAAAGTTTAGGGATACCCGGATGGCCCAGATGGTTAAGTTCTGGCTTCAGCCCTGGTCATGATCCTTAGGTCCTGGGATCCCACCCCATATGGGTTCCCAGCACAGTGGGGAGTCTGCTTCTGCTTCTCCCTCTGCCCCTCCCCCCTACTCATGGCTTGCTTTCTCTCTCTCAAATGAATAAAAATTTTTTTAAATTATTTTTTAAGTAAGCTCTATACCCAAAGTTGGGCTTGAACTCATGACTTTGAGATCAAGAGTCACATGTTTTACCAACTAAGCCAGTCAGGTGCCTGAGAAAAGAGTTTAAATTCAGTAGTTTAAAATTTTTTTCCCATATTTTTTGTTAATGTAATTTTTAAAATTTCTCAATATGTACAGAATAGCCATGGATCAAAATTTAAAAGTTCTAGGGACTATGTACTTAAAAGTGAATCCCCTTTATGCCCTTGCTCCTTAATACACTAATCCTTTTCCAGAGTCAGCTATTGTTACCAATTCTTTCTGTAGTAATTTTATCTCTGTATATAAACAGAGATAATTTAATTTATATAAAAACATGTAGTTGAAAAAAAACATGTAGTTGTATAGTTTTTTTTAATTTAAACCAATTACATGAAGCATCACAAAAATAACTAATTTCATCTAATCTTCAGAATTTAAATTAATTTTAATCTGATGCTTTTTGAAAACCAATCAGCTAAATAATAGAGATGCTAAATGCTGGATTCTTGTATATGGTATATTTATTGAGAATATAGTTTATGAAGTGGGACAGACCTGGGTTCAATTGTGTCACTTGATTAAATTTTATCAATCTCGTGTACTTGGGCAGCCCCGGTGGCTCAGGGGTTTAGCACTGCCTTCAGCCCAGGGCAGGATCCTGGAGTCCCAGGAAGCAAGTGATTACTCTATTACTATTTCTCCAATTTTACGTGTATACATCATATGACTGGACTTAACAACTAATGTCTGTTTTTTTTTTTTTAATTCCTCTTGTGTTTGGATTAAAAATAAATTAGGAGAATGGACAATGACATGAAATAGTGTTGACCAGCTAAGCATTCAAACACCAAAATAAATCCATTCCATTTAGTTCCAAGGAAATCATGGGCAAGCTTCTGGAACAAGATGAGGATGAAAATGAAAAGATCAAGAGTCCAAATAGAAAGTAGAAAAATGAAGTTCAGCCAATGTATTAAAGGAGGACTACAGATATAAGGAAAGGATCAGTATTCCATCTATAGGGAAAGAGGGTTATTGTTTATTTATTATTTTACTTCTTTTTAATTGAGAACTGTTTGAAACTTTCAGTACCATGTTGTGAAGTAGAGCACATGAGCTTCATAAGGGATAAAGGCTCGTTGGGTGGCTCTGAGCAGGACAAGCTGGGAGGCACTGAAGATGTTGACCTTCACTGTCTTTCAATGAAAGAAATTTTTGTCAGACTGTGCTGGATAACTATTTGTGGAATATTAATGAGATGTCACCAGTCATATTTAGGATAGTTTTGAACAAACAGAATCCTACTCTGGAGCCTATCATCCGAAGTGATGACAAATTTGTTGAATACTACAAAGACATACAGTAGTCCACAGAACACGTGGTGGACAACCTCACTGCTCTGAGTGGTCAGGAATGCCTTCCCTGATAAAGTCTTTTTAAAAGGAATTGTTCCTACTCTTTACGTGGAGTAGAAGTTAACTAGGTGAGGGTATGAAAATGAGGCTAGGGGATCCCTGGGTGGCGCAGCGGTTTGGCGCCTGCCTTTGGCCCAGGGTGCGAGCCTGGAGACCCGGGATCGAATCCCACGTCGGGCTCCCGGTGCATGGAGCCTGCTTCTCCCTCTGCCTATGTCTCTGCCTCTCTCTCTCTCTCTCTCTGTGACTATCATAAATAAATAAAAAATTAAAAAAAAAAAAAAAAAGAAAAAGAAAATGAGGCTAAAACTTCAAATCCCTAAAGGATTTGAAGGATTTCCTTTAGGCCAATCCCTAAAGGTAGAAAGCAATTGTTGAGACACCTCAAAGAAAAACAATATGGATAAAGAGAGATGTTTGGAGGATATGGTGGTAGCAAGATGGTGGGAAGAAGTATTTTGAAATGTTAAGTTTGAAAAGTTTTCAGTGTCCAGATGATACAGGGCTTCCCAATCCATGTAACCTATTTAGATGGCATTTGAATGCTGTGGAAGCCCCCATTAGAATTTAAAGCAAAGGGAGTGATATAATCAGAGGTGTGTGTTTAAAAGTTCACAAACGCGTGTATTACTGTTAGTGTGAGAAGGAAGGCAAGAGTGGAAACAAAGTGCTAAAATAGGAAAATGATATTACAGAAATTTAGGCATAACATGGTGTGAGCCTTTAAAAGGTAGCAGCATGTGGCATGGAGAATGCAAGTTTTCGATGATTGGTAATTTAAATTGGTGGGAATAGAAGTGATTTGAAAGACCAAATGCGTGCTCTGTACAAGTGGCTGGTGCTTTTCGACTGACATGCCTCATGTTCTGGGAAGAGAGCAGACCACTGTAGTGCATTTCATAACCACAGAATAGAGAAGAGTTTGTCTTGAGGAAATAGCTTGCTCTTTAATTTGCTTTGCTTGGCCCAATCCATCCAGTTCTTTAAAAGAATAATCATAGCAATTTCTTTGCTAAGAGTTGAATGCCTAATAGCCAGATTGATGGAATGACACAGAATGCAATAAGGGGACTGATTATTTCGTGTATTGACTTCTGATTACTAGAATCATCCATTTAAATCCTAGTTCTCCTTCCCACCAACCACTGTATCATACATTTCCAAAACACAAGCCTCTCCTGGGTTCTGTGGGCAAATTAGGTTTTTCCATTGCTACCTAAGGCTCTAGAAATACTCCCAGCTGAATTTTCCTCTCTCTTTCTTTAAAATCACTATAACTCCATCTGCTTCGATGTCCCCAAGTATGGTAGAGAGTTGGCTAGAGGCTTATCAAACATTTATTCTCTTCCTATTATCTCTGTTTTCTTTTATGATTAGTCCTGTTATATACATTCCTGCATGCTGGCAGGTCATGATGACATTCCACAATATTGTCCTCTAGGAGGGTTCTCTTTTTGAGCCCTTATAACTTGCTGTAATAACAGTTATTGTATGCTATAATAATAATAATAACTATTATTATTAGTTATAATATAATATTATTATATCAGTTGTCATTATTATCACCAATATTATTATTTTACATTATTTTATAGGCTATGACCTACAATACAATATTAGAGAGGACTAGGATATCAGGATAGTTATTTCAATACCCATAAATGTAAGAAATTTTTCAAAACATAACCACTAAAAATAATGTTTTTAGGATGCCTGGGTGGATCAGTAGGTTGAGCATCCAACTCTTGGTTTTGGCTAAGGTCATGATTTGATGGATTGTGGAATCAAGCCCCCGCGTTGGGCTCTGTGCTCAGCAGGGAGTCAGCTTGAAGATTCTTCTCCCTTTGTCCATCTCCCCACTTATGCTTTCTCTCTCTCACTCTTTCTCTCTCAAATAAATAAATACATCTTTAAAAAGGAATGTTTCCTATAGGGTTATTTTTGTAGATCTTCTCACTCGGGCTAAACATTTTATTTCTAGTTTACTATGAACTTTCTGTGTGTATCTTGTAACATAAATAGGTATTACATTTTTATAATTTTTATTTTAATTCAGTGTAGTGAACATACAGTATTATATTCGATTCATCTGTACAATATGTTGAATCAGCAATTCTGTACATTACTCAGTGCTCATCATAAGTGTACTCTTAATCCTTTTCACCCATTTCACCCATCCCCACAACCCACCTTCTTTCTGGTAACCATCAGTTTTTTCTCTATAGATAGGAGTCTCTTTTTTGATTTGTCTCCTTCTTCCTTTGTTCATTTGATCTTTCTTAAATCCTACATATGAGTAAATCATATGGTATTTGTCTTTCTCTGCTTACTTAATTCACTTACCATTATACTTTATAGACCTATTCATGTTGTTGCAAATGGCAAGATTTCAAGATTTTATTCGGTTTAATGGCTGAGCATTATATATATAATTAATTATAATTATTAATATAATTAATAGTTATTATAATTAATTATAATAATATAATTAATTATATCATAATTATATTATATATAATATATTATACTATATATAATATAATGATTAATTATAATAATTAATATAATTAATTATATTATAATTATATATTATATATTATATATATGTATTCAATATTATATATATAATCCTTTATACATTATTTTATCAATGGACACTTGAGCTGCTTCCATATCTTGTCTGTTGCAAATAATGCTGAAATAAACATAGAAGTGCATATATCTTTTGGAATTAATATTTTTTTAAAGATCTTATTTATTTATTCGTGAGAGACACAGATTGAGAGAGAGGCAGAGACACAGGCAGAGGGAGAAGCAGGATCCATGCAGGGAGCCTGACATGGGACTCAATCCCGGATCTCCAGAATCACGACCCGGGCTGAAGGTGGTGCTAAACCGCTGAGCCACCCGGGCTGCCCCAATATTTTCATATTCTTTGGGTAAATACCCAGGAGTGGAATTACTGTATAATATGGTAATTTTATTTTTAGAACCTCCGTACTGTTCTCCAAAGTGATTAAAACAGTTTGTATTCCCATCAACAGTTTACGAGAGTCCCTTTTACTCCACATTCTTGCCAAAATTTGTTCTATTTTTAATTTTAGTCATTCTGACAGGTGTGAGGTGATATTTCATTGTGGTTTTAATTTACATTTTACTCATGATTAGTGATGTTGAACATCTTTTCATGTGCCTGCTAGCTATCTGTATGTCTTCTTCAGAGAAATGTCTGTTCAAGTCTTCTGCCCAATTATAATTGGAATACTTGGGTTTGTTTGTGTTGTGTGTGTGTGTGTGTGTGTGTGTGTGTGTTGGAGTTATAAAAGTTCTTTATACACTTTGGATTCTAACCTTTCTTAGATGTCATTTGCTAATATATTCTCCCATTCAGTAGATTATCCTTTAATTTTGTTGATTGTTTTAGTTAGTGTGCAGAAGCTTTTTATTTTGATGTGGTTGGAATAGTTTATTTTTGCTTTTGTTTCCCTTGCCTCAGGGGATACCTCTAGAAAAATGTTGCTATGACCAATGTCAAAGAAACTGACAGTGAAAATTGTCAGTGAAAACTGACAGTGAAAATTTTACTGCCTGTGGTCTCTTCTAGGATGTTTATGGGGTCAGGTCTCACATTTAGGTCCTTAATCCATTTCAATGTTATTCATGAGAATGGTGTAAGAAAGTGGTCCAGTTTCATTTGTTGAGATGTAGCTATCCAGTTTTCCCAACACTATTTGTTCAAGAGACTTGTCTTTACCCTATTGCATATTCTTGTCTTCTTTGTTGAAGATTAATTGATCATGTAATTGTGGGTTTGTTTTTGAGCTCTTTGTTCTGTTCTATTGATTTGTGCATTTATTTTTGTGCCAGTAACATATATTTTGATTAATACGGCTTTGTAGCATATACAAAAATATGAAACTATGGGATCCCTGGGTGGCGCAGCGGTTTGGCGCCTGCCTTTGGCCCAGGGCACGATCCGGGAGACCCTGGATCGAATCCCACGTCGGGCTCCCGGTGCATGGAGCCTGCTTCTCCCTCTGCCTGTGTCTCTGCCTCTCTCTCTCTCTGTGTGTGACTATCATGAATAAATAAAAATTAAAAAAATATAAAAAAAATAAATAAATATGATTTAAAAAAATAAAAATAAAAAAAATAAAATATGAAACTATGATACTGCCACATTTTTTTTTCTTTTTCAGGATTGCTTTGGCTATCCAGGGTCTTTTGTGTTTCCATACATACCTAAGAATTATTTGTTCTAGTTCTGTGAAAACTGTTGTCCATAAAAATATGGATAAGGATTGCATTAAATGTATAGATTACTGTGAGTAGTGTAGACATTTAACAATATTTTTTCTTCTAAACCATAAGCATGTAATATCTTTCCATTTATTTCTGTAATCTTCTATTTCTTTTATTGATGTTTTATAGTTTTCAGAGTATAGGTCATTGACCTCCTTGGTTAGTTTATTCCTAGGTTATTTCATTATTTTTGTTGCAATTGTAAACAGGATTGTTTTCTTAATTTGTTTTTCCATACTTCATTATTAGGGTACAAAAATGCAACTGATTTCTGTATATTGACTTTGTGTTTGTGACCTTACTAAATTTATCAGTTCTAGTAGCTTTTTGGTGGAGTCTTTCGAGTTCTATATTAAGTATCATGTTATCTGCAAATCGTGAAAATTGCACTTCTTCTTTACTAATTTAGATGTTTTTTTTTTTATTTATTTTTCTTGCCTGATTACCATGGCTAGGACTTCCAACAGTATGTTGAATAAAAATGGCAAGAGTGGACATTCTTGTCTTCTCCTGATCTTAGGGGAAAAGCTCTCAGTTTTCAGAGCCAAATGTTATGAGGATTTATCATCCCTATGCCAGTTCCCTGTGCCTGGGATGCTTGGTGGAAGGGTGTGTTTTTCTTCTGGGTGCTTAGGCATCCCCCCCTCCAGTCTACAGGTCCTTTTAGATACTGATCCCATCTGCCCTTTCTGCCCTCTTCCATGTGGCCTCTTCTCTATATTTAGCTATGAAGACTCTGTTCTGCTAGTCCTTGAGTTATTTTCTGTGTTATTTACACCAAAATGATATGCTTGTTAACTGTATCCTTGGTACTAAGTGGGCTTAGGGTCTTCCTACTCTGTCATCTTTTCTGAAAATCCTCCAAATAGATACTACATTTTATAAAATCTTTCTTCCTTCATGTTTTAGGATTATCATATTTTCTCCCTTTGTACACTATTAATGTTATAAATTACTCTGTTGAATTTTAACAATTACACCAACCATTCTTACCAGGTATACATTAAATATGGTTGTAATGTATTAGGCTTTTCAAATATTACATAATTTGTTTTGCTTAACATTTGTTTCAGATGTTTTTACCAATATTTATAAGACATTGTTTATTGAATTACTATTATTATTATTGATATTTCAATTTTGGAATCAGGTTATGTTGACTTAATACAAAATAACTTAGATGATATCTCTCATTTTCTTTTATCCCCCAAGATTCTGCATAATCTTGAAGCTATTTCTCCTGAAATATTTGGAATACTCAATGATGAAATGATTTGAGTCTGTAGTTTTCTATGTCAGAAGTATTTTTATTGCTTTTAATTTACAAATACTCACATACTTTATATCCTGTGGCAGTTAATGTATTTTGCTATCTAAATTTTCAAGTGTAAATATTTAAATTTCCTTATAATGCCCTATTATTTTTATCGCCTGTAAGATCTGTAATAATATTGCAATTCTCAATCTTTATATTGGTTATTTATGCATAGATCTCTCCCCTCCCTCCTCTCTGGGCTTAACATTTTCATAATCTTTACATCAACTTTATCTTTTGTTTCATTGATCTTCTGACATATTCATTTTATATTTCCTTAATTTTCATTCATTATATTTTTTTAATTTTTTATTATATTTTTAAAGATTTTATTTATTTATTCATGAGAGAGAGACAGAGAGAGAGAGGCAGAGACACAGGCAGAAGGAGAAGCAGGATCCATCCAGGGAGCCCATGTGGGACTCCATCCAGGGTCTCCAGGATCACACCCTGGGCTGAAGGTGGCACTAAACTGCTGAGCTACCAGGGCTGCCCAATTTGCATTCATTTTAAAAATAACTTAATCCTTTCATATTTGGGGGATTTGTTTTCAATTTATTTCCTTATTTTGTAGCCGATATGCTTAAATCAGTGATTAATGGCCTTTTTCCTTTTCTATAATAATATAAGATTATAGATTTTCTCTAGGCATGCTTTTTGCCATATTTTTAATGTCTACTATGTTCTTTCATTCTTAATAATCATTCTTTAATATGTTCTTTCAATAAAATGTATCTTAAGCTATTCTTTTGCCTCTAGGTTACTTTTAATATATTGCTAATTTTCCTATTTGGGGTTTTGCTGACTTTCTTTTAAAATTAATTTCTAGGTAGATTTCATTCTGCTTAAAAACTAACTTTATATGACTCAGTTCTTTAAAATATATTGAGATTTATACTATGCCAGATAACTGGTTAACTGTAGTAAGTATTGCCTAAGGTTATGAAAATCTTGTTCAATCTGTGTTCATTGGGTGTAGTGTACTTTAAATGTAATTTAGAGCAAATTACTGAAAGTTTTTCTAATCTTCTGTGATCTTTCTGTTGTTTTTCTGCTTGTCTATCACTTATTGAGATAAACGATTTCTTTTTAAAAATTTATTTATGTATTTTAGAGAGAGAGTGTGCAAGCAGGTGGAGGGGCAGAGGGAGAATCCTGAAGCAGACTACCTGCTGAGCACAGTGTCCAATGTGGGGCTCCATTCTAGGACTCTGAGTTCATGACCTGAGCCAAAATTAACAATCAGATGCTTAACCAACTGAGCCACCCAGGCATCCCTGAGATATATGGTTTTTTGTATAATCCATTATGAATGAGGATGTGTTAATTCTCCTTTTAAAAATTATATATATGTATATATAACTATATGTAATTATATATATATGCTATACAAAATATTCTTTATTTCTAGTAATGCCCTTGCCATGTTTACTTTGTCTCATGTTAAATAACTGTGACAGCTTTCATGTGTTTTGTGTTTCCATGGTATATTTTTTCTTTTCTTTTTTTCTTTTTTTCTTTCTTTTTGTTTCTTTCTTTCTCTTTCTTTCTTTCTTTCTTTCTTTCTTTCTTTCTTTCTTTCTTCTTCTTTCTTTCTTCTTTCTTCTTTCTCTTTCTTCTTTCTACCTTTTTTGCTTACTCATACTGAAAGTATTTACTCTAAGTGCAAAATATAATTGCTTTAATTTATTTTTATATATATTCTGACAATCTTTGTCTCTTTTTTATTACCTAATACCACTTTTATAAGAGTTTACATGATAAATCCCAGAAAAATTTATAAACAGTTAGATTTCTTTCTGAAAGATAATATTTATTGAATCCATTCTATTTCATTTTTGCTTCATCATCAGGGAATCCAAGGTAAAAGTTTTTGTCAGGGTCACCAGTGACCTCCATGTTGCTCAATCCAATAGTCACTTCTCAGTTTTCAATTTAACCCATCAGATTCACTGAGCATGGATGATTATTCTCTTCTTAAAATTATTTCTTCATTTGGTTCCTAGGACCCTTTACCCTCTTGATTTTCCTTCCATCTCACTGAACATTCTGTCTTTGTTGATTGCTCCTAATCTCCCCAAACATAGGAGGATCATGGGGTCCAGTCTTTTGTCATGTTTTCATCTCTGTCACACTACCTCCATTGACAATCTCATTGAGCCTCGTGACTTTAAATACCATCTCCCTGAAGGTGATGCCCAAATTTGTATCTCTAGACCAGAACTTTCTGAAATTTGGTCCCATGTGTCCAACTGCTAACTTGACATCTCTTCTTAAACACTTGTATTAGTTACTTCAGGCTTCTATACAAGATACCACAATATGGATGGCTTAAACAATAGTCTTTTTTGTGTTGTTTTTTTTTTTTTCATAATTCTGGAGGCTGGAAGTCCAAGATCAAAGTGACAGCAGGGTTGGTTTCTGTGAAACCTCTCCCCCTGGCTTGTAGACAGTAACTTTTTTTTTTTTTTTCTGTATCCTCCATGGACTTTCCTTTGCGAGTGTGTGGAGAGAAAGATCTCTGGGTGTTCATTCCTCTTATTTTTTTTTTTATGAGGTTTAATTGCTATATATCATTATATTAGTTTCAGCTCTACAATATAATTATTTGATATATAGGCATAAATTCCAAAATGTTTACACAGTAAATCTAGTTAATATCCATCATCACACATTGTTACATTTTTTTGTTGAGAAAATTTATTTATTTATTTACTTACTTATTATGAATATACAATACACTATCATTAGCTGTAGTCATCATGCTATTCATTACACATTTAGGGTACATTTATTTTATAACTGGAAATTTGTATTTTTTGAACTACTTTCCCATTTTACCCAACCCCACCTTCTATCTTTGGCAACTTCCAATCTCTTCTCTATACTAACAAGTTGATTTTTTTTTTTTTTTTTTTGGCTTCCACATTTAACTGAGATTAATCTTTGTCTTTTAATTGGAGTAGTCTGTTTACATTAATTATAAACAAATATATATTAACCAAGTTCACATTCTTAATTTATTTTTAAGTTTTATTTATTTAAGTAATCTCTACACAGTGTGGGGTGGAACCCATGACCTTGATATCAAAAGTCAC
Organism: Canis aureus; assembly: GCF_053574225.1. Taxonomy (NCBI): domain Eukaryota; kingdom Metazoa; phylum Chordata; class Mammalia; order Carnivora; family Canidae; genus Canis; species Canis aureus. The sequence continues at coordinate 19,339,251 of NC_135648.1, forward strand.
ATGCTATTCTGACTGAGCCAGCCAGGCACTCGACATTCTTAGTTTTGTTTTCTTAATTGCTACACTTTTTTTTTTTTTTAAAGATTGTATTTATTTATTCATGAGAAACACAGAGAGAGAGGCAGAGGTATAGACAGAGGAAGAAGCAGGCTCCCTCTGGAAAGTCTGATATGGGACTCAATCCCAGGACCCCAGGATCATGACCTGAGCCAAAGACAAATGCTCAACAATTGAGCCACACAAGTGCCCTACTACACTTATTTTTTATTTTCTGTTTTCCATTTCCAGTTTTTATCACTCCTCTATTTATTTCTATGTTCTGTTTCCTTTTTTTAATCTTATATTGTTTCAATTAATTAAGATATGTGCAAATATATATATTTTTTGCATTATTTTTTTTCTCTGTTAACTCGAAGTTTTATTTTCAGGAAGCACTACAGAATGATACTATTTCTGAAAAGCTGTTTGGCTTTTTCTCCCTCCTTTTGTTTCTATCCCTTTCTCTTTTTTTTCTATACTTTTATATATCTAAACTCATATATGATTATTATTTATCATGGCTTACATAGACCTAATGTTTTTTTCTTTATTTTTTTACATGACAATTTAGTTTTTTCCCACCTATACTCTGGTTTAGTAAATATTTGTTTAGTGTGTCTCAACTGATGTTATATCAATCTACTGGGTTTTTAACTTTAATTATTATATTTGATTCTTTCTTATGACTTCCATATTTCTTCTCAAGTTCTCAATTTTATTCTCTACTTTCATGAACAATTTGATCACAATTATTTTAAATACTAAATACATTCAAATATCTAAATTTTATATGGGTTTGTATTGTCTATTTTTCTATTTTGACCTATTCATGCTTTTTAGAACTGATTATTATTTACTTTTTTATTTAATATACTTGATACACAATGTTACATTAATTTCAAGTATACAGCATAATAATTCATCAGGTCTATGCTAATCTCAAAGTGTAGATACCATCTGTCACCATATAATATCATTGACATACGTATATCCTATGCTGTACCTATATCTTGGCTATTGGAAATAATGCTGAAGTAACATAGGAATGCATACATCTTTTTGAATCAATGGTTTCATTTTCTTTGGTAAATACCCAATAGTGGAATTACTGGATCATATAATATTGCTATTTTTAATTTTTTGAGGAATTTCTATACTGTCTTCCACAGTGGCTGCACCAATTTACATTCCCATCAATAGTGTGCAAGTGTTCCTTTTGTTCCGTATCCTCATCAAGATTTGTTCTTTCTTATCTTTTTGGTTCAAGCCATTCTAACAGGTGTAAAGTCCCATCTCATAGTGGTTTGATTTGCTTTTTCCTGATGATTAGTGATGTTGAGCACTTTTTCATTTCTATTTGTCATCTGTGTATCTTCTTTGAAAAAAATATCTATTCAGGTCCTTTGCTCATTTTTAAATGGATTATAGGTTTCTTGTGTGTGTGTGTGTGATGAGTCATATAAGTTCTTTATATATTTTGGATATTAACCCCTTATTGAATATGTTGTTTGTGAAAATTTTCTCCATTCAGTAGGTTAACATTTTGTTAAAAATCCAATTGTTTTTGCCTAAGCATATGGGGAGAAATATGACTGATATAATACAAAAAATCTTTAGAGGTTATCTTAATTACTGGATAAGTTTATCTCCTACAAGTTTAGATTTTTTTTCTGATTTTAGCAAACAACTAGAGTAGAGGTATGCCTTGTCAAATAGCAGAGTGAGTTTATTCATTGATTTTAGTTTTAGGGTAACAGTCTATTTTTCTTTCAATCTTATTTCAAAGATTGTAGCCTTTTAAAGGTCTATTCCTGCAACGTTTACAAGATTCCTGATTCCCTGGTAGGTCATTAACTCTATTTTTGAAGTCCTCATAGATGTATAGAAATGTTATAAACTTTGTTCAGCTTCTTAGACTCTCTTTAGTCGGAATTAGTAAATATTTCGATGATAAAATGAAACTAAATATTTTCTTTATCTCAGTGTCTTTCTTTTCTTTTCAGGATCTTGGTCCCCGAAATAGTTGTTCAGTGGGTAATTCGCTGATAACTTCAAATAACAGTGTTCTAACTTTTTCTAGTTTTTCTAGCTTTATTCGTGTGTGGGCTGGTCAGTTGCAATGTTATCCGCTATAGGCAGAATTCAATAATTTCTGTATTGCTATTGCTGTTATATATATTCTAAATCATTATCTTACAGATGCCTTTATTATTGAAGCCATAGAACTTATTTTTTTATTTTTTCAAATTCCAGTTAACATACAGTCTAATATTAGTTTCAGGTGTACAATATAATGATTCAACACTTCCATACAATACCCAATGCTCATCACAAGTGCTCTCCTTAAAAATCATCACCTGTTTTACCCATCCTCTCATCCTTCAGTTTGTTCTTTATAGTTAAGAGTCTGTTTCTTGGTTTGCCATTCTCTCTCTCTATCTCCCTCTCTCTCCCTCTCTCTCTTTCCCTTTGCTTGTTTGTTTTGTTTCTCAAATTCCACATATAAGTGAGATGATATGGTATTTGTCTGTTTCTGACTAACTTATTTCCTCAGCATTATACTGTCTAGCTCCATCCATGTTGCTGCACATGGCAAGATTTCATTCTTCTTATGGCTGAGTGATATTCTATCAAGTCTCTATTTCTATCTGTCTATCTATCTTCTTTATCTATTCATCAGCCAATGGACACTTGCCCTATTTACATAATTTGGCTTTTTTAGATAATGCTGCTATAAACATCAGGGTGAATGTCTCCATGACATATGAATTAGCGTTTTTGTATGCATTCTTTGGGTAAATACCTAGTAGTGCAATTGCTGGATCATAGGATAGTTCTGTTTTTAACCTTTTGAGGAACCTGCATACTTTTCTCCAGAGTAACTGCACCAGTTTGCATTCCCAACAACAGTGTAAGAAAGTTCCCCTTTGCCCACATCCTCACCAAAATTATTTTCTTTTAGTTGTAAATTTAAATTCATTTTACTTTATTGGCAAGGTATGGATATTATTTATACCTCACAATTTTTGTTTTGTTTATTTCTAGCTTTCTTGATTTGTACTTGCTTTTTTCTCTTCATCCTGTATACACAATAAGTGACTTAATTTTTTTAACCTAATCATCTGGAATGTATTCAACAATGCTTTGTTTTGGTTTGTTTTGCTTTAATTCACATTTAATGATAGTATATTTGTTAATTGAAATTGATTAGCTGTGCCAAGAAAGAAGTGCAAATAGATTGACAAAATAAAAGATTGTAAATATTCTTAAATATTTTCTATTATTTTCCTTTAATAATTTGGAAATCATATTTTCTATATTTATTTCAAATAGTAGATTTATAATTTATTATGCCTGTACTTATATAATTTTTTATTGTGAAGAGAAGACATATATTGATAATCACTCGTGTATTTTGAAACATATAAATTCTCATTTCTATGTCCATCCAAAATTCTGTATTTATTGGCAATATGTGAGGCCCCATAACAAGATTTTTAATGTTAAATTTTTCTTTTTGGTTTCACATATGTTTATTTAAAAATTATCTATAGCTCTTCTCTTTTATCTCCACATTTTTTTTTTTTTTTTTTTTTTTTTATGATAGTCACACACACAGAGAGAGAGAGAGGCAGAGACATAGGTAGAGGGAGAAGCAGGCTCCATGCACTGGGAGCCTGACGTGAGATTCGATCCCGGGTCTCCAGGATTGCGCCCTGGGCCAAAGGCAGGCGCTAAACCCCTGCGCCACCCAGGGATCCCTCTTTTTTTTTTTTTTTTTTTTGAAGATTTTTATTTATTTATTCATGAGAGACACAGAGAGAGAGGCAGAGACATAGGCAGAGAGAGAAGCAAGGTCCCTGCAGGGAGCCGAATTTGGGACTAGATCCTGGGACTCCACAATAACGCCTTGGGCTGAAGGCTCAGCTCAACCGCTGAGCCACCCAGATATTCCTTATCTCCACATTATTGACATGTATTCAAATAGAATACAATGTTTACTTCCTTTCAATGCCTATTATATTTCCTCTTATACATAATTTTCCACTCAATAGTTCTTTACTGCTGCCTAGTCTTATAAATTAATAGATCAATTTTTAAATCATATTCCCCTCTGGAAATGTCCATAGGTGTTTTATTTCCTAAATATTTGCACCTATGATCAGATATTTGTGTTGTTTCACAGATGACTGCTTTGTGGCTGAGTTGAAAAGCTGTACATCGCAATTTAAAAAATGTATTTATTTGTTTGTTTATTTATTTGTTTGTTTATTCATGAGAGACACAGAGAGATAGAGGCAGAGACATAGGCAGTGGGAGAAGCAAGCTCCCCCTGGGGACCCTGATGCAGGACTTGATCCCAAGACCCTAGAATCATGATCTGAGCCAAGAGCAGACGCTCAACTACTGAGCCACCCAGGTGTCCACACTGTTTTTTTCTAATTATTCTATACAATTATTTTCTAGTGTTTAATATTTGGAGGTGATTAATGAAAATTTTCACTTTTTAAAGATTTATTTATTAGAGAGAGAGAGAGAGAGAGAGAGCTGAGGCAGAGGCAAAGGGAGAGGAAAAGATTCTCCAGCAGGCTCCTGTCTTGATTTCATGACCCTGAGATCATGACCTGAGCCAAAGCCAAGAGTCAGAAGCTTATCTGACCAACCTATCTGACTGAAAGAGTTTCAGTTTTTTTAAAAAAAATTCTTCAGTAATTCTTTTAACACACATGGATGCTTGGATGATTTTGTGCTATTTTAATTTCAACATGTTTAATCTCTAATAAGGAGTATTCCTTTTGTCAGATGTAAATGTGAAAATTATAGCAATTAATTTTGATAGCTATTCTCTTGGGAGTAAGATGCACCCTTTGTTTTTACAGGCATCTTCTGTAAATATATTTGAAGTAATAAGAGGCCTAGCTAAAGGAATTTAAGAAACAGAGCTTAATGATAAAAAATATTTCTTTAATGGTAAAAGTTATCTCTTAACACAACACAATGGGAATCTGAGACATTCTCTCTCTCCTTCATGGTGAATTCCTACTTCTATGAAGTTTGATCTTGTAAGAGGACAACTTCTATCTTTAATTGTTGTTATTGTTAGTAGTTCTTAAAGCCCATTAATACCAAAGTCTTTCTTAAATGAATTCTGTAGCCAGTCTTAGCCTTTATGCAGATAAGCCTCCGACTGCTTTGCTGAACTATTTCAAAATCCTAAAGGAACAATCTTCTCATATCATGTTCCCAAAGTCACTTATTCTGCTAAAGTCCCGTATATTATGTAATTTAGTAGACATAAAATGTTATAAGGTGTAAGGTACTTTTGAATAAATGTATACTGCTGTGTGTTTATGTGCATTGTTTTTCAGTGGTAGACATTAAACTTTATTTTATTTTTTATTAATATTACTTTTTTTTGAGAAAGAGGGAGGGAGACACTAGGGGGAGGGGCAGAGGGAGAGAAACAATCTTAAACGGACTCCACATCCAGCACTGAGCCCAATCCAGCACCCAATCTCACAACCCTGAGGTCATCACCTGAGCCGAAATTAAGAGTCAGATGCTTATCTGACTAAGCCATACAGGTGCCTCTTAAATTTTACTTTTAAAACACATCTGTATTCTCTACTTTTCTATAGTACTTATTTCTTATTAGACTTATATGTGGCCTGGGTGGGATCGTTGTGGTAAGATAAGCTCTAAGGTTGGGCCAAGTTATCCCCACCTATTGGCACACTTGTTAATCCCTCCTTCCCTCAGTGTTGGCTAATCTTGTGGATTCACCTCTAACAAATAAAATATGGAAGAATATATGGGACATGATACAGAAGTTGTTATAAAAAGACTGTGGCTTCTGTCTTTGGTGTTCTCTCTTCTTTGCCTCACATTTTCCTGGGAAGCCATTAGCTGCACCATTAAGGAGCCTCACGGTGGCTCATGATGAGAAATGAAGGCCTGCTAATAACTACATGAATATGGACAGGGATGCAAAATCTCATTCTTAGTCAAAGTGCAGAAACACACACACACACACACACACACACACACACACAGACATACACACAGACATATACACAGACACATACACACAGCTCTGGTTTACAGCTTGCTTGCAACCTCATGAGAAACCTTAAACTAGTCACATACAGCTAAACTGTGTCTGGTTTCCTGTACCACAGAACCTGTGGGCTAAAAAAAAAAAAAAAAAAAATACTTGGTTGCTTTGACTTGCTAAATTTTGAAATAACTTGTTTCACAATGGTAGATAACTAATATAGTGTTTTTCCTATTTATATTATTTCCTCTTCAACTAAGTTAATAGCCAGAGTCCCACATATTAAGGTGGGGAACATAGTAGAATAAACCAATTATTCATTTAATCATTATTAAAAGATTCTGCAGGTAGAAATTCTGTTTTTTTCTTCAAATACACAATTTTGGAATGAGCTCCACAAAAGAATAAAAATCAAAGGGATTCCTGTGTAGCCAAAGTAAGTGTCCATATTAATCATGTCAGGAGATCATGTCCTACATCATTCTCACACCAACCTGAATTCTGGCCAGTTCATTGAATTGACTATTATTGATTTTCTTTTGTTCTTTTTACCATTTTAAATCATTACATGTTATTTTCGCTGTTGTTGTTGTTGTTATTCTATTTTATAGAAATTCACCAGGAACTAGGTTTTATTTACATTTACATGTGACTGAAAACTAAATTTGGGTCAGTTACAGTAATCAGGATTTTCTAAATTGAATTTTTAAAAATAATAATTACTATAATGATATATTTCAGGATAATAGTTTCTTTTATGTCAATAATTAAAGTAAAAAGTTTTAACTCATGTATATTTTACTAATCATTTTTGAGTATTGAGTACATAGACAGTGGCTAAATCAATCTCTTTTGGAAGCTACACTAACATTTTGAAGGCATGAGGAGGAAGACCATGCAATGCCAAAGCTAAAGAAATACTAACAGTAATTTAGGATGATTCTGTGTTTTCAAATATATTTTCGCAAATATTTCTCTATCCTAACTTGCCCTTGACAAACAGATTTCTTTTTTAAAGTATTAACACTGTTTCTTTAAAACAGCCTGGAAGGCTATTGTGATAACAGCTTTGAAAAATGTCATAAAATCGTAAAATGTGGTGTCAGGTAGGAAGCTCCTGAATCCAAAAGGTCAGGATTCTAAAAACTACTAGAAACTATGGTGATACATGTTGTTATCTTCAGTGAAAATAATTTTTGCAGCTTTTTATCTTAGATTAATTTAAAAATACTTACATAGGTTATTTTTTTATTTCATTTTAACTGTAGCAAGTTAAATATATATATTTTAATTTCTAGGACAAATTTCAGCACCAGAGAAGTTCTTAAATCTTGGTAAAAATCATGGTATTGTGTCTTATCTACTTGCAGGTAACTATCATGTATTAGACTAATATTTTCACATATACAGCAAAACATAACAAATGTGAATATAAAATATTTCCAAGGATCCCTTTCCTCAGTACCTATTAAAGATTTTCTGGTCAATAATGAACTGAGTATGGTAGCTTATACAAAGTGACCAGCATACTCAGTTCTAGGCAGAGTGGTACAAATTGTTAAAAGAAAGAAATTAGATATTCATCACGTAAATATTTTCTTTTCTTGCTACTCAAGTTGATAATTGGAATTTTGGTATTGTTTACCAAACTCTTTGGTAAATGTTTTAAACTGTAAAAGTGAAGTTAACCTAGTGTCAGTTCATTGATAAAGTATTCTGATAACATGGTAAAAATATTGTGGAATTAGTGCTGAAAGGGGCCTAAGAAAGTCTGAGTATTTCACAAGTGGATTCATTTCCTAATTGATTAAATATTATTTAAGATAGTGTTTAGGTTAACATGCTAGTGCTATCGTAAGAAAGTACCATAGATTGGTTGGTTTAAACAAAGATTTATTGTCTCAAAGTTCTAGAGGCTAAAAATTCTGGAAAAAAAAAATGGAAGCTGGAAGCTGTGGGGGAGGATCTGTTCCAGGCCCCTCCCCAGCTCCTCGTGATCACTGGCAATCTTTGGCTTTCCATGGCTTTTGCTACATTGCCCCAGTTTTTGCTTTTATCTTCACATGACATTCGTGTGTGTGTGTGTGTGTGTGTGTGTGTGTGTGTATGTGTGCCTTTGACCAAACTTCCCCTTTTCACAAGGACACCAATCCTATTAGATTAGGGGCCCATCCTATTCTAGGATGACCTCATATTAACGAAGTACATTTGACATAACCTCATTTCCCAAAGATGGGTGTATTCTAAGGGACTTGGGATTATGATATCAACATATGAAATTGGGGTTGTAGAATTCAACCTAAAATAGCATTCCCCTTGCTCTCAACCCCTACCCCTAAATAAATGAAAGAAAAGACACAGTCACCACCTAAGAGTTTGTAGGTTATTAATGGACAATAGGGTGGTGAAGCAGCTGCACAGGAGGACACTTAGGTGCCGAATCCTGTCCTTTTTTTTTTTTTTTTTAAATCTTGGAGACTGAGTATCTTTGTTCTTATTTTCTCTTCAAAGATTCCAGCCTCCCCACTCTTTACTTTTGAGTAATTCTCCTCCAGCTTCACCAAATTCTGATATTAGTTTTGAAAGTTAAAGAAAAGGAATAAACAAAAATAACCATAAACAATAAAATAAAAACAAATTATTCAAGTTCTTATGAAGTCCTTCTGTATTTTACTTTTCTGAATAGCAATTAATTTCACTGAACCTTACTACACAGAGCCTTTATTAAATTGCATTACCTTTTTTTTTTATTTTGGTCTAGGTAGAGGTTAGGAAATATAAAATACTGATCTAGTGCTGTCCTATGAGACAGCAGAATATGGTGGAAGTGTAGAGTAATACATATGTTAAGGACTGAATATTTATGTCCACCCAAATTTGTGTATTGTAGCCCCGACCCCCAAAGTGATGTATCAGGAGATGAGACATTGGGAAATAATTAGGTCTAGATGAGCTCATGAGAGTCAAATCCTCATGATGGGGTCAGTAACATTATAAGAGGAGAAAGAGACACCAGAGCTTCCTTTTCTGCTGTGTGAGGATACAATGAGATGTCAGCCATCTGCAAGTCAGAAAAAGTACTTTCACCAGAACTCAAACTTTGTTGGGACCCTTGATCTCAGACTTCCTAGTCTCTATAACTGGGAGAACTAAATTTCTGTTGCTCAAGCCACACAGTTTGTGGTATTTTTATTATAGCAGCTAAAAGCCTAATCTTCAAATATAAGCCTATCACATAAGTGCTTAATCTCCCAGAATGTTGCTGAGAGATCTCTTAATGTTCACCACACATAACTTATTTGTAAAGGGTATCCAATAGAACAAAATAGAAGAAGAAGCTTAATTGAGCTGAAGAGCTGTTGTTGACTTTAAATTATTATGCTGAAAATAATGACATTAGGACACAGCACAGAAAGTATTTTGTTCAAAGGCAGACACCTGGGTTTGTGAAACTGTAGTCATTGTCTCATGAAATCTTGTTCAGTGAACTACAGTAATGTCTCATTTAATGCCTTAAAATAAGAGTATGATTACTTTTGTCATTTTTAAAATTACAAAATAGATGAATTATTTTTCTAGTTCTGATGGAAGAAGCATAATGATGCTGCATTAGCAAATGGAAACCCAATTAACCAAATACATGTAACATCTGAATAATTACTTCTAATATTAAAATAATTATTACGTAATTACACAGCTTCCAATGGACTAAACTACATTTTATGAAGCCCATCAATAAGCAAATGTCATAGCATCTTATGGCGTGTGAATAAAGCCCTGTAACACTTTCATTTTATTTATGGACCACTATATGTTAGTATTTTATTTCAACTGCATCCATCACAGTTTATAGAACTAGCTTTTGGTGTCAACAGATGAAATGTCTAATGAGTTATGATCAGAAAAAGGAATACAGATGTACTGTATGTCAAATTCTCTTTTCCTCATTAGTATAGCAGCTGTTTGGCTGACAGTTTGAATGATGTTTTAGTGTTTATTCTAGATTGCTTTTATAATTTATGGAAGTTTTGGTTGGAATTTCCCTTATGCTTCTTTCATTTATTTTTCAAAGAAGTAAGATAAAATAAGCTTAGGTGAACTACCTGTTATATTAGCGAAGCATGATTATATACACATTGACCAAATAACCAATAGTATAAATTATATCATATAGATGCATCTACAAAAAAATGAAAGACAAATTATATTTCGACATTTAAATGTATTATGATTTGTAAAACCTATATAAAAATCTATGCAACACTTTAAAGAGGACCTATACATTTTACTATTTTAAGAAATATATCTCAAGCATATTCGTGGATGGAAGGCTTCGATTCTCCCTTAATACACTTACATAAATTAACATAATTCAAATAAAATAATAGAAAGAACATACTACAGAATAATTTGTCCCAATATATTATTAAACTGCAATACAAAATATCTGTTACTGGTGCAGAACTGGGCATACATATTATGAAATGATTGACAGAGAGGTGTTGTAAGTGAAACTGAATGACAGCTAGATAATTTGTTTGTCTAATCAAATGAAAATTGACATAGTTTGGGGATGAAAGAAATGTAATTTATAAATTGATTAAACAAGTTGAATGGGGAAGGATATAATAAAGAACATGGACTGGGTATATAACTCCATTACAGAAAAAATAGTTTTAAAAACCCAAACAAAGAACCTCTCTGCATATGTCAGGATTACACGCCAAGCTCAAACACATGACTGGTAGGATTTTCATGAGAAACATTTTAATTATAAATACATTTGAGAATCAGACTTCGTTCTTAAAAATAATAATAGTAATTCTTGAATTTATGCTTTCTGAATATTTATCTAACAACAGGCAAAGATAAGTAGTATCTTGGTAACTTGTTTGAATCTTAGTGAAAAAAGTCTTAGTACCTCTGTTATTTGTTCAACAGACAAAAGGAATTTCTATGTGGATAAATAAATATCTATAAGTGACCTCCTTTTATGAAGTATTATGATAGTGTTTTTTTTTTTTTTTTAAGATTTTATTTATTTTATTTGAGAGAGAAAAAGAGCACCAGTGTGGGGGAGCAGAGTTAAAGGGACAAGCAGACTCCTGGCCCAGCAGGGAATCTAAGACCTGGCTCCAGGTAGGGCTCATCCCAGGGTCCCAGGATCATGACCTGAGCCAAAGTCAGACGCATAACTGACCTAGCTACCCAGGCTCCCCTCTGATAGTGTTTTTAAAAAATTCTTCAACTTTGTACATGTTACCCTTTTAATATTAAGATCACTTGGGCTATTAATAGTTTTATAAATTATAATATTCTAATTTTATTTACTATAGTTTATACATTAGAAACATATACATTTTTATGTACTAATAGTTAAATATTAACCCATTTTAATTCATTCCAGGAAAAGGTGAATCAGTGTTGAACAAATGTGACAAATTGTTAGTTTTTAATTTCAGATTCTGTCTTTGCTGCAATTAAGTTCCTTTCCCAATTGCTTCATTCAGGTGAGTCACTGCATTTTCACACAATTTATTAATAAACACAAATTTAAACAAAGCCTGAAGCTTATATTAACCTAAAAATACTAACTCTGGAGACTTTCCTTTGTTTTATAAAATGACCTATATTGCATCATTTAATTTTTTCTTAAATTCAAGCCTTTCTAGTAACTTTCCTTATAATGACCTGTAGGCAAATTAAACTTCTAAATGTATTGGGTTTTCTTTTGAAAGAAGTAACCTGTAACAGTTTGAAAAAAAAAAATTAGGAAAATGCAAAGAAATACAGAGAAAGATTATAGAATATAGTACTATTATCAATTTGATTTATTATCTCTGTTTAGTTTTTAATTTGTATATGACTGTAGAGATCAAGGTGTTTACTGATTTCTTAGTATTAAAACACTCTTATGCTTTCATCTTATTTTTATTTGTATGTTTGTTGTGCCCAAGATTGCGAATACGAGAAACCACCAAGGAGCCGACACCAATGCAAACACACGAGGGTTTATTCACAAGCTCGAGCTTGGGTCCAAGTGTACCCGACACAGCAGAGCAGGGACTTGGACTTGGAGGTGGGTTTCAGCTTAGTTCTAAGGACTGGTCTCGGGGATCTCCAGAAGGGCTGGAGCAATTCCTCAAGTTCTGTTTACATTTTGATATGGGGCCTTCAGGGGCATTGAGCTCTGTTCTCATTCTAATAGGGGCTTCCTGCCCATAGCTTGGGCTCTGTTTTTATTCTAATATGGGGCTTTCTAGGATGTTAAGCAATAAACTGTTTTCTTCCTGTAACTGAAGTAAGGTAAAGTTCAGCTCTTATTCGCAGGGGCCTGGGATGGCTGCACTCGTGATAACGCTGAACTTAAAGTGGAATGGCCTTAATTTTCTCGGCCTCCACATGTTAAAGATTTTTCCTTTATCATTAACACATAGTTTAAAAGAGTCTATACATAATCCAGAATAGGTGTCTACATTATATATACACCTCATTTGCCAAGATTCCTTTAATTACCTTGCCATTGTCAAGCCCATGAATTATATCCTATATTTTCTATAAAGTGAGAGGGATGAAGGTTCCAATCTCAGATATCTGGCTGGGCAGAGATGCTCATTTCCTTTCTTTTGCAAATATAGTATCTTGATTTAAAAACAAACAGGCAAACAAAGAGAATAATAGGAATTATGGAACCTGAGCTAGGTTGCAATGACTGCTCCATTGGGGTGTATGTCTTCAGGTGACATAATTTGTATTTAAGTCTAGGCCTTGTTTTGAAACTGTAATTTAATTTGCAGGCTCTGGTATGCAGAGTATTAAAATGTATTCACAAAATACATGTATAATTACCCATTTAAATAAAAAAATAAATGGATGATAAAGAAATGTAGCAGGGGCACCTGGGTGGCTCAGTTAAGCAGGTTAAGCATCATGATCATGATCCCAACGTCCTGGGATGGAGCCCCGCATCTGGCTCCCTGCTCCTCGGGGAGCCTGCTTCTCCCTCTCCCTCTGTCTTCTGTTTTCCCTGATTGTGCTCTCTTTCTCTCTCTCTCGTCAAATAATTAAATAAAAATCTTTTTTAAAAAGTAACAAGAGAAAAGTAAGGTATTTTAGAGACACTGAGAAATGTTCTAGTGAAGAATAATTTTCATATTATTATATTAATTCATTCTGTTTATATCAGCAATATGATTTTAATAAACCAGGTACAAAATCCAAAGTTTGTGTACTATAATACTTTAAATGTACTAAATAACATTTACTTTTAAAAAGTCTCAGTTGTGCTTTTTTTGGATTGTCATATTTTTAGATTTAATTTTCTATTTTTCAATATGAAACTTTATGAACAAAACTATGGAAAAGAGCAAGTGTAATAGAGGTAGAAAAAAAAAATAAATGTCACATGAAAGTACATTGCCTATATTAAAACTATAGGGTCCGAGGGAAAATATTATGTATTGTAAATATTTTGAAAGTAACATACCATCCAAATACACTACATTATAATATGCTAATTATTTCCTGGGTTAACACATTATTTCTGAGTATCCTTGACAACTCTCTTTTTCTTAAAGATGTATCTGAAAAATATGCTGTGTTTTTAACATAAAATATGTTACCAGTTGATACTCCCTTAAAATTTCATATTTCTACCTTCCATTAATTTCATTTTACTCTTTGTGTATGTTTACTGTTCTTAGAGCTATGAAAAATCAGAAATATTAATAGGTACCTCTCAATTTTTCCCAAGATAATTTATCACTGATAATTTTGCTACTCTCGGAATCTTTCTAGAGAATTTACCAGTAACCAAATAGCAGCAGAAAAAGTTGCCTTCCTAAATTAAATAAAGTAAAACAAAAAGCAAAATGTCCTAAGAATCTACTAGCAGCCATAGACCAAATTTGGTCCCTCTCTTCTGGTCCTTATGATCACCATCTATAATTCCTTCTTCACTTATTACTTAGCCATTTACCTTTTCTATAACCATATTCAAAAAGACTAGATTTTTTGGAATATATATAACTATGAATTATTGCGAACTCGGGGAACATAAGAACAAGAATTTTGACCAACAGTGTATTGTTAATTCAGTCACAATAGTGAACATACTGTTCCATAATACATGCATGTTTTAATAATTACGGGTTTTTTTTATAATATACTTTATGGAGTACTGACAAAATTCCCTACCTCATTACTCATGCAGAGATCTAAAATACCAAGCAAGTTATGCCGATGTACAGCAGTGCCAATGTTAATGTCTGTAGTTAATAGAAATATTATTTTGCTTGTATGTAAATCTTTAAGTGGAAAGTTTGCATTAAGAAAATGGAAATCTTCAGGAACCACAGTTATATAATGAATTTCTTGCATCAGCAATGCCTGATACTTTTTTTCTTAGGATGATCCATGCTTGAGGTGTCTTTAGTTCCATTTTAAGCATCTTAGTTCTTGTTGCACTCAACGTTAGTACATCTTGGAGGCACACAGGATTCTTCTTTGGTCTCAACCTCCACTGAATTGGCGTCTTCTCTGCACCGGTGCTTCATTGGCATCCTGTCTTGCACTCACCTCTGAACCTTCTGGCCCCCTACATCACATAGAGGCTGCTGTGTCTCTAGCCTTGAAGAAAACACAAATAACAAAAGTGGTAACACTAACCAAACCAGAGTGCTCTGGCTGCAGCCCCCTGGAGGTGTTTTACCCCTCTCTTACTTTTAGCATTGATCATCTCTATTTTTCCTCTTCTTTGCCTTCTTCTTTCACCAAATAATCACTTTGTTACTTGGTGTTTTTTCTAATACCCTTTTAGAGTATATTTGTCTCTTAGAGTTTCACAAAAATACTTTTAGCATAATGACTTCCCAAATATCTTACCTTAAATATAGAGAGAACTTTGCAATAGAGAAGAAAGGACCTATTAAAATCCAATTTAACATTCTTCTATGTTAAAAGGAGCAGTATAAAAAATACATGGGAGTAATTCAAATGCAGGGTTAGATAACTGAGAAAATAAAATAGGAGGTGGTAATTTTATATCATTTTAATTGAAAAAATCTAAAGTATTGTGGATTATAAAACAACCTCCAGGAAATAATGCAAGTTTTTAGAATTCAGAGTAATTTTTTCAACAATGAGAGTGAGGTAGTAGACATTTGAATACTATCTCAAGGAATTTTCTTTTAAGTGACTAGCATTTAAGAGATTATTTTACTTTATCTAGGGATAGATTACATGCTTATAACTGCCTTGAGATCCAATGATCTGTGTACAAAATTCATATTTGCTAATTCCCATTTCAAATAAAAAAATAAACTTTTTATGAATGTGAATATTACTTACACGTTTTCATATGTGCACGTCCTTTTACACATAAACACATATGTAGGATAAACTGTTCATCAGTGTTATTATTATTTGTACATTTTCATATTTAAGTTATTTCATATTTAAGTGACTTCTAGGCTTAACATAATTCATAATGCAATGCACATCATTTTAAATAAATTAGCAAGTCCTCCACTGTTGGCAATAGAGAAGAATCCAACTTCAAAACTCATGCTAAAATAATTAGATACTAGATAATTAAACATCATTTTACGTATAAATGCACACACATAAATACACACAGGTTTACAAGTCATGGTCTTATAGAATAGAACAATGTCTGTTCGAGATAAATGTAGAAACTACTGATATTCAAGCGTAACTGGGTTGGGCACGCAGAGACAAAGTGTCTCGTTATTGAACCAGAAATCATCAAAGATTAGATGCACGAAATAGCTTCTGCATTGGGTTTGAGAATAGGTAAGGTTTTGTAATGTAATGTGTTATTTGTGAGTGAAATTAATTGCGTTCTTGAATCACATAGTAATTAGGTGATATAATGGATTAATAATATTATTTTTCTGACAAAAACTCTGAAAGCTATTTGAGCATCATAGATTCTGTTGAATATCACCACGCAGTGCTTAACAATGTGAACGGCTCTATGCCTGGTGCTATTAAGTGAAGTTACTCTTAGAAAAATATTGGATATTTTGATTAGGGCAAAAGTGAACATATTTTAAAGGAGACACCCTTATAGATGGTTTAAAATAACATCAGTGACCAAATGTGTCTGACCTTTGAATGTCACAAAATGTCATTCTAATCTTGAAGCATAGAGTGAAAATAAAGTTTCATTTACTATGGTTAGAAAATGGTGGTTTTAGTTTCTTGCTTATATATTACCATCAACAGAACAGCCAGTAAGAGTCTATTTTTATGTTAAATAAAAAAGCCATTCTTTCAGTACAATGAATGTTTGTTAAATATTTTTATTGTATTTGGAATTACCAAATACTAGATTCAAGGAGAGTATACTGTCGTGGCTATTGCCTCATAGAGGTACATATACTATAACAACTTAGAAATCACTCAGTTTTTATGTATGTATTGATCACATATTTTGTGTTGAACCATCTTTTTTTTTTTTTTTTGAACCATCTTTTATTTGGTGAGAATAAGAACAAAGAACTGGAAAAAAAGACTTGAGAGGAACTTAAAGTACAGTTGATGAAGGGAAAAAAGCAAGACAAAACATACATTGCATTATGTTAAAGGAAGTGTGAGGATCTTAGGCTGTCAGAGAGTAGATAAAGGGAAATCACCTTAAAAGTTACTAGTTGCTAATACTGCTAGTTGGTTAGATATAAATATAAAAAGTGTATAAAAGTATATAAAGTGTATAGGAAAAAAGTTCAATGCAAAGATATTTTAAGAAAATCTGAAGAAAAAAGAAAAAAGAAAAAAAATCTGGGGGATCCCTGGATGGCTCAGCAGTTTAGTGCCTGCCTTCAGCCCAGCACGTTGTCCTGGAGTCTCAGGATAGAGTCCCTCATCGGGGTCCCTGCATGGAGCCTGCTTCTCTCTCTGCCTGCATCTCTGCCTCTTTCTCTCTCTGTGTCTCTCATGAGTAGATAAATAAAATCTTAAAAAAAAAAAAAGAAAATTTGTACATAACATGATTTAATAAAAGAGGTGATGAGAAATCAAACTGAACTTACTACTATACCTGTAGTACTGACTATATCCCTGGGAACATGTTACCATGGGGACTGTTCTTGTTCAATATTATCAATAAACTCTACATGCAATTTCCAAGCCCATCCTCCATCTAGGTAGTCTGCACTATCAGAATTCAGGTTCATTACCAACTGGTGAATCTATGAACCACCACTCTGATCTTACAAGTTGCTCTAAGTTAGGATTATATTAGAAATGGAAAGGCTGTGACTATGAAGAGATTTATGTCATCTGACAAAACCATTGCTTTGTTTTCAGGATTTGAGTTTACTTGATGTCTTTTTGTTTTGTTTTGTTTTTGACTTACATAACTTTCCACTGTATAACAATTTATACATTCTTATGTATTCACCAATTGGGTAGTATCTGCAAAAACAGGTAGGAAGGAAAATGAGCACGAAATGTATATAGTTACCAGTGATAATTTATGTAAGAGAAGTTAAAAGAGGCTTCTTATTGCAATGTAGTCTTCAGAAAGACGTATCATTATGTCTTGGTCGTGAAGAATAATTTGAACAACTGTCTACAGAAATGGAACATAAGCTGTTACAGTGTAGACTGAGAAAAGACATAGAGATCTGAAAAAGCTATGCTTTCCAGAGATTAGGGGTTTTCTAAGTTATCTATTGGTGTGTAATGAATTACATCACTACTTAGCAACTTAAAACAGCAAATGCTTATTTTATTAAAGTTTTTGTGGATCAGAAATTTGGTAATAGTTCAGTTAAGTGGTTTTGCCTCAGGGTCTCTCATGAGGTGGCACTTAGCTGCCAGGTCTTCAGTCACATCAAAGTTCAACTGGGGCTCTAGAATCTGCTTCCTATTTCACTCTATGACTGTTGGTAGCCTCAGTTCCTCACTGAAGTTTGGCAGAGGTTTCTGATCCACATCAGGTAAGCTCCCTCTATCTTTCCATAGGGCTATTTACAACATGGTAGCTTGAACAAGCGATTTAAGGGAGAGAAAGAGAATCCAAAATGGAAGCCATCGTCCTTTTTAAGCCCAATATTGGAAGTGACATATCATCATTTTTGCCTAATACTATTAGTATTTGTGAATTAATTAATCACAAAGACAAGCTAGTACAGAGTGAGAGTGAACTAAACAGAGATGTGAATAGGAGGCTAGAGTCATTGGGGCCCTTTGGAGATGCTGCTACACGGAGTAGAGCAATCAAAACAATCAAAAACATTACCCTTTACCCCTTCCCAGAAAACTTTTGGCAACATATGGAGTCAAGTTTGGTTGTCAGAACTGGGAGTGTTGCCTCTGGTATCTAATGAGGAAAGGCCAAAAGATGCTGATAGACATCCTACAATGCACAGGACGGGCCCTCAAAACTAATTTTCATCCCCTTTTGTCAATAATGCTGAGATTATACAACACTGTTGAGCCAAGCTAGGAGGCTATTAAAAAAATAATTTGTGACATGCAAATTCTCTATATTATTTGCAAATGATATTCTAAGGAAGCCAATGATATACTCAAATAAAACAAGAGAAACAAAAATAATACTAAAAATATAAATGTAAAATAAAATGATCAGAGAGAAGAAAGGTGCTTGTTTCAAGTGATCTGATCATATGTGTAAAACTAAATAAGCTCTTCTGACAAAAACTAAGAGAATATTTTTGAGAGTTGCAGTAAGAATTTCCTTTATATAAACCAGAATACGCTACTTGCAAATAAATATATTTTCCTGCCATTTTGTTTTTTCTTTCCTCTTTTATCCATGAGCTGAGAATGTTTCCAGCAAGCCAGGAAGTGGGGTTCTGTTTTTCTAGTTTTATTAATACTACTTAGATTTATCACTGCCTAGCAGAGATTACCATCTGTGTGTTTCCAAATTATTTTAGAAAGGATTGAGTTTTCCTTTGTTGTTTAAGACATGATCAGTTTTGTAATTTTATATGATATAAAAAGCATTCTTTTGTGTGTTCCTATTCTCTTTAGCATTATTTAATATTCATTTTAAAACATCCAATAACTTTCCAAGCTGTCTTTTCAAATAATCAACTCTGGCTGTATTATTTCCTTGTGTTTCATCTTTGTCTTTTTGCTTTATTCATTTTTGTTCTTTTTTTATTTTCTTCTTCTTTCATTAGTTGAATGTTATTGTTACTCTAAAACCTTTAATTTGTAAATTTATCTCTGTATGCATTTAAAGTAGATGGCAGTGTTTGGTTTATGTTCCTCAGACCAAATTTGTTACCATGTTCTTTCAGTCTTCTTTACTTTGATTTTTTTCTACTTCGTTTTATTCACAGTTACTTAGTCACCATCTAATATTATTGTGCTTTTAGATATATTAGAATATTTATTCGCGTATGTATTTTGTTTACTCATTTATTTTACATGTATTTGTGGTCATTTGTTATAAATTCATATTATTATGTTCTTCTGATTCAATGAGTATTAATTATAATTTTTCTATTAATATTCTTTGCCTTAATGCTTATTCCTGTCTTAAGTTAACATACCTATACCAAATTTCTCTTTGCTACTTTCTGCATAAATATATTTTCAATTTGTTTATTTTCAACTTTCATAGCCATTATGATTTAATCATTATGAATTAGGTATCTTTGAAAAGGGTGTGCATATACCTATGTATATATTTTTGTATGTTCATTTGTATATATAGATATGTAGTAAACTTAAGATACATTCTATTCTACTTAAAAATAAACAGATATATGCATATTTGTTTATATATGTAACTATAATTATACATATCATATATATAATTTTATTTTAATTTATAAACATAGTCTATTCTTCATGTTAATTGATACAGATTTATTTATTGAACATTTTGAACACTCTATTTGTATTTTCTCTGGTAATTTTTTTCTCATTTTTTACTGTTTATCTGAGTGATTATTTTTTTCTATTTCTGTTTTTTTCCATCTGTTGTTACAAGAGTGAAAGACTAATAATGTTGCTTAAGAGGCTACTTGGCAAAAATTTCTATGACTGTAGTTTGCAGAGTCTGTGATTAATCATCCACCTGGATAATTAAAGAACTCTTGGATGCTCCACCTCAGATTATCTCTTCCTAGTGTCAGGTTTATATTAATATCCCATCAGTTTTTTTCACTATTTTCATTTCATATAAGCTTTGGAATTACTAGGTTTTAGTGAAAAATATTTTAATTCTTCAACATTTATTTAGATTATCAGTGCTTTCTTTGCTTATTTTTTCTTTTGGCATGTCAGAGTTCTCTCTGTGATAATTTTTCTTTTTCTTAACGTATGAACTCTAGAATCTCCCATTAGATATTGTATTTTTTTTAAGATTTTATTTATTTATTCATGAAAGACACAGAAAGAGAGAGGCAGAGACACAGGCAGAGGGAGAAGCAGGCTCCCTGCAGGGGAGCCTGAAGGATTGATCCCGGGACTCCAGGAGCACGCCCTGACCTGAAGGCAGGCTCTAAACCACTGAGCCTCCCAGGGATTCCCAAGTTATCGTATTTTTTAATATAATGTTTCATTTCTTTGAAAATCTACTTACTTGCTTTTACCATTGAAAGCTATTTTTGTTGTTTGTATAATTAGAGGTTGACAGTTATTTTCTCACAAACTTTGTGATATTTAATAATTTTTTGTCTTCCACTGTTATTCAGAGATCACTTAATTTTTGTATATTCATTGTACTAAAATTGAATACATTACTATTTAATTAGATGTGTAGTTTGATAAATGATTAGGCCCTCCTAGCCTCCATATTTTTTTCTTGCTTATGTTCTCCATATTTTTGTCTTCCTGTGTAACTTGCTGATTACCTAGTACAAACTCAGGTGAGAGAAGTCCTGAAATTAAATATTTTCTTAATAGACAGTGATTTGTTATACAAAGCGCAAATTTCCTTTGCCAGAGATTGGGTGCATTTCTATTTAGGTTATACTAAATCTATGTGTTTTTATCTATCTTGATCTATCTATCTCTATCTATCATCTACGTATCTATTATCTGTATATCTAAATTGTAGACCTATGTGGCTTTAGGCTTGAGGGAGGAAGGGAAGAAAATATCTGGAATTTATTATTAAGGCAGAAAGTTTCAGTGTATCCCCAATACTCATTCTTTTATTTTTACATAAAAATAAAACCTGATTTTTATTTGTAATGGCAAAGAACCTAACCAAAAACACTACATATCTCATCATTCTATGATAGAATTATCCAAAGAAATGTTTATTTAGTGCTATGATAAGATTTTGGGAATAGCCCTTTTACACTTTGCATACCCTTTCTTTCTATTTGGAAAGATACTTAAAATACCAAGATTTTAACCAGTCACATTTAGACCTTCTGGATGAGTACTAGGTATCAATAGCAAACAACGCCTAAGGGTCAGATGGCTACTTACACTGTTGTGTAATACTTAGTTGATGTTGTTTTTTACCTTGAACTTTCTTAGAACTTTCCAGATGTTGCTCCATTGTTTACCTGATTGTTTTTTTTTTTTTTTTCCTAAAAGGACATGCATGGCAATTTTATTCTTGTCACTCTCTAAGTAATATGTCTCTTTATATTGACTTTATAGTAGTTTTATTATTTTATGCTTTGTTGTACTTTCTTTGTACTTATTCTCTGGTTTTGTTGAGCTTAGTAGATATGTGAATTTATAGTTTTTTTATATTTATTTAAATTCAACTAATTAACATAGAATATATTATTGGTTTCAGAAGTAGAGGTCAGTGATTCATCAGTCTTATATAACACCCAGTACTCATTACATCACATGCCCTCCTTAATGTTCATCACCCACTTACTCCAACTCCCCAGCCCCTACCCTCCAATGCCCCTCAGTTTGTTACCTATGATTAGAATCTCTTATGGTGGGCAGCCCTGGTGGCACAGCGATTTAGCGCCTGCAACCCGGGGTGTGATCCTGGAGGCCTGGGATCGAGTCCCACATCAGGCTCCCTGCATGGAGCCTGCTTCTCCCTCTGCCTGTGTCTCTGCCTCCTTTCTCTCTCTCTGAATAAATAAATTAATTAAAAAAAAAGAAAGAATCTCTTATGGTTTGTTTACCTCTCTGATTTTGTCCTGTTTTATTTTTTCCTCTCTTCCCTTGGATCTTGTTTTGTTTCTTAAATTCCACATGAGTGAGATCATATGATAATTGTCTTTCTGATTGACTTATAATTTTCATCACATTGAAAAGGGTGTATTTATTTCTTTAATGACTTTCTCCCTTCTGCTGTGTGCTCTTGCTCTTCTATTTTAATTATACATGTTAGACAACTTGAAGTTTTTCCTCACATGACTGAGATTCTTTTTTTTTTTTTTTTTTCATGACAAATTCTTTATTTTCTCAGGTAATGTTTTTCTCTCTGTGGTTAGTTTTTATTTTTAGTCCTGTCTTCAATTTTACCAACTTTCTCTTCTTTAGTGTCTGATTTTCCCTTCAGCCCATCAGGTCAATATTTCATTTCAGGTATGGTATTTTTTCAGCTCTAGAAGTTCAAATTGATTTTTTTATAACCTCTATTCTCAATATTTTTATGTTTTAATTTTTATCCATGAATATTTATTCATATTAGGTCTCTAAAAGTCATTGTCTGTTGATTTCATAATATTTTTAATCAATACTAATTGATTATGGGTCATACAGTCTTGCTTCTTCACACTTTCAGTAATTTCTGTCAATTTTAGGACCAAGTGATTTCTTTTGCTAAACACCATATGTAATATATGTAATTTTCTAAGTATGTGCGTGTGTATATATATGTATATATATTAATTTAAATATATGTATTTTTATATTTTATTTTTTGACACATAATTAATTTGCAAATCACCTTAACTCTTTCAAAGTTCTTTAGGACTGATCTATGGTTACCTTTGCTCTAGGGCTATTTTAACCCTATTTTAAGGGTGTAGCTCCTCTGGGATTTCTACCAAATGTCTCATGTTTAAAAATAATCTCTGGGATCCCTGGGTGGCGCAGAGGTTTAGCGCCTGCCTTTGGCCCAGGGCACGATCCTGGAGACCCAGGATCAAATCCCACGTCGGGCTCCCGGTGCATGGAGCCTGCTGCTCCCTCTGCCTATGTCTCTGCCTCTCTCTCTGTAACTATCATAAAAAATTTTTAAAAAATTAAAAAAAAAGAGATTAAAAAAAAAAAATCTCTGTCCTCTAGATGATTTGCTCTAGTATTATGTGAGCTTTGGGTAGTCTTCCACTTGTAGCTTTCCTGGTAGTTTTACATTGTCTGTTAGTTTTTCTTTGACTGGGCTTATGGATTTTTTTTTTTTTTTTTAAGATTTTACTTCTCTATTCATGAGAGACACAGAGAGGCAGAGACACAGGCAGAGGGAGAAGCAGGCTCCCCATGGGCAGCCCCATGCGGGACTCGATCCCAGGATCCCGGGATCATGACCTGAGCCAAAGGCAGATGCTCAACCACTGAGTCACCCAGTTTCCCCGGGCTTATGGATTCTTGTCATTTTCTTAGTATTTATCCCAAGGCAAAAGGAACCCCTATACATGTTTTGAAAATTTGCTCTCTGAGTTCCTTCCTTTTATCTGGTACTCTGTCATTAAACCTCCTGCCTCTTTCATTTCCTAAACTCTGATATGTGTGTCCTTAAATTGGTGGAATTACTGTAATCTTCTTTTGTTTGCCATCCCACAGAAGGTACTGTGTTCTGTAAAGAGTCTTTGTGTAGAACACTGTGAGCTTGTTTTATTCTCTGCTGTTAGAAATCACAGTCCAGTGATGCCCCTTTTCTAGTGTCTAAAACAACTGTTGATCTCATGTTTTAGGCATTTATGGAGGTTGGATAAATCTGGTACCATTTATTCTTTATGGCTGAAACCATGTTCTGGTCTTGCTATTTATGGATTATGTTTTTGCTTTTTAAAATTTTAATTCTCATCTCTCAATTTATGGATATTTTCTAGTAATATCCTGAAAATCAGACTCACCTTTGAGATTTATTATTATTTGATTGTTGTGCAGCTGTTTGATAGTTCAGGAACAAGTATTGTTCTTTTAATGGTAGCTGTTTTCACATTTATGAATATAACTTCTGCTTATTCCTTTTGTTGGATGAATCTTCTGGCATGACAGAAGTTAAACAGCATTATATATTGTTCTGAAGATCATAAATCTGGTCACCATAACACAAACACTAAAGAAGGGATTCTCATTAAAGTTTAGAAGGTACTTCCAAGCCATTATCCTAGACTTCAGATCTGGACCATGAAGACCTGCTCTATCATCTGTTTGCATCCGCCTTAGATAAACAAGTGTTATTGTCCTTTAATTTGGTTACAGATTGCTTAATAATGCCAATTTCTCAAGAATTCATCTTATATCTGGTGTTAAAGATCAAAGTGTTGAAAAAAAAAACAAATGTTAAGAGCCATCTATTAAAAATAGCAAACCCCATATCAGCAAAGATGAAAATTGGCAGGAAAATAGAAAATGGAAGTGGAAAGAATCACAGAAGCCTGTAGCGATCCTTCGCTCCAGCATGGAGATATCTTATTCCCAATGGTCTTGGTTACAGATTAACTTCTATTTTAGTATAAAGACTTATAAAATTATAACTTTATGTTCCATATGTATTATTTATAAAACACTTTATGGGAGATGATTCACAAGTCTTTTTTGTCCTTATGAATATATTCATTATATTTTACCAACTTTGTCCAAAATTTTAACCAATTTAATTGATTCTATCTTATTTTTGTAAGTATTTATAATCTTTTTTGTAAGTATTTATAATCTTACACAAGTAATTTATTTTTCATCATGCAGTCTACACTTATACCATACTTCCAACTTCCTGTTTTAGTATCTTTTACTCTGAAACAGTTAAATACTTCTTATTTTAGGATAAAATTATACTTTTTTTCTTTACAAACAAAATCACATTGGTAACCTTTGAATACATATGCTTCCACCCTTTTATTCTTTCCTCATAAACACACATATTTACATAATGCAAAACCATTTAACTATCTTTTTACCTATTGATTTATGGCTACTTTATAATATGTTAAATACAAACAGGAATATTATAATTATTTTTGTCTGGAATTGAAGGTGGTTTGTCAATTAATCTAGTATTAGTTTGACTTTAATTTATCTAAAGATGTTGAAATTACAATTTGAATGAACATATTGAATTTTTAGTGTATGACATTTTAAGAGATTTACAAGACTAGGCATTTGAAAAAAATCCATTGTGGTAATTATGTTTGGTTACACATAGTTGCATATGTTTGTAATCTTAAACAATATATCTGAATAGGGTTAATTTACAACAAAAGAGATCTAGAAAGTGTAAACATGAGAAAAACTGCAGGCATAGATAAAGAGAATACTATTAAACTATAATAGAATTAGGAAGAAAGAGTTGCTTGCAAAAATATTATTAATTCACTGTAATTGTTTTAGAGATATTATATAGGCCTTTTTCATTTAATTCATAAATATCTCTATTCACAAGTTAAGTATTTATGAACTTTTAAAATCTTGTTTAAAAGGTCCAAGTATTCCAATCTCCTTCATATTCAATAATCTTATAATTAAGGTCATTAGCTTAAATCACAGTTAAGACATTCTTCTCAGGGTTGATGTTTTAATGGAAAAGTTTACCTTAGAATAATTAAAACTGTGAAAATACTAGTAAGTATTTCTTGGAAGAATTTCTTATGAAAAATCTCCCTTATGTTAAAATTTTCCCCACATTGTACCTGAAACTTATAATTATGCTTGAATTTATGCTATTTAGAAAGATAAGTACAAGAATGAGACTACATTATCCAGTCAAGTGGAAGTACAAGTTTATCAACCAGTGAATCTGTAAGGAATTGACTCATAGTCAAAAAGGAAATATCATTTGAGAATGCCTTGGTGTAGAAATCAGCAGAATATGTGGAGAGTAGCTCTCTTTCAAAGCAAATTTCTCATATATAATAAAGAAAAGAAACATTTTTATAAAGTTTCAAAAAATTCCTCCAGCAGTTTATGCAAATGATACCAATCTGAGGGGAACTCCTTAAATTGGCATTCCTTGAGATGAATTCTGAAGAGGATATATTGGCTCTTTGCTACTGACTTAGGAGCCTAGTCTAATAGATATGTAACAATGTTGCCTATAGACAGACAGAATGGTTAGTGCAAAACAGTGCTCCTGCAGACATTCAGCAAAGAAAATAAGTACAATTATGATCACCCAACCAAAAAGCTATGAGGATCTTTATTCATCTAGGATAAAGTAAATAACCTCAACCCTGAAGATCTTAATGTTGTAATCAAAGCTTTGATTCAGCATAGATCTTGTGACAGATAAGTTGGCCGTGGCTAGGCTGAAATTTATAAACATAAAAGCTATTACTGAGTCTACAGCAGAGAGATTCATGGCCAAATCTAGTAGAACCTCCAATTTTTTAGAAACCCAACAGCCAATTGCCACAGTTACTTTTCCTTAGTGAAGCAACAAACAATATATATTAAGGGAATCAGTGTGTGTTTCATGAGGAAGGCATTTGGAGAAAAGTACTTAAAGAATTTGATGAACTAGAATCAGTCTTTGAATGGTTTTGGCAGGGTGGATCAGTTTCAACCTAGAGAAGTGCTTCAACAGTAAGTGGAATGCATGATGCTGTAAGGAATTGCTGATACATCAGTTTTCTTGTAGTAGAAATATGGGACTGAAAGTACTACTTAAGTGAGTTTGAGCTTAAGCATTTGTCTTAAATTTCAGGTTAACTTTTTTTGTAAGTCATAGTATATAGTTTTGCAAGTTCTGGTGTTTTTCTAGGATCGATTCTTAAGTGTTTGTTGTATTTTATCTAGCAATCTTATGCATAATGTAGTAAAAGTTTCTTTGTTTTTTAGGATATCACATGTCAAATATTGTTGTAAAAGGAAATGTCACATTATTATGAAAATGACAGGGACGCCTGGGTGGCTCAGCGGTTTGGCACCTGCCTTTGGCTCAGGGCATGATCCCGGAGTCCCGGGATCAAGTCTCAGGTCAGGCTCCCTGCATGGAGCCTGCTTCTCTCTGCCTGTGTCTCTGCCTCTCTCCCCTCTCTCTCTTTCTGTGTCTCTCATGAATAAATAAATAAAACATTTTTTAAAAATGACAAAATAAAAAAATTATATATATATATATATATATATATATAAATATAAATCTTTACTACCATGAAGGGCTCCAGTGACTGACTTTAGGCATATCCTCTTTCCTTATATCAAGGCATACTCAGATAAGTAGAATTCTTAATATCAGTCAAAAGTAGAACATATTTAAGTAAACATAATAATATTGAACATCCAAATCTCTGATACCTGAAGCTAGAAAGGTTATTCGGTATTACACAGTGTCAGTGATTTTGTGTATTTTTAAAAAATGTTTTGCTATGCATTCAACCTAAAAATTGTTCTAATCTTGCCTAAATTCAGACCAAGGTAATACATATATTCTACTTCAAAAATGTGTAGAGAGAGAAGTAATTTTCAGGGATGGGTAGCAAATGAAACTCTAGAAAACATTTTTAAGAAAAGTAATTTTTTTTTTTTTTAAGAAAAGTAAAATTAACTGCATGAAGCTATTCAACATTTAGGAGGTCTACACTATTTGGAAAATATGCATAAAATCTGAAATTTTATGTTTTGGGCAACTTATTCTTGGACTATCAGTCCTATTAAAAACCTAAGTCAGGGATGCCTGAGTGGCTTCATTGGTAAGTGTCCCAGTCTTGGTTTCAGCTCAGCTCATAATCTCACAGTTGTGGGATCCAGCCCTGTGTTGGGCTCCACACTCAGTGTGGAGTCTGCTTGAGATTCTCTTTCCTTCTTGCTCTGCGCGCCCCCCCCCCCCGCCAAACAAACAAATTTCTTTTGAACCACAAATTATGTTAGCATTCAGGATTCTAGTAGTCATCAAAATTATACTCTGTAACTATCATAAATTATAGAAGATGATTATTTCTTCTTGAAGTGATATAAATAACAGTACTAATAGAGAGTTAAGGGGAAGGGACTTGGTGATTTTACATCTGTGTGTGTGTGAGCACATGTGCACGTGTGTTCAGCATTTGCACATTATATAAGACTGAGAAAGAAGTTCCCTTGGTGGGAATCCCTGGATGGCTCAACAGTTTAGCGCCTGCCTTTGGCCCAGGGCGTGATCCTGGAGTCCCGGGATCGGGTCCCACATCGCGCTCCCTGCATGGAGCTTGCTTCTCCCTCTGCCTGTGTCTCTGCCTCTCTCTCTCTGTGGCTTTCATGAATAAATAAATAAATAAAATCTTTAAAAAAAAATTAAAAAAAAAAAGAAGTTCCCTTGGATAAAACCATCTGATCATTTGTGAGGTAGATGCTTTTCTCAAGCTCCATTATTCTGTCTATAAACAATGTGGGTAATGCTAAGTAGATAGTTTTAATATACACTTATAGTAGTAAATGGAAGACAAAACCAAACTTAACTAATGTGCCAATGCAATTTACTATATGTGCCAATATAATTTGAAATACACATATATTAAAAATTCAGATGTACTTATAACTGCATTTCTCTAAGAAACATACTAGGGAATAAACTACTATGTATTCATTAGAACATTTGAAAGAATTGAGGAACAATTGAAAACAGAGCCACCTGTTTTTTTTCAAGATTATGTTTTTATGTTTATTTCCTAAAAGTTGTTTTGAGATGCCTTGATGGTTCAGTGGCTGAGAGTCTGCCTTCAGCTCCGGGTGTGATCCTAGAGTCCTGGGATCGAGTCCCACATTGGCTCCTCACAGGGAGCCTGCTTTTCCCTCTGCCTGTGCCTCTGCCTCTCTCTGTGTCTCTCATGAATAAATAAATAAATAATATATTTTAAAAAAATATTATTTTATTACATGTAACAAAAAATAAATGTGACAGAGGAAGCCTGGAGTTACAAATAGGAAATATTAGAATCAATAATAATGATCTTCCCAATATTTAATAAGGCATTTTGCATTTTAAACATTTACACATGATGAATTTAAACATGTATGTGACAAATCCATATTTTATTTTATTAAATTTATTTGCAGCAACCAAAATAAAAAATGAAATTGGAGCTGCGTGCCAAAAAAGAGAAAGCTCATAATGAGAACCTGTACTGAGAGAGATAAGCTCAAGTATGGAGGGGAAAACAGTTTAGATTACTTGGAATGCTTGTTTCCCTTAATTTTCTAATGACACTCTGAGGTATATTTCACCAAACTGATTAATGTGCTATAGTACAGAAAGTAAAGTGCCAAATAAATTTTTTTCCCTGATTATGTCAAGATTAAAAATTGCAGTTTTAAAAACTGGCCTGTGTGTATGCTCATTTCAAAATGTGAGCTTCAATATGGCATGGTGGATAAAAAAGAAGAGAATGACCTGAAGCAGTAGTTTGACAAACGGGAAATATAACTTGAAATAAATATAAATGTATTTTTTGATACAAAAATGCCATTGCGCATAGAGTTCCTGGGTGGCTCAGTCAGTTAAGTGTCTGCCTCCAGCTCAGGTCATGATCCTAGGGTCCTGGGATGGAGTCCTGCATCCCCTGGGATCAAGTCTCTGCTCTGTGGGGGACCTGCTTCTCCTTCTGCCCCTCCCTCTCCTAGCTTTCTCTCACACATGCTTTCTCTCCCTCAAATAAATAAAATCTTTTTAAAAATGCCATTGCTCACATTTAAAATACACATCATCAATCACCTAATATTGTTGCTTGCATTCTAATTTTCAATATTTCCTTTAAATTTCCCAATTTAACATGTGAAATATATATTCTTAAAGACAGGTATCATAATTATATTTAATACCTCCATGGTTGTTTAAAACATAACCCAAGCTGTTTGCAATAGGTTTAATGAGCATTTAGTTTGCATTCATTAAATGATGTAGAGGATGACAAGAGAGACTGATTTTAGCTTTGTGATTTTTATATATCCAAATTAGAGAAGTTAAATTGGTAGCTAAGATGATTTATCATATTACAATGATTTCACAGATGGATTTTGTAGAAAGTATATGCTATTATTAACTCACTTTGTGTTTTTATTATATATGTTCAGGTTGTAAAGTTATATTAAAGTATTAAATCTTTCTGGATGCAAAATTCTACTGAATATTGATTTTAATATTTTTCAAAGTATTGGGAGGTGTACCAGGGAAGTGTATTTAACAGCTTCTTAGAGAGAGACAGAAAGGAGAGTGAGAGACAGAAAGGGAGAGTGGGAGAGAGAGAAAGGAAGAAATGAATATTGTATTATGATTCCCAATTCTTTTCAATATTTTATATTTACTCAGAAATTCATGTGAAACTTGTTTCAATGAATGAATAAGATAATTGAAGAGGTAGAAGAGACATCAAAAAGCACAGTATCAGGTTGGTGCATACTTTATAGATACTCTGATATATATTCTAACGTTTAGAAAAAAATTACTCTCAAGTAGTGCCTCAAAATTTACAGAAATGTTGATTGGAAAGGTGAGAGCCTCTCTCTCTTATCTAATTGTATACTTTTATATTTTTCTTCATCTTTGCTACGTGGCATCCTCTTTGAATTTACTTCTATAGAAATCTTCCTCTCTGTCTTATGTGACTCCAATACATAGACTGTCTATCTCATCATCAGATCATTTATTTATTTTCTCATTCAACAAACATGTATTTGGTGTTTCAAACACGCTTGACCTCATGCCAAGAAGTACAGAGTTGAATAAGGTAGACACAGATACTGATTTCAAAAATTCGCATTTTCACCTGCTAGCTACAAAGTCCACCAAGCTAAAGACCACTAGAGTTACCTCCTTTTCCAAGAAAGAACGTGATATTAGCTCCCTATTTATTATGTGATAGCTACTAAACAAGGAGATTTACAAATAAATTCTCATTCAATCTCCAAAACATCCTTTTGAGCTAGTTGTTCATAGCCATATTCTCAGCTGAGGAAAACAAAGCTCAGAGACGTAAAACAGTTTGTCCAATGTCCTTAGGTTGGCAAATAGTGGACTCAGTACAAACTTTGTTTCAAATCCATGTCAAACACAACTTCATTAGGTCAAGAATCAATAAAAGATGGAGGTCTTTTATTTTTTTTTTTAATTTTTATTAGGCAGATAATTGCAGATATATATTTCAACTTCTCTAGGATTTCCTTTTTAAAAATAATTCTTCCTCTTAGGCTATTGTGAAAAAAATATAAAGAAGTTATCTAAATTGTATAGACAAAATAAAGCATGCCATTTACATATAATATGAGCTTACTATGCTATGAATATAAATTCTTTCATCTTTTATGAGTCATAAGTCTCCTGGAGGTGAGGCTACACCTCAGCAACCTCATGGTGAGAAGGGTATGAATTAAACCAGACCCCCAAAGCTACTCCAGATTCGAAGATTTGTGAGAAGAATTATTCAGACTCAACTGAGTTTGCTTAGTTTGCTTTATTTTATTACTGAGCCAACAAGCAAGAAGTGAAAAGGGGAAGATGGGGAAGAGAAAATGTTGGAGTAAATGAAACCTTACAGTGCTCTCATTTACATCATTAATAATATGCCATATCTGAGGAGCCCAGGACCACTAGCCCACTGACTTTTATCCTGCTTTAAATGGAAGTGGATTATTTAACACAGGACACTGTGTTGTCATAAACAGAATTTCACTTTGTATGTGCTTGCCTCTCGGTTTACTTGATGCTGCACCCTGAGCTTGCTCAAGGTTTCAGGGCACCTAGCAGGATGCAGTCTGTCCCAGTACAGAGAAGTGATGCAGTTGCTGGGATACAGCAGGGAGGAGACAAGTAGATGAGGAACATGAGAGACTCCAGAGTGAAGTAAGGAGGCCGCAGTGGATTGCGCTAAGAACAAATAGATGCTTGAATAGAGAGACTGATAGGGCTGGGGGTGGGGAGCAGTAGGGAGGAGAGGCTCACAGCAGAGCTCATCTATTTAAGGGTAAGCGAAAGACTAAAATCAGAGTATACTCATCTCAGGATGTATGACCTTCCGAGGCACTGGGATTGGTGAGCAGAGCTAAGCCAGGGCATATTGACTCAGTGATGGGAAAGATTCCCAGAAGCCAGGCAGTTAAAGTGATTCAGAGTTTGCCAAGTTAATACCAAGATTAGAACAAGGAGTTGGAAAATGAGGTTAAATAGGTGGAGTTAAGCAGGACAGAGAGGATCGAGACCCTGAATGCACAATTACCAAAGTAAAATCCTGCTAGAAAATTGGGTGTTTTCCTGTTACATATTCTTTTATTCCCAATAGTACACATGTGCATTGTGAATTGGAAAGCATTTGATAACTTGTTAATGATTAATATATTAGTCCTTATAATCTAATACTCTTCATCTCAAGGTGTCTTTTCATTTTTTATAGGTAGACTCTATGAAAGGCATTGATCATTGTATTAAATAAAAAAGTCTTTAGGCCCAAAATGGAAATATATGCTCAGAAAATTGCTATATATATGAATATATATTTTAGAAAGTGGGAGCAGGAAGCCAATAATTTCAGAAGAAACAGTTTGGTTATATCTATGAAAGCATATTTTGTGTTCATATCTGTCTCAACATACTTTTGGTATATAAAAAGGCAACCAAAAAAATGAAGGTTCAGTATTACCTCACACAATTGTCAGCAGTTTGATGCAAACCCATTCAAAGAAGTGAAGATATATCATGGTCAGATATCATGTTCCTCACTTGTTAGAATTCCACCAAGAGAAAATTAAAATGAATAATTTATGTAATACAGTTGGATATAATATATTTGGAGAGCTGGAAAGATACATTAATGAGATAGTTAATGCTTACGTAAGTGATTACTTTTGCTAGGCACCTTTCTGAACATTTAACACAAAAGAATACACACACACAAATACAGACATGCACACAAACATTCATACATATATATTTTTCCACATGTAGTGTCCATACAACTTTGTGACTTACATGCTTTTATGATCTTTATTTTAAAGATGAGAAACTGAGGTACACAGAAATCACATTACCTGCCCAGAGGCGAACAGCTAATTAGTGGTAGACTTGTTACTTGATCTCTGTTTGGCTCCATAAACTTGTTCTAAACCAACACCTAATGCTGCTTTTTCTGAGATAGAGATAAATTTCTAGACGCAGATAAAACACAATGATAAACTGAAAATATAGAACATAAATGTATATACAGAAACAGAAATATCATGCCAACCCGCCCCCCCAACCCCCACCGCTACATTATGTAGTCAGGAAGATATCTCTAAGGGAACTCTGAGGATGTAGAACTCAAAAAGGAAACTCAAAAAGAACGTGTAAAAGGTGTGAGGTCTGAAATGGGGGGAAGAAATAATATTTCAAAACATCAACCATTGTCATATATACACACACACACATAACACACACAACAGATTTTGATAAAAGTAATGATTTGGGGGAACTTACCCAGTAAAATATCAATTTCTTTCTGTTATATATTTCCGTTGAATAGACAGTATCAAAGCTAGTGTTTAATATCTTGGACAAATGTTGAGCTTTTATAAAATACAGAAAGCGATTAGCTTACATTACGTTCAAGACAGAAGTACACCTCCTCCTAATTGGTATGTGTCAATTCTTCAAAATGAAATCACTTGGACTTTTGCACTTCTCCCAGAGGTTTATGGGATAGCAATTGCTTACATTTTATGGATTTTTGTAGGAGGTGGTCAGGAGAACTTTCCCATTATTTTGCAGAAAGATCACTTAAAATGTATAATATTAACATAAGGGCTTTCCAGTTTCTTTGGAGATTGGAAAATGTACATATTTTTTATACATATTTTACTGAACAATTACTATTTTATATGTTCCAGGAGACTGGGCAACAAATTTATTTTATTCACCACTATATATTCATTAGCACTGATCCTGGCGATAAATATTGAATTAATTAATCAAGTATATTTTAAGGGGAAGAAAACACAGTAATAAACAGTGCACCTGATTTTCATTGTGAAGGCAGTGGATGCCCTAATCATTAGAGCTGTTAGTATCTATTTAAGGCCGATTCTCACTCATACTTATTAACAATCATGTAGGGTGACACATGAGAGAAACTAATCACACATTTGCTTAACAATCTATTTATTCTCTAAATAGAAAAATAGAACATGATATTTCTAAGTATTTGATAAATTAAGCCTTCTCTGTAGCGCATCTTGTGGAGAATACAAAAGAGACAGCTGTAAGTAATGAAATGTACATTTTAATTTATGATCTACATATAAAAGGGAGTATTTTATAAATGAATTAAAATGAAAATTGAAGGAAGTTAAAGCAACATACTTTTGCATGTTTAATTTAAATGTAATGAAATATAAATATAATGGTATAACTGGATATTTTAATCATTCCCATTAGGGTTTCTAATTTTCCACTAGGCTTAAGATGATGATGATAAAGGAGAAAACCTTAAGAGTGGCAAATAAAAGCATATATATTATACAGCTAAAAATAGCAGGTAAAATTCAAGTGGATTGTTAAAATATTTCAAGGTCCTCTTTTATATTTTATTATTAATAACTCAACCTACTTAAATGAATACCTCTATACATGATATATGAACAGTGTGATCACATACTCTCTGCTGATGAACAGTGTGATCACATACTTTCTCCTGATGAGCGCTAAAGCTTACAAAGATAGCTCTTGCTTTAGAATTTCTAGAACTTTGCTTTTCATGGATTTTAGCTCTGCTTAACAAGCTTATTCCAGCACAGCCTGCTCCCTGCCATTGCCCCATTAGCCTCACATCTGGCACGCTTTCCCCCTTTATGCTGCCTTGGTTCCTTTGATTGCTTCATTTGGGCATAAAATCAGGCCAGTACTGCTGACTTTGCTCAGGAAGCACCTGTCTCATGCTACACCAGGGCTGATCAGGTAAAATGAATGCAAAGGAGAGGCCACTGCCCTTACTGGGACAGTAAGAGAGGTGTACAGTGTGTCTTTGCTCTTCCTTCATGTTTTAATGGAGAAACCCACCCCCATCCCCCACCTATAATACATATAATGTTTTACATCTCAGAGATCAAAGGGAAATCTATTTTGGAGGAGGTTTTCACAAGAGAAATCTCCAAAACACCTACCTCAAGCCTCCTCCTTGTATATTGCTATGATGTGAATATCTATATCATCCATTTAGGGATTCAAGTTAGAAAATATCTTCCCAGTATCTTTCTTGGCTGCTTTCCAACAAAATTATTCTCTTTGTTAAAATGATATAATTAAAGGCACCTGGGTCCTCTTTCAGTTAGGCATCTGACTTCAGCTCAAGTCATGATCTCAGGGGCCTGGGATTGAGCCCCATGTCAGGCTCCCTGCTCAGTGGGGAGCATGCTTCTCCCTCTCCCCCTGCTTGTGCTTGCTCTTTCTCTCTCTCTCTCCTCCTGTTAAATGAGTAAATAAATCTTTTTAAAAATATATAATTCTATTTATTATAATTAATTAAAATTAAATGTTAGAATTTCTGCAGTAGTCTGTACTTTTTCGTGAAACCCAGCGTAATTCCTTTAGAGACTAAGGTTCTCAATCTTCATTGTTCTGTGCCATGTATTGCTTACCATCTCTGCTTTTATTTTTTCACAGTAAAACATCTCCCTTTTTATTAATTTAAAATAGTTGCACAGTAATAAATGGGAAATAAACTACTTGTAGTAAGTGAAAGTTAAACATAAGTATAATGTTCTTACTCTTAGCTGCAGAACACTCTGATTATCCATTTGAAGATTAGTAAATGTTAGGGTCATGCTAAGCACTTTTTCCTCATTGATATAACCAGACATACTGAGAAAAGTCTGAGAAGTGAATGGGTTTTGGTCCCTGAAGTTAAATGTTTTGCAGTTTCTCTATGTTTGCAACAATTTAAATTCTTGCTCACCCTCAGGATAATATTATCCCCCCACTCTGTGCATCATATAGACAGGAAAACACCCGTTTTGCATAGTTTGAGGTTTATATCCATAAAGCATTGAATTTATTGACTTGAATACAATTCTTAAATGACCTAGTGTAGAGTAGACATATACACAAAGTCTCAAGGTAGGCATTAGGAGTCTGGCGAGGCACCTTTTGTTCATGAAAGGATCCATATATTCTGTATCTTTTTGTTTTGAAGGGCCCAGCTTTAATT
This sequence comes from Canis aureus, assembly GCF_053574225.1. NCBI lineage: Eukaryota > Metazoa > Chordata > Mammalia > Carnivora > Canidae > Canis > Canis aureus. Next base: position 19,375,590 of record NC_135648.1, read on the forward strand.
TTTAAGGTCAATCCGTAATCCATAGCAGCTTCTAGAATCCATTCATATCATCTTTTTCATGGAAAGTAGAAATGAGAAAGGGAAAGCAAATCCCCATCCTCAAAGCCACTTCCTTTCAGAGTCTATCTTTGAACTTTCAGACAAGGTGTTTATGTCTCATTGACTAGAAAGTAGTTGTATAGTCACTCCTAGCTGTAAGGGTGAATGGGAAATATCCTTTGGGCCAAATGCATTGCCACCTCCAAATAATAATGATGGAATTTTATCCTGTGAAACCTTTCTAATCCAAATTACAAAATCAATTTAATCGATCACATTTAAGCATTAACTAATATGTATAAATATATTGCATATTATATATAAAGTATATATATAAACTATATATATAAACCAATATATTTGATTATTTCCAATAATCAAATTGATTATTTACAATTGATAATTTATAAAAAATTGATAAAAACTGTATAGTTATAAAAATTGATCAATTTTTACAATTGATAAATTGTAAAAAATTGATAAAAACTGAATATATTTATGATGAAAATACTTAGCAAAGTACTTATAAAATTAAACTTTCCTAATCTTGTAAGGAATATATAAAAGATGCTATGCAAAATCAGACTTAATGGTGACTATTGAAAAGCATGCTTCCCCTTGAGATGAGGAATAAAACAATTAAGTCCATTATCGTCAATTTAGTTCAAAATTGTATTGGATTATCTGGCCAAAGTAGTTAAACAAGTAAATGCTATAATGTTTGAAAAGAAATGAGAGAAGAAGATATCCATAGATGATTTATTACTTTAAAAGAACTTGAGCAAGACTGGTGGTACAAAATCAACACATAAAAATCACTATTATGTCCTCAAATTATTCGGAAATGAAAAATTATTTTTATTTTTTGAGAGTTCATTTTTAAAATACATTTTAGAAATGTGAAGCATCAAAAGTGTGAAGGATTTAGGACTAAATTTAACAAAATATGTTTATGTTTTTAAGGAGAGAATTCTATTATTGAGAAAAAAAGTCTAAAGTAAATCAGATGATACTGGTTACTTACTGATTAAAATGTTATATAGTGTTGTAAAGATACCTACTTTCCCCAAGCTGATTTAATACTCACCTAATATCAATTTTGTGTATATGAGAGAATGTGTGTGCACAGGTATGTCTACAAATTGACCAGCAACTGTTATATATTTAGTGGAAAGGGTCAAGAATGGCTTTGCTTTGTTAAATGACTCCCTTCAAATCCATCATGTCAGATTTCTATTTTTAGGTAGGTAATATGGAAAACTCTTCACATGTGCACCACGAAGCATGTGCAAGATTGTCTACCGTAGAATTTTTCTTAAGGGCAAAACTTAATAAAATATGTGAAAGGCAATCAATAATAATATATTATGGCATATCCATACAATGCTATACTCTAAGCAGAGGATTAAGTCATCTGCATGGATACATTTTACACACATAGTGTCAAGTGAAAGAAGCAGATCAGAGAGAAATTCAATAATCCTATGAACAGGAAATCTCAAGACATTTGATATGTATAACACGTTGCTTAAATATGCACACGCAGAAGTTAAACCTACAAATAAAAGTAGAGGAGTTATTTAAAGGGACAACAAATGTTTTTGCAATGAGATAAGGAGATTTCTAAAATAAATCGCTAACTGACTTAACTGATTTATGGTTGCATAAGTACTTTATTATTTTCCTTAAGGTACACATGTATATTTCATATACTTCTGGATATATAATACATTACACAAAAACTTAAAAAAAGAGGAATAATACCTTGACTGTTTTTCATTCTTTCAGCTTTCATGGTAATCCATTTTACAATTATTTTAGTTATTGATTATGTCCATAGATTTCATTTATACATGACACTGAATCTTAAACACAGAAAAAGGGCAAAATCATATAAATTTAACTTTACTTTAGATTATATTTTATTTAATTAATGAATTAATTTTTTTTCTGGTTGGTTGGTTTTTGTTTGACATACAAAAAGCTGTATACAATTAAGGTGTACTACTTGTGATGAGCGTGGATATGAGTATATTCCTATGAAACCATCACCTGTGTCATAAACCTATCAAAAGTTTCCTCCTGCTTTCTTTATTATTATTTGTGTGTGTCTGTGTGTGTGTGTGTGTGTGTGTGTGTGTGTGTGATATGAACACTTACCATAAGATCTACCTTCTTGGGTACCTGGGTGGCAGGTGGCTCAGTGGTTGAGCGTCTGCCTTTGGCTCAGGGCATGATCCTGGGGTCCTAGGATTAGGTCCACAACGGGCTCCCTACTGGGAGCCTGCCTCTCTCTCTGCCTATGTCTCTGCCTCTCTCTGTGTGTCTCTCATGAATAGGTAAATAAGATCTTTAAAAAAAAAAACAAAACCCTACGCTCTTAAGAAATCTTCAAATATACAGCACAGTTTAACTATAGGCACTGTGCTATGCAGTAGAGCTCTAGGATTTATTCCCCTTGTATAACCAAAACCTCATACCTGTTGACTAATGACTCCTCATGTGCCCTATTTTAAACTTTAAGAGCACTTTGTCAAGGTCTGTGAAAGGTCTGAGATCTTACCATACTTGCAACCTTATAAGTCTGTTTCATGCTGACATAAGTCTGCTGTGTTCTAAACGAAGACTTTATTACAGCAGAGCAAACAGGCTAAGCTTCATGTTTGTATGCATCTCTCTCCACTCAACAGCCCATGAGGGAGGGGCGTACAGGTGACTGATGTGTACATAGTGGGTTTACATCATTGCAGAGGAACTCTGAGTCAGAAATCCTCCATCACTTACGGGGACTTCTGGCAAACTGCCCAACCTTTGTCCTAGTGTCTTTACTATTCTGGACAGTAAAAATATTTGTTCTATGCTTTAGAGTGAAACACCGTCTCTGTCTTCCAAGGTTGTTTGCTATACAAACACTCTTGACATAATCACCCAAAACAAAAGACAAGATGCGCAGAAACTGAGAGACCTATGAAAAATTGTTTCTCAAGACACACTAATTGCTGAATACTTATCTTGGAATGTTACAAAAGGCATTTGAAGATGTTTATTTAAATAATGGAAATTTCAAAGTCTAAAGTGGTATTTACAGTAATCCTAATTATATTTAAATTAAGTATAACAAAAAAAAAACAATAAATTAAGTATAACATTTCCCATAACAGAATTTTAAAATAAAGTTCCATTATAATTTTCACTAAAAACAAAGTCTATGTATAATTTTTGTCTATCTTAACCAAATAAATTGACCATTTGAATTTATCTCTAGAATCAAATGATCTATTAGATTAGAGATGGCTAGTATGTAAACTCACATTATATATCTAACATATTGGTGTTTGAGTTCCCTGAAATGCTGGGTTGAGAAGAATTTTGAGATTCCAGTTATATTCATAATGAAAAAAAAAATCACTGATTAAAAGTGTTTACCATAAAAAAACAAAAAGAAGGGAAATAAGGAAGTTCTGTTTTATACTATCTTAAAGACAAAGCAAACAAAAACACCATTTCAGTAAAATGATATGTCAAGATTCACACAGCTATTGTTTTTATGGAACATTTTACTTAATGTAATATACAGACTACACGTATTATTTATAACTCTTTTTCCTTGTTTTTAATTACTACTAATAAGAGTTCTAAAGCTAAGGCAAAGGTTGTACATTGGTGTCCATTGGTGTACAAACCAAAAGCCTTGTGGTGAAAACGAAAACAGGTAGCATTGGAAGTAAGATGTACACAGAAAGGGCCTATCTCTGAAAAAACAGAGTATTTAGTGCTTCAGTTAATGGAAGAAAGAAAAGCACATGGCTCAGCTGGAAGGAACCAAATAGGGAAGATTTGATTCTTATTGATGTAGAACTAAAGGGAGTAATCATAGAGTCTTGCTTAATGGCTCCTTGAATTGCACTGAATTTAGATCTCATCTCCACAAAGCCCTGGGTAATATGTTCTCTTATTTGGCTAATGCATGTTTTCTTACTATACCCACCCATATCCCACCCAGTTCCTGAAGCAGCTATGAAAGAGTATATGTTTAGCAATAGCACAAATTTAAAATAAACTCTGTGCTTTTAGTACGGTCACTTGGGAAATACAATGCATCCAAAAACAGAGAATTTGAACTTGGATATGACATTACGGTAAGGTGGAAAAATAATATTTCTATACTTAACATGAGGTAGAAGATGAATTTCTTACAGCAGGTGTTAACAAAACTACTAAAAATATATATACATATATTTTTTTTCTTATTACTCAGGAGTGTGTTCACTGAGATAAAAAGTGCCACACTACAGCTGCTCCCCTGAGAAATCAGGGTGAAATAATTCAAGATTGACCTCAGAGTGCTCCACCTAGGAGCTCTTACCAACTAGAATATGCATCATGGTAGATCTCAGTACCCATCAGGCTGAACTTTTGGCAAGCATATTTTTGACTTGGTGCCTCAGATGCAAGGGGGAAAAAAGTAGCATATCAGTAGAGTGACCCATAATGTTTATAAGATTCAATCGTCTTGTCACATACTCCACTGTGCACAAGTGTTTGGTTTTAAAGTGCCAGGCAGAATTACCATATTAAGTGGCTACAATGCCGTCTGGCAGCACTTCTGAATTTTTGACCTTTACCAACAGATATGGCACTGCCAGTGTTCTATTGGTACACTGATTTTTTACGTAGTTCATTTTGGAATTGATTAAATGTAACTTTTCTTCTCTAGCCTGAAGAATGCTAAACAATAATATCTATATTGGGCTGGGATAAAGCTAGAGAGAAATAGAAAGCAAAGTTGTAAATTCTGAGGCTAATCAAAGAAAAATAATTGGTCGTAAGATACACATCTGGATGAATGATTTTGAAATGGCATTGGATTACTCTCTGGATAGAGATTAAAGACTGATCCTGTTGTATTTGTGATTGCTAGGTAATTAGTAGAAATACTAGAAAACACATGTTTTAGATGAAGAATGTGTGTTTATGTGTTTCCAACCAACAAGGTGTATAATGTATAATATTAAGAAAAACTGCCACAACTATGGTTTATTGCAGAGATAATTTGTAACATATTGTTTCTATTATTTGACTATGACTAAGTAAATTTTTTGGTTTGAGGTTTTTGCATAAGTGTGTCTTTGTGTATCTTGTGACTCTGCTCCCAAAGGACAGGAAGGATAGGGCTAAATATAGGGTCCTTATGCAAAGTAAGAATCCATTTGTTGGCCAGCAAATTAGGACGTGACCTAGAGTGAAAACACACAAACCAAAAATTTTGAGAAACAAGGACTCACATTACCTGTAAACAAAGATAGGGTCAATTATCTATGTGAATCAGGGTTCTCCTTTTTGGAATGTTAACAGAAAATACAATGAAACCCTTAAGCTTGTAACAAGAACAGGAATAAAAAAGCAGGAAAAACACAAATTTATGGGAAGTTCTTTATCTGGGCTAAAAATGAAGCACCTGGCTGTATTATTAGAATCAACGAATCACCTAGAGAGCTTTGAAAAACTACCAATGCCAGGACCCCTGTCCAGATCCCTTTGGTCTTTTAAGGGACCAAGACATGAGTTTTGTTTTTGTTTTTGTTTTTGAGATTTTCCAGGTGTGATGTGCAGCCCATATGGAGAACAGAGGCAGTAAACTCAAATTCCTACAACAAAAATCCCTGGATCAGTAGACTCACATTTAGTTTCAGCTCAGAAGGCCTGCTGTATTAGGGTGAGTCTCAGCTGTCTGTAACTGCAAAATCCTGAAATCTAAACATCCAAAACCAGTGAAGTGTCTCAGTCCTTATCAGGGACTTGCTCTCCCTGTTGAGAGCCTTTTGCGACTGGAGAAGAGAACAGAGAGATACTGAGGAAGCAGCCAACAATCACAAGAGACCAAGAAGTGCTATTTTCTGCTCTCTGATTCCAGGGGAGCCCCCTCCCAAATGCATTTAAGAAACCTTGTGTCAAAGTGAAACACTTATTTATTGCAGAACTTTTCAGTCTTTAATATACAGAAAACTGAGTTTCCAAGAGAAATAGATTTGAGTTTTCCAAATTTACTTGAAAAGTCTTTAAAAATAAAATCTAGTATTTTCTCCCTCCTTCCCTCTCTCTCTCTTCTTCTTCTTCTTCTTCTTCTTCTTCTTCTTCTTCTTCTTCTTCTTTCTTCTTCTATTTCTCTCTCTCTCTCTCTCTCTCTCTCACACACACACACACACACATACACAGACACACAGTCCAAATTAAAAAAAATAACTTTGGGAAACACCACAATACACATTTTAATCATAGTTATAAATACAGGTTTCCCCCACCATCCTAAAGTAGAGCATTTCTATGAAATCTTTTGTAAGTCTAAATGATGTAAGACGCATAAACAATTACCATTAATTTAATATGGAAAAATTTTGAGCATTCCCAGACCCCCAATATAACTTCTTTGGCTTTTAGGACACACTTTGTTAAAGGAGGCACAGAATAAATCTAGATAAAGCACAGATGTTCACAGACTTCAAAGCTCTGGCTGCTTGATGCAGAGAGGCTGAGTGTGGTTCCTTGGAAGAAGCTTGCAGGGACCATTGTCACTGCTCATGGTATGTTCTGCTTCCACAAGGCTAGCTGCAAAACAAATGTTGAATGCTATTTTTGCTTTTTGCCTTTTTTCATAAAATCAAAAATAATATTTGTATTTCTTTTGGTTTTAGTGCAAATAGGTACCAACTGTAGGTCTTAAAAGTGAAATGGCATAATGCAAACTTTCAAGGAAAAATGAAGAATAACTGTATATAGTAAATATCCCTTTTTCTTTTATTTCTGCCTACTAATAATTTCTTAAAAGATTTTATTTATTTATTTGACAGAGAGAGGGAGAGCACAAGTGAGAGAAGGGGCATATGAAGAGAATATCCAACCTGACTCCCGCTGAATGTGGAGCCCAACTTGGGGCTTGATCTCAAGACACATGAGATCAGGACCCAAGAGAGGAGGACCTGAGCCAAAACTAAGAGTCAGACACTTAACTGACCGAGCCACCAAGGCACCCCTATCTACTAATAATTTTAAGTAAAAGAGAGATTCTTGCCTTAGATATTTCAGTATATCAAAAACAAACTTTTAAAATGTATAATTGCATTAGTTATTTTATATTTAGTTACAATTCTATAGAAATCTATTATTCCTGCTCCATTTTCAGATAACCCCAGGGAAAATGTTGTAGTTAGTCATGCATCATACCATGCTTCATTCATCCCTAATACTGCTATTTGAACAGAGGTTCTTGGTTAATAAATTACATGGGAGAGATTATGATATCCTGTTATAAGGAATTAACTTTCATGCTATGCCTCAAAGGATAGGTAACTCTTCCCATGGAGAGGAATTTAAAATATATCTTCCTTTATAAGAATCAGGTTCCTGGTGCTTATTCCAGTACAAATATTCTCTAATATTATGACAAAAGTGCAATATGTTTAGGGAGTCTAAAGACTTAGAAGTTTGTGGTCAAGTAAAGTCAGAAACTAACATTTTATTTAAATAATACTTATTGATCACTGACAGACTTAGGTAGTAGTACTTACATGTATCACAAACTACTAAAGGAAACAAAGCCTTCATTGAACCGAAGACTCAGTACAAAAAAGACGCATGTTAAGCAAAAGTAAATTGTAGTAAGTCTTCTTACCACACCAAAGAAGAAAAAATAAGTAACTAACATGAAGTGATGGATGTGTTAACTAACTTGGTTGTGGTGATCATATCAAAATGTCTATGTATGCTAACCCATCATTCTGTATAGCTTAAATAGATACAATTTTGCTTGTCAACTATACTTTAATAGTGCTGGGGAAAAAAGATAAGAAAAAGAAAAAAATGGAGAAGAGTTAATTTGACAAATTTGTTCATTAATATAATTGTAAAATCCTATAGAAATATTAATAATGCAATAGCTACAGTCAGACTGGCTTCACTGAGCTTTCTTCCAGGGGCTCCTAGACTGTAGCTAAGAGGGGCTGGACCCACATCACTGGCCATTTTAGGTTCAAAGTCTGCAGGCCTACCTATCACCCAAGGTAGAAGTGGGCATGACTCTTCCTGGATCCCAGGACCACAGAGGGTGAATTGGCCATCTGGTCACAGACCTGCCTTGGCAATTTTGGACTCCAAAGGGGTGTCACAATTTCCTACCTGGATCTCTAAGCACCTACAAGGCACTTTGTCTTTGGATGGCTGCCAAATCATTGTTGCTGAGGGAGATATGAGTAGGGGAGCTCTTATTCTTCTACCTTGCTGACATCACTCCTCGTCTTTTACTGTCTGTGCCAGCTTTTGTTATCAATCTAATGCTGAGAGGTAATTAGTTAGAAGATTCTCTGTGGGCCACATATCTTGTAAGTGAGGCTCTGATTGCCTTGTATTCCAGAAAATCTTTACAAGTTCTTCATATAGTGAAAGCTTTGGGAACAAGAAATACTATCTGCCTTTGGTAGGTTACTTTCTAGTATAAAGGGATAATATCTGTCCCTAAAGCAAAGATAGGTAGACTTCCAGAAGACTTGAGGTCCCTAAACCAGCTGTTCCTGTCCTATAATATAACTCACTGTGTGTACTGGAGTCAACTGGCTCTCTTTACATTACACTGTAATTAATAATGGTTTATGAGTCTAAAATATGGATAAAATAAAAATACATACAACAATGAGAGAAAATTCACACAAGATATAAATGGAGTTATAGTGTTCTACATTCCTTACATTTTCAGGATGTTTTAAAATTATTAATTTTTTTACATAAAAGTTTATGTGACCTTCTTACATAATAACTGTGAATTTTATAACTCATATAACCACAAAAAGAATATCAAGTTAGTATACAATGAACAAGCTAATAGAAAGGAAAATGGAAGAGTGAAATATATCATTAGTTCAAAAATGTTGAAAGAAACACAGAATAAATGTCAGAATTATTAAACATGTAGTAAAATGATAGACTTAGCTAAAACATAATTATATTAAATATATATGTACAAATATATACATTTAAAAATCTGTTTTTACCTAGGTCAGGATAGATAAACATTTTCTGTAAAGAACCAGTTAGGGAATGTTTTGAAATTGGTTGGCCTTGTGGTTTCTATCACAACTGCTCAGCTTGGCAGTTGAAGCATGAAAGTAGCCAAATGTAACTCAATGAACAAGGTGGTACTTTACAAAATAAATGGGGGGTGAGATTTAGCCAGTTGGAAGCAGTCTGCTGACCCATGGTCTACAGCTTAATAGAATATTTAGTAAAATAGACCCAATTGCTAATAAGAAGTAACATAATTTTTTTAAAGGTTTTATTTATTTATTTATTTATTTATTTATTTATTTATTTATTTATGAAAGAGAGGGAGCATGGATGGGGGGAGGAACAGAGGGAAAAGCAGACTCCCCACTGAGCAAGGAGCCTGATGTGGGGCTCCATCCCAGGACCCCAAGATCATGACCTGAGTGGAAGACACTTAACCAACTAAGCCACCCAAGCATGCCAGAAATACCTTAAAAAGCTTGAAAGTAGTAGTATAAAAAAGGCAAGTATTAGGTGCACAAATATTATTTAGCTATGCTAATAACAAGTAAAACACACAGACAAAATGTATTACTAGAAACAAAGAAAGCATACCCCAAAATTAATGTCAAATAATAGAAAAAATAAAATGCTAAGTCTCTATAAACCTAAACATATAATTTGAAAGTATTGTAAAACAACAGGACAGAAAAAGGGGAAAGAGACAAATTGAGAAAGTGGAAGATTGATCATTATTCTCTCAGTAACTGATAGAAAAAATAAAGAAATCAAAATCTATTAAAAATATGAAGGAATTGTAATACATTAAAATAAAAATCATATTAATTTACCTTCACAGAACATTGTATACAACTATTATCAGGAATATTGTCTACATATTTTAAATTCATTAAGATGCCATTACTGCTTATAAGTATCAATTTATAATTTGATTTTTTTCACATATTTACTTTTCCATTGCTTTTCTTTTGTTTGTTTTTTTCCTGAGTATTTATTTGTGCTTCCTTTGCCTCAAGAATGCCCTTTGTTACATTCTTCAGCACGGTTCCTTTGGCAACAATCTTTCTATTTGGTTTATCAGAAATTTTCTTCATTGTTTACCTTCATTTATTCTGAGTCAGTAGTTGTTTTGTTTTGGTACTTTAAAGATGTAATTCCATTTGTTTTATGGATCTTAATTTTTCTCTTGAGAAGTCAGATGTAAATCTTACCTTTCTTGCCTCTGAAGAAATATGTCATCCTTTCACTATCTGACTGCTCTTTATCTTTGGTTTTCAGTTATTTATGATTTGTCTATATGTGGTTCCTTTGTATTCATCATGAATTTGTTTCATTGATCTTCTTAGAACTAGGGCTTTATGTATTTTTGCAAATATTGTTTCTGTTACTTTTGGAATCAATCATAATATATTACATTTTTCACCATGTTCCATAAATATTTTGTTATTTTTCTTTCATTTTCTAATCATCTTTCTATGTATGTTTAAATCTTTATAAATTATTTTCTATTGTACTAATTCCCAGTTGACTTACTCCTTCTTCAACTATATCTCATCTACTACTAAAATATCTACTGAGTTCTTACTCTCAGTTGTTATTTTAGGTTCTTAAATTTCTGTTTGAGAGCACCATATGTATTCCAATTATTTCATTATGTTCTAAGTTGTTATTGATTTACTGAATTAATTAATCACAAATATTGGGTCTGCTTGAAAGTAAATTTGAGCTTTTGTAAAGCTGTTTTTTAATATAGTTTCCTTTTATGCTTGTGTTATCACCTTTGATTATTTAAACTGAAAACTCAAGTTATCTATCAGTGACCCTCCTTTTTGCTGGTCTTTGAACTACCCATTCCTTGTGAATGGCTAACGATCTGTTTAGCAACTCAAGGGAGAGTAAACCTAAGTACTTTGCTTCCCCTTCTCTTCACATTCTGGGCACCTTCACAATTCTTGCTATCTTGGTGAAATTTTGACACTTTCATGTAGATTTTAGTTTCCAATTGTGTCTATTTTTCCAGGTGTTCTCACTGGGATTATATTCACATTAAGCTAATCCATGATCACTAAAAGAACTACGCCTTGCCCACATTTTTGGTGGTGAACTTTACTGAGATGGGAAAAACTAGAAAAGAAAATAGCTTGGTATTTATAACCAATTCTACCTTATAAAACTATAGATTTGGGGATGCCTGGGTGGCTCAGTGGTTTAGTGCCTGCCTCCAGCCCAGGACATGATCCTGGAGTCCCGGATCCAGTCCCATGTCAGGGTCCCTGCATGGAGCCTACTTCTCCCTATGCCTGTGTCTCTGCCTCTCTCTCTCTCTCTCCCCCCCCCCCTTTCTGTGTGTCTCATGAATAAATAAATAAAATCCTTTAATATATATTAAATATTAGTACCTCAAATATATATATATATATATATGTGTATATATATATATATATTTGAGTTACTAATGGGATACACTAACATTTTCAGATGGCAGCTGGATATCATTTGGATGGTTTATCATTTGGACAAGCTTATCATTTAGATGGTTTTAATTATCAATTCAAGTTGATTAAATTCAATGAGATGCATAGTTATAGGAATAGAGCTTTAGAAGCCAAAAATAAAAGAGGGTTTAGATATAAGTTCTGTGGAATTGCAAAATTCAGATTATAATGGAGAAGAACGATACCATCAAGGAAAATCATAAGAAGCAAGCAAAGAGGATGGAAGGAAGTCAAGATAATATGTTGATCTGAAAACTAACAAAAGAGAAACATTTCAAGGATAGAATAGTCAATAGTGATAAATAAATTATGCATTTAATTAAGATAAATCCAAAACTGTATCAATTGGAAATGGATTTTGTAATAAAGTTTTTCTATCAGAATCATGGGGTAAATAAAACCCAGAGGGGAGTGGGATAAAAATGAATGGAATACTATAATTTTAGCAATTTTATTAACTAAAAAGGTGTATAAACCTCCTACTCTAAAACACCACGTAATATTGTGCACAATATAAGAACATTATTTTACATGCAAAAAGGAGTACAGAGCCATAAGAAAAGATCCCTAGAGGCTAAAAACAAAAAAGAGCTAGAAATAAGGCTATGAATTGAAACAAAAATTTCTGCTTTGCATCTCTGCAATAAATGACCTGCTTGTGAAACACTTCATAATAATATTACAAAATGTAATACATATTATATAATTCTTGAAAATAAATAATAAAATCACAAAAATTTGTTAGAGCTAAAACAGAAATTAAACTATTTAAAAATGCATATATTTAAACAGAAACACTTAGAAATAATAGGGTGAATTCAGATATAGGAAATAAGAAAAAGATTAACAGAACAAATCCAAAGGGATTAGGAACAGGAAAATTAAAAAAGTTCAAAAACAAATGAATACATGAAAAATAAATCGAGATATTTGACTTTGCTAAAAGTTGGTTATTTCAAAAGATGGATACAAAATTCTCCCTGAAATTTTACCAAAACACACACACACACACACACACACACACACACACAGACGAGAAAAACAGTGTGAGAGAGAGAGAGAGAGAAGGAAAAATATTTTAAAACTAACAAAAAAATAGAGAATATGAACTACTTTTGACCAATCCATTTGGCATATCACTGGTTAAATAAATTTGGCAAGTTGAATGACTTTACCAAAAACTGGTGGTTAGTAGATATTGTTAAAAAAAAAAAAGAAAAGAAAAGAAAGCCTGAATAAGCATATAATTATTAGAAAAGTGAATTCAGTAGTAAAATTATGGACACAAATAAAATGAGCACACAAAATAAATACCAACAATAAAATTCAGACTGTAATTTTATTTTATGTATTTATTTTTAAAGATTTTATTTATTTAACAGAGAGAGGGAAACAGAGAGCACAAGCAGGGTAAGCAGCAGGCAGAGGGGCTCCCCACTGCGAGAGCCCAATCCTGGATCCTGGGATCATGACCTAGGCCAAAGGCAGATGCTTAGCCAACTGAGCCACCCAGGTGCCCCCAAAAAATCAGACCATAATTTTATAGCATGTTTTAACAAATATTCTAAGGACATATTATCCTAAAACTATACAAATTCTTTAAGATAATAGACACTAGGGATGCCTGGATGGTTCAGCGGTTAAGCTCTGCTTTCATGATCATGGCATGGTCCTGGAGTTCAGAGATTGAGTCCCAAGCAGGCTCCCTGAAGGAGCCTGCTTCTCCCCCTGCCTATGACTCTGCCGCTCTCTCTCTTTCTCTCTCTCTGTGTCTCTAATGAAAAAATAAATAAAATCTTAAAAAAAAAGATGATGGACACTAATTTTTCTATTATTATATAAACTTGATTGCAAAAAAGCAGTTTTTAGAAGTTAACAAAACCGTAAATTACAGCCATTATTAGTTTTTAGCAGATATATCAATATCAAAATAGAACAAAAGCAACCTAAATCCTGCAAAGTATGAGAAAAGCTCATCTATAATGATCGAATTAGTTTGTTTCAAGGAATAAAGGACTGTTTTGAAACTTAAAAATCTGCTGATGTTATTTACCACATTAACAGAAAAAAAAGAAAGATGACAAATGATCCTTTTCAATAGAAAAAGACTTCAGTAAAATTAAAAAGTCATACAAAATCTAAAATATTTGATCATGCAAGGACATTCCTAATTTTAAAAAGAAGTATTTATTGATCAAAAGTCTATAGAAACTCCAACCATAATGATCAAACTTTAAAGCCTTCCCTTTGAAAATATAATTTAAGGTGCTTAGATCATCATTTCTTTTCAGTATTGTCGTCAAACCCTTCAAGTACAGCAAGACAAAAAGAACATAAAGATTGATAAGGATGAAGCAAGAACCTTTATTTTCAGGTTATTTGTCTTTTCATATGAAACATAAGAGAATATAGACAAATTTTGGGGAAAAGCAGTATTATTGAATATAAGATCCTATAAAATAAATTTCATATGTACTAGCAGCAAATAATGATGAAAACAGAATTACATACATTATTTATAATATCAGTAGAAATAAATTTGATGAGGATTAAACCTATCAAAATATAGCTTTTATAAGCATGCTTATAAAGAATGGAGGGCCTCAGGACAGTCAAAAACTTGGACATATCAAAACTTGAAAAATAATAAATTTAGAATTTCAGATCATGAGGACCATTAAATAAATAGTTGGGGACAACTAAATGTATCCTTAACCATACACCCAACATATTTAAAACTAGTCTAGAATTAAATCTTAAATATAAAAGTAGAATCTTTAATATTTAAAAAAATATGTTCATATTCAAATATAATTTCCCTGAAAAAGACTTTTTCAACAGCACAAGAAGTGAAAGCAGCAATTATTAATACATCTTATTACATTTATGTCAAAAGGATAAAAGGGATGAGAAGGATGTGAAAATGCAAGTTTACATACAAATGTAAAGAAATGAAAATACCATCTTTAAAATATAATAGGCAAATCTGACAGATATCTTCAAAATAAAATCAGATTGTTAAAAAAATAGGTCTCCTTCGCATAATCTGCATAATCAGAAGATAAGTATAGCAAATAGTTGTAAATCTTTAGACTATAAAAAAACTGTGTTCCAAATACTAAATACTAAAATTACTTGCGTACATGTGTTGCGTGCATGTATCAATTTTTAACAAAACTGAAAAAATATTCTTTCACATGCAAGGACCCATGAAGCACCCTATTTGAGTACCTCTCTAAACAAAATCTCAAAAGTAATTTTTAACAATTTTTTAAGAGGAATGAAAAACTTTCGGGATGTCAGAAGTTTTAGTGGAGATCTAAAAGCTGGTGTTACCTGTTATATGTATTTGTCTGATGAATCAAAAAATAATTACTTCTTCATTAAAGTTAAAAAACCAGCACAAGCTATGTTACAGCAAAGTAGATAATGAAAAAAAAAAAATACAAGTGTTCATTCACACATCGCATCCCAAATGGCAGCAAATTAAATACAGTGAATTCAGTAACATTAATATAATCACACCTTTATGTCAAAATATAAATAAAATCAATAATATGATAAAGAAAATAAATGTCATAAAATCATGCCTTCTGAGTAGAATACCCATTAAACTAAAGTTATCCTTTTATTTTTTTTTAAGTTATCCTTTTAAAAATTAAAAGAAATAACATCTACTTTAAAATATCTTACATGTGGTGAAAACTGAGGTAGGCCTTATTTTTTTTGTACAATTTGACTATTCAATTATTTTAAGTGTTATTGTCCAAGCGTTTTAATGCTTTCTTTGTTCTTTGTTCTTTTTTTTTCTCTCTTATTTTCCAGTCCCCACACTCCTCATTGGTGTCTCCTCACTTTCACCCTCCACCTAGGGAACCCATGTGTGTCCTTTCAAACAATGTTAAACATTGTCCTTAGCTCTATCTCAGTCTCTATGTTTATCTCTGGAGCTAACAGTACCTAAATACATATTTAGTCAATTATCTGAAAACATACTTACCTGTTTGTTTCACTTTGAGTCCAGACTGGAGACATAAATCATAGCAGCTATTGTAACACAGAGAATTTAGTATCAGTAGCTGTCAAAAAGATATAAAATCATTAAGTTAATCCAAAAGTGCAATAAAAAGAACATTAACATATCAGAGAGGTAGTAGCTACAGAAAGCAGCATTCCTAAAGCTGGGATGCAGAGGAGAACTTTTTGAAATTAGTAAGGAATAAACTCTTTGAGAGAGGAACACCATGGAGGACAGTGTTGGCTGAGCTTGAAGGAAGGGTCTTTTGAGGCTAGGACCAGGTCTGTGAAGAGATTGCCAGCTGGATGATATTACAGTCCCGAGGTGGGTGAGCCTGATTTCACAAGCTTTAGAAACCTGTGAACCGTGTTCAACTGCTGATACAGAAAGGGACTGCCGATGCCGGGGGAAGAAATGTAGGACGTAGGCAGAAATCAGCAAACAGAAAATATACAGGAGACCAACAGGAAGGGTTCAGTCCTTTGGTGGCCAAACTGAACACAGGACACCTGGCACACTCGAAATGCAGTTTGCAGAGCCCAAGCATTGAAGTCACAAAGCAAACTGCAGAAGTTTAGCTTTGGAGCTGAGAAGCAATAACTTCATACATGGCACTGTCCACCCTTGGGTTACGCAGCGTCTATATGTGCACTTCCATCAAAAGCAAACAGATAAGCACTCTTACCTTGCTTCTGGCTACATCTTTGTTAATAAAAACCCGAGAAAACATATATACAGCTCTAAGATCTGCTCTAAGTTCAGCTGTAATTTTCTTACCTCTCTTTTCCAAAGCCTCCCATGAGTGAAGCTATAATGTAGTCTCTCTCTACTATGGGTGATGATAGTGTACCCAAGTAGGATGCATCTTGAGAATTTCCACATAATAATTTATACAACGTATATGTGAATACATAATGTTTGCTAGAAAACAAGTAAGTTACAGCTCAAAATTATGCAAGAGAGTCACAGATAAACACTAATATTGTGTGTGCATATTTGAAGCAAGGTTGTGGGAAAATATGAAATTGAGTAATAATAGAGTATACAGAGTCCTTCAAATTCTTTTTCTCCCTACAATTTGTTAGCATAGATAGTTTGTGTGAGCAGTGGCAAATGTCTAGTAGAGAAGAATCCTACTTTATGTCTGTTTAGCATGGTAGAAAGCAGGGAACACCTGTAATCCTACAATAATTGGAGCAAGCCCTTATTAAAGAGAGGAAGACTGGATAACTCCTACATCCTGGCCCGGTTCTTATTAAACTACCTAGAGGGGGAGGAGAAGAGACTCCAGGACCATCCAGATTTGCTTGTCCTTACTTAACTATGCTAAATGCATTAAAAACTTAAATAAAAAACAAAAACAAAACAAAACATAAAGGAATAGGAGAAAAGAAAAAAATGATAAATGACTATTTACATGACTTTGAGTGGGAAAGAACATTGTGAGTAAAACACACCTAGAGAAGTAGTCCTGTGAAAAAAGCAGATTCTAAATAAGTAGATAATTTCTTTATTAGATGAAATATTGTTAGGATATATTGAAATCTGTAATAGCACTATGTCTTTGTGGTCCGTTTCTTTAATTTTCCTAATTTTCTATCACTAGCATATATTTCTCTTGTTATCCTGGAAAAATAAAATGGGCATTGTTTTCTGTGTATTTTTAATTGCTATGTTAAAATTATTTGTCAGGTAAGTATTCTCTCTCAAGCCTTAAGAGAAAAAATGATTCTTATGTTGCATACACTAAGCATAATTTTAAACATTAAAAATGATCAGGATATTCCAAAAATGGCAATTGCAAAGGAAGGAAAAGTTAAAAGCAATATAAATTGGCATAGTTAGCCTATTATTTTAGAATCTGCCCAGCACAAATTGGACTGGTATTCACTCCTTGGAAGATTGTCCCTGTTTCTTCCCACTCCAGCCATATGGAGAGAGCCATATGGTTGTAATTGCCTTCAAGTCTTTTCTTAAATGTCGCCTTATCAGGGAAGTCTTCCCTGACCATCTTATACTAAACATAACATCTCTCCTTTGTTCTTCATGCCCTTTACAGCTTTATTTTTTGTGATAACATATGACAACCTGACACATTGCTTTATTTGCCTCTCGTCTTTGTGCTCTGCCTGTTTAGAGTTAGAACAGGGATTGGACTTTATTAGTCTATGTCATCCCAAATGAGAAGAAGACTGCAGTGGATGTGATAGGGCCCAATTAATATTTGTGAACATTTGATGAATGTGAAAATTGCCTATTCACTAATCACATTTCAGTTTTGGAGGAGTAGCATGGATCTTTCAGAGTACTTTCGTCAAGGCTTTACTCACTAAGAGTAAGGAAGGGCTGTCTAGTCTTGTGATGGTTAACAGGGTGAGATGCTAAGTGACTTACAGCCATTGCTATGTTCTCAATATTATGGTAAAGGATGGTCAAAAATAATGAGAAAAAAACCAGAAAAACAAAGATGATCAATTAAAGTCCCAGTGAGACTTGATTCTCTCATTCCTATAATACTTAAATCTGTACTGCACATGCCACTGCCACGGTCTATTTATATGAACAATATATTTTCCTTGTGCGTACACTTACATTTGAGTTTCTATCACTTTCAACAAATAGATTGCTGACATTATATTAGAATTACATAATGTACTATAAGAATGTAAAGCGTCAGGCTCAAATAATTCTCAGTAGATTTAAAAATAAAAACGAAATTAACATTAAGTGAAATTTGAAAAAATAAAGGAAGAATATTGACTTTTAAGAGATAAAATTATCATTCTATACAGTTTGATTTTTTTTTATCAACTTGTACCTCCTCATTGTCAGTGAGAGTCTAACTCCAGAGCAGCTTTGAATAAGGTGCTAGGAAAAGTTGTAATCCTTTCTGAACTAGTTCACGTAAAGTCCGTGAGAAGAGCTAAGCCACTGTTATTTGTTATTAATTAGTTTCCTCGTTGTCAAAGTATTTTTCAAATATAGCATGCACTTGTTGAATCTTTACTCATTTATTTTATTTAAAATCGTCGTTTTTCAATTTGCTTTGCAAAAGATCAGCTATCGGAATTAATTTTTAGAGGAAATATCTGTGAGATAGTGTTTTGTTTTGTTTTCTCTTTCTCGCCTTTAATTTGTTATCTTAATCTATAGGAAAACTGAAGAGACGTGTTGTCTCTACTAGGTATAGAAAAAAAGAGCGAATGTTCTTTCCTTACAAAATCAGAGGTGAAAATAACTTCTTCAACGATGAGCATGAAGATATTTTGTAGAACATTAAACATCCCAATTATCAGCAATAAATGCAGGGGTTTCCTGATTACGCATTTAATGCTAACTGCAATTTACTCATCAAGACACCCTTTTAATTCAACTAATAATCCTTCTAATCATAGGATATTTGATTTATCTTTGTAATTAAAAACTCTACATCAAGTATGGCACACAGTAGGCATTTGGGAAATATTTCTTTTCTTTTTTTTTTTTGGAAATATTTCTTATGACTCTCATTGGGCTGGTTGATCATTAACAGATTAGAAATTTTTTGTGAACTTCTAATTTTAGAATAACTTTTAAATTACAGAAAAAATTTTAATAATATAATATAAAAGCATAAATTGTTCTTATACACCCACACCTAGTTTCCCTATTATTAATATCTTACATTAATATGGTAACTTATTACAATTAATAAACCTCTATCAATACATTATTATTTGCTGAAGTTCATACTATGCTCACTATATTTCCTTAATATCTTTTTCCATTCCAGTATCTTATTACTACATTTCATTTAACTATCAAGCCTCTTTAGGTTCCTCTAGGCTTTAACAGTATCTCTACTTTCCCTGGTTTTGATGACCTTGATAGTTTTGAGGAGTCTTGGTGAGATATTTTATAAAATGTCCTTTTATTGGGATTTTTTTCATGATTTAACTGAGTTTTGGATTTGGTGAGAAAACCACAGAAATAAAGTGCCTTTTTCATCATATCAAGAGGACATACTATCATCATGACTTATCACTATAGATACTAACCTTATTAAGTTGTTTGATGTACTTGTTTGTCAGGTAGATGTACCCATCGATAGAGTTGTTTCATTGATAGATGAGTTTTGGTAAATTCTGCTTTTGTTTTCACTGAGCTCAAGATACTTTCTAACTTGCCTTTAGTTTCTTCTTTGAATCATAGATTGTTTGACAGCATGTTATGTAATTTTCAAATACTTGGATATATTCCAGACATGCTTTTGTTGTTGGATTTGAATTTAATATTTTGTGGTCAGCAACCTTTGCTGTATAATTTTGTTATTTAAAATTTGATTAAGTGCATTTTTGTTCAGAGACTAGTCTATCTAGATAAATGTTCCATATATAGTTGATAATGTTTATTTACTGGTTTTGAGGTGTAGTTTTTTATATATATGATTTTCTATACACATGAATTAGTGTATATTTTTGTGTAAATATGCACTAAGAATCACCATGTTCCTTATTAGGAGAGGTGTTAAGTCTTCTATTTTCTTACTTAATTTTTGTCTGCCTTGTACTATCAATTACTGAGAGGGGAGTGTAGAAACTTCCAACTATGAGTATTTACTTCATTTACTTTGTAGCTTTTTTCAAATACCAAGAAAATAAATATCTTCATGGATGATTAGGACCTGCATATCCTTAAGGTTAATAACACTGTGTTGCACACCAATATATTTGTTAATGTAGAAAAACATACACACAAACCATAATAAATCTAAATCCATGGACTTTATGGATGTAACCATTGAACAGCTTACCATAGAACCTCCAAGTCATTAAATATGCGAACTTAAATTTTTTTCTCAATGCAAAGTTCTATAAAATAAGTCATGCTACCAATCATTACATATGAATGACAAATATATGAAATATTTTATGTGAAATATATATTACATTATATTGTGAGTTCCTGAAGATCTAACTACATTTTATTTACCTTTGTAGCTGGTGGGCTGGGGACTGGCAAAATAATTGCCAGATACAAGAATAAATAATAAATATTAAATGTCCAGTTTAAAGTGTGGAAGGTACATAAACCTTTACCCATACCCCCTATATTTTATTCAAATTCCAGCTGCTGAATTCCTACTTGTAAATATATCTGGATGTGTGCCCTACCAATGACTTCTAGACTTCAGTCATCACTGAATTCATACTACATAATTCCTTCAAATATATTTTCTATTTTCATATTCCCTTAGCCTTACTATAAAACTTTTAATGATTCTTTTGTGCCTGCCAGAGCAAGAACAAATTCCTTTTCTGGACTTCCTGAATTCCTCAGTCTTGACTCCATATTATCCCACCTCACTTTTTTCTACTTCAATTTCCTCAATTGTAAATTGGGATCTACAAAATTCCTTTAGTCACCCTAAATCTAATTGAAAGAAACACCATGTCACACAATGTATCTCCTAGTCTTTGTTCTGGTTTCTTTCTCTCCCTATCACTTTATCACTATATAAAATACTTCACATTTATATGTTTACCAACCGAAATAAGCTAGGATATGCTGCAATATTTAAAATCAAACTGAAAAATGCCAGGGCTTAAAGTGACAAAGGTTTATTTTTTAATCATGTCATGTATATATTATGGGTCAACTGGCTTCATGTCTCGGTTTTCATTACCCTCACTCCAGACCCAGAGTGCATAAGCATCATTATCTAGAGCTATTCCGGCCTCAGTTCTAAAACGAGAGTGATTGTGACAACATGTGTAATAGCAGTTAACTTTCTGTCCAGAAATGACAAATCACTTCTACTTGTATTTTATTTCCCGAAGTAAATTACATAATTATGAAAAGGTCAAATGATTATTGTTTATTTGGATACTGTCCATCTTTCTCACAAGCAAGTAAACTCAATCAAGTTTGGAAGCTTTTTTTTTTTTTTTTTTTAAATTTTTATTTATTTATGATAGTTACAGAGAGAGAGAGAGAGGCAGAGACACAGGCAGAGGGAGAAGCAGGCTCCATGCACCGGTAGCCCGATGTGGGATTCGATCCCGGGTCTCCAGGATCGCGCCCTGGGCCAAAGGCAGGCGCCAAACCGCTGCGCCACCCAGGGATCCCTGGAAGCTTTTTTATTTCATTCAGTCTGATATAACCTGTTCCTAGAAGAGTGCCTTACCTATGGTAAACTCCAAATAAATACTTGCTGAATGAATATATTTCAATAGATTGTTCATAAAATAAAATTTGTCAATAATTTAAAGCATTTATAACACTATCTGGCACATAGAAAACATTGAATAATGTAAGTTACTCCTATTCAACAAAACAGAAACTTATATTAACAACCACTGTTTATTCATTTAATCATAACTACTTTGTGTCTTCTGCTTGGTAGGTAATGTGGCAGGTGTGTGTGTGTGCGTGCATGCGTTTCCTGGCTTAATTGTGGTATAATTGACAAATAAATATTGTATGTATTTAAGATATGTAATCTGCTGTTTTGTTGGGTATGCTTTATATAATGGTGGTAAGATTTTTAATATTGTTTTTTCATTTCCTGAAAACCTAAAGG
The DNA here is from genome assembly GCF_053574225.1 of Canis aureus. Classification (NCBI taxonomy): domain Eukaryota; kingdom Metazoa; phylum Chordata; class Mammalia; order Carnivora; family Canidae; genus Canis; species Canis aureus. Next base: position 19,397,758 of record NC_135648.1, read on the forward strand.
TAGAATCTATTTCCCTGACCCTTCAGTTTAGGCTGGGTTTGTGACTTAATAAAATGTTCATAAATGACATTGTTGTAGTCTACCCCTAGATCTAAAACACCTTGCAAGCTTCTCACCTTGCTGGAATTTTGCCTCTGTAATGTGAATAGACCCAGGCTAGTATGCTAAAGGATGAGGGACAAGTGGAGAAGAGGTATACATGCCAGCCTGCAAACTTCTGACCTCCAACCACATGAGATAATCTGCCCTAGGTTCAATCATGTAATCCACTGACAACTCACCACAGGTATATAGGATAAACCCAGATATGACCAGAAAAAGAGCCTAAGTGCTATATGCACTGATTGAAATAAATGGCTGTGGAAGTAAGCCACTAAGTTTTGTGAATCTATTACAAAACAGATAGCTACATATAAAAAATATAATAGCTATATGATGTCCTGAAACATCACACAGGAACCTAGCAGTGCAAGGTTATCAGACCAGAGAATGGGATGCCTATCATCTTGACTCTGAGATTTTAAGACTCATGAGCAGAAGAAGCTCTTGCCTCTCTTTTGTTGGGATGAGTTTAGGCCGAATAGAATGATGACATAACCAAGTCTTGTCTTGTAGCCAATCCCACAACATCTACATTCATTGTTGGGAGTGTACTACCTACCCCCTATCATTTGCAATCAGTAGCTTGAAGCCAATGTATCTACATAATGTATTTGATGCAATACATAATGTATTGGATCAGATCCAATATCAGTGTTATTACTAATATTGGAATCATTGGACTAATTTTAGGACATTTTGTATATTATTTTATTAATGAATATTTTACTAGTTAAGATATATTGGAAATCTGGGAATCTCTATGGTGGAAAGAATAGTTATTATATTTTAAGATTCCAGAAGTGTTGAAATAGATGAGAAAAAAAAAAAGACATTCAAGAGGCCTCAAAATGAAAAATTTCAGCAAATCCTTGGATCATAGAAGATTGCAATTTAAACTCCATATTTTTAACTCAAATACATGATTTTTGAGTAAATTCTTGGTGGAATGTCAAAGTCCTGGTGTTGGGGACATTGAACAATGGATATTTATAAAAGAATATGGAAATATTTCTTTACTTGTAAAAATCAATAAAGAAGCAATTATTGTACGGTATGACCAAAATTGGCTCCATGATTTAACTAGTTTAATTTTTTAAAGCCCTAGAAGGATATTATATACAATTTATAATTTAAAAAAGTAGAACCAACCTCAGAAGGGAAATCACAAGACCAAAGGAGAGTATGAATAGAGAAGAGAAAGAGTTCATGGAGACAGAGGAGAGAAATGTTATATTATGAAACCAACAGTAACTATTTCTGAGTTAGTGAAAATGGAATCACAGAACTTATATAATTTTGGTGATTGAATCTGGGGAATTGGCAAATATCATTTTTATAGTGATATTAGATAAAAATTCAGTGCAAGATAAAGTAAAAGCAGCTAGGTAAGAAAATAACAGCGTATTTTTGGGTCATTAGTAGACCAAAGGGTTTTTAAGAGTCTATACAAATTTTTTAATGCTCTTATTGTTAAAATAGTTAAACTTTTAGAGATCTGTTATCTTTGTTTTAACCTGATTCAGTTCTTGAAGTTAAATTATAAAGGGAGAAATGGTATTTTGAAAATAACCTTGTTATTTTACTCAATGGTATATTTTTAATAGAATTTCTAGAATCCTGTTCATCCAATTGCTTTATAATAATACAATTGTTCTGTGTTACAAATGATGTGCTATTTCACAAAGTACATTATTTTATAAAGAGAGCAGTATATGCCAATAAGAGAATCAGGGTTTATTGCAAAGCAAAATATATATTTCTCTGAAAATTGTTTTTACATACACAATAGAAAAGTGTCTTAGTAAAAGATCATGATTCACTGGATACAGTAATTACATGACTTCAACTGACATGTTAGTATTAAAAATATGCTCTATTACCTGAAAATGAACAATTTTCATTTTATCTCATTGTCATGTCTCGACACTTTTTGTAAATTAGAGGATGTCATGTAATAACTGCTGAATTTGCAAATGTTAAAAAAAATGTGCAAATTCACAGTAAGCATTTTTGTCAAGCTGAATAAATATTTCATACATTTTCTGTGTAATATAGAACAAGTTTGCCCCCATTACTGGTTCATTACTGTGCTGAACATTTTATTTCATTAGCATCATGTAGTGGCATTTTTGTGTCTTACCATAAATTTTGTAGGTTGAAAAAAATATAAGTGATTAAAAATAAAGACCAACTTTAAATCAATGCCTAGCATCATAGACATTCAGTAAATTTTGAATATTTAATTAATCACCAGGATTATATTCCTTTTTTGGTCATGTTATAAGAAATACATATCTCTATGTTTGCACTCCAGAAAATGTTGTCTTAATTAGAAATGTGATGTTTCAGCTTTGTTTGTTGAATCCTCCCAAGATGTATGAAAACAAAGATAAATAAGCAAAAATAAATTTACTTTTTGCATATGTTACACCTAAAACATAATCACATGCTATTTTATATTTCTCATTCTGAGAGGCAGTCTTTTATTCTTTATTTTATAGGAAGGAATTAAACAAGTTAAAGGATTTGTTCAAAAAGATTCACCCAGGGATCCCTGGATGGCTCAGCAGTTTAGCGCCTGCCTTTGGCCCAGGGCATGATCCTGGAGTCCCGGAATCAAGTCCCATATCGGGCTCCCTGCATGGAGCCTGCTTCTCCCTCTACCTGTGTCTCTGCCTCTCTCTTTTCTCTCTCTCTCTCTCTCTGTCTCTCATGAAGGAATAAATAGAATCTTAAAAAAAAAAAACAAAACAAAACATATCCGCCCAGTTATTTTAAGAGGAGGAGTTGGATTTGAACTATTTTATATCTCTAATACCTCTTACTCTTTATAAAATAAGTTGTTTATATAAAAATTAGAAGGAGCATATACCCAATTCCTTTAAATTATATATGAAGAAATATATTTAAGAAAGATATAGCAAAAAAAAGAAGTCTAGGAAATGCTGAGTATAATAAACTCTCAAATTGATTTTCAAATAATCATGAATTTTATAATGTCTGCTATTACATTTATTCTTAAAAATGCATTTGTTGTTATGCAGACTATTTTCGAAAATGCTAAATTTCTCAGATAACCTCCCTCTGCTTCTTTCTGTAAAATAATTTCTAGACTAATGGTAGGAAAATTGAATGAATTATATTTTGTTGCAGCATTAGGGGAAAAGGATGCTTCTAGACTCATACCAGCTTTTGGGGGTGTTTAGCTGAAGTGCATTAATCTCTGGTGTGCATAATGTGCATTAATCCCTTAATTGGTAAACATGTGGCTATCTCTAAAGCTGATATGAGCAACAGTTAAACTATCAGCTGAAGTCACCAGCTCACATTCTGCTATTGAGAAAAATTAGCCAACCTCATTTCCTTTATCTTCACTGGCTTAAGCCAACACGGTCTTTGCTACACACTCCATCCATGATTGCACGGGACATCAAAGTCTATGTCCTCTGCCACAGAGTCAGAATTTGCCATGGTGAGCACCCTGGCAAGAACACTGGTTCTTTTTAGAAAACAATCAGTAATCAATTATTTCAAAAAGGAGAAGGAAACACTGTTTTCATCTCCATATTGTCCCAGTATCTAGCAGAGTTTGAAACTACAAATATTAGCTGAAGAAATGAATTGGATGTGGATCTGAGCTTAACATCTAAGAGGATACTAGCACTGAAGAAAATAAAATATAAAAAATGCGAGATTTTGTCAAGTCCAATTTGGCAAAGAAAGAAAAGAGTCATGGATTCTAGGGGCAGAGACTAAAATGCTGTTCTGTGGGATTTATATCACAGGGAGCTATGGACGCAGAAAGGACAAAGAACTGTAATATCAATATAGGAAGAAATATTAGAATTTAAAATAAGTGTGAAATATATGGAAACACATTACTATACTATTATCCTATAGCAATACCTAATCATCTTTTATTTTCTGTTTTTACTTTCTATTTTCTATTTTATTTGTGTGTGTTTGTCCTGTGTATATATCCGTGTCTGTGTATCTGCATCTGTGAATCCATGCTATAATACATATTTTAATTTACCTTTGGGAACTCCTTAATAAAATACTTTTGTATTATACCTTCCTCCAAGATGTGTAAGATAAATTTGTTAACTCCACAGATTTTAACATGGAAATATATACTGTGAACACTGACAAAGAATACATTGAGAATTTGAAGATTGAGGGGCACCTGAGTGGCTCAGTGGGTTGAGCGTCTGCCTTTATTTCAGGTCGTGATCCCAGGGTCCTGGGTAGGAGACCCGAGTCGGGCTCCCTGATTAATGGGGAATCTGTTTTTCCCTTTCCTTCTGCCACTTCCCCCTGTTCCTGCTCTCTCCCTCTCCCTCTCCCTCTCTCTCTCTCTCTGTCTCTCCAATAAATAAATAAGATCTTTTAAAATAAAGAATTTGTAGATTGTTCTCATATTTTCACCTTATTATTTTGGCAAAACTGATATACCCATAGCACACATAAAGATATTTTTAACAATTAATGAATGTTAAACACCTTTATAAAAACTGCAGCTCTGAAAGTGTCATTGCTATTATAATTATTATCAGTATATAAGAAAACTAAAATCCCATTTTAGTACTAAGTTTCAACATGTCCAAAATAGATTTGGAATTCATACTTTCTTTTTGAATGTCAACCACAATCTCTTTACAATGTTATTATTCCACATCTACTATAACCTGTTTCAGAATATATATATATACATAGAACATGTACATAGAATATGTACATATATTCTATATAATAGAATATCCAATTTCTGTATATTCTACATATATGTATTATAATATATTTAATATGTATGTATTATATATATGAATTATGTATACATATATTCTATATATTTTGTATGTATATAATAGATATTCTATTATATAGAATAAATACAGAATATAATACATAGAGAATATTTTATTATGTAGAATCTATACATATATTATAAATATACACATATTTATATACATATAAATATATACTTATCCCAAATTTTATTATATTCACACAACAAAATTCTGTACAGCAATAAAAATGAATTCCAAATTTGCACAAAAAAAGATTAATATGAGAAACATAGTGATGAGCAAAAGAAGATGGACACACACACAAAAATACTACCATATGATTTCATTATATAAAGTTTAGAAAAAACAACTAAAACTAGTCCATGCTACCAGAAGTCAGGATAGAATTATCCTGGATGGGGGGTGGAGGGGGTGGTAAACAGGAAATGGAAGGGAACATGAAAGAGGTTTCCAGAATGATTATATATTCTGTTACTTGATCTGGCGACTGCTTACATGGGTGTGTTCCACTTGTGAGGTTTCATCAAGCTGAATACTTTGATATGTGCACCGTTCTGTATATAGAAGATTGAGAAGGGAGAAAGTGGAGAGAATCACCATCACTTTAAAGATATGATTTGGAAGTTAGACGTATAGTCTTTGCTCCCATTCCTTGGAAGCAGTCTAGCATCATGACTATAATTAGCTGGAAGGAAGACTGGGAAATGTGGTCAGTTTTCTGGCAGGCGGGTATTCAGCTAAAACTGGTATTCTATTACTAAAGGACAAAGGAGAAAAATGGAAATTGAGGGACAATTAGGAGTTCTGCTGCCATGAGTCAGGACTTATTTCCAGAATAATGTTAACTTGATAGTTCAGTAATAGTACCTTTCCTGTGCATTAAAAATATGTTAGAAGTTGAAGTGAAATTTTAGGGGCAGTGAAGGAGCAATTTTCTCAATAGAAAAAATATCTTGGTGAGACATTAGGAAATTGTTTGAGAGCCTATAAAAATGAATAATCACAAAAGTTCTCCACATCATTTTTACCTATCGATTTATTCTTTTGTTTAAATTGCATTAGGGGCACCTGGGTGGCACAGTTGGTTAAGCGACTGACTTTTGGTTTCAGATCAAGTTGTGATTTCAGGGTTGTGAGATCCAGCCTTGCATGGGGCTCTGCTCAGTTTTGCCTAAAAGGCTCTGCTCCCCAGCTACCCCCCCCTCCAAATAAACAAATCTTTAAAAAATTATACTAAAAGGTGCTTGTATTTGGATTGTTTCTTGTATACCTACAACTGATTTGGAAAATTATTTTGTGTAGAGCATTTAAAGTCAATGCTATCTGTACAGAGAGCTGACAACTGATTTGATTGAATGAGGCAAAAATGTGGACAATGAAAAAAAATATGGACAATGCTGGAAGAACTTATTTTAAGGGATAGGAGTAGACCATCATTATCATTGGACAGGATAAAGCTATGTCAGAAACTGTGTATGTCATTGCATGGCTTTTTCTTATAGTAGATAATATTAAGTCTGGAATATTTCCAGAACCATTTCTTATAAGTTAATTTAGTCAACTATTTGGTCAAGCAAGTAGTACATAGGGGAAAAAAGCTGACTTCTGTGATAGAAGGGATTGGTAGGAAACCAAATACTGGTTTGCCCACAGTATATGGCCAAACCTGGCCCAAGAAAACCTGGCCCACATAGAGGCATCATCCTCCCTTCTGGTTAGTTGTCAACATATGAGGAGAGATGAGTCTTTAGGATCTATAACAGTAAAAACATACAACCAATAACAAGAAAAATGCCCTCAGATACTTGTTAAATATCTCCCCATAAAAAAAAGCTAACCAAAAAAGTTGGTTTTTAAATGGCTAAAAAAATATCTAAATGCCAGAAATGACCTGTGGACCATCAAATTGCAAACTCTGCATTATAGTTTGAAATCTTTATTAATGTACTGCAAGTTAAGTATACCATTCTACCAAATATGAAATGCTGATTTTCATTATTATTTCTTAATTTTGTTGTTAAGGTAGAGCCTTCATATTTGAAGAACAATTTTTGGAGAAATTTTTATAGGAAAATGAAAAAAAATTGCAGAGCTCTTTTTATTTATTAAGTAAAAAGTACGTAAATGAAAGCAAACTCATGTATCATTAAATAGAATTAAAAAGGACATTAAATTTAGATATCACACTGATAAATTTTCACAAGATTGATAGATTTGCACAACTGAGCAGTGGGATATTTATAGGAAAGATGTCATGTTTTAGTGTCCCATTGTTTCTAATTAGGTTTTGCAGGTTTAAGAACATTTAAAACTTCAGGCTTAAATGTAGATAGGACAATTTTAAGTAAGCAGTTCATTAAGACTTTTCAGTAAGCCCTTGGATAAATTATTATTTTCTTTCTTTTTTTTTAAGGATTTTATTTATTTATTCATGAAAGATACAGAGAGAGAGGCAGAGACACAAGCAGAGGGAGAAGCAGGGTCCCTGTAAGGGGCCCGATATGGGACTTGATCCCAGACTCTGGGATCACGCCCTGAGCCAAAGTCTGATGCTTAACTGCTGAGCAACCCAGGCATCCCTAATTTTTTTTTTCTTAACCTTGTTTCCTCACCAAAGATAAGTAAAATATTTACCTATGTAGAATATGTAAGCCAGAAAGGGAAAAAAATCCTTTATACACACAGATATACATATATACATTTTTCCTTTCCAAAATTCTACATATGCTAGCATATGTACTCCAGAAGTGACCTATTAGAAAATCTCCTTTTCCTCTCATTGTGCTGTTACAAATTTAAAATGTAAGGTAATTTTTCTTACATATTTTATCCTTACAGTACAGAAGATAAACTCTGAAGTTCATCTTAAGAGTTTTGACTCAATTTAAGGTTTGGCAACTATTTTTGAGCTTATTGAACAATATTACATTTTAAAGATCACTAATTGTGTTATTTTCATGTTGGTTTTTGTTCCTTCTCATGCACACAAAGGTAGAGGTTCCATACATGTAACGGGTCATAGCAGTACAAGACCTAGAAGTAGGTGAGTACAAATAAGCAGCAATTAGGCTGGAAATGGGTTAGGAATGAGAATAGGCTAATCCAAATAAATGGCTGTAATAGTAACAGAACAAGATCTAGGATTAAATACAGTCAGAAAAGCAAATAGAAGAAAGCAGATATTAGGGATAAAAAGAGGCCCAAGAGGAATTCCAGGAACAAATCAAGACACATATAATTAGAGCATACAGTGTGTCCAGAGAGTTGATTTCTTCAGGCAAGTATTGAAGAATCCAGCAGTCATTAAAACTCAGCTCATAAGAGGTCAACTAAATAGAAGAAAAATCTGCATTCCACAGACCAGGTTCTCAAGCGCTAAGGTTCATCAACAGATTCAAGACCAAGAATGCTCACTAATTTACAACAAAAGCAAAGAAAAACAATAGCTTACTTTTAAAAAAGTGCTTACTGTATCATTTGATGGATGGACTTCATCTATAATCTCATTTAAAGTGACATGTCTGAAAGGAAGATATTATTATCCTCATTTCATATTTGAAGAAACTCGGGCACAGAGATTTTAAGAATAAGCCCCATATCACTAAGTCATTTAGCAGGAGACCTGAGAACTCAGTCTCTGTCCAATAACACAGTGAATTAGTTTCCACTTTCTATATCTTTTTTTTTTTTCTCAATTTCTACTATTAATTGCTCCTCAGTTGCTTCCAACAACACAAACCTATTATTGTCCAGTTCTGGAGATCAGAAGTCAGAGTAGATATCACTGAGCTAAAGCCAGGCTGTCAGCAGGGCTGCATTCATGGTGGGAGGCTCCAGTGGATGATGGATTTCATTCACTATCCTGGATGCCTTTGTCACTTTTGAGGATGCCTGTATTTCTTGGCTTATCACCTCATTCCTCCATTTTCAGGGCTGAATCATTCTCACTCTATACCTTCCTTGGTTCTTCAGAGTCACAGTTTCCTCTCAATCTTTTTAGGACCTTTGCAATCACATTCTGCCTACTTGAATAATTTGGGCCAATCTTCCTTTCACAAAATTGGCGGATTAGCAAACTTACTTCCCCTTGCAAAACTTTAGCTTACATGTGTAATGTGAGCTATCCACAGGTTCTGAGTATTAAAGCCTGGGTGTCTTTGGGATAGGGTTCGAGGGGAGGCACTGTTCTGCTGACCACAGACGTCAAAATCTGATACTTGCCCTAACCTTTAAGGCTTCATCCCGTCAGGGGAATAAATATGGGGAATAAAGTTATGAACACATTCCATCTTCCCCCTCATCTCTTTGTCTAACTAATCTTCTAGTTTTAACTCAGAATCAGGACTAGTCCTCAAAAGTGTGTAATCCAGAAGCAAGAGCTAAAGATAAGTATGAACCCTGGTTAGAAAAGAGACATTTTATGTTCAGTTTTCTTTTTGTTTTTGTTTTGTGCTGATGAAGAAAAATGATGGGTATGTCATGCACGGAATCTGATCAAAAAATAAAAATTCTGTGGCATGGTCAGGTAATATATTTTTTTAGGGAAAGAAAGATAATGATAAGAAATGTAGATGAATATTTTTTAAAAATTCAGCGCTCGATAGCTAGGTGGACACTGTGTTAGAAACATGTTGTAATTGCTGATGTACTAAGATTTCTCTCTAGTGAATTCCAGCATACAATATGTGAAAATGATAATATGATAGACAAAGTATTTTAAAGTAGTTGTGAGAAAAAAGAAGTCTTTTTAGGTATAACGAACTAGCATACGGAGAAAATGGCATTAAACCCATAAACTTGTGAAATCCTAACATTGAATTAAAAATCCAGAGGTTTTCTTTTTTTACTTCTTTTTTTAAATTTAAAAATAGTTGACACACAATGTTAAATTAGTTTCAGCTGTATAACATAGTGATTCAACATTATACATTATACTATCTTCGCCACGAGTGTAGTTATCATCTGACAGGATACAGTGCTATTATAATTTCATTGACTATATTCTTTTTTTTTTTTTTTTTAAGATTTTATTTATTTATTCATGATAGTCACACAGAGAGAGAGAGAGGCAGAGACTTAGGCAGAGGGAGAAGCAGGCTCCATGCAGGGAGCCCAATGTGGGATTCGATCCTGGGTCTCCAGGATCGCGCCCTGGGCCAAAGGCAGGCGCCAAACCGCTGCGCCACCCAGGGATCCCTCTTTGTTTTATTTTTAATAATAAATTTATTTTTTATTGGCGTTCAATAAGCCAACATACAGAATAACACCCAGTGTTCATCCTGTCAAGTGCCCACCTCAGTACCTGTCACCCAGTCACCTCCACCCCCCACCCTCCTCTCCTTCCACCACCCCTAGTTCATTTCCCAGAGTTAAGAGTCTTACATGTTCTGTCTCCCTTTCTGATATTTCCCACTTATTTTTTCTCCTTTCTCCTTTATTCCCTTTTACTATTATTTATATTCCCCACATGAATGAGACCATATAATGTTTGTCCTTCTCCGATTGACTTACTTCACTCAGCATAATACCCTCCAGTTCCATCCACTTTGAAGCAAATGGTGGGTATTTGTCGTTTCTAATGGCTGAGGAATGTTCCATTGTATACATAAACCACATCTTCTTTATCCATCATCTTTCGATGGACACCAAGGCTCCTTCCACAGTTTGGCTATTGTGGACATTGCTGCTAGAAACATCGGGGTGCAGGTGTCCCGGCGTTTCATTACATCTGTATCTTTGGGGTAAATCCCCAGCAGTGCAATTGCTGGGTCATAGGGCAGTTCTATTTTTAACTCTGAGGAACCTCCACACAGTTTTCCAGAGTGGCTGCACCAGTTCACATTCCCACCAACAGTGTAAGAGGGTTCCCCTTTCTCCACATCCTCTCCAACATTTGTGGTTTCCTGCCTTGTTAATTTTCCCCTTTCTCACTGGTATGAGGTGGTATCTCATGGTGGTTTTGATTTGTATTTCCCTGTTGGCAAGTGATGCAGAGCATTTTCTCATGTGCATGTTGGCCATGTCTATGTCTTCCTCTGTGAGATTTCTGTTCATGTCTTTTGCCCATTTCATGATTGGATTGTTTGTTTCTTTGGTGTTGAGTTTAAGAAGTTCTTTATAGATCTTGGAAACTAGCCCTTTATCTGAAATGTCATTTGCAAATATCTTCTCCCATTCTGTAGGTTGTCTTTGAGTTTTGTTGACTGTATCCTTTGCTGTGCAGAAGCCTCTTATCTTGATGAAGTCCCAATAGTTCATTTTTGCTTTTGTTTCTTTTGCCTTCGTGGATGTATCTTGCAAGAAGTTACTGTGACCGAGTTCAAAAAGGGTGTTGCCTGTGTTCTCCTCTAGGATTTTGATGGAATCTTGTCTCACATTTAGATCTTTCATCCATTTTGAGTTTATCTTTGTGTCTGGTGCAAGAGAGTGGTCTAGTTTCATTCTTCTGCATGTGGATGTCCAATTTTCCCAGCACCATTTATTGAAGAGACTGTCTTTCTTCCGGTGGATAGTCTTCCCTCCTTTGTCAAATAGTAGTTGACCATAAAGTTGAGGGTTGACTTCTGGATTCTCTATTCTGTTCCATTGATCTATGTGTCTGTTTTTGTGCCAGTACCACACTGTCTTGATGATCACAGATTTGTAGTACAACCTGAAATCTGGCATTGTGATGCCCCCAGCTATGGTTTTCTTTTTTTAAATTCCCCTGGCTATTCGGGGTCTTTTATGATTCCACACAAATCTCAAAATAATTTGTTCTAACCATATGATCCTTTCAATAGATGCAGAGAAAGCATTTGACAAAATACAGCCTCCATTCCTGATCAAAACTCTTCAGAGTGTAGAGATAGAGGGAACATTCCTCGACATCTTAAAAGCCATCTACAAAAAGCCCACAGCAAATATCATTCTCAATAGGGAAGCACTGGGAGCCTTTCCCCTAAGATCAGGAAGAAGACAGGGATGTCCACTCTCACCACTGCTATTCAACATAGTACTGGAAGTCCTAGCCTCAGCAATCAGACAACAAAAAGACATAAAAGGCATTCAAATTGGCAAAGAAGAAGTCAAACGTTCCTTCTTCACCAATGACATGATACTGTACATAGAAAACCCCAAGATTGCTAGAACTCATACAGCAACTTGGCAGTGTGGCAGGATACAAAATCAATGCCCAGAAGTCAGTGGCATTTCTATACACTAACAATGAGACTGAAGAAAGAGAAAATAAGGAATCAATCCCATTTATAATTGCACCCAAAAGCATAAGATACCTAGGAATAAACCTAACCAAAGAGATAAAGGATCTATTCCTTAAAAACTACAGAACACTTCTGAAAGAAATTGAAGAAGACACAAAGAGAGTGAAAAATATTCCATGCTCATGGATTGGCAGAATTAATATTGTGAAAATGTCAATGTTACCCAGGGCAATGTACACATTTAATGCAATCCCTATCAAAATACCATGACTATATTCGTTGTGATGTGCCTTTTAGTCCTGTGACTTCTTCATTCCATCACTGGAAGCCTATATCTTTCACTCTCCTTTACCCATTTTGGCCATCTATACACTCCACTTTCCTCTGGCAGCCATCAGTTTACTCTCTGTATATGTCTGATTCTGCTTTTTGTTTGCTTGCTTACTCAATTGTTTTGCATTTTAGATTCCACATATGAGTAGAATTCATATGGAAATTGTCTTTCTCAGTCTGACATTTTTCACCTTTCATAATAATTTCTAGTTTCACCCATGTTGTCACAAATGGCAAGATCTCATACTTTTTATAGCTATGTAGTATTCCACTGGGCAAAAAAAAAAAGTTTTTGTTTAATAGAATCCAAAGATTCTTAATACTTTTGTGAATAGAAATTTGAGTAAGATGAAAAATTCCTCTATCCTTTTCAAGAGCCATGGTAAGTTGGAAGTATAAATGGCTTAGTAGTAATTAATAGGTCGTTTCTAAACAATAAGTTCTTCTACACCAAATAAACAATATTGGAAATAAAATTAGATGGTGACATGATGGGGAGAGAGGGATAGAGTGAGGGAGGATGGAACACCGTCGGGAGATATCCTAAAGGTCAGCAGTGATCATTCAAGCACAGCGATACTTGGATCAATTAGATTTTAAAAATCCAATGCAACTATCTATTATATAACAGGAATATACTTGATTAATACGTTCATCTCTTCATGGAGTTGCCATATGTGTGTATGTGCATGTGTGTGTGTGAGAGAGTAAGAATGCAAGTACCTGAAGTCTACCCTCTTAGCAAATTTCTAGTATACGTTATAGTAATATCGACTGTAATCATCATGCTGTACATTAGATCTCCAGAACTTATTTTATCCTAGATAACTTCAACCTTGCACACTTTGACTAACATCTCTCTTTACTTTTTGCTTCTGTGTATTTAATATCTTTGCATTCTACATAGAAGTGAGACCATGTAGTATTTTTCTGTATGTGTCTGACTTTTTCCACTTAACATAATGTCCTTCAGGTTCATCATCTTGTGGCAAATGGCAGGATCACCCAATTGTTACGGCTGGATAATATTCCATCATTTGTGTGCACATGCATATGTATATGTGTGTGTATATATATATCGCAATTCCTTTATCCCTTTATCCATTGCCAGACACTACAGTTGCTTTCGTATATTGGCCATTGTAAATAATGCTGCACTGAACATGGAAGCAAAGGTATCTTTTTGAGGTACTGATTTCATTTCTTTTGGGTATGTACATGGAAGAAGGATTGCTGGATCGTATGTTAGCTCTATTTTTAACATTTTCATTTCAGTATGTAAATGTATATTGAAGCTCCATGTATATCTTAAATATATCATTTTCATTTGAAAATAAATAATAGCAAAACAACATAAAAACAGAAAGAACATGCTTAAACAAAGAAAGGTGAATCAAAATAAAATACAAGGAAATATATGAAGCGTACATGAACCTAAATAAATCCCAGGTATCAGTTTAGTACCAGACAACTGAGACTTGGACATGAAAAGCATTATAACAAAAAGAACAATTTTTTGTATCAATAAAACAAAATAAATCAGCAAGGTTTTTTTTCGTGTGTGTGGTTGTATGTCACTTGACAAAGGTAGAACCACAAAAAACAAAAGAATAGTAAAATTACCATATATAGAAACTAAAATACAATTTTTTACCTGTGATACATACAATCTAGGGTGACCAGACTAGGTCATGCTAGATGCCAAAAATGACAGATATCACTGCATTAGTTATATTTCCTAACATATGATTCTGTTTAACAGATTAGAGAGAGGTCATATTCTGCTGGTCTTGAAGAAACAAACAGCCAGGTTGTGAACTAAGGAGAGGGTCATGCATCAGTAAACTGCTGGCAGCCCCTGAGACTTAAATGTGGCCATCAGCCAACATCCAGAATGAAAATGGAAACCTAATTCCTATAATCACTAGGAGATCAATTCTGCCAACAACCTGTGGGAGCTTGGCAGATGATTTATTCCTAGGCAAAACTCTGGCTTAGACCACAGATGCCAACACCTTGATTGCAGCCCTGTAAGACCTTGAGCAGAGAACTCAGCTAAGCTGTGCTCAGACATGTCCCAGAAACACTAATGTAATGTGGGTGTTGTTTTAAACCACAATGTTTGTGTTAATTTGTTTTGCAGTGATATGTATCTAATATATATGTATCTAATAAATATGTATCTTCTGCATATCTAATATGTGTTATATATCTATAATATATCTATACATTAGATAGATAGAAGATACATATGCTTTGATCAGATCCTACTAGCAACACGAGTCTAAATGTGATGGATGGGACTGTGGTTGTGACTGAGCATACTGCGTCTTGTAAGCATTTGTGAACATGAGCACATATGCAGGCACATTAAAGGAAGCACCTTGGGAGTGGGGATTCTGAATAAAGTAAAAGAAAAATAATTTAATTATTTAAATTAGTTTTTAAATTTTATTGTTACTAAAACCCGAAGAGATTGTTAAGTGGGGTTATAAGTATTGCAGAGAATATGATATAAAAATTAGCACAGTTAAACTTTTGAGTACTGAGAAAAAATATAAAAAGAAAAATGCAAATCATTGTAATGAGAGTTAAACAGAACACTATCAGTTTTGACATAAAATAGGACAAAAAATGCAATTTAAATACTTGAACAACATAAATAATAAAACGGGCATGAACTACTAGTGCAGAATTGGAATTGTCTTTACCTTTTCCTATTTTTTTTTTTGTAGCATTTTCTTTTGTTAGATTATATTACCTAGGGCAGTTTTAAGTGTACAGAAAATACAGTGTTCCCATATACCCCCCACTCCATACAATTTTCCCTATTTTTAACATCTTCCATTAATGTAGTAGATATGTTACAATTGTTATTAATAATTGAATAAAACTGATATTGATACATTATCAATGTATCAATCAATTACATTGATTATCAATTACATTGATAATCAATTATCACTAATAAAAGTCTATAATGTACGTTATAATATACTCTTTGTATTCTACATTCTATGGGCTTTGACAAATACATAATGCCATGTTCCATCATTAGATTATACAAAATAGTTTCACTGTCTTAAAAATCTTCTCTATTCTATCTATTCATCTCTCCCTCCTTTTTTGTGTGTTTTAAGATTTCTTTCTTATTTATTTGAGAGAGAGAGAGAGCACAAGTTGGTGGGCAGAGGGAGATGGAGAAGCAGACTCCCTGCTGAGCAGGGGGCCTGACACACGACTTGATCCCCGGACCCTGAGATCATGACCTGAGCTGAAGGTAGACTTTTAAGAGACTGAGACACCCTTGCACCTCATCGTCCCTCCCTCTTTCTTCCCCAACCTCTGGACACCACAGATCTTCATATTACCTCCATTTTCCAGAATACCATATAGGTGTAATCATACAGTACATTGCCTTTTTAGATTGGCTTATTTCACTTACTTATATGCGTTTGGTTTCCTTTATGTCTTTTCATAGATTGATAACACATTTATTTTTAATCATTAAATAATATTCCATGGAGTGGATGTATCACAGTTTGTTATCCATTCTTCTGTTAAAGGGCCTTTTATTTAGTTCCAAGTTTTGGCAATTGTCAACAAAGCTGTATAAACAATTATGTGCAGGTTTTTGCATGAACATAAATTTTCAATTCATTTGGGTAAATACCTAAGCATGTGACTACTGGATCATATGGTGAGATTATGCTTAGCTTTGTAAGAAACTTCTAAACTCTGCCAAAGTGGCTGTACCGTTTTGCATTACCACCACTGATGGTTGAGGGTTCCTATTGCTCCACATGCTCTCCAGCATTTGGCATTATTAGTATTTTTTTACTTTTAGCCATTTTAACAGGTTTACAGTGTTTTCTCGTTGTTTTAAGTTGCAATTCCCTAGTTACATACAAAGTTGAGCATCTTTTCATATGCTTATTTGCCATTTGTTTATCTTCTTTAGTAAGATGCCTGTTCAGATCATTTGCTCAGTTTAAATTGTGTTGTTTTCTTATTGTTGCATTCTTTATATGTAAGGACTTTATATGCAAATCCTTTATCAGATAGGTATTGAGCAAGTATTTTCTTACAGTTGATGACTTGTCTTTCCAGTGTTTTTCACAGAGCAGAAGGTTTTCATTTTAACAAAGTCTAAATGTCATTTCTTTCATGGAATGTGTTTTTGATGTTGCACCTAAAAACTCAGTGTCAAACCCTAAGTTGTCTAAAATTTCCGTTTTATGTTATGGGACTTTTATATTCTTATGTTTTACATTAAGGTCAATGATCCATTTCGTGTTAATTTTTGTGACGGGTAAAAGTTATGTGTCTAGATTAATTATCTTGCAGGAGGATGGCCAGTTGTCTGAGCATCACTATTCAAAAGGTTATTTTCTCTTCATTAAATTACTTTTGATCCTTTGTCAAAGATTACTTGACCATGTTTGTATGGGTCTCATTCTAGGTTCTCTATTATAAACCTATTTTTCAAGTATCCGTGCAAAACTTACAAACACTGTATATCTGGGAAATGAGGTAAATTCCTTCAGCAGAATAATATTATCATATTAAAAGCAATGAGCAATAAAAAATTTTCAAATTACTCCTAAAAAATGCTTTTAGGTATTATACCAAGAAAATAATTTTATAAAAAACCTAATATACTATTTAAATTAATAGGCTTAATATTTTATTATTAAGAGAAACATTATCCACATTCTAATGACTCCAAAAAATATTAATAATTCAACAGAAAACAGAAGGGGAGATACAGTATAATTAAACTTGAAAAAAATCTCCAGATGATTTGTATTGGGAACTAAATTATACCTATAAACATGGAAAGAATTGACATTGACACCATTCCGTGTTGTGTATTCTCTGTTTGGGTACATTGTATTTTCTTTCCAACTCACTCTATTAAGTCAAAAGTTTTGAGAATTTTAGGATACTGGTACGTATTTAGTAATAGGTTTATATTGAATTGAGTATAAAATTTTTGTATTTGTATTATTATTTTCTTGTTGCTTGGTTGGGGGCATTTCTTCATAAAACACCAGATTTTCTGTAGATAATTTAGTTCTGTCTCATTATTTTCAGACCCCTGACATTGCCTACCTGTGAAAGAAAGCACAGAATCCTCTCTGAATAAAAGTAAGAACGTTTTAGTACCTTTTTGTTTTACTAATGGGTCCCCATCACAAGTGGATAATGAAGGCTGACCTGTGACTAAGCAGCAATCTTCTAATCCTTGGTGGGTTTTACTTCTAACATGGATTTGTGGTAATTTACTACATACAAGGCACAGCATAAAACTATTAGAACAAACTATCTTAAATCAAAGCTGGGAGTGTGAAATAAATTATAGTTAAGAGTTAAGCAAAATAACAGTATGATTGGACATTATTGCATGAAGCTTTTTAAAGTTTGAATCATTGTGTAAATGATTCAGTGGGAAGTCTTATGCTTTGATAAATTAATCTCATGCAGTGAAACATAAAATGTACACAGAATACTAAGATAAGTTTCAAAGGGGATGTGTTGCATAGTTAATTTATTCTCACTAGATTTATGTATGGATTGTTTACCACCAAATTAAACATGAATGATTTAGAGAGATTATTATGAACTTCAAAGTAGTAGATTCCCTGAACTTGCTATTTTAAAAGCTCAAGAAAATTATGCAAATCTACTACTACTAATAATAAATACAATAGATAGCAAAGCACCACTAATACCTTCTTCCTGCACTAGAAGCACGGAAAAAAATAGGATAAATTGAAGATGCTACATAGAATATCCAATGATCATGGTCATTTTCCTTTACACAGATCCAATTGGTTGCCAGTGACAAATAGCAAAAAATCTTTTTAACATAAAGCAAAATTGTTTTCCTCTTTGTTATGCAAGCATTTATAAATATGTGTGAAGTTCAAACAAAATAATTCCAAATTACTTTAATGTTAAGCAAAAAAAAAAAAAAAAAAAAAAAAAAACCATTTCCTGGGAACATTGTGAAAAAAGAATTAAAGAAGCCATTTATAGGACTTTTAAAATTACTCTCTTTCTGTCTTTCTCATCCATCTACTATTTATCTGGACTAATATTTTGTGTGTTTTCTCTAAGGAATATTTTGATTCATATTTCCAAACATCTGTTAGAGCATTCCAGATATCAGTGTTCTGTATCATTTACAATGTTTATTTTACACAAAGAATCACTTGATTTTAAATGTATGCCTTTCTTTTTCTTACTCTCCCAGCCTCTCTTTTATCTCTCTTTCTTTCCCTGTCTCCCTTTCTCTGTCTCTCTGTCTTTGTCTCAGCTACCCTGGCAGAGTATGTCCAAGTCAAAATGAAACTGCAAAAACTAAGCAATAATCAGTGAACCCTCAACTAAAAATGCTACATCTTTTACATATACCCATGACCCTTGTGATGTAAGAGCTTTGAAAATTGAATACACAAATAAATATCATTTCTTTGGACATATATGAGGGATTACATGGTAGTAGGAAAAAGCAAAGTTTTATTTATCCAATGTCAATGATGGTAGATAGAAAACAGTAACAAGAGGTCAGGGGGTCAGTAACAGGAACAATGAGGTGAGCTTTGCTTTTTTAAGATTTTCTTAATTTATTCATGAGACACAAGGAGAGAGAGGCAGAGACATAGGCAGAGGGAGAAGCAGGCTCCCTGCAGGGAGCCTGATGTGGGACTAGATTCCAGGACTCCAGGATCATGCCCTGAACCGAAGGCAAGATGCTCAATCACTGAGCCACCAAGGGATCCCGAGGTGAGCTTATTTTAGCCAATCGTGGAGAATCAATTCCTCCACTGGCCTACCTAGCCATGTATGGCACAAGTATCTTTCTTTTTCTGATAAAAAGATAAATGTACATCCAAGAATTTTAAAAAATTTGATATTCTTTAGGTAAAAACAATCCCTCATTATTTTTTTCCCACATTTTATTTGGCTGATGAATCTGATTAGTAAGAAAATATCTGTCCACCTTACTCCATGTCTTCAGATCCTTCAAGTTTAAAAGTTTTATACTAAAGGATTTTGAGTGAAGTTACTAACCCAGCATTGATTTGTTTTGTTTTCCACACTTTAGTCAGCATTATCAATGTCTGGAAAGTAATTGAATTGATTAGTTGTAAACATGCTTGATGGCAAATTATAGAGATTTGGATGCTGGATATTATTAGCTGGTGGAGGCTAGCATATAAATCCCCTTTCTAGTCTTGTACCAGTTTATTTTGGATGCAAGGGATTTGGTTCCTAAAGAACAATTTGACCATTCAGCAATGTAACTACCCTTCTAGAAATTTTCAAACATATTTTGAATGTCAGTGTTGACTGGAGATATTTTCTGGTAGATCAACCACTGAGATAATTGAAATTAAACTCTCTAAAGAAGGCAATTCTAGTTTACAAGCTTAGAAAATAAAATGTACAATCAATAAATAGTAAATAATGTAATGCTGCTAGTAGCACATAGCACTAAAAAAAAAACAAAGAAGTTGACAGTTGGTCACAAAGCAATATCTATTAATTGGCATTTCAATTAGTATAATTTCTAATATCTTTCGAGTATAAAATTAATAGCCCTAATATAAGAGTGTTTTTAATGACTATAGAAGTCTATAAACTGGGCAGCCCGAGTGGCTCAGCAGTTTAGCGCCACCTTCAGCCCAGGGCGTGATCCTGGGGACCCGGGATCAAGTCCCACTTTGGGCTCCCTGCATGGAGCCTGCTTCTCTTTTTGCCTGTGTCTCTGCCTTTCTCTCTGTGCCTTTCATAAATAAATTAAAAAAATAAATAAATAAACAAACAAACAAACAAATAAATAAATAATCTTAAAAAGAAAAAATAAGTCTACAAACTATTACCAAAATAATATATATACATCCACAAGCACTAACTTAGTCACAAATTAAATGGAAATATAATTTACCTTAAATCCCAGTCTTTGTGTGCAATATTCAGTTTAAAATGTATGTTGATGGCTGTGTTTGTACAAGCTTGTAAATAATGAACAATTACAATGTTTGTTTTTGATAATATGTGTTTAGAATATCTTTTATTTTTTAAAGATTTTTTAGAAATTTATTTACTCATGAGAGGCACAGAGAAGGAGGCAGAGACACAGGCAGAGGGAGAAGCAGGCTCCATGTAGGGAGCCCAACATGGGACTCAATCTGGGGTCCCCAGGATCATGCCCTGGGCTGAAGTTGGTGCTAAATCGCTGAGCCACCCGGGCTGCCCACGTTTAGAATATCTTCTTGAGATTTATGTTTCATTCTGTCACTACTATTCACAATGGTAAAAGGCATAAAATTTAAATATTGACACAAAATAACATTTTATTACATATACCATGATAAAGGTAGAAACAGGTGGCTTTTCAGCCAAGAGTGGTCAGTAGATAGACATTTTGGAGCCAGCACTTTACTTTTAACATTGGGAATTAATATTTCTTTAATCTGGTGTATACTTTCTCTCTGCTAAAGAATTTGATATTTTCTATTTTCATATTTGGTGAGACCTGCACTTTTATTTGGATGTCTGATACCTGTAGGCATTTGGTTTCCCTAAAATGCATGTTTTTTAATGGTCTCTGAATATCATCTGATTGGTATTTCTACCTCATGTTTGATAAAAGTGGAAAATATATGATACCATGGGCCAAATGGCATTAGAGGTTAATTCTTGAATGATAATTCAGCCTCTCATGTAAACACATGTTGGCTTTTAAGAGGGCAACATCAGCATACTTATTCGGGAAACATTATAGAAATTTACCCTGAAAATAAAAAGTAATTTACACTGACTTAATTTAAAGGTCCTTAAATAAACTCACTTGATAGAATAGACCTTCTTAATCTCATTCTTCCTCTTCTGTCCTAAAAGTTATAGGTTCTTCTACTTTATTGAAACAGGATTAATACTGATCTCTTTATCTCTCCCAGCCCATTCATAACATTCTCATGACACTAATATACCCATTAAGTCTATCAAGATATTTCCTCCTCCAAAAGGTGATTATTTTCCCATGAAAAGTATAATTTAATTCTATGTTATAATAGCTATAATTTCCATTCACATATATACTCCTTTTGGAGTTCTACAACTTGAATTTAATTTTCTCAACAATATTTCTATATGAATCAAAGAAATATTTGAGCAGAAATTCACCCAAATAATGGTAGAAAGGAATGGCACAAAAGAATGTGGCAATTTATAAACATTTTGTATGGTTATAATTATATATCATAACCTGATGTACCTGGGAAATAATTAGCCAGATCTATAAATAAATCCATGCCTTTGAACCAGTTATTTCTGGATTCCTGGATATTTATTTTGAATAATTAATTTAACTTATTTTGAGCTATACATCGAAGTGCACACTGCAACATTATCAATAACAATATAAAATAGAATGGTGTAGAAAATTGTTATATGTAATTAATAGTTTTTAATCATTAGTATACTAACCATGAAGATTCAGAAATATCAAAATGTCAATTATTTTTTAAAGATTATATAAAACTCAAGAATGTTAAAAATTTACATAATAGTGATAGTAATATAATTTAGTATAGTGACTATATAGTACATAGTATAACTGCTAAGTAGTACTATAATAAGATCATTAAAATGTTTATTACTATAATTATTGATACTCTCACTGAGAAGAAACATAGATACAGTTGTAAAATCACAGGTACTTACAAAATAAGAATTCCTGTAAAGAATTTCCCACAATATGGGTCTCTGTGTTTGACCATTATTTTTCATATCTGACATTGATAATCAGGGAAATGTTTCCTTTAAATACCCTTTTCAATTTCTTAGCATATGAGGGAAAAAAAATTGAGGAATTGTATTTCCTTATTCTATTGAGGATATATATAACCATATAATATTTTCAATAATATCTAGATAAAATATGGTGAAAAGTAAGAGCTATGTGTTTTAAGAAGTATGGGTTTGTTCAAGCTGCCATCAACAACTAATGTGCAGAATGCAAAGCCACCACTGACTTCATTTGCCATATAAAATAGAATATTGAATTTTCTTTTTCATTTCCATTTGTAAAGAGTTGTTATTTTTAAGTGCAAGACATGGAGCTCTCATTAATTTGGTCAGTAGGAAATTTGAAGTGCGAGACATTTGTGTTAATGTTTTAAATTAATTTTTATTGCTGCTAAGAATGAAAAGATAAATTTGTGATGTCAAAGTATAAGAATTTCATAGTGTACATTTTTTTAGTTTAATATAGACATTATGAGTTATTTAATTCTGTCACCGTATAAGCAAAATCTTAAAAAAATAGGTGAATTTTAATTTAATGAAGGTTTTAAAATCTATTCACACCAATATAGATAGCATTTTTATATACTAACAATTTATAGCTGCACCATATATTTTATTAGTCAGATTTACTGGGTTAAAATTTATATACTATAAGATTCATCATTTACATCTAATTCTCTGGATTTTGACTGAAGTTGTGCAATGGTCACTGCAATCAAAATATATAATGTCTTGAATACCACAAAAATTCCCTCATTTTCTTTTGTAGTTTATGTCCTTCCCTTTTTTCATGTACTGGACACAACTGGTATGTTTCTTGCCCTAGTACTTTCACCTAATCAAGCATGTCTTATAAGTGAAATCTTACTGTATCTAGTCACTTAAGCCTGGCTTCTTTCACCTAACGCATTTGAGATTCATCTCAGTTGTTGAGTGAACAAATAATCCACTCATTCTTTTTATTATACATTATTTCATTTATTCATTTTTTATTAGAGAGAGAGCATGCATGTGTGAGCAGGAGGAGGGGGCAGGCAGAGGAGGGTAGAGAGAGAATCTTAAGCAAGCTCCGTGCCCAGTGTGAAGCCCAACACAGAGCTTAATCTCACAACCCTGAGATCATGACCTGAGGTAAAGAGTTGAGGCCTTACGGACTGAGCCACCTAGGCACCCCTGCCCCTATTCACTCTTTTTTGCTTAATAGCATTCCATTCTATGTCTGTACCCTAGCTTGTTCAACCATTAAAGTCAGAAACATTTGGATTATTTCCATTTTGTGTTTAAACCACTGTGAACATTGCACACATATTTTTATGTGAACATATATACTTATTTTCCTTGGAAAAATAGCCACTCAGAATGCAGGTTTGTGTAGTAAAAATAAGTTAGTTTATGAGAAACACTTCCAATTAACAGACCATTGTACATGTACATACATCGTACATGTCACATCTATACTTCCTCTGTAACTTTTCCACCATTTAATACTCCAGGTTAAAATTGGAGTCCTTTGTTGTCAATATTTTCATCTTTCATGTTTTTAATGGTGTTCTGATAAACAATATTTTTTTTATTTTTAAGATTATTTATTTATTTATTTGAGAGAGAGAGAAGAAGTGGGGTGAGAGGCAGAGGGAGATGGAGAAGCAGTCTCCCTGCTGAGCAAAGAGCCTGACATGGGACTCAATCCCTGAGATTATGACCTGAACCAAAGTCAGATGCTTAACCATCCAGGCATCCCTTGATAAACAAATTCTTAAAAAAAATAATGAAAGAAAACATTAATGATGTCCAATATATTGACACTTGGTAGTGCTAGATACCAGGATATTTTATTTTAGTTTTTAATTTTAAGTTTAACCTACCCTGCAACATGGAGCTCAAATTCATGACCCCAAGATCAAAAGTTACATGTCTATGAACTAAGCCAGCCATGTACTTCACACCAGGATATTTTTAAAATGAAAATAATATTGTACTAACTTATGTATCTGGTTAATCATACTGTGTATCCATATCTGCTTTTTATCTATATCTATTTATCCACACAAGTCTAATTAACATCTTCAGTGATTGCCTCATAGACATCACAGTTTTTTTTTACAATATTTGATCCCATCAACCAATCTGTTAATTTCTGTCCCTTCCAGACTCAGTAAATGACATCTTACTCCATGTTTTTACTCAATTAAAGCTACCTAGATCCCTTTCTTTACATGTCATTTTTTTCTCTTTATAGAGTACATCTCACTTATCACCAAATACTGAGAAATTGATAATTTTTCTTTTACTATTTATATTGCACTTTTTTTGTTTCTAATCAACTTTCCATACAAAATCATGAATGATATTTCTTAAATATTAATTGGACCTGAATGCCACTTGGAATCAACTAAAACTCTTTTTCTCTACCAACTTGCTCAAGCTCCAGTTGTATAGAATTCTTTTCATTTATTCAACTATGGTCTCACTAGATTGTCAGTTCTTTAAAAAGCCCAGTGTCCCCCCCCCTCCCATCATATATGGTCTTACCATATATTGCTCTATCTCAGTAGAGGCTTTTCCTTCCACTTTTACCTTGCAAACACTTCCTTCAATAGTAGGTCAATTATCATTTCCTAACTCAAGATCTTCTTCACTGTTAATATTTTGATGACCATTTGTATCCTACTATGCCCTTATTATATTGCTCATAACAGCTTTACCAACATTGTGTCACTAAAATACCTGCAGAGTAATTTAAAAGATGTAAGAGAGAGATTATTAGAAAATTACTCATTAACCCCAAGAAATATTTTGAATTAATTCATATTCTTTGAAAAAGTTCTAGCTCACTCATATTCATTTTTACACCTTTAAGAGCAAGCTTAATTTCTCACAAATAAAAAAATGTCAAATATAATTTAAATGCCAAATATATATATTTATATAAAATATATATATTATTTATATATTTTAAAATATATAAAATTTTATATATATATAAAATTGGTTGCTTCTTCCCTGGCTCCACCAGTTTTTAACAATAACATAAATCAAACACACATTTTATCAATCACACATATAAAGTAAGACTATTTTATACCCATGCTGTGCACAGGTGATTTAATAACAGCCAAGGGGATAAATATTTTAATTAACTTGTGAGCACTCTGTTGGATTTACTACAGTATAGTAGTAAAACTTTATGTTTAATCCACAAACAGTGGTGACCTTTCCATAATTTCCTCTTGGAAGAAAACGTTGGGCAGTTAAAAGGAGTAAAAGAATCATTACCACATGTTCACAATTTTAAAGCAGATTAGTACTCTCTGAATGTAACCTGCTTTATTCATATATTAGCTGTAATTATTACTTCACAGAGACAAAAATTTGAATACATTTTATTTATGAAATCTATTTAGGTTTTATGGCAGTAGCAATAGATTTTTATTAAAGATACATTACATAGAAATTCTCAAATTTATTATTCTCTGTAGATATTTTCAAGAAACTGAAAATGAGAATAAACAGAATTTAATCAGCTCTATATATACTTAAATATATGATGTTCAAGTAAGCAGCACTTGTTTAACAACCTATAATAAATTCTCATGGAATGTTTGAATGGGCTTGTATTTGACTTAACCAAACAACAGAGTACACATCTCTAATTTCTCTATACTCGTCTATTTTGCAGTAAACTTTTAAACAAGATGAAGCATCACAAGAGAACAGAGTGTTCTCCACTTACAGGTCTTGATCCTCTTTTTTTGATTTTAGCTTTCCTACCTCCCTGTTCATTGGTTCTGAGGCTGTGAATATCAGCTCTTATGACCTTCCTTTTTTTTTTTTTTTTTTTTTCTCATCTTTTTGGACACTTACTCTCTCTCACTTTACCCTACTTTCAGTCTGTACTTCTTCTTGGACATCATTTGGTAAATGGCTCTCTATCTATTTAGGCTGTATGGGACACACACAAGGTAGCTCAATCTTTTTTGAAAGGGACTGAACGAGACTCCAAACATCTGAACACAAAAGAGATTGAACTAATGCACAGTATTTTATCATCATGCCTCTTACTTCTGTCAAGAAAGAGTGTAAGACGGATGTGTGTTCAGTTCTGAACAGTTTCATGGGTAACTCAGGGTAAGGGCAGACAAGTTTATTAGTTTTCTGTCTTGCCAGAGAGATGTAATTGATCTTAAATATATAGTAGATGGAAATGGAAGTTGGAATTCTTCTTCCAGGTAGATCTTTACTTCCCATTTAGTTTTACACAAAAACAACTTAACCTGAGGTATCTTTTCTTCCTGGCAACCGAGTGTTTCACAATATATTGCTAATTTAAATTACAGAACAATTCCTCCATACTTGATGAGTGATTTAATTATTTTTATATAGTACAAACTAATACAAGTAATCAAAAAGCACACACATATATATCTAATAATAATCTCTGTAAGAGAACAAGACTAGCCAATTGCAGGATAACAACTAAAATTTAAATATGGACATTTTTATTTATGGTGAAGAAAGAGTGAACCAAAGGAGAATAACATTGAGAAAAGAAATAGCAGTCAAAGTTGTACAGAAGTTTGGTGCCAAAGTTAACTACATTTCTGTCTCTTTCAAAGCTTTTAGAGATGAGGCTTCCTTGATCATTACAAAATATAACAAAATAGAAAATTTTGTTATTGGCAGAGTTGGCAAAGTCAAGATATCCCTGATAAAATAAGAGCAATGACAAAGAACAACATAAAAATAATGAACAATATTTTGTTTTGGCATGAAGAGACATCTGCATTATAAGAATTCTGTTTTACAATGAACGGAAGCAACAGGCCATTGGATCTTACTGAAGATAAAATATTAGCTTTTCTCTCTGAAAGGGTGTGAAATGAAATAATGGTAACTTAACATAGTCAATACTAAACTCACAATTTCACAGATTTGAAAGCAGCAAGTAGAAAATATATGGAGAGAAATTGAAGACTGTTGCATTCAAGAAAAGTATGCCTAATACATGTCAGTAAAAGTGCTCTCTCTACCCAACTGCATCCCGTTGACCTCTGGGCCACCACCACAGAAGGTAACTCTCCAAAGCAAACCTCAAACATCTCAACCTTTAAATATTCCTCAAAATTGTTGACAATATATTGTTTACCAGAATATTCCTGAAATTATGTGTCCTTTTTTTCCTGAATACATTCTGCGTTAATGGTCACCATCCATTCTTGGATCTATTTAATTTGAGCTGTTTGAGTTTTTTGATCAAGGTTTTTGGTTGTTTGTTTAACTTTTTGCAGATTTAGTTAACCATCCACTTTATTTTTCTCTTCAATTTCCTTTTATGTACTGTGTTCAGACACACATTTCATTAGTTTGGGGAGACAACTCACTGAGATTAAAATCTTGTTTCTAATTTCTGAACTGTGTCCTTGCTGGCCACATCTATGCTGCATCCTATCCCAATCAGAAGTCTGGATTTGGAGATCTAGAAGAAAGAACTTTGAGATTACTGGATTTTTCAAAAGGCCACAATTGAGAGTTTAGCATTGATTATTTCATGTTACCTTCTGGCTTAAAATGTAAAGATTCACATTAAAATTTAATAGTGATAATAAAATAACTCACATAAAAATCTTAATACTAAGTAATAATGACTATCTATCTAAGTCATTCAAGTTTTCCCAGTATGCTTTCATCTATTACACAAAGAGAAAATATATGCCTCTTAACCATGTGATGAGTTAAATAGGATTAAAATTATTTTAATTAAAATTAATTATTTTTGGGATCCCTGGGTGGCGCAGCGGTTTGGCGCCTGCCTTTGGCCCAGGGCGCGATCCTGGAGACCCAGGATCGAATCCCACGTCAGGCTCCCAGTGCATGGAGCCTGCTTCTCCCTCTGCCTGTGTCTCTGCCTCTCTCTCTCTCTCTCTGTGACTATCCTAAATAAATAAATAAAATATTAAAAAAAAATAAAAAATAAAATTAATTATTTTGATTAATTTTAATATATTTATATTAACAACTTTTAAAATATCCACATGAAACACAAACACAGAATGTCCTTCTTGCATAGATTTAAATTGTAAAATGGAGATATTTGTATAAATCTTTCTCTCATGTGAGTATATGTGCATACTAGTACATTTTTATTACTATTCATTTGTTATTATTTACTACAATGAGAGAAGAATGGTGAAAATTTTGAATTTTTAAACAAATATAAAAGAGCTAGGAAACAATTATTAAATCTTTAAACTTTTTCATAAATTTAAGAATGTAGTTATATTTAAGCTGAGTCTTAGAAAATCTGTAATTTAAACAAAATTAAAAATCTGTCCCATTTAATTATTTCACCAGTAATCAGATTTCTAACTTTTAGTCCTCTGATATACCTGTCCTATATGATCTTCTACCCCTTATCATGGATAAGACTTGTGGATATGGTGTGATTATATTACCTTATGTTATGGCAGAAGGGATTTTAAAGGTGTGATTATGACCTCTAGTCAGTTGACTTTTAGTTAATCAAAAGAGCTATTATCCTGGGTGGACCTGACCTAATCAGTTGGGCCTTTTAAAGATGTCAGAGCTATTCAATTTGGAGTGAGAGATTTTTTTTTTTTTTTTCTGCCTCTGCAGGAGAAAAATCTTGTGAGGTAGAGAGGGTCTGTAAGGCAGTCTGTAAGGGCTGAAACAGACTCAATTTATAGCCAGGAAGAAAGAAGAGACTTCAGTAACACACCCACAAATGGCTGAATTCTGCCAACAACTGGTTAATTTGGAAGAGAACTACAAGCATTAAATGAGCTCGCAGCCCCAGTTTATTGTTTGATTTCACCCTTCTGAGATCCTGCCTGGAGAACCTAGCTATGCTAGCCCAAACTCCTAACCTAATGCAACTGTGCCATAATAAATGGATGTTGCATTAAACTGCTACATCTGTAATAATTTACTATGCAAGAAGAGAAAACTAGATAAAATTCTAAGATAGTAGAAATGACCGCTCCTTGATGTACACACCACGCAAAACCTCCTCCCCTTGTAAATGGATAATGTAAATGAACATACTGGGACCTGTGAATAGATGGTGGTCCAGGTCCAGGTGGTCCATAGTCATTCCTGTGACTAGGAGGGAAAGGTGAAGGGACCTTTCAGATGAGATTAAGATCCTAAATTAATTGTTTGTGAATCACTCGTAAGGAGGATTACATTGGGTGGTTCTGAGCTCTTAGTGGAAGCTCTTAGAGAGGGACTTGTCCTTTCTGAAGAGATTTTCCTGCATGCTTGAAGGATTAAGCTGCCAAGTGGTGAAAGGGCCTGACAGGAGTCATGTGGCAGGACCTTGCAGGCAGCACTAGTTTCTGAAAGTGACCCCCAGCTGATGGCCAGCAAGAAAGATTACCCACAGTTCAATAAATGCAAAGGCATGAATTGTGCCAACAACTTGGAAGCAGGAATCATAGAAGAACCTGAACTCCACAAAACAATGGAGCTTGGCAAAACCCCTGATGGCAGCCTGAGACTGTGAGCAAGAGATTCAATGGAATCGTGCCCAAGCTGCTAAATTGATGGTCATTTGTTATGTAGAGGGAGGAAAAGAATGTGTACGTTGAGATGAAGATGAAGATGTATGAGTAAAATTTAGCAAAAATCTGATTACTTTGATTAAAGTATTCAGAATTGTTATCTACACTGCTTAAATTCCCCAACTGCAATGCGCATATAGCTTTAACTTTTTTTTTTTAAGATTTCATTTATTTATTCATGAGAGACACACAAAGAGAGAGGAAGAGACACAGGCTGAAGGAGAAGCAGGATCCCTGTGGGGAGCACCTTGTGGGACTCGACCCCAGGACCCCGGGATCACGACCTGAGCCAAAGGCAGATGCTCAACCATTGAGCCACCCATGTGCCCTCGCTTTAACTTTATTTATATAAGCAAACAAAGGTTTATAATTGTAGAGCATAGAAAAATATTTTTTCTAACAACTTGATGTGAATATCATTAGTCTTTCCTGCATCTAGTACTTTAGAAGGATACTTTTCCTGAAAAATTTTTTTCTTCATTTCAAATATCTTTTTGGATGAAGATGTTAGCTCTAACCTGAATAGTTCTGATTTTCAATATTTAATGCTGTCTACTTTTTTTCTTGTCCACTGCTGATTTTTTTTCTTAGTAGTTTGTGAGTATAAAGTTGCCAGCTACAAGAAAATAGTATTTTATTTCATTTTGAGATTTGAGAAAATATCTGTGTAACCATGTTTAAGTCATTCAGCAGTGAAATTAATGCTCTTTCACAGTATCAACATTTTCCAGACTGCCTTTCTGATTGGCAGACTCAGATATTGCCAAAGCTGAAAGCTTCCAATCTGGCAAATTTTTGATTCATTCTGAAGAAGTTAATTGAAAGTAAATAATAATGCATATGTAAGCATCTCATATCAAATACAATTATCTTATTCATCTTGCATATTCAGAGAAGAAATAGTTGACAGCTAGTAGAGCTAAATTTTTAATTTTTAATTGTACTTATAAATAATGGGTCAACTGGAATAGTCAGTCAGGTTCATAGACATATATTTATGTATTAAATAGTTGAGAATATGCACAAAGCATATCTAACAATGAATATAAATACATAATTTTTATGTAATTATGTTCCTCATCAAAGTCTCTCATTAGTCTTAGGACTCATTATAATTTATAAATACATTATTCCATTCTGATTTAGTGGTTGTTACTTAGTTTCTGTCCCATTTATCTATTCCTTTATACCTGTATCTATATACTATATATATCAGTACAAAATCATGGATTATTTCACTTAAAGATATAAGTGATATATCCATTACTCTCATACTCAACACATACAGAAAAAGAAAAAAAAAAAACAACAGTTCTCCCACCAATGTCCTACAGACTCGTGGTCATCCTGTCATATTCCCAGTCTAGCATCATGCATTTCATTCAGTTTCCAAGTCTTTTCATTCTTTTACTAGACGCAGCAGTGTCTCACACTATTTATCTGTCTGCTGCTTAATCTTGATATTTTAGAAGAGTATAAGTCAGTTGTTTTGTAGAATGCCTTTCAAATTGGGATTGCAAAGTGACTAGATTCAAGTTATGTAATTTTCAGCAGTATCAATGAACTGATTTAACCTGCACAGTGCATCTTACTAGGTGATGTTGACTTGTCTCAGTAGTAGTGATATTAGTTTTGATGACTGGTTAATGTAGTGACCAGCAATTTTCTGAAAATGCTGAAAGTTATTGTTTTCCCATTTGTTTTTTTTTTTTATAAGATTTTATTTACTTATTCATGAGAGACACACAGAGAGGGAGAGAGAGAGAGAGAGAGCAGAGACATAGGCATAGAGAGAAGCAGGCTCCATGCAGGGAGACCAATGTGGGACTCCATTTTTATTGCTGTGTTAGTTACACATGTTTATATACTTATCAAAACTCAAAATTATATGCTTAAAACATACATTTCTCTATATTTTTACTTAATTGAAAATTATATATCACATAGCATGTATTATATATTATATATATAGAAACTGAAATGACCCACACCCTTCAGGATCTTTAGTTATTTGTATCTCCTTCATCATCCTTATGGAATTTGAAAATTTTATAAAAATTTCAATGTGTATTAGATACAAAATACTTAGTCCAGAAAACGTGTTACATTTTATGCATTTTAATTATAAGGGAAAATTATCTATGTATCTTAGAATAATGCATGTATTAGAAAAAAGCTTATTTGCCTAAATTAATTGTCTCTACACAATAATTTTTCAATGACGCATTGCTTGACTCTTCAACTTTCCATATATTTTTGCAACCTAGAAAAAAAGTTTCTATTTCTTTCATTGCTTTCTGATAAGTCTTCATCTAAGGAAATGGAATATTTTTAATTTTTCAATCATATTATTTTGTCACATTATTTGTAGTAAATCCCTAGTATAGCTGACCTCTTCATATTCATAGAAACCATAGTCATGGTTTCTAAGTTAAATCACACCATATTTGTTATGACTGAGATTTCCCCCAAAACAATTCTCCAAAATAAAGGACATCCTCAAATTTTAAGTAATATTTTTTTCCTATAGATTTAAGTTATATTAGTCTGGATTCAGAATATATCCTATCTTATCAAAGCATTTCTGTTATTAGAGGGCAGGGTGATCTCTCCCCTTTCTTGAGATTACACAGGAATTCCAGAATCCATCCAATACTAAAACTGGGGGAAGGCCTGTGGACTTCCATGCTGTCAGGTTCACAATTATGATGATTATTGCTCAAGCCTATGGGTTCCATACAAATAAAGACATATTTATCAAGATAGTAAACAATAGAGGTCACTTCAAACATCTCCTGAAATCTGGGTGATTTAATTCACTGATATTTTATTTCTTGGTCACATAAATTCTGATACAATTCAGAAAGCCCCTCTTCAATTTATAATTGCCTCATGTGGAATACTTGGCATCTGAGGTCCCAGTGCAGATAAGAAAAGGATATAGGAGAGACACTAGCTCTTAACTGCCTCAGAAATAGCAAAGATAACATTTCCTCACAATAACTGAACAAAGTAGATGCAGCCTAACAGCAAAGGAAGCTGGGAAATGTAGGAGAGCTCAAGAAATATTTATGAGGAGTAACTCTCTCTCAGAGCAGATAATAAACTTATTACCACCTCCATTTCCATCATGCCCACTAGACAGTTGTTAAGGCCCTGCACACATCCTAACAACATTCAGTGTCTGAACAGGCACACATCCAGTCACCTCTTGCATCAGCCCTTGAGTCCTGGGTCATTCTGTCTACACAGGATTTGTGTTTCAACACTCCCCTTTTGTAGGAATCCAGGCTTTCTAAATGAAAATCATTTTGCTGTTTTTGGTTTCTTGCTCTTCGCCACAAGACTTAGAGTTTTCTACAGCTCACTTACCATCCCACATCACAGCACAGTCTCCAAGGATACACTACAACAGGGAATGATGTGAACTGAACTCTGCTAAGGGGCATTTAAATTATAATTGTGTGAAAAACTATTTTCCACAAAATTAAACGTGTATATTATATTTCCTGCTCAAGTTTGAAAGTCCTGCCTTAGACTTTAAGGGGGAAAAATACTTTGTAACACTTCTCTGCTGCATGAAAAGTCAGGAAAAAAGACTTTCAGATCATGATACTATGCCCATGCTCCTGATACCATGGCTATGCTCTTGAGCAAGTGAGGAAAAAAACTATTTTGTTGATTTTGATGTCTACATATATGAAAATAGAATATTGCTAATTTTTCTGTCAGATTATTCTTCACATTAATTTTGATAATCTCTCTGACACTTATCCAATAAGTTAGGGTTGACAATATTTAAAACTCACTTTGTAGTACCCAGAAAGCACTTATGTGTAACTCATTTTCCTAAGACATAGGCATGTATTCAAATTTTCGAAACTTTCAACTTTGCAGTTTACATGCAGAATTTAATAATGCCTAGCCTTAAAATTTACTATGCGAAAATTGGCCTATAATATTATCTTTCCATTGGCATTTGCCCTATCTTCCTGTGTAATTTTTCTTAAAATAATTATTTTTAATTTATAAAACAATCAAGTGTTTAAGACAAAATAATTCATATAGTACAAAAAAGTATTTAATTCAAAACCTTACTAATTGGGATGCCTGGGTGGCTCAGCGGTTGAGCATCTGCCTTTGGCTCAGGGCGTGATCCCAGGGTCCTGGGATCGAGTCCCACATCAGGTTCCCCACAGGGAGCCTGCTTCTCCCTCTACCTATGTCTCTGCCTCTCTCTCTCTCTCTCTCTCTACTCTCATGAATAAATAAATAAAATCTTTAAAAAAAAATACAATTTTCCCAAGGTGTCCATACTCCAGAGATAGCTATCCATTTAGTAAGACGTACTTGAAATCTTTTCTCATGTCATCTTTTCAAAATTTCCCACATTCTCCTCAACCCTACTTCTCTTTCTCTTCTCTTTCTCTTTCTCTCTTTCTCTTTCTCTTTCTCATTCTCTTTCTCTTTCTCTCTCTCTCTCTCACACACACATAAACACAGACACTTTGTACCCCAAAAGGAGTTATTATATAAACTTGTTCTTAATTTGTATTTTTAAATTCATCAACATGTGGGTCTTTATCCTATGCCAATGCCTGTAGATAGCTTTGCTTCAAGTTTTAAATTACTATAATGTTGCAGTCGTCATACTTAAATAATTACAGCAGTGATTGCTTCATATCTCAGCTTCTGGTAAGTTACTGGATAATAGTTGGATAATAGTTGCCTCTCTAAATTACTTTCTGCTTCAAGCATACAATCAAAACTAGAAAAGTTACAGTAGAGTAAGAGGAATATTTCATCATTACATTGGAGGTAGTGAGATATGACTACTGATTGGGAAGGATATTTTTTTCTTTTCTCTTCTCCTATATCAGCCAGAGAATATTCCATCCCATTGGATTTTCCTCATGACTGTCAACTTTGTCTTCCAATCTTTTGTTTATTTTTGAGAGAGAGAGAGAGAGAGCTGGGGGGCAGGGGAGGGGATGCAGGGTAGAGGGAGAGACAGAATCTTAGGCAGACAGGCTTCATACACAATACAGGCTCAATCTCACAACGCTGAGATCACAACTTGAGCCGAAATCAAGAATCAGTTTTTTTAACTGAGCCACCCAAGTGTCCCTCCTGTGTTCCTTTATAACAGTAAAATTCCTCCTACAAGGTTGTTTAGGTAATAATGAGTTGTTATCTCATTAATGATTTTATTATTCTAAGCATTTTGGCAACTAAAACTGTTGATTTTTCAAAAAAAATGTATTTTAATTATTCTAAGTCATGAGTATTATCAGTTTAAAGGCAAGGAAATTACTTGAAACCTTTGATAACGTGTCTCAAGTCCATTAATTCTATTAAAAGGGAAAATTAAGGGATCCCTGGGTGGTGCAGCGGTTTAGTGCCTGCCTTTGGCTCAGGGCGCGATCCTGGAGACCTGGGATCGAATCCCACGTCGGGCTCCCGGTGCATGGAGCCAGCTTCTCCCTCTGCCTATGTCTCTGCCTCTCTCTCTCTCTCTCTCTCTCTCTCTCTCTCTCTGTGACTATCATAAATAAATAAAAAATTTAAAAAATATATATATATATAAAAAAAGGGAAAATTAAGTGGACCGAAGTTCCTATCAGATACATTTAAGAGAATCAATAGGTCAAGACTGACTATCAATTTCTCTGCCTCTTTCTCTCTCTTTGAAATACTTAAAATAAGTAGTGAAAGATATAAAAAAAAATCTTAAACAGGGATCCTCAAAAGAACATGAGTGAATTTGTGGCTTTTATGCATGTCCTGTTTCCTATGGATTAGGACATTATATTGATATTTAATTATTTCATTTAACTCAACGGACTTACTAAGTATTTGTTATGCCATGAGAATAGTAACCTGCCTTAACACATTCAATTCACCATTACCAGAGATGTTTTAAACTTTGGATTTATGATCATTGTGTAAAAAGAAAAGAAAAGAATGTGTAAAAGTAAATAGAATTATCAAGTGAGTGTCTTAATAACCTTTTGAACCTTAGAATTTTAAGTGACAGTGATGGTATTAAGGAGGAAAATTATAAAGATGTGACCTACTCCCTGACTTACAGTATCCAACATTTAATGAGACCTGTTATGTGCCCGTTATGCTTCCCTGCACAAACATGTATTCCTTTTTTAAAAATTATATTCTGTTAAAAACATTTATTACATAATATCATTACTCTTAATTTTGTATATAAATAAGTAAAACATTTACTATATTCTTAGCTTTGTACAAATAAGAAAAATACCTACAATAGATAGTATCTGCTTAATGATGCATTTCAACTCAATTTTAGGAAATGGTACTATGTTGCCACTAATACGATTATTAGAGGTTATCAGGTTATGTTAATGACCAAGGCCTAAAATAGTCCTTGGATTTCACGTTGTCATGAATACCAGAAAATAATTTATCCATCTGGAATCACAGACTACATCAAGAATAATAATGAAATGCATATTAACAGTAATCTAATTTAAATACTGTATCAGGGACGCCTGGGTGGCTCAGTGGGTGAGCATCTGCCTTTGGCTCAGGCCGTGGTCCCGGGCCAAGGGATAGAGTCCCGCATCAGGCTCCCTGCATGGAGCCTGCTTCTCCCTCTCCCTATGTCTCTGCTTCTCTCTCTCTCTCTCTGCTTCTCTCTCTCTCTCTCTCTCTCTCTCTCTGTCTCTCATGAATAAATAAATAAAATCTTTAAAAATAAATAAATAAATACTGCATCAACAGTGTCTCTCCATATCTATATTTAAATAAATACGAACTATTAGGCAGTATTTTTTAAATGAATGCGATATTAGCAGTTTTCTACCTGGCATCAAATTTAAGACATTAAAGATAATACTTTTAATTTAAATCCTAGACTGGAGACAAAATGGCTATTGAAATATATTTTTTGGTGGTGTGGTGATTTGTTTAACTTATTTTTGCAACTTAATTGAGCGGCAAGGAACTTTATATGTGGAAATGGAGCAAGCCCCACAGTGGTTCCAGAGAAAAAATGTTCTTTACATTGCAAAAATTATTTGTACATAGTCAGAATTTATCCAAACAGAATATAGATGTAGATATGTAGATATGTAGATAGATAGATAAATAGATAGATAGATATCCATCCTGACTTCACCACTTTAACCTGAGCAAATATAGATTATAGGTAAATGGTTACAAGATTATACTGAGAATTTGCATGATTGCTATTCTGAAATCAGGCCCGAATTATGGTTGTACATTTGCTTATTGATGAACTTTTTAATTAATATCACCTTAATTGAAAATCCCATGTTATTCTGATCTTCTTTTGATAAAAAATATGTTGGTTTGACAAAGCAATAATCAGAATTCGTCATTAATCATTTAGGAGTACTGATTGAATTATTATAATTATGCCCTAATTTGCTGTTAAATAGACTTGTGTTCCTCAAAATAGATATTTTTATATTAAATGAATGACTTGTTAATTTCTTGAAGGATAAAATAGACTCAACTTTGCTGTAGTTGCTGTTAAAAATATAGGCAATTATTCAATCTGTGGTAGAAAAAGGTTCATACTGAACCCTTGACTAAACCATTGTTTAGAATTAATGGCACAGCACTGCATGTCAAAATGTTTCAAATCTGTTTTAAAGTATATTATGCATTTACTCTCCCCAATGTTTGTTTTGCATATTGAAAATGTGAAATGAGAAGGCAAAATGTCATGTCCAATGCACCAAGCGCTGAATAAAAAGCAGATAGCCTGATTCAAATTCTAAACATTTATTTACTAACCTACACTACCACTTTTTATGAGAATATTTTTTAGCTTAAGAATAAAAATATTTTTATATAACCTGTCATTTAAATAGAAATATGAGATCAAAACGTTTTGAGGTTGAGTTTTTTTTCTTTGTTCATAGTAGATGAACATTAGTAGATCTTTTTTAAACATTATAAAAATAAATAATTTCAGGCAAACCAATATTTGAAAAAATATTAATTCTACTAACATCTCTTTATATTTTTATGTTTTAGAGAAATTGAAAACTCATAATAAGAACTATTTGATTTAGCTAAACATATTGAATTAGCAAACATAGAAGACAATTTCCAAGGTTATTTTTCCTCCTGCTACTTGTATCCTCTTATCTAAATGCATACAGCTTTCAGCCTGAACAAGCATTTGAATTCACTCTTCAAATTATGTATGTACACTTGACTTAGTCCAATGTGGGAAAGTAACATAAACAGGAAAATCTGTAGAGCAAACTAAAGCCATCAGAAAAAAAAATATTTTTGGTGTCCTAGTATTCTAAAAATAAAGGGGCATAGTAAAATTAAAAGTTAGCAATATATATTATAAAGATTTTTAGAATATATTAAGAACATGTTTTTCCTTTAAAGAATTTTGCAAGGCTAAAAATGGGTGATATATTTTAAGGAAGCCATGATTTTTAACAAGGTATATTCTAAAAAATCATAATAATATCAAAATAAAAGAATCCAAGTAGATCTATTCAATAAAATTTTCTTCAACAAAAATTAGAGAAATAATTCAATTTTAAAACTTCTCTTCTGGGCAGCCCGGGTGGCTCAGCGGTTTAGCGCCACCTTCAGCCCAGGGCCTGATCCTGGAGACCCAGGATTGAGTCCCATGTCATGCATGGGGCCTGCTTCTCCCTCTGCCTATGTCTCTGCCTCTCTCTCTCTCTCTCTCTGTGTGTCTCTCATGAATAAATAAATAAAATCTTTAAAAAAATAAATTAAACTTTACTTATGTGAGTGCTATTTTAAGATAGTTTCATATATACATAAAGTTTTTAGTAATAACTTCAGAAGTCATAAAGTGATGATTTAATTGGTAAGTGATGTTTTTAAAGGTCATGAAGATATTGTTGATTATATAATTTCTA
This sequence comes from Canis aureus, assembly GCF_053574225.1. Classification (NCBI taxonomy): domain Eukaryota; kingdom Metazoa; phylum Chordata; class Mammalia; order Carnivora; family Canidae; genus Canis; species Canis aureus. The sequence continues at coordinate 19,436,526 of NC_135648.1, forward strand.
AAATTTCTCTGACTGCTCATCTGTTAACTCAAATCTGTTAAGGGCACTTCTCCAGATCCATATTAGCAATACATCTGTTACACTTGATCAGGTTGAAATAGAACAGAAGTAAACAGCATGTATTTGCCCAAAGAAGGTTGATTTTAATTTGTTTTGGTGAGAAGCAGTCATTTTATAAAGTTTTAGAGAAAACAATAAATTTGTTTAGTAAAATGTTCTTTCTATATAGTATCAAATTATTTCATAACAACAAAATGTTTAAGAAGTAAGAACTGAAATAATCTTAAAAATACTCTAATAGTCAAGACTGTCTTGATGTAAAAACTACTGCTAAAATAATAAATTTTTACCATAATACTAAAAATAAGTTGTTTTGCCTAGTAGTTATTTTAATAAAAAATTCAGTATAATATTAGTATAACAATAACCAAAAGAGAATGAAAATTGTTAGGAAATAGACATGTATATCTTCAGAGTCTAAATACATCATAAAATATCCACATACATTGAGATACAGAGAACAAAGTAGAAGGTGACTAGATGTCTAGGAGCATGAATTGAAAACAAATTGGCTGGGACACCTGGGTGGCTCAGTGGTTGAGCATCTGTTTTGGCTCAGGGCGTGATCCTGGAGTCCCAGGATTAGGTCCCCAGGCTCCCTGAATGGAGCTTGTTTCTCCCTTTGCCTATGTGTCTCTTTGTATCAAATAAATAAATAAATAAATAAATAAATAAATAAATAAATAAATAAAATCTTTTAAAAAAGAAAAGAAAGAAAACAAATTGACAGAATTGAACAAGAGAAACTAGACTTACCTGTGTTTAAAACTCATAATAAAGCTTATAATAAGGCTCATGCTAGTGTGCAATAAAATTACTCTAAAATGTGCTATATAGCGGCTTCTGGTTGGCTCAGTCAGTAGGACCTGTGGTTCTCAAAGTTGTAAGTTGCAGCCTTACATTGGGCATGGAGCCTACTTTAAAGGTATACAAACAAACAAATAAATAAAAAAATAAAATGTGCAGTAGAACATACAAGGCAGTCATACTCATTAGAAAACCAGAAGCCAGTTAATTTTCAGGCACAGAATGTTAATGCCACTGCTATTTTGCCCATTTGATTCTTCTATTTGGTCCATTCCAAAACTTGTGTCCTGTATTGAAAAGGAATCCATGAAATTCTCACAATGACCCATTGTGATGCTAAAATATATGAGCTTGTATTTAATTTAATTAATTTTTTTTTTGTCTTAAGAATAACAGCAAATAAGTTTCCTTGTCTTTAAGTATGGATTGACATTGGTCAATTAGTCATATATCCAGGTGGTCTTAAAATACTTACTAGATGTAAGACATCCTGAAAGAAGAGTGGGACTTCCCCAAAACTGGGAGTGTGGAGATAGGGAGACTGGATGAGAACGAAAGGATAGAGAAGTGGAAGGAAGAGAAAGACATATATAATTCATAATCAGAATCATGACATGTCTAAGAGTGAAATGTCCCAATTGGTCAGGACATCAGCATACACCAGCACCATTTTGGCAAAGGGACTAGTGTCATAAGCATTCAGTACCAGCTTATTGGGATATGTGGAGATTTAATGTATGAACTCTAATATGGTTGCATTTATATCATGGAGGTATATTTAGTTATTTTTAAACAAATAAATTATTGCAAAATTGACTGAAGGTATATAAATCAGTGTTGGTGTTCGTGTCTACAATTGCTTGTCAGAAACCTTTCCAGGCAGATGTCTTACAGAATTCAGAATTTTTAAATTTATGAAGCAAATGAGTAGATATTATCCTAGCAGGTTCAGAGAAAACTTGGATTAGTGAATTTTCACATATGTTAACATATTTTCAGCAAAACATGCATGTAATTGCTCTGAAATGCATATAGATAATGATTAACCTCATGCTAATTCACACCAAGTTTTCCACTAATGGTTCACATGACTATGTGATAAGCTTCCAAAACTTGTGGGATTTAAGAGTTTTGGAAAAGGAATTATAGATATATAATACATATAGATTTCCTTTAATAAAACTTTACATACATTTTTCATCATTTCTGTAATAAAATAATTGACTTGTTCCTTAGTTTACTAATTAGACCTTGATCTTTGCAAAACTTTTGTTTTGCCTGGTCTTGTGCTTAAAATTGAAAATATGTTTTTTTTCTATAATCTTGATAGTTCACATTATAAATTTATGCATGACGATTATCCTTCTTTGAAATCGTGCTATTAAATGCAGATTTTCTAATAACTATTGTCAATCAGGAATAATATCTAATATTGCTTATATCTTTTGTACATCAGACAAAATGAGTAAGTCTATCAAATTTAATATTCTCAATAAAAGAAGATTAAAACTCTAATCCTATCAAGTGCAAGTTATTGCCACATTGTTTAGTATGTTTTTTACACCTATCCAGAATGTTATTCAAACAGATTTTCACCATTTATTGTCAATCATGATGCATACTATAATTAAAGTCTCATAAATGACTATCACATACTCAGATGACTCAGTGGAATGATAGATTTTCTTCTTTTACTATATCATTTTTTAATTCTGAAATAAAGCCTTTGGATAGCTTCTCCAAATCATTATAATATATATATATATATATATATATATACACACACACATATATATATATGATCTATCCATCTATCTATTAAATATTTCTTAGCTTGTCTCTGAAGAATGACTTAGATTTTAAGTAGAACAGTGGGAATTAAATAATGCCTGACAATTTTCTATCCTCACAGAGGATAGACAAATGGAATAATTTAAAATAGGAAGAGATGGAACGGTTACTTAGCATAATTTATTTAGAGACAGTTAAACTTGAGAATAAATGTATAAGCTTTCAAATCAATTGATGAGTGAGTTATGAATATCTTATATAAAGCTTTTAAAAATTCCTATGACTTTCTGACTCAGTTGACTTTAACTGTGCTTTAAAGCTTTGAAAACGCTCCAGCTATATTCTTTTGTTAATGAATTTTTTAATAACAAAAGGAGAAGTAACTTTCAGTACATTTGGCAAAATATGTGATTTCAGAACTGAAATATTTGTCAATCAGAAGATCTGATAGATTATAAGTCTTAAATTTGAAAGTTAAAGGGTTTAGGTCTAGGTATATAAATAAGTATAAGCTTTATAAATTGACTACACTGTAATAATGAATAAAAATAAAGGAATTTTGGAGTCTCGTATGTTATTGGATTAATCTTCCATGATCAATTGCAAATTCTTATGTAAATACACAGAGAACAAAATTAAAAGTTGAATTATAATAATCAGCCATTTTCTTCAGTATGCAAAGAATGTAAAATAAATACACTGAACAACAGATGGAAATAAAAAGACATCATGAAATACTGTGTGCTTTAATCTTTGTGGTAGAGCAGTAGAACTCAATAAAAATAAGAGTAGAAGGTTAAAGAAATTCAGAATCCAGTTCCTGAGATGAATTGAAGGAGGGTTTCTCTGAAAACATGGGATATTTTAAGATGTTATAGCTTATGTCTACGTTTCTATTACTAAAAAGAAACATTGGAAAGGGAGAAAACAAGCAATTGATTATGATCAAAATGAGAATAGAAGTAATTGGTGAAAGATCACAGATCAGTCTTAAATGAAGGATTAACTTTTCTTCTGAACCTAGTGTAACTGAAAAAAGGAAGAATGTTGACTGTGTAGAGATCACTTCTCTTAGAATATAAAATTAAGCATAACTCTGCTTTTACTAGTAAGGATTGGCTAAAACCACACTATCAATTATTTTTCCACTCTTTCTTCTCTGAAGCATATGTATTAACAGGAAAAGGAGGTATGAGAAGATTTCATCACAATTGCTTCCTACAACTCTCTATCATTTGTTCTTTTTCATCTCTGCTGCTCCAGACAGGCTACCATGATAGCTGGTCACAATGCTTCTGTACTTGATGACAATGGCTCCTTACAACTATTTTCAACTAGAGCTCCTGATGTTTAGCCTCCAAAGGCTTGTATGTGCTTTTGAAGCCCTACCACATGTGAAGGATACAAGCGTTCACCTTTTACATGACCCTGAATGCCAGGTATCTTTCACGGATATTGAGAAAACAATTTCAGATATCAACTTTTTTCATGCCTTTGATCCCTAACTGTATTTTCTCCATATCTTAAATTACATAAACTAGTAAATTCAAGTGCTTACTAAATCTCTCTGTACAAGGAAAGGGCTTAACTCATGGACTATAATGACTGACTAAACTTGTCTCAAAGGGATTAAATTAAATCTCTCTGTACAAGGAAAGGGCTTAACTCATGGACTATAATGACTGACTAAACTTGTCTCAAAGGGATTTAATTAAAAAAAAAGAATCCATGACATCCAATATGTATAAACACACATGTCCTCCCTCTACACACACTTCACAACCACATAGTCATGTTCAACAGTCAAGGAATATCTATTCAGATTATCTTCCATTATTATTTTGGGATTAAAAATCTTATTTGAAAAATTTTAGTTTTGTAACCGATGATATTATCACTGACTCAGAAAAAAAACTTCATTTGTTATGTATAAGTTTAAGTTAGCCTTATGCTTAATGGAATTTACCAGGCATAACCTGAAATTATCCATATCCAAAATTATTATAACCATAAAACAATTACTATCAATTCAGTACCTCTTACTACAATCTGTGACATATGTTTATAATTCCTGCCATGAACAGATTAATTAAAATTGAAAGATTCAATAATATTCTATTTATTAAAAAAAGAAACAGAAAAGCTGAGACAATGGGGGAATTTAGGAAGCCAATAGAATTCCAAAGCAATAGAAAAACAAAAATATAATATGGGTTATTCATTTTATTTTATGCTTAATCAGAATATGTAGAAAGAGCTTTTATTTTTTCACACTCAATAGTTACGGAAAACAATAGACACATAAGTAGCATTAATGATATTTTCTGATTCACAGAAAGGAAGCCTATGTTTTCATCAGTAACTTAGGTAATGAAAGCTTAATTGATATGTATTTTAAGTATGTTAGTGTTTTTCTGTGTCTCTGTAATTCAGTGTCATGGAAATTCCTCTGTGCCTTTTCAGTTGTATTACCTTTACATAAGAAAATTCAATCCCAGGAAATTAGTTTAAATTCGGTTATAGTCTCTATTTTCTATGAAGTTATCTGTGATAATAACACTGTCACCAAGATACCATTTATTCTGATATACGTGGAGGAAAATTCAATGTTCATTGCATGAAATCAAGAAAATATTAAATATAACTTTGTTCTTACTCTTAAAAAGATGCCCAAAGGCAAAAGTGCCATTTTCTGTCAAGTACAACTCAATTGATAGTTCACTCTCCATTCTGCACAAATGCCTCTTTTAAAATGATTCAATTCCTCTACTACCTCATCTTCTCTAGCCAGGCAGGAGTCATCGAGAGAGAAGATTGGCCTATTATCTTCCCACTCTGTCAGAGGCTGCAACAGTAATGGTCGTGGTTCTCTCATATGCTACCAGTTCAATGCTCCATAAAACACATGAACTATGCTACCTAGACTTAATTGTGCCTAGAGTAAAATAAAGTGAAATGAGGTGAGTAGTTAAATAATATGTTGGTATTATGTTATCTCTCTAGTACATATTTTAATTTTAAAAATTTAAATTAACATGTGAATTCAATATCTTACTAGGCATTCACACAGTTAAAAATTTAATTTGCATTTCATCTAAAATTTGAGTTGGTTAGGATATTTCTACAATAAACAAGCTAGACAGCAGTTAGAAAACATATTCAATTCACTTTGTTAGCCCCCTTATAAATGGAAAAAAGATTAAGTTACCAGGTGTTATTTGTCTCTTAGATCAATTAATTTTTGAACATATGGACAAAGCTTTAAGGATAATTGAATGCAGCTTTCTGCCCCGTCCTCCATTTTATTTTTCCTCTTAACTTCTGAGAATGTGATTTTATGTATGCATGGGTATGACTGTGTCTGCATGAGTTCAGAAGCCAGCTGAAGTAGAAAATATCCTATGCGATAGTCTTCTTTTCATGGCATTTCTGATCTTGCCAGTTAGGGAGTAAAAAAAAATTATGTGAAAGTTTATTCCTGTCAGATTTCCAGACTGTTTCCAACTAAAATTCTCAAAGAAATATAGATGAACTACAGAGAATTAAAACAAAATTTTAAAAATCACATACTAAAAATAAGTGCATTTCATAATCTGGGGGTGCCTATCAAATCTCTCCCTTTGGCATTTTAATGATTAGCCTCAGTAAAATATTAATCCCTTAAGCAAAATTTACCAATAACTTTGGTATGCTGTATCCCAAACCCCAGTCATGTAGATAGCTATGAATAGGAGGGATATGGTGTACAGACCCCCCCCGCCCCCCCACACACACACCCAGGAAGAACAACAGAGGCCCAGCACTGGATGAGGCAAACAAAGTGATATCACATAAGAGCTCCTGGGTGCAAATTTGCCAGCTTGTCCATTCTATAATCTGTTGTATTTGGTTAAAGCATTCAAAGGATAAAAGTCCTTGAAAAGGAGAAGCAATACATCAGAGCATGTTAATAGAATTTCTATGGGGGCAGGATCAGCAAGTTTAACAGTTAATTGTGGTTCAGGGAGATTCTACTTACTGGGGCAACTATCATAAATTTTAACCACACAAGGGCTCACAAATTTAAGCAGCATTAATGACAACTCTTCTTCCAGGGATATATTACTAAGGTTGCTGATTTTCTCAAAATAATATGAATAATAGAGGAGTAATTATTTTTGAAATACATCTAAATAACTTTCTACACAAAACTGTTCTAGATCCAAATAGTGAATATAATTCCAAGGATCAGAAAACACATTTTATTTTAAGAGATAAGTGAGAAGAAGCATGGCATAAAGACTGTTTTCTCAATTCATTCAATAATTGTTAAATGGATTAAAACAGCACAAAAGAATAATAATAGAGAAAAATGTTAATTATAAACATTGATATAAAATTAGAATCTAATAGTGTACTGGTAAAATATATGGGTTCCTATTCTAGAAATTTTCTAAAATTTTCTATGATTTTCTAAAAATCATAAGACTCAAGTTAAAAGTAATCTATATGTCTGGATGAAAAAAAGTCTTTTTAAGTTAGTTTTTCATTTTGAAGAGATACAGGAATATTATAGGAATACCTATAGGGGCAAGAAGAAGAAGAAGAAGAAGAAGAAGAAGAAGAAGAAGAAGAAGCTAAATTGGTAGCACAAGCTGTAATTGTCCTGAAGTCATTTGATGAGTTACGTGGGAAGAATCCTTTTAAAAAAATTTTAATATAGGGAGAATCTTAACTATCCATGGAGTACAAATGAGGGGAAGGGAATAGTAACCATAGTCTTGGCTTATGTTAGACTAAAGTTAGAAAAGTTAGACTAAAATAAATGTGCACCATCCTCACACACATCTTCAAACACAATGTATGGGGAGACCTGTGAATGACATGTGCTTACGTTTGGCTAGGAGATAATAAAACAATAAAGTTTCACTGAAAATCTTAAACACATTGAAACGGCTATATTTTAATCTATGCCAATGGTTAAGCAAATTACAAACCAAAAAATAGTAGTGTCTTGACATTCCTAATGGACATAAAAATTTTTTTAAAGCAAATTTTGGAAAATCTTGCCTGAAGAGATAATTTCCCAACTCACACTAATTGATTTATAACTATCAAATATACTTTATTGGTTGTAATTTCTTTCATCAATAAAACAGAATATTGCAGTTCCACATGGCTACACTACTAAATTCTACCAGATATTCAGGAAGAAATATTTTTAATCTTACCCAAGCTATTCTAAAGCAAAGAAAATAGGGGATCCTGAGTGGCTCAGCAGTTGAGCACCTGCCTTCGGCCCAGGGTGTGATCCTGGAGACCCAGGATCGAGTCCCACATCGGGCTCCCTGCATGGAGCCTGCTTCTCCCTCTGCCTGTGCCTCTGCTTCTCTCTCTCTCTGTGTCTCTCATGAATAAATAAATAAAATCTTAAAAAAAAAAGAAAAGAAAGAAAATATACCCAACCTGATTATAATGTATGAAGAAATGATAATGTACTGGTGAAATCTAGACAAAGAAAATATAAGAATGAAGAATCACAGAGTAATCTCACTAGGGGATATAAGTTCAAAATCCAAATTATTAGCAAAATATATTTAGCAATATAGAGAAAATGCAAGGTATAACAAAATTGAATTCATCTCAAAACCGTTAAACATTTCTTTAAAAATTAGAATACTTAAAATTGATACATTTTAAGAATCAGTGGGGTCATCTCAGCAAAGATGGTGAAGTCGTTAGTTCTAAGGACCTGTTTTTATACAGAAACAATAAAAATATGGGCAAAAACTGTCAGAATAAATTTTGTCAGAATTCTAGAAAATAGACAAAAATTTAATCAAGAAAAAAGGTGAATTAAAAATGATAATGACAGCTTTGTGGTGTTTTAGCTTGCACTCCCTTCCCCTGTGCCCAGGGCTGTGTCAGTCGTCACATAGCAGCCAGCATTTCCAGTGTGGGACCTGGGTTACTGGTTGGGATGGAGCAGAGTAGACCTTGTTCTCAAGGATCAATCATGTTTGTTTAGACCTGTCTAGAGGCTAACTGAAGAACTGACACAGGGCACTGGCCTTTGTTTTACCTGATTAATATTTGTATATATTTCTTGGGAAGTTTTATGATAATTTTAAATTTGGACCTTCAAGCTCATGTTATAGCAACAGGAACTGATAAAGACATAAAGGGAAATATAGATATTAGAAAGTTTGGGGTATATTTCTATCATTTTTGCACTTTAAAATATTTTAGTTAAAGGTCATACCTCAGAGGCACGTGGGTGGCTCAGTGGTTGAGCATCTGCCTTCAGCTCAAGTCATGATTCCCAGGTCCTGGGATCAAGTTCTGCATTGGGTTCCCTACAGGGAGCCTGCTTCTCCCTCTGCCTTTGTCTCTGCCTCTCATGAATAAATAAATAAAATCTTTTCTAAAAAAGTCATATTAAAAAAAAAGTCATACTTCAAACACAGTTCAACTTAGGCGAGTTTAATTTTATCTTCTTTGATATTATATCAATTAGGTATGTTCAAAGATTACAATGCCATCTTCTTTATTGATTCTATGAGTAGTTACTTTAGGTGTTAGTATTAGGTTGTCATTTTATTTGTAGTGGAGATCTCCTTTCAAAAGAAGAAGGAATAATGAAATAGTATGACATTTAACCAAGCGGCTATCTCTGCTAAATTGTAAGTACATGATGACAGAGAAAAAAATTAATCACTTTTACAATATTAATATTTCCAAATAAAATAATACATACAAATTGTAAGACAAAATGCAATTTTACAAATCAAATCTTATGTGTGGAATTCCAGATCTTGTATTGAAATCATTCTTTTTTTAAAAGTGATGGGAAAGCAAGAGTAGAAATGATCTTGACTCTATTTTTGCTCAATATTCAGAGAGATTCAAATTGAATAAAGAAAACAACTTATTTTTTAAAAGGTGAAATATCTGGGGCACCTGGGTGACTCAGTCAGTTAAACGTCCAACTCTTGGTGTTGGCTCAGGTCATGATCTCAGGATTATGGGGTCAAGCCCTGCCTCAGGCTCGACTCTCAGCACAGTCAGCTTGTCCCTTTCTCCCTTTCCCTCTGCTCCCCCTCCATAAATAAATAAATAAATAAATAAATAAATAAATAAATAAATATTTCTTTTTAAAAGTGAAATACCCTAAGCATTAAATTATAAAACAAAATAGTGTGTTTTAAGCACTTACATAATTTATTTTGCACTCATAAAATTTTGATCATTATATAGAGTTATTATGGTTTTTACATCATAAAAAGCACTCTAAAATTTGTATACTAAAGGTGTGAGAAGTCTTGAGAGTATAAGTGGTCTTTATAATTAATAGAAAGGATTTAGAAAGGATCTAGTGATTCATAAAAAATGAATTAAAGAGATATGAAGTGAGAATCTCAATAGAATTTAAAAAGCATGTGTAATTTTAGGTCTTGATTGTGTAACCTATTGGAAAATATTTGTACTTTCCATTCAACCAGGTAGTAATATTGTTTTATTGTTTATAAAAGCAAGTGTAGGGGATCCCTGGATGGCTCAGCAGTTTAGCGCCTGCCTTCGGCCCAGGGAGTGATCCAGGAGTCCTGGGATTGAGTCCCTGCATGGAGCCTGCTTCTCCCTCTGCCTGTGTCTCTGCCTCTCTCTCTCTCTCTCTCTCTCTCTCTCTCTCTGTCTTTCATTAATAAATAAATAAAATATTAAAAAAGCAAATGTAATACTATTATGCATCTCAGCATTTTAAGATGAAAATCTAAATGATACCAAAAAATGATAAACCTACTATTCAATTAGAGACTGCTAGATCATGAGAAAAGAGAGAATTAGGATGTATTTAACCTTATAATAACTTTCACTCTGACAAATCAAGTAGGCCTTAACTACTCATAGGAGAAATTTTAAAAACAATTGTAGTTTTGGTAGAACTGTAGCTTTGAAACAAGTTGACATATTCAAAATAGAATATGAAATTAGTTTATTTATAAAGCTATAATAGTTAAAAAGAGAATTCATGAAATCCTTGATGAGCACCAGATATAGCACTTCATCTATAAGTATTATTTATTATATAATAAAAATCACATTTCAAATGAGACAATAAATTATTCAATAAATAGTGCTAGAATAATTATTGATTAGGAATTTGTTTTTAATTAAAACACAAAAATTGTAACAAAACTAATTTCCAGGTGGATTAACATGCCACTTCTAAATTATCCCAGAAAAAAAAGAAAAGAACTATAATTTTTTCAAATACACAGGATAATTTCATCCTTTCAAAACAGATAGAATGTTTGTGTTTTGCAGAGTAAATTCTAGTCCTGCAACAGTTCTCTCTCAAGAATTTCTAACTGCATATGTTACACATTTACAGATCTAAGCAGTGATCTGTAACATAGCATTTATTTAGAAGTACATCATCTTCTTTAATCACAAGCCTACCTTGTTTTATTGAGCTTTACTTTATTGGTGTTTTTAACAAATCAGAGATTTGTGGCAACCGTGTGTTTACCAAATCTATCAGCATCATCTTTCCAAAAGCATTTGCTTACTTCGTGTTTCTGTGTGACATTTTGATAATTCTCACAATATTTCAACCATTTTCCATTATTAATATATTTGTTACTGTGATCTGCAATCACTGATTACCACTCGCTGAAAGCTCAAATGATGGTTAGCATTTTTTAGCAATAAAAAACAAATGCATTTTTTAAGGTATGCCCAATGATTTTTGGACATAATGCTATAGCATACTTGGTAGGCTATTGTACAGTGTAAACATAACTTTTATATGAACTGGAAAGCCAAAAAATTCATTTGACTTGCTTATTGCAATATTTGATTTATTGCTGTGGCCTAATAGCAAAAATCCAATGTCCCTGAGATATGCCCATATACCTATGAAAGTTGTAGATTAGTGGTGGCATTAACTTTATTTTATACAAGAGGCAACTAAGGCCAAGAGAGCTTAGGTAATTTTCACAAATTTACACTAAGTTTGGGATTTAAATATAGATAAGTCTTGTATAAGAACTTTTACAAAGATATATACATTTATGTGCTTCATATATATATGCAGAGTTATAACACTTAACTGCATTAGGGAAGGCTTAACATTATTTTTCAAAGTTAACTCATTGAATATTTAAATGAACTTTTTTTGTTGCAGTGAGTAACAGATTGTGACATTGTTTTCTCTGTATTATTTTTAATTTGTTTTACATTTTTAAAAATAACTTTAATTATGTTTTTAAACATTACATATATTTTTAGATATTATGTTATTTAAAATGCCTTCTCCTTCCAAAATCAGGAAAATCATATGATTTGTTACTGCAGTAGACTTTATTGATGTTCAGTGTATTTTTTTTAAGTAATAGCAAAACAAAGCTAGCAGATTTCCCTCCTCCAAATAGGCTAGGTCTGGATTTAAAGGGTTTATGAATTAGCAGTATTTTATTTGGTTTTTACTCCCCAGTGAAATCAAATGTCAGGCTTGTTTTTATGAAGAAAGGTGCTGAGCTAGTAAACAATTATTGAAGGTACAAAACTATGATTTGACTTGAAGATTCACAATTTTAAACACAACAGTATGATATTGGCAGGAATTAAAAGTAGATTTGAGTCTTTCATGTTTAAAATAATAATCAGAGATGAAAGTTATATTCTTGAGGCACTAAAGAAATGCTTTTTAGCTGCCTCAGGGCCAGTTTTAGAAGTAAATTGTCCCTGTGACTAAATTCAGTTGATAAAAATATATTCATCCAGATTTAAACAATTTTATCAAATAGCTACATGCAATAGATACAATGTCTGGCATTAAAATAAAACGGCAAGCTAAAATTGACATGATCTCTACTCGAACGGAGAGTATAGGTTTGGGAAAGAGAAAGAAATACCTGAAATGATTGCAAATTACATGTAAAGATGCCACCTTGCAAAGCCCTGTGAAGTAGGGTGCGTGGTTTGGCAGTAGGACAAAGCACATCACCTAAATAGCACATAAAAAGAAGCCCGTTGGGCTGGAGAAAATACAAAAGAGGTTGGGGTGAGGGATGTAGTGTTGCGACATGGAGCTACCGAGATTGTTGGGGCCCATCCTTTTAAAGGTATTAAAGCAATTTACTAGTTATTTGTCTTCATAAGGGCAGAGCAAACTAAAATTAATCAAGTAGAGAAAGCCTGAAATGGAAGACTCGTATGATTCATTTTGCACATTCAAAATATCACTCTGATGTTGAACAGCGGATTGGAGGATTTCCACCGATAGGAAGATTGGCAGGTCGGGGAATCTGTCCAATTCTGCTGAACACAAAAACGATACAAAAACTTTCTTAAAGAATCCTTTAAAACTGCATAGATAATCTTTCCAACTTCACTCTAAGTACAGGAAAATGGAATTTCATGGCAGAGTAAGGTTCTACTTTAGCTCTTGCTCCTCTAATGAGAAAATGAAAACTGATATCTAAAGGATGTGTTTGCTACAAGCCAAGACACACATGATTTGCTGAAAGTAATGAGTGTTGCTTGCAATCAACTAGGCCCGAAAGGAAAATGGGACTGTATGGGCTTGCCTAACTCAATTCTTCCGCCAGGCCTGTGGAGGGAATGCACACTTCCTGAATATTAATTAGAATTGAGCAAAATGATACCATCAGTAAATAAATTGGTGTTAATCTGATGGCACCTCCCCCCTCTTTTGTCACTATGTAATATGTTTTCTTGCACTTTAAAGTCTAGATTTTTTTGAAGTTGTTATTTGCATGCAAACATTTTTCAAAGGATTTTATCCGACAATAGATACACATTAATAACAGAAATGTCAAGATTATTATTATTTTTCTTCCTTGCAAGGAAAAGGGATCTGTGCTTGTTGTTGGCTTGTTCGGGCTTTGCCCCACGCTATAGCAGAAAAATACCTTTTTTTGAAAATAGAGTCAACATGTTTAAAATAAGACACTAGTTTAATATTCACCTTTATTAAACCCAAATAAGTATGTAAATTATACAAATGAAGTAAAGGTAACATAAAACAATGGAAAAAATGACACAATACTCTTAAGAAATTGCTCTTTATTAACATGAATAATAAATGATGCTCCACTTTATTTCCTAGATAATCATTCTCCATTAGCTAATGACAGAACTAAATATACATAGAGAAAATATGATATAAAAGATAATAAAAACTTTGGAAAATTCAGAGCATGTCGAATATCTGTCAAAACAATACAAAACTACAATTTTGCGCTATGGGTCATGGCCCAGTTTTTTTAAACCGTAACCAGATGAGTCAAATGTATTGGAGTGACTATGCTGAATAGATAATGAGATGGATGGCCTGCATAGTTCCTTCTATTGGTTTTACCCAGTTTTAAAATCCAGTTTTTGCTACCACCATAAAATGAGTTCAGTAGCCTTCAATCACCTAGTCTTTGGAACACTCCATATCAGACAGGGATATATTTTCCTTCCTCAAGGTATAAATTTGGTAGAATTTTCTACCATGATATTTTAGATAGCTGCTTTTATGGGATGAAGGTTTTCCATATCTTTAGCCATTATTTGTAAATTGAGGTTTTCTGTTTCTTTTTGGCCAAATTTAACATCCTGTAGAAATTAATTTTTAACAATGCTTTTAAATTTTTATTGGTGTATGTTTGTTTATAATTCACCTTACTTGTCTTTGTATTTACCTTGTCTGAACTTGTGGAACTTTGACACACCACGTTTTATTGCTTGGAAATAAATCTACATTTTTCTTACTAGGTCCTGTGAGAGTCCTGTTACTATCATTGTCCTAATCCAATTATTTTCAATGAAGCAGCTCTTGTTTTTGTTGTTTTAATATTGCTTTGTAGTTGGTTCTTCATTTTATTCATCTTCTCCTTATCCCTATTTTTGTTTTATTCCTTGGAGAGGAAGAGCGATGGCATTAATCTGATACTGTCTTGTTAATTTCGTTAATAACATGGATGCTTTCATTTTGTATTGTTTTTGATTGACCTATTTAAACAATTTTTTTGCAATAAATATTGCATTATAGGCTGCAATATTTGTTGTTACTGTTATTGTTGTTGTTTTTACTTAATATCAGCCTGATTTCCACTTTAAACCAAAGGTAATTCAGAGAAAGATTTTCTGGATTTCTTTTTTTTCTATTTTTATGTGATTTTTAATTGTATCAGGCTTTGTTCATAGAACATGTGGATTTTGTGGGATTTTTCAGACGTCTTGTAGTATACCACAAAAAAGTGAATGGTCTATATAGAATTTATAAACATATTCTCTATTAGTTCTGAATTCATATTAGTTAAGTTCTTCATTTTAAGTTTGACTTATTGCTTTTCTGCCTCCAACTCTCACAATCTAACTCTAATTATGGATTTATATGTTCTACATATTTTTAAAAATTATATATATTTTTATAAATTTGTTTTTTATTGGTGTTCAATTTGCCAACATATAAAATAACACCCAGTGTTCATCCTGTCAAGTGCCCACCTCAGTGACTTTCACCCAGTCACCCCCACCCCCCCACCCAACTCCCCTTCCACCACCCCTAGTTCCTTTCCCAGAGTTAGGAGTCTCTCATGTTCTGTCTCCCTCACTGATATTTCCCACTCATTTTCTCTCCTTTCCCCTTTATTCCCTTTCACTAATTTTCATATTCCCCAAATGAATGAGACCATATAATGTTTGTCCTTCTCCAATTGACTTACTTCACTCAGCATAATACCCTCCAGGTCCATCCACCCCGAAGCAAATGGTGGGTATTTGTGGTTTTTAATGGCTGAGGAATATTCCATTGTATACATAGACCACATCTTCTTTATCCATTCATCTTTCGATGGACACTGAGGCTCCTTCCACAGTTTGGCTATTGTGGACGTTGCTGCTATAAATATTGGGGTGCAGGTGTCCCAGCGTTTTATTGCATCTGCATCTTTGGAGTAAATCCCCAGCAGTGCAATTGCTGGGTCATAGGGCAGTTCTATTTTTAACTCTGAGGAACCTCCACACAGTTTTCCAGAGTGGCTGCACCAGTTCACATTCCCACCAACAGTGTAAGAGGGTTCCCCTTTCTCCACATCCTCTTCAACATTTGTTGTTTCCTGCCTTGTTAATTTGCCCCATTCTCACTGGTGTGAGGTGGTATCTCATTGTGGTTTTGATTTGTATTTCCCTGATGGCAAGTGATGCAGAGCATTTCCTCATGTGCGTGTTGGCCATGTCTAGGTCTTCCTCTGTGAGATTTCTGTTCATGTCTTTTGCCCATTTCATGATTGGATTGTTTGTTTCTTTGGTGTTGAGTTTAAGAAGTTCTTTATAGATCTTGGAAACTAGCCCTTTATCTGATATGTCTTTTGCAAATATCTTCTCCCATTCTGTAGGTTGTCTTTGAGTTTTGTTGACTGTATCCTTTGCTGTGCAAAAGCTTCTTATCTTGATGAAGTCCCAATAGTTCATTTTTGCTCTTGTTTCTCTTGCCTTCATGGATGAATCCTGCAAGAAGTTGCTGTTGCCGAGTTCAAAAAGGGTGTTGCCTGTGTTCTTCTCTAGGATTTTGATGGATTCTTGTCTCACATTTAGATCTTTCATCCATTTTGAGTTTATCTTTGTGTATGGTGAAAGAGAGTGGTCTAGTTTCATTCTTCTGCATGTGGATGTCCAATTTTCCCAGCACCATTTATTGAAGAGACTGTCTTTCTTCCAGTGGATAGTCTTCCCTCCTTTGTCGAATATTAGTTGACCATAAAGTTCAGGGTCCACTTCTGGATTCTCTATTCTGTTCCATTGATCTATGTGTCCGTTTTTGTGCCAGTACCACACTGTCTTGATGACCACAGCTTTGTAGTACAACCTGAAATCTGGCATTGTGATGCCCCCAGATATGGTTTTCTTTTTTAAAATTCCCCTATCGGGGTCTTTTCTGATTCCACACAAATCTTAAAATAATTTGTTCCAACTCACTGAAGAAAGTCCATGGTATTTTGATAGGGATTGCATTAAATGTGTACATTGCCTGGGTAACATTGACATTTTCACTATATTAATTCTTCCAATCCATGAGCATGGAATATTTTTCCATCTCTTTATGTCTTCCTCAATTTCTTTCAGAAGTGTTCTATAGTTTTTAGGGTATAGATCCTTTACCTCTTTGGTTGGGTTTATTCCTAGGTATCTTATGCTTTGGGGTGCAATTGTAAATGGGATTGACTCCTTAATTTCTCTTTCTTCAGTCTCATTGTTAGTGTATAGAAATGCCATTGATTTCTGGGCATTGATTTTGTATCCCGCCACACTGCCAAATTGCTGTATGAGTTCTAGCAATCTTGGGGTGGAGTCTTTTGGGTTTTCTATGTAGAGCATCATGTCATCAGCGAAGAGGGAGAGTCTGACTTCTTTTCCATAAAAATTATATATTTTAGATTTATACTTTGGTTGTGTTTTGTGTTTCTTGTTTAATTTTAATATTTATTTTTAAAATATGTTATTTTTTCTTATGTTTTAAAAACTTGATTACCATTTTTCTGATATTAAAATTATCTAGGCTTTCCTTTAGTTTTCTCAGTTGTTTTGTTGTATTGTACTGTCCATCATTTTATTTTCAGCATCACTGCATTATTTAGATAGAAACATTTACCTACAAATAATACTTTGGTAAATCTTTTTTGTTGTAATCCAATCTGAGGATATCTGGTTTAGTTGGTAAATTTAAAACAATTATTTTAGGAAACATATTCAGTAATCTCAGCCCCAGAAATGATAAAATAGCTAATTTAATGTTAGCTTACTATAGTTCATAATTCATATGAATCACGATTTGTATGTTCTGTATTTTTATTTTGGTTATTGCCAGGATCTTTATACTTGAAGCTTTTTTCTTCAATGTTTACCCCAAATTTAAGAATCAATATATCAAAATATTTTAAATTTTTGATAATCTTACATTATCCTGAACAAAAAAAGTTATATCATGATCTAATCAATTTTGGTCTTCTAAACAATTAAAAATTAAGTGAGGCAAATAAAAATTTGAGCAAACATTCAAATCAGGTGGCACTAAACCAAAAATGTTCTACCAACAGGGGCTGGAATTCTTTGACTGGCTATGGCTTAAAGGTTGCCTTATTTGGGAGAGCCTAGTTAGTTGTTTGAGAATTCTTGCTCTTAAATTTCTTTTTTTTTTTCTTTTTCTTTTTCTTTCTTTCTTTTTTTTTTTTTTTAGGATGGAAGTGCATTTAGAGTGGACTCTGGTTTGGGCTTCTGTTTGCTTATATAAGCTTCTAAGTCTCTGAGGCACCTTATTTTAATGGCTTTCTTGTGTCATGGCTTTAACATTACACCGTGAGGGTCAATATTATGCCTTTATATTTTTGATGTGACTACTCTTTTGTGGCATTGATTTTTTTCCCTCGACAACAGTAAAAATTGTAGTTATCCCCTCAACCTAGTTTCTTGTTTTTTATTCAGATATTAATAACCAATCTTAGTACTTCTGAAGCCTATAATATCTTCAGAATGCCTTCGATCTAAATAGTTGTTAGAACAAATATTTCAAGTTTGATTTTACTTCCCTCAAGCTTAGAAAGTATTATTCCTTTCCTTTCCTTCTTGCTTAGAGTTTTGCTATTAAAAAGTCTGACATGAATGTTAGGAAAGATTGCATTAACAGTATAGCTTATTGTATTTATTCAGTGCTTAGGTATTCGGTCTCTAGAACCAGTCTGAACAGATTTAAATCTCACTTTTGGATTTCTGATATTTAACTGGGAACATTGATTGTGTTGTAGAATTGTGGTATTAAGCTATTCACTTAAAATGGGAGTCCATAGAACACTTTAGCACTCAAATTCATTTTAGCTTCATTATTAAATATATTAAAATATTGTGAAATCATTGTAGAAACTATATTAAGTATCCTCACTATTAATTTTGAATCAATACTAGACAAATACAAGGCAAAGGTAGAAATTCAATACACTGGAAAGAAGAAAGTATATTCAATATTGTCAAAAATGCCTATCCATCTGGAAGAAAAAAACACTGGATTTATGCTTCCTAGTATATAAAAAAGTTAATTTCAGATAAGTTAATGGCCTAATAAATAAAACAAATAAATATCTTCTAAAAATTTATAAATAGCTATGTCAAGCTTAGAGGGCCTTCATAAAAAAGTAAAAAATATAGCTAATATAAAATAATCAACCTCCCCCGCCAACACACACATACACACTTACAAGTTATAGCTATACAGAGATTTGTGAATCATTCATGGCAAAAATACCACATAAATAGGAAAATGGTTGCAGCTATCAAAGAGATAACTAGTATATGCAATAAAAATACAATTAAAATCAATACAGAAAATTATTAATCAAATGGAAAACATCCAAAGAACATCAAAAGTCAATTCAAAGAAGTTCAAAAACTAAACAGCAAACATATCAAAAGAGCTCAAACTTGACCAGTAATCAGTTTAAATAATCCATTAATATAACTTTATGTCCATCATATAGCCAAAAACCTAACTATAATAATTATTGTCAGTGAATATTAGGGGAAATGATAGTATCATATATTGCAAGTGACCAAATGAATATGTATAGACTCTTAGACAACTAAACTGGTAATCTCAATCTACCTCTTTCTCCCTCAACTACTGGAAGTAGCTCTCTTTCTCTCTGCAACTAGGAGTATCATGTTAATATAGAAATATTACTACTAAAAAAAAGAAATATTACTACTGAATGTGATCCAAGAGCTATGTGTACCTTCATATATATTGAAGAAATTTTCTTGATGCCAATAAAATTTGAAACTAAGTACACTTGGCATATTCAGCAAGGTAGAGACTACCTGCTAAATATTTTTAAACAAGAATATAAAATATTTAAAATTATAAAGAATATGTACTTATATTAATAATTAAGGAAAGTTTATAACAATCAATGTTAATGGTAGAAAAAAAGAAAGGTCTAATGTTTTTAAGCTAAGCATTGACCTTAAAAAGCTAGGAAATAGAAATGAAACCCAAAGTTGGTAGAAAGAATGAAAACTCAAATAGCAGAAATCAATGAAATAGAAAATAGACAAATGATAGAGTAAATCTATTGAATTAACACTGTTTCTCTTTGTTTCATTTTAATTGTAATAAAATACATGTAACATAGTGTTTACATTTTAAACAATTTTAAATGTATAGTTCAGTTGTATTAAGCACATCTGTACTATTGTGCAAACATCACCATCATCAATCCCAGGAAAGTTTTTCCTCTGGCAAAACCAAAACTCTATATCGATTCAATAATAATTCCCCTTTCTTCCCTATGCCTAGTTCCTACCAACTGTCACTCTACTTTCTGTCCCAATGAAATTTGACTATTTTGGGTAAATTAAAGTACCTGTGTTTTTAAGAGCGGCTTATTTCACTTAATATAGTATCTTAAAGGTTTATACATGTTGCAGCACATATCAGAATTTCCTTCCTTTTCAGTATTTCATTAAATGTATATCCATTATACATTGCTTATCCATATATCTATTGATGGACACTTGGGTTGCTTTCGCATGATTACTACTGCTATGGACATGGGTGTACAAACATCTATTTGATACCTGTTTTGAGTTATTTTGGTCATATACCCAGACTAGAATTGCTATATATGATAATTCTACTTTTTTATTTTTTTGAGGAATTATATTTGCCATTTTTGGCAGTAGCTGTACCATTTTACTTATATACCACCAATACACAAGGTTTCCAATTTCTCCACATCTGCAACAACACTTGTTATTTTATGCATTTGGTTTATTTTGCTTTATTTTAATAGCCATCCTAATGGGTGCAGGGTTTGATTTGCATTTCCCTAGTGATTAGAAATGGTGATAATTTTTTGATGTACTTATTAGTTGTTTATACATCTTCTGTGGAAAGACATCTCCTCAATTATTTTGCCCATATTTTTGCATCAAGCTTTTGTTTTCTTGTTGACTCTTAGAAGTTTTTTTTTATATATTCTAAATATGAATCCCTTATCAAGTCTATGAATTGTGAATGTTTTCTTCTGTTTTGTAGGTTCCTTTTTTGCTCTATTCATAGTGTTTTTTAATGCACAATTTAAAAAAATATGAACTCTAATTTGTCTGTTTGTTGTTGTTGTTGCCTGTGCCTTTGGTATCATATTCAAGAAACCATTGCCAAATGCAGTATTGTAAAGTTTTTACCCCATGTTCTCAGTTTTTTATACTTTTAAGTCTTAGATTTATTTCATGAATCCATTTTGAAATAACGATGTATATAATTTTAGGTAAGAGTTCAGCTTCGTTACATTACATGTGAATGTCTAATTTTCTTAGCACAATTTTTTGGAAAGACTGTCTTCTCCATTGAAGGGTTTTGAAGCCATTTTCAATAAAAATTGATCATTTATATGAGGGCTTGTTTTGGACTTCTTACTCTGTTGATCTATGTGTTCTTTTTATTTCAGTACCATATTGTTTTGATTATGGTAGTTTTGTAGTATGTTTTGAAATCAGAAAGTGTGAGTACTCCAAGTATATTTCTTTTTCAGGAATGTTTTGGGGATTTGAAGTTGTTTGAGAGACCATATGAATTTTGGAATTTATTTTTTTCTGCAAAAAAATGTCATTGGGATTTTGATAGAGATAGCACTGAATCTGTAGAATGCTTTGGATTGTATTGAGATAGTAACAATATTAAGTTTTCTAATCTATGAACATGCAATGTCTTTTCATTTATTTATATCTTCCTTAATTTCTTTCAACAGTTTTTTGCAGTTTTGTTTTGTTTTGTTTTTTTAAGTAATCTGTATATCCAACAGAGGGCTCGAATTTACAACTCCAACATCAGGAGTCACATGCACTACTGACTGGGGCAGCCAGGTTTAATATAAAAGTTTTCATCTTTTTGGTTAAATAAATTTCTAAGTATCTTTATGTCATTATAAATGGAATTATTAATTTTTCTTACAGATATTTCATTGTTGCTGTATAAAAATACAACTGATTATTATGTGCTGACTTTGTATCCTGCTACTTTGCATAATTAATGCATTCTAAGATTTTAGCATGTATGGAATCTCTGAAATTTTCTACATGAAAGATCATATTTCCTGCAGAGTTAATTTTACTACTTTTTTTCCCCAGAATAAGTGTTTTCTTTCTTTCTTTCTTTCTTTCTTTCTTTCTTTCTTTCTTTCTTTCTTTCTTTTCTTTCTTTCTTTCTTTCTTTCTTTCTTCTTTCTTTCTTTTTTCTTTCTTTCTTTCTTTCTTTCTTTCTTTCTTTCTTTCTTTCTTTCTTTCTTTCTTTCTTCTTTCTTCTTCTTCCCTTTCTTCTTTCTTTCTTTCTTTCTTTCTTTCTTTCTTTCTTTCTTTCTTTCTTTCTTTCTTTCTTTCTTTCTTTCTTTCTTTCTTTCTTTCTTTCTTTCTTTTTTAATTACTCTGCCTAGGATTTTTCATACTGTGTTGAGTACAAGTGGCCAAGGCAGCATTTCTTCCCTCTACCCTGATCTGAGAGAAAAAGCTTTTAGTGTTTCACCATTAAATATGATGTTTTTATGTGTTCTTCATATATGACTTTTGTTATTTTGAGTGGTTTCCTTTTTATTTTTTTTTTGGATGTTTTTATCATGAAAGGATTTTTTTTCAAATGATTTTCTGCATCAGTTGAGATAATCATGTGTTTTTGTTTTGTTTTCCTTTATTCTGTTACTAAGGCATATTACTTTGTGTTGCAACCACCTCTGCATTCCAGAAATAAATCCCTTTTGCTTGTGAAATATAACACGTTCAATATAATACTGAATTCAGTTTACTAATGTTTTTGAAGATTTTTCCATCTATATTCATAAGGGATATTGGCCTAAAATTATTATTGTATAAAAAATCAATAGTATCTTTGTCTGACTTTTGGTATCAGAATTCAAGCCTATTAGAATGAGTTAGAAGTGTTTTCTCTTTTTCAAATTTTGGCAAAATTTAAGCAGGGTTGATATTAGTTTATTTGTAATGTTTGGTACATTTTACCATTGATACCATCTAGACAGAAGTAAGGTAATAGAAGACTAATATAAAACAATAAGCTGAGTAGATCTGGTTCCCTGGGTGGCTCAGCGGTTTAGTGCTTGCCATCGGCCCATGGCAGAATCCTGAGTCCAGGATCAAGTTCTGCATCAGGCTCCCTGCATGGAGCCTGCTTCTCCCTCTGCCTGTGTCTCTGCCTCTGTGTGTGTGTGTGTGTCTTTCATGAATAAATAAATAAAATCTTTTAAAAAATTAAAAATAAACTGAAACTATGTTCTGCATATGCAGAACACTGTCTAATAACAGGAGAATGTACATTCTTCTCAGGTGCACATGTGACATTTTCCAGGATAGTCCATATGTTAGGCCACAAGTCTCAATATATTTAAAAAGACAGATACTATATCTAAATATTCTCTGACTTCAACAGGATGAAGTTAGAAGTCAATTCCCAAAGGAAAACTAGGTAATTCACAAATTTGTGGAAATTAAACAACAAAAACTGAAACAACCAATGGATCAAAGAAGACAAACAAGGATAATTAGAAAGTGCTTGTTTTCATTCATTCATTAGAGATGAATGAAAACAATACAACATACCTACCTTATGGTATACAGAAAAGCAGAGCTCAGGGAAAATTTAAAGTTATAAAACATATCAAAAGACAAGATCTACAAATCAAAACTACAATGAGATAACACCTCACACAGTGAGAATGGGTAAAATTAATAAGACAGGAAACAACAAATGTTGGCAAGGATGTGGAGAAAGGGGAACCCTCTTGCATTGTTCTGGGAATGGAAACTGGTGCAGCCACTCTGGAAAATTGTGTGGAGGTTCCTCAAGAAGTTAAAAATAGACCTGCCCTATGACCCAGCAATTGCGCTACTGAGCATTTACCCCAAAGATACAGATGCAGTAAAAAAACAAAAAATAAAAAAAAACACAAAACAAAACAAAAAGAGACAAATGCAATGAAACGGCAGGACACCTGCACCCCAATGTTTATAGCAGCAACGTCCACAATAGCCAAACTGTGGAAGGAGCCTCGGTGTCCATCGAAATATAAATAGATAAAGAAGCTGTGGTCTATGTATACAATGGAATATTCCTCAGCCATTAGAAACGACAAATACCCACCATTTCTTCAACGTGGATGGAACTGGAGGGTATTATGCTGAGTGAAGTAAGTCAATTGGAGAAGGACAAACATTATATGGTCTCATTCATTTGGAGAATATAAAAAATAGTGAAAGGGATTAAAGGGGAAAGGAGAGAAAATGAGTGGGAAATATCAGTGAGGGCGACAGAACAGGAGAGACTCCTAACTATGGGAAACGAAAAAGGTGTGGTGGAAAGACAGGTGGGTGGGGGTTGGGGTGACTGGGTGACTGGAGCTGAGGGGGTACTTGGCGGGATGAGCACTAGGTGATATGCTATATGTCGGCAAATCGAACTTCAATAAAAGATATACCAAAAAATGCCTTTCAGTAAATAACTGCAAGGGGGAGAAAATTAAGTAATTGCTCCATTTCTAAAGATTTATGGCTTAAACACAAAATCAAAGATTATGTCATATTAAATCAAAACAAAATCTCTGAAATCTCAAAAAAAAAAAAAAAAGGAAAGAAAGATTTCAAATCAACAACCTCACATTACAACCTAAAGAATTAGAAACAGATGAAGAAACTAAGCCAAAAATTTAGCAAATGGTAGAAAATAATAGATTACAGCAGGGATAAACAAGAATAGATAAGCAGTAGAGCAAATCAGTTAAACCAAAAGTTGTCACTGCATCCATTTGAAAATACTTTCAATATTTCTCAGCTTCTTACTAAAAGAGTCCAATACATGTAATATGTATCTAAATTTGCTGCTATATGACCTGGTTTCACTGTTGTCACAGCAATTTAGCCTTCATGTCAGGCCACAGGTCCTTTGTCTCAGACATAAGCATATTACCACCTTCATAATTAAAATAACAGACACAAGACACTTTCACATTTTCCTAACTCCAACTTTGGCCCTTGTGAATATGGAGTCCAAACCAAGTAGATGCTAATATCTAAAAGTACCAAAATATGTATTTCTCAAAAAACCTAGCAGAGAAATCTGAATAAATTTCAAGTCCACTCCTGGTGCTAACTCAGAGATAAGCTCATATAGATGCCATAACATTTATGTATCATGCCTTCTTTTTCTTCTTACTGTATCAAATTACTTCTCAATTTTTATCTTACCATTTATTTTTCATCTTTGAAAAAATATCTCTTTATTTCTGACTCCTCCTCCCCCCCCCCTTCCATTTCAGACAGGATCCTCTTTTAACACACCCTTTTATGTCATTGACTTGTTTCAGAAAGCTAGTTTGTAGTGCTGTAGAATGATCCACATTGTGGGATTTTTCTGTCTGTGCCTTTTGGTGTTCTTTAATTGTGTCTCCTTGCCCTAAATTTCCTGCAAATAAGCATTAGGTCTAGAGGATTGATGAGATTCAGGTTCAAATGTTTGGCAAGAAAATTTTATAGATGGTGTACTGCATTTTATCATGCATAAATGAAGAGATACTTCAATAAGATTTGTTTTTTAACTTTCATTTTTAAAAATATCTTATTAACTGGACAATGTGTATAAGAGTAGGATAAAGATACAAGGAACATATGCTGGCATGGGTATTACCTTTAACTTGTATTTCTACCTCTCACCATGGATTTATTTGTCCCTACAGATGTTTTTGCTCATTAAAACATTAAATATAAGACTGGTGGCTAAACTCTTTTGATTGTTTCAAAGCAAAATAGAACACAAATGACCTTATTTGCAATTGTCTCAATAGTTTTCAGACTGTACCAGTTAATTTGAACAGGTGTGAGCTTTTAAATGACAAAAATCAATTAATTTAGAAAATGATAGAGTCAATGATGATATAAAAGTTTATAATCATTATGATGCTGTGTATTCTTAGGAAAAAAATAAACACCAAGAATTCTATTAAATAATCACTGAATGCTTTTATTATATCATATAGTATTTATACAATTTTTGGTGCCAGACTTACAAATAAAGTATTTTTTTAAGATATGATTTTTAAACATCCCCTTATTTTACTCAGTTGTGCTACAATAATATCAAACAAACTGCTAAGAGGAAAAAATAAAGGATATCATAGCATTATGAAGGTAGTCAATTAATTTAATGGATGTCATCAAGCAACGACAACCAATAGAAATTAAAATACAAATAGTAAGAATTGGTAAATAACCACAACCAATTGCAATGATCAATCATGAATTGAGTAATTAATAGCTGAGTTGTTTAAGTACATTATAATTTAAGTACTGTAATGGCTACAGTAGCCATTATATCAGATGGCCTTTTTTATTTTCATATGATATAAAGGAGGATTTTTAACTAGCTCTTTAAAAATAAAAATCAGAAAATTAATGAAGTAGAGTTTGTGTTTTTTTCTGTAATCTCATGGCTCTTAGTCCTGGAAGTTACTTAAATTAGTAAATTAAATTACTTAAATATATATTTAACAAATTTAAAATATATTAAATAAAATAATTATATTAAATATAACTAAAGTTACATAATTCTACTTTTTCTCTCTAAAGATTATGTTTGGTCTTTTTTTTCTGGTCATTGCCTCAGGTCTTTTATGAATCTTGAACACTATATATCATTTTATAAAAATGAAGCAAATATAACTTTTTACTCACAAAAATCTTACAGTCTATTTTGAGAAAGATAATATTGTTTCCTGAGAATCACATAAATTGTAAAATCGAAAGTATTTGTTACATACAGTATATCAAATATGACATTTTATAACAAAGTTCAGGGATATTCAAGTGAAAGATTTATATATAAAAACTTTTCTTTATAATATTTTTAAATCAGATGTGTGTGCAAGAAAATATAGTCTATAAATAAAATGTTATCAAAGGGAATTTGCAAGTATATAGAAAAATAAGTAAAAATTATAATTTTAAATATAAAAGTATTACATATTATTGTCTGTACCATATATTCATTCTTTGACAAAAGTTCTAGATGCATTCTAATTGGTTAACTTTGTATGTATTTGTTTCCATGTGACATACTTCTCAATTTACTTTTATACTGGTTTCTGAGTTTATTTTTTTAAGCTTTATTTATTTTAAAGAGTGGGCAAGCAGGGGTAGGGGCAGAGAAAGAAGGAGAGAATCTCAAGCAGACTGTCTGCTGAGCAAGGAACCCATTGCAAGATCAATTCCAGGACCCTGAGATCATGACCTGAGCCAAAGGCAGACACTTAACTGACTGAGCCACCCAGAGGCACCCCAGAGTTCATTTTAAATATGCTAGATAGAACTATAATTTTTCAAGTCATTGGAGGTGTTTTAATGACATTTTAGATTTTAATTTCTAACTCTTTTTTGTTAATTTTATACTTCAAAGTGAGTAGCAGTTTCAAATTTATTTGCCCAGCTTAGACCTCCCTTCGGATCCCCAAAACAGTTTATCATTTTCACTTGGATATTAATAGGAAGCCCATTAAAGCATATTGAAACCAAAAATAATGATGTCTACTGTTTCTCAAGTACAAAGTTCTCTGCATTTGAACAAATAATAAATCCTATTATTGCCACCTCATTAATATTTCTTTAAATCATCTAAATCTTTGCATTTACTGGCATCTTAGCCAAAGCTTCCCCTCTAATTCATTTTCTGTTCTGAGCCTGAGTAACAATCTTTAGGCAGAAAAATAGCATGGGTACTACACTACTCTGATAAAGTCTCCTTAATATGTTACTACTACCCTCAGGTGAAGAAAAAAATGATGGTTAAATGGTCTACAGAACTTAGAATAAATTTGTCCTGCTTATCTCCTCAAGCTCACTGATGCTACTCTCTATGTAGATTCTCTGCCCTGTTGATAATATGTCCTCTGTTATCTAGCCATATTTACTATACTTTTAAATTGATCTGACTCTGATGTGTCAGGACCTTCATATATTCAAGTCTGTCTCAGTCCCTGAAATGTTCTATACTAGCATCATCACATGGCTAATCCTTACTACAACTGGTCTCACATTCAATTTCATTGAAGATTTTCTTTCCTACAAATGTCAGTCTCACTATACATGCTCGACTAACACCTGTACTGTTTTGTATCATCCTTAATACTTAAAGTACTTTTCATATAGCTCTCTTCCTTCGGGACTAAAAGTTTAAGGATCTAGGGATCATGTCTCTCATTCATCACTGAATATCTCAGAATTAACCATGTTTCCTTGTAATACAGTAGTTTCAAAATAATCATTTGCTGAATGCAACAATGATTGAGTGAGGAAGGATATATAAGAAGGTAGACAGCAAAGGATTAACTTAACCTACTTCAATGTTTTGACTTGGATCAAAGCTCCAATTTGTGACTTTTATATAGTCACTTATTAAATTTCTGACTATTTTATATATACATATACATATATATATGTATATATATATTGTTAGTGATACTTAAAGATTTGCAAGAATATACATTTTCAGATTTTGTCACATAATAGCAAATTCCTTGTCAGGATAAAACAGGTAAGTTTAAGACATATACAAATGACAATCTTAATTTTCTTTGCTTTATTTTGTTGAGGATTTTCACATTTATGTTCATCTAGAATATTGGCCTATAATTCTTTTCTCTTGTAGTGTCTATCTTTGGCTTTGGTATCATGCTAATGTAAACCAAATTTAACAGCACATTAAAATGATCGTATACTATGATTAAGTGATATTTATGCAACAGTGATTCAATTTAGCAAATCAATAATTGTGATATACCACATTAACAAGATGAAGGATAAAAATCATATGGCCATCTCAACAGATGCAGAAAAAGCATTTTTCAGAATTGATAATCATTTTGTGTGATTAAAACTCAACAGATTATGTATAGAAGGAAGGTAGCCCAACATAACAAAGTCACAGCTAACATCATCCTCAGTGATAAGACTGAAAGCTTTACCCCAAGATCAGGTAAGGATACCCAGTCTGGCCATTTCTGTTCAACAAAGTAAAAGAAGTCTTAATCAAAGCAATTAGGCAAATAAAAAATCATAAAGGAAGGAGTAAAACTACCTCTGTTAGCAAATGACATGATCTTCTATATAGGAAACTCTAAAAATTACCAAGAAACATTAGAACCTATAATAAGCAAATTCAGAAAAGTTGCAGGATACAAAATAACATAGAGCTATCAGCTGCATTTCTAGACATTAACAATAAACTGTCTGTAAAAAGAGATTAAGGAAACAATCTCCTTTATAATAATATCAAAAGAAAACAAAAATAAAAAACTGAGGAGTAAATTTAACCAAAGAGATAAAAGATATATGAACTAAAGACTTTAAAACATCAATGAAGACGTTAAGGACACAAATAAATGGAAAGATTCCCTGTGTTATTTGATTGGGAGAATTAATATTGTTAAAATGCCCATACTACCCAAAGTTATCTACAGATTCAATGCAGTGCCTATGGAAATTCCAAAGGTATTTTTCTCAGAAATAAAAAAGAATTCTAAAATTTGTGTGGAACCAAAAGACCCATATGGCTAAAGCAATCTGAGAATGAACAAAGCTGGAGGCATCACACTTTGTGTTTTATTTTTTTAATTAATTAATTTATTTTACAGGGAGAGCATGGGCATGGGGAGGGGCAAAGGGAGAGGTGAGAGAGAATCCTGAAGTTGACTCTCTACTGAGCATGGAGTCCAACACGGGGCTTGATGCCAGGACCCTGAGATCATGACCTGAGCCAAAATCAAGAATCAGACACTTAACCAACTGAGCCTCTCAGGCACCCCTACATATTCTGATTTCAAAATTATATATTACAAAACTGCAATAATCAAAACAGTATGGTATTGTCATAAAAGCAAACACAGAGGCTAATGAAAAAGAATAGAGAGCTGAGAAATTATATATATATATATGTGTGTGTGTGTGTGTGAGTGTGTGTATTATTCAATTAATTAAATTATTCAATTATTTTAAACTAAAGAATAATGAATATACCGTGAAGAAAGAACAGGTCTTCAAGACATGTGGCTAGGAAAACTGAATTGCCACATGTAAGAGAATAAAATTGAATTCCTTCATCTTATACCATACACTAAATTCAACTCAAAATAATTGAAGACTTGAATATAAGACCTACAGATGTAAAAGTCCTAGAAGAAAACTTAAATGTTAAGCCTTGACATTGCTCTTGGTAATGATTTTTTGGATTTGACACCAAAAAGCAGAGAACACAAAATCAAAAACAAACAAGTAGGACTGCAATCAAAAAGCTTCTGCACATCCAAAGAAATAATAAAAAGGCAACCTATGGAATGAGGGAAAACATTTGTAAACCACATATCCAATAAAGGGTTAATATTAAAAATACACAAACAACTCAAACAGCTCAAAAGCAAAAAAAAAAAAAAAAAAAAAAAAAAAACCTAATTAATAAATAGACAAAGGACCTAAATAGACATTTTTTCCAAAGAAGACATATAAATGGCCAACAGATACATAAAAAGAGGACAATGAGTTTCCCTGAATTTAGAACATTCTTAGAATGGAGCAAGATAACTAACTGGAGGGCCTATTAAAGAACTTTTACAAAATTCTTCTATGAAAACAAAAACAAAATTCTTCTATATTTGGAGACTTTAATGATAAACTATGTAATTTAATCACGTATATACATACACATGAATACATACATTTATATCTATAATACTTACAGGCACTCAAATTATACCATTTTCATTTTTTTTTCTGTGTGAGTTTTATCCCAACTGAAGTGGTAGGGTAGTGTGAATATTCATCATTTGATATGAAATTAATGTAAACAAAAGAGAAATGCCAGTTTTCTGGTATATTTAGAAATCAATGACTAAGATCAAAAGTATTCAAACTGTGTTGTTTCATTGTATAAAACTTTAGTTGTTTTTCAGCTCTTACCTGAATTCAGATGGTACAACAGGAGAATTGAAAAAGACACATTTTATATTTAAAGAGTTGGGTTTGCTCCCTGGGAACATTTTGGAAATGAATTTTGCAATAGAAAATGACTTAACATTCAGATTCTAATGCACTCTGTTTGTTGTTTTTAATTTTTTTCTATAGTTCAAGAGTCTTGAACAATTTAAATGATTGAGATTTCTGCTGCTTAGTTGAAATGCTTAAGAAACTGCATTTCTACTTAAAAAAATGTAAAGAAAAAAAGCATTTTCTGATTCATACCAGTATCATTTTTAGGCAGTTTGAAAGAAAGTTGACGGTACAATTTTTCTCTATGTATAGATTTTATATCATTTACTCGTTTTTTTTTCCTTCTGGTTATTTGTATTTATGAGCATTATCTTTCAGAATTTTATGATTGCTTTAATTTAGGATATTTTTGTTTTTTCCAATTTAAAAAAGGAAAATATATAAACAGTAATTGGCTTGATATCACATAAAACGATTTCTGCCAAAAGAATTTTCACTGAAACAATTCACAATTTATAATGTTTCCTGTGAAATGTAATTTTCTGCTTTACATAAAACAAAAGAGAAAAAACAAAAGTTCCTTGTGATCTTTTTTATATCTGTGGTATTAATTATAATTTGTTCTCTTTCATTTCTAAGCTATTTATTTGAAATTTCTTTGTTTCTTTTTTTTTAAGATAGCTACAGTCTTGTCAATTTTGCCTCCAAAATACAACTCTTACTTTGTTTATCTTTTTTCTATTGTTTTTCTGTTCTCTATTTCATTAATTCCTGATCTAATCATTCTCTTCCTTTTGCTAACTTTGGTCTTAATTTGTCCATCTTTTTTTTCTAATTCTTTAATATGTAAAATTAGTTTGTTTATTTGAGATTGCTATTCTTTTTTTAATGTAGATATTTATTGTTAAAAACTCTTACTGCTTTTGCTGTATCCTATGTTTTAGCATGTTATATTTTCATTTTCTTTTGTATCAAATTATTTTCTGATTTCTCTTTTGATTTTTTCTTTGACTGTTGTTTAGGAATGTAATAAATGTAAATTAATAAATCTTGGTTTCCACAGATTTATTAATTTTCCATTTTTGCTCCTTTTCAATCAATAATTACTGATTTCTAGTTTCATATCTTTGTGGTTAGAAAACATACTTGATATGGTTTAATTATAAAAATTGTATACCAACAAATTGGATAGCCTAGAAGAAATGAATAAATTCCTGGAAACATACAACCTACCAAGATTGAACCGTGAAGAAATAGAAAATTTGAACAGATCGATAATGAGTAAAGAAATTAAATCAATCAGTAAAAACCTCATAGCAAAGAAAAGCCCAGGACCAGCTTCTAAACAAAGTATAGAAGGAGTGTATCTCAATATAATGTTATATATGACATGCCCACGTTAACATCATATTAAATAGGAAAACATGATTTTTTTTTCCAAGATCAGGAGCAAGACATGGATACCCACTTTTGCCACTTTTATTTAACATGCTACTGGAAGTCCTAGCCAGAGCAATTAGAGGAGAAAAAGAAATGAAATACATTCAAATTGAAAAGGAAGAAGTAAAATTATCTTTACCAGATATGATCTAATATATACAAAATGGCAAAAGCTCCACCAAGAAAACTGTTAGACCTAATAAATTCAGTATAGTTCCTGTGGAGGCCAGGAAAATTAAGGCCATTCCACCTCAAGTTCCGCGTTAGCACAAGTACAGCCATCTCAGGCCCCTGTGCTTAACGCCGGTGGCAGGAAGTCCCATATCAGAATGAGACCAGAGCTCAATGCCCTTGAAAGCACCATATCAGGATGTAAACAGAACTTAAGAAATTCCTCCACCCCTTCTGGAGGTCCCCTAGACCAGCCCATAAAACTAAGCTGGAACCCCCCTCTCAGGGTTCCACAGCTCCGCTGCATCAGGTATACTTGGACCCAAGCTGGAGCTTGTAAATAAACCCTCGTGTGCTTGCATTGGTGTCGGCTCCTTGGTGGTTTCTCAGATTTGCAATCTTGGGCACAATATTTGGGGGCTCGTCTGGGGTCTGAGAGACCCCCAGGACTCTATCCAGAGGGTCCCACACCTGGTGAGTGCACTCAACTTTTTCCACCTTTTGCATGCATATTCTCTGAGAGCTCTAAACTGTACTTTTACCTGTAGGAATTCCAACCTGTATTGGGTGGACATTGGCTTAGGCGGATGCGCTGGTGGGCAGCGACTGGGGGTCTTGAGGAGACGTCCCTTGCCCCTGCCGGGAGGACAGGGTCCTCATCTGTAAGGGGGACGGGGTCCTCCTCTGTATGGGGGACAGGGGTCCTCGTCTGTAAGGGGGACGGGGTCCTCGTCTGTAAGGGGGACGGGGTCCTCGTCTGTAAGGAGGACGGGGTCCTCGTCTGTAAGGGGGATGGGGTCCTCGTCTGTAAGGGGGATGGGGTCCTCCTCTGTAAGGAGGATGGAGGTCCTTGTCTGTAAGGAGGACTAGGTCCTCATCTATAAGGAGGATGGGGTCCTCTTCTGTAAGGAGGACAGAGGTCCTTGTCTGTAAGGAGGGCCGACTGCCAGCTCTTCGGTTAACTTTCTGTTTTGTCTCCACGGTGGCACTGGAATGTTTGTCTGTGTTATTGGGTCCTTGTTAATCGTCATATTTGTCAGTGTCTTGTGTGGCCTGGAGACATAATGGGGCGGACACAAACCACTCCCCTGTCTCTTATGCTCTCCCACTTCTCGGACGGTAAGGAAAGATCTCATAATCTGAGCACAGACATATGGAAAGGGAAATTTCAAATTTACTGCATATCAGAATGGCCAACCTTTGACGTGGGATGGCCCCGAGAAGGAATTTTCCACCTACCTATTATCTTACAGGTTAAGGCCGTGATCTTCAGGGACAAACTGGACGGCCACCCTGACCAGGTGCCCCACATCCTGGTTTGGCAGGACATGATCGAGAATCCCCCTCCTTGGCTAAAACCATTTTTACCCCCCAAAGCAGGACTTACCTAGATCTAGCCCTGTGAAAAGCCCAAGAGACTGACTCTATGCCCCAAGTGCCCCTTTATCCGGTCTTCCAGGATTTCTCCCCAGAGGACCTGATTCTCCCGCCCCCCTACCGGGCACCCCTCCCCCTTTTACCCCTCCATTGGAGGCACTGGGGGCTACAGAAGGGGCGCCCCCCCCTGACGAGGGAGTCCCTGTGTGTAGGCCAGCAGCAGGGACACGCGGAGGGACCCACCGGGCGGCCACACCTCCAAATGTGGGGCCGGTGGACTCTACCACCCTTCCTCTCCGCACCATGGGGCCCCCCATGAGACTGGTGGACAGCTAATGTTATATAGGCCGTTCTCCACCAGTGATTTATATAACTGGGAAATCCAGAATGCAAAGTTCTCTGACAATCTGAGAGATCTAATCCGGCTTTTATTTTTATTTATTTATTTATTTTTATTTATTTATTCTTTATTTATGATAGTCACACACAGAGAAAGAGAGAGGCAGAGACACAGGCAGAGGGAGAAGCAGGCTCCATGCAGGGAGCCCGACGTGGGATTCAATCCCGGGTCTCCAGGATCGCACCCTGGGCCAAAGGCAGGCGCTAAACCACTGAGCCACCCAGGCATCCCTAATCCGGCTTTTAGATACTGTTCTCTTACCCATCAGGCTACTTGGGATGACTGCCAACAGCTCTTGCAGGTTCTCTTCACCACCAAAGAGAGAGAACGAATTCAGGTGGAAAGCCCAGACCTCATAAATGCTGCCTTCCCCTTATCCTCCCCTACCTGGACTACAACTCAGCTGAAGGTAAGAAGAGACTCCTGGCCTACCAGCAGACTCTAATGGCAGGTCTCAGGGCTGCCGCGTGCAAGCTGACCAATCTGGACAAGGTATATGATGTGATACAAGGTAAGGATGAGAGTCCAGCAGCCTTCTTAGAGAGAGTCATAGAGGCTTTTAGGCAGTGCACCCCTATGAACCCAGAAGCCCCGGAAACAAAGGCTGCAATCATCATGGCCTTTGTTAACCAGGCCTCTCTGAACATTAAAAAGAAATTGCAAAGAGTAGAGAGACTGGGAGAGAAAAGCTTGCAGGACTTAGTGATAGTAGCAGAACAAGTCAATAATAATAGAGAAAGTCCGGAAGAGCAACAAACCAAACTAAGTGACCGGCAGACCCAAAACCTGGCCAAGATCCTGCTGGCCACAACCATGGATGACTCACAGGAAAAACGGAGACACCTCAAGAAGCTGGCTTCAGGGACAGGTAAGGAGGATGGCCCTGGTCCCCATCAGGAGCGCCCTAAACTGAACAAAAACCAATGTGCTTATTGTAAATAAGAGGGCCACTGGGTGAAAGACTGCCCTAACAAAAGATCTAAGGCCCCTGCCAAGATCTTGGAGATGGAGGACCTGGACAATTAGGGGAGTTGGGGCTTGGCACCCCTCCCCGAGCCCAAGGTAACTCTCAGAGTGGAGGGGCAACCCGATGAATTCTTAGTGGACACTGGGGCACAACATTCGGTTTTATTACAACCCCAAGGGAAATTGGCAGGCAAGACTTAATCGGTGCAAGGGGCCATGGGCACCAAACAGTACTCATGGACTACCCGAAGAACTGTGGATCTCAGCATGGGTTGGGTATCCCACTCCTTCATGGTCATCCCTGAGTGTCCCTACCCGTTTAGGTCGGGATTTGCTCACCAAAATGGGAGCACAAATTCGCTTCCACCCCAAAGGGTCAAAAGTCCTAAACAAGGAGGGGCACCCAATTCAGGTGCTTGTCCTGAATTTAGAAGACAAATATCGTCTCCACCAAATGCCTTCAGCCCCAATGACTGACATTGACTTTTGGCTACAGGAATTTCCCCAAACATGGGCAGAAACTGAGGAAATTAGGCTGGCCCAGCACTGACTGGCCATATACATAGAACTAAAGCCAGGGGCAGACCCTGTCAGGGTTCGCCAATACCCCATGTGTCTCATAGTGCATACGGGAATCACATCCCACATATGGCGACTACTGGACTCCGGCATATTGAGGCCTTGCCAATTGGCATGGAACACTCCCTTGCTGCTGGTGTAGAAACCACAGTCTAATGATTACAGGTCAGTCCAGGACTTAGGGGAAGTCAACTGGCAAGTAGAGGACTCTCTAACCCAGATTGGGACCCCCCCCCGTCTGCATGACTGTCAAGAAATTTTGGCACAGGTGCATGGAATCAGAGCTGATCTCCAGGACCAGCCACTGCTGAACATGGAGGTCACCTGGTATACGGACGGCGGCAGTTTTGTCCAAGAAGGAATCAGACACGTGGGGGCAGCCATAACCATGGAAATGGAGAGGTCTTAAGAACTACACTACCCGGTCCAGGGACACCGACCCTGCCAGACACCCCCAACTATACTGATGCTGACTTACACTGGATCAAACGCTTGCCTATGACCCAATGCTTGCATGGCTGGTGGAGGGCTTTAGACTCCAGCATCATCCTGCCAGAGGAACTAGGATGACAAGTCCTATCCAAAATGCATCAGATTACTCATATGGGAACAAGAAAGATGGAAGACCTCATACGACATACATATGACAAAAGATCACTATTAAAGACTCTCAAGCAAAGATGGAGCAGATTGTGGCGAGCTGCCACACATGCCAGTTAACTAATGCCACTGCCCATGGATCTAACCCGGGCACCTGGCTCCAAGGGGACTGCTCAGGAGCCTACTGGGAAGTGGACTTCACTGAGTTAAAACCTGGAAAATACGGATACAGGTATTTACTAGTGTTTGTAGATACTTTTTCAGGATGGACAGAGGCATTTCCCACCAAACATGAAACGGCACAGACCATGACCAAGAAACTGCTGGAAGACATCTTACCGAGGTATGGTTTTCCTGTTAAGATTGGATCAGACAATGGACCAGGATTCGTCTCTAGGGTAACACGAGGAGTGGCACTAGTACCTGGGGCAGATTGAAAATTACATTGTTCATATAGGCTCCAAAGCTCAGGACAGGTAGAGGGGATGAACAGAACTTTAAAGGAGACCTTAACTAAATTAGCCCTGGAGACTGGTGGGGACTAGATGACTCTCCTCCCCTTTGCCCTATATAGGGTGAGGAACTCACCCTATAAGATGGGACTGACTCCCTACGAGATCATGTTCGGTCTTCCTCCACCTATTATCCCCAATTTAAAACCTGAGGTGCTTGCTGAGTTTGATGATCACCAACTCCTTTTCTCCCTCCAAATGTTACAAGGAACCCATGAACAGGTGTGGCCTAAGCTGAGGGCCCTCTATGAGACTGGGCCACCCCCAGACCCCCATCGATATCAGCCAGGTGACTGGGTATATGTCTGGAGATACCAACACCAGACACTTCAACACTTCAACTGGAAGGGCCCCTACATCATGATCCTGACCACTCCCACCACTCTCAAGGTCGACGGGATTACTCCCTGGGTCCACTACACCCACATCCAGCCAGTTGACCAACATGCTGTTCTCAGGACTTTGTTCCAGAACTACCTAGTCTGAGGTTGTCCTTCAAAACAGAAGGGGATTATACTTAGTCTTCTTACAACAAGGGGGATTATGTGCTGCCTTAAATGAGGAATGTTGCTTCTTCACTGACCACTCAGGAATAGTCCGAGAATGTATGGCAAAAGTCAGAGAAGGTTTGGCTAGATGTAAATGGGAACAAGAACAGCAACAAGGTTGGTTCTAATCCCCCTGGCTAGATGTAAATGGGAACAAGAACAGCAACAAGGTTGGTTCTAATCCCCCTGGCTCACTCTGAGACCAACCTGGACCCATGATTGGGTCCTTCCTTAGGTTCCTCTGAGAGGGGGAAATGTGGAGGCCGAGAAAATTAAGGCCATTCCACCTCATGTTCCACGTTAGCACAAGTACAGCCATCTCAGGCCCCTGTGCTTAACGCCTGTGGCAGGAAGTCCCATATCAGAATGAGAACAGAGCTTAAGAAATTCCGCCACCCCTTCTGGAGGTCCCCTAGACCAGCCTATAAAAACCCAGCTGAAACTCACCTCGGGGTCCAAGTCCCTGCTCCTCTGTGTTGGTTATACTTGGACCCAAGCTCGAGCTTGCTAATAAACCCTCGTGTGCTTGCGTCAGTGTTGGCTACTTGGTGGTTTCTCAGATTCACAATCTTGGGCACAACAGTTCCAGGATATAAAATCATTATCAACAACAACAGCAACAACAATACTCTATCACTGAACTGTTGAAACAGAAATTTAGAAAATTCCATTTATAATAGCATTGAAAAAATAAAATATTTCAGAATAAACTTCACTAAGGAGGTAAAACACTTATGCATTGAAAACTATAGATCAAGGATGAAAGAAGTTAATGAATATGCAAGTAAGCGGAAAGGCATATCATACTCATGGATTAGAAGGCTTAATATTAGGAAATGTTTATACTATCCAAAACAATCTATAAATTCTAAAATCCCAATGGCACTTTTTATAAAGATACAGAAAAAGTTCTTTAAAATTCATGTAGGAACACAAAATAACCAAAATAGCCAAAGCAATCTTGGAAAGAACAAAGCTAAAGCCATCATACTTTCTAATTTGAAAATGTATTACAAAGGCATAGTAGCTAATACAGCATGGTATACGCATTGAAGAAAAAGATTAATAAAGATTAATAGGACAGAATAGAAATCCCA
Source organism: Canis aureus (assembly GCF_053574225.1). Taxonomy (NCBI): domain Eukaryota; kingdom Metazoa; phylum Chordata; class Mammalia; order Carnivora; family Canidae; genus Canis; species Canis aureus. Next base: position 19,474,945 of record NC_135648.1, read on the forward strand.
GAAATAAACTCACATGTATACAGTCAAATGATCTTCAACAGGTTGCCAAGAATACAAAATGGTGACAGTCTCTTCAACAAATGGTAATGAGAAAACTGAATATCCACATGGAAAAGATTGAAATTGAACCTCTATCTTACACCATACAAAGATCAATCAAAACTTATTACAAATTTAAAGGAAAAACTTAAAACCATAAATTTTCTAGAAGAAAACATGGATTAAAATGTTGACATTGGTCTTGGCAATGGTATTTTGGATATGGCAATGAAACCCAAGCAATAAAAGCTAAAATAGACAAATAGAACTACATTAAATTAAAAAATGTCTACACATCACAGCAAAGGAAACAATCAAGAATGAATGTCAACCTATGCAGCAGGAGAAAATATTTGCAAATAATTTACCTGAGATGATGTTCATATCAAAAATATGTAAGAAAATTCTATAAATCAACAGGAGAAAAAGTAAGACAAATAGTCCAACTAAAAATGAATAAAGGGGGATGCCTGGGTGGCTCAGTGGTTGAGCATCTGCCTTTGGCTCAGGGCATGATCCTGTCTGGGATCAAATCCTGGATCAGGTTCCCTGCGAGGAGCCTGCTTCTCCCTCTGCCTTTGTCTCTGCTTCTCTCTGTGTGTCTCTCATGAATAAATAAATAAAATTTTAAAAAATAATAAAATAAAAATGAGTAAAGGACTTGAACAGAAAAAAATGGCCAACAAGTATATGAAAATGTGCTCAAATAAACTCTGGAGATCTATATAACATAGTAGCTGTAGTTAAGGACACACTATTGCACACTTAAAATTTTGTTAGAGACAGATCTCACATCAAGCGTTCTTACTGCACACATACACAAAAATAATAAAAAGGAAACACATAAACTCGTGAAGGCAATGAATATATTTATTACTTTGATTGTGGTGATACTGTCATGGGGTATGCATATGTCCAAATCCACCAAGTTGTATATACTAAGCATTTGAAGTTTTTGTATATCAATTATACCTCAATAAAACTGTTGTAGAAAAGAAAGTATAATTTGTAAACAATGTGAGCATTTGCCTTATCACTTCTTAAGGCTTTACTGAAAAATTAAATACTAGAAATCCATGAAGTGTCCTTATTGAAGGTCTGCTTTAAAATAACCTGAAGAATTAGTTTGCTCTCCAAGATCAAAGATGCGAAGATCTCCCTGCATTCCCAATGCTAAATGAAGATTTTATCACATACATACTTCCGTTTTGTTCCTTGTTTCTCTGCCTGGTTTAGTGACTCTATAGTTCAGAAATAAAACTTTGCTCATAATTTATCTTGAAAAATTTTCAAAGTTTGAGGAAAATTTTTCCTGTGGATTATCCTTTTTTTTTTTTTCACCTTTCTATTTATAACACCAACATGCACATACAGACACACACACACACACAGACACACACACAAGTACTCTCACATATCTTCAAATTATCATCCTTTTTAGCTCTAGTAAAATAACGTCACTGGATAGAAAAGAAAGAGTCACATATGTTTCCTCTTCTCCATTATTTTCATTCCCACTTCCATAGCTGGCAAAGAAATAGCACTTGACTATGATGGTCTGCATTTTCTGCCTTTCCTCTCTCTTACCTTCTATGTATTTAAAATATTCATAAGAAAAAATGTCATGGATTCATTATTTGTTTATAAGGGTAGAAGAATATAAACACACACACAAAAAATAAACCTAAGAGAACAAAAAAGCAAGATGCTAGAAGAAGACACATAAAAGTGATTCAAAAATTAAAAGATAATATAAAATGGTAACTAAAAGCCAATAAGCTTTTTATTAAAGATTTCATTTATTTATTCATGAGAGACACACAGAGAGAGAGGCAGAGACATAGGCAGAGGGAGAAGTAGGGATCTCTGTGGGGAAGCTGATGTAGGACTCGATCCCCAAACCCTGGGATCATGACCTGAGCCAAAGGCAGACACTGAACCACTGAACCACCCAGGCATCTCCTAACCAGCTTTCTGGAAAGCATGTAGCTGTACAGACGGCAGTGTACTCAGTCTCTCACACTGTCTGGGAGAGTGTCATTTCTGTTCTTTGTAAAGACAACATTTCCGGCCTTCATCTACTAAGCCCAAACTGTCACAGATGGAAGTCAGATGTAATTGAGAATCTGTCTTTTTTCCCATGTTCCGGAGGACAAAGTCCCTAATAAGGAATATAAAATTTGATGTCATTTTCTTTTGACGATACCTCAAAAAAGGTTCATTCAGATTTTAAGATGCTCACTTCAGTGGACTGAGCTGGAAATGAGATGCTGTGAAGTCTGTATGGAAATGACTTTTGGGTGAGTGAGGTTTTGAATGTCAATTCCAGTAGTTTCTATCTGCAAGGCCCTGAGCAAGAAGAACTTGAAACTCTCAAAGCTTCAGTTTTGTTTCCTGTCAAGTATGTTGTTAATAATACCATCTTCATCAGAATGCAATTAAAGAGAAATAAGATATATAGTACATAAACTCAGGACCTTTCCCTAGCTTATAGTAAATGTTCACTGAATGTTAAGTATTGCTTTATTCTTTAAAAAAAGCCTTGATCTTGGGACATCTGGGTGGCCCAGTCAGTTAAGCATGGGACTCATGATTTTGGCTCAGATCATCATCTCATGGTCAAGAGGTCAAGCCTCAGGTCATGCTCCCTGTTGAGTGCTCTTTCTCTCAAAAACAAAAACAAAAATGAAAACATTGATCTACCATGTGACTTCTGTTCACCTTGGTTTCCCAGCACTCAGATAGATCCTAGCAAACATTAGATACTCAGTGATTACTTATGGACACATGAAAAATACCTTGAGTTACATAAGTCACCTTTCATATTTATTTCTGGGAAATGGCATTTCTAAGTAATAATCAGTATCCAGCAGAAAAAAAGAAAACTGTAACATAATGTAACTTCTCACTTTGAAGGTCACCATATGAAATAAGAAATACCTCATACTAAAGGAAGAAAAATCCAAATTCAGTAGATTGCAATGTGATCTCATTGTTTTGGTTACAGCTATCATTTTGGAGCATGTTTTTGAAGTCAAGCAACTTCTGAATTTTTTTCCCGTTATATCATCTGGTGTTCTGCTTGCTCAAACCAACCCTATGAGATAGGTACTATTATTATCCTTATTTAATAGCAAAGGGAAACTAATGAGGTTAATAAAGTCTCTCAAGGTCACTCAGCTGATATATGTCATTTTGAATTTTTAATATTTGAATATTGTATGAGTATGTATGTGAGTATGTGTATGTTTAGGACTATTTTGTTTGTTTGTTTGTTTAGGACTATTGCAGTTTGTTGTGTATGTGTGTTGGAGTTTAATTTATTAACCTCATAAAATTGAAAACGTAGATTATTTTAAGCTTACAATTTAAAATTGCAAATCATAATTTATTCCCCTTTTAGTCTAATATATATTCCATTGAACAAGTTAAAATATTAAATTCTCCTAAATCATTTACGAATTTAGCTAATTAAATTACCATGACATTTTATTTTATTTTTACAGTTAACATGATATTCTAAAGGACTTTAATACCTCAAAGAGTATTCTTAAGATTTATCAAGCAAACCATTTCTATGCATTTAAAGAAATATTATAAATATAATAAGTCAAAACAATAAATACAGTAAATTAAATCCTCTTAAATATTCCAATATCATTAACAGACCTTAAACCTGATTACACTATGCGACCTAATCTCACACACTTAGTTCTGATTCCTCTTTCAAATGAAAATTATGCCTAATATTCTGAATATTCTCATATTTCATATTCTCTTAAAGATTAATCTTCAATAATAAACACAATAAGTATCCTGAAATAAAACAACCTCTTTCCAGGCTGGAAATACATTAATAGTGCTGAAAGATTCCAGCATCTTATTTCTAGAGCTTATTTATTTCTAAAATATCTGGAGTAATGAAGTTATTCACACACTTCATTGAGGTAGTTTTACCATTTTTATTGTTTCTGAACTTATTGGGAGAAAATTAATAGGAAAGATATAAATCAGTCATGTATTAGAGATTGAAAATTGGGACCAGTGTACCATAGACTATCACAATGATTTACCTGAATGTTCATCCTGTGGAGCTACTTCTTATAGTCATGTTCTCTGTTCTGTCTACCGTATCAACAATGAACTTTGAGCAAACACCTTTTATTTTGTATTTAGTTTCACAACTTAGTGCATCATCTATCCCTTGAATAATTTTAAATTTTGAATTACTCAAGTGCTTTAGTAATTTTTTTCCCCAATTTAACACCTAATTTGGATAGGTAGAATTCACACCACTCCCATGCTATGTCCACACCCACACATATATACACACACCGATGTAGGCATGCATACACACAAAGGCAATTAATGTATTTTCTGCATGACTAGCTAACCACCTTTTATCCAGTCACTTACTAGGTTGTAATAGAAATACTAACAGTTGTATTTATCTCTTTTTTATTTGAGAATACTCTCTCATCTATATCAGCTGTCTAATTGGCAATGAGTTTATATTTATAAAACATTCAATATAGAGATACATAATAAGCAGAATGCCAAATAACAAGACTAGTGAAATATTTAGGTAATAGCTATTACCTATTGACAGAACTGTGTTGAAATGATTCAGGTCAACACTGTGTTTATGACTGTGTAAAATTTATCAGTGTGATGCTGGGTGATTTTTATTTCTTAGTATGTTCTTATGCATTTCTCTTGTTTACATTAATTCTTATAATACAGAGATTTCATTGTATCTTTTTTTTTTCAGGAAGCTTTTTTTTCAGTCCCAAATTGGGATATTTATCCTACCAGTGGCCTTTCTGCTAATCCTAACTTAGTGACTGACATCCTGCGCTGATTGTGCCTTTTTAGCTAGCTTCTCCTATACTATGGTCTACTCCGAGATGGAGTTAGTGATTGGCCACTACTTTATTAGTAGAAGCCAGTATAAAGACTAAAATGTAATAAGAGATCAGAGTTATTTGCTAAATAAATGTAATTGTTACACAAAGCATACTTAGTTACATACTTCACTTCAATTAAATAATCATCAAACATTTTATAAGAGAACATAAAAAAAAATCTACCTATGGTTGGAAGTTAGTAGCTTCTGTCAATAAGTGAGGTTTTTGAGTATATTTACTAGGCCCTCCTGATCCCAGTATTGATATAAAATCATAACTATAAATAGCTAATACTTGTTAATGTTTCAGATCAGTGTAATAATACACTAATTATCCTAGTGAAAACTTCCAATATCACAGTCTTTAGTATATGTTCACAGGAAGCCTTTCCTAGGTTAACAGTGACAACATAGAATACGTTATAAAAATAAATTCCCACATCTGTAATTTCTTATGGTCTCTTTAGTAAAACTGATCTGTCTGTGGATTGACCTATATATGTTCCTAGGTTCTCCTTTCTCACATACCTCTCCCTAAAACTCCTATCTAAAAAAGAAATACATCCTCTTGCTGTCTTGGATTTTATTCTGATATGGTTCCTGGGTGTAAAACCACCTGGGATGCAAAAGAAAGTGTCAATTAGAATTATTGGTTTTTGTGGAAGCCCCTTTTATGATTTATTATGGCATAAACATTCTTGCTTTTTTCATACATATTTTTGTTTGAGTTAATGAGGCTTTAAAAGCAGAGTATTTTGGCACTTGTCGAGATATTTTAAATTCAAATATATTGTCAAGAAGTTAGTAAAAGTGATTTTTCCTCTTCCATCTTTCACTGGTTTTTGTCAAATAATGCTTAGGAAGAGAGTTTTAAAAACAACTCAAAGAAAATATTAAAAGACAAAATAATTAAGCAGTATTTAAAGGTAAGCAATATTTTCAAGCTTTCTCACAACTCTTCATTAGGATGAGTGAGTGGCTGAAAAGGAAGCTGTGGAAAAAAGTAATAAATAAATAAATCTGTTTATGATGCCTAATCTTTTAAATGTCACTGGAGTGCTTCCCAGGATAGCTTAAATTTTCAGGATGCACTGAGTAAACAAATGTGATTTCTTGGGGGGGAGGAGCAAGATGGCGGAAGAGTAGGGTCTCCAAATCACCTGTCTCCACCAAACTACCTAGAAAACCTTCAAATTATCCTGAAAATCTATGAATTCGGCCTGAGATTTAAAGAGAGACCAGCTGGAATGCTACAGTGAGAAGAGTTCGCGCTTCTACCAAGGTAGGAAGACGGGGAAAAAGAAGTAAAGAAACAAAGGCCTCCAAGGGGGAGGGGCCCCGCGAGGAGCCGGGCTGAGGCCGGGGCGAGTGTCCCCAGGACAGGAGAGCCCCGTCCTGGAGGAGCAGGAGCTGCACCGACCTTCCCGGGCGGAAGGGGGCTCGCGGGGAGGTGGAGCAGGACCCAGGAGGGCGGGGATGCCCTCGGGCTCCCCGGGACAGTAACAGCAACTGCGCGCCCAGGAGAGTGCGCCGAGCTCCCTAAGGGCTGCAGCGCGCACGGCGGGACCCGGCGGGACCCGGAGCAGCTGAAGGGGCTCGGGGGCGGCTCCGCGGAGGGGGCTGCGGGGCCCCGGGAGCAGCTCGGAGGGGCTCGGGCAGAAGAAGAGGCTCCGTGCGGAGGGGGCTGCGCGGTTCCAGGAGCAGCTCGGAGGGGCTCGGGCGGCAGCTCCGCGGAGGGGGTTGCGCGGCCCGGGAGCGCGAATCCAACAGCGCAGGCTCCGGAGCACAGGGCGCCGGGACACAGCCCAGGATCCCGCCTCCCCCGGGACAGGCAGAGGCCGGGAGGGCCCAGGACAGCGAGGACGCTCCTGCCCCAGCTGAGCAGATCAGCGGCCCCGCCCCGGAGCCTCCAGGCCCTGCAGACGGAGTTCCTGCCGGAGCTGAATCCAGGTTTCCAGAGCTGCCCCGCCACTGGGGCTGTTCCTCCTGCGGCCTCACGGGGTAAACAACCCCCACCGAGCCCTGCACCAGGCAGGGGCAGAGCAGCTCCCCCAACTGCTAACACCTGAAAATCAGCACAACAGGCCCCTCCCCCAGAACACCAGCTAGACGGACAAGTTCCAGGAGAAGCCAAGGGACTTAAAGTACACAGAATCAGAAGATACTCCCCGGTGGTTCTTTTTTTGTTTGTTTGTTTTTGTTTTTGTTTTTGTTTTTGTTTTTGTTTTGTTTTGCTTTTTGATTTGTTTCCTTCCCCCACCCCCTTTTTTTTCTCCTTTCTTTTTCTTTCTCTTTTTCTTCTTTTTTTTTTCGTTTTTTTTTTCTTTTTCTTCCCTTTTTTTTCCTCTTTCTCTTTTCTTTCCTTCTTTCTCTCCTCTCTTTTTCTCTTTTTCGCAATACAACTTGCTTTTGGCCACTCTGCACTGAGCAAAATGACTAGAAGGAAAACCTCACCTCAAAAGAAAGAATCAGAAACAGTCCTCTCTCCCACGGAGTTACAAAATCTGGATTACAATTCAATGTCAGAAAGCCAATTCAGAAGCACTATTATACAGCTACTGGTGGCTCTAGAAAAAAGTATAAAGGACTCAAGAGACTTCATGACTGCAGAATTTAGAGCTAATCAGGCAGAAATTAAAAATCAATTGAATGAGATGCAATCCAAACTAGAAGTCCTAACGACGAGGGTTAACGAGGTGGAAGAACGAGTGAGTGACCTAGAAGACAAGTTGATAGCAAAGAGGGAAACTGAGGAAAAAAGAGACAAACAATTAAAAGACCATGAAGATAGATTAAGGGAAATAAACGACAGCCTGAGGAAGAAAAACCTACGTTTAATTGGGGTTCCCGAGGGCGCCGAAAGGGACAGAGGGCCAGAATATGTATTTGAACAAATTCTAGCTGAAAACTTTCCTAATCTGGGAAGGGAAACAGGCATTCAGATCCAGGAAATAGAGAGATCCCCCCCTAAAATCAATAAAAACCGTTCAACACCTCGACATTTAATTGTGAAGCTTGCAAATTCCAAAGATAAGGAGAAGATCCTTAAAGCAGCAAGAGACAAGAAATCCCTGACTTTTATGGGGAGGAGTATTAGGGTAACAGCAGACCTCTCCACAGAGACCTGGCAGGCCAGAAAGGGCTGGCAGGATATATTCAGGGTCCTAAATGAGAAGAACATGCAACCAAGAATACTTTATCCAGCAAGGCTCTCATTCAAAATGGAAGGAGAGATAAAGAGCTTCCAAGACAGGCAGCAACTAAAAGAATATGTGACCTCCAAACCACCTCTGCAAGAAATTTTAAGGGGGCCTCTTAAAATTCCCCTTTAAGAAGAAGTTCAGTGGAACAGTCCACAAAAACAAAGACTGAATAGATATCATGATGACACTAAACTCATATCTCTCAATAGTAACTCTGAATGTGAACGGGCTTAATGACCCCATCAAAAGGCGCAGGGTTTCAGACTGGATAAAAAAGCAGGACCCATCTATTTGCTGTCTACAAGAGACTCATTTTAGACAGAAGGACACCTACAGCCTGAAAATAAAAGGTTGGAGAACCATTTACCATTCGAATGGTCCTCAAAAGAAAGCAGGGGTAGCCATCCTTATATCAGATAAACTAAAATTTACCCCAAAGACTGTAGTGAGAGATGAAGAGGGACACTATATCATACTTAAAGGATCTATTCAACAAGAGGACTTAACAATCCTCAATATATATGCTCCGAATGTGGGAGCTGCCAAATATATAAATCAATTATTAACCAAAGTGAAGAAATACTTAGATAATAATACACTTATACTTGGTGACTTCAATCTAGCTCTTTCTATACTCGATAGGTCTTCTAAGCAAAACATCTCCAAAGAAACGAGAGCTTTAAATGATACACTGGACCAGATGGATTTCACAGATATCTACAGAACTTTACATCCAAACTCAACTGAATACACATTCTTCTCAAGCGCACATGGAACTTTCTCCAGAATAGACCACATATTGGGTCACAAATCGGGTCTGAACCGATACCAAAAGATTGGGATTGTCCCCTGCATATTCTCGGACCATAATGCCTTGAAATTAGAACTAAATCACAACAAGAAGTTTGGAAGGACCTCAAACACATGGAGGTTAAGGACCATCCTGCTAAAAGATAAAAGGGTCAACCAGGAAATTAAGGAAGAATTAAAAAGATTCATGGAAACTAATGAGAATGAAGATACAACCGTTCAAAATCTTTGGGATGCAGCAAAAGCAGTCCTAAGGGGGAAATACATCGCAATACAAGCATCCATTCAAAAACTGGAAAGAACTCAAATACAAAAGCTAACCTTACACATAAAGGAGCTAGAGAAAAAACAGCAAATAGATCCTACACCCAAGAGAAGAAGGGAGTTAATAAAGATTCGAGCAGAACTCAACGAAATCGAGACCAGAAGAACTGTGGAACAGATCAACAGAACCAGGAGTTGGTTCTTTGAAAGAATTAATAAGATAGATAAACCATTAGCCAGCCTTATTAAAAAGAAGAGAGAGAAGACTCAAATTAATAAAATCATGAATGAGAAAGGAGAGATCACTACCAACACCAAGGAAATACAAACGATTTTAAAAACATATTATGAACAGCTATACGCCAATAAATTAGGCAATCTAGAAGAAATGGACACATTCCTGGAAAGCCACAAACTACCAAAACTGGAACAGGAAGAAATAGAAAACCTGAACAGGCCAATAACCAGGGAGGAAATTGAAGCAGTCATCAAAAACCTCCCAAGACACAAGAGTCCAGGGCCAGATGGCTTCCCAGGAGAATTTTATCAAACGTTTAAAGAAGAAATCATACCTATTCTCCTAAAGCTGTTTGGAAAGATAGAAAGAGATGGAGTACTTCCAAATTCGTTCTATGAAGCCAGCATCACCTTAATTCCAAAGCCAGACAAAGACCCCGCCAAAAAGGAGAATTACAGACCAATATCCCTGATGAACATGGATGCAAAAATTCTCAACAAGATACTGGCCAATAGGATCCAACAGTACATTAAGAAAATTATTCACCATGACCAAGTAGGATTTATCCCCGGGACACAAGGCTGGTTCAACACCCGTAAAACAATCAATGTGATTCATCATATCAGCAAGAGAAAAACCAAGAACCATATGATCCTCTCATTGGATGCAGAGAAAGCATTTGACAAAATACAGCATCCATTCCTGATTAAAACTCTTCAGAGTGTAGGGATAGAGGGAACATTCCTCGACATCTTAAAAGCCATCTATGAAAAGCCCACAGCAAATATCATTCTCAATGGGGAAGCCCTGGGAGCCTTTCCCCTAAGATCAGGAACAAGACAGGGATGTCCACTCTCACCACTGCTATTCAACATAGTACTGGAAGTCCTAGCCTCAGCAATCAGACAACAAAAAGACATTAAAGGCATTCAAATTGGCAAAGAAGAAGTCAAACTCTCTCTCTTCGCCGATGACATGATACTCTACATAGAAAACCCAAAAGTCTCCACCCCAAGATTGCTAAAACTCATACAGCAATTCGGTAGCGTGGCAGGATACAAAATCAATGCCCAGAAGTCAGTGGCATTTCTATACACTAACAATGAGACTGAAGAAAGAGAAATTAAGGAGTCAATCCCATTTACAATTGCACCCCAAAGCATAAGATACCTAGGAATAAACCTCACCAAAGATGTAAAGGATCTATACCCTCAAAACTATAGAACACTTCTGAAAGAAATTGAGGAAGACACAAAGAGATGGAAAAATATTCCATGCTCATGGATTGGCAGAATTAATATTGTGAAAATGTCAATGTTACCCAGGGCAATATACACGTTTAATGCAATCCCTATCAAAATACCATGGACTTTCTTCAGAGAGTTAGAACAAATTATTTTAAGATTTGTGTGGAATCAGAAAAGACCCCGAATAGCCAGGGGAATTTTAAAAAAGAAAACCATATCTGGGGGCATCACAATGCCAGATTTCAGGTTGTACTACAAAGCTGTGGTCATCAAGACAGTGTGGTACTGGCACAAAAACAGACACATAGATCAGTGGAACAGAATAGAGAATCCAGAAGTGGACCCTGAACTTTATGGGCAACTAATATTCGATAAAGGAGGAAAGACTATCCATTGGAAGAAAGACAGTCTCTTCAATAAATGGTGCTGGGAAAATTGGACATCCACATGCAGAAGAATGAAACTAGACCACTCTCTTGCACCAGACACAAAGATAAACTCAAAATGGATGAAAGATCTAAATGTGAGACAAGATTCCATCAAAATCCTAGAGGAGAACACAGGCAACACCCTTTTTGAACTCGGCCATAGTAACTTCTTGCAAGATACATCCACAAAGGCAAAAGAAACAAAAGCAAAAATGAACTATTGGGACTTCATCAAGATAAGAAGCTTTTGCACAGCAAAGGATACAGTCAACAAAACTCAAAGACAACCTACAGAATGGGAGAAGATATTTGCAAATGACATATCAGATAAAGGGCTAGTTTCCAAGATCTATAAAGAACTTATTAAACTCAACACCAAAGAAACAAACAATCCAATCATGAAATGGGCAAAAGACATGAACAGAAATCTCACAGAGGAAGACATAGACATGGCCAACATGCATATGAGAAAATGCTCTGCATCACTTGCCATCAGGGAAATACAAATCAAAACTACAATGAGATACCACCTCACACCAGTGAGAATGGGGAAAATTAACAAGGCAGGAAACAACAAATGTTGGAGAGGATGCGGAGAAAAGGGAACCCTCTTACACTGTTGGTGGGAATGTGAACTGGTGCAGCCACTCTGGAAAACTGTGTGGAGGTTCTTCAAACAGTTAAAAATAGACCTGCCCTACGACCCAGCAATTGCACTGTTGGGGATTTACCCCAAAGATACAAATGCAATGAAACGCCGGGACACCTGCACCCCGATGTTTCTAGCAGCAATGGCCACTATAGCCAAACTGTGGAAGGAGCCTCGGTGTCCAACGAAAGATGAATGGATAAAGAAGATGTGGTTTATGTATACAATGGAATATTACTCAGCTATTAGAAATGACAAATACCCACCATTTGCTTCAACGTGGATGGAACTGGAGGGTATTATGCTGAGTGAAGTAAGTCAGTCGGAGAAGGACAAACATTATATGTTCTCATTCATTTGGGGAATATAAATAATAGTGAAAGGGAAAATAAGGGAAGGGAGAAGAAATGTGTGGGAAATATCAGAAAGGGAGACAGAATGTAAAGACTGCTAACTCTGGGAAACGAACTAGGGGTGGTAGAAGGGGAGGAGGGCGGGGGGTGGGAGTGAATGGGTGACGGGCACTGGGTATTATTCTGTATGTTAGTAAATTGAACACCAATAAAAAAAAAAAAAAAAAAAAAAAAAAAACAAATGTGATTTCTTTTAGATACATTGTTCATTATCCAGTAATATAGGTAATAATATCATAAAGTATTTGCTCCAAAAATGGCCGTTTCCCATTTTATTTTTTTCTTATAATACATTGTGTTTTCTACTTACTGTTACTGAAGTAGCTGTTAGTTCATTTAATTTCAGCAGTATACAATTTTCTTTTTCTTTAAATGCAAGGGAAATGATGCTGAAGACAAACAAAACGAATGAATTTATTTCTTATTTTATTCATATTCTTATTCACTACTTATATGTTAAAATTAGACTGCTGTATAGCCATATATAACTTGGAAATAATATCCTTTCTTCTATCATACATCTTACTTCATAAATAACATCATTTTAACAATATAGTTGACTATTTTATTGCAATTTTGATAACAAGAAACTTGTATCATCTTATTTTATAATTCACTTTAAACATGGAAAAACTAATTATATTACCTGCAAATTATGTTGGTCATGACTTTAAAACTGTCTTTTATAATTTATGTCTTGGTTTTAAAAGTATTTCTTAGGTGCATGTAATATGTTATTTGAATTGAAAAATGAAAAAATTTTCTGGAGAAAAGAATCCAATTTGGCTGGTTGGTTTGACAATGACATCTGATTTTGTTATAAAAAATAATAAAAGAGGGGATCCCTGGGTGGCTTAGCAGTTTAGCGCCTGCCTTTGGCCCAAGGCGTGATCCTGGAGTCTCAGGATCCAGTCCCGAGTCCTGCTTCTCCCTCTGCCTCTGTCTCTGCCTCTCTCTCTCTCTCTCACTCTGTGTGTCTCTCATGATTAAATAAATAAAATCTTTAAAAATAGTAATAATAATTAAAAGAATAAAAAATTAATTTTAACATTTTGACAAAAACCATTTGAACCATTTAAAAGAGATTAAATTTTTTTTTTTTTTTCATTTAGGGAACCTGGGTGGCTCAGTCAGTTAAGTGTCTGACTCTTGGTTTCAGCTCAAGTCATGATCTCATGAGTCATGAGATCAAGCCCCATGTAGGATGCCATGCTCTCTGCGGAGTCTGCTTGAAGAATCTCTCCTTCTGCCCTTCCCCTTGTCACTCTCTCTCTAAAATATATAGATAAATTTAAAAAAATTTCATTTGAAAACTATAACATGTGTAACGCCATTTTAATTATTATTTTACCAAAATTGTTTGTAAAACTGATAAAATTAAAGTTCTCCACACAAAGATGTAATGTATATGATTACTAGTTATATGATATAACTTATGAAAACCTTTGTAAAAATATAAAAAGCAGATGCATTTCATGACAGACAAATTCTGTTAAATGTCAGACTGGTTTCCTTTCCTTTGATTTCAATAAAATTGATAAGGGGCTAGTTATCAATTGATAGATCATTATTTATATACTATGATAATAGACTGTTATATAAATTCTGACTTATAACTTGAAATGAGTTAAAATTATTGCATGGTATAGATATATTAAAATTCTTTCCATGCCATATGCTATCTTATGTGACCCAGGTTTCTCTGTTATTATAAACATTATTATGTAATTCCAAAAGTATGTAATTACATAATAATTCTAATACCAGATAATCAATGAAGGTGGAAGATAAGAATTGATCTGTATTACTAACCAACTTGCTATTTATGAATTGGTGAACTAGGAGTTCAGAAAAGGCAAATTAGAGTTGATAATACTTGAGTCCAAAGAATGAATAGATGAGGAAAGAGTTTAAATATTTGCAGGTAAAGAGAAAAACTGACAAAGGAAAGTAAGTGTTAGACCATGGAGTATGTTAAGAATTAGTAGTAGTAATGTGAAAGGTAGAAATGCACTTTAAAAAAGCACAAAGATATCCAGGCATGAGTTCTCTTTTACAGTCAGCTGAACTCTCTAGACTTTATACTGTTGCCAATGCAAAGATCCCAACGAAACAGAAAAAGGGCAAAGTTGGATATATTTGGATCATGAGAAAGGCTGATACAGTTGACCTTGCCAGGTGGACTTGCACAAAGGAAGACTACAGACGAATAACTGTGGACAGTAGTTACCTCGTAAAGATTTCTATTCATTCGGCACCATATGCACCATCATAACCCTTGTCCATTCCATTTTGAGCTCTCACTGGAACTGCTACAATATACTTCTATTTGGTTTTTCATGTTCTGATCTTTTCCCCCTTTCCTTTTCTTCATTCCTCACCAACACAATTCCACATAGCAGCCAGAGTTGTTGTTGTTACTTAAATTAGATTATTCCAGTCCAATGTTAAAAACTTTCAAGAAATTCTCAATTAACTTATATATGTTATGCGCTAATCTTTAGATGTATTCTGTAAGTTGAATTATTGTCTAACTCCTTGTATAAAATTTTCTGAGGCTGAAAGGGAGCACTATTGATAATTATACCAAACAACAGTTATAACCTCATTTGGGCATGCTGGAATGTATATTTACTCACTTTATAATGGTCCATATCTCTGTCTCCTGCCTATCCAGCGAAGCTCATCACATTTCAGTCTCCATCTTTTCTCTCTAGTTTATCAACAATTATCTCTTATTTGTTTGATACAATCATTTGTATCTCTCCAGTACAAATGGTGTTATAATTGTTCTTCCCTTTGTTTCAACATCCTACCCAAAATTTCTGCTGTTTTCCTACTCTTTGTATTTTTGTTTTTACATATTGTTTTTACTTTCTGACTTTTGTTTTTGAATTTCATATCATGTGTCTCTCTCACAAGAATGAGGTTATTTAAAAGAATGTATTTTGTCTGACTTATTTATTACTCTATCCCCAGTGCCTAGAACAGTCTGTCACATTCAGGGAACTGAAATTTGTTCAGTAAACACATGAATAATTTAATACATGAAACATTTCAGAAAACACTACAGTATAATAGCCAGGATCTCCTGAGATATTGAAACAGCAATTGATATTAGGGATCAAAAATAAGAAATAAATACAAGAAATATTGCAACAATAAAAGAAGGAAGATTTTAGATCAACACACAGTGGATAGCACATTACTTTTATAACAGGCAATATTGGCATTTCTGAAGCAATAATCCTTTGTTTATTATTATCTAGCACATTGCAGGATTTTGGGATATCTGGCTTTGGTCTACTTAAAACCAGTAGTATTTCTTTCTTTGTGACAGTGAGATGTGTTCTCATATACTTTACTCCTTAGAGAGGTGATGAAGGTTGAAAACCATTGAGTTAAAAAAAGAAGGGGAGGAGTTTAATGAAATTGAGATTTATGGCATGATGATATAAAAGGTAGTAAAAATCTAATAGAAAAGTGACAAATTTTTTATGAGGTTGCAAATAATTAAGGTATAAGGGCACCATTCCTGGGCTCAGTTGGTTGAACAATTGACTTTTGATTTCAGCTCAGGTCACGATCTTGGGAATGTGGAATTGAGCTCCATGTGGAGCTCCACAACAGTGTGGAGTCTGCTAGAGATTCTCTTTCTTCTCTCTCTGCCCCCACTCCAGCTAGCAAAATAAATAAATAAATAAATAAAATTTAAAAAAGAATAATTAAGGTTTTTACATGTGCTTGAAACATGCAAGCATTTTTGAAGTAGATTCTCAACTGAGATAGAAATACAAATTTGAATATTTCCTGTATTATAACTATGTAAGCAGATTAGCTTACCCAGTAAAAACAGAGAGAGAAAAAGGGTAATAGCCTGAGGCCAGAAATCCAAAGGTAAGTAAGTAAATCCTAGGAAGTAAGGCAGAAAGACTCACAGAAAAACTAAGAAACAAACTTGGGGAGAAACTATGAGATTAATTACTAGGAAAACAAGTTTCTTTTTGTCAATTAGAAGTTACTTCAATATTCTTCTGAATAGTTATGAGTTAGGATAAAAATAATGGAAACAAGACATTTCTGATCTTTGAACCTTTCCTTTATGAATCTTAATATTGGATGATGACTTAATAACAGTGTCATATAACTGGCTCTGTTAAAAAATGAAATAGATAAAATCACATTTGAATAAATTCAAATTAGCTAATTTCCTAAAAGGAAATTCGATGTGCAATGTATAAAGAATACTAAAAACATAAGCTAATGAGAATGTGATATATGGTCTTCAAAATATTGTTATCTGGAAGTGTTCACTGCAGCATAATACAATTCATGAAATATTATTTTAAATCTATTTGAATACTGATCATTTTCTTCCTACATAAATTTCTTGAAATGATTTATTATTATGGGATATTTGTGTTCATACTGTTGAAATGGAAATATGATTCATTGATATTAGCATGTTATTTTTTTAGAGTTATTTATTTATTTTGACAGAGAAAGAGAGAGAGAGAGAGAGAGAGCATATGGAGGAGGGGCAAAAGGAGAGGGAAAGAGAATCTCAAGCTGACTCCTCACTGAGCATGGAGCCTGATGCAGACTATCTCAGAACCCTGAGATCATGACCTGAGCCAAAATCCAGAGTCAGATGCTCAACCAGGTGCTCCAACATGTTATTTTGAACAACAACAAAAAAGAGCCCTCAACATGAATGAATGAAAGTAGTATACAGTCATTTCAACTCTCAATCACAATTATAGTATAGATTCCTTATGATTTATATATAAGCTTCATATTAGCAGAGTGCTTAATGATCCACCTTGATTCTGAGTTTTTCAACCCACTAAAGCTTATAGATCAAATGATTTTGACATTGAAACCAGTTTTCCTAGAGTAATAAATCAGTTGAATCCATATTGTTTTCAGTATCTCATTTCTTTTCAGATATCTTAATTATACACCCATGTATTTATTCATTCAAAAATATTTATTGCTATGTATAATGACTGATATTGACACTAAACCTTGATTACAAAATGATAAATAAAGCAAACATACTTCTGCTCTCTTGTGCTTACAAACTAGGGAGTCTATTAGAACCTACAGGAAAGTAAATAGACAATTTTTAATTATGTGCAGTGTAAGACATATTTCAAATGTATGAGGGCAGCCAGGTTTATGACAGTCATATGCTCATCACAAAGGCCAGGACTCTAGAGGCCTTTCTAATTCCTACACAAACAACATCTCTAAAAAGAGATGACAGAAATTTGGAACCACATTTTAGATACAAAAAATTTGTTAAGTTTTCTAATACACAGTTCATCCATCTACAATACAAGCATGATAGTAATCTATACCATAGGGTTTTGGTGAAAATTAAGTTAAACTTTACCTGTAATGCAAAGTGCCTAGAATGTATGTGTATATCTGCATGATTTCAATATATTATTGATATTATTATATACATAATGGGCTCTCAGTGAAAGCTAGGAAGGAAAAGCTAAATAGCAGAAAAGAGGTAAAAAGGAGAAAAAAAGAGCACAAAATGTGACACTCTGTTGACTCTGAATGTTTATAAATTCCCAATAGATGGGTGGACAAAACAAATTTAAAAGTAATATTTAGGAAGATGAACTGTTTGAACTACTCCACAAGTCCCCAGAATCTTCACAAATATCTATCAATCTTTAATGTTTTATGATGTACATGAATGAATATATATACAGATATAGATAGATAGATGGATAGATAGATAGATAGATAGATATACATATATCAATGACACTTGTGGCTAAGAAGGAAACTAGTGCCAGAATTTATCATAAGAATGTTTCTGTATCTCTTCTTCCAGAAATCTGCATAAATTTTGGTCTTGTGAGGACATTTTATTCTGTACACTATGCAGTTGGATATATTAAACCAATACAATGTAGATTTTAAGTCCAAATGAGAGTCACAGCTCCATCTCATTTGAATATGTTTATACTATTTATGAAATCAGAAATTCATTTGATGAATATATTTTAATGACGTTTATCATGTTGATAAATTCCTATCACAATATACATTGAGTAAAAACAAATGAAGTTAATTAAAATAATAAAAGTACCTTAAAAACAGGACTTCAATTTGGATATATATTCAAGTAATACAAATATCCCACCCAAAAGAGAAAAATATGAGCTATACATGTTTATATTTGTTGAATGTGGAAAATACTTTGATTTATTAAGATGCTTTATCATCTTTTTAAAAAAAATACAAGGCCCAAATCATTACATAATCAATGCTTTTCCTTCAAAAATACTCGGGCTTTTTTTTTTTTTTTTTTTTTTAAGATTTCATTTATTTGAGAAAGAGAGATTGAGAGCATGAGTAGGGGGAGGTACAGAAAGAGAAAGGAAGATGCAATCTCCAGGAGACTTTTACTGAACACAGGGCCTGACATGGGGCTCAACCTCAGGACCCTGACTGAGATCATGACCTGAGCTGAAACCATGAGTTGGAGGCCTGACTAAGCCACCCAGGTGCTCCGAAATATTCAGTCTTTTAAAAACAGATAAGAAAGATAAAATAGTAGAAATAGTAAAAATGGTACTATTACAAATGAAGCTTTGCCAATATCTGTTCATTCATGTCATGAATATTTTAATTATCTGTTAATTATCTGTATTTGAAGCGAGGTACTGATGATAACACATGTAGGATGAGTGACAAGGAACCGTGAAGTAGTTTTATACGAGCAATGATATAGAATTTGGAATGTCAACAAGATGCTTAGGTCAGTTATTTTTAAATTACCAGTCAGAAATGTCGATCAAAGATATAGAAGAAAGAATGGAGCTAGATTTAAGAATCTTCATAAACTTAATGGTAATTATAGACTCAGATGTAGGGAATACTGCTTAGAAGAGCTATTTTAGATATTTGGGGTTTTATTGATCAAGCATCTGAATATTTTTTTCATGTATTTAAGAAATTGTCAACTATTATACAAGCTAAAATTATTGGTTTCTCAGCTTCCAATGTAATTCCCTAGGGCATAGGCTTGTGAAAATGTCTATGAGGTGGAAATTGCTCCTGATTGAATCTCCTCCATTCCCTTTTTATTCTAGGGTAACTTTTTTTTTTTTTTAATTACATCTTTCCCCAAACTGTTACAGTTTTGATATGCACTCTTGGCTCCTGGCAATTAGAACTAAAGAAGAAAAAGATTGTCTTCCTGCCTGCTTCTCCCTCTGCCTCTCTCTCTCTCTCTCTCTGTGACTATCAAAATAAATTAAAATTTAAAAAATATTAAAAAAAAAGAGCTTAGCCACATATTTTCACCAGTTTTCCAGGACAAAGTTGTTTCTGTGCCAAATAAAATCCAGGAGTAGTGTTGTTAACAGAGGAGGTCAATATATATTTTAGGAGGATTTTTATTTTAAGCCATTAATACCAGGAATATGGAGATTAGAATGCCTTCAGTGGTGGTTCTACTAATTGTTGCTGTGAACTTTAGTTTCCATCCCAGGATTGACAGTGTGGCAAACGGTTCTGGTGCTTGGTGAGAATGGCAGAGGTTTATTATCAAGTCAGGGCATTGTTCCTGGCTGCTTTGCCTCAGGGATTTTATTGCCAACCTGCTCTGTCAGCTACACCATATCCTTTTAATGGACTCATCTCTTTAAGCAGCTGGATCCAGCTCTTCTTGTGACTCAAAATTCTGAGTCTCACATGATTATGCAGACAGATGGCAAGAGGCCTGATAACAGAATCCAGAGGAATACAACCTTTTTCCCCCTCTGGAAAATTAGGCACTAGGTATAAAAATCCACTCAAACCAATGTTAGTTAATATTTTTAAAAAGGCACTTGTATTATAAAGATAATGTGAGGTACTTTAATTTTAGAAATCTCAGTTGTAGGAAATTTTGAACTCACCTCTAAAATTTTTCAGGTACATCCACATAAAGAGCTGTTTCAGTTTGCTGAGTGATTTAGATGATCAGTTTCTCATTTCTAAATTTCTTACAGAAAAATCAGATTAGCCCAGTATACATTTCTGGCCAGTAGAGTCAGGTGCTTCTCTTTCTCTCTCTCCCTTCTTCAATCAGTTCTGACACTGAGTTTCAGGTCTGCATGACTCCCTGTCTATAAAAAACACCATCTGCTATGACATGAAACTCAAAAATTTAAGTGACTAAAAAATAAAGCTGTATTTCCCACTTACAACGAGTCTGATATGAATATCATTTGTCAGATGGCTCTCTTTGGTGGTTCTTCTCCAAGTAATAAATTCAAGGTTTCATGCTTTTCCCATTGTATATCTCGAGTAACATAACATCTTTAATTGCCCGTCATGCAGAACAAGACAGAGAGAGTGGGACAAATCCAGGTTAAGAAATGTATCTTCTATGTGCCAAGAGGGAAAATTGAGTCCTTTAATGGGCATAGCAGCATTTGTCTCCTTCACATTATCCAATGATTGAACTTGTTGAGAGAAGTCAGTTTCTCTGAGAAACATAGAGGAATAACATAGCCTACAAAGAATTTAATATAAATGCTTAGAAACAGGAAGTGTTCATGAAATTCAAGAAATACTATTTTCATTTTATAACTAACCAGACACAGAGAAGCTAAGTAATTGTCCCATCATCTCACAGCAGGTTAGCAGAAGAGCCAGATTTTAAAATGGTAGAGTTTATCTCCAGTGTCCACATCCTTTTTCTAAAAAGATTTTGTATATTTATTTGAGAGAGAGAGAGAGTAAGCACAACCAGGGGGACAGGCAGAGGAAGAGAGAAATGAAGAAGCAGACTCTACTCTGAGCAGGGAACCCAATGCAGGTCTTGATCCCAGGCCCCTGGGATCATGACCTGAATTGAAGGCAGACGCTTAACCAACAGAGCCATCCAGGCACCACCTGTGCACACATTCTTAAACAATAGTCTTCATTACCCTCCACTGGGCTTTTATTCTGAAATTTCAAGATTTTTCTTTTGATGCTAATTGTTCTTATGTATTTATAGTTATATTTGAACCAAATCTTCATGTTTTGGGAAATAAAAAGGAGGGTATATTCTCATTTCAACTTAGTCTGCCAAGTCTAAATGGAAGGAGTAAATTATTTTTAACCACTAGAGAAATTAAAACAAACATGTATAGAAAAAATTACCTACTTAATAGATTCAAATGAAGAATGTAGCAAGTAATAGCATAACGATTTTATACATAAATTATACATTTAAAAAAGAACACACCCATACTGATTAACCTTTTAATATATATATATTAATCAATGAGTTTTGATGAATAGATTTTTAAACTTTCATAAATAACAAAATTTTTTATGAAAGTATCTGTAAGAGAAGTATGTGGCAAACCAAATGATTAGTTTAGCATCAATTTATAGCCACTAGGATTTTGAACATTATACAATGAAATGTATCATACAAAATGTAGGAAAAGAGAATATTAACACATTGCTAATGAAAATATAAATTGGTATAGTACTTGGGACCTGGAAAATTATTTCAGACATCTGAAATCACAAGTAAATAAGTGTGACTGATCTTTATTAACTTGTTCAGTTTCCTTCCAAACCATTTCTAAAATGTAGAAGCTCACATTCTTTGATATTTGGGATTAAGGTAGTATTTTAAGATCTGTTAGCTGGATGCATTTGTGCAGGCTTTGATTTACAACTAAATTATTCAGAGATAAGAGCATTCAAGAAGGCATTCATTTTGCTGTTATTGATTATAGGGAAATCAGCATGGTTCTGATGTCTGAAATTATAATAGGAGCTTCCTGATTCAGGATGCCAGATTGCAGAATTGAGAAGCACAGTTATGTTTTGTCTTGTGAAATCTTATTTCTGGAGACAGACTAGAGAGATTTCAGCCCTCTCAATAATCCCGGAAGGTTATGTATATATATTTTATGTGCACTTGTGCATGTGCGCGTGCACGCATACACACACCCCCACACGCATTTCCTTCATTAAATTCCCTTATATGAAAACTAGCAAGAGAGATTTCTGTTATGTGTAATCAAGAGTACTGAATGTATAGTAATTGAGAAGATAAACATCTAAGGAATAGGTATCTATATCTGTATAGGTTTCCCACCTGTTAGTTTTGCAGGCAGTGAGGATCTAGTCTCAGGAAACAGACATAGTAAGCCGTAGCATTCAGTGTCTAATTAGTGGGATCCTTATGTAATGAACTGTGGTCATCTGGAATAAAGTGCTTATTGAAGCAGTCAGAAATAACAGACTAGCATGAGTTGGGGATCATAAGGAATAGAAAGACTGTGACAATCTGCCTCTATTTGCCATGGAAAAAAGAATAGGTTTATATTTTAAAATTTTCATCTTAAGGCATAGACAAAAAAATAAAAAAGAAAGAAAGTACGAAAGAAAAAAGAAACCTTCGAAAGCTCTTATACCAAAAACAAACAAAAACCCTAAGGGTTGACACAGCTGAAATTACTGAGCAATTGCTAATCTGGGTTGGAGAATTACAACACAGATTTGATGTATATCTTCACAAGTTTGTGTTTGTTTGTTTCAGACTCGGAGATCTGATTAGGAAAGAATAGGGAACCAAGATCTCACTGGTGACATTTGAGAAGAATGAGATGTCTTGTTAGTAGAAAAACATTATTCTTGACACTTGTTGAGGAACAATAGGGCAGACTGTATTCAGGAGATACACCACAATGGGGTTTTCCAGTATGAGAGAGAGGTTGAGTTCCATTCCAAATATAATAAGGAAAAGTGAGAATTTATAGCAGAAGGCAGAGTTGGGGTTCATTGATGTTTTTTATTAGAATGCATCATAAGCTTTTTTAATTCCTTAATTACACAAGAGGCTTCTTAGGATTTGGAACAAATTTCAGTTGAATGATTTCCGTATCACAAATGAACACAGAGGGGACTAAAGGGGAGAGTAGGGAAGGGAGCACTTGTGGCGATGTTTCTCTCAACACATTTTGTCATTCACTTCCCTTGCAAGGATAGGTTCTTTCTTTTAAAAATCAGAGATCCACTCCACTGTAGAAGAAATGATTAATGGTATTATTTGAACTATTGGATGGTCAGAAGCTAAAACAAATAATATTGGAAGGTTCTTCTAAAATATTTGAGGGAAATATGATAGAGTTTTCAGGATAGATATTGAGTATGAAAGATGCTTTTTTCTACATGTTACTTGTTAGGCAAACTCTTCTGCAATAACAGTTCTTAATCTGGGAGAAAGATAATCTATTTAGGAAGTCAGTGAGCTTCTTCCCCAAGTCAACCCAATAGTTCCTCAGTGGCTTCATGATTAAAGTGTCTAGAGTGGCAGTGACAGATATTGTGTGTGTGGTGTTTTTAAATTTAATTTCATGAAGACTAATAAGGCTACTGTCAATTTTAGCATTGATTCGGCCAGCAATAGAAACCAATGCTTCATCTCACAGAAAAGCACTATATATTATCAAGGATACCAGTCTAACTGGACCCATTCTAACATGGAAGACGTAGAAATGTTTTCTTCATAGAACATAACTCGAGATCTGGAAGGGATTTGTTGTGCTAAAGTCAAAGAAATGAAAGGATAGGAGATAATCAAAATCTGACATAATATTGTAGTGTGATTTTAGTTTTTAAAAAGATTAATAAAAATAACTTTAGGAAGCTAAAATGAGCTATTATTTATTCTTATATTCTATCTTGCTACATTTGTTAAATATTTTGCCTTTTTTTTTTAAGGAGAGATGAGGATTGGAAAATAACAGTACTTATACTACAGATTATAGAAAATTGAAATTTCTTCAGTACCTTTCAGAATGTGCTAATACTTAATTGTCCTTTTTATTGTTATAAAAATTTAGTGTTAAAATTAGCAATAATCATAACTAAAAGTGCAGTTAAGAGACATATTTTCATAATTTACAGGACAGTCTGTCAATAGTTTTGCACATATTTGTTTAAAAATGTGGA
This sequence comes from Canis aureus, assembly GCF_053574225.1. Lineage (NCBI taxonomy): Eukaryota > Metazoa > Chordata > Mammalia > Carnivora > Canidae > Canis > Canis aureus. The sequence goes on from NC_135648.1 coordinate 19,499,121, forward strand.
CATTACATATCTATCAACATTTTTCAATCTAAAAGTACTCAGAGTCCACTTGGATAAGACAAACAGATAAACAGACTATTCCAAAATAGTGCAATGTTTGTATAATAAAGTCCAGCAAGATTAACTATTTTATTTAAGATTTTAAGTAGTTTTAGTTTATTTATCACTGTTTTTTTTTTGCTTTTTTGCTTTTTTTCTCCAAAAGGTGGTCTTAACTAGTTGTAGCACATCCATTATTATATATTGTGTAGCACATCCATGCAGCACAATATAAAATAAACATCTCAAATGACAAGACAACTAGAGCATTTAAGCCATGATTACAGCAGCCAGCTGGAAACTCAATGGTAAAACACAAGTGAAATCTGTTGATAAAATGATCTCATGTAACCAAGGATAATCACTGTAGGTATAGGACCCTGATAGTAAGTGGAAATAAATACCCTCAATCTGAGAAAGGAAGAAAAATCTCTTCTGATTTAAATACTTCTAAGCCTCTGAGTGTAATGGGGTGATAGTTAATTTCACTGAAACATAATTGGAAAATTTCAAACAAAAAGTAATTAAATATATATTCTATAAAAATTTTAGGAGTTGATCAGAATCCCCTTGTATTTTATCTTTTTTTTTTTTTTTGTATTTTATGGATTTTTATCCCACACTTAGGTATAATTGATATCATGCAGAGGGGCTTTCTCTTTGCATACATGCATTTCAGTATATATTGGTCCACTTCTATCTGACCATTTTATGTTTATCCTTTGAGTCACCTTTTGTTTCTTTATTATTAAAAAACTCAAAATGAAAAACGATTACAAATAAATTCCTAGTGACAAAATAGTTATATGTAATTGAATATCATTATATATATATATCTCACTGTGTCTCTCATGAATAAATCTCTAAAAAATAATTTTGACTTTTTTAAAGAATTCTGCTATATTTATATTAAATTTTAATTTTTAAATAATTTTCCACATTTATTGAGATATAATTGGCATATAGTATTAAATTAGTTTAAGGGTACAACATAATGACTTGATATACTTATAAATTGTGAAATGATTGCTACAATAAACTTGGTAAACATCCATTACCTCACATAGTTACAAAATCTGTTTGTGATGAGAACTATTAAGATTTACTATTGTAGCAATTTCAAAGTACAATATGGTGTGTTAAATATAGTCACCTTACTATACATCACATTGCCAGGACTCACTTAATCAAAAGTTTGTAGCTTTTGAGTACCTTCACATATTTCCTCCACATCCCATCCCTTCCTCTGGAAATCACTAATATGTTCTATTTCTATGAGTTCAGAGTTTTTTGATTCCTCATATAAGTGAGATCACACCGTATTTCTCTTGTTTTTTTTGGTTGACTTATTTCATTTAACATAACGCTCTCAGGATCAATTCATATTGTCACAAATGGCATGATTTACTTTTATGACTTCATAATATTCCATTATGAATATTATGGATTATTCCAATTATTCCATCATGAATAATTCCATTATTATAAGCGATATATATTACATAATATTACATATTATATAATACATAATATTACATATTATAAGTGATATATATATAAATGTAATATATATGTATATTACATTTTTTCATCCATTCATCTGTTCATACAATTGGACCATGTCTTTAGGGATGCAGATATCTCTTTGAGAGAGTGATATTATGTCTTTTGGATATATCTCTAGAGATAGTGATTTTGTTTCATTTGGATATTTATCCAGAAGTGGAATTGCAGAATCACACAGTAGTTCTATTTTTAATTTCTGAGGAACATCCATGCTGTTTTCCACAGTGGTGGCACCAATTCACATTCCCACCAATAGTGCACAAGGGTACCCTATTATCCACATCCTCAATAACACCTGTTATCTTTTGTTTTTGATGATAATCATGCTAACAGTTATGGGGTATTATCCATTGTGGTTTTTATCTGCATTTCCTTGATAATTAGTGATGTTGAGGACTTTTTCATGTAGTCATTTTATGATGTCTTTGGGAAAGTGTCTATTCAATTCCTCTGCCCATTATTAATTGGACTGTTTGGTATTTTTGCTAACGACTTGTATGAGTTCTATTGAACCTTATCAGATGTGTCATTTACAAACATATTTTCCCATTACATAGGTTGACTTTTCTTTGAACTTTATTTTGCTGTGAAGAAGCTTCTTTGTTTGATATAGTCCCATCTTGTTGATTTTTGCTTTTGTTGATTTTGCTTTTGGATTCAAATAGAAAAATCATTGACAAAATTGAGGTCTTGAGGATTATCCTCATATTTTCTTCTAGGAGTGTTACATTCACATATTTTATGTTCAAGTTGGTAAGCTATTTTCTGTTGATTTTTGTAGATGGTATAAGACAGGGAGTCAGTTTTGTTCTTTTCATGTAGCTGTCCTGTTTTCTCAAGACCATTTATTGAAGAACCTATCTATTCCCCATTGTATATCCTGGGCTTCTTTATTGTAAATCAATTGGTCACGAATTCATGGGTTTATTTCTGGGCTATCTATTCTTTTTCGTTGATCTGTGTGTCTTTTTTTTTAATTTTTTATTTATTTATGATAGGCACACAGTGAGAGAGAGAGAGAGAGGCAGAGACACAGGCAGAGGGAGAAGCAGGCTCCATGCACCGGAAGCCCGACGTGGGATTCGATCCCGGGCCTCCAGGATCGCGCCCTGGGCCAAAGGCAGGCGCCAAACCGCTGCGCCACCCAGGGATCCCCTGTGTGTCTTTTTTATGTCAATACCAAGCTGTTTTGATTCCTTTAGTTTAAATTAAAATTTGGAAGCATGATGCTTCCAGCTTTGTTCTTTCTCAAAATTGCTTTGGCTATTTGGGGTCTTCTGTACTTCTACATAAATTTTGGGATTGTTTGTTGTATTTCCTTGTGAAAAATGCCATTGGAATTTTTATAGAGATTGGATTGAGTTTTTATATTGGTTTGTGCAGTAAAGGCATTTTAAGAATATTAATTATTCTAATCTATGAGTATGAAATATCAATTTAGTTAGTCTTCTTCAACTTCTTTCATTAATATCTTATAGATTTCAGTATAGACGTCTTCCAACTCTTTAGCTATATTTATTCTTTGGTATTTTATTCTTTTTTATGTAATTATGAGTGGGACATTTTTCTTACTTTCTTATAGTTCATTTTTAATGTATAGAAATGCAACTGATTTTTCTTAAATCTTGATTTTGCATCCTGCAACTTTACTGAATTTGTGTATTAGTTTTAACAGTTTTTTGGTGGAGAATTTTGTTTTTTCTATATGTAATATCATGCCATCTGCAAATATTTACATTTTTACTTCTTCCTTTCCAATATGAATGTCTTTTATTTATTTTTCTTGCCTAATTGCTCTGGCATGAACTTTCAGTACTATACTGAATAAAAGTGGTAAGAATGAGCATCTTTGTCTTGTTCTTGATTTTAGATAAAGGCTTTCAACCTTTCACCATTAAGTATAATGTTGTGGGCTTGTCATATACTGTCTTTATTATGTTGAGGTATGTTTCCTCTGTAACCCATTTGTTGAGAGCTTTTTGTCATGAACGAATGTTGAAGTTTGTCAAGCGCATATTCTGCATTATTGAGATGATCATATGATGTGTATCTTTCGTTTTGTTAATGTGGTGTGTCATATTGATTAATGTGTAGATTTTGAACCATCCTTGCATCTCTGGAATCAATTCTATTTGATTATGCTATCTGTTCCTTTTAATGCATTATTGATTTTTGTTTGTTAATATTTTGTTGAGGATTTTTTACATCTACGTTTATCAGGGATGTTGGCCTATAATTTTCTTTCCTTTTAGAGTCCCTGTCTGTTTTTTATCAAGATAATGCTGGACTCCTGAAATGACTTCGGAAATATTTCCCCCTTCTCTACTTTTGAAGAGTTTTAAAAAGATTGGCATTAATTCTTTAAATATTTTGTGAAATTTACCAGTGAAAGTACATTTGGTCAAAGATTTCTTTGTTGGGAAGTTGTTGATTACTGATTCAATCTTGTAATTACTCTGTTCAAATATTCTATTTCTTCATAATAGAGTCTTGGTAAGTTGAATCTATCTAGGAATTTGTTTCATCAAGGTTTTCACTTTGTTGGCTAATTATTGTTTATAGTAGTCTTTTGTAATCTTTTGTATTTAGTGGTATTATTGTAAAATATCTTTTTTATTTCCAACTTTACTTGAGTTTTCTTTATTTCTTGACACATCTAACTAAAGATTTGTCTATTTTGTTTATCTTTTAAAATAAAGGCCTCTTACTTCCTTTGATTGCTTTAGTCTCTATTTCATTTATTTCCACTCCTTGTTATATCTTTCCTTGTACTAACTTTGGACTTAATTTCTTCTTTTTTTTTTCCTCTCTCTCATTCTTTTAGATGTAAAGTTATGTTGTTTATTAGAGACCTTTACTGTTTTTTCTTAATGTAGGCATTAATCACTATGAACTTCCCTCTCAAAACTGCTTTTGCTGCATCCAATGAGTTTTAGTAAGTTGTATCCATACTGATTTGTTTCAAGATATTTTCTATTTCTTTAGTTTTAAATTCCTTATTTGATTCAGTGGTTGTTCAGTAGCATATTGCTTAATCTCCATATATTTGTAAATCTTTTATTTTTTCCACCTTATAATTGATTTTCCCCCCATACCATTATTGTGGAAAAGATGCTTGATATGACTTCCTTTTTCTTAATTTAGTCAAAACTTGTTTTTGGTCCATTGTATAATCTGCTTTGGAGAAGGTTTCACGTTCACTTGGGAAGAATGTGTATTCTTTTGCTGTTGGATGGATTATTTTGTAAAGAACTATTAAATCCATCAGCTCTAATATGTACTTTAGGTTCAATGTTTCTTTATTGATTTTCTGCCTAGATATTATTCTTTGTTGAGCAGGGAATTGAATTCCCCTATTATTATTATATTGCTCTTTCTTTCTCCTTTTAGGTCTATTATTATTTACTGTATATTTAGATAATCCTATAATGAGTGTATTAATATTTACCTATTTTATCTATCTTTCTGGATTGACCCCTTTATCATAATATAATAAGCATGTTTGTCTCAAACCCTTTATTATACAATGAATATGCAGTTGATCTACTGTTTATCAAAGACTGTCATTTCTTTTTTTTTTTTAATTTTTTTTCAATTTTCATTTATTTATGATAGAGAGAGAGAGAGAGAGAGGCAGAGACACAGGCAGAGGGATAAGCAGGCTCCATGCACCGGGATGCCCGATGTGGGATTCGATCCCGGGTCTCCAGGATCGCGCCCTGGGCCAAAGGCAGGCGCCAAACCGCTGCGCCACCCAGGGATCCCCAAAGACTGTCATTTCTACATGACACTGCAGTATGACCTTTGTCATAATTTAGGTCATGGTATGCCTGTCTTCCATTTCTGCACATTCAGGTGTCTTCCAATTATCTTTCTATTCTTCTGTCAAAAACAATCTTAATTACCATAATTTTGTAATAAATCTTGATACCTGGAAGTCTAAGTCACCACTTTTTTTCCTTCAAAGTTGACTTTGCTAAGTTGGGCAGTTATATTTCCATATATGTTTTAGAATCAGTTTGTCAATAACCACAACATATTGGATCTAAGATTGTAGGGTTGTATTGAATCTATACAACGATGTGGGGAAATTTTCTGTTAGTACTGTTTTCTCCTTCAGTGAATATGATATATCTTTAATTTTTTAAGATCCCATTTATTTTTTATAAAACTTAACACCCCCCCCCCAAAAAAATAACCCAGTTAAAAATAGGCAGAAGATGAATAGACATTTTTCCAAAGAAGACATATCTGTGGCTAACAGACACATGAAAAGATGCTCAACATCATTCATCAGGGTAATACATCTCTAATACAAAAATACAGATTCAAAGGGGTACATGCACCCTAATGTTTGTAGCAGTATTATCAACAATAGCCAAATTATGCAAAGAGCCCAAATGTTCATTGGATGATGAACAGATAAAGAAGATTTGATGTATATATATAGAGAGAGAGAAAGAGAAAGAGAGTGGAATATTATTTAGCAGTAAAAAAGAATGAAATCTTATGATTTGCAAAGACATAGATGGAGCTAGAGAGTATTATGCAAAGTGAAATAAGTCAGTCAGAGAAAAACAAACACCATATGATTTTACTCATATATGGAATTTAGAAACAAAATAAATGAACATAGGGGAAAAAACAGAGAGAAGCAAACTGAGAAATAGACTCTTAGCTATAGAGAACAAACTGATGGTTACTAGAGGAGAGGTAGGTGGAGGAATAGGTTAAATATGTGATAGAGATTAAGGAGGACACTGTGATGAGTACCAGGTATTGTATGTAAGTGATGAATCTCTAAATTCTACACCTGAAACTAATATTACACTATATGTTAACTAACTGGAATTTAAATAAAACTCAAAGAAGTTAATACAGTAATATTTTAAAAAATAAGCAAATGATCAAAAACAATCTTATGCATTTTTCCCAATAATAGGTTTATACATATATTTTACACATATTTACTTATAATCATTCCTAATACTTGCTACAATGGTGTAATCAAGTGATATAATTTTAAAATTCAATTTTATATTGATTTACCAGTAATATCAATATGGTTCCACTGTGATCTGTAAAATAACCTAAATAGTTTCAAAATTCAAAATTTGTTGTGACTTACTTTATAATACAGGGTATGTTCTACATCTTCTCTTTCTCACAATAACATAATCATTTAAAAATATGTGGGTTAAACTACTTAAATTCCATTTAATGAGATTTGTAGATTTCTTTTTTCTTTTTTTACAAGGCCCCATCTAAATGCTTAGATTTTAGTAAGATTATTTACACTTATAATCTGAGACCATTAGATAGATTATCCCTTGAATCACGCCATAGTATTTCAAGAATAACCATTAAAAAAAGTTTTATTGGAGATTTTCAGGTACTTGACAATTATCAAATTATATATATATATATATATATATACACACATATATATATGTGTGTGTGTGTGTGTTTATAGCTATATATATTAAATATAATCACTATACTTATAGATAGGTATAAAAACATCTGTATTTATCTATAGCCAATATTTATTGTATTCTTAATAGTTTTTCTCCATTTTTTTCATCAGCAGAGCTTAGAAAAACATACTTTAAATATGTTGTGAAGTTCACTATCCCACTTGATTTCCACATTGACATTTATCTCCTGCTTGAATTTTTTAGTTGGATTCTTCTCTTATGCACATTCTTTAAATGGATAAACAGTTGTTTTATATTCTGATTTTTTTTTGTATTTGCAAGTGTAACTTTTTCCAGTGCTATGTTTGTGAATGATATCTTGGTTAAGAAAAGATTTTGGGGCTGTGATCTTGTCTCCTAGAAGTTTCCAGATGCTATTCCCCACTCATCGAGTAGATGAAGACACTAGCAATATAACTTATAGTTATTTGTTAGTCCTATATTCCCTTTTGTCTGGAAATTTTATAGATTAAGCTCAGGAATTTTATGATGCTAAGCCTTATATTACTTATATTACTATCCTTCCTATCATTCTTGCCTATAATTAAAGTGTAAAATTCTTTAAGTTGAAAGATAAGGTTTCAGATTTTCTTCTTTAAATTATTTTTACTCAAAATATTATTCACATGAACAGAAAAGACAAAATAATTTGATGTCCAGCCATAAATGCAAAGCACAACTTTGTCAAATTATTTTGTCAGGTTTACTCCAACTCTTGTTTTTTGTCATTTTAAGTAAAAATAACTTACATATAAAGAAGACTCTTATGTATTCCTCCACGATCTATTTATCTTCCTCTTTCTTCAGAAGGAAGGCCTGTAATGAATTTGGAAATTCTTAAACAATAGAAAGATTGAAAAATGGTTTTCTTGTGATAAAATATTAAATAAATAATATCTACTTCTGCAACCTTTTTTTATACTCAGCATAGATTTTTAATTGTATAAGTCTTGATGCACATAGTATTTGTTCATAGGTTTTAATTGTTATATTGTATACTAATATATAAATATATATTGACACATATATCTTTATGTATTTACATACATTTTGTAAGATATTCTGTTATTTGTAAAAGTGTATATATTCACACTCATATAAATATTCTTAAATTATAAACGTATATTTTGTATTCATTTTTACTTTAATGTATATTTAAGATATTTGAAGCATTGCTTTTTTTAATACAAAAAAATTTATCTTCTTCAGATATATTCACATACCTTTCTAGACTGTTTTCTTATTAGTGAAATAGCTAAATATTATATTGCACTAAGTATAAAATATGTTCTCTGGCATGTCTGACTTCATCTTCTGTTAGATAACTTTTTCTATACTAAATCTATAAATATATTTTGCTATATTTTATATAACACTTTAACTTTTTATGTTTTGCAATTAAATAACACCTTCATGTTTTTCCATGAAAAACATGTTTTCATGGAATCATGGAAACATGGAAAACATGTTTTTCCATTATTACTCAGAATGCATATTATCAGTGTGAACACCAAAAAAGGATAAATAAGTAATAATTAATGGAAAAGTTTATGTTAACCCGGAATTTATATGTGCACATGATATTAGCTTGGACTCCTCAATTGAAGCATCATTTATTAAATTTTTCATTGTTGTCCAAGCCCTATCATTAGCAAAGATGATAATGAGGACACTGAGGACAAGGACATAGGTTGTTGGCTAGAGTCATGCAAGCTCTGTCTCAAGGAGCTCCATAAGTGCCAGAGACCCACATACACCTGGAACATTGCCAATAACACTGGCACCAACAGTAAGTGACCTGCTGAGACTAGCCAACTACATAGATATTTCTGTGCCAGAAACTAAGACTAAGGAACTATATTTGCTCCTAAAAACATCTCATTAGACTAAAATTTACATTAAGATGATAAAAAAGGTGGGTGCATCTGAGCAGCTCAGTCGGTTGAGCAGCGGACTCTTGGTTTCAGCTCAGTTCAGATTTTGATCTCAGGGTCGTGGGATCAATCAAGTCCTACATTGGGCTCTATGCTCAGCTCAGAGTCTACACCGAAATCCAAAGCAACTTGAAATTGTCTGCCTCTGCCTCTCCCCATGCTTTCCTTTTCTCTCTCTTTCTAAAATAAATAAATAAATTAAAAAAAAAAAGATGATGAAAGAGGGCACTGTGCTGAGTTCACAGGTAATCCTGTTGCTCCTGCAAAAAAAAATTTAAAAATAATAAAAAATAATAATATATGATTTAATAATTAAATAAGACTTCTATGGATAAATTTTGGCTAAATTCCATGTGTCCTTGAAACTAACATAAAATTTTTGTATGTGTATTAGATTTTCAATATATCTATTAGATAAAGCCTGTTAATTGCAGTCTTTCTAAGGTTTTGCTGATCATTATCTTCCCATTAGTAAAATAGTAAATTATGGAATAGTTTTTTTATAGTGACTTTGATATATAAAAAGTTTACTTGTCTTTTTTTCCCTCTATGTATCTGAGAGTACATAATTACATTCATCTACCAAAAAATTAATTTCTTAAATCCTGCTTTTTCTTCATTTTATGATTATGCAGTATCCCTTTTTATCATTAATAATTATTTTTCTCCTTGAGGTCTCTTTTGTCTGATATGACTATTTGTTATGCCTACTTCCTTTATGTGCTTCTATCTTGTATATATTTCAGCATTTAGCTTTTAAAATTTTAATTTTCTTGTTTGGAGCTAACAAATGGAGTTCTACTTTTAGCCAGTATGTAGAAACAGACCAGGGTTGTCACCCTTCAGCTTGAAGCAATTAAAAGACCAGACAAAACATAGCAATGGTTTTGAGACATTGGACATTAGGCAATACAAGACAGTGATCTCTGCAAGTGGGGAAATAAACAAGTGGAAACCTAGGTTTGCCCCCAGCATACCCTGTGGAGAGAGGTTTAGCCACAACAGAGGAAAAGGGAACTCTGCCTGAGCATGGCACCTCCCCCAGTTGAGAAACTTTGGGAGAAAGGGAAGAGCAAGGAGGCAAGAGTTTGCAGGGCAGATAACCACTGCAGAGAACTACACTGAGTGAGAGCTTTGAAAATCTTCAGAAGGTCCCCCTGGAGTCATCAACCTCAGTCTTCAGAGCTGGCCCTATTGTGCAGGGTTAAATAACAAAGGCTTTACTACCTTACATACAAGACTAAGTAAAAGGAAATCATGCATCTTGCAGATTTGCAATGGAAGCACTATACAGTGCTTTAATAGAACTTATATCTGCCTTTTTAAAGCAACAATGTTACCTGTAAAGTCTGTATCAGGACTAACTGTGTAAAAAGGGCTGAGTTGACCCATACAACAAGGTAAAATATTGTAAAAGGGAAATCCTGTTACATAAATAATTACAGAAATAGTTTATGTAGAGCTATGTTAAAATGAAATCAATGTGGTTGTTTTCAACAGGAAGCCCACTAATCATTACTGTGTGAAGCACAACCCTTCCAAGTAGGAAATACTCATTAGAAGAGAACTTTTAACCCAATTAGCTGAATTGTTTTATGGTTGAATCAATAAATTCAAATCTCCCATCTAAATCAAATAAAATATAATTTGTGTGCTAGTGAATAAATGCATTTATGATTCATTTGCATATTTAAAGGAGCATACAGTTCTGTAACAATCAAGGTACAGATAAATCATTGTTTTTATGGAAGGAACTGACGTATATACCATTTAACAGAACTTAAAAAATAAATAAAAGATTCTGAACCTGACAAAAGTATAAAGCTCTCTGTTCAGGAACTCCATACTAGCTGGTCCTCACCCTCTCTCCCCATTTAGATGTGATGCTAGGACAGCATTTTGGAAGAATATTTAACTAAGTGGAATCTCATCAGGAAGCACTTCAAAGGAGTGCTGTTTAATGTTCAAATATAAATGTACTTTGATGACCTTCCTTTTATCGAGCCCACTATTAAAATGCTTTCCTAATGCTTCCTTCCCCAAAAGCCCAAGCTGGTTAATCATACAATCTCTTTGAATAACCTTTGATCCTACTAGGTGATTAAAACCAAATTTGAAAGGAATATAAGGCATTGAAGCAAGTTTGACCTTGATAAAATTATAAACATTGTCTTCAAATATCCCCTCATCTTGAATGTCATTTTGTTTTAATTTATTGATTTTTCTCTGATTACTTAAGCTATCTTTCATTTGTTCATGTCTTTTACAACCTTATTGTAGCTGTCTACAGCTACAACTACAGGCAGTTGCCGAACCTCCAAAAATGTGACATTTGTGACAACACATGACTATAGAGAAAACGATACTCAAATTTTTGCTTCACTATTATATTAGTTGGGTTACTCTGAGCCCTATACCCTTTCTGAACTTCAATTCACTTATGCACAAAGTTGGAAAAAAGATCTGTGATTTCACATAGCATTTAGCTGAAATCAACTGATAATGCAGATTGACTTTTTCTTAATATAAAATATACTATAAATTAGTATATTATTAAATTTAAGGTCATTCACGGCATTTTTTCCTCACTGAAGACATTTCTTTAATGAACCATCTTATTCCTTTAAATAATCATTTTTTGTTTTGTTTTGTTTTATATCCTATGAATAACACAATTTGAAAAGTCACCAGGCCACCATGACTTAAAAGTCTTCCAGTTTATGTTAAATTGATGAACTACACACAAGAAGTACCAGTCAGGTGACACATTATAATATGGAAAATAAGCAAACAGAATTAAATGGATAACTAAGGAAGTATTATTTCAAGTATTGTGAACAGCCTCTCAGTGGAGTCTTCTTAAGAGATAAAATTGTCAGAATATCTCTCTTTTTATATTCCAAAGAATATATTCTATTCTTAATGGAAAGTGAAGTTTCCATTGATTTTCATGTTTGCAGACTAAGGTGTACTTCCTAGTAAACCAAATGGGTAATCAAACCAAAACTTGGTATTCAGAGAAGAATATTAATTTATCTATAATTATTGTGATGTCTACTAAGTATTAAGCAGTATATATGCCAAACAATGGCTGGCTAAGCTGCAAAGCTCCTGCTATGTATGCAATGCACAAGTTTCAATTGTGGGCACTCTTTTTGCAAAGAGTGCTTTCTCATTGGTTATTCATGGTGTTATGACATGATATAGTTTTTAAATGTGGACATTTTTGCTCTATATTTATTCATTATTTTATACTAGTATATTAGTATACTTTGCTGTAGCTTTTTGCTTAGTCCTACATATCATCGTGATATTTGTAGCAATATTCTTTGACTTATAATTTCCTAATAATAAGACCAAAAACATGCTTTTAACATGAACAAAATAAATAAGACGCATGCAGAAATCATAAACATTTGGGATGCCTCGGTAGCTCAGTGGTTGAGCATCTGCCTTTGGCTCAGGGTGTGATCCCAGAGCCACAGGATCAAGTCCTGCATCGGGCTCTCTGCATGGAGCCTGCTTCTCCCTCTGCCTATGTCTCTGCCTCTCTCTGTGTGTCTCTCATGAATAAATAAATAAAACTTAAAAAAAAAGAAATCTTAAACATTTGAGCCTTTTTTTTCCAATGGAGAGTATGAATACATATTATAGTTGAGCCAAAGGAGAGAACCAAATTGAGTAAAACTGAACATTTCAGAAAAATTTGGTCCCCAAATTACAACTCTTAAAAGAAAAAGTATAAGAATTAATTCTTGGGTGGCATGGAGTTTAAGAATCAAAACAATTGGGCAAGGAAAAAAAAAGAGAGGGAGAGTGAGAGAGAAATAAACCAAGCAACAGACTCTTAACTATTGAAAATAGTCTGATGGTTACAAGAGGGGATGTAAGTGGAGAGGATGGATGAAATAGGTGATGAGGATTAAGGGGTGCACTTGTGAGGATCACTGGGTGATTTATGGAAGTGTTCTATCACTGTATTGTACACCTGAAACTAATATAACACTATGTATTACCTATACTGAAATTAAATTTTTTTAAAAAAGATTCTTGGGTGGCAGGAAATGGAAATTACTGGATAATGTAAAGGAGAAATAAATTTACTAAAATATGTGGAATAAAAAAATAAAAAAAATAAAAATAAAATATGTGGAATAGTTTACAGAATGGAAACAAATCCCAAATAGCCCGGACAGAGTAATTTCAGAACCCGTCATGACTTGCAAACTTGTAGGCATATCCTAAAGAATGTCTTAAGCTATTAACTGTTTTGTTCTAATAATTTCAAGTGTGGTTAGCTAGAATTCATCTCCAGTAAATATTAAAAGTATTATTTGGTAGAAAACTTACATTTATCCATCAGCGAATCACAAATCTGCATTGTATGCATACCACTGTTATTAGCCTTTTTGATTTTTCTAATATATAGCACATTATATGGTTTGGGGAGAGAAATCTAGTTCATTTTTTAAAAAATATTTTATTTATTTATTCATCAGAGACACACACACAGAGAGAGAGAGAGAGAGGCAGAGACACAAGCAGAGGGGAAGCATTCTCCATGCTGGGAGCCTGATATGAGACTGGATCCTAGAACTCCAGGATCATGTCCTGGGCCAAAGGCAGGTGCTCAACCACTGAGCCACCCAGTTGTCCCTATTTGATTATTTAAAATAAAATGTTTAAATGTAATCAAGTATGGCTAAACTTAAAGTTTCTAAAATTAGCTAAAAATACAATGCTTTTTGAAAGCTTAACTTAAACTCTTAATGGTACCTCATTTTCAGGTGGTCCACTCTAATTTTTTGTTTTAATTCTTTTCTGGAGATAGTACATTTCATTGTGTACTTGAGGATAAAGGAGAGGGATTGATATATATTATATCTCTAGATTGTGAGTCATTCCTGGAAAGGAAAATAAATAATAGTTTATTTTCTACATTTTAAAAGAGAATGTTAAAAAAAATGGCAATGGCTGCTTTGGGGGGATGTTATTTTCTTTTAGAGAACACTATAAAGGCCCCAGGCAAGTACTTTAATTAACACCGATTCCATCTATCATTTGAGTTCCCCCAAACTCAATTATCCACTTGAATAGTTCCAAACTTTCAGAATAAACCTTTGAACAACATAGGGGAATTATCAAAAGTGAGAAAAGCAGATTCATGGCTTACCCCTTTCAACATGGTTATTTATTTTATCACAGTCTTTGTGCAAACAATAAATTCACTTTTCTTAACATAAGGTATATGACACTATAGTTGTAATCCTGAAATGTATTTCACTATATGGATTATTAACTCACATTTATGTGGATGTTTTTAATCTTTAAATAAACCTTATGTAGAATAAACCTCATTTCAGAACTAATATTAAGAATGAACTTAATCATCTTAATATAAATAATTTTCACTACTGATTTCATTAGAAATTTTGCCATAATATAATATAAAGATTATAAATATTGGTAATTCACAAATGTACTCATAACCTTATAATTTATGGTGATTAAGAGAAAGGCTTGGATGTCAGAACTTTGTTTTGATCTCATTTCTTGTACCTTTAAAATGGGTGCCTTGCTTACATATTGGGGTTTTTGTTGTTGTTTTAGAGAGAGAGCTCACGTACACACAAATAGGAGGAACAGAGGGAGAGAAAAAGAGGGAAAGAAAGAATCCCAAGCAGGCCCCATAACCAGGATGGAGCAAGATGCAGGGATCCCTCTCAGAACCCTGAGATCATGACCTAGGTTAAAATCAAGACACAGGCCCTTAACCAACTGAGCCAACGAGGCACTCCATTTTCTTTTTTACTTAAAAAAAATTTTGCTGAAAGGGTTAAATAGACTTAGTTCTATAAAAAGACTTAGCATAGCATCTTGTATATAGCAAACATTTAAGAATTTGGGGATATATTGGTAGAACCTAAGTAAAATTTATTTATAACTAAATATGCAAAAATGATTGAAGCTATTTTTTTCTCATTTTATCAACACAGAAGTATTTTTCTAAAGTTCCAGTGCATTGAACACACATTTTTGTTTATATTAGAGTTGAGTATCACATCAGTGCAATACATATAATTGCTTCATTTTAGATATATTTAACTGTTTGAAAGATAAAATATAATGTGAATATTTTATGAATGTCAAAACTTCTGTAATAGAGATGGGAAATGATGATCCCCTAAGTTATATCAATTTTGGTTTTCACATTCTAGATTATTTTATATGAAATATAACCATATTAATTTATTTTCATGCAAAGGTTTCTATTTTACAATTAAAAAAAAAACAATGGTAGAACACCACAAGTCTGTTCCTAGCCAATAAGATATTCAAATATGAGACATCGCTTATTATTGTTTGGCATCCTTAGAGAATTTGAAAACAAGCATCTCTTCTTCTCTACTCTAGGAAGCTGAGAAGAACAGAAAGAATATTTTTATTTGGCTTCTTTTGATTATTAGCCCTTCCTTCCATCCTCCCTCCTTTTATCCTCCCTTCCTCCAACTCTTCATCCCTTCCTGCCTTCCTGTCTGCCTTCTCTCTCTAACGAGGTTAATTTCTAAGAGTCATTCAGCCTCCATGATTTCCTCTTTTCCATAAGTCAGGTTTATTAAAAGAAAACTAATCTAACATCAGTTGTACAATAGGAGAGATGCAATACCAATCAGCAGACACTTTATTAAAAACAGGAGACAGATAGGATTTTAAAATTACATACATTTGTTCTCTGAGTGTTGAACAATTACAGATTAACAATTTTCTGTAATAGGTGGGTCATTTCTGACCAATCAATATTAGACAAATGATAAAATATTAAATGGCATCAAACATCAACCAGCATAGTATATAGGAAAAGATAGGTAAACAACAGAGAACCAGAATGTCGAAAAAGAGGTTAGAAAGAACAAATCCCAATGGACACAACTTACCAAATGGCTCAAATATGAAATGAGAAGGGGGCTAGCTTGGGAGTTTGCAGTACAAACTGCACACTATATTGTGTCATGACTAAGAATGACAATATTGGGGCACCTGGATGGCTCAGTTAACTAGGTGTCTGCCTTGGGCTCAAGTCATGACCTCAGGGTCCTGATATGGAGCCCCGCAAAGTGCTCTGTACTCAGTGGGAAGTCAGCTTGTCCACTTGCCCCTCCCCCAACTCTCTGCTCTTTTTCTTTCTTTCTTTCTTTCTTTCTTTCTTTCTTTCTTTCTTTCTTTCTTTCTTTCTTCTTTCTTTCTTCTTCTTCTTCTTCTTCTTCTTCTTCTTCTTCTTCTTCTTCTTCTTCTTCTTCTTCTTCTTCTTCATCCATTTATTTGAGAGAATGAGCAAGGGGGAGGAGCAGAGGGAGAGGGAGAAGCCGACTTCCCACTAAACAGGGAGCCCTACATTGGGCTTCATCCCTGGGATCATGACCTGAGCCAAGGCAGATGCTCAACCAATTGAGCGACCCAGGTGTCCCTCTTTCTCATTCTTTCAAGTAAATAAATAAGACCTTTAAAAAATAAAATGAATGACAATATTATTATTCACCTCAACATTCATTCATTATATTTTTGGAGAACGTATATCAATTTTTCTCTGAAGAACTGCCCCCTCTGTCACTTTTTATCCATATACTTTAGATGATTGACTTCATCCCTGATTTGGGGATTAATCACTCGATTACTGCTGGCAGAGGCCAAGCATCATGTTGCTGTAGCTATGAAAACTCATTTCAGAAATGGTGGGGGGTCTCAAGGCAAGGGAGTATTTTTATATTACTGTTTAGAAAGAGATGCATAAATACATTCTCTATTGTCTGCTGAGGACCATCAGAGTAAGGTTGATATAAAATGACTTGCTGGAACTCTGAGACTGAAAGCAGAGGCAAGCACATCATACAGATGGAAAGAAAGACAAGTCATATAATATTGTTTGATCTTAGAATCAAGCCATAACTTAATATAAGAGTGCCCTTGATTTTTCTTAAGTCAATATATTATTTTACATGCTTTTTTAAATTTAAATTTTATTTTTTTATTTTACATGTTTTAAAGAGTTTGTATCTATCCAAGCCGAAAGAGTCCTAAATAGCACATATATGTGCAACTGTAAACACACAATCATGTGAAAACATGCACATACATGAGAAATCATGGGATATTTTCCAAATGAAACATTTTTCCAAATAATATTAAACATTATTTAATAATCTAATGTAAACTATTAAGAAAAAAAATTGTAAGAGAGCCACTGATTTAAAAAGATATTTTTTTTCATCTTCAGCATGTTGTCTTAAACATCTTATGGAACTATAAATATCTATGGAATATGAAAAAGAAATGCTTAGAAATTTTAAGATAATTCTAACTGCTGCATACCTCTTTCCTGATGATAATGAATAGTGATGTGTCTTATTCATTATAGTACCTGCCCAAGAATACCACTCATTTAAACTTAGGCTTTCATCTTTGGTCTTTACAAATAGCCCTAATTATTTGATATAATCGATTGCTCTTTATATTTTTATTTGCTGGTAGAATGTTAACAGTCAGAGTATTGGTTTTTGGAAAGTATAGCACATTAAGTGAATATTAAATTTTGCCATATAAATTCAACAGCAGACATAAAAAGCTCTCTACTTCAAAATATAACATGAATGCACAGAGGAGACTGGCACCATTAATCCTAGTCAGATCATTTTCCCTATCAAGTGGAATTTGACACAGAATGATCTTAAAAGATACCTCATACCTGCATTATACTTTGGGAAAGAAAATATGAATCTTGTCCTCTATTGATTCCTCTTTCATGATGATTTTCCAGTTCCTCCATTGGATTCTGTATGAAGCTCCTGCTGGATATTTCCATGTATAAAGTAGGACACGTAAGCTGTTTAACTCCATTTCGAAATTTAATTTATTTCATTAAAAGAGATGTTTTAAAATAGTTACCTTCATTAAAAATTCTGTTAAAAGTTATTTCTAGCATATTTAATGGGGAAAACATTTTCTTTTTAAATCTTATATTTTATTCTACAATAAGATACTGTTGTCATAAAGTCTTGAAAATATATAAGATATTCAGAAAATTATGTCCATATGGCAAGATGGCTGGTGACTCATGGCCCATAATATTGCTCATTTTGCGTGACTAAGCAGCTAGCCAAATGTGCAAATATAATTAGCCACACGTCTCATCTGTGAAAGGGTGTCTTTAAAATGAATCTGGTTCATGGAGAATATCAGGTTCATTAACTCTTTGGGGCCATTAGGGTGCCATTTAAAAGGCATTTATTCTCTCTGACATAATTTTCCAAATCAGACTCTAGTGGCTTGTCTGGGTATTCATTTACTTGAAGATATCTAGAGTGAGGGGGGAGAAAGAACAGAAAAGAAGGAAGGATAGAAGGAAAAAAGATTTTTGTATTCATATTATACCATATTCTCAGTTTGTTCTTTTCATTTTTCTTCAACAAATCTATTTTTTTGTTGTTTTAGGGACATCTATGCATTATTTATAAACATACTAATAACTGTAAAATATTTTTAGATTATTTTCTGAGTCACTATAATTAAGGAAAAACAGATAGTATATATATTAAATATAGATTTCAGATATCTATAGATTTCTATCATTTATATCATTTATCTCTCTATCTACTTACCTACACATCTATTTAAGACACAAATAACTTGGGATGCCTGAGTGGTTCAGTGGTTGAGCATCTGCCTTCAGTTCAGGGCGTGATCTCAGATCTGGGGATCGAGTCCCAAGTCAGACTCCCTGTGAGGAGCCTGCTTCTCTCTGCCTATTTCTTTGCCTCTCTTTCTGTATCTCTCATGAATAAATAAATAAATAAATAAATAAATAAATAAATAAATAAATCTTTAAAAAATAACTTCATTAAGATCTTTGCATTTTTAAAAATAGCTAAAACTCAACTATCAAGCATATGCTATATTATGGGGAAAATATATACCCTAAATATGCAGAAAAGCTTTACTGGAGTTATACTTCTCGTTACAGACTTCTGAATTCTTACTTATTTAAAATTTAAGTAAGATAACTTAAATACTATTATATTGATTTGTAAATTATATATATTTTTCTAATAATAAGAAATAAAATACAGCCATTTTATAAATTGGGAAAATACAAATTATACTTTGAAACAATATTTTTGTGTATTTTCCATATAGGCAGGTAGGGACTTCATTACTTTTATTTACTTAAAAATACTTTAAGGGAAATCTAAATGCTTTTGTGTTTTATATACTTATTTTTTTAATTTTCTATTGTTTTTATAACAATAAACCTGATATTCCAGCCAAAGTTATTATAACTTTTTCCTTTTGAGAAACAAATATGGGTCATAGGGCAGGGTTTTAACAAGTGTTCTCTAAAAATTGTATGGATAAGTGTCTAGACAGTAGAAATGAGACTGATCATTTTTTAGTTCACATTACTTACTCTATTTAAATAACCTAACTTTTTAGCTTCCCTCTAAAACTTCCCTATGTAGTTTCAAATTCCATAAAATTGTTTAAATCTATATAAATAGATCTTCCATGAAGTTTTTTGCCACCTTTAAAAAAATTGAGATATAATTGACAAATAATATTTGTGTAAATTTAAGGTGTACAACATGGATTTGATACGTTTATATATTGCAGTATGATTCCCACCATGGCATTAACTAACTCCTTTATTACTTCCCATAATTATCATTTCTTTTTTTGTGGTGAGAACATTTAAGATTTAATATTTTAGTAATTTTGAATATATAATGAAGTATTGTTGACTAGAATCACCATGCTGTGCCTTAGATTTCCAGAAATTATCTTCTAATTATAAGTTTGTATCCTTGGAATATATCCTCCAATTTTCTTACTCCTTTAGTGTCTTCTACTCTGTTTCCACAAATTTGGCTTTTTAAAATTCCATATATAAGTGAATCATGCAGTACTTATCTTCCTCTAATTTATATCTCACTTAGCATCATGCCTCCAGAGTTATCGGAGGCAATCTTGTTACAAGTGATAGGATTCCCTCCTTTCTCATGGCTGAATAATACTCCACTGTAAATAAACTATAGAAATGATCCCTGAAAGTGCAGTCTTTACTCCACTGTAAATATATACAATATTGGTCTTTATTCATTCCCTGAGAGACATTAATTTCTACATCTTTGCTATGGGAGTTCAGATACCTCTTCAATCTCCTGTTTTAATTTCTTTTAAATCTATATCCAGAAGTAGGATTCCTGTATCATATGGTAGGTTCTATTTTTACTTATTTTTATTTTTTATTTGTTTTTATAGATTTTATTTATGTTAGGGTGAGAGAGAGAGCATGATCAGGGAGGAGAAGGAGAAGCAGGCTCACCACTGAGCTAGAAGCTGACTTGGGGCTTTATCCCAGGACCCCAGGACCACATCTTGAACTGAAGGCAGATGCTTAACTGACTAAGCCACCCAGGCACCCCATGTTTCTTTTTTAAAGTAAACTCTATATTGTTCTCCATTGTGATTGTACCAATTTACATTCCACTAATAGTGAATGAGGGTTCCCTTTCTTTACATCCTTGCCAACACTTGTTATCTCTTGTCTCCTAATGAAAGTCATTCTAACATGTGTGAGATGCGATCTCATTTTGGTTTGATTTGCATTTTCAGTATGATTAGTGATATTGAGCATCTTCTTCATGTACCTGTTGGCTATTTATGTGTCTATTCAGTCCCTCTGACCATTTTTCTTTTAAAAAAATTTAAATTTAATTAATTAACATATAATGGATTGTTCGTTTCAGAGGTAGAGGTCAGTGATTCATCAGTATTATATAATACCCAGTGCTTATTACATCACATGCCCTCCTTAATGTCCATCACCCAATTATACTGTCCCCCCACCTTTTCCCCTTCAGGAACCCTCAGTTTGTTTCCTATGATTAAGAGTTTCTTGTGGTTTGTCTCTCCTTTGGGCTTTGCCTTGTTTAATTTTTTCCTCTCTTCCCCTATGATCCTTTGTTTTGTTTCTTAAATTCCACATATGAGTTAGATCATATGATAATTGTCCTTCTCTGATTGACTTATTTCCCTTAGAATAATACTCTCTAGTTCCATCCACACAAAATTTCATTTTCTTTGATGGCTGAAATATATATATATATACCACCTCTTCTTTATCCATTTATCTGTCATTGGACATCTGGTTTCTTCCCATAGTTTGGCTATTGTGGACATTGCTGCTATAAATACCGGGGTGCTGGTGCCCCTTTGGATCACTACATTTGCATCTTTGGGGTAAATACCTAGTAGTGTAATTGCTGTGTTGTAGGGTAGCCCTTTTTTCAACTTTTTGAGGAACCTCCACTGTTTTTCAGAGTAGCTGCATCAGCTTTCATTTCCTCCAACAGTGTAAGAGAGTTTCCTTTCCTCTGCATCCTTGCCAAAATCTGTCATTTCCTGATTTGCTAATTTTATCCATTCTGACTGATGTGAGGTGGTATCTCATTGTGGTTTTGATTTGTATTTCCCTGATGCCAATGATGTTGAGCATTTTTTTCATTTGTCTATTGGCCATTTGTATGTCTTCTTTGGAGAAATGTCTGTTCATGTCTGACAATTTTTCATTACACATTATTTAAATAAGCATAAGAAAAATTTCAGAACAAAGAGGGAAAGGAAAACAATCTTACTGTTTTCAAATTTTAAACAAGCAACAAATATTTAAACCTTAATACTTTTTCTCCAAAATATATGGATGATATATGATTATTGTATTTGTTTATGTCTCTATATTCCAACCTGCATAATTTTCAAAATGACAGGTTCTTAGGAGAGAAATTACTGGTAATAAAAATAATATTAAAATAATAATAGCAATAATAATAATAATAATAATAATAATAATATGTTATATATGTAGTCCTGTTAGTTATACTATCATAAGGGCCTCATGACTTAATTTACGTGGAAACTGAATCTCAGATAAATTATATGTCTTGACAAAGGTCACATTTCCATGGAAGAGTTGTGGTTGCAATGTGAACACAGAATTACCTCCAAATCACTATTTTTACTTCTATATCCTTCTGGTATATAAGCTGGTTTTCTGAATTTTCTATAAAGGATATTACTTTAATAATCATCATGTATATCTTTTAATTTGCACAGAGATGTTTATTGTAAGAACTCGAACTCATGGGGAGGTAAGAGAAACAGGAATGAACTTCAACAGCTATATAATCATACGTTATCTAATATATGTATAATCTTCATTACAAATCCTATTGACCAAAAATTAATTATATGCCCTAAGCATTGTGACTGCTCTGTATTATAACAATCTTACAGACTGAACTTTTTCTGTCTCTTCTGTATCAGATTGTCCTCTACTAAATACTAACTTTCATTAAATCTTCCAAGCATTGATGTGACTGTGTTAATCCACCACTGACTAGATCACTCACTATCAGATAGAGGATGCTTTGTAGTCTGGTGTCATTTACTGATGCAAACCAGCTAATAACAATAGAGGGATTACCTAATACAACATACAGGATGCAAGTGAATACTCTGGCCAATTTTTCTTAGAAAGGAAAAAGAAGAAACTGTGTACATGGCACCCATAAAGGTACATAGAGTTTTGTGCATATGATCAGAAAATAAAAGGATCAAACAGTAAAAAAAAAAAAATAGTGAAATACAGATCAAAAGTCCTAATAAAAGGAACACATGTAGTTTTGAGTCTAGTGGGATTTTTGACTATATTTTTTACTCAGTTGTATTTTTCTTTCATATAGCACAATCTCGAGAAAAAATTGATAATTTTATGAACTAATGAAGGAAAGGAATCATGAGACAGAATTAACAAGGGACACCTGGGTCAGTTAAGCATCTGCTTTCAGCTCAGGTCATGATCCTGGATTCCTGGGATCAGCCCTGCATCGGGCTCCCTGCTCAGCGGGGAGTCTGCTTCTCTTTCTCCTGCTGCCCCTCACCCTGCCTGTGTGCTCTCTCTCAAATAAATAAATAAAATCTTAAAAAAAATTAACAAGATTTTCAACTCATTGGAATAGGACTTAACAGAGGTCAGTAAGTTGCAAATTTTAAACTTGGTGACTCAGAAGTTTAGGTTCAACAAAATGGAGAAAGCATAAAGTATAAAAACATGGAAGCATCTATAGGAAATTTGGACTATGTGTAAGTTAGGTTCTTCTTTCTCAAAGCAATCAAAATTAAAATTTCTCTGAGCAATTAAAATTTACTTATTTTAACCCAAATTTGACACATATATTCTACTTTAAAGTATTCTATAATTGCAGTTACGTCTATATCTTATTTTCTCAATATTTTTCCAAGTTCTCATTTGTTTTTCTATCTATTGTTAACCCAATGCTGATTAATTACATTTCTTGATAGAGGAACCACACAGAAAATATTTAAGTATGATTGTGTGTGTGTGTGTGTGTGTGTGTGTGTGCACACATGTGAATTCTTGCTGGATAGGTTCAGTATTCTGTTTTCCATTTAATTCTGCCACTTTTGTTGTTCTGTTTTAGGAGACTGTTCTTGTGATTTTGTTATAACAGACTCAGTCATTGTGTCACCCAGTGCATATGTGTGACAGACTCTGAGGTGCCAGTTTCATTTCAAATGTTAATCACGTCATCACATTTTAACCCTACTGGTCATTTTATTGCCAACAGTTTCAAAAGTTCCTTATTTTGAAAAAGAATCTTTTTGGTTCCTGCCATAAATAATGGTTAAATATACTCTCTTATTATAAACAAAACTAAATATGCATGCTTACATATTCCATCTTGCAGGAATACTAAAGATGCAGCCTTAAAATTTTTGGCAATTCATGTTTTTATCTTTAATTCCATTCTTTTGGCTGTTAAAAAACTAACCTTATATGCAACTGCATAAGAGAGTTTGTATTAAAGAAACTTTGTATTTTTGAAACTCATGAAATCTTCCTTTTTAGTTGATCGAATAACTACAGTACTGCCTGTAAACATACACACACACACACACACACACACACATATACACACACACCCTGCACACATACAATCAGTATGTAAAATAACATCAGTTTACTGACTGGATAGTTTCATTTAAATTTTATTCTGCTTAAATATCTTCATGATGATGACATGAAATAAACAGAACATACTTCAAAATGTTCTTTCTCTGTTGTATAATACTCTTTTTAAGATACAAAGAGCTATCTTTACATGAACAGCCCAACAAGGTAACTCAAGAAGTATGTATGCCTGGGTTAAGTATCCTCCCTGTGTGGGGGGGGATGGGGGTGGAGAGGTGAAGGGAAGGAGAAAGCCCTGTGTTAAGATGGAATATTAGGGATGGAATATTAGGGATATAAAGTTTACTACAAAATGTAACGGAAATTATTCTCCTTAAATCAATATGGTTGTTACATTTTAAGATCTCAAGCAATGCAGGTTAGAAGAGGTTGTTGTTTTTCCACGTGGCTGATTTGATCAATGTATTAAATGTGGTGCTAACCTGATTTCAGGGCTTAGTTTAGGCAGCTAAGTCTAGAGAGTTAGCTGGTTGAAGATATATTCAATAACATAAAAGCAGATAATCTTTGAATAATCCATTGTAGCTCACTTTTATGTGTTTCATTTTCCCCCTGTAGCATTGGGCAAATAAATCTGCTTATTTCCTTTTTTCTTTTTCCTCCCTCCTTCCTTCTTTCCCTCCTCCCTCCCTTCCTTCATTCTTTCCTCCCTTTCTTCTTTCCTTAATTGTAGTTTTTTAAATTAACCTCTTATTTTTAACATCATAACTACATTTTAGGTCCAGATTCTGTGTCCTCGTTTCAACTAGTTTTAGTATTAAAGTGTTTTGAAGCTTATAGGGAAATTATAAGTTTCTTATTCCTAATGTCATCTTTATAAATTGTTGGAAATGTGGATGGGACGCCTGGGTGGCTCACTGGTTGAGTGACTTTGGCTCAGGGTGTGATCCTGGGTCCAGGGATGGAGTTCTGCATCAGGCTCCCTGTGAGGAGCCTGTTTCTTCCTCTGTCTCTGCCTCTCTTTGTGTGTCTCTCATGAATTAAACAAACAAATAAACAATTATTGGAAATGTGGAAATGGTCTCAGGATAATACTGAATCCGCTAGTTAATGACAGGTTAGAAGGTAGGCCTGTGATCCCTGTAATGTCCTTATTTTATTTTATTATTTTATTTCACTTCATTTTCTTTGTTTAAACAATTATTATTTCCTGTTGATATTAGCATTCTTTATAGTCTTGAGACGATTGAAATTACTGCTATTGTCAATAAAGTAGCACAAATGACACCCTGCTAAAGCAGTAAAAAGAGATAGAATAAGTTAAAAACATAAGAATGACTTTAAAATATCTTAAATTATACAATATTCCTAAAGCAAGACATTCAAAATTCAGAAGTTGTACAAACATAACTTTATAAACAACAGGATAAGCATAGTTTCTCAGCGTTTATATAATCCTGCATCTCAATAACTTATTCATAAAATATAAAAGGTATATAATAAATATAAAATATATATTATTAATAAATTACCAAGATGTATCTGTATTATACACACCTATATGGATATATATTCTTTCAAAGGCAGATTACCTCTGTAAACACAAGTCAATGACATCCTCTCATTTCTGAAAGTCAGGTACTCAGTAAAGAATACAGTGCAATAAACACACCTCTGAATGCTAATCAATTACTCATGCTTCTGCAAATAATGGCAATCTACTCTTACCCCTGAAAGTCTACCACTCACAGATTTCCATGCTTACCAAAAACAAAAATAACCATACATGCATATATACATATGCATACGTTTATTACAATCAGCAGCTGCATGAGTTGGAATACTGTGATTGAGCTGCATGTAACTAACCATATGTAGTAAGGATATGACATTATAGTAAGTTATAAATTCAGCTTTATCTCCTCAATTCCGTTATTAAGCTGTGGTCTCATTATCCTTTGACAATTCTGGAAGCGGTCCTGAGGTTATGCAAAGTCTCCCAAGTTTGGATATTTGAAAAAACATATTAGCCTTGACAGGACACGCTCATAGAAGACTTTTATTTAAAGGCAAGTGATGCGGTGCCACTAGATAAAAAGAGTATGGGAAAGCAATAGGAGGTCCTAGAAAAAGCTCAAGAGCAAGCTCTCCAGGGTCCTCATTAACATGGGGATGGACTGTCATCTATATCCAAATTGAACTCCCAATATCTGTGTGTAGAGTCTTAGTTTTTGGAAGAAATCAAAGAAGAATTTTTCAGCAGAGTTTTTGCATGCATTTGGTTATGCAACCTGGCCAGACTATCTAGAGTCAGCCAGGTCAGTTAAAATTGACTTTGGCGGGGGGGGGGGCAGGGGAATCCCTGGGTGGCTCAGTGGTTTAGTGCCTGCCTTTGGCCCAGGGCATGGTCCTGGAGTCCTGGGATTGAATCCCGCGTTGGGCTCCCTGCGTGGAGCCTGCTTCTCCCTCTGCCTGTCTCTGTATCTCTCTCTGTGTCTATCTTGAATAAATAAATAAATATATATTTTTTAATTGACCTTGGGGGGCAGCCCGGTGACTCAGCGGTTTAGCGCCACCTTCAGCCCAGGGTCTATCCTGGGGAACCGGGATCAAGTCCCACTCGGGCTCCCTGCATGGAGCCTGCTTCTCCCTCTGCCTGTGTCTCTGCCTCTCTCTCTCTCTCATTAATACATAAACAAAATCTTTAAAAAAAATTGACCTTGGGGATTATTTGTGGAATTTTGACTTTAAACAGCACATCACAAAACCCTGGTCCCAACCTTGGTCAACAGTCAAAAAAGTAATCCAAAAACCTCAGACACCTAGGAATACCCAATTCCTTTCCAGTTTAGCTATAAATCAATTCTTCTTCTATACACTGTATGAAAGACCCTTAGTTGACAGGCTTCTAATGTTTTCTTGCACCAAGATGTGCACTCAGTTGCTTGAACCTAAATTGCATTTTTTCTTCCAATTTGCCAGCAGGTAGTTTGGTTTCAATAATGATCTAAGCTTAGTAGCTTGTTTAGTTCTTGCTGAATTTAGCTTGCTGAGCATAGTATTTCTAACAATATAGATCTTTGTATGGGGTGTTTAGATCCATGTCATTGTATAATACAATTGGACACAGATGTTTGTAGTATAAAGTAATTAGATATTTTCATTTATAAGGTGTACCACATGATAAACAATTTGACTAAGTTCTTAGCATAAGGTATGTAGGCCCAGGTTTTTATACTAAGTAACTTCAGTTTTGATTTGAAGGTGTATTATTTGGTAAATAACTAGGCTTAGGCCTTTGTAAAAGGTACTAGACATTTTATTTTGGATATAAAATTTAGTAAATGTTTTGACATTAACCTGCTTTTCTCTTGCTTCACTATCAGCAAAATTAGCTAATAGTTAATAGCAATAATAGCTATTGCTTTTGCTTATCTATATCATTGAATTGCAGATTTTGTTATAAAGGACCATCTAATAAATATTTTGGCTTTTTTGACTACATCCAATATCTATGGCATATTCTTCTTTTGATATTTTTAAAAACATTAATAAATATAAAAGTCTTTCCTTAGCTCAAGAGCCATACACAAAAAGTCATGTGACCTGTTAGGTTCATTAGCCATAGTTTGATGATTACTACATGTATGAGGAGATAGTACATGTGTTTTTGTTTTGCTCTTAACTGTCTTATTGTAAAAATTTTATTCATTATTTATTTAAGAGAACAAAAGAGAGAGCACGAGCAGGGGAAGGAGCAAAGGGACAAGCAGACTTCCCGGTGAGTGGGGAGCCTGACATGGGCTCTATCCCAGGACTCTGAGATGCATGAGCCAAAGTCAGACACTTAACAGACTAAGACACCCAGGCACCCCTCCAACTGAATGTATGAGAGACTCTTCCACAAGGAAAAGCAGAGGGCATAGGCCTAATAAGTGTTTAATCCAAGTAGTCCCAGGACACTTGCATAGCTCAGTAGTTGAGCATCTTCCTTTGGCTCAGGTCATGATCCTGGGGTACTGGGATCGAGTCCTGCATTGGGATCCCCACAGGGAGTCTGCTTCTCCCTTTGCCTATGTCTCTGCTTCTCTCTCTGGGTCCCTTATGAATAAATAAATAAAATCTTAAAAAAAAATCCATGTATTCCCTAAGAGCTAGTTGATGGAGGTCTATTAGACTGAGGACCAGTTTGGAAAATCACAATTAGCCAAAATTTGCCTTGAGCCCTACAACATCTTTATGTGCACACTTCCTATATCATTAATTTATAAAATCAGAAAATCCTCATCACAAGCAAATGTTAATATGAACTAGCCAACTTTTGGTCAAACCATCTGTATCTTACATACATTTTTAAATCATCATTTTGGTCATAATTTTGTTGTATCACAGCTTTAAGTTTACATTTTTCTCAACCAGTCTATCTTGTTCTTTTCACCCCTCATAATAATTTATCTAAGTCCAGGATTTGATAGAAAAAAATCATCACCCTAACAACATAACCTAGTTCTTCCCAGCTATCATTAGCACAACCAATTTAAAAAGTGATATAAAGCTATGATATACATTAGTCTTGCCAATAATGATTTTTTAAGCAATGAATGAATGAAGAAAAATAGTCTTGTATTAGAAGAATCATTAAGGTGCAAAAATATATCCCCCACAGAAACACCCAGAAAACCATTCCTACGGCTGTAGTAAATCAATTACAACTTTTGTAAGACTACTGGATTCTCCTTTTTAGGTCTGAATTGAGCTCTTGGTGTCAATCTAAGACCAAACTAATTGCTTCGTAGGGCTATTAGTTGGAAAATTCCAAGGGTCTAACTCCCCCAAATACTCAGTTGGCTATATATCCTTACAAAACTCCAAAGGGATGAAACACTGTCTGGTGAAATAAATATTAGCCAGTGGAAGAGACAACCAAAAATGTTCATTCTGTTAGAAAGACTTGGAAAATTTAAGATAAACATCAAAAATCTGTCATTCACTGTGGCTGCATATTAAACACAACAAACTATGGCTGCACAATGATTCTGTCGATTATGCTTATTTTAAGTATAGATAAAAAGATTTATAATTGAGGGGTGGCCATATATGAACCATCTAATATATAATAGCTCATAAATCATTGGAATTTGTCTTCGGTTACAGAAACACTATGTACATTAATTAATTATTGCTAAGTTCATTATTTTTTTCATGGATAGTGATTTACTGTTTGTACAGCAATCATTTTTTGTCACCACAAGATGTGAGTTTAAACTTCAAAACCATATGTAACTCAAATTTCTTATCCAGATCATCTATATTCACTCAATATTTTCATCAAGGAATGAAGTCTTAGACAAGTTAACTGCACGCATAAATGCAGTCATTAATATAATTAATCATGCCATTTTCTCATCGTTACAAGTTATAATCTTTCAATTTATGTGGAGATTTTTAAAATATCCCTAGATTTGTAACATTAACTTGAAAATTTATCTTTACTTATAGTACTAGATTTTAGTGGCTTGTAACTTGACAATCTCCTACCAATTCCACATCAGTATTAATCAGTATTAATTTACTTCTTTTTCTAACCTAAAATCTGACATACGATCTCCTAAGGGGGTGAGATAAATTTCTTTTCCAGCATTTGAAGTCATCCCTTCTTTGATCTTATGAAGAAAGACTAACAATATTCTTTAATGTTATACCACTTTGATCTTGGTAGCATTTTATGTGGAACTCTGCTCCGAAGATACAATGAGTGTGATTTGGAGAATCTAATTTCTAATTTCTACTGCAATTAAGTCAAAGTGTAAACAACTTATGCAATTGTGGAAATAAGCTTATTTTCTGGTACTTCAGTGAACATTATGATATCATTTAAAATGACTCATGAAAGTAGAATTTTACATTATTCTAAGCCTGTATCTTTGTTAGGTCCTTTTGCAAAATTGCATTTGACATATTAGGCAGTGAGTGAGTCCACTACTAGCTCTGGCCGAATGAAATAGGTAAATATTTCAAAGTATAGTAGTAGAACACATCAAAGCATTGAAGCTTAATGATTTTAACCATTTTGATTGTTCTGTGTGGGAACTTTTCATTCAAGTGTTTTCTATCTCAGTCTTTACAGAACTATATTTCCTAGAGTTCTACTAATGACATATGGAGTGTTAAAAAAAAAGAGAAAATAGAAGAAACATTAAATTTATGTTTGACAGAAATATTATTGTTTAGAACTGATGAAAAAAATTGCAGGGATAAGAGTGATGGAACAATAGAAATTGCTAGGGAGTTACCCGTGCTTAAGCAAAACAAAAGACAAGCCAATACCTGTCTGTTGGAATAAATAAGATAATATCTCTAACTTTTGACTCAGAGTGCGTTTACCCAAGAAATAAAATCCTTATTCTACTTCTGAGCAGGAACAATCCCCACAGTGTTTTCCCACCTCCTCACTCCATAATTCGATACCCACTATTAACCTTTTTTTTTTCAGATTTATTAAGATATAATTGACATATAACATTCTGTAAGTTTAAGCTGTACAATGTGATGATTTGATATAAATATGTGTGATAAAACAATTATCGCAATAAAGTTAGTTAACATATCCATCATCTGACAGTTCTCTTTCTTTCTTCTTTCTTTCTTTCTTTCTTTCTTTCTTTCTTTCTTTCTTTCTTTCTTTCTTCTTTCTTTCTTTCTTTTTCTTCTTTCTTTCTTTTTCTTTCTTTCTTTCCCCTTCCTTCCTTCCTTCCTTCCTTCCTTCCTTCCTTCCTTCCCTCCTTCCTTCCATGTCTTGTGGTGAGAACATGCAAAATCTACTCTTGAAGCAACTTTCAACTGTATAGCAATATAGTATTATTAACTTATGTCATAAGAACATATTTATCTTATAACTGGAAGCTTGTACTCTTTTTTTTTTTTTAATTTTTATTTATTTATGATAGTTACAGAGAGAGAGAGAGGGAGGCAGAGACACAGGCAGAGGGAGAAGCAGGCTCCATGCACCGGGAGCCTGATGTGGGATTTGATCCCGGGTCTCCGGGATCACGCCCTGGGCCAAAGGCAGGCGCCAAACCGCTGCGCCACCCAGGGATCCCGAAGCTTGTACTCTTTAACTGACATCTCTCCATTCCCTCTACTTCCAAGCCCCTGGCAACCATCAGATCAGAGGAGAACATAGAGAAAAATGGACAAGGGAGTTCTAAACTAGCATGATCAGAGACTAATTCTTTGGACTGTCCTCTTTTCAACTTGTTGGTGAAGGAGGCATTTCCAATGTAGGGTTTGGGAATGGTCATATACACAGCACGTGACACTAGACAGATGAAGTCATGGCAATTCTTATAGTAGATAAATATATAACATATAATTATAATATGTAATTATGTATGTGATAAATTTGTTTATATAATATATATATAAATTATACAATGTCACTTTATTAGTTACATTTGAAACTACAGATGCCATGCAAGGTTATGTGAGGTTTGTACTTAAGAATGAACAAGCAAGGATTGTAGGAGGCAAGTTTTGTAGCAACAAAACATGGAGTAATTTCTAATTCTCAGAAGCCTGTGATTATCTTGTGTTTTTTTTTTTTTTTTTGAAGATTTTATTTATTTATTTATTAGAGACACAGAGAGAGAGAGAGGCAGAGACATAGGCAGAGGGAGAAGCAGGCTCCCCATGGGGAGCCTGATTCAGAACTCAGTTCCAGAAATCTGAGATCACAACATGAGCCAAAGTCAGACATTTAACCACTGAGCCACCCAGGTGCCCCGATTATCCTGTTTTTTAATAATATTGGGGGCTGACAAAGAACTGAAGCTTTCTATACAAAGAAGGCAGGCATGGTATCTAGAGGGTTGTTTGGCTGTAGGACCTTACTTATTCACAGGAGTAAAGTTAAGGAGAGGTGAGTGTGGTTAGGCCTTTGTTGGCCCTCCAAACTTTTGATGTTACGGCAGCACATAATATTGAATCTTAATTTCAAGTCTTGCAACCATCAAAGAACATTCTATAGCCAAAGGGATTTCAGGGTTTCTATGGACCAAAAACTGAAGTCTGGAATTATGCTGTACAAGCTTCACCAGTATAGAGATTGTGTCAGAGGGTAGACAACTTTTCTTTTTAGTTATCCAATCTCCAGATAAAGAGAAAGTGCATCTGGAATACAAAATTACCTTATGTTACATCAGGTGAAGAAATTATAATGCATTACCAAAAACTACTGGACCTTGATCTTGATGGTATGACTGTGTGAACTATTGAGTTGTTTCCCCTGCAAAGAGCTTGAGTGCATTTTGTAAGCAAATAAAAAGCGAATTTGGTATTTGATGGATTCTAGTGTCTATTAATGGTCTTCACAAGCACTTAATTTCTCTTCCCATTTGAAGCTAGCTCTGGCCCATGGCTTATTTTGGCCAATGAAATATGACAAAAATATCTTATTTGGCACATTATTTTCTCTCTACTATGGTAATATGAAACATTATATATGACGAAAGCTCAGTTAGCTAGAATCCTTGAGTGTTCCATGAACCATACTGACTGGCTATCTCTGATTTCAGAACCACTGTTGTAAATATTTTCAAGAAAACTAGCATGTACAATTGTATTACTCTGTTTTATTCTTTTTTTTCCTGTGGACAAGTAATAGGTGTGTAGCTATGTAGCTTATACTATATACACATACATGTGCACATGCACATGTATGTGTATATATAAATACATTTTGTTGTTTTAAGGCAGTGAAGTTTTAAATATTTTTATTTTATCTATTTATTCATGAGAGACACACTGAGAGAGGTAGAGACATAGGAAGAAAGGGAAGTAGGCTCCCCGCAGGAGCCCAATATGAGACTCTATCCCAGGACCCCAGGATCACGTCCTGAGCCAAACCACTGAGTTATCCATGTGCCCCTAAGTGAATTTTTTTAACACAGCTTTACTGAAGTATAACTAATACAATAAACTCTACATATGGAAAGTATACAATTTGATGTTTTGATATATTTATATACCTTTGAAACCATCACAATCAAGATAAAAAACATATTCCACTCACAGTAGTTTCCATGTATTTCTTTGTAATTTCTCCTTCTTATCCCTCCATGACCCCCTTCCATCTCCAGAAAGCCACTGATCTACGTTCTGTTACTATAGAAAGTTTTCATTTTATAGAATGATTATAAAAATGAAATCATATAATATGTGCTTCCTTTTATCTGGCTTTTTTTACTCAGTATAACTATTTAATTCAACATAATCATATTGAGAATCATGACTGGTTCATACGTTGTGTCCATTTAAATTTTTAAGAAACTGACAAACTAATTTTCAAAGTGTTTGCTACATTTTATACTCTAACCAGCAGTGTGTACTATTTCTGGTTATATCGTATCCTTGACAGGATTTTGTATGTTTACTCATTTTAATTTTTTATGTATTAATAGTCCTAGTGATATCTAGTTGTGGTTTTAATTTACTAATCCCTAATGATTGTTTCTTCTCCTCCTCATTATAGATCATGTTTTCCTGCACCTTTGCATGACTCTAGACAGTGTGTCTGACATCAGACAGAGTGAATTTTTCCTTCCTGTGTGTGATGGATACATTTTTTATCCCTCAAATATTTTTGAGCTTTGTTCAGGGATGTCATTAAATCTTGAAAATGGTTTGCTCCTTTTCAATCTTTTTTTAATACTATTGGAGGCAGGAACAGAAGAGCATTTAGTCCAGGGTTAATTTCTCTCCACTACGGAGGCAAGACCTTCTGAATACTCTACCTAATGTCCCATGAATAAAAAGATTTTCCAAAATGGTGGGTGGTAGCAGGCAGTTTTCTGGCACTTGGCGAGCCCCAGAGATTGTTTTGTTCTAACCCTCTTTGTAAGACTTCCCACACCCTTGGGTAGTTACCTCTCATTCATGCACTGATCAATATGTAACTGAATTCCTGAAGGGATTACCTGAAGATGTCTGGGGTTCTCCACCTGTGCATCAGTCTTTTATCTGATACATTTTCCTGCAGTTCTGGCCATCATAGTCTGCTTGGGTTCCTTTCTCTGTCTTACCAAGTTAGGAAGATTCTCTGGGTCTGCTTAGATTCCTGCAGTCTGAGCCTTGAGCCACAGTGTGGCAATGTCTTCAGGCACTGGGGAAATAATTGGATTTGTTTTGTTTGTTTGCCATTGTCTCAGCAATCATTTTCCTTCATTGCCTGATGTCCAATGTCTTGAGAGCCACTGTTTCATATATTTTGCCCACTCTTTTAGTTGGTTGAGAACAGGACAGTAAATTTTGCCCCAATTACTGCATCATGGCCAGAAAGGGATATCATGGTTGTTTTTTTTTTTTTTTTTTGGTTGTTTTTTAACTACACCATGAACTAGCCTTTTTGCCTACTATAGGGAAGGTTATATTAGAAGCAATATAATAAAAACTTGATGTATGACAAATTAAAAAAAAACTCACATACAATTTCTGAGTTCTGAACATATATCCATGTGTATGAATGTACATGTTTTATATGACAAGAGGACAACAGTAGTAAACAAAATCAATATATCGATCAAAATTCTGTGCAAGACAGAAGGACCAAGAAGATGCTTACACAATTTTTGGATGAAACAGAGCAGTTGAAGTCACATGCCTACCACTAAGTTTTGGCTTTAATTTCATCCTACTACAGCTTGGATCAAGAAGCCAGGACACTGCTTCTGTCCCCCAAAGTCTAGGAAACAGTCTCTGCCCCTTTTAACAGTGCTGGCAGTCATCAGTTTTTGGAACACAGGGCTGGTAATTGGACATTAAGACATGGACCCCACCTTCTGCTAACACTCATTGTTTTCAGAGCGACCTTAATCTGCCCATAATACTCCAGAAATATGGATCTGCCTCACTTTCAACTTATAAATGTAATACCTAATTTACATTCAGAACTGTAGCTTTAAAGTGTCTGAAAAATCCAATATTTAGCTTTCCAACCTTAGAAATACAAGGTAAAAGAACGGTTGTGAGTATCAATCAACATATCCATCATACTCCATCAGTTTAGCTACTCAAATTCCACTCATGGCTTCTTATACATAATGAATGTCTGTCTTCACTGCAAGACAAAGCCAAAGAGGATTCCCAGTGCATCATCAGTCATGATATTCATCTCAGAGTGATATCCATTATATGCTTATTTGGTCAAAATTCTGCCTTGATTTTCTGTAAATAGAAAACCAATTTACAAGTTAACTATAAAAAATACAACATATGTAAAGTATTAGGGAAAAGGAAGAGAAAGTCTTTTTCCATAATAAGGCGAAGGAGAAAATATTCATAATATGGTATTAGGAAAATCATAGGAAAATGTAACTACATGTGTAACTATGGAGGTATTCGAAAGGAAGAGAGGCCACACTGTTACTAGCTTCTACATTTCAGATGCAAGGCTAGAGTTGATATTCATATTCTTCTTCTTTCACCATATATTCCATGTTGCCTTTTCCTTCAGCCAGCATCTCAGGACTTTAACTTTCATTACTTGGTACTTTGAACCATTTGTGTTTCTTCCTTTTCTATTATTACAGGTTATGAAGAAGTTGAGCAATTTACCTGAGGATCCTCTGTTTTCAAAACACACGCCTGCCTACCTACTTAATCCTGATAATCAGAATTAAGCATCTCAGTGCAATAAATATATCTTCTTGCAATTTTAATGGCATAGAGATCTAAAGTAGTAATGGTGACGGTAAGACAACAGTGTTTTGTTTTCCAAGTGAATTAGATTTCTAACCAGAATAGTAGACTTCAGGTGATTGAAAGCAAAACTTACTAGTGAATTATAAGGAAATACCATTTACAAATCTTGAACACTGAACAGTATGTTGTGGCAATAGCAGAAACAGTTTCAAACATTGCCTAGGGAAGGCATATTCATATCCACCATAATTGCTTATTATAGTACCTACAAATGGATGCTTGCATACACCACATCCCATTGGACAATATAGTTAGAGCTTGTAGTGATGCCATTGTTAATTCTTTAAAAGATCACTTCAACTTTACATAAAAATAGTTTATTTAGCTGAGAAAACTGGTAAGACAGGTTCCCTAGACATGAGCCATTCCATCCTTGATAATAATTTTGTTCTGTTGTTATTGTAAAAATGAATTGTTTACTCAAAAACAATGTTTATCATAACAGTGAATTAGACATTTGGTAAATCTATAATTTATAGTTTTTAAAGAAGTGTTATGACCAGAGATGACACACCCATATCCAGCATCATTTTTTTATCAAGGGAAAATAGATGCTTATTTAGAAAAGAAAGGGCCCAAACAGTCAAAATTTCACAGGGTGATTTCCCAGTCCTCCAAAAGAATGGTGTAATAATAGTGTTCTTTGCAGTTTTGAGACTGTGCCTCATCAATGGCAGTGATTAATTTAGCCTCAGTGAGGTGAAGTCCCTGCTATTTGATATCGGGATGATCTCTATCCTAGCTGCTTTGTGAGCCTATTGATCACATTTTATGGTAAGTAGTGAAAGAAGCTGACCTGGATGGGTAAGCTTGTCCCTCTGTGTCTCTTCTGCAGTACATACTGTTTTGTAAGCATTCACATAGGAAACAAATATGCTTGCTCTCACTTGATTCTCATTCTGAAATTTCTATACATATAATTCTTCCCCAATTTCTTTTAGGAGGAATGTGGAAACTGTTTTTTTGTTTGTTTTTGTTTTTGTTTTTGTTTTTTTTTATATTGCCCTCATCTTTTTGCCATGTGATTAGCCGTTGTCCATAAGTCATTGCAGATTTGTACCTCTGGCACTTTTTCCTTTAGGAAAAGTATACTTCTAGATATACCATTCAAAGTCCTGTCCACACGAGGGACTGATCTTTTCCACTACCCTTCAGGTCCATCCTTGAGTCTGTAGGTTAAATGGGGTAACATTTTACTTCTAGCAGGAGCCAGTCAATGAGACAAAACAAACTGTAAATACGACTTGAATTTGATTTCCTGAGTTGAGTGCTCATTATAATCCCTCCATGGGTCCACAGATGTGTTCAAAATATTAGTGGCTCTAGGACATAGAGTCAGCCCTCTCTCATTTATACCATTTCCACTTGAAGGAGTCCTGCTGCACACATGTAGGAAGCTGAGACTATTTTTCACAAGAAGAATGGTTCTTAGCATAGCTTTCTTTCATAAGCTAGTGGTCTGTGATGTACTTCTCTGATTGAAGTTTTCTGCAGGCTCTGACCAGAATCCTGATCCAACAGAGAAACATCAATCCTCTTTGGGATCTGCTGGATCAGCAGCAGCATTCACACAACACTGTGAACAGCCAGGACAGCAGCTAAGCACTTTCTTATTCTTTATTATTGAATGCATGGTTAAAACCAAATATTCTATGTGACCTCGAGAATCTCAATAGATCTAATAAGCATTCCATTAGCTAAGAAAACTGTGACTTGTAATAGTTTTAGACCCAAAAATCTCAGTGAGGGGAAAAAAAAAAAAACATAATTAGAAAAGAAGGAACAAAAGCTGTTAATAATCACAGGTTATATGATTTCATGCATAAAAACATCTAAAGTAACTAAATTAATATTAATTGCTAATTATTAGAATTAACAGATTAATAAAATGGCTAAATATATATTAGTATACATATATACATTTTATTTTTTTTTTAATTTTTACTTATTTATGATAGTCACACACACAGAGAGAGAGAGGCAGAGACACAGGCAGAGGGAGAAGCAGGCTCCATGTGGGGAGCCCGACGTGGGATTCAATCCCAGGTCTCCAGGATCACGCCCTGGGCCAAAGGCAGGCGCTAAACCGCTGCGCCACCCAGGGATCCCTACATTTTATTTTAAAATAAAAGTAACAAGTAGTTTTTATTTCTTGGTTCTAAAATTCATATGAAAATTCAACTGCCTGACGATAGTCAAAATGCTACTGAAGGAGGAAATATAAAGACTTAACAGAAAAAAAAATGAAATTGTACTTCTATATCACATAATTAAAAGGGAATCAATGCCAGGTAGATTGAAGACATAAAATGTGAAAGTCAAACATATAAAGCCTTTAGAAAATAACATTGGAAATGATCTTCATGACCTTGAGGAAGAGAATGATTTCTAAGACAAAACATTAAAGAGTTATGCAAGGAAAACTTTAACATATTGTATATACATTAAAATTAGGAACCCATAAACGTTGTGAAAAGATAGAGAATAGTGATTATATAGAATATATGAAGAACTTCACAAATCAATGAGATAAATTTTAAAAAGCAAGTGAATAAATGGGAACCTTACAAAAGATGGACGCCAAATGGACAATGAATGTGTGAAAAGGCACTCAACATCTTTAGTAACCAGACATAAGTAAATCAAAGCCACTCTGTGATGTTCCTTCTTACATCACAGATTGGTTGGCTAACACTAAAGTCTGCCAATATCCATATTGGTGAGGATGTGGGTCTGTGAGAACACTTATACACTGCTGGATGCCAGGCAAATCAGACAAGACTTTTGGAGAACAGGTTGGCAATTTCTACAAAAGTTCACCATATGCATATATCCTACAATTTAGCAATTCTACTTCCAGCTGTAGACCCTAGAAAAAGAAGTGCCTCTCTAATCTGGAAACCATGTATGAGAAAACACATAGAATCATCATTTAGAATTACCAGAAATTGGACACAACCCAAATGTTCATCACCATTGGAATAAATGAATAAATTGTGGTTGTAGAATATGCAGAGCAATATAACAGTTGAACCGTAGCTATATACCATTGGTAAGTATCTTGAACACTTGAAAAAGAGAAAGAAAAAGACAAAAAAATATAAGATAGAAAAGAAGGCTACAAGGCATTGACAGATAAACATATGTCTTCTTATCAATCCTAAGGAGTTTTTTTTTTCCTTTGTCACTTTTTGTCTGTCAGGATATTGAACATAAGTCATAAGGACTGTATATGATAATCCAAGGAGGATAGGCCTTAACAATACAGTTATCACAGTGAAATCTAATGAGCAGGTTTGATTCTGTTATGTTGAACCTTTGAGCAATGTTAGTTCAAAATATTTTATCCACTCATGTGTGTAATAAATTCTCATTTAGCTTATAAAGAAAAGCAGGAGAAAATGAGGCTAAACTGTCATTTCCCAGTGAGAGGATGCTTATTTTTAATATTTCTCCTAAGGAGCATATGATTGAAAGCAAATGTTTTCACTCTTTGTTCTCAATTTTTTTTTTCCTCTCCAATCTGAAGAGGCTCGTACTCATAGACATTTCCAGGATAAACAAACTACTACATGAATAATGCTTTGTGATGTTATTGCAAATGCTAATGTAATGTCTTCCCTCAGCCCATTTTTAAGAGAATAAAGTCACAGGAAGCTCCTCTGAAGAGGCAGCAGTAGATGTGGTTTTTATTTTTTTTTTATTTTTTTATTTTTTATTTTTTTTTTTTTAGATGTGGTTTTTAAACTCATAAATCCACTCTCTCTGGCCACGGTGACTAAAGTGAGGGTGAATGGCTGAGGGAAGAGCATTTAATCCACACACTGGCCTGAATTTATGGTGAGGCCTCCTGAGAAAGATAACCTGAGTCAAACAAACTCTCATCTTGGGGAATGTCAGTAGCAACTGGGATTGAAATGATGCACTGCGAGAGAAGATCGGGGTGAGCTGAAGTCATTACTGCCTCTAATGGGGATTTTAATCTTTCTGACTTTTTAGGTTCTTGGCAATGCTTTTCTAACATGATCCATATACTTTTAACCCCATCTAGTGGGAAATATACCACAGCCTGATTTTGTCTTTGTGTCTCCATTTCATGGAGACCACATCTTCTAACATTCTAAAGATTCAGATCAGTTCACTAAAATTCCTATAGTTTTCAGAATTTTGATTTTTCTCCATTTTTCCCTCTTTCTTTATTCTTTTCTTTATTCTGTTGTATATTGCTTATCATACATCCATGATTTCTTTTTCTGGCTTGGGAGAATTATATGAGCACACTAATCACTGATAAGCCCTCTCACTTTTACACTTTGGGGAACTGGAATTGAATATGCACATATGCACAGTATGGTATTGTAATCAGTTGTTAGAGGAAAAACAGTTCAAAAAAACCTATGGAAATATTCCAAAACCTCAAGGTTCTCAAGAGCAATGTGAAATACTAATTTACACGGTAATCAAAATCAGGGCTACACAGGCATTTTGAGTAAAGTGAAGCAAGGGCTTGAATAAGGATATAAGTAGAAGAGGATGAGGTTTGGTGTTCATTGTAAAAGTCTAGATGTAATGGCAGAGGAGGATTGAGGGTGCATTGGATGACTGCTTTGAAGAGCTTTTATGGACAATTTTATTTACATCTAGTCTGTGCAGCCTATTTATGTATTATCCTTGACTTTCCATGAAGTCCAACTATAGTAATATAATCCCAGTGTTGCGCGTGCTGCGGCAACACGATCAGGGTTCTGAGGATAAGGGGATGAGGAAAATAAAAGAAAAGTAAAGAGATGGGGACAGGAGGGACACAGTGGATGATGTCCAAGCAGTGCCAGCTTTACTCAAGGTTTTACAACATTTTATAGCATGAGCAAAACAAAGCCAAGAAGGTGTTTATTTTTAGCAGGTTTGTGAAACTCTCCAAAGTTCCCCTTTCTCAGCATGCAAGACAGACTCATGGGTGCCAGAAGACCTTGGTAAATAGATAAGCTTGTTGCTCCAGATGTACATACTTCAAAGGAATATTAGGTATGGTAAACAGACCAGCAAGGCCAGACAGACCCTTATTTACATTTATGACCAGGTCAGAATAAGTTTTATCTATTGTGTTATGTGGGCGATCACATACAAGCGAGCCCTGAGAACCATTGCTCAAGCCCTTTCTCAAGCGTCTACCAACTATTCACCCTTTAGGCTCTCGAGCCTTTTGAGTGAATGAGGGATGCAAGTCTGGGCCTGGTTTGGTTCAGTTACTCCAGCTAGCTCGTGGTCGCCCACATCCCAGGTTTCTTATCCTCTGCCCTTATGGTACATGAAACTTGTCCTTTCCTCTGGGCTCAGGTGCACAAAAAACCCCATAATTTATGATAGATGAGGAACCTGGGGTATAATACTCTCTAGTGTAGCAGCCCATACCCTCAGTATAAGTTAACTCAGCTGAAATTGAAAGCTACTGGCCCATTGAAGATCCCCATAATAGTAAAACCCAAACCCAGCTTAAGCACTGATGACGTTCACCCAATGCTCACATTCAAGAACAGCAGAAGAGACATGACCATCTATATGCATGTCTAATATTTATTTCAGACAAAGTGTCTTGCACATCATTAATCATCAAAGTTACATAACTTTGAACTACAATGCTAACGTATAGCCACTAATATAGCAAAATTAAAAGGAAAGATTGAGAATAATGATGACAATGTAAGGCAAACAGCTCTGTCAGAAATAGCTGGTAGGAATGTAAATTAATTAAATAAGCTAATAATTTAATTATTCATCATATAACATATTAAGTTAATTATTATTAATTGTATAATTTACTAACATGAATTTGC
Organism: Canis aureus; assembly: GCF_053574225.1. Lineage (NCBI taxonomy): Eukaryota > Metazoa > Chordata > Mammalia > Carnivora > Canidae > Canis > Canis aureus. The sequence continues at coordinate 19,540,771 of NC_135648.1, forward strand.
TCCTTGGTGAATTACAGGTACAGACTACACCTGGTGGAGGTGTCACAAAAAAAGGAAACCTTATTTGCTGTAAATAAGGAGATCAAGGGGATTAACTTCCAAAGCCCATGACTTTCAGAGCAAAGGTGAATATGTTCCTTTTATTTAGGGTTAGGGTGAATACTCAAGAAAAGGAGTTTGGTCATTTTTGTAGAAGTAAGCATAAGGTCACCCATGCCTCTGACAGAAACATGTATATTATGTTAATGAGGTTCATGCTCCAACTCTGGTGGAGATTTTAGCATTATAATGAGAAAGAGGTAATAGGTCCATCATTCCATGGTCCATCTGTGGTGATGTGAGTCGGTAATTGAGCTCAAACTGGTCTGGATGGTCTGAACTGGCCAGAGCTTTTCATCAGGGTAATTGCTATTGTTTGAGGGCATAGTTTCAGTTTCTATCACCACATGCTTTGCCCGTTGGGTCTTTTGCCTGAGTTAAAAGATAAGCTAGACAGAAGAACTTAAGGAAAATGTAGGACAAAGGTCAGTGGGTACATGCATGTGGCAGGGAAGGTCTTGGGGTCTTCCTGATGACAAAATCAGTTAAATGCTATTTGAAAGTTTTTACTAAAAACTGAACCATGACCCAGTGATTGCATGTTCAAGGAAATTGTGTACATATTTATACCAAAGGACATATATTAGAATGTTCATAGCAGTATTATTAATAAAAACAAAAACTAGGGGCACCTGGGTGGCTTAGTTAGTTAAGTATCCTACTCTGCATCTCAGCTCAGATTTTGATCTCAGGGTCATGAGCTCAAGCCCCACACTGGGCTCTGTGCTGGGCAGAGAGCCTACTTAAAAAAAAAAAAAAAAAAAAAAAAAAAAAAAAAAAAGCGAACTGTAAACAATAGCTAGATAGAACTTAGAACTATATTTCTATAGTATGATGGATAAATGTATTACATCATGGAGTCAATACCATATACCAATAAAATGAATGAATTATGAGTGTATGCATCATCAAGGATGAATTTCACAAACATCATATTATCTAAAAGAAGACAACACAAACGTATATACAGTGTGATTCCACTCATATTTGTATTAAAAGATGATAAAACTAGCTCATGGTGATAGAAATCAAATCAGCTTCTTCTGGGTGATGATTATCAGCTGTGATGAACATTTCTTGGTAGTTTCTGGGTGGCTATTAGTATTCTTTATCTTGTTTTATGCTATCGTTACATAGGTTTATTACAACGTTTCGCAGTTCAAAAAAAGAACTTTTCATAGTTCATCCAGCTGTATTATTATCAACTCTGAAAATTTTTATAAACAAAATTCTTAATTCATAAAAAAGATCCAATCCATCTCCCCTGAAAGAAAACAGAAGAAATAAAGGCATTTTGAAAGTAAGCAGGTGTTGGAGATCAGGCCTTCAAGGATGTGGGCAATGAGAACCGGGTGCCCTGGCAGGCAGGAGTACTCTATCACTGCCATTGTTCATAAGTGCCAGTTCATCATGATGATTGAAAGCAGACTGAATTTTAACCAGTGTATTATTATCATTACATCTCTAAAAATGTACTACCCTCATGGCCCTCCTCTTTAACACACCACCACTTTGAACAAAATACAAGCAGGACAGGAATCACAATTCAAAACTGAAGAACATATTATTCTGTTGCAATAAATTAATCATTTACATTGAGAAATGTGTATTGATCAGAAGAGCAATTCATGAAACTTTGTAATGGTTGGGGTGCCTGGGCAGCTCAGTCAGTTAAAGCATCTGACTCTTGATTTCAGCTCAGATTATGATCTCAGGGTCTGTGAAACTGAGCCTTGAGTTAGCCTCTGCACCGATCATGGAACCTGCTTAAGAGTCTCTCTCTTTCTCTCCTTCTGCCCCACCACTGTCCTACCATACCCCATCTCCCACTTATGCTCTCTCACTCTTAAAAAAAAAACCTTGTAATAATCATGAAAATATACACGGAAAAATCAAAATACATAATGTAAAATAATATCAATTTGAAATCAACAAACATTTATTGAAGACTACTTTGCATCAGGCCCTCTTCCAAGCACTTTGAAGACACCGGTCAATAAGAGGTTAAAACTCTCTGTGGTTGAATAGCTTTTATTCCATTAGATAAAAACAACAGGGACGCCTGGGTGGCTCAGAGGTTAAGCTTCTGCCTTAGGCTTGAGACGTGATCCTGGAGTCCAGGGATCAAGTCCCACATCGGGCTCCCTGCATGGAGCCTGCTTCTCCGCCCTCTGCCTATGTCTCTGACTCTCTCTGCGTCTCTCATGAATAAATAAATAAAATCTGTTAAAAAATGATAAAACCAACAAACCAGTTCAACAACAGTAGCACTGGGAAATATTCACACATCATTTTTGAAAGCTGCTAGATTAATGAGACAGATAAAAACAAAAAGACTTGAATTGTGGATTTAACAAGTCTGGACTATATGTTATACAGTGAAACCATAAATGCATTCTTATCTACTACACATGAATTCCCCGGAAGCCACAATTATCAATCTATTACCAAAAAAAAAAAAATGTTCACACAGACAATATTTTTTAACTTCAATAAATGTAAGAAATGTAAAAATCTGGAATATAAATGTAGGCTAAAAATCCAGTATGTCTGAAAACAAAATAGCAGAGTTAAATATTTTTTAGATTAAAGATAAAAGCTTGATCTCCCACTCTACTCTTTGCCAGGTAAGTGGTAAAGGGTGACTGTGGTGCATCTTTCATCCCTGGGAAAGATTTCTCAGTTCCATTTCTCCTTCTTCCCTGCCAACACTGTTACCTTGCCCGCCGGGAAGGCATCAGGAGCTCCGGGCTTCTCTCTCATGGCTCTTCTTGCCCTTGCCTTCAGTCAGCTTGTGCTGATGCCTTGCAATCAGAAAGACTTCCTGCACCTGGGCACATCTCTCTTGGGTCTTCTGCCCACCTTTCCTACAAGTGGTAAAGTCCTTGGGAAATAGAGGATGCATGAGTGCAGTCTGGAATTGGGACGTGGACTCCTCCTTATTCTAACCATCAAGTCCTCCCAGTGGCAGTTAAAGATTTGTTAAAAATTTGTCCAGTTTCCCCACAATTCTCAGACTAGCCAATTCCTTCTCAACCTGCCTTTTTTTGGCCAATCCTGAGAGCAACTGAGGGTATTTTCTCCCTTAAAAATGGCTAGGGGCACCTGGGTGGCTCAGTCCACTGAACATCGGAATCCTGATTTTGGCTCAGGTCATGATCCTAGGTTCATGAGACCCAGCCCTAAGGCTGCCTCCCAGCTCAGTGGAGTCTGTTTCTCTTTCTTCCCCTTCCTCTGCCCCTCCCTACACCCAGGTGGGCTTGTACTTGTTGGTGCTCTCTCGCTCTCTCTCTCTCTCTCTCTCTCTCTAGTAAATAAATAAATCTTAAAAAAAAAATGGCTAGCCACTTTTTGGAAAATCATTTACAGTTCTTTACATCCCCAGCTCATTGATGAGTTTTGACAAATACTATGATTGTGTGGCTCATATGCTTTGTCCTCATCATTGTAGGAGGAAAAATGATACACTGATAATTTCTATACCCGACACAGCTACATTCTGTTTTGATTTTAAACTAATGACTACAAACTACATGACTATAAGCTAATAACTATATTGGAAACAGAGAATATTATCTAAATCTGAAACCAGTCATTGTCTTTAATTGTTTCAGCTTGGAAGTATTTTCATACCTAAGTATTTCCACTTAAAGACAACATCCAGTTATTTCCACCATACTGTTCTATCTACTCATCCATCACATTCGACGAAACTCAAATTCCACTGGGTGCCTGTCTTTGCATGCACTTCCACCCATTATGGCTATGTTTCTATCCCAGAGTCCGCAGAGTGGCTTCTCTCCTGTTGCTGCTCCTTCCCCTGTGTCCTATAAACTCATTGTCCCTTACATTTCACCTCATTCTAGAATATTTTCTTCTTGCTTCTTATACCTTGGTCTAACTCTCCCTCCTATATAATTATGTTCTTTGCAGTGTTGAAGATTTCTTATTGTGCTATTTCCTGTGAGAAGTGTCAAGGATGGTAGTGCAACATGATTTTTCTTTCTCAAAATTATTTCTTTCCTAAACGTGACATGTTTGTCTTTAGAAAAATAGTCCAATTGGAGCTCATATATCTTCACATTCTTCTGGTACCAGTCTATGTTCTCCATCTTTGTTGACATTGTAATCTGAGAAGCTTCAGTAAATACGTGGATTTCCAACAGAAGGGATCACATACTTGGCCCCTGATTCCTCTAACCCAGTGATTTTCATCTCCACTCTATTAATCTCATCCCATAACTACATCCTGCAGCCTAACATAATCTTGAACAGCTTTATCTCTGAATTAATTAAACATCAAGATATCTAACTACAGCCCTTCTAGCTCTCAGTAATTCCCATATTTACTTACCCTAATGAATTCATTACCCTCCCATGCTGCCCCTATTTATTCTCAATTAATGATTTTCTATGTTTATTCTCCCTTCTTATAATCTAGAGACCATATAATAAAACTTTAAATTATTTCTCAAGACTCTATTTAAGACTTCTACATCCTTTTCTTTACATTGCCTTACATTTTGTCTTATGCAAAACCCTAACTTGAACCAAGTATGCCCTATTTCATTCACTTTTCATAAACTGATAATAAATGTCACATAGTCAAAGTTGCTTCTAAATATCCTTTTTATTATAAAATTTTACTTGGCCCTTGGCTCCTTGATGGCATATTTTCATGATAACTTGATTAACGGTTCAGAATATATTTATTTTACTGATAGATCCTAGTTATCCAATAGAGTAACATAAAATGTAAATCTGGAGCTACAAATTTTTAATTTATCATTTCTTTTATTTTTAATGTATTTATATACTGTATACTAGTTATATTCAATACAATGGGTATACTAAGAAATATTATATTAAACTATTTTGCCCTTGACATCAGATGTTATATTTTAAATAAAATGGTTTCCAATGATAATTTTTATCTTGATCTTATGTTTTTTACTTTCAGGAGGAAGTATTTGTAAAGAGTGAACAGCATTTTGAAATGATGATAAGCAAAACACCCTTGAATTTACTTATAGGAATAGCATACAGGAATATTCAAAGAAATAAAAATATCTGAATTTTAACTTTTAGAGCTTATTTTAAAAAGCTAATATTGAAATGACAGTGCTATTGAATACCTGAAGTATATTGGAAGTCAAGCATTGCCAACAGGCTAAATTTGGTACCACTCTATGAAATAAACAGTAAATGATTCTTGATCTCTTACTTGAATTGCTTATATTTTAATATTTGAGTCATTATAAATTGGTTAAAATATGTGAATTATTAAATGTTCATGCAAATTGAAATACAAACTCTGACCTTAGCCAGAATTATGGGACTGATAAAAAGCTACTGTGTTAGAACTCACTACAGGGAATTAAAATGGTAGTACCTAGTAGACATGTTCTCCAATTAATCATTGATGAGAAGGTTAAATGTTTATAAGCAACATCTTTCAGAATCTAAGGCAGTTGATTGTGGTAGTAACTGAGAAAGACAATTGTGCTGTAGGACATTATTCTTTGTGAGGCGCTTAGTCTTTAATGATCTAGAGCCATAGTCCATGAAGTGTGGTACACATTTGGTGAAGTCCATAATTTTAGAATCCTTGAAGATCATTAAAGATGTGTGTAGATCATGTACAGGAATGCTGGATTAAAAAAAAGTTATCTACAGGAATTTGAATTTTATCTCTGGTAGTTACCACCATGTCTTCACATACCACCATAATTTCCCACAGATGCCTGCTAAAAGCAAATGAATTTGCAAAAAAGAGATTATACATGGTTTTTTTTTTTTTTTTTTTTTTTTTTTTGTTTAATAAGATGAAAACTTGTATTGAAGCTAAGGGAACTGAAGGCCAAAGACAAGTAGGGAAAATATGTGACCCGTGACTTTACCAAAGCATCACACCATTTTGAACTTTGGAATATAAAATCTATAGGATTTTTTCTAGTCTTCAAAATAATTGTGAATACTAGATTTTCTAGAAATGGCAATGATAGCATTACAATAGGTTTTTAAAACATGTTCTCTTTTTGTGTCTTCTGGAGAAAGCAAGTATATCCATTACTGGTTAGTCCATATATTATCATTATATTCTTGCATATAGAGATATTCCTTTGCATTCTCCATGTCTACTATTGCATTTGCTATCTATTGAAGTGTAATAATTATCCTAAAATCTAGCCACTTAAAGCAATAAATGTCTCACAATTTTTATGAGTTAAAAGTCCAGGGTCAGTCTATAATCTGAGACACAAGTACCTGTGTCTCAATCTCAGGGTGTCTATAATCTTGGTTGTCACCTAGAACTGCAGTCATTGTCGACCTCAATTAGGGGTGAAATTAGGGGTGATCTGCTTCCAAACTTATTTATGTGGCTGTTAATAGGACTCAATTTCTTGGGGTTATTGGACTGAGGGTCTGTGTTCCTTGCTGACTGTTGGATGAAATATGGACTCCGTTTTTGTCAAGTGCCATCATGGGAAGCCATTTCTAAAGCTGTCTATTGAAATTATCTTATTCAGGCCTATAACAAAACTGAGTGAAGAAAGCAGAAGGCATTAGATTTATTATGATTGCTCAAAATACTGCTTTCTTCATGGAAAAAAAAGAGAAAGTTAAACATTGTCAAAGCCAAAAAAAAAAAAAAAGTAGGAAACATGTATAAGAGTCAAACATTGTAATTTAGTCTTCAAAAAGGGTTTTGTCTAAAATGATGCTCTGGGACTCTCACTAAAACATTCACTATTAATAAGGCCTATGATCCTACTGTCTATTTGTTTATAAGAATTTTCAGTGCTGTTGACTACAGCAACATTTTTTTCAGGACATTTGAGCCAAGTTTTGAAAAATGTCCATCAATGCTCTTTAACTCAGGAGTATATTATATACTCTTTGTGTCATTTATATTTTACAGATTCTCAGTAAGCATTCATTATGAAAAAGACTGCCAAACATTTATCTGTATTTTAGGCATTCAAAGTTAGTGGATTATGTGGATACCAATTTGAAAATTCATAGGTTAATTGAAGAGACAAAAAGTACGCAATTGTAAAACAACACAGTTTCAAAGTAACATACAAGTAGGTGTTAATATGAAATAATTTAAACATCTTTAATAATGTGAAGTAGGACTTAGTTTTGAGATCAAGCAGATCAGGATTCAAGGAAAATAATAGCATTATTAGGTGGGCAGCTGATATTATTTATTTAATTAAAGCATCAAATAATGATAATTGTTTGACAAGATTTACCTCAATATTCAACAAAAATAATGGAACTTATTGCTTTGAATACCTACTCAGAGTCAAAGATGTTTGGTAAAAAGATAAACAAATAAACATACAAATACATATATACTTTTATGCATACACATATACACAGGCATATGCATAAATAAGTATATAAATAAATGTGTAATTGTGAAATTACTGAAAACTTGAAATATTATCTCCAGCTTTACTAATTTGATAGCTTAGGAAAAAAAATAAACTCTAGAAAAAAAAATAGAGGATGCCTGGTTTTATCAAGTTTAAAAGCAAAATATGGATAAATGTTATTTTTTCTTTTAAAAAAAAATATTTATTTATTTATTTATGAGAGACACACAGAGAGAAGCAGAGACATAGACAGAGGAAGAAGCAGGCTCCCTGTGTGGAGCCTGATGAGGGACTCAATCCCAGGACCCCAGGATCACGACCTGAGCCAAAGGCAAGTGCTCAACCACTGAGCCACCCAAACGTTTCAATGTTAATTTTTTCTTTATTCATTTCTATTTTTCCTAATTTAAGCAATGCATATGCCTCCCTTTCATTTAGAGAAAATATTTTAAATTCAACATAAATAAATAATAATAATAAAATAAAAGGAGCTATCAATACCTCTTTTCATGTGCTGCTTGAAAGTGTTTCCTAGGCAATATATCATTTTCATGCTATAAATTGAAGAATGCCTCTTATAATATATCTTGTCACTCAGGATTTTTCTTTTTGGTGCATGTGTCTTTTATACATAGTCTCATACTTCATTGCATTCCACTACATATGTTCAATTTAGCTTAGTTTTACACCATCTTCATTTCTATAGGTGAAGATGATAGTGAAGGCAAAGTTCTTATCATGGATAACTTTTTACTGTGAAAAAGGTTAAAATATTCTGTATATTTCTTATTTCTTCTATTTTTAAACTATTCACTATTCACAATGACTCTTACATCAACCAGAAAGGGCAAACTTCAGCTATGATTTACTATCTTCTGATTTCTGACAGGCTTTGTTTATCCACAAAAGGACTGGTTTTACATATGCATTTACAGACTGTCTTACTGTGTCTCCTGAAATGCTAACCTCATCAAGGAGGGGTTGACACTTCCTCTCTCCATCAGAATAAAGACTTCTCTCTGCTCCCTTTGGTTCTGCCCCTGTCCTTGTTTTTCCAAATGTTGTATATATCTTTTCTTCCTACTACAGAAAATTCATTTACTGTAATATCATTTTAATGCTTAAATCCAATATTGAGACAGATATAAAGCAAAGAAGGGTAGACTATATTGCATAGTAAGCATGCCTGCATCCTGATGTCTCATTCATTAGTGATATAATTTTAATTATATATTTTTATTTGAGATAGAGATATAGTGAGAGAGAGCACAAGCAAGGAGGAGAGGGAGAAGTAGGCTCCCTACGAGCAGGGAGCCCAACATGGGGCTCAATCCCAGGATCCTGCAATCATAATCTGAGCTGAAGGCAGACGCTTAACCAACTGAGCCACCCCAGTGCCCATGATATAACTTCAGACACATGTTTGAAAATTTTGTTTTAATGGTGGCCAACTTAAAATGGCCTAAGAATTTGATAGTTTTTAGGAACTGAGACAGAACAAATTACTGATCAAAAAGACAAAATAATTAGCAATTTTTCACAAATGCTCAGCCAATGTAATAATTAAAAGCAGTCCTACGGATGCATTAATTAAATATTAACAAAGCCTAACCCCAACCACTTCCAACAATAATGATAACATATTGATAACAAATTCCTATTCACCCAAGTTATGGGAATTTAACATATTTGCCATGTACATATATATTAGAAGTATGTGCCCTTTTAAATAATTCCTTTGTTTATGGGTCTCTTTTTGGAGTACTAAACCGGAACCTTTAGCCATGAGTTAATATTAATGCATGCCGAAACTAACTTTAATAACTCTAGTAACCAATAAGCATTCATTTTTATGTACAAATTAAGAACATGTAAAATTTTAGAATTTTACAAGAAGTATCCCATAAAAAAAAACAAAAAGAGGCCTTGATTTTTTAATCAGCTTTAAACTAAGCAGTTTCCATTAGTCTCCTTATGTACTATAGAACATATGTTGGTAAATGTTTTAAAAATTATTAAATTTATGTTTATAAGCTAAATCTCTTTATACATAGTAAACTCATCATACATAATTCAAGTGAGTTTCTTTTACTAGTGCTTAGTGAGATAAATCATTTCTTTTCTTTTAAGATTGATTTACTTATTTATTTATTTATTTATTTAGAGAGACAGAGAGAGAAAGAATGGGCATGAGTGGAACAAGGGGCAGAGAGGGAGGGAGAGAGATAATATAAAGCAGACTCCTAGCTGAACACTAAGCCCGGTGTGGGGATCAGTCTCATGACCCTGAGATCATGACCTGAGCCAAAATCAAGAGTCTGATGCTTAACCAACTGAGCCACCCAGGCACCTCTAAATCATTTCTTAAATTGCTCTATCATGTTCCCTCAAAGTGTGCTTTATGGAACACCCATTTTTCCTGAGTCCAGACAAGAAAGTAAAAATGAATATCTGATTCATTTAATCTGGGAAACACTGCGTTTAAAATGACTAAATTTTTTACAAATATACTTTACAGGTCTCCTGTAAGGATAATGAAATATACAGCATTTTCCAAATATATTTTCTTGTATGACCCTTATTTGCAAAGAGACTACTGTGAATCCAGAGTAGCATTGTCCAACAGACACTTCTTTAGTGATTGAAGAGTTCCCTATCTTTGTTTTCCAAAAGCAACTCATCACAAGTGGCTATTGAATATTTGAAATGTCACTAGTGTGACTGAGGAACTGAATTTTAATGTTTTTTAGTTTTAATCAAATTTTACAGTTATTTGCAGCTAATGGTTACCTTATCAGACAAATCAAGTCTAGATTCATAAAACACAATTAGACATGCTATCCTATCATTACATTTTTATGAGTAATATAGTGAGTTGGAAAGTACCTCTAAGGGTACCAAGTTGGTATATGATGATTATAAATATTCCCATGGATCATGACTAGGGAACAGCACTTACAAGTGTACTAATGTAAAACAAATGGGGGGGGGTTGTCAGCAAATAGAAAAGGTGCAAGGGTTGGGGTGCCTGGGTGGCTTAGTTGGTTAAGTATCCAACTCTTAGTTTTGACTCAGATCATGATCTCTCAGGGACCTGGGATCAAGCTCTGGATGGGACTCTGCCCTAGCAGGGATCTGCTTCCTCTCTGTCTCTCCTTCTGCCCCTCCCCATATTCTTGAACACACTCTTCTCTCGAATAAATAAATTTTAAAAAACAAAAAGAAGAGACACCTGGGGGGCTCAGTGATTGAGCGCCTGCCTTCAGCTCAGGGCTTGATCCCAGGATCTGGGATCAAGTTTGGCATCTGACTCCCTGCAAGGACCCTGCTTCTCTCTCTGCCTGTGTCTCTGCCTCTCTCTCTCCGTGTCTCTCATGAACAAATAAATCTTAAGAACAAAACCAAAAGGTATGAGGGTCAATATCAAAGTTGGATGAAGCCAAAGGCAACTACAAATTCTAAACTGCTTTATTTATTTCGGCTTTCTTAGAGGCATCCCTCATATCTCCATCCTTTCTAGTATTACCAAAAAGGGCAAATAGGAATGAATAAGGTAAAATGAGTTGTTACGTTAATGCTATAGAGTTATTTTTCAGAGACAAACCTAGAACCCTGCAGTTATAGACATGAAATCACTTTGTATTTCATTCCAATATTATTAAATTACCGCTTTATTTATGATCATATATTAAACTTTATATGATTAAGAGGACCGACTTACCTTACAATTTTGTCATTTCCACTAATTTTTATTCAAGGCTAAATAAAATACAAATATTTTTAAGAATGCTGTGATTAGCCTTTCTCACCCAGCATCAAAGTGAAACAGATAACAGTGCAAAACTGTTGGACAGGACACAAATTGGCTTACATTTTTGTACATTGGAAACTGATCAAAATTGAGTGAGCAAGAGAAAACAAACTGTAGAATAAATGAAGGAAAACCTGAGAAAAACAAAACTTCAAATTATAGGAACACAACATTTTATATTGCAAACATTTCCAATTGTAAAAATTTAAGAGCTCATTTGATCTTGTAAAAATTATTTTTTAAAAGATTTCATTTATTTATTCATGAGAGACAGAGAGAGAGAGAGAGAGAGAGAGAGAGAGGCAGAAGAAGAAGCAGGCTCCTAACAAGGAACCCAATGTGGGACTTGATCCCAAAATCCTGGGATCACGCCTAGAGCTGAGGGCAGATGGTCAACTCCTGAGCCACCCAGATGTCCCTGAACATCTAAAAATTCTAACAGTAGGCATGGAAACAACCCTCTGATAATGAGGATGATAATAACAATGAGAATGGTGATGAAAACGAAGATGATGATGGTGGTGTTTGCTCTCCTGTCTACCTTTTTAAATTAGATGTAACTTAACTAAAAATGTGAAATAAACAAAAATAAAATATGTATGGTGATAGATATTTTAATTAGCTAAATTGTGATGAATTCATAATGTGCATGTATATCAAATAATCACATTATACACCTTTAATATACAATTTTTAACAATTTTATTGTTTTGGTGTATTTAATACAATAAATTTTCTAAAAATACCTCTTTATTAACAAAAGTTCTTTAATATAGTTATTTGCTAGAAGTTCTATAGCTTTATTTTGCATTTTTTAATTTACCCAAGTGTTTTGCATTTAATGATAATTTTATTTTTAAAATTTATTTCCTGGAGGGGAGGGGCGAGATGGTGGAGGAGTAGGGTCCCCAAGTCACTGTTCCCACCAACTTGCTTACATAACTTTCAAATCATCCTGAAAAATTACAAATTCGACCTGAGATTTTTTTTTAGGATTTTATATATTTATTCATGAGAGAGAGAGAGAGAGAGAGAGAGAGAGGCAGAGACACAGGCAGAGGGAGAAGCAGCTCCATGCAGGGAGCCCCATGTGGGACTCGATCCTGGGTCTCTAGGATCATGCCCTAGACGGAAGGCAGGCACTAAAACTCTGAGCCACCCAGGGATCCCCTCGACCTGAGACTGATAGAGAGAATAGCAGGAACACTACAGAGAGAAGGGTTTTCACTTCTAACAAGGTAGGAAGGTGGAAAAAAAAAATAAACCATCCAGTGTGGGAGGGGCCCCGTGAGGAGCCCAGCCAGGTGGCGGGAGCCTCAGGACAGGAAAGCCCTGCCCCCCAGAAAAGCGGCAACTTAACAAATCTGCACCAGATTCTTCCTGGAAGGAAAGGCACTGATAGGGAACCTGAGCAGGACTGCAGGGGGGGCAGTGGGGCCTCCAGTCCCCTGGGGTCACTAACAGAAGACGTGCACCCCGAGGGAGAGCACCCCGCACACTGCGGGCCCAGCTCGGGAAAGAGCTGAAGCGGGCTGGGTGGGCCTCGGGGAGAAGCTGATAGGTCAAGACGGGGCTCCAGTAATTGCCATGCTGGGGATTTACCCCAAAGATACAGATGCATTGAAATGGCAGGACACCTGAACCCCAATGTTTATAGCAGCAATTTCCACAATAGCCAAACTGTGGAAGGAGCCTCGGTGTCCATCGAAGGATGATGGATAAAGAAGCTGTGGTCTATGTATACAATGGGATATTCCTCAGCCATTAGAAATGACAAATACCCACCATTTGCTTCAAAGTGGAGAGAACTGGAAGGTATTATGCTGAGTGAAGCAAGTCAATTGGAGGATAAATTATATGGTATCATTCATTCTGGGAATATAAACAATGGTGAAAGGGAATAAAGGGGAAAGGAGCGAAAATGAGTGGGAAATATTATAGAGGATGAAAGAACATGAGAGACATCTAACTCTAGGAAATGAACAAGGGGTAGTGGAAGGGGAGGTGGGTGTGGGGATGGGGTAACTGGGTGCGGGCACTTGACAGGATGAGCACTGGATGTTATGCTATATGTTGATAAATCGAACTCCAATAAAAACATATACACAATAAATAAATAAATAAATAAATAAAATAAACAAAAATAAATAAGTAAATATATAAATAAATAAATAAATAAATAAATAAATAAATAAATAAATTTATTTCCTTGAAGACTGATCTTCTGATACGTGTATCATTTTCTTGCTTTTGTGCTTGTATGGTTTGAGATTTCTCTTCCTCTTCATACTTAGAGAATGTACTTGTTATTATTGTTATTTTATAATCCATCAGTATTTTGTGACTTCTTGTATGGCAAGTTTTCATCATTGTAACACATTCTTCTAAAAATAAGATGCACTATTTATTTTGGAGATACAAACTTTTACATACATCTCTAGAAAAGCTATCTTATTTCTTCTTATAATAATAAGTGTATTTATTAGTCTTTACCTTCTCCAATATTTTATTTAATTGTATTATTTCTTTATTGCCAGGGCAAAAATTATACATATTATTTTGTCAAGTTTATCCACATTTTAATATATTAGTTCCATATATAAAATATTCATTTTCACTCTCAGACATCATTCCAAATATTTATGATTCATTTTTAGTGAGTTCAATTTATTCCGCTATAGGTATTCTTGGAAATATCAAGGGAAAAGTATTTCCTGAGTCTGTTCATCTCCAAAACTATTTTCTCTTGGCCTTCAACTTGAAGTTAATATAGCTGAATGAAGATTGACTCACATTTTCTTTTTTTTTTTTAAGATTTTATTTATTTATTTATTTATTTATTTATTTATTTATTTATTTATTTGACAGAGAGAGCACAAGTGGGGGCAGTGAGAGAGAGAGAGAGAGAATCAGGCTCTCTGCTCAGGAGGGAGCCCAACTTGGGGCTGGATCCCAGGACCTTGGGATAAAGTATAAAAAAATAAAATCCATTTTAAGACCTAAGAAAGACTGAGTTCAAACAGTACTTAGGAACAAAGATCTCAGAAAAGAAGGGAGCTCCTCAGAGAAGGGTTCCAACTTAATGTCTAAGGACAGGAAGGATTTGGAGGGGACAGTTTTGTAAGTATAACGGTGAGGTCTCAGTATTTGGAGGGAGTTCTAGATGGAAGAGAAAGTGCCTAACAGCTACTGTATGTCTGCACTGGCTTTTACAAACCCAGTGAGTAGTTTGAGCTGTTACTACTGTCTTAAGGGGCAGCCAACAGAAGTGGGATCGCAAGTAAAGAGCTTAACCAGGTTTCCTCTAAGCATCTCCCCCACCACTGCACCAGACTGCAGGCACCTACCCACTGCACATACTAGGCCTCAAATCAGCCTTCAAACTTCAGAGGGATTTTAATTTTTAGTGTTGTCATTAGTTTCAGAGCTCCTTTTACTATGTATATCTGGCTTTGGAAAACATATTTCCATTTTATAGATTTTGATAGTGCACATGATAAGGATTACAAGTATTGTATGCAGATTGCACATTCCGAAGAATGTAGGTGAGAAATCCCTTTGACACTAGAGCATATTCAGTGAAAGAGAAAGACAGAAATACAAATACACATGGGTACACACAGAGAGAGGGAGGGAGAGACAGAGAGAGGTCTGCCACATTGGCTAGTTTCCCATTGTTCCCAGGTTAAAAGACAAAATGTTTTCTGAAATCCTTTTTTCTCTTTGCAGGAGAAGGCTACCTTAAAGATGAAGAAAAATGATGAGAAGAGAACACAAGAAAAAGGACTCAGACTGGACAAGATGGAAAGCATTATAGATGTATTTTGAGAGTTCTAGATTCATCCCTTTACTCTCAATTAGCAGGCAAGAGTTGTTGAAAATAATTACCTAATCCCTTTAATACGAAATAAAGTAAATAAATGCTTTTCTTTGTTTAAGCATACTTTTATTTTACTCTAATGTAGCATATGGTATGTTAAAATATTAGATTTTATTTTAGTAGGGCAGGCTCAGCAACATTTCTAACATGTGGTGATGCATTTTAATTCTTACTTTCCAGCTTACAACTACGTTGGCATCTGCCATCTGTAAACAGTATGATCAGCATTAGGTGAGTGTGTAACTGTTTATTGTTCTCTGGGAGAAAAATGGGGGGTGGCATTTAGTTGTATAAAAAAGAGTATATGACTTTTATTTTGAGAAAAAATATCATTGGTATTTCCACACTGTTGAATGCATGAATATAAGACGTGCATGCTAGCAAAATAGAAAACTTTATGTTATGAGAAAATTAGATTAGCTAATAATCTAGTATTTCCTTATATAAAACAACATGAACACAGCATGTATAGAAAATGTGTATATTTACAATGCTAATTTTTTGATGTAGATTTGGCTGCTTACAATATATTTGATTTCCTAGGACAAGAAGACCTGAAGGAATTTCCTGAGGTCATTACATCCATTTTTCTGACTTAGAGAAGGTCTGTAACAACCCAGACAAAACAATTACTCACCCAGCCTGTTTCTCATCTCACCAAGGGGAAAGACTAGGATTGGAAATAACTGCTACGAAGCCTCAAAAGAATTACTCCATATATAACAAAACACCAGAAAGCATGCAGTGTCTATCTCACATTCTCAGTTGCTGAGCTTGCTCTGACATTATAATATTCCATAGTTGTTTGTAACTATTTCATTTAGATAGTGCCCTTCATAAGCCATAGATTTCTTTTTTTATAGCATCATTAGCTATTGAAACAATAAAGACCATGTGTAAACGATGCAGTAATGAAAGACTGTTTGAGGACTAGTGTTGTAAATTATGAAGTGGTTAGACAGTCCTGTAACCTCTGGTCACTGCACAGCAGCTCTCTCCCATGTGGGCAAGAGAAGTGAAATGGGGGCAAGTGTGGATTAGAGAGTTGTGGGCCAGAGGGAGTACAGGACTCCGAATCTGGTAAACTTAGCGCTTTGTGCCTCCACTCCACCCTGCCTCCTGTCTCCCTTAAACATGTCACAACTTTTTTATAATAAAGGGAAATGAAAAATGCAATTTTATACTCTGGTACAATCAAATCAAATTACATGTGGTCTCACCAAATTACACTAAAAGTGAAAGGTTAAAAAGTGATAGATTTTTGTAGCATAAAATATTTGGGTTTCTTTCCCTTGAAAATTTGCAGCATGAACCCGCTGACCCTGCATTTGTCCCCTGATAAGAAGAGACTTCACAGGCATTCCAAGTTGCTGAAGTTCAGTCACTGTAAGGTTCTAATATCTCCATGGTTTAATGCTTAAGAAATATGAAATAGAAAGAGGAAGGAGAATTGGGGACTTTCTTTTGCCGATTGCCATAACCTCTTCCTACCTTGTCAGGTGGCGCCTGGGGCAAAGGCTGAAGATAAAACAGCCTGTATTTGACCTTCATCCTGGAGATTTCATCTCCATGTCTTGTCCTGCAAAACAGCTGTCTTTTTCTTATATTTTTTCAACTTTTTTCCAATAATTATTTTAGCTTAAAGGTATTTGGATACTTATTTCTAAAATAATCCTTAAGTATTTTGACAAAATAACTGAGCCCAGGAAGGTAAAATAATTCAGACTTTATCACATTAATGTATTTTGCTGATAATATAATTTTAAAGCACATATTTGACCTGTGCAAAACACATTGTAAGCGAAGCTCAAATACAGGGGTGGGTAAAATGTTGAGAGAGAGTAAGAGATAGTTTTCCACAAGGATCTGTGACCACAAGAAATAGCCACTAAAATAGGTGATTAAATTTGACTTCTACTCTGCACAGTTCTCTTTTCATTTCGTACAGTGATTATGATTTCCCTTATGATTTCTTTTAGAGTTTTAATTAGAAAGAAGATTTTCTAAGTAAAAGGAATCAGTTCTAAATAGAAGATAGTTAAAAAGAAATTGTGCTTGTTTCCTTCTTGAAATGGTGGATCACAAATTCACTGATACAAAAAAGTCTCTTTCGTGCATGCCATCCGCACTACAGGGGGAGAATGAGATTTTGAAGTGCACACCAGTACTGAGAACAGAAAATACTTTGCAATCTGTTCATGAAATATAAATATTTTTCTTTAGCCCTTTTGATATATATTAGAGCTTACAACCATTTATGCACATGCATACACTTATATGTATGCATAAATATGCATAAATATGTGTGTACAGGGACACCTGGGTGGCTCAGAGGTCCAGTGTCTGCCTTTGGCTCAGGTCGTGATCTGGGGTTCCAGATCAAGTCCCACATTGGGCTCCCTGCGAGGGGCCTGTTTCTCTCTCAGTCTGTGTCTCTTATGAATAAACAAATAAATATTTTTTAAAAATGTGTGTACATATACATATATATGCAAAGAACACACACAGGGCCACCATCATGGGCTAAATAATATAGATAACACAAAACCATACAAGATATTTTCCGTTCCTCTTAATAGTTTAGATTTCAATGGGCAAGGAAGAATTGCATACACAAATATCTGTATAATATAAAAATGTATTAGTAGAAATATTGAAGTCAGTATTCTTGTATAATCTGAGAATATTTTCTAGACCTAACAAAATTTTGAATTTGCAGATGAAAATGCACTATGGGAAAAATATAGTGTCATTGGCTGAAGTATGCCTCCACCCCCACATTTATAGGATGAAATCCTCACCCCTGATACCTCAGAATGTGACTGTATTGGGATCTTTAAAGAAATATTAAGATTTAATGAGGTCACTGGAATGAGCCCTCCAGCAATATGACTGGTGTCCTCGTAAGAAGATAAGATTAGGACATAGGTGATCACAGACAGAAGCCCATGTGAAATGTGGGGAAAGGATGACCATCTGTAAGCCAACGAGAGCGATCCTTGGAAGAAACCAACCCTAGCTATGTCTTGACCTTGAACTTCTGACTTCCAGAACTGTGAGTGAATATTTTTGTATTGTTTAAACCACTCAGTATGGGGTACTTGGTTATGGCAACTCTAGTAAACTAATTCATATGGAATATCAGATCAAACAAATGAGGAAAAAAAAAAAGACTGGTATTTCCACATGTGAATTAAGAACATTTTCATTGTTTATATTCAAGGACAAGTGATACATTAAAAAAACTTTTTCTCAGTTAAAAAAAAATCATTAAAAGATAAACATTAGACTATATTCAAATGTCCCTTTTTTCAAACTCCAACTTCTCTTGTTTATGGTATCCAAAAAGTAATAAAAATGATTAAAATAATTATGAGGGTTTTTTTTTTCCATTTTGATGGAAAAGCTGTTATTTACATGCTATTTCCACTACTGTTAAGGCTCAGATGATGGTCCCCAAGACCTCAAATTTGTTTTTGTTTTTTCTGGATCTGGAAAAAAATATTTCTTAACAGTTCAGTGGAAGTCATTTGTATATAACCTTCCCTAATGATTCTCCTTTATTGCAACATTTTTGTTCTAGATCATTCTTCCTCCTGAATAAATCAGTATTCCAGGGCCCTCCAAAAAGTTGGAAAGGTTAAAAAATCTTTTGCCCTGATCCTTAGGAACTCTAGGGCCTGGGAATTGGTGATTGGGATTTGAATTGGCTTCTCTCATCACCACACCCACCTCTCCAGGTCTTGGCCTGGAAGATGCGAGCGTTGTTAAGCTACTTTTGTTTTAATAAAACAGATGTATTCCTTTCAAATAATTGGAAAGAAGAAAAAGCAGAAGCAAGGAAAACCTGGACTCAGAAAGATAACCCAATTGTTATTAGGTTTTATTAAAATTATAAAAGAAAGCATAATTGAAAAGTAAATTCTTCTGAATATTCCTCAATGGTTCCCATTGATCTTTTTATTTTTTCTTAAGATTTTATTTATATATTCATGAGAGATATACAGAGAGAGGCAGAGACACAAGCAGAGAGAGAAGAAGGCTCCCTGTGGGGAACCCGATGCGGAACTCTATCCCAGAACCCCAGGTTCACGACCTGAGCCAAAGGCAGAGACGTTCAATTATTGAGCCACCCAGGTGCCTCCCACTGATCTTTTTAAAGTCCACATTTATAGCATTGCTGGCAGAGGCCTCTCTAGCAACTGCTTACTTACAAATCCATTTTCTATCCTAACTAAAATTTGGACGTTGGGCCTATAAAGTTGCTTCTCCTATAGCTTGGAATTTCTAGAACCCCTAAAAATAGTATTGTACAATTGCACACTTCAACTGATGGAGTTTTACACAAAAGCAGAGGCTATGAGATGGGAAAGAAAAATAAATCCGAGTTCCTCAAAGTTAGGTTTCTCAGCATGAATTTCAGCAGAATAATTATACATCAGCACATCATTGCCCTGGGCCATAACTTGCATAGCATTTTTCAGTGAGGGTTCAAATGTTTCAAAGATACCTAATACTTTTTAAATGGAGATGATAAATGCATGCAATTCTCCTCCAGACACTTGTGCACAGCAGTGTCAAATTTGGGGTAATCAAATCAGGAAACACAGCTTTAAGGCAATTTCCTCAGACTTATGGTCACGATGAAAGCAATATATTCCTGATTTCAACAGTGTGCTCGTGCATGATGTGGGGTCTCTGGCATAGTTAGCTGAGTTCTGGTTTACCCTATTAGTGATCTGCTGTACGCTCAGGGACCAAAGACGAGGAGTGGCATTCTTCTCAGGGAGGCCTTCGATGAGCTGCAACAGTGAAAACTACTTTAAGTTCGACAGAATAGAATTTCTTTTGCTTCAATCAAGTAGGAGTTCACATTTAATGTAAAATATGATTCTAGCTTCTTACAGTATTAAGATTTTAAAGTGCTTGGGAAGGAACATGAGTAGAAATAAAAAGTATATACATTTTATTTCTTTTTTTTTTTAATTTTTATTTATTTATGATAGTCTCACAGAGAGAGAGAGAGAGAGAGAGAGGCAGAGACACAGCCAGAGGGAGAAGCAGGCCCCATGCACCGGGAGCCCGATGTGGGATTCGATCCCGGGTCTCCAGGATCGCAACCTGGGCCAAAGGCAGGCGCCAAACCGCCGCGCCACCCAGGGATCCCACATTTTATTTCTAATGTGACTTCTGCTTGATGACTGGAGAAGGATATAGAAATAATCCAATTTTGCAGAAGTTTGGGCTCTTTACTGAGATTAGGTGAGGAATTAGGACAAGACTAGGACAAAACTGCCATTTTATTCACAAAATCAGTCTCTTTTGACACTGGATACAGCACATTCTAAGACAAAGTTCCCCCCAGGAAGCCTTTACCTTGTATTCTTGCCAAACTAAAGGTGGCTTTGCTCTAAATAATTCTGAATGTGCCAAGATTTTACAAGTGCATGGTTTTCAGCACTGCATTGAAAAAGCCTGATGAAGCAGAATTTGGTACAGTTCTCTTTGCACATTATTCACATCTTACCTTCAGAGTTAGACAATTTAACTTAACCAGGACAATTTACTGAAAAAAAAATCTGTTTCCATCGCATTTTTCTAAATGTGTATTTTTAATTAGGTTCACCTTGTTGAAAAGGAAAAAAAAAAAAAGTCATGCATTAACACTAAAAAGCAGAAATTATCCGAAAAATGTATTAGAATTTCCCCCAAATTTAAAAGCAGAAGTATTGCCGGGGCCTTCTGGAAACAGAAAAATCATTATCTCTGGCTCTCTCCTGCCTGGGGCCACGTGGGCTAGATGCCTGCTTCTCTGCATTGTTTCATCTTCTCTCTGAAGACTGCAGGCTCTACTCACTCATCTACTTTCAGATGATTAGTCCTATTGCTTTCCCTAGATGGCAGCCTTAGCTTCTTGGTCTACCTACTTTTCTGGTTCCTCACAAACAACTACGTTTTTTATTAAGTTTCCCATTTCCAGAATCTCATTTCCAGGAATCCAATCGGCCTGCTTTGGCTCCAGGTTCAATCAACTCTGGACAGGGTCCAGGGTTGTCTGGAACATAGGGTACGCCATACCTGGTTCTGCTAGGGTAAGGGCTAAGCATAGAGGCACCTATGGAAAGCACGTGCTAGCGATCTCTAAAATCTCTTTCAATAAAATTTCAACTTACCTTCACTGAAGATAGGAAATTATGTGAATGATACTTTCCTTCAATGATTGATAATGTTATAATGTAACTATCTGTTACTCATTATTAGTTGCAGCATAGAGGAGCATCTTGATAGGAGTTTGATTGCTTGGAACAGGTACTAATGTATTTATTTACTCAGAAAACTTTTGTTGATTATTTACTGTTTGCCACACATGATAATAAGGTGATAAGAATAAAGCAGGAATAAACAAATAAGCAAGGATCAGTAGAGGCAGAAATGAGAGGTTTTTCTGAAAAGTTAAATTAATCAGAGTATCAACTGGAGGTTCTATTCTTCCTGTTGGCTTCCTATTAGCTAAAGACAGTATTAGTTTAAAAATGCCCTTATAACATATACAAGCACATAACATTTATTATAGGTTTCTTTTTCTTGTTAAAATTCATATATGGATTTTCAAAGGAAGATGTTAAGTATGTATATTATTCAGTTATTTTTAGCTTGGTATCGACGATTTTTTTTCAACGATTTTTTAAAATAAAATATTTGTTTACTAAACGTCAGGATAAAAACAATGAGCTGTAATTAAATCACATCATTTCCTATTTACCAAGATAATCACAAATGTGTTCCTGTAACATGTTAGTTGACAGTGCCCAATTCCAAGATTCATAGAATAAGAAAGTAATCCACTCTACTTGAGAAAATTAGAACACATTTAATGCATTAGCTATATTTCAGTGTTGTGCTAGGTTGAATTTACAATCACTTCCAACAAAGCCACCACTTATGAGTGACAAAATTTTAGATAATGTACTCTTTTGAATATTGTTTTGAATTTTATTCCAAGTTTTATATTTAGTCCTTATCTTGACGTGCATGATAAATATTGATTTTTTTCTGTAAAATGCAAATCTTTAAAAAATGATATATAGAAAAATTAACAAAATTCCCAGTTGGAGTAGTCTCTTAGAAAGTTTTAAATATCAAAAAAAAAAAAAAGAAAGTTTTAAATATCATGAAAACAATTACAGTCTGCTTAATGGAGATTTTCTAAGATGAAGTATGTGGCCTCCTTTTGACAAGAATAACCTATGTAGATTAGGGTTACATAAATTCTATTACAGTAGGAGCAGCCATAGAGCTATAGAGTTAACTGAAAATTATGCCAAATATTTCCAAATTATTATGGAATCTTAAAATATTGTAAAATTAGGTATTGATTTATATACATTTCCTGAAATATAGACATCAAGAACCACTAGCAATGGACATTTAGGAACTGATCTGTATATTTGTCCTCAGTCCAAACATTATTTTCCCATTAAAAATATCATGGGGGGAAGATATAATTATTTTAATTCAGTGGAGAAAACAAGATCTGTCTAAAGTATGTTAATGAGTACCATGATTAAAAGAATAGATTTTAAAATTGATCAGATACAAATTTTCCCATATCTATCATGGCTCATAAAGATGCTTAATATATCACAGGTTACTGCCATTGAATTATCATTGTAAGGATTTACATTTGAAAATTTATTAACATACAGTCTTAAAGTAGTGACTCATTCCAGAGTTTAAGATGATGGAACAGAAACCCTAAAACTATAGGAACACCACATTTTTATAAAAATACCATTTAAAACATGCACACACAGAGGAATAAAGCTGAAAATGTGAGATGGAGCAATAGTACTTCAAAACCAACTGACAGGGACGCCCGAGTGGCTCAGCGGCTTAGTACCACCTTTGGCCCAGGGCCTGATCTTGGAGACCCAGGATCGAGTCCCACATCAGGCTCCCTGCATGGAGCCTGCTTCTCCCTCTGCCTGTGTCTCTGCCTCTCTCTCTGTGTCTCTGTCATGAATAAATAAATAAAATCTTAAAAAAAAAAAAACAACTGACATTTTAAGAAAGAGTGTGTTATATATACAATTTAGAATATAAAGCATGCATGGAATAGAAATGTTGCTTTTGAATGTATCTGATTTTCAAGTTAGAGAAAGTGGTTCAGGCAATCATTTTCTACTTAAACTCCATTTGGATGGTTTGACAAAAAATCTTAATGGAAAATAATATACAAAAACTTTGCTTATATTGCTAATTAGTAATCTTCCATTACAAAGTCATGACCTGAGTAGATTATTAGTGGTGTTGTGCTGCCTTGTTTTGTGTATTCCTTCACTCTCATTCATTCATTCATGAGTGAGTGAGTGACACCTTTGGCCAAGGGAAAAATTATATTGGTTGCTCTCAAAAAGAGCAGAATTTCAAAGAAAAATAACCCATGTTTTTAAAACTCAAAATGGAAAGAAAATTGTCCAGAATCTAATCAGCTATAGAGTTCAAAGGCTTTCTTCCTCTAAAATTGAACTTCCTTTAATTATTTTCTTTAATAGGTTTATAGGGATATGTGAATACATCCTGATAATGCTGCATTAAAAGGTTTGCAAGAAGGAAAAAACCTTACACACAAAATAAAAGTGTTATAATAGAGGGTTGTAGAGTTTATAATCTATTGTGGCAGTTTCCATAGTGATTTCACAGAGAGAAATACTGTGTGCAACCCCGGATAACCTCTATTACATATAAGGAGACACACCTTTAATTAAACTAGATCATTTTAATGGATCTCAGGCTGACATAGGTCTTTTGTTTTATTTAGGTTTCATGCTTTTTTGAATAGTACATTCACAACTAGAATCTCATCGAATGATACTACGATTTTCATTGCTTCAATGAATACATTCAGAGATTTAGAGATATAAAATTTAAAATTATTAAATCAGTACTACTTACAGTGTATCTGGCATTTTTTTTTCATCTAGTGAAAAATTGCCTAGAGCATAGTAGGTACTTAATAAATATGTGTGCAAAGGAACACAAGTGTCTTTGTTAATTTTATTAGGAATGTTTTGGTTTCACACTTTCTTCACCTTAACACAGGACTAGTGTAAGAAGTAGTGTTGATTGATATGATCACAAGTCTGAACATTTAGTCCTCTTTATCAGGGCCACATTCCAAACATCATATATGAAAGTGAAGGTGTATCTGAATTCTAACAACCAGAGCGTTATTTCATATTCTGTATAGCATCTGAGAAGAGGCTTAAATAGGAAAAAGATAATTATTGATGTTCATTCTTTTGTTGTAATTTTATATATTTTCACATTTAAATTTTACAACTCTGAAAGGTAATTACAACTATTGGTATTAAGACTCCCATTCTGGATTGTAATCATCTCTCCAGTTCCATCCAACAGTGCACAGATAAGGATACTAAAATGTATACTAAGCAATTGTTATTCATCAGTTGAATCTATACAGCCAACAAGACACATTTATAAAGCAAACATTTATTAAACATTAAGCTGAGACATGAATGATAAGGCAGTAGACTCAAATATTTTGTGAAAGAGAGCATTTCACTCAGAGAGAACAGCTAATAGGCATAAAGGGAGAAAAGACAGGGAGCATTTGAAGGGCAGCAAACAGTTATGATGGATCTACTGGATGAGAAGGAGCAGAAATGAAGTCAAATGCAGATAGGCAGCTGAGTGACAAATCACACATGGCCAGTTAGGTGATGAGATCTGTTATTTCATTATATTTACGATGGGCTGTTGGATAGTTGTGATTGTGTCTGGGATCACATAGGGAATGATGGTGGTAAAAGAAAAAGAAAGTAGAGCCAGGAAAGCTTTGGAAAAACAAAAACAAAATAAAAGATGATAGTGCCTAGAATAGGGCATATTAAAGAGTGGCTAGATTTTGACATATGAAAAAAAAAAAGCTTTGCTTTGGATATATGAAAAACACTTCTTGGTGGGTGGTTGTGCAAGAAAGAGAAAAATCAATGATGATTTCTTGGATTTGGTACTGAACAACTCAAATTTGTAAAACTTTTACTAGGACTTACTCAAGTCCCACTATGAGCTAATGGCTCAAGAATTCTATAAAGGTATCATTATAATATTCTTAATAAGTATTATAAATTAACAAAAATCCTACTATTCCTTAGGACATCCCATCATAAAAGTTTGCCCTGCATGTACATAATGTGTATATCTAGCCATGAGTAACAAACTTGCATAAGAATTAAAAAAACATGACACTTTTGAGAAGATATTCTCAAACTTTCAAGATATAAAATTCTGCAAATGGTGTGATCACCAGTTGAAGATACCATAGAAATAAATAAATGTGTATTGATAATAAAATTATTGATTGCTCTAGTTTTCAGCCATTAATCTGTAATGCAGATTTTAAGTCATAGGTTAGATTATAGTAAGAGATAGTTGGGAATGTCATAATCTGTTTGGTAACTGTGCCATGTAATTCTGAATATTTGAATTCATTTTAAATCCATAATTTCAGGAGTGATTTCTTTTTTTAATTTTTAAAGATTTTATTTATTTATTCATGAAAGACCCAGAGAAAGAAAGACAGAAACATAAGCAGAGGGAGAAGCAGGCTCCAGGCAAGGATCCTGATGTGGGACTTGGTCCTGAGACCACAGGGCTCATGACCTGAGCCAGGGGTAGTGCTCAACTGCTGAGCCACCCAGGCATCCCTCAGGAGTGATTTCAAATTGAAATCTATTTTATCACTTCTAGATTTCTGACACAAGTAGAAGTCAAAGTTAGGATTTACTAATATTTGAGGGAGTAAAATGGAGTTATACTTCACGAGTGGCTGAATTCTGTTCTGTAAAATATTTGTCCCTATGTTACTCACATTGAAAGAAGTTTTTAAGTATAATAACTTAATTAGGTTTTTATCTGACTCCAAGAAAATAAGTGAAAATAGCCAACCTCCATGAGCGAATTCTTTGTGACTAGTCTGGTGTCAATATTAACATCAATACTAAAAAGTGGGCACTGAAATGATCAATTTATTCAAGACAGTTTATACTACTTCATAGCATCTATTTTATTGTCATCTGATCTCCAATTATTTTTAAATACTTTATTTCTAATATCTCACATTCGCAGAAAACTTTGCAGTGATAATTTTGCACGTAGCTGTGTGCTGGAGTTGAACTCTAACAGTTCACAAAAGTCAGCTATCGACATCTCAGAAATGTTGCAATTATTAAACAGAGCAATTGAAAAAATTGAATTATATAATCTCACAACTAAATGGTTATATTAAAAACAAAGGTAATAAATGCCCCAAACTCATCAGTTCTTTATTTTTTGTATTATATTTTGATATTAGCTGTGATCTGAGAGGATTTTTTTTAATGTTTATAGTATGTGCATAGTAAAAATTTTTCCTAACGGTTTGTAACTACTTATCTATCCTTATACCATGGATATTGGAAAACACTACAGATAAGACTTGTCTTACTGCTTTTATTTCATATTTATATTTAAGACAATAAAAGAAAAATGTTAATAATGCAGATTAAAGGTGAGAATAAATAATTGTTTTACTGTGAAAAAAAATAATGCAGATTAAAACAAACTGAGTTCTGTGTCACATTTATATTATGATTGGCACATAATGAAAAGAAATGTTCTTCCAATGTTAAAAACTATTGTCTGATTCAGCAAAGAAGTTGTTCACATGATTGATAAATGACAGTAGGCCTGCTACACATCTTAGTTTTCTCACTTTTTTCTTCCTTATTAATATAAACAAAAACAATAACTAGAATCCATGTACATATCACACTGGGAGAGATGTTTGCCAAATATTTATCAACACACCAATACTTATAAATGTATTTGCATACCTGTGAGAGATTTTACCAAGTATAATTCCAGAGAATTGATAGAAAATATATTACATATTGGCAATATGTTCTCCAAAGTGGTTGCATAGTATATATATTCTATCAGTGAATGAAATTACTTACTGTTGTATATCTTTAGTAACATATTATTTTTTTCAGATCTTTTTTTTTTGCAGCAAAGTGATATTACATAGTACGTACATATACGTATGTGTATAATTAACCAGGAAAACATGAGGATGAGAATATTTTTAAATATTTATTTGTTTTTCAAACATCTTTTTTTCTGAATTGGCTGTTCATATATCTTACACACATTTTCATGGAGCTTTTTCTTTCTAATTTGGCAATTATATGTGTATTATACACACATACATATATGTATGTATTATTTATATATTACTATGCATTGAAATATCCTTTTTGTATATAGTATTTTAACTTTGACTATAATATTTTTCTTAATTTTTATATTTCTTTTTTTTAAGATTTATTTATTTATTCATGAGAGAGAGAGGCAGAGACATAGGCAGAGAGAGAAGCAGGCTCCTCACAGGGAGCCCAATGTGGGACTTGATTCCACAACTCCAGGATCACACTCTGAGCCAAAGGCGAATGTTCAACTGCTGAGCCACTCAGGAGTCCCAATTTTTATATTTCTACATAAATAATTAATATATACTCATGTTGTTTTCCTTTATATGTTACTTTTTTTTTTACTTCAGGTATTAAAAATAAATATAAAAATCTCTTTTACCTTGAATTTTTTGTCATATGAATAATGAATATTCATCATCCTGGAACTTATTGGCATATAGGAATCCATCTTTTCACTTTTAAACTGAATATCTAACTTTTCCATAACATTAACTCCATAATTTCCATATTGGATTGAAATAATGCCATTTTTTTCTATACCGAATTTATATATACATATATACATATACACATAAATTTATATATGTATATATGCATGCACACTTATGTGCACATAGATATATACATGTATATGCATATGATGTAATCTGATTTTAGACATTATATTCACTGCTATTTATTCACCTAACTTTTTTTTCTAAAGATTTATTTATTCATTTTAGAGAAAGAGAAAGCATGAGCAAGTAGGGCAGAGAGAGAGGGAAAAAGAAAATCCCGAGCAAACTCTGAGCTAAACGTAGAACCCAACACAGAGCTCAATTCCATGACCGTGAGATCATGACTGAAATCAAGAGTCAGCACTTAACTGACTAAGCCACCCAGGAGTCCCTAGTCACAACTTTTGGCCAATGTCCAAATATTTTAATTATTCTGTCTTTATAATAGAGTCTTGATATCCGATAGATTGAGGATCCACTTCCTCATTTATCTTCTTTTTATTGTCTCTTCTTGATCATTCAAACAGATATATGGGGGAGGACAGAGAAAGAAGAGAGGAAGAGCAAGCAACACAAATTTTAAAAAAATTATTGGAGTTTGATTGAACTTTAAAAACAATTCATGGAGAAATGTTATTTTACATAACTGTTTTTTCCATGCTATTATCAATATTTAGGTAATTTTTCTTTAGTTTGTGTTGAATTACATTAGTTATTTAATTTTAAGCCTTGTTTGCATTCCTGCAAAGCATATTGTTAGATCATTGCATAATATTTTTTAGCATTGCACAGTTTAATATGTTATATTAGATTTTGGGGTTTTGCATTAAAAAAATTACCAACATGCAGTTTTCTTTTATTTACCACTTGAGTCTTTTTTTTTATTTCAGAATATTTATATTAAGTTTGCTAAGATTTATTGACATTTGCCAAAAAGAACTATCTATGGCTGTTGATTTTCAAAGGGAAATATTGAATTACTATTGAAGTTATTTAAATATTTTTCATTAGTCAGCTTCTATAATTTATACTTATGTAAGAATATAAATAATTAACGTTTTAAATCATGAGCAATAATGCTCAATGTATAATTCTATAATTTTAAAAGTACAGTTAACCAAAAAAAGATTCTTTTTTCTATCCATATGTTTATTTTTATTCATATCTTCTCTCTTCCTCGCAGTGTTCTTTTTCCTTGATCAATCATGTACATTCATTGATGTGGAAGCTATTAGTAATGAAATGGAATAAAATGAAAAGGATATATGGAAAGTGAAGGCAATTAATGTAGGCAAATATCTTGTGAACATTTACTGTAAAATTAAAATGCTGGTCATGGCAAAAGAATGCAATGAGAGTAATTGTTCCTCTTCTGATTTTTTTGGATCATGTTTGGTTTTGATTAGGATGGGTGGTTTTGAGACAGAGCAGGAACTGGACTCAGGTCATGTCAACCCTGACTACAAAATCCAGCATTTCCTGATAGCTGAAACCTGATGCCTCTTGAGTAGCACATCCTTTGAGAATGCCAAAGCAGATATCAAAGGAGGAACTCAACTACAAATACTGGAAAGACCAAAACAAACCTGTCTACACTAAGGTGGACACCAGTGCTGACCTTTCACTGACTCTTTCTTTCATTATAATAATAAAAATCATGTTCTGGGGTGGAGATTTTTAACATGCTGATGAGACATACAGTGCATGTTCTGTCCACTATAGCATGTGACCTAGTGACCAACTTTCTGAATCTCTCCCTGGACTTAGTGCTTACAGTTCACTCCTTTTCTGCCTCAGCTCTTTATTTTTTTACTTTTTTTTGCCTCAGCTCTTTAAACCTTTCCCAGGTATTGTTTTGAGAGCTGGATGAAGGACTCATTCCTTTTGCTGTCACCTTTGTGATGAAGCATAAGCCCCAATAAAAGCCTTGATCAGAAACTCTCTTTAGCCCTAGTCAATTCTATTCCTTAGAGAGTCCAAGGACTCAAGTTGGTTACACTTTTAGAGCATACTTATGGGTTCATTTGTATATGAGCTCAGGAGTATCCAGAAAGGAATGCAAATACTGAAAATGGTAAGTGAAGATAGATTTTATTTTTTTTTAATTTTTTTTAATTTTTTTTTGAAGATAGATTTTAAAGTAAATATGAACAGGGACACCTGAGTGGCTCAGTAAATGTCTGCCTTATGCTCAGGTCATGATCTGAGGATCCTGGGATCCAGCTCCACATGGGAGCTGAGCAGGGAGCCTGCTTCTCCCTCTCCCCTTCTTGTACACACACTCTCTCTCTCTCTATCTCTATCTCTCTCTCTGTCAAATAAATAAATATAATCTTTTTTTAAAAAAAAGTAAATATGAACAGAGTGGAATTTGAAGAAAGGTATACTTTGTAAAGGTGCAAAAAGAATACAAGCACAAATGAAAGTAAATTTGCAGATTTGGTGGTGACAAAACAAAATGTTTCAACTGAAATTTATGAAAAGGATAACAGCTAAAATTGAGGAAAGAGGAAGAAGGTAAACAGTTTAAAGAAAGAAAACAGAAATGTTAGATTTGTAAAGACAGAGTAAGTTTGTTGCAGTGATGAGATTTGAATTAACTTTCAGTAAAGACACTTGTGCATTTGAATGAATTTTCTTCTGGATGAACATGCTAACGGGAGCATTACACTTGATTATATTCATTATTGACATTTTTCAGATTGAAATGATGGCTTCCACTTTTGATCATCATGCAGTAAGCATGACTGGACTTGCCCTACCACTGATTTACATATAATCAGAGTTCCAAAAAGAAGAGAGAGTAGAGCAGAAAAAAATTGAAAAAAATAGTGACAAATTGCTGCAAGTTTGGTAAAACTGTCAACATTTAGATCCAAGAAACTGAAAGAATCCTAACATAAAAAGGAAAGAAACATGATATATAGGCTCATCATTGTGAAATCACTAAAAATCTCTGGTAAAGAAGAAGTATTAAACGAAGCTAGAGAAAAAAGACACATTACATGCAGGCGATCAATGACACAATGACATCTGACTAGTCATCAGAAAAAAATAGAGTTTGGAAAACGTTGAAATGACATCCTTAAATTGCTGAAAGGGGAAGGTGTCCATAAGATTCTATACTTAATGCACATATTCATCAAAAAAGATAAAACAAAGATGCTTCCTGATTAAGAAAGCTGACAGAATACTCTGCTAGCAGACCTGGTCTAAAGGAAATGTTAAATATAGTTTTCAGGTTGACAGGACATTAGATCCAATCCATAAGGTATGAAGAGCAACACAATTAGTAAGTATGTGCTCAAATATATCTGTGATTTTTCTTCAATTTTTTTTTTTAAAGCAAGAGAAGGTAATTAAAATGTTTGCCAGAAATGAATTCTATGATGGATGCTAGGCTTTAAATAATAATAGTAGGGCAGCCCTGGTGGCTCAGCAGTTTAGCGCTGCCTGCAGCCCAGGATGTGATCCTGGAGACTGGGGATCGAGTCCCATGTCGGGCTCCCTGTGTGGAGCCTGCTTCTCCCTCTGCTTGTGTTTCTGCCTCTCTCTCTCTCTCTCTCTCTCTCTCTCTGTCTCTCATGAATAAATAAATAAAATCTTAAAAAATAATAAAATAAGTAATAATAGTGAAGACTTCTCCATAGAAGGCTTATATACAATGTAAAGTGGTCAGAAATCAAAATAAAGTTTGCAAAATGTAGTGGGTTCCTCACTATTAGTCTGTAAGAAACAGAATACAAGCATCTGTAATTTTGGAGCTTCATGATTTTTTTTTTATGATTACTAATTTCTTCTTTATAACCATTTGTGTTGATGATTGAGGTAAGGAAAGCAGTTTGTGGATGTAGACATCATTATGTATAATTAAGGCAGCAGAAGACGCCTGGGTAGTTGAGCAGTTGACGTCTGCCTTCGGCTCAGGGAGTGATCCTGGGATCCAGGATAGAGTCCCACCTCTGGCTCCTTGCAGGGAGCCTCCTTCTCTCTCTGCGCTCCCCAATCTCTCTGACTCTCATGAATAAATAAATAAAACCTTAAAAAAAAATTAAGGCAGCAGATAATTAAGGTAAGGTCTCATGGTCTCTTGGGCCATGAAACCAAGATCCTAAAACTAATGTCTTAATGAATAAGACAGGAGAGTGGCAACATGAACCCTCCTATTGATTGCCCATAAAACGGAGGAAAGGTTCACATATTCAAATACTTCGAACCTCAAAGGAACAGGAAATTTTTCAAGAGAAAATTGAAATGGTAAATAAGGACACCTTCTGATCCTAATGTACCTATGAGGCAAGACACAGTTTAGTGAATAGTATTGTCTTCACAAAAATAGCCATATATACGCACGCATGTGTGCACGCACGCATGCACACACACATACACACATGTATAAATAAGTATATGTATTTTACTCTGAGATGAATGGATAGGCTGAATTCAGGATCTTTTTTTTATTTTCCTGTAACTAGACACTGAATTAAAGATTACCTGAGGCATCAGCATACAGTGGATTTTAAATTCTTAAGGGCAATGCCAGAACTCCAAGCAGTAAGGTAAAAGAGATTATTAAAGTTAAAGGAAATAAGAATCACTTAGGCTACTCTTAAAATTCACAAGATCAAGCAGGTTGATCATGTGTAAATCATGGGAGTATTCCATGTAAAGCACATGGGGAAAATATTAGCTCTCGATGTACATTCTCAACAAGAGAGTTTTATTAGAAGATAGTGGGATAACTAATAGAAAAAAAAATTGGTGTAATGTGGACTAAAATAGAAGAGTCTAAGTGGAGAGTGGATAAGGGTGCTGAAGGAGAGGAGTTGCATTGTCCCAAGTCTCTCATCTGATGAATGTCAAGAGATCCTCAGAGGAACCATGTGAGCCAGTGAGAGAAATAGTTTTAAATATCAGATAGGTCTAATAAAAATAAAAATATCTTGCAATTGTTCCATTCAAATAAGAAATCTGGCTCCAATCTCAGAGGTGTAGGTAACTGTAGTTAGCCAGAAGACTAGGGGAAGTGAACTGGAAAAAGAAAAAAGCCAACCGCACTTCCTTCCAAGAAGGTGTCATTTCCACTGATGAGAGATTCCAGCTGGAGGAATAAAGAGGAAAGTGATACTTCTGAGCTAAGTGTAAAGTTTTAATTAATGTATTAAGGGGTCATTTAAAATGCTGAAATGAAACTGGGCTTGATGAATGAAAGTTACCAGAGAAGCCTTGGGCTTTGCTAGAGTTTTCATTTAGTTACAAGAAAAAATAATTTCCTCGCCATATAAATATTAAACAGAAAGTACAGGAGAGAAATATAAACGGAAGATGCATTTTTATTACATCCCACTTATTGTCCTTGTTCAAATACGAAGTACATCATTTTCATGAATTTTCCCAGAATTTCCAGATAGCCAGAAGCATTCATTGAATACATTAGAAGGCTCCTACAACTAATTTCAGTTATAGATTTAGTACACAGTCATAAACTTTTATTTTTCGAGAAGATGCCTTTCATGGGTTCATACAGGTATCCCAGTGAAAATAAAAGTGCTCATATTTCATAGTCAGTCACGTTAGGGTGACTAATCTAAACCACAGGTTATTCATACACAAATAGAGTGACAATAATTGCCTTGTAGGGTTGCTATGAGGCTTCTAGATATAACAAAGAAATCAATACACTTCCATCATTTAATATATCCTCTTGTCATCATATGGCTATAATTGCTTTCACAACCAACATTCTCTAACTCATTGTCATGAATTGATTAGTTAGATACATATGGATAAAATATGAAATGACCTTCAATTGTACTTGATTTCAAACTTTTACTTGATTTCAAGCTTCAATTTTACTTGATTTCAACCTATAGGGGTGCTGACAACATTGACTCTATCATTAGCCTTCCATCTTGTTCATGCCCTCAAAATGACCTTCCAGCAGGCTACATGTTCCAGGCGCACCACAGGGTAATATATGCCCTGACCAGAATGCAGGTAGGCTTCTTCCAACTGGTCCTAAAGTGGCACACAGGAGACTCCACTTTAGATTAAACTAGTGGAAATCATCTGGTGCACAGATGGCACTATTTAGATAATCACCCTTTAACCTCACCACAATGCCCCATGCTCTATCAAAGCTGTGGGTTAAGGTCTGGACTTGGTGGAGAATAGCTACATAGTTTCTGGATGGTCCCTCTGCCTGATTCCTCGTTTAGCAAGTTACCCTGTATAAAAATCTGTGTAAATGGTACAGAGTAGCTTGCTTCATGTTTTGGTCTCAAAATATTTTCTCAATCTGGAGGATACTTTACTGTCCCTCCTCTACCTTCTAACACTTGATTACAAAACTTCTGATTTGACTAATCAAAACCTAGGGAAATTTGGGAATGTGGAAAATATAGTCTGATAAATATTAAGCAATTGTCTGAATTGCATAACTTGATAGTATATTTTTAAAGTCACAAATTAACTGAATAAAGTTTACTTTATCAATATTCCTCTGGGGTATTTAAAAAAGATATAAAATTGAATAATATAAAGTTTAACAATTTTATATATATATAATTTAAAAAATATATATCTATTTTAAAGTAATTTATTGAGGCAAAAGGCCCCTAACATATAGTCACCCTATTAAAGTGAACAATTCCATGGCATTGTCCATCCACAAGGTTCTGCAACCACCACCCCATCTACTTACAATCTACTTACAAAATATTTTTCACAAGATCTTAACGTATTTGAAACAGACAGTAGTCTATTTTTAGTGCTATTGTTTGAAAGTTCAAGTAACAAAGAGAAAAATATTTTAAAATTATGAATTAAGATACTTTTAATCACTATTTAATTCTGTCCATTATCATCAGCATTTCATTCCTTAATATATGGTAGCAAAAATAATTTTTACATTGGAAAGAAAAACTATATGCAGTCATTCTTTTTTTTTTTAATTTTTATTTATTTATGATAGTCACAGAGAGAGAAAGAGAGAGAGGCAGAGACATAGGCAGAGGGAGAAGCAGGCTTCTTGCACCAGGAGCCCGATGTGGGATTCGATCCTGGGTCTCCAGGATCGCGCCCTGGACCAAAGGCAGGCACCAAACCACTGCGCCACCCAGGGATCCCTGCAGTCATTCATTTTAAGGAAGTATATTTGTGAAAAGTATTTAAATATCATATAAAATGAATTTAACAATTCATTATTTTACAGAGAAAATGTGGGGGCCGGGGCAAGGGGTGAAGGGAGAGAGAATTTCAAGCAGATTCCCCACTGAGTGTGAAACCTGACTCTGGGCTCTAGCGCATGACCTTGAGCTCATGACCTGAGCAGAAACCAAGAGTCTGGTGTTCAACCTTGCCAGCCAGGCTCCCCTAAAAATGAATTTAGAAGTGAGTCACATGCTTGCCATATCAACATTGTAGAAATATTACTGTTTGCTTCAAATTTAAAATCAAAACCAATCATAATTATATGTACTCAAAAATGCTACATATAAAGTTTTGTTTCTAATGCATTTTCATCTCTATGACTTTTTATTGCAAGTGCAATGTGTGATTACATTTGTGATCTGCGTCCTCCTTCAGGATCTGACTTGGCTACAGAGTATGGGGGAGGGTATCCAGGGGTAGTTCTCTTTTACAGGACAGAGCAGTTAGAGGGTGGCTTGAGTGTCATTGGTTTCAGAAGTTGGAATAAAGGGGTTATGGAGTAGAAACAAGTGTAACCAAAGGCTTGTGTTGCTATAGATTTCTAGCAGGTGACATTTTCTGGCATTGTGTACAGGATCTTATTGCTGGTTTCTCATTAGTGTGTACTTTGTTTCATTTGCTGCTGCAGTGGTGGTTATTGAGTGTGATTATGGAGGAAAGGAGAACATAAAATGACAACCCAGGGAAAAGGAGATTCTTGATAGCAAGAATGTTACAGACTTGGAAATGAACTAAGGCAAGAGGAAAGATAGGCAGAACCTACTAAACACCAGGTGGTCTGTAACTAAGCACGCATTATACTATTTCTATATACTCTAGGAAGTGGAGTTATAATTCTGAAGATGGATAAAGTTAAAACTGGACCTGAGACTGAGTTTCTCTTTTGCTGTGCAAAAATACCCTAAACTAGGGCATCCTCCAGATGAGAAAAAAAAAAAAAAAATCAGGAATCTGAGCTAGCACATTGCATAGCACACACTTTCATAATATAGTTTATTAAATATGGGAATGCCCTGTAAAATTAAGGACAGCTATATAGAAAACTTGCTATAAATAGTTGAAAAAATCTTCTATTAACTTGCAATATTAACTGCT
The DNA here is from genome assembly GCF_053574225.1 of Canis aureus. Classification (NCBI taxonomy): domain Eukaryota; kingdom Metazoa; phylum Chordata; class Mammalia; order Carnivora; family Canidae; genus Canis; species Canis aureus. The sequence continues at coordinate 19,577,025 of NC_135648.1, forward strand.
GAATAAAGGACATTTTTAAATTCAATCTATGTTTGCACCTCCTAGGAATAATAATGGCTATTGTTATATTATTTAAACAAAACTAAAGATAACAGTAACTTATAATCAAGCCAAGTGTTACTGCTGTTCAAGCATCACTACGTAACTGGGTATTCATTATGCATTTTCATGTTCTGCACAATAAGAAAATGCACTATTTGGTTGAATGGATTTTGCTTAGAAACACCAACTTCACACGGCAGCAAAATTAAACTCTGCCAACACAGCACATTTTGTTTATTCAAAATTTGAAGGAATTGTGAGGCTAAATGACCCATAATGACAGAAAAGGATTCTAACTTTGATTTCACCAAACGTCTTTTAACTTTAAAAAGGTTTTAAATGTTATTTAATTAATCAAAAAATTTAAAATTAATAGAGGAACATTTGTTTTGCTGATATGAATAAAATCATGTCATAAGTAATATTTTTAGAGAATTGCTTTTATTAATTCATAACATGACCATGGTAAATTTTCAAAAGGATATTTATAAACCTTCTTTGCTTATTTTTAGTGATTTTATAGCATTTTACTCACCTTTTTTCTTTTAGATTTGTATTTATTTATGAGAGACAGGGAGAGAGACAGAGACGCAGGCAAGAGGGAGAAGCAGGCTTCTCTCAGGAAGCCCAATGTGGGACTTAATCCCAGGACCCTGGGATGATGACCTGAGCCAAAGGCAGATAAGCCACTGAGCCACCCGGGTGTCCTTTACTTACTGTTTCTGATACTTGATTTTACTGAAATGATTACATGTGTGTTATCCTCTCTATACAAATATAGGCACTGATGCATTCAGCTTACATATTTTCTGTTTTATCTTTCCTATAACTAAAATTTTCATACAATATATTCACATCTCAATAATTATGATTGATTAATAAAAAGTAATAAATTTCTAAAATATTCGTTCTGAAAATCTTGGCTTTTATAGTTTTATAAGGAGTTATAATTTTTTGACTGCTTCTCAAGTTTTCTGAAATCTGGTATTATTTGCAAGCCTATTGTATTAGCTAGAATGGCCATTATAAAGTTGCAAAATAATATTTTCAACAGTAATACTAAATTGTTCTTTGTTTAATTGGTAATACCTTTAGTGACTTACCATTTTATATTACATATATTTTGTTGATTTGAAGTCGTATTTATGACATTTCTGAATGAAAGTGAGAGTCAAGGAAAAAACAGAGCAAATGAATAATACTGTCCATGCTCTTTGGTGCTCTCCAATCAATGTTCTCACCAATCAAATGTCCCTTCTTTTCCCAGAAGCAGGAGCAGTGAGAAGAAAGAAGCAACATTTTTTCCCAAATAATTCTGAGAAGATAGGTGTTCTTTTTTCTATGTGAAAAGAAATCTAAGGAGTGGAAAAGATAAATGCTTGGCTCCTAAATGTTATTTATTTATTCAAGAAATCACAGTTGGTATGTATTTAGGCAGCAGAAATAAGCAATGAACAAGAGAGACAAAAGTAGTTGTGTTCACTTTGTTTTCATTCCAGTGTGTATTTATATTTGTATGCAGGGGTAATAAGTACAGTTCACAAGTAAATTATATAGCACCATAGATGGTATTTAATTGTGTGGGGAAAAGGAATAAAGAAGGGTAAATAGGGAGTGCCAGGTAGGTATGGAGGATGGCAATTTTGGGATGGGTGTTCTGAGCAAGTCTTAATTGAGAGGTGACATTTGAACCATGAGGCTCAGGGGAAGACCCTCTAGGGAGACAGAATAGTGAGTATAAAGACCCTGAGAAGGAAGCCTGTCTGGTGCATTCCAGGAAGAGCAAGGAGGTTGGTCTGATAATCCTTTGTAAATCTTTTTGATTTATTTTCATTGAAGCAGCCTGTTCAGGTTGCCTACATCTTTATGAGTCACTCTTGGCAATTTATATTTTGATAGAAATTATGCCATCAATTTGAGACACATACTAGAATAAACTTCAGCTTTTGTCTTTAAATTTCATTCCTCTACTTTTAGTATTTAAAGCTGTTTTCCTTTGAATTTTTCATGTGGTTCCCTTGTCCCATTTCTTTGCAAAAGGTTTTAATCAAAATTTTCTTTTCAAAATAATTCCTTAGATATGTTATCAAGATACTTCCTTCCGTAAAAATTTTAAATAAGTCATAAGAACAAAGTTCATGCCACACAGAGCCTTATACTCTGGTACAAAAGATAGAAAATAAAAGTCACTAATATGTAATATGTGAAATAGTGACAATGCATATGAAGAAAATAGCTGGAGAGTGTAAATGATTGTTAAGGATAAATTGCAGTTTTAGATCGTGTGGTCAGGAAAGACCTCTTTTTATTTATTTATTTATTTATTTATTTATTTTTTTTTTTTTTTTAGACCTCTTACAGAAAGCAACAAGGTGAACTGTTTGGTTATCTGCTAAAATTTTTCATGGTGTTGTCCTAGCACAAAAATCTGAATGTAAGCTAAGAGCAATACTATTACTTGATTTTTGTTTTAGTTGAAGAATTATTCTTATAAATACAGTTCATTTATAACTTTTCTTTAAAATATGAATTATACATTTATTTCTCAAATTTTGGCTTTCTATAACTTTGTATTAATACAATTGTTGGATAACATAACAATACTAATTAATTATAAAACAGTAATAGTAAATATAATGCATTATTGATAAGTTACAGAGAAAAATGAGAAATGTGTAATGAACTGTCAAACGCACATTTATCAAAACAGTTACAGATACTGACAAGTAAATAGTGAAAACAGGTAAGAGTGAAAATAGTTGAGAGGAAATTAAAGCGTAGAGTGCTGCGCAATTAAACAAAATCTCATTCAGACATAACATTTTCTCTACGTTAATTTTGTTAGAAGTACCATAATTCCCAAGAGAGTTATCATATCTATTTTTAAAAATTTCCTCTGTAAGCAAAGTCCTACAACCTTATTCTTAATGTTATGTTGATGCTGATGTTTGTACATTTGTTACATCTTTTGGTTAGTTGCATTGAATCAACATTTAATGGGAGAAAAGTGATCTAGAGAAGTAGTTTGAACTGCATTGAACATTAACTATTCTGATGACTAAGACACTTTTTTTTTAAAGAAAGAGAAGTTTAGCATGTTAAATCGAATGAATCTGCCAAAAATTTTATCACAGACACCAAATGGTGTGAGTTTTCAAAAGCAATGAGAGAATGCAGGCATGGAAGATCTGTCCTGAGCTAGCATCTCAATTCTGAAAGTTTTAGTAAGTGTACAAGTTTTTCATTTAGAAAAACTGATGTGGATTCAACCAGACTTATTGTGGTGATCATTTTAACATATACAAATATTAAATATTGTGTTGTACACCCGAAGCTTATATAATGCCATGTGTCAATTACATCTCAGTTTTAAAAAATGATATTTGATTTTCTCAAGTTTCTAATAAATATACAGAATAATGCATGCATTTCCCTGGTTATGATGCTACACAAAAGTTCGATTTGCTAATTATATTTCAAAGGTGTGCAAATCCTAGATAAAATAAATTAGAAACACCTCTTTATTTTCATGAGATAAATATTGAAAAATGATTAAGTTGGTAGATTTAACATTTGTTCTTTTTTTTTTTTTTTTAAAGATTTTATTTATTTATTCATGAGAGACACAGAGAGAGAGAGAGGCAGAGACACAGGCAGAGGGAGAAGCAGGCCCCATGCAGGTAACCCAACGTAGGACTTGATCCCGGGACTCCAGGACCACGCCTGGGCCGAAGGCAGGCACTAAACCGTTGAGCTACCCAGGGACCTAGGGGAAAAATTTCTCTGTTGTCCAACCTATCCAGATTTCTCCCAGGTAGATTCTTGAGAAAACTGCTGATTAATTTAATGTAGGTTTTTTTTAATTTTTTTACCTTATTATCACAGATTATTTACTTATCACAGATTATTTATTTTTTATCACAGATTATTAACACAGATTATTTATTTATTATTTATTATCACAGATTATTTATTTATTATTTATTATCACAAAATAAAATTTGTGTTTTAACATAACTATAGATTCACTTTCACATTCTCAAAATAATGCAGAAACTAATCATGTACATCCTGTACCCAATTTCCCCCAATAGTAACTTACTGCAAAACTATAACGCAATGTTACAACCAAGATGTTTATGAATATGGTAAAAATAGAGTTTATTCCCATCACCGCTAGGATCCCTCGTGTTGCTCTTTTATAATTACACCCACTAACCTCTGAGCCAGCATTCCCTCCCTTAATCCTCAGAAACTACTAATTTCTTCTCTAATTTCATAATTAGGTTGTTTCAAAAATGTTCTATAAATGGAATCATAGAATATCTAGCCATTCGGGACTGAATTTATTTTACTTAGCTTAATTCTTTGGAGATTCATACAGGTTGTAATGTGTATGAAGAATTTCTTTTTTTTGCTGAGTACTGTTCCATGTTAGGTATGCATCAAAATTGCTTGATCCATCTACCAGTTCAGAATATTTGGGTTGTTGTCCAGTTCTTGACTATTGCAAATGAAACTGCTATAAATATTTGTGTAAGTTCATATGTGAAGTCCTTGCTACTATATGAGAAATGTCCAAGATTGCAATTACTAGGTTATATATTAGTTGCAGGTTCAGTTTTTTTTTTTTTTTCAGAAATGTCCAAAGTGATTTCCAAAGTGTCTGTGCCATTTTACAACCATGTGTGACACTCACCAGCAGGTAGTGTTGTCATTTCTTTTAGTCATTCTGCTAAGTGTGTAGTGATTCCTGATTGTGATTTTAATTTGCATTTTTCTAATGGATAATCATGTTGAATATCCTTTCATGTATTTACTTGTCTGTGTATCTTCGGTGAAGTATTGCTTCATATCCTTTGTTGATGTTACAATGAATTGTGTACTTTTGAAAATCTACTTTGAATTTTGAAAGTTCTTTAAATCATGTATATATTAGCCTTTGGCTGGACGTGCTGTGTGTTGATGTTTTCCCTCAATCTATAGCTTGTCCATTTGACCTTTTAACAGGGTCTTTCACAGAGGGGAAAAAAAGTCACTTTGATGATATCTAATTTATCAAATTTTCCTAGTCTGGATTGAACTTTTGGTATCAAGTATAAGAACTCTTTGCCTATCCCATAGGTTTTCTTTCCTTTTTCCCTAAAGTGTTTTATAGTTTGACAATCTACACTAAGCTCTGTGATCTATTATGAGTTAATTGTATAAGATGTGAGGTTTTTATTGAGGTTCATTGCTGCTGCTTTTTTTTTTTTTTTGGTACATTTTCTTTTCTCTTTTTGGTCTATGGATGTATAATTGCTCTGTCACTTTTTGTTGAAAAGGCTGTCTTTCCTTGGTCATCATTTTGTAGGTCTACTTCTGAGTTCTCTATTAAGTTCCCTTCATCTATGTGTGTCTCCCTCTAACATTACCAGTCTTATTTATAGTAACTCCATAATAAGTTATAAAAACATGTACTGGGATTTCTCAAATTTCCTTTTTTATCAAGTTTTTACTATATTCTTTTAATTATTTTAGCTGTTCTAATTCCTTAGCTATTCGATTAAAACAATTTAGTATAATCTTCTCTATAAAAAATCATTTGGGGGTTTGGGGAGAAATCATATGTGCTGATTAATTTATGGCCACCTTTATATGTATCTGCCCTATGCATATGTACCATGAATATCATATGTATACACACATGCCTTATAATATTCAGAAAATGGATGAAAAATCATTCTGAATATGTATTTAAAGAAACTGTGATTCCAAGGTATTACACCTAAGATTACCCAGCTAGACATTAGCAGAATTTGCACTGAACTCTAGATCTCTCTTAAGTCAAGGTACATGTTCTTAATTTCTATATTAGCCTACCTACAGTATTTCTATATTGTTTCCTTAAGATAGACACAGTGTTTCATGTGGTTGGCTGAATAATTGCCCCACCCTTAAAGATATTTAAGCCCTAATTCCCATAACACATGAGCATGTTACCTTGTTTGGTAAAAGACATTTTAAATGTGTGATTAAGTTAAGGATTTTGAGAAAGGAGAATTACCCTGTTTTATCTGAGTGAATCCAGTGTTATCATATGGGTCACAAGGGAGGCAGGGAGAATCAGTGTCAGAGACAATATATTAGCACTAAGGCAGAAGTCGGAAAAGAGAGATGTCACACTGAAGGCTTTGGAGATAGAGGAAGACACCACTAGCCAAAGAATGTAGATGGATGCATGAAGCTGCTAAAAGGCCATAATTCTCCCCTAGAGACTCTACAAGGAATACAGACCTTCATACGCTGATTTTAGCCTCTGATTTTTCACTCTGACTTCCAGAACTTTCAGATGATAATTTGTGCTATTTTAAACCACTAAGTTTGTGGCAATTTATTACAGGAGCAATGGGAAACTAATATATCATGCGAGCCCAATTGTCTATTATATAAGATTCAGCTTTTTAAAAAGATTTTATTTATTATTCATGAGAGACACAGAGAGAGAGGCAGGCAGAGAAATAGGCAGAGGGAGAAGCAGGCTCCACGCAGGGAGCCCACGTGGGACTCGATCCGGGACCGTGGGATCACGCCCCCAGCCGAAGGCAGATGCTCAACCCCTGAGCCTCCCAGGCATCCCAAGATTCAGCTTTCTTACACTAGCATCCCAATGCCACACGTTCTGGTGTCACCACATTCTGGTACCCTATGCATATATACTCTTCTATAAACGATATTCATCGATGCCTTACTTTCTAAGCAAGATTAAATAGTCACTATTCCGGGGACCCCTGGGTGGCTCCGAGGTTTGGCACCTGCCTTTGGCCCAGGATGTGATCCTGGAGCCTCGGGATCGAGTCCCACGTCGGGCTCCCTGCATGGAGCCTGCTTCTCCCTCTGCCTATGTCTCTGCCTCTGTGTGTGTGTGTGTGTGTGTGTGTGTGTGTGTGTGTGTGTGTCTATCGTGAATAAATAAATAAAATCTTAAAAATAAATAAATATTCACTGTTCCTTGACCTTTTTCTCATTGGAATCTTTGTTTCCATTCACCCTTAATCTCACCTATATTCTCATCTGTCTCATAGTCATTTATCAACATTCTAGTGTTGATGTTTTCATTTAGTTGTTGTTTTGTTTTTTAATCTTTTTCCCTCTGTGTGAATGATAAGTGCCATTGCCCATCCTCCTTAGACACCTGCTATATATATGGTCTTCTAGTAATGTGTCTTGTGTAAACTCCTGGCATCTCATCCCCAACTGCTTATATAAAATGAACTTATATATATATATATGAACTTATATATATATATAAAATGAACTGCGAGTGTTTGAGAAAAGAGAGTTTTCACATTTTAGCTTTTAAGAGCTTCAGCAATGCCTCTAAATAAAGCATGACTGTTGCAAAGAAGAGAAACCACTCAAATTATTTTGAGTTAAAAGAGATATGTAAATAAATAGTTGGTTAAAAAAAAAATCCAAGAAAGGAGAAGAAAGTAAAAAGTAGGGTCAGGATAAAAAGCAACTAACTGAACGTTACAATATCATGAACAAAGAACATTTTCTTTCGACAGATGGCTTCATGGCCAGATGGCCTGTTGTCTCATTTCATTTTGTCACCAATTTCTCTAAAGTATTTGCCTTGCTCTCCTATTACCAAACATACTGCATTAAACCTATCTTTAAAAGACCTTTCAATTCAAGCGTTTCTAATTACAGGTTCTAAGCCTTTTAGTGCAAATTACCAAGTGATAAAGAATGGGAATGGCCAATGATTTGAATGTCTATAGTAAGGTTCCACCCTTTCTTTCAGTTAGCTTTCCATGTGGGTGGGGATGGGGTAAAGCACAACATAATATGAACTTTTAATGAGTGTGAATAGCAAAGCTTAACTAGAAGAGCAAGGTGTAAGTACATGGAATGTGACAAATGTCTACTCCACAGCACAAAATTCAATGAAATTAAAATAGTACCTTTTGTTCCTAGTAAAATGATTTGGATGGTCTTTGCTTTGGATTTCAAGTTGAGATATTAAATACACAAAAATATCATTTTGTGTTATCTTGCCTTTTTCGCCAGCACAAGAGACTGCAGGTGTTGTTTTTTTTTTTTTTTTGAGACTGCAGGTTTTAAGCCAGAAGTTAGCAGTATCATCTGGGGAATTATAGGAGTTTATGATGAAAGTAATTATACTTTTATTTGCTTTTATGTTTATTGGTTTAATGATGTTATTAGTCCCTATTTGCTTAGTTATTTTATGTTAATGTGATAACCAATAAATATTTAGATAACAGAAATGAGCATTTTATTCATTGACATCTTTCTAACTAAAATGTAACAAAAATCTATGGAAGGTTTTATATATATTTATTTCATTCAACTCCTCCATTTATTAGCTATATATTGGATCATTCAGACCCTCTCTAGGTTTAATAAAAAGCATGTACAGGTAACAGCTTTTAAAGATACATTGGCACATTTTTTCTTATGAAGTAAGGGATGATGGAGTCAATTTGAGGTACAAAAAATTTATTGAAAATAAATAAAATATTAACGATTTTTCTGAAGTACCACACCTAAGAACTTGTATCTCAAATTGCAATGTATATATTATTCATTTACTCTAATTTCAACAAATTCAGTAAAACATCACTTTCTACCATGTCAATATTTTTCTTTTTAATTTTTTTATTTGTTTATGACAGACACACAGAGGCAGAGAGACACAGGCAGAGGGAGAAGCAGGCTCCGTGCAGGGAGCCTGACATGGGATCATGCCCTGGGCTGAAGGCGGCGCTAAACCCCTGGGCCACTGGGGCTGCCCCTACCTCGTCAATATTAAAGTAAATGACAACTCTTGTTTAATTATCAAAGTTCTGGTGACTAAATAAGCCTAAGAATGCGAATCCTGTGTTTTGTAACTACCTTGCTACCTTGCACATATGTACCCGCATACTTCTTTCTTTGTACTCACATATCAGTGCTCACCAGGGTACTATTGGTCTGTGGATTGTTCCTGGTTGAAGTCCCCTAAACCAGTAACAGCTACTGAATTTGTAAATCTAAAATCTGTTGTCTTCAGTCCAAAGTTCTCTGTTGAGATCTTGAATCATATCTAACTTCCTGTGGTACATATGCTTTCAGAGTTCACACAGTTAACTCTGAAACTAGGGCATTAAAATTGAACGTAAAAATATTTTCCTTTACTTCTGCTCTAGGTATCCTGCTAGACAGTCCCTTAAACTCTCTCTGAGGTAGATTATTTGATGCATTGCCATATCTAGCATCACAACTGAGAGTTTATTTCCCCTTGACCTTGGAGCACTGCTAGCACGCCCTACTCAGGCATGGGCTCTTCTTGGAAAAAGTCTCCTTTCAAAAGAGGCATTTTATTCAATGCCACTTTTTCTTCCTGAGAAGCCCACACATACTGACTGTTTGATGTGGGAGTTTGAATATCAGCCTCCTTTACTCAAATGGGGCCATTCTAAAACACTTTCTCAGCTTCAGAGCTCCATTCAGGGTCAGCAGAGGCCTTGACTGAGACCACAGCTTAGTTCAGTTTCTCCCTCTGCCCAATCCAATTGCAAACTCCTCCTGCTACAGGATGAAAAAGCAGACACTGACAGGAATTTGGAGCAGATCACATGTTAACTTGTTGGCAATGAGGACACCATATCACTGATAGACTATAGATAGTACCTGGCACAACAGAGCACTGCAATTGTAAAAAAAAAAAAAAAAAAAAAAAAAATTGTGGTAAGGTGAAATGGAATTCAAGTGGAAGGGAATGTACTATTAGCTAAATATATCAGACTTTTGTAAAGATGGGGGGGGGAGGCGAAGAGTAACCAGAAGGATAGTGGGATTGTGTGGTTATTGCTGGGTATGAATGATGCATTTGAAGAAAAGATAAGGAAAAGCTGAGAATGATTAATCAGGAACTAATTGCCAAAGGTAAAAGCCAGAGGCCTCCTTGGTAACAATTAAAGAGGTTCTCATCTGCTGCAGCTGGAAAAGAAATCTGAGTACTGGGCACCTAACCTAATAATAAAAGTAGCATATTCCCAAGAAACTTAAACTCTTAATGGAGGTAGATCTGCTATGGCAGTCAGGCCATTAATTGGGAAAGAATAAAAACACTCAGGGGCACCTGAGTGGCTCGGTGGTTAAGCATCTGCCTTCGGCTCACGGCATGATCCTTGGATCCTGGGATCAAGTCCCACATCAGGCTTCCTAAAGGGAGCCTGCTTCTCTCTCTCCCCGTCTCTTGCCTCTCTCTAAGTGTCTCTCATGAATTAAAAAAAAAAAAAAATCTTAATAATAGGGCCCTCATATATGGCACGAGGACTGGTTTATATACCTGAAAATCTTGAATCTTCATGTAACCCAGAACCCTTTGGGCCTAGAGAAGTGGACCTTATTAAGGGCTGTATTGCTTGATGACAATGCAAAGGGTTCCCCTTGGTAGGGTAATGTAAGACTTCATCTACTTTCCCTCCTAGCTAAGCCGATGACTAGGGTTAAGTCACAACATAATTTCCTATGGGTATACTAAGTTTGAAAAGGGATTAAATAAATTAGACTTCAAAATACCAGCAGAATCTAGGCAAATAAGTTCTGGTAGGAAGGACTGGACTTCATTGAGTAAGCAGAACATGATTTGAAAGCACACTTATAGGATTCAGGAGAACACTCCCCAAAGACCACAAAAGATTGTACAGACACATTACTAATATGGCTCCTAGAAGCACAGAAAAGGCGCAAGTCCACATTAAATGTTGTAGAAACTCTGAAATTGCCATAACAGTAAGTTAAGAGATTAAAAGATTCAGAAAAGTTAGCATGCTCAAATGGATATATTTTATAAAATCAGAAGATTCGCCATATTATTGTATTCTATAGGAGGGCATGAAAAAGAACATCTTTTGAGAGGATTACCAACATCCTGAATAAGTTCAATGGTAGCTTTCTTCTGTTGACTGGGGGAATGCCAAAACAGAACTATACAAACTGATAGCAATGAGGGCAGCTGGACTCCAGAACAACACTAGGGAGTGGAGGATAGTGAAGAAGGCAAATGGATGCAGTTATTGTAGTTAGAGATGAGGAAGTAACAGTAATCATGGGGACCTGACCCACAGAGAGCTACAGAGATGAAAATCTAATGCAGCATTCCTGGGGATAACTTATATGGGCAGCCATTTATGGGAAAAAGAGTCTTTCTCATCAAGCTTATGTGGTACTGGGAAAGGTCAGAATTTCACAGCAAAGAAAACACAAATTAGCATTATTTCTGTGTTTGATACTATAAAGTAAAAGTGGAGTAAATAATAGAGTGATCATGAGACGTGACTTCACTATTGTGGTCAGAGGAAATCTACTGAGAAGAACTGAACCATGAAGAGTCAGTTTAGCAAAGAACCCGAGGAAAAGTATTTTGAAAAAGTAAGCAGAAAATTAGGCCAAGTGGAAACCAGGCATGTATAATTATGTAAATAAACCAAAAAAAAAAAAAAAGAGAGAGAGAGAGAGAGAGAGCACAAGTAATGAAAAAGAAGGAAAGAACAATAAAAAGTCAATAAATTATTTCAGGTGCCTGTGATTAAAACATTATGATTATATTTTTCTATAATATTTCCTTTAACATCTTATTTGTCTTACATTTGTCCCTATTTGCCTTAAATTTGTCTTATATTTTTAATATTTTATTTATTTATTTGAGAGAGAGAGAGAGAGAGCACAAGAGAAGGCCTGAGCTGGGGAAGAGGCAGAGGCAGAGGCAGAGGGAAAGGGAGAGGGAGAAGCAGGCTCCATGCTGAGCAGAGAGCCAGACATGAGGCTCTATCCCAGGATTCTGGGATTATGACCTGAGCCAAAGGCAGACACTTAACTTACTGAGCCACCCAGGTGCCCCTTAAGCTTGTCTTATGTTTAAATCCTTCGCGTTAGACCAAAATCTAATCATTTCTCAAACATATAATGTCTATCTTAAAGTTAAGTTTAAGAGGTTTAATTTGAAGTTTTGGGAGGTTACAATATTCATAAAAAACTGTTAATTAAAAAAAACATTTCAGCTATTTCAAAATTTACAATATAATAATTAATAACATGTTATAATATTAAGTTATTTGTATGTAACATGTAATAACATTTAAGTGAACATTTATACTCAGAACTTTAGGATTGAGTATAATTCAACCATTAGGATTCCTATGACAACTCTTAACTATTTATGTTTAATGTATCTACCTATCCGTTTTGTAATCAATCATTTGTGTAGTACTTGTCATGTACTATTCTAGAATAAGGTATACACAAATGAACTAAACATGTATTACCTACTCTCATGGGCTTGCATTCCAGTAGGGATATATAGCCTATGATTAAGTAAATAAATAAATAAATATGTACATATAGTAAGAAGTGATCTGGGGAGAATTCATACAGATGAAAGGATCACAGATATAGGAGTGGGTTGTGATTTTATATAATGTTGACGAAAGACATATATAAAATTGTGTTTGAATAGAAAACTTTTAGAAAGTGACAGACTATTACATAGGGGAAGAATGTTCCAGACCAAAAGAAGAGCTAAAGCAGATGTTGAGATAAATGTATTAGGCCATAGAAGAGCAGAGGGAATGAGTGGGGAGGTGCAGTGTCATTGGAGCAGAATGAGCTGGGGGAAAGAGGAAATAGTTGAAGTAAAATAGGCAGCAGATATCACACCACTTGGGGTCTGTAAACCACTATATGGGTTTTTACTTTTACTCTATCCTAAGCCTTGAGATGATAATGGGGTGACATTTATCTACCTTTGATTTTAAGACCTTTATTTTAGCTCCCTTGTGGAAGCTAGTCTCTGCATGTGTAAAAAAATGGAAATAGATAATGAAATTGGAAAAGTATTCCAGTAATTCAAGTGAATGATTACGGCGGCCTGGCCCGGGGTTGTAGCAGAGCACGTGTGGGGAGGCAATGGCCTCTTGGTGTGTTAGAAGACTAAGAAAACAACATTTGCTAATCGAATGAATTTGGAATTGTGGGAGAAACAGTGTTAAGGAAAACAACAAGGTTTTGGGCTTGAACTACTTAAGGAATAGAGCTGTCAATCGAGAAAGATTTTTGGAGGAGCAGATTTGAAACAAAGCAGGTGTGCTGAGCTTAACGCTATCAGGTTGAAGATGCCTGCTGATCATAGAAGTGAAAATATGAAACAGGCTCCGGTACCTGTGAGAATGGAGTTAAGGTTAAATTTTGATGAAAATTATAAATTTGGAAGTCATTTAATTTTCGATAGACCTGAAAACAATGAAGCTAAATGAGATCCCATTGGCAATATTTATAGGTATTACTTTAATGTGTTGTGGAGAAACAATAGAAGTCTTATCAAATCATATTAAATTCTATTATTAACCATAAAATTGCCAAGGTTAATATTTATGTATTGGGAAATTATAAAGGAAGCAGTAAATGCCTTTCAGAGATACAAATTGATAATTCTCTTCACATTTTAGTCTTTCATTGAAAACTAGGAAAATATGCATGAACTTTTGAACAATTTTGTTGACAATGTTTATATGTAGTGAAAGTCTATGCATGCCTTCTTACCTGTGTGTGTGAATATTTCATTATTTACATATATATTCACAAAGTATATAATGTTTTCTTCCTCCTGAACCTAGTGATAGAGCATTAGCAACAACAAAAAAAGCAGAACCACTGCTTCCACAAAATTTCCTATTTAGTAAAACTTTCAAAATAGGTTAATTTACATTAAAGAAAAAAATGTAAAGTTAATGCAATCCTCATAATTTCACTTATGTATTTCTGGGTAGCTATTTCCTTCTTTGTATTCCATTTCTATCAGTGTAACACAGCTTGGTACTGTAACTAAGGATTTTAATATGACTGAGTTCAAATTAAGGTTCATCCACTGGAAAGTATGAACCTTAAGAAAATAAGCCAAACTCTTTGTACCTCAGTTTCCTTGTCTCTAAAGTGAAAATAATCACGGAACTTACCTTATAAATTTTGTGATGATTAAGCCAATTAAATCCGTAGGCTTAATAGCATAGAGGTTGGCACATATTAAGGATTTAATAAATGTTAACAATTATTAGCTATTACAGAGGACATTGTTCCATCATTACACTGATAAAGGTACTTTATATGATTGGTCTAGAGTCATCAATGCCAAATAACTCTATACCTAATAATTATAGAAGCTAATTATTTTTTTCTAGCAAACCTTATTTATGACAGCTAATTACAACTAAACAACCTAACCATACCTCCCCTTATCTGCAACTTAGGCATCTAATTAAAAGCACAGAAATAGGAACTTAAAAAAAAATAAAGCCTAACAATGTTAGTTGTCAGGGTACTTTACACTTCATCATATGGTATATTAAAGCAGAATGGATAGGGCAAAATAAATCAAGCGGACAAATTCATAAACAGAGTTTTCATATCATCTTTGCTGAATTATGGTTTTGGAGCTCAACATGACAGTCGTCCAGACTATGTACAGCTGATGACATTTTTCATTGCTTGATATTATGACATTTGTAGGATATTATTTAGAATTGTATCTTTAATAGTATATTTCAATCACTTCATTTGCTTAGCACTTAATACTTATAAGGCATCATCCTAGGAGGAGCTTTATTGTTGGTATGATGACTTACACACCTCGGGAAAAGGAGTGCCCAATATCAGTTCTTTAGTTTACTTGAATTATTATAATTTATTAAAAGCCTACTTCAAAAATAATCTTATTTTTATGGCTATCATTGTAGGGGAATTTTTCTTTAAGAATCAGTATGCCTAATTTTCTCTGAACATCCAAATGTTAGAAAGCAAAAAATTGTTTTTTTTTTCTTCATTTGAGAGGATTTATGGCTTGAGTCTGAGAATAGAGGAAAAGTCTAATTTCAAAGATTAAAAATTATATCTTCTAGTAGAATTTCAGTCAAAGAATACTTGATGAAAAATGCCTGCTGTAATTACTATCATTAACATTATGCAGATTAATGATTCTACAAAAAGTTGGAATTTTAGACAAACAGTATTTTTGATGTAATAAAACGTAAATTTTATTCTAAAGCAAAGAAAGTAAATCTATTAAATCTATTAATGTGTACTTTGACCAAATATGAGTAATTTTCAGTAACAGCAAACTTACAAGGCAGCATCTAGTTACATACTATGTAACATGGCAAATAGCCATGGAAAAGAGTGAACAGTATCAAATTTAAACATAAGCATAGAATTAAAATACAATGTGTAAAATCCAGAGAGAATGCAGCAATTGAAACAAAATCAATTTCCAACTTATAAATTTGAATAGTAAAATAAAATTATGCTAATCTAATGTATTTGCCTTATTGTGTTTTTCAGTTCATTATGCTGCATGCATAAATATGAGGTTGTTATTTTTCCTTTGATAATACTCCTTAAGTTATTTGCTTTAAATTGGTTTGCTTCCTTTAAGGACTGGCACAGCCTTGTGAAGGATCTTGTTTTCCAATGAGCTTTCACTGCCAGTTATATTTCATTTTTATTTAGTTTTGTTTACATCATGTAAAGGGCATTGGACCTTTTACTTATTTTACTTACTTGTATTATGAGACTATAGTACATAACTATCCCAAACTGCCTCCCATTTTCCTTTTATAATTCTATGCTCAGTAAGAACATATCAAAATTCTAGGATACTGTCTCTGACAATAAATTCCTCTGAACTTTCCAATGGTTCAGGTCCTTGCTGCCCAAGTTCTCTGACCCAAATTAACTTTATCTTTGTCCTACTTATACATCTCTTTTTTTCTCCACATTAACCCTTTTCTGGTCTTTCACTATTAAATTATCATTTCTAGTTCCTTCAAGGGAATGTCTCATTTTACTGAGCACTCCGTGGTTATACCAATAAATGAAAAGCACTAGATAGAAAATGTAAAGTGATGCATATGCTAAAGACTAACAGCTTAAAATATGTTTATTTTATCCAGATTTTTCTTCTCTCTAGTTTTATTTTAAAAGTTCCAATATCTAGTAGAGGCATACCTCATAGATACTGCAGGTTCAGATCCAGACCACCACAAAAAGTGAATATCACAATAAAGTGAGTCAAATGATTTTTTTAAATATCCTAGTACATTTAAAAGTTATGTGTACCCTTCATTGTAGTCTATTAAGTGTGAAATGCCATTATGTCTAAAAAATGTACATATTTTAATTAAAAATACTTTATTGCTAAAAAGGTGTTAACCATCATCTGGGCTTTCAGGGTGTTATAATCTTTTTGCTGGTGGGAGGTCTTGTCTCAGTGATGATTACTGTTGCCTAATCAGGGCAGTGGTTGCTGATGGTTGGAGTGGCTGTTAACAATTTCTTAAAATAAGACAACAATGAAGTTTGTCACCATGACTGACTCTTCCCTTTCCAAAGAATTTCTCTGCAGCCTGCAATGCTTTTGATAACATTTTACCAAGAGTAGAACTTCTTTCAAAATTAGAGTCAATCTCTCAAACCCTGTCACTACTTTATCAACTAAGTTTATGTAGTGTTCTAAATGTTCTGTTATTTCAATGGTCTTTATAGTTTCTTCACCAGGAGTAGATGGAATCTCAATAAACCATTTTCTATGCTTATCCATAAGCAGTAACTCTTCTTTTGTTAAAGTTTTATTTTGAGATTGTAGCAATTCAGTCACATCTTCAGGCTTCACTTCTAATTCTAGTTCTTTTGCTACTTCCACCACATCTTCAAGTGACTTCCTCCACTGAAGTCTTGAACCCCTAAAATTCATCCAGGAGCTTTAGAACTCACTTCTTCCAAACTCCTGTTAATGTTGATATTTTGATCTCCCATGAATGACAGATGTTCTTAACGGCATCTGATGAATGCCATCATTCAGATGGCATTACACTAATGAACCCTTCCCAGGAGGGTTTCAAGTTATTTTGCTCAGACCCTTCATAGGAATCACTATCTAAGGCAGCTATGCCATGTAAAATGTATTCCTTAAATAATAAAAGTTGAAAGTCAAAATTACTCCATATCCATGACTACTGGATGGATATCATGTTAGCAGGCATGAAAATAATACTGCTCTTTGTACATCTCCATCAGATCTCTTGGGTGACCAGGCACGTCGCCAATGAGAAGTAATATCTGAAATAAATCTTTTTTTCCCCCTGAGTAGTAGGTCTCAATGGTGGGATTAAGATATTCAGGAAGTCATGTTTTAAACAGATGTACTATCATCCAGGCTCTATTGTTCCATTTGTAGAGCACAGGAAGAGTAGATTTAGTGAAATTCCAATGGACCTTAGGATTTTCAGAATGGTAAATAAGCACTGGCTTCAACTTCAGCTACATTAGCCCTCTAATGAGAGATTCCATGGGTCCTTTGAAACTTTGAAATGACATTGACTTTGAAGAAAGCATTGACTTCTCTCTAGCTAGGAATGTCCTAGCTTCTTCTAATAGAAGACTGTCTGGTCTACGTTGAAAGTCTGTTGTTTAGTGTAGCCGCCATCTTTAATGATCTTAACTAGATCTTCTGGATGATTTGTGCATCTTCTACATCAGCACTAGCTAATTCACGTTGTACTTTTATGTTACAGAGAAAGTTTCTTTCCTTCAATCTTATGACTAGCATTATTTATTTGTTTATTTATTTACTATTTTTATTTTTTTATGACTAGCATTTTTTAGCTTCAAACTTTTCTTCTTCATTTTCCACACATCTCTCAGCTTTCAAAGAATTGAAGAGAGTTAGGGCTGTGCTCTGCATGAGGCCTTTGGCTTAAGGGAATGTTTTGGTTGTACACAGTGGACATCATCAGAAAAACACAGAGTGATTCAAAGCACTGGTTTAGGATTTTAGCTAACATGGCATCTTCAACAAAGAACAATGCATTTATAGAGAAATGACAGGACAAAGGAAAGCAGGTTTAGGCTGCCAAGGGTGGCAGACTGTGGGAAGGGAAATATATGGGAGGAATCTGATGGAGTAAAATTTCCTTGCAGTTCTCTGGTACCATCTCTGGGCTGATATGAGTTTGTCTTCAAAAAAAGATTTTTATATCCTGCTTTGAGACTAAAAAATAGAACCTTTTTTTCTGGATTTTCTGCTTCTTAATTTCCTTTACCCTAAAATAATTGTATGTCAAAGAGACATATTTTGGGGTGAAATATTCTAGTTTCCTTCAAGATAGATAGAAAGATAGACCAATATTTCTTTAAATCTCAGAAGAGAGCTGAAATTGCCATGCTGTCTATTTGAACAAGCCTTAATAACATCTCAGATAGCACTTTGTTAGATAATTGAAAATACTAAACAGTAGAAATGTAACCTGCAAAACAAGCAAGAATGAACCTCTTAACACACCTGCTTTGGAAAGATAAGTTCCTATGACTTTACAGTAGATAGGCAGCATGAAAAGTCCCACTGCTTCATGTTCTCAAACCATTTGAAAGCAGCCACCACCATTCACCCCAATGTTACTTGCTACCCAAAAGCCACCTCTGTTCCCACCTGTGTTCTCCCAAGTGCCAATTCAAGCCATAGGCCTTGTCCTAAAATTCTCCTCTGATCCTCCTTTTCTGATCAATTTATTAAGATTCATTCTTAGCAGCTGACTTACATGCTCATGAAAATAAGGATAAACACAATTTGTTTCTTTTATATGTGTTTTTAAAAATCACAGTTACTTGAAAAATAAAATCCAAGCCTCTAGATTTGCCTTTTAAATATAAATTCATTTTAACACGAAAAGTCAACTCATAATATGTTATAAAGCTTTCCTTCACCTTCCATAATTAATATAAATGCAAATTTGTATTTCTTGGTACTCTGGGGAAATCTCTGTTATCCTAATTATCCAAAAACGTCCTCATTTGTATCTATCTATCTATCTATAAGATATATGTGTATATATAGATATAGATATATAGATATAAATAGATATTTTTTTTTCAGGAGATGATGGAGTAAGTGTCATAGCACTTTATTTTTGAGGGTAAAAGAAATCCAGAATTTGGTTGATGTAATAAAGAGATACGTTAAACCACAAATTGGTGAGAAGAGGCTGAAGTCAGCTAACATTAGGTCCTTGTTCTCTCATAGGCGTACAGGTAATGTGAAATATAAAATGCACCCAAACTGCCCTCGTCACAGGCCATATATTTGCCCAGTCTTTCAGTGACACATACAAACCACCTGAGCTTCCCTGATGTGGTTTACGGTCGTAGGAGCCCCTGACAAAAATACAGCTTTCTACTGCACGGTGGGGTGGAGTTTATTTTCTCCATATATCATTCGCTCTATTTTATTTATCCACATGCATAGCTATGAGTTTCCCTCATGTTTTTTCTTATATAGTTAATTATAAAGGCTGTGTGTGTATATATATATATATATACATACACTGTGTATGTATATACATACATATATATATATATACATACATACTGTGTGTGTGTATATATATATATATACACACACACGCACACAGACATTGATACAGATACAGATAGATTAATCTGGGCAATTCTCATAATCTCTGTAGTATATTATGTTAAAATTAGACCAGTTACATTGAAAACAAGCATGCCTTCTTTAATGGGTGTCCTCCTAACTCCATTCCCCCTAAAGATTCATCTATCCCCCCTGAGTAGCTATCAGTATTGGCCTCTTTCTGATTGTAAAGCCTGCATGGCCATTGTGACCCTCTAACGTTGCATCTTCCAGTACTCCCTGTGTTTGCGGCACAAGGTGATATGCCACTGCAGATACCCACCAAATTGTAATAGAGTAGATTGTATACAGAGTATATAATAAAGACAGATGTTTTGTTTTGAGAAGATGGGAAACTCTATGCAGTGTCCATGAGATTGAATGTCCATATATCTCATGTCCCAGCGATCTTAATTCTGAGTATGAACTTGAGATGAATCATACACAGATTCATAAGGAAACGTGGACAAGAATATGTATTTCCATGCAATTTGTGTTAGACAACAATTGGAAACACATTAGATATTCATAAGTAGAGAAGTGGATTAATTAAAAATGTGGTGGATATAAACTATAATGTGATTTGCAGTTGGAAACAACTATATATAGTTATAGTTGCAGTTAATATACATATATATACAGATGACATACATATATTCATAAATATAGACATACACACATACATACATACACACAGTAAAATGAAAGACTTCGAAAATAGGAAATAGAATAAAGATTAGCATAATACCATTAGGCAAACTTTTAAAAGGCATGTACACAGTAACAGTACTGCATATTTTGAAAGTATACATAATATTAAAAGATAGATGAAATTTGTGTCTGTGGAGAATGGGACTGGGTGCAATAGACAGCACAGACTAATGATGCAAATATGAATTTTACCATATCGTTAATGCAACTTGAGCAACAGATTCCCATAAGAAATCGTAATATACAATCAAGGAGAAATTTTGTGACACATTTTTATAGTTTAATTGGTCCTGTTTTTGCCTTTTCCTCTCCCTTGCATAGGCATGGTAGTGTTTAGGGTTGGATTGCTAATGATTGATGTCATTGTACAAAAGAAGAAAAAAATCATAGTTGGCTATTTTATTTGATATATGAAAGATTTCCGTTTTATTTACTGTCAGAAGAGCTGATTTGAAAACTTATATAAATGTAGTTGGACAGCTAACTAGGTTAACCAAACATACTAATTCAACGAAAAAAAAATACACATGCTTTTCATTTTGACCTATAACTCCACCCTGCTAGATATTTTGCAGTATTTAGTTCCAATGTATAATAGAGTTAAGAATAGACATAGCTAATAACCAAATAATCAAGGACTTTGTGACACATGGTGAAATTTTAAGAAGGAAAATATATATTTTGTGTGAAGTTAGCAATAATTCTGATTACATTGAATTCATACCAGTAATTTTAATGTTGACCTAGAAACAAGAAGAGTTTCAAATACGCCCCAGGTCATATTTGAACTTGTAAGATAAATCTGGCTGCTTTGTGGGAGAAGATACAAGAGAAGAGAAGATACAGGTAAGGAAATAGAAGAATATTCAATTTAAATGGGCATTTTTCTCATTATATTTTGAAGTTAGAACCAAAAGGACTTAACTTCAGTTACCTTAGGATAAAACTATGTTTATGTTCTAGGATTCATTAATGTTAAAGTGAGTTTAACATAAAGATACGCTAAACTACAAATTGCTGCAAAATTTCTAGCATTAAGCCCATTAAGTGGTAATATTGAAATCCAGATATTTCTGCCCCTTCAAAAACCAAATTATCTGCATATTTGTAATAATATACTGGTTTTTAATCAATTAATATAATTGCACTTATCTTTTCCTTTAAAATACCTATTTACATAGAATACTAATATCCACTTAAAGAAAAAATTAGAAAAACAGTTAACTTTTCTCCCTCTTTATTAGTCAAAGCAGTTAATTCATTCCAATTCAATCTATTTAAATCAGTCCTTAAATGTATATACATTCCAAATTCAATTAATATTTTAGGGTTTCAGAAATAAAATGTCTTATGTTATGCTCCATTCAACTACTAGCTTTCATGGCATATGCTAGTTAATGTTGGATGTATTTTTCTGAGGCTCCTTGAGGTGTCCTCTGGTGTGACTGGTCCTAGGTATGGTTATCCAAAGTAAATTGATTCAGGTCATTTATAGTCAGAGGCAATAAGGCTTGGTGTGCTAAATAAAATATGTCTTTCAAAGAATGAATAGAATAATCAGAATAATTCTTGATTGAGAAAGGTGTTTGAATTAGTTGCATTTACCCAACTTATTAATTTTTTGGCTCATTGACTAGAACCTATCTTGTCCTTTGAGCGCTCTAATAGAAAAATGATTAAATTGTCAAAATCAAAATATGTGTGTTATGAAGTAATATTATATCTTATATAGGTTTTATGTAGCAGAGAAACAAGCACAATATAGTTCTTTATATCATATGAGTATATGCAAATCAAAGCCTTTTCTGCTTTCTTATGCATCAGTAAAACTCCTTAAGAGCCTGTACATGTTTATGACACTTGCTAAAAGTGATTGGAATTGAAGCATAATGTCATGAATACAGAATTCAGTCAATTACCCAGAATAAAATAGGTGTGTGTTTGCAAATTTCCCTGGGTGTATGTATGATTTATATATTTTGCTCAGTTTCAATGTGAGAAAAGTTCTAAAACATGGATACAAAAAGAATTGTTGATGATTAGTTCTGGAATTATACCCCAGGCATCATCATTACTATCTATTTGGCCTAATTTTAGGTATATAATTTTCCTCTTTGAACTTAAAGACAATTTTTGGACCGGTTTTAAGTTTACAATGAAATTGAAAGGTACAGAGATTTCCATATGCTTCTTGGCCCCCACACATGCATAGCCTCCCCCATTATCAATATCATTCACCAAAATTGTACATCTTTTACCTAACTTACACGGGCACATCATAATCACTGGAATTTCATAGTTTACCTTAGGATGCACTCTTGGGTTGCACATTCTGTAGTTTGGGACAAAGAATAATGACATATATCTACCATGAAGAGTATTTTCACCATCCTAAAAATCCTCTGTCATCTCCACCACCTCCCAACCTGACAACCGCCTATCTTTTCACTGTCTCCATACCTTTGCCCTTTTCCAGAAGACATTCTAGTTGGAGTTGCAACAGCACATAGATTGGCTTCTATCAGCTGGTAATGTCTATTTAAGTTTCTTTCATGTCTCTGCAGTTAGATGGTCCATTTCTTTTTGCATTGAATATTATTCCATTGTCTAGATGTACCATAATTTCTGAACATGTATAATGGTAGAACAAATTAAATACTTAAACTATGTTTGCTCTTGACTTCTATACAATATACATAGACTAGATGTAAGTAGTTCGTGTCAGATTAAGCAATGATACATTGAGCAAAAACATAGAGATTTCAGTTGACCTTAGTCTCAATGTGTATCATGTATTCAAGTTAGTTCTCAAATAAAATTTGGTATCAACTGAGGCTTTATTAATCCAGGTAAAAGACCAGAAGGAGGGGAGCCCTAATATCTACTTAAACTATATTTGCCCAACTACATGTGGAGAACTATACTCCATGCTGGATATAATGTTTTTAGAAGTATCTTTATAATGTGAAGTTGGAAAAACTTAATAACATTTAAAAATACTTAGGAAAACACAAGAAGCTAAAAGAAATTATTTGATAAAACATGCTTACTTTGTTTCCCAAATTATTATTATGAGGGTCTGTGACTGAACAACTTGAATATCTATTTAGTGCATACAACTTTAAAATTTAAGCTTTGAGATGCTTGGAGGGCAGAGAAAAAAAAATACAGACTTAAATTCTTCATGAATTACCTAGCTGTCTATATACCTATGCCTGCTGCCAATGTTATGAAAAAAAAAAAAAGATGCAGAGGAGAACAAGAAAGCCATATCTCTGTCTGGAAGGACCATATAGTTGCATGTGAAGGACTCATAATGAATATAATATAACTAAGTAATATTTTGTAGGGGCACCTGGGTGGCTCAGTGGTTGAGTGTCTGCCCTTGGCTAAGGTTATGATCCCAGGGTCCTGGGATCGAGTCCTGTATCAGGGTCTCCACAGGGAGCCTGCTTTTCCCTCTTCCTATGTCTCTGCCTCTCTGTGTGTGTCTCTCATGAATAAATAAATAAAATATAAAAATAATAATATTTCATAATTTGATGTTAATAATGGCATAATCAGTGTAATTTAATAGAGAGTAACTTTGTGAAGGCCTGCATTGCCCATGGAGATTGGAGGCTCTCCCTAATGATATGATCTTTAAACCAACAAGTCATGAGATAAAAAGAAGCCAGCGATGAAAAAAATGATCAATATTCCAAACAGAGTGGGGCAGCATATACAGTTAACTTCCAGGGGAAGAGGGCAGTTTTTACTTTACTTTGGGAGAAACATTATGTATAATGGAAAGAGTGATTTGGAATGAGGTTGGGGATTTAGGTGGATGAGCTCAGTAAGGAGTGTTGGTGTTTTGTTTTCAAGTGAAATGAAAAGTGGTGGGCTATATATACCAAATAAGTGATGT
Source organism: Canis aureus (assembly GCF_053574225.1). Classification (NCBI taxonomy): domain Eukaryota; kingdom Metazoa; phylum Chordata; class Mammalia; order Carnivora; family Canidae; genus Canis; species Canis aureus. The sequence goes on from NC_135648.1 coordinate 19,601,192, forward strand.
GATTTGATTTAGTGCTTGCTATTGATTATAGTGAGGAAGAAAGTTTAAAAGCAGAGAGGAAACTTTAGAGACTCTATAGAAGGCCATGCTAGAGATGATGGGAACAGAGATGAGAGTGGAATCAAAAGAGACTAAGAGGTATAGTGAGGTAAGTTATTTTGGAGTTTGATTTGATATAGCCTACTCGATTTTTTTTTTTTTTTTTTAGTTGTAGGAGATGAAGAAAAGGAAAAACAGTGAGTGATCTCTAAAGATATATGTGTGTTCCATGCTATTTCAAAATGAATTTACAATTATAGCACTAAAATCACATTTAAAAATGTTAACTTTAAGACTTAATGAACTTTCATTAAGATTAAGAAAGGTGATGATTAGGTTATATATATATATATATATACACACACTCATACATATATATTTTAATGCTTGTTTTAAAATATTTAAATGATCTTTATTTTCATTCTACTAGACAGTAGAAATAGTTTAATAATATGAACATAGGAGATAGTTTAGAAGTCAACCTAGTTAATTTTAATTGTCATGGTTAGGATATTTATTTACTTCAAATTTAATATATATTCAAACCACATTTTAAAAATATTTTATAGTCATTTTATTACTTGACACACATATCAAGTGCATATATATAAATATATTTTTGTTCTTTCGTGATGTATGAGGATACTATCAACAATTTCCCTGTACTATTGATGAATCAAAGGATTAATATTCAATCAATGTATACTATGTTTATGTAAGAATTATAGACTGACTATCATGAACTAATACCTTTGTCCAGTAATACGTAGATTTTGTTACTTAGTTTTCTTATTTAGGAGTATAAAATCACTTAAAAATATTCCAAGTTATTTATCAGAAGAATTTCCCCAAAATTATTAGTAAATGTGCATTAATGTAAATCTGAGTGTTTTATTTGATATTTTAGATGTAAACACATTGATGTCATTTCTCTGATTGGTTTTATTGTTTTGATCATTTATACACATGGTTTAGCTTTTTTTGTGGAAATAATACTGGGTTTGATGGCAGAATATTAGATTTCTTTAGCAGATGTGACCTGATATAAACCCCATAATTTGATGAGGTCTCAGCATTTTCATTTTAATGTGAGAGATTAAATAATTTATTATTATTAAATAATTTATTATTTAATTATAATATATTCAACATTGAACTGCTGGTCAGTACTGATAGTATGCCAGATACTGTGCTATCTGGGAACCCTGAAAACAGGTAGAGACGGAGAGGGTCCAGGAAAGAGAGAGAGAAAAGAGACGGGGAGAAATATGGAGTTATGTGATCATCATAACATGACATGGGCTTAATCATGATGCTATGTTAGAGGAGAAGTCAAATACCTAATTTTCTATGGATGCGGCCTGCAGGTTTTCTAGAATTAGATCATTAGTAATGAGATGTATGTAGATATTGAATGGAATTTGAAGGAAAAAAAGAACATGTGCAAAGATTAAAGAGCATGAAAAGTCATGAAATTTTTCCAAGAGCTATAATGAAGTCAACATGATAGTGAGCCTAGGTAGAAGATAAAATAGGCCATGTAAACTGATGCTGGGTGGTAAAGGGCTGCTCCAGTGGTGCAAAGCAGTGTGGTATTTGTAAATATTTGTTATTTATCTTCATCCAACATCCAAATGTCCTTCTTAATTAGGAGGAATTCCCTAATAGCTAAGACTTAATGAGAGACAGGTCCTCACCTTCAACTGTAAAAACAGAAGGAATTTAGTTAATCCTTTCTCCTGGCTCCATGACAGCTACTATATTGGCTTAATTATCAGTGAGCATTACAGGGAACAGATCCATAAGAAAATGTAAGTAATCTTGGACTGATTATGTAGGTAGCTAGGCATCCAGGTTCCCATTCTCTCCACAGGAATATAGTGAACCTTACTCCATAACAGGGGAATATTTAATTATCCTTGTTAAATTTAGTTACCTAAATATCCTTAGTATCTAGTAAAGAACCCACTGAGATCTAAGATTTTAAGGACTGCATCATCTTGCCAGTCTGTGGTATGAACAAATGAAGACTCAAGGATTGTCAAGTGAAATGCAGCCTTAAAAATCAGGAAACTTTAAAAAGAGAATAAAAGTTCAAATATTAGCTCAAGGCATTGGCAGAAACCAAGAAACTTTCTATAGCAGTAATAAAAGAATCTCTTATCTCATGAAGCTGCAAAACTGAGATACCTGACAACCCAAATCAAACATTGATCTGTTGATCCTGCTGGTTGCAAATTACAATGTCAGTTACATTACAGTCCTGCCAGGTAGCCTATGTGAAAAGTAGGACATCTATAGGATAAGATTGGAATCTTCAGAATTGTAATGGTTTAGGTTAGCATGAGTACCCAGATGAACAGCTTCCACTAAATCTCCCTTACAGATTGCATTTTCTTCTTCACTTACTGATAAGGCTGCTGCTGCTTGTCAGTGGCAATTTTCTGAAAAGGGGGCAGATCGTCCTCATTTCCTATGACTATCACACCTCAATGTTTAAGTCTTTCAAAAGGCTTGAGTTACCTCATGGAGGCAAGGGAGAAAGGAAGAAATGACCATCAAAAATCAAACCATAAGGGGGAAATATAAGATAAAGACGTAGGTGGAACTAGATGGTATTATGTTGAGTGAAATAACTCCATCAGAGAAAGACAATCATCATACAGTTTCATTCATATGTGGAATATAAGAAATAGTGAAATGGATCGTAATGGAAAGGAGGGAAACTGGATGGGGAAAAATTAGAGAAGACAAACCATAGAAGTCCTAATTCTGGGAAACAAACAAAGGGGAAAAGGGTAGGTGGGTGGGGGGATGGGGTAACTGGGAGATGGGCACTAAGGAGGGCACTTGATGGGATGAGCACTGGGTGTTACACTATATGTTGGCAAATTGAATTTAACTAAAATCTAAAAAAATAATTTTAGGACTCATCTAATTTATGTAGACAATCTAAATCTAAAAAATAGGTGAAAAAATGATTCTAGATATGAATAACCAATGATAGAGGAGCAATTTATGTACAGTACTGAAACTGATACATTACTCAAACTTTCGTCATATCCCCTCCAGACTCACAGTCATCTTTCACTCTACCAAGACTTGTGGTCTATAAGGGACTTTTTTTTTTTTTTCCCATTGGATTTAGTAGGACGAATTTCAAGCATACTTTAAAAATGACTCCACAGGATTTGTTGGCAGAGGTCCTAATAGTACTTCTGTGCATTGCAAAAGATATTCAGAAATGACTTTGGTCTCATTATCTGTGGTCTCTGGAAGAAGATATGGTTTAAGGTAGGGATAAGCAAATGTACTTAAGAAAAATCTGTGTCATGTAAATTACACCTGAAGGACTCAAAGAATACCAGCTAAGGATGGCTGCTAGGTATGAGCTCAAAACATAGATATACCTTTCCAAATTTAAAATTTTCACAAAGCAACAAAACTTGACTCTCAACATGCTAATCAAATAGTTACTGAAAGCAGATTGACAAAGCTTGGGTTCATTTCACTACAGAAAGGCCAATGATTTGTTTTTACTGAATTATACAGTCATTCATAATTATGATATTCTTTCTTTTCCTATTATGCTTTTTTTAGCACTTAATGAATTAACAATTAACTTATAAATTGTCATGATATATTACAGAATATTCTTATAAATAGAGAATTCATTTTACAATGAAATAAATATGTTAATAGACCATTGGCCATGTAATTTCTGGCTATATAAGATATCCCATCTTTTAAAAGCACTTGCACTTTTGGAATGATGAAATGGCTTATTGAAATTACAATTAAGTAATTGCGTTGGAGATAATATCTTCAACATTTGGCACAGTAGTGTTCTCTGAGTTAGCAGACAGTATGTGACTTGAGATAGTTCACATTTAATTGTTGCTACAGTCCCTAAAAGAAAGAAGATAAGTTCAACAAAATGAATGTGAGGAATCAAAATGAGATAACCCAAAGAGAAAATGGAAGATTGGAATAGCAGCCAGGTCAAAGAAAAATACTATTACTATTGAACATTGCTGAGGACCCAACCTAGTTTTAAGACTCTTTACTAATTCATTTCTTTGTTGCTAACAGTGTTCTAGGTAATCAAATAGATCCTAATTTTAATCCTAATGTGGTAGAAGATCAGTGAGTTTTGGTATTTCCTCTAGAAGTGTTCTCCAAAACAGATAAAAGTAAGAAAAGAAATTATTTGGATTAGTTTTTCCATGTTTTAGATTAATTCAGTTAACAAAGAACCTGAGAGTTTTAGGTAAATAGTGAAGGGAATAAAGCAAAGGAGACATGAAGGTGATATGGTAATGGATATTTCTGTGAAGTCAACTAATAAATATCAAGACATGGAAACCACACAATAAAGCTAAGGTAAATATCACTGCTCTCACAGTATTGAGATGTAGCTGAGGCCTAGAAAGTTTAATAACTTGGATATATCGGGGTCTCCCAACCAATAAATATCGCAGTTGGAATTTGAACTTTGAACAGTCTATTATGTAGTACTTGCAACTGCCAAAGCATACTGTTTTTTTCAAAAATTAATAATAATATCAAGGGATTTTGGTTAAATATGGCAAATCAAATTTCTATATGTTGCACATATATTATGTATAAAATTGATATAGATGTCCATTCTCCTCATGAAACTCTAATAAAAAAAATTTCAGAAAATATATTTTTGCACACATTAATTAAATGTTCTAAAAATAGAATCAAATATTATTATTATTTTTTAAAGATCTTATTTATTTATTCCTGAGAGACACAGAGTGAAGACAGAGACATAGGCAGAGTGAGAAACAAGCTTCATGCAGAGAATCCGATGTGGGACTCCATCCCGGGACTCCCGGATCACTCCCTGAGCCAAAGGCAGATGCTCAACCGCTGAGTCACCCAGGCATCCCAGAATAAAAATATTAAAACATAAGAAAGGGGTGCCTGGGTGGCTCATTCAGTTAGGTGTCTGCCTTCAGCTCAGGTCACGATCAAGATCCTGGATCAATCCCTGTATTAGCTCTCTGCTCAGTGGAGAGTCTTTTTCTCCCTCTTCCACTTCCCCTGCTTGTACTCTCTCTCTCCCTCTCTCTCTCCCTCTCCCTCTCCCTCTCCCTCTCCCTGTCCCTCTGCCTCTCCCTCTCCCTTTCTCTCTCTCTCTTTCTCTCTGCCAAATAAATAAGATCTTAAAAGAAACATAAGAATAAAGAAATATGCTAGAAAGTAGACCAAAGAGAAAAAGGAATGGAAAATAGGGAAGGAAAATACTTAAGAATAATAGGAATTTTCAGAAAACGGCATATAGAAACTAGTAGGAACTCGTCAAATAATCAGTAAAATTTCTAGATCTGAATAACCTTTAGATTAAACAAAAAGTCCCCCACCCAAATGTCTAGACAAACCTATGCTAAAATAGCTCCATGAACCACATTATTAGAAATTTCAGAAAACTATATACTTAATGAAGACCTTATGGGCTTTAAGAAGTATATATGTAAATAGAAAAAATAAGAACAATTAATACACAGAAGCCACTGCACTTTTTAAAGCACTTGGAAGCACAAAGATCATGCAAAATCACTTTAACATTCTGAGGAAAAATGATATAAAAACTGGATTTGTATAATCAGACAAATTGTATCAAAAGTGAAGACAAAATAAAGATCTTTCAAACAAGCAAAGACTAAAAACTGTAGTTCCCCAGCACTACCTTTTGGAATCTAAAGAACTATCCTGGGGTACCTGGGTGGCTCAGTCCATTAAGTCTCCAATTCTTGATTGTGGCTCAGGTTATAAACTCAGCATCTGGGATCCAGCCCCACACTGGCCTCTGAGCTGGGCATAGAGTTTGCTTGGGATTTTCACTCTCCTCCTCCTCCCAACCCTCCTGATGTGCTCATGTGCATACATGCACGTGCATCCTTGCTCTCTCTCATTCTCTCTAAAATAAATAAATTAAATTAAATTAAATTAAATTAAATTAAATTAAATTAAATTAAAATAAACTGGGCCATTAAAATGAGCTAATAAATCAAGAAAGGTAAAATTCATGGTCTCCAGGGAGAAAAAAAATAGGAGATGAATGGGACACTCCAAAATGAAAGCAAATGAAGAACCATAAAGACAGTAATGTAACAGAGTTAGAATCAGGAAAATGGATAATTAGAGATCTGTCTCCAAGAAAGAATAAAACTGACAAATGATATATTTGATATTGTTGCTGATAGATTTTCATTTCAACCAGTGATATGTGCGCAAAATTAAAAATGAGAAAATATAAGCAATTAATATTCCTAGAAAGAAAAAAAAAGGTGGTATAATAAGGAAACTGTAGTATACTACGCTATGTATAATTAGTGAACTTGATATATACATATGTACAGTACATACATAAATAATAATGATAAATTGCATGTCTACAATGGTAGTGTAACAGAACTAACTTGAGTTCACTCTTTTAACTTACAGATAGAGACTATACCAGGTGGAGTTGTCGCACAAAGGAAACTATTTGCAGCATTAATTAAGTTCATGAGGAATAATTCCCAAAGCCGTAATTCCTGAGCAAGGGTGAATGGGCTCATTTTATTCAGGGTTAGGATGAATATTCAGCAAGGAGAATTTGATCATTTTATGTAGAGGTAGGTATAAGGTTGCATGCATCTTAAGGAAACATGCCTATGTATTGTACATTTTGTTAATGAGGTTCGTGCTCTTCCTTGGGTGAAGATTTTAGCATTGTAATGAGGAAGAGGTAATATTTCCATCACTCCATGGTCCATCTGTGGTTATGTGAGTCAGTGATTGAGCTCAAACTGGTCTGGATGGTCTGAACTGGTCAGAGTTCTTTGTCAGGGTATTGTTTGGGAGGTAGTTTTGGTTTCCATCACCGGATGCTTTGTCCATTGGGTCTTTTGCCTGAGTTAAAAGATATACTAGAAGGAAGAACCTAAGGAAAATGTGGGGCAAAGGTCAGTGGGTACATGCAAGTGGAAATAAAGGTCAGGTCTTGGGGTCAGTCACGCAGGGTCCTGCTGGTGATAGTACGTTGTCAAAGAGAAATATACATAAAAGTTGGAGATCAAGTGTATGAAAGCTAAATAGTTATTTCTATAGTAGGAAGCCAAGAAAATTGTTTAAAATTGAAAGATAAAGAAATTGTAAATTTTTTTTTTTGGAATGTCGAGGTAAAATCAGAAGATGGAGCTCAAATACTTGAGTGTTATCACTGGGGAATGATAATCAGCAAATTTGGGAAGAGATAAAAGGGACTGTTTTGTTTGTTTATGACCACAGTCCTTTTAGAACTGGTCTTTTAAAACTCTGAACATGTACAACTTTGAAAAAAATGAGAAATAGAGAGAGTGGGAGGGGAAGATCTAAAGATAGCCCCTATATTTTAAAAAGTAATTAACAGGCTTCAGAATGATTCAAAGCCTAGCAACTTCCAAGGTTGACTAGTAAGATTTTTGTTTGTTTTCCTGAGCATTATTTTAAACGTATTGATTTGAATACATTTCATGTAATTTTGCAATTGTTATTGTTTTAAAATTCCCAATTGTCATAACTTAGTTGGTCATATTATTTCATGAGAACAAACCAAATACAATATGTCTCCTAAGAGAGTGCAATAAGAAAGTCTAAACACTTTTGTCCAGCTTTCCTGATTATAAACATGTGTTTGTGTATGGGTGTCAAAGTGTGACTCTGTACGTGTGTCTATGTAGAAGTTCTCTGAAGATATAAGAAAGAGTAAGAGAATGAAGTGTGAATAGTTACTAATTTTGCTGTTTTGGATGTATGGTAAGGGACAGCCTATCTGGGGGGGATAAAGTCTGAAGTATTAATTAAAAGGAAGACAATGTATTTAGAATTTAGTGTTATTTTATATTCTTCAATATACCAAAGGAATGTATTTTACCACTTAAAAAATCTAAATATCATATGATTTTCATTTTGCAAAATTGTGTATTCAATGTCTGAGTATATTCAGAAGTTTATACCTAAATACCATTTTTTTTTCCTTCAAAGCCTTAAAACAAATTTGGGACACATGAAACACTTGAATAGATTTTAAATGTCCTATTTCTTAATATGAATAATGTGTACAAGTGTGTTTGTTTAGTCATTGTATACAATTTATACATGATATTTAGATATTTGAAATGTTTTATGACATGTATTGTTTTACAAAGACTATAAAAATTTGTTTTCAGTATTGGTAATTTTGTGTTTTGTAAAATCTGACCTAAAAATACTTTCTACGGTACTTTTTGTGAGTTAAAGAAAAATTGATTATAAATCAATTACAAATCCCATTTTAACAGCTCAAGTATAAGTAATAGAGTTCCCTTCAGAATTTGAGATAAAGTTACCTGAGATAGAAAAACATGCAATCTCTTGTCACCAGCTGTTTTCAAATAAGAGTATTTTTAAGCGACTGCAATGCTCTATCATTTGCCAACCTTAAGTGTGCCCTTTCTGTTGTTGATATTATGTCTGTCATTAAAGTTTCTACTCTAAAACAAAAATGCTTTCAAGGAGTATGATTTCTACTGTGCAACATACCTTGCCAATATATTTAATAAAATTCAAGTATATAAAAACTGGTTTACTAACAGACAGAAATGAAGTTTAGTAGTTGATGTTTGAAAGCATTAATATAAATGAGGAAAAATTCTCCAAAATCACTGAAAATATTATGCCATTTTGTTGAAGCTAATCAAAACTCTCTAAAGAAACAGGTACTCATCAGGCACATATGTTATGATAAAAATTATGAACCAAAAAAATTGAGATTTTTATTTGAATGGAAGGGAAAATGAGGGATTTTGAAAATATAATTATTTTAAAACATTCCAATTTTATATGGAAATATAACATTTAAGTGGAATAAGTTTTTAATTTGATACACTGTTAACTAATTGGCCTTCAGGCTCCAAGTAAGATTATTTCCAGGATTATATTTTAAATGTCTGAAACAATTGTAAAACTTACAAAAGTGAAAAATAATGCCATTTTATTTGTAATATTGAAGGTGTTCATCTTTATCCTTCTATAAATCTTCCAATGTCAAATACTACCATAAAATTTAACAAAGGCACTTTGAAACCTATATATGTTATCAGAAATACTATTATTTCAAATAGATCCCATTTCAAGGTAGATAAAAAACCATTTGGTAAATCAAAAAATTATTAAGCTTTGTAATGCACTTTTATTGAGGTTATAGTTCCCAAACTAGAATGATTGTAGGTACAATACTTTCCCTTAACATAATATTTTATGTGAATAAAAGAAAAATAGTTTTAGCTTTAAAATAACTAAGCATACTATCAAAGTTACTATATTGTGCTACAATATCTTTTCTAGTTTGATTTGTAAAAGCTATCCAAACTTTTCTAATTCATTCCAATGATAAAACTGTAACATTATCAGTGGTTATATTGGTTATAAATATATTAATTTTGAATTAAGAACTCTTAATAAAATTGCATTTTTTCTTTTATTTTACATTCCAAATTAGTAAATCTTTGTAATACGGGAAGAGCTATTCATTTCATCTATGTATAAAGTTCTACAATAATACACCGTGTAAAATTGTGACTGCTTCCAGTTATTACATTCCTTATCAATAAGGAGATAACTCATTTGTCTTTGCCATAACATTAAGGATTCCCTAGTATTTGTCCTTTGGTTTTTAATTAAAATAATTTGGATATTTTAGAACATAACTTAGAAAAATCTTAGCCCAGTTATTAAGGATTTTGTAGGGACCAAGGATAGGCAGCTCCAAGACAGCCCGTGTTGCTATGAACATTATATTGACTTAAAAGCAATCAAAACCCAATAGATTCAGGAAAAGCTCTTTCTGTCTCTCTCAATTGCCTACTTGTACCAGGAAGAGAGCTATTAAGAGATCCCTCTTTACCTAGAAGCTTACCTATATAATATGGAAACCTTTGGTTTCCAAATGTCTCCTTTCACCTTCCTCTTTCTTCCCTCTGTATTCCCAGACCCCTCCTACCCCTCTCCTTAGCTCAAATAGACATTACGTTGCCTGACTGTTTTTGGAACTTCCATGTCTGTATGGATCCCATACTCTATCAAACTTTATTTTCTTCTGTTAATCTGTTTTACATCAATTTGATTCTTAGTCCAACTAGAAAGACATTGAAGGGTAGAGGGAATTTTTACTCTTAACACTTTTTATAGCCATTGCCAAATTTTCTCCAGACAAGCATTTTAAATTAACATTATAATCAAGAGTTGCTTGTTCTCCCTCTTACAACAACATGGAGTGTTGAAAAATACACAGACTAAAAAACAGCAAACCTTCATACCACCTTTAATGTACGTAAGAAAGTAAGAAGAAATGAGAGTAGAAAAGTAGAGGAAGAAAGTATAATAAGTAAATTTGGCATTCTAAAAATAAGTCTAATGTGTTAAATGCTCAAAAATACAACTTGTTTCTTACAATAATAACTATGTAGTTATTGGTAAGTTATTTAATTTGTGACATTTCCTCTCAACTGTAACTTCATGAGGTCCAAAATACTTCTTTCCATGTTTTGAAGGGCTGGGTACACTAGGCACTCAATAAATACATGTTGGATGGATAAGTAAATGCATTTGTTTACATTGTTTTGTAAAATATTAACGTCTGTTTTCCATGTAATTTTGCTTTAAAATTTTTAAGTGTCCACTTCATCTTCAATAAATACCAGGCCACTTAAACTGTCCTTGGAGCTATGTCTTTCAAAGAGTTTTAATTAGGTAATACATTTTCTAAGAATAGGGCTTTAATTTATTTAACTAAATAAATCGTGTACTTGGAACACACAGAAAGCAAGGAAATGTGATATTACATGATAAGAGAGATGTTCAAAGTATAAAGCAGGGATGTGACATCCTCAACATTAGTAGAAGGGAGCAGTGACATCCTCAACATTAGTAGAAGGGAGCAGGGGCACCTGGCTGGCTCAGTCCATAGGGCATGTGACTTTTGATCTCAGGATTATGAGTTCAAGCCCCAAGCTGGGCATAGAGCTTAGATTAAAAAAAAAAAAAAAAAAAGTAAAAAAGTTTTTTTAAAAAAGTATGAGGGAGCAATTTTTCATCTATGTTGCACCAAACAACAAGGGAATTAATTAATTCCAATAAGCAGTTCCATTGGTTCTAGCCCTTATAGAAAAAAAGTAATGGTCAGAATTATAATGCCTATGGGCTCTCTACTAAATATTTTACAATATTTATGTTTCCTTATTTAAAGCCATCACAACCCTAAGACTTCGCTGTTAATATTACAGATGAGAAAACTGAGCCTCAGAAATCTGAAGCAATAGGAATTTTATATAGCAGTATTGCAAACCAGATTGGATTTATTTTTTAAATTATTTTATTATTTGAAAGAGAGAAAGAGCACAACAGTGGGGAGCAGGAGAGGGAGACAGAGAAGCAGACTCCATGATGAGCAGAGAGCCCGATGTGGGGCTCAATCCCAGGACCCCGGGATCATGACCCAAGCCCAAGGCCGACATTTAACTGACTGAGCCACCCAGGCACCCAAACCAGATTGGATTTATTTTTTTTTTTAAGATTTTATTTATTTATTCATGAGAGACCCACAGAGAGAGGCAGAGACACAGGCAGAGGGAGAAGCAGGCTCCTCACAGGGAATGTCATGTGGGACTCGATCCCGGGATCACACCTGAGCCAAAGGCAGATGCTCAACCGCCGAGCCACCCAAGCGTCCCCAGATTGGATTGAAAAAGGAGAGAGTTTTTAGTCATTAAAATGTACTTCTGCTAATAATTAAAATAGTAAAATATTTGGTAGAAATTGACATGTTAATCTTTGAATCACACACACACACACTCCTAGATACTGTTTTGAGTCACATTAACATGTTTAATCACAGTGATAGAGAGTAGTGCTTTTCCAGCTTCACTATGAATCAGAATCATCTGAAGGTTGGTAAAAAAAAAAAAAAAAAAAGACATTTCAAGGTAGCAGTCCGAGTTTCTAATTCAATAGGTTGGAATGGGGCTTGAGGATTTTCATGTATAACAAGTACCTAGCTGATTCTGACAGACCACACTATGAAAAGCACTAATCCAGAGGCATAATCCCTACACAAGGTGCTCTTTTGGTGTGTAATAATATAGAGGTGATCTCTGTTATCTCAGAGGAACAAGCTTTGTCTTTGCATTTCATGCAGGCTAATGGGCAGAATGTTTATCACTGCTGCTGGGCAGATGGGAAAGCATTGGCTCTTGAGTAGAGACAGAGGCAAAGTAGAAATTATTCTGTAGAGAATTTAACTCTAGATTCTTTGAGACTTTTTAAGATTGTCAAAGGATTATACAATAATTCTTGTACATATTTTTCTTTCAAAATAGATGAGTTGCATTTTCTGAAATTAAATATGTGACAATGGGGAAGAGCAGAAGAGAGATGACAGTTATCAATTCCAGGTGATTTGGGCTTTCAGCTACTTTTCCTGAGAGCAGGATAGGTCCCAGAAATCCATTTGTGACATGCATTAACTTCAACTCCTTCAGCTAGGGTGAAATAAAAATGCTCAAAATATATATGTGAGGCATTCCAGGCCTTTATAGAATGTAGAGCATTTCTGTTTCAAAGACTACGGGCAAGTCGGAGGATGGATAAAGATCTCTAAAGGCACAGAAAGCTGAGAAGGGACTTAGAGACCTAGGAAAACTTTGTGACCCTAAAAGCTGCAGCTGGGTTGTAGGAGAGACAGAGAAAGAGAGAGAGAATAAGGTAATAAGATGAGGACTTAATGAAAACAACAACAACAAAAACAAAAACCAGATATTTTAGGGATCATGCAAAAATACAAGTTCGAAACTTTTCTGAAGGAAAGGTTCTGATCCCTCCTCAAAACATTTGAAGGTATGTGGCAAATGAAATAAAGGTTATATTAAAAAACCTAAATAGAACTCAACACACATTTTTACTCAACACCGCACATCAGTAATGAGTCAAAAGTAGGAGCGTACTCTTTTCAGAAGGTAAGTAGAGAGCAAAAGAAGCAGAAGAAATATTTGAGAAAAATAAAAGAATTAGAGCATACTAAAAAATGAAAAACATCCACCCACAGATTCAAGAAACTCAATCCTTTCACATACTTTTGTGCAATACAGCTTAGTTAGCCAAAGGCAAAGTATTAGGGTATTTCTTAACATACTGTATTACTCATAAAGAAGATATGCTTGGTGTATAATATATAATTTTTAATATAAGTATATTTATAAATTAGAATATAGAATGTTTCCACAATTTATATTATCCCAGCACTATCCAATATTTAGTTGGTTCAATAAATTGAGACAGGTTGATTACTATTGTAAATGCGGATCCTGAGAGCTGGAAAACAAACCTCAGTTGTCATGCATTCTGTGTTCAAAATCACATAATTCATGCTCTGTTTCTAATGGAAACTAAATTTCTTATCTCCCAGGCTCATGTTATGTAGAAAAACGTCCACAGAAGTGTAATGTTTGGTCAATTAAACTATAAAGCATAATAAGGCAACAACTTGAATTATTCTGTGAATTAAAAGAACAGAATTTAGAGATGTTTTGGAGACAAATTTTAGATTCAGAGTCACTGCTTACAGGGCTTGAAAGCATAGTGGCTAAAGAGGTCACAAACAGCCACAGTAATTTAATGTAATTCAATAAAAAATACATACAGGCACACACACATTTAGACACACACACACACACAGACACACACACACACTCCTACTCAAAGAATGCTGACAAAACCAAGCATCCAGATGAATTTAAGCCAAATTAAGTCAGTTTTCCAAAACCACTAACAAGTTTAAATTATTGGTGTGTGGGGAGTTATTAAATGCAATGTAAAGTTAGATTTTTTTCTTCATTGTATTATTAGTACTGTCATGATGGTCTAAATCAAAAAGTCTGTACTACAGTGAAAAAAATACAGCTGCCGATTTTTTTTAAATTGATGGTGGGAAAAATTCTTTTTTAAAATTAATTTTTAAAAAATATTTCATTTATTTATTTATGAGAGACACAGAGAGAGAGGCAGAGACAGGCAGAGGGAGAAGCAGGCTCCATACAGGGAGCCCGATGTGGGACTCCATCCAGGGACTCTGGGATAATGCCCTGAGCCAAAGGCAGATGTTCAACTGCTGAGCCACCCAAGTGTCCCCTTAAATTATTTTTTTAAAATTATTTAAATAAGAAAACCAAAACAATCTATGACCAAGTTACAAAGATTTTAAAAGTTTTCATTTTCCCTGCCATAATTATATCCAGATTTATGCCTTTACTAAAGAAATTTATTTATTCTTGATGAAGCCACTTCAAAATGTTATTGAATCATTTGTTTAAAATCCAGTTGTGTCTTTTAACATTTATCAAGTGTTCCAAGAATCACAGGATGTTCAAATAGCTCAGGGGTTTTTTCCAAAGTTATTGGGTCCCTAGTTGTGGATTCTATGTTGTCAGGAAAATGAGGGGAGTACGTATCATTTTACATGTTAAGGATGGTTGAACACAATGGAATTCTGTGTATAAACAATGCATCACGTTGTGTTTCAAATGAATTTTCATCAGCAAAATTTCCATTGAATTTTGTAAGCACTTAATGTGTCTCATTACAAGAGAAGGCAATAAAGATTTATGCTTGTAGGTTTCAGGAAAGGTAATTAAAGGTTCCTATGAAAATAGCCCACACCACTATTGGAGAAGGATTCATAAAATAAATAAACAATAACATTATAATTTTTGATGCTCTTCATGTGTAAATTGCCCACAAAATTATGCAATAAGGTCGTTCAGTTTAAAGCACTTATTTTGCACTCCTTACACAGGGGTAACTCCCATACATTGAAAAAGTAGTCCATTTAAAAGACAATTTAAGACCAAATTAATAGAGTCATTTTTTTTTAACTTGCTTACAGCCTGTGTTTCTTTAATTTGATTCAGAATATACTTAGCCAAGAAATGCTGAGAAGTAGCATTCACAGAAATCAACTACTTTCCATAAAAATTGACGATATCAAATTCATTAGTTATTTTACTAATTTGTGTACTATATTAATTAACAAAGTGATAGAACGTTAAGCTAATATTCCACTATGCTGTCCAATATAGTGGACTCTAGATATGTTGCTGTTTCAACTTAAATTTATCAACTTAATAAAAATAAGAATTGAGTTCCTCTGTCCACCAGTCACATTTCAAGTGTTGAGGAGTTAGATGTAGCTAAGGATACCATACTGAATGGTGCAATAATAAAACATTTCCATCATTTCAGAAATAACTATTAAAACTGGCATAGAATGACATGTCTTATATTAATTGGTATGTAGTAATGATAAGCAGCTGATAGGGCTTCTCCAGTATGTGTTCAAAAATATACTAATAAATGTATGTCTTATCATATATTGGATATTTTTTTCACAGAGAAGTTATTACATATTTTGGACCATATGCTTATAAGTAACTGGATTTTCTA
Source organism: Canis aureus (assembly GCF_053574225.1). Taxonomy (NCBI): domain Eukaryota; kingdom Metazoa; phylum Chordata; class Mammalia; order Carnivora; family Canidae; genus Canis; species Canis aureus. The sequence continues at coordinate 19,616,759 of NC_135648.1, forward strand.
TTAATTTGCTTTATATAGCAAGCAACCCAGGAAAATTTCTAAATTTAATAAAAGTATGCTCTTTTCTGATGTTTTCCTATTGAAAGTATAATTATTTTAAAATATGTGGGGTCATCTGCATGGCTCAGTTGATTAAGCATCTACTTTTAGCTGAAGTCATGATCCCAGGGTTCTGAGATCTAGCCCCAAGGCTCTCTACTCAGTGGGAAGCCTGCTTCTCCCTCTCCCTCTGCCTGCCATTCATTCCCTCTCCTTGTGCTCTATCTCTCTCTGTGAAATAAATAATAAAATCTTTTTTAAAAAAATTAAAAAGAAAATGGTTTCTTGTTACTTTTAAATATCAATTGATTTTATTTTAATTTTCAATATTTTCTGTAGTCAGTGATTTGTTTGCATAATTAATTTTAGTATTTACATTTAAGGTAGGTCAAGTAATGTATTACTGGGACACCTGGGTGGCTCAGTGGTTGAGCACCTGCCTTCCCCCCACCCCCCCGGGTCCTGACCCCAGGGTCCTAGGATTGAGACCCACATCGGGCTCTGGGCCAAGAACCTGCTTCTCCCTCTGCCTCTGTCTCAGCCTCTGTCTCTGTATCTCTCCTGAATAAATAAATTAAAAATTTCTAAAAATATATATATTACTAAAAAATCACAAAATCTAGTTTTCTGTTTCAAAATGAAGTATACAATAAATTCTACAGAAATAAAAAAATAATGATTATGAGGCTTAACATAAACCAGATTATAAACCATTGAGATTCCAAAAAAAATCATTATTTTAATTTTACTATTGTCATATTTCTTAGGAAACAAATTAATATGAAATAGAAAATATGGAAGGCAAAAACAACAAAAAAGTACAATAATTATAAGGCACAATTGTAGCATAAGTGCCCATAACACAACTGAGATATGAATTAAATGCAGTTTAAACACAATCTCATCAACTCACTTCCTTAACATATGCTTAGCCTATTATATTATTCTGTGTACTTTTTTTCCCTCAAAATGTCTCTCATTCTAAAGTTTAGTCCAGGAGGCTGCCCTTTTGGAGCTATAATCTGAACAAAGAGCAGTGACCTATGTGAACAGTTATCCTGTGCAACTTAATTGGCCACACTTATAAAGCTTAGCTTTGCACTTCCTTTACTGAGGTATTGATATTTTTATGCAAAGGGAGAATGATTAAGTCCAATAATAAACAGAACAGTTTGATAGGACAGAAGTTAATGGTCTTTTAGCTTTTGCTTCAAAACGTCTAGTAGCATTTATTGAGTGGTAGAGAGCTCCTTCTTGGAAGAGTATCTAAAACATTTGTTTATTCATGAGACATTTAATGAGTTCTATTATCTGAAGGAATTGCGCTGGACTTTCCCACACAAGACTGGTATATTGCTCAGACTATTAAGGATGAATGGAAATGTTTTGTTTTTATGATTATCAAGTGACTGTCAAAGATGAATACATGGTTTCATTAGGTTTTTCAATTTCAGCACTATTTGAATTTTGGATCAGATAAGTCTTTATTGTCAGGGATTGTCCTGTGCATCATAAGACAATAGTATCTTTGGCTTCTACCCTCTGGATGCCAGTAACATTCTCAGTGAAAATTAAAAATGCCACTAGACATTTCCAAAGCTGCCTTTTGGGGTGAGGCGTTTAATACTGCCTCCAGTTGATAACTATTGGATTAAACCACCAGTTATTGATAACTACCAGGATGAGGATTTTCACAATATTGCTCAAACATGGTCATATTCTGCATTGCATATATTCTGCCAGATGGAGATGGAAATTGCTCCTGTCAGGATTTCAGTGGAGTGATAAGGTGGAAATCAACTCACTAAAGGCAATAATAGAGAAATGGGAGTCAGAAATTGGAGACAATATATGAAATCCAGCATGCCGAGATGCTTGGTTATGAAGGTGCTTCATTATGAAGTCTTTTGGAGGACTTTGTGGAGTGACAATGAGGAGTCAAATGGAGGAGATATCATGCAGCTAGTGGGTAACACAAACCTGAACCTCAGAGAGTGTTCTGGCTTGAACTATTCATATAGGAGCATTAGTGTATTGTGATAGGTTAGCCACTAGTACGTGGCACTTTTATTTATGCTAGCTCTTTTTAAATTTTGAATTAAAATTTACAATCAATTAAGACAATTATGGGACATTCCATGAAACATTTGACCAGACTCTAAATTATCCAGAGTTCTAAAAGACAGACTGATAAACTGCCCCATATTGGAGGGTACTAAGGAGATATTTAAACTAGATGCAGTGATGAGTCCCAGGTAGTAGTCTGGAGCAGAAAAAGAACATTACTGGAAAGAAAGCTTCTAGAATTTAAATGCTTGCTCTACTTTAGTAGTAACAGCCCTGGCACTTTACTAAGGTCCATATTTTAGTTTTAATTAATATTTTATCTAAATGTTTGATCTAGTCATTTTTTAAAATTTATGTTTATATTTTATTATGGACCACAATTATGTTTTAACCAATCAGTGTTTTCTTTGTTATTATGTTTCATATTCCCTTAGGACTTTGTAAGTAAGAAACTCTCTAACACAAATCTGTTTTAATGTTTATCTTTAATTTCTCATTTGTCATATTTTATTTCAATGAAGAATCAGTGGTAAAATTAATATTTGTTTTTATATCCTTTTCATATCTGTTAAAATGCTACTTGCATTATAAATAAATTATTGATGTGTACAGGACCATTTTTGAATTTTACTCTCTAGTAACTTACTTTTTAATAATGACACTCTTTATGTTTTAAAACAAGTATGAAAAATATTATGACAAATTCTTTCCCTTATATTTTGAACAAGATTGTCTTTATTACTTTTGATCATTTACTCTTCCTGATAAACTTCAGATTTAATTTATCATGGTACCAAAAACATATATTTGTACATTGACATTAACTTAGATGTAAATTAATTTGTATATTTTTATATTATCTCTCTGAAAGTAATATAATTCTCAATTTCTTTAGTTCTTTAAGGTTATGTTTTACTTCTAATTGCTTTTGCATATCAAAAATAAATTAATGTTATGTTGAAAGGGGATATTTTTCAGAACTATGCTAATTAGTTCACATAATTACATAAGAAGTTATTGACTTTCATATACTAATCAGATACCTAGCTAAATCCGTTTTAACATGAAATTATGTTTCAATTAATTCTCTGTCATTTTCCAGATAATGAATCATATCATCTCTAAATAATTATGGCACTTAAAATCTAAGTTGCACTTAGTACAGGCTAGTCACTCTTTTGAAAATTTTATAAGTATTAATTCATGTAACATAGATTTGTAGTTTATTTTTCTTGTCTCATTGCACTGTTTTATATACTCTAAAGTAATATTGTATAGCAAATGACAATCATATTTTTTAATTTATTTTTTCATTCAACTATAATTAGCACAGTGTTATATTAGTTTCAGGTATACAATATAATAATTTAATAATTCAATGTATCTCTCAGTGCACATCAAGATAATTATAATCTTAATATTCTTTCTCTTTCACCCATCATCCCACCTACCTCCCCTATGACAAGCACTAGTTTGTTTTCTGTATTTAAGAGTCTGTTTCTTTGTTTGTCCCTTTTAACTTGTTTGCTCACTTGTATTGTTTCTTAAGTTCCACATGTGACTGAAATCATAGTATTTGTCTTTCTCTGACTGATATGTTTTTAGCATTAAAAAAAATAATATAAACTAGGCCCTTCCATGTTGTTATAAATGGCAAGATTTCATTCTTTTTTATGGCTAAGATTCCATTGTACATATACATTCTTTATCATTCATGTATCAGTGGATAATTGGTTGATTCTGTATCTTGGCTCCTGTGAATAATGCTGTACTAAATGTGGAAATGCATAAATCTTCCTGAATTAGCCTTCATTTTATTTGGATAAGTATCCCAAATCAATGTTGTCCATGTATGGTTTGTCCTCATTTTTAGGAATTCTATCCCAATTGACTATCTACATGAACACTTAAATTTGGACCATGATATTTGTGAATTTGTCATGTCACTGAGCTACCAGTTTGAGTTGTATGTCAGTAAGTTTCCTATAGCAAATGAAATTGTAAATAAAATATAAGTCTCTTGCTTATAAATATTAAATTTATGTCACTTCTTAGCAAAGTGCTAATAATCAATATAACTAACTTCTGTAAAATTATGAAATTTATGGCAGTAAATTAAGTATCAAAGTAAATATGTATATGTATGTAAATATATATGTATATATATGAGAAAGTATGTATAAAAAAGAATATATACATTCTCAAACTTAAATGGGCATTTTTGATGGCCAAAGATAACTGACATTTTAATTTTCCAGATAATGTTAATTTGACAAAAGAAAATTAAAGGCGTAGTGACATTTGGTATGGTTTCCCTTTATTTCTTGAAAATGATGAATTTTGTGCTAAATGTACTGAAAATACTTGTTAAGTCCTAATTTTCCTCTCTTGTTATCATTGCCAACCCAGAACTATAATACATGTAATGAAATATTATTGTGAGGCTAATTTTCAGAGTTGATATTCATGTATAACAAATCAAAACCTTAGCTTTGCTAGCATTTTCTTTACTGACACTACAGAAGATACATATTCCCCAAGTGTCTAATATCCTGGGATATATAACTGAAGCAATAGCACCCTTGTCAAAACACTCAACACTCAGATTATAGACACTATGGGTACTGCCTGATTTGTGAAGCACTTTCTTAAATTCTTAATGATTTTCTCTTTAGGAAGATCTTCAGGTTGTAACATATGTATAAACTTCCAGGTCCAATATTTGGAACTCTCATTTAAAGATATACTTTAAGATATGGTATCTTTAAGCTACTTCCTCATGAATTGGGCATTTTTCTTCTTTAATATTAGGTAAAGAGCCAATTCAAACCTTCTGGCTATAGCTATGTTTGGCAGATTTGGCTTTCTTGGGACTTGAGATATCATAGAAAGCCAAGAAAAAGAGTGAAAAGTGTCTTGGAAGCATGGTGAAGAAAGCTATTGACTTTTACTATTTAAGTTGATCATGACAGAACCCATTTGTAAAATTAAACTTCATAAATTACAAACTCTCCTGTAAAATCTTGAACAATATATTTCAATAAAGTTTGGAGAAAAGTAGGCTATTTTATTGGCATAAATTCAGAGAGGAAAGAACAATTAGAGCATTCCCAGGCTCTGGTTTTTGGAAGATAGTATCAGATAGCAAATTATTTTATAATTTTGTATATTCCACTAATATAATATTATATGGTAAAATTAAGTAGAGGGAGTAATTTTCAAATGGGTAAAGGGACAAATGGAATGAGGAAAAACCTTATACAAATGAAGGTGAATATGTATAAACAATAAATGGGACGGATGGAATGCACAAAATAAGATATATTTTGAAATATATCATGAGTGATCAATAATCACTCTAAATATGAAACTCCCTATAAAGCTAGATATTTATTATTAAACAAAAGTACCAGACAACATAGAGTTTAATTCAAAAAACATTCTTAAAAACAGGAAAAGTACAGAAGAGGTTTAATTCCTCTTGGGTCTTGATGAGATCAATTTATAAACACTCAAATGCATTTTGATATACCAGCAGCATGCAGTTAGACAATGCACTTTAAGATACAATAAAGCATCAACCAAATATTTTCTTAACAAATTCTTTATTTTTTCTAGAAATATTCTATTTCTTGACTAGTAATATTACATTTACCTGATCATTTTCTTCTACATACCTTGCCATTTTCCTACAAATCTATTAAATTTAAACATTGTTTTTATTATTTTGTGTATCAGCTTAATAAGCATATTATTTTGTAATCATAATTATAATGACATTGATATATGTATTTTATAAATAAGCAGCATAATTGGGACAACCAGTGAATTTCCTCCCTGGCTAATAATCTCTTCATTCTTTGTTATCTTTGATTAATCATTTTCCTTGAATAATTATCGCATTCTAGGCACAATTTCACTGATCTGATTTTTTGATTATGCTGTTCATGCTCTTTCAATGGCTTTTTACACCAAGAAAATATTCTCATATTCCTGTTTACAGGGCCCTTCACATGTCTATTGCCTGCCTCTCTAACTTCATTACACTCTCAGGTAACAGGGCTACTTTGAAGTATTTGGACAATCTACTTTAATAGCTCCTTTACTACTTGGTTTTTATCACATCCTTTATCCTTTTCTTTACAGAAAATCAAATAATGGCCCAGAGATACATAGTAAGACCTAAGACCTAGAGCCAGAAACTAGTAGTATCAGTCACTAAATTCCTGAATCATATTATAAAGGAAAATTAGCATCTTTTAGTTTTGTAGCAGAGTAATTCTAAAATATATGTTAGGAGGAAAGGCAAGCAGCAGGTTCCTAGGTTATTCCTCCAACCTCAATACCATCTTAGGACATGACTCTTGGGCAATCTCTGTTACAATTTTAACCGGAACACTTGTTAGGAATTTTCAGAACCCAGTTGTAAGATTCTGGCCAAAGACTACCTCTAGGATTGAGTACCTTTATCTATTGTGAAGACCTGGTAATAGGTATCCAGCATTTATGAGTGGCGGCTAATCTCGAGAATAGGCCCAGCCTCTGTGCTTGAGGACGATGTAATTTATAAGATATTGAAGTAGAAAGAACCAATACTGATGGCTTCCTTGATTTGAGGTTGTCCATACACACTCAAGCCTCTTATGACTATGCACATCTTCAGGCCTTCAAAATCTGCCTGGAATGCATAGGTTGTCTGAGATGCTTGCTGTTGCTGTTTTTCTGTTTTGTTTCCTGCCCTGTATACTTTCTTATAACTAAGTAAACTTGATATTGGTTGAAGCTTCTGGTAAAACTTGTTTCTCTTATCAATCTGCTCTTATCTAAGAGTCGATGCTCCTATAAGTTGGCAGTATTTTAAAAACTGCACAACCCAGATGACACTAAAACAATCCTTTTGAAATTTCAGTGAAACTCTGCTTAATTTTATCCTTATATGACCTGATACAACTAAACAACTTTTTCACCAGGTTATACAAACATCTACACTAAGTTTTCCAGATGTAATGGACAACAAGTAGAATATGATGTATCCAAAGGAATACAAACCTTGCTATCTTTTGAATTCATACTATACATTAAGATGTTTAATAAGTATTTCTAAATTATTTTCTAGTTGTGTCCTTACATACTTATATAGTAGCCACTAGTATCAGGGGACACTTGTCAAAAATTCGATATAATCAGTCAGAGCAAATAGTTGCCTTTACTTCCTCCAGAGAGGATTAGATTAAATCTCAGCTGAAATTTTGATAAATATTATGTAGTTAGATGTTTATTTTCCTGGTGATATCTGAAGAATATATTTCATTAATTTTCCACTTAGCCAATTTTGATGGGCCAGTCATAAACTGTCATTTTGTTATTTTATACATATTCAACAAAGAAAATATACTTGAAAGATATAGATCTATGTAGCAAACTCTTTTTAAAGTAAGAAACTGATAATCATAAAATTTACAATAGCGGTTACTTCTATGGAAGAGACAGAGAAGGAGCAGTCAGAAAATTTCAAAGTAATGCTGTTGTTCTGGTTCTTAATTAGGGTGACTAGGTCATGCCTGAATTATTATGCTTAATAGTATTCACATGTGATTTTGATTATATAATTGCATCTGAGAAGTGTAACTGGGAAAGTCCTTGGGACAAGATAATTGTCTATGCTAACTAAAGTAAAATAACAGGAAAATTACAATGTGTCTTAAGTGAAAACTTCTTTTGATTCATTATTTTAAGAAGCCCAATCTAAGCCATTCTGTGAAAAAAACTCCCCAAAATGTAAAAATGATCTGTGCAGTATATTTAACTTAAATGTAACTTATAATGTACAGAAAATGTATCTGTGTTTATTTCCATATATATTTAATAATCAGTACTAATGTTTTATGATTGCAATTGAATTTGTCCTGATGAAATCACCAGATACCATTCAATAGTAAGGAAAGAGTTTGACTTGTAACACCATGAGCTGTATTTTTTAACTTGACATAGGTATTTTTATTCTATGTTATAAATTGCCCCAAGATTAAAATAACCCACATTTATTGTCTCATAGTTTCTGTGGTTTCAGAAATCTGGGCATGACTTAGCTGGGTCTTGGCTTCACATTTCTCACAAAGTTGTAATCTGTGTCAGCCTAGTGTTTGTTGTCTCATCCAAAGGCTCAAATAGGGAAAAATCTCCTTCTAAACTCACCTATTTATTGTTGGCAGCTTTCAGATCCTTGTGGGTTGTTGGCTAGCAGCTGTCCACAGTTTCTTGTAACATGATATCTCAAATGTGAAAATTTACTTCATCAAAGCTGTGCGCTGAGAAGTCAATAGAGTCCACTTGCAAGACAAAAAGTATAAGATTTTGTAACCTCATTATGGAAGTGACATATAACTTTGCTGTGTCCTATCAATTCTATTCCCATTTAAGGGCTCAAGATTATACGGTCTGTCAATACTGGGTGGTGGTGGTCATTGTTAGTTATCACCAGAAGTGTATTTAGCACACATAGAAGGTACAAATTAATTAACTTGAGTAACGGGTGCTTGGAATAAATCAGTAGAAAATATATCTAGTTGGAAAGGTATGGTGTATTTCAATGTGAGAATAAGGCAAGCCAACTCACTGCATATTTGTAGCTACTGAGATTCAAGGTATGACTTTCCCTTATGGTAGCATTTTACACAATTAAATTTAATTCATCTGACTAATTTCCTTTCAGGCAGAGAGTCAGACACAGGAGAGATTTGGTCTAAATTATAGTCATTTAAATAGTATAGGTAATTACGTCTACTAGGATTCTGAACATTTCATATGCTTTGATCAAATGTTATGGTTTTTAATATCAATATAAATAATCAAACCGCTCAAAAATGTGTTCAAATATCTCAACCTCAAGTATTAACAATAAAAATTACTATTTATATTTACTCTCTGAAAACACTAAAATGGTTAAAATTATTATTTATCACATCAAAATATACAGCACAAATCCATCTTAAAAGTAAAAGATACGGATCTTAAATCAAAATAACAACTCAGCAGATAAGTGTATATTAAGGGAATAATAGGTATGTGAATTCTGTAGCAATCACCAATACATCTTTAAAGTATTAAAGATTAAAACTTTGCCAAACCACTTAAATATATAGAAAATATATGCTATCATGGTATGAACCAAGGTCAGCAACTTAAATGCTTTATGTCCTGGGGGGAAGGCTAATTTGTTTTTGTTTCATCTTCGAAATGGTGATAACAGAACTATCTACTTTGTAAGAATTTAAATACAATAATGCATTTTGGTACCCAGCCCTGGCTTACTCAGGCCCTTTTAATTCTCCAAGCTTTCTTTGAACTCCTCAGGCACTATTCTGAATGAAAAAAAAAAAAAAGCCTTCAGTCCTTCTGAGATCCCAGGTGTATCCACCATCTCTTTTCAATTGTCATATGTCACATGTAGCGAATCACTTCCCCCTTGTCCCTTGCTACTGGAAATCCCTGCAAATTCAAAATCTTTGCTTATTTTTTTTACATTTCAATAAACCATCTCTGATCCTTTTCAGGCCATTATTGGCACATATTTTTTAATAACCCCATTGCAGCAGGCTTACTTATTTTAAGGATATTTCCACATAGTTGGTAGTTATTTATTTATTTTTATGTTATCTCAGTAGTCAGTGGGTGCTGTACAGCAGAGCAGAGGCCATGTCTTTTAACATAGTTAAAAGCCTAGTTACAGCCTTTGTGCCCCATATATCATAGATGTTCAGTAAATAATGTAGCAAAGGAAAAGGGATACATGATTCTTCTGTATGTCTGATACCATGTGTCCTCCACATATTTTTCCTTAATTCTCATTACAAAGCTATGAGGCAGCATTTTTGTCTCCACTTTAGAAATGATAGAAGTAAAGTCTGAAAGAGTTAACTCCTTTTCAAAAGATCACACTCTGGTAATTATAAAGCAGGGAATGGTTCCTAGACCTGTCTGGTCTAAAGTTCATGCTCTTTTCACTACCCCCTGCCTGAGCGAAAGATGACTAAAGCTGCATTTAAACAAGGGTGCCTGGTGTCCATGCGCATTATTCAAGGACTAATAGAAGCTGAAGTTTGCTTTAGAGAAGAAAAGGCTATCTAAGGACAAGGGAGGCTGTTAGGGAAAGAAGTAGCACAGAAAAAGAAAACTAATGGCAAGACCACCTAGACCAGAACCTGCAAATGATGATACCAAAGAAAGCCTGGGGACCAATAAGGAGTAGCGTCTCCTAGATCACATGGTCATTTTAGGAAGTGTCTACACTGTTTACTCAAGGGTATATAAAGTTATTCTTTTTGTCTAACAAAATCCAGTGAGAACACGCAGTACTTACTGACACTAGCAAAGTAAAGGGAGAAAGAATTGCAGACGGGTTTAGGTTTCAAACCATCATGGTAAAATGTCTTAAAAATGTGATGTCTTTCCATATTTATCTACTGTACAACTACAAATTCTGTAACAGTATAAGGCTATCACTTTACTTTGTGTGGTGGTTAGTTTTATGTGCCAGCTTGACTGGGCTATGGGTACCCAGGCATTTGATTAAACATTATCTGGAGTGTATACATGGGGGTGATTCTGAATGAGATCAACATTGAGTCAGTAGATCCAGTAAAGTGATTTTGTGTGTGTGTGTATATATGGCTACTATCATGACCATCATAGTAAAAACTGGAAATTGACCTCAAATTTTTGTTATCTATTTTCCTGCTACATTTTTGTTGTTATTTTCTTTATTATTTATCACTTTTTAACAAGCTCATTTACTCAATATTCCATTTTTGGATTGTTGCATGACAAATTACCCCAAAATTCAGCGGTCTAAAAAAATAAAATTATTATTTATGGCTTTTGTGAATCAGAAATTTAGGAAGAGCTTGCATACAGTGGTACTACCTTAGGGACTCAATGATTCCAGACAGATCATTACTGGAACTGTCGCATCTAAAGGCTGGCTAGTGATTTCTTTCTTCAGAGTCTTAAAGTTTCTCCATGGTGCCTTTCAACCAGGGCTTGTTTGATCTTTCTTACAATATGGATGCCTAAGGACAACTGAATTTCTTACAGTTCTGGGCTCCAGGGTGAGTGCATTGGCAAAAAAACAGAAGTCGTTTTATCTTTTCTGACCTAGCCTTTGGAAGATATACAGCATCACATCTTTCTGATTACAGTGGAGTTATAATTTGGCCCAGAGTCAAGCAAAGGTGTCATGGTCCCCACTTTTGACCAGAAGAGTATTGAGTTCACATATAAAAAAGCATATAGGACAGGAGATATTGTTAAGCTGTTATCAGAATATACATTCTGATGGGGCACCTGGGTGGCTTAGTCAGTTGAACAAAGGACTCTTGGTTTCAGCTTAGGTCATGATCTCATGAGTTGTGAGATCCAGCAGGTCTGGGCTTAGTGCTCAGCCAGGAGTCAGTTTGAAGATTTTCTCACTCTTCCCCTCCCCACACTCTTGTGTGCATGCACATGTGATCTAAAATACATAAATAAATACATGCATGCATACATACATACATACAGAAATCTTTTTAAAAATAATCTACAAAATAATACTCTTATTTTTTATATACTGATGTCTATTGCATCCCCCAATACACACATTAGAATATAAATTACACAAGGACAGAGCTGTTTGTGTGTTGGGTTTATATGATTATTCAAAAAGTTATTGACTTTCATCTTCTAATCAGGTACCCTATGAAATTCCTCATGACATGAATTATCTTTCAAATGATTCTTTGGAGATTTACCAGATAGTGTCATCTTGACATCCATAAATAATGATGCCACTTGACATCTTTTATGTAGAACTTACACACCCAAACTTGAATATTTTATAAATATTAGTTCATGTAATATAGATTTATAATGTATTCTTCTTGTTATTGTAATTTTATATACCTTAAAAATAGTGTTGGCTAGTAATGATAACAACCATATTTCTTTCTTAAGACATTGTTGTCCATATATTCCTTGATGGTAAATAATGCACTTTTTTAAACATTTTGTCCTATGTTTTTAAGCTGATAGGTATAAAATAGTTTATGTATTTTTAAACTTTATTTTATATTTGTGTGTGTGTGTGTCACTTATGTCAATGTTAAAATACAAGTATCTGTGGACCCAGGGATGGGGGTCTTTGAATTCTTCAAATTTGCATAAATATATTTTAAAGTTGTGTACATTAAATATGATGATACATAGGGACTGCTTGTTAATTTGCCTAGTACATAGGATGTACAAAACCTGTTATCCATCCCAACCCCCAAACTTTTGCAACTGGCATTCAAATGTGCCAGATGTTCTAGGAATTTGATATATAACAATGAACAAAGTACACAAAGATGTTTGTATTCATATATATGAGAAACTAATATATTTTTTGTATGAAATGAAAATACAAATTTTTTTTTAGATTTATTTGTTTTAGAGACAGAGGAGGAAGCAAGTAGGAGAAGGAGAGAAGGAAAGAGAGAATCCCAAAATAGGCTCCCCACTGAGCACAGAGCCTAGTGTGGGGCTCAGTTGTAGGACCCCAAAATCACGGCCTGGGGCAAAATCAAGAGTTGGCAGCCCAACTGACTGAGCCAGCCAGGTGCCCCAAAAGTGCAACAGTTTGGTGACTTAGTCAGTTAAGCATCTGCTTCGGCTCAGGTAATAATCCCAGAGTCCTGGGATGGAGTCCCACATCAGGCTTCTAACTTAACATGGAGCCTGCTTCTCTCTCTCCCTCTGCCTACTGCTCCTGCTGCTTGTGCTCTCTCTGTCAAATAAATAAATGAAATATTTTTTTAAAAAGTGCAACAATTTAAACTAGAATTCTATTTGACCTTTGGAGTACAATATGTCAGTAAATAAGATGGCTTCATTTTAAACATTTATCTCTCACACATACTTATAGGTAATATAGTAACAAATAACAAATGCAAAATAAAAATCAGCTTTTATATGACCACTTAAGTTAGCTGTTGATATGGCATATAAAATACTATTTTTTTTTCAGAAATAGAGCTTTTTCTTTATAAGAGACTATATTAATTTTAGAATCTTTATTAGCAATAATGCACAAGGTTACAGAAACAGTAATAAACAGAAATTGAAAACATATTTCAGAATACAAGTCTAGATATATTATGAAATAAATAACCAAGTTTTCTCTCCTGATCTCTATTTAATAAATATTTACAAGTGCCTGTATTTTTTTTCCAGACACTATGTGAGGCATTATAGATAACACAATGAAAAGGAAAGGTATATTCTATGACATGATAGAGCTTAGAGAGGAGTAGAAGAAAGCTAAAATAAACACATAAAAGTAAGAAATTAAATAAAATATTCATCAACTTTGCCAAATTGTTGATATGGAAAATATAGTAATACAAAAGAGAATAATAGGAGCAATGTATTTTCAGTATCATGGCAGAGGCTGCTTGATATTCATAAAGACCTATTTCTACTTCCTCTGGAGGAGAACTCTGATTTTTTTAATGAGTACCTCAACGCTTCAAATAAGTACTGACTTACCAAATTTTTCTTGAAATTAGCAATGGCCATGTAACCAACATCCAGTCAGTGGAAGAAAAATAGAACTGTCTCTTCTTTATCTCCATCCTGACATCCAAATGTGATGTGAGGACCTAAAGCCATTATTGTGCACCATAAGATGGCAGCCACATGTTGAGAAAATAGGAAGAGCAAAAGAGAAAGTTATGATTACCCAGTGATTGTGAAACTACTAGGTTACCCCAAGACTCCCTATCAGGAGTTTTGCATGAGAAAGAATTAATTCCTTGAAGTTGAAACATAGAGATTGGAAAAAAGAAAAAAACCAGTCCTATGAATACAAGTTGAGTGAAGTAATAAGGCCAAGGAAAGGCAGAAAACAGAACAGCAGGAAAGTGTTTTGCCTTAAAGAAATAAGGCTAATGTGGATTAAATAAAGTGTATTGGTGAGAAGATATTAAAATATAAAGTTGAAAAAAGATTTGAAAGGTGCACACCATTCTTCGATTATAGAATTGTTTATTCAACACCTACTCTGTGCTTACTACTCCTTGAAGCTTAAGAATATGGCACTGACCTGTCAGAAAAGGTTCCTTTTTTTCATTTCATTATTTTTCTGGCAGAAGTTTAAAACATAAGTAAACAAGCAAATGATAATAGGTAGTATATAAGAGAATTATATAACAATTGGATGAGGTTGTCTATTGACCTAAGAGATAGTAGGTCATATTCTAAATTCAATGGGAAATAGAACGCTAACAGGGAAATGACATGACTTAAGATATTAGTGTAGTTATCATATGGAGAATAGATTGGAGAGGGTAAAGATACATATTAGAGGCTGAACTGTGTCTTGATAAGATATATATATTTTTTTTTGGCCAGGAAATTGACTATAAATTTAGAAAAAAATCCAGAAATTCAATATGTATTTGATAAAAACACAGGGCATACTGCTTTCTGGTTTCAGCCCTTGCAAAGTACTTATTCATTACTCCCAACTTTACTTTTTCTTTAGAAAAAGACTAACCTTCAAATTTTCCCTTGATATTAGTCGTGGCCACCTTACAAGCTAAATATCAATAAAATCTCTTAGATGCGTCAGAGAACTGAAATTGCTGGCAAACTACCAATCCCAAATACGGAGAGTCAGGTATATTCGGATAGTCACAGCTGAGATCTGCTTATGTGGAGTAGAAGCTGCCAGATGCCACAAGTTGGCAGGATATTTGAACACTATATTTGACATAGTGCTGGAAGTGGAGTGAAGACTATCATGAGACTGAAAAGCTCCTGATGTTTTACACTGGTGGGAATTTTCTACACTTTTGCAGATTTTTCCTCAGATACCTCACCAAATTCTCAAAGAGTGGATTAGAGAAGGTTCCCAAGATGTAATGTCAGGGAAAAGGGGGACAGTAGCCATTGTGAAACTGCTCAGACACTTATCCCCAACAAAGGCTTGACCATGGGGAAAGGAGTGACCAGAGTGCAATTCAGGAACCTTACCCATGTCAAGGAATGGACCAGACCAAAGAAGCTAGCTCTAGCCTTCTTGGCACATCTATCTATCCATCCACTTATCCATGCACAAATGCATAAATAAAAATATATAAATAAATAAACATATAAAGAAAAATAAGAAATAAATGATAATGAATGAATGGATGAATGAATGAATGAATGAATGACAAAATCTATAGGGGATAAGGCTATGAAGAGAGTCTGGGAACACTGTCACTAGGGAAGAGACGAGGGGATAAAAAGAAAAAGAAGCTCTACTTCTGGAGAAGGGCAGACATATTTCTGAAGGGCACATTCACCAAACACAGGCCCCCTGAAAGACTGAAAATTAAAAGGATCATGTAATGGCCTTACTCTTTCACAGCCTACCTTTACACTGAGAAATGCTAAACAGTAATAACAGTGAATTACAGCGACAAGACATAGACTTTCTCTGAGGTCCAGCATAAGGTGAAACTCCAAGGCCAAAAGTTGATAGAAAAAAAAAGCCCACTAGACCAGTTTGAAGCCTCTGGTGCCTATATTCAAATGAAGTAGGAAACACAGCCCAACAACTAGAAAGGTTAATATAAAACTTCACTCTAAAGGTCATTTATCTCAATAAATATTACTCCATACAATGTCTGGCTTTGGACAAAAAAATTGCAAGCATGTTAAAAGGCAAGAACAAATGTGTCTGAAGAGACAAAGCAATCATCAGAGCCACATTCAGGTATGATACAGATGTTGGAACCATCAGACATAGAATTTGAAATAACTGTGATTAACACATTAACATTTCTGATGGGAAAGTTTGGCAACAGGCAAGTCCAAATAGGTCATGTCAACAGAGAGACAAAAGCTATAAGAAAAAAGGAAGGGGAGGAAATTCTAGATATTAAAAACAAAGTAAGAAAAAAGAGTACCTTTCATTGACTTATCAGTAGACTCAACAGGATAAAGGAAAAAAAAATCACTGAACTTGAAGAAGGGTCCATAGAAACTTCCTTAAATGAAATAAATATGGAATAAACTGATCAATGGTTGCCAGGGGTTCAAGTGGAAGGGGGAGGGTTGAATAGGTAAAGTGCAGGGCTTAGAGGGATGAAGCTATTGTACGTGATAGTCTAATGGGAAATGTAAAATATCAAATACTTGTCAAAATTCATAGACTTTATAGCAAAAGAGCAAACATTAATGTATGTCAAGTGTTAAAAATGATTTAGCAGCCTAGGAGATAGCTGGCCTGAATGCAGGATGTGACAAAAGAATCTAAATGTATTCCCAATGTATAAAACATCAATGAAGGAAATGGAGAAAAGTCGCTGAGCAGAGTAAGTTTGGAAAAGTTAGGAGTCTGTAAGACAAAAAGCAAAAGAAACTGTACATAAACACTACACTTTGTTGGTAAAGTTGTTTCCCACAGGGTTATTAGTTAATGATTCTGGAAGCACTATGCTTCTATGATGGAATTGAATAATCAAGTAAATGGATGTTGAATGGTCAGAGCCTGGTTTCTCACTGTTGGAGTAAAGGTTACAGATAATCAGGGGAAGTAGATGAGAACAATCCATGTTATGATGGATTAGAATTGGAGACATCGGTATGAACTCATGTTTAGCTTAATATGGATTCAGATGGTTACACGTAGAAATCTTTACATATATGTTCATATACACAACTTAGCCTGCACACATATGTTTCCTTGCTCTGTCAGTTGAGAGGGCCTAGAAGCAAGGAAACTTTAGTAGCAACGAGCAGAACTAGCACTCAGATCTATACTATCCTCCAATAAAAGGAACTTGTACTTGTTAAAAATAAATAAATAGCTGATTCTGGACTATGGAAAGAAATAGATAAGATAAGCCTAGAGCTTCTTGTACACCGAAGGTAAGGAAGCCATTAAAAACAAGCAAACAAATGAAAAATCCTCAAATATTGTACTGTATTAAAGGGACATAGGGGCCAACTGAGAGTTCCCAGTGACCAAGAATGGAACAATTTGAGCAAGAAAGTGAATTCCTAATGGATTATGTAAAATCAGTAGTCATCACCCTAAACGATACAAATAAATATTTGAATGGATAAGAGGTGGAGAATAGATAAATTTCTTATGCATTATATTTCAAATAATTTATGGAGATACTCCTCCCTGGAGACTAAACATACCATCCTACTCCTTAAGTGTAGGTTATAAATAATAACTTTCAAAAAGTATAGTATAGGGATCCCTGGGTGGTGCAGCGTTTGGCACCTGCCTTTGGCCAAGGGCGCGATCCTGGAGACCCGGGATCGAATCCCACGTTGGGCTCCCGGTGCATGGAGCCTGCTTCTTCCTCTGCCTGTGTCTCTGCCTCCCTCTCTCTCTCTCGCTCTGTGTGTGACTATCATAAATAAAAAAAAAAATTCAAAAAGTATAGTATAGAATGGGTATAGATGGATATGCAAAGATTTGATCAAATTTCTTTACTCATTTTAAACAAATATGCAAGCAAATAATGCAACCAATATAGAATTCAATATGTTTTCAATGAAACTTCTCTTTAATGAAATACATATTTTAATCTTTGCTAAACTAGAGGTTTCCCTATTACATTACTCACTTGATAATTATTTAAAAGAAAGTGCCAGAATATATATCGTTTCATCAAGAAATATGCGTCTCCCATTTCCTCTTCATCTGGGTTATACATTATTCCCATGTGCAGTAACAAAATTCTACACTTTCCAAAGTATAAAACTACACATCTCTTTGAAAAGTACTCTTATGATTTTGCATATTATACACCAGATTATACAATTGCAAGAATATAAATTACTTTCATAAGATTATAACGTAAGAACTAGTTGTACATTTAATGAATAAAATTGAATGATTATCTTCTTGTAGGCACTAAACTCAAATGTTGTATCTTTGCTCTTTTTAATTGTTTTCAAAATCCTGGTTTTAGGGACACCTGGGTGGCTCAGTGGTTTAGTGCCTGCCTTCGGCCCAGGATGTGATCCTGGAGTCCCGAGACTGAGTCCCACATTAGGCTTCCTGCTTGGAGCCTGCTTCTCCCTCTGCCTGTGTCTCTGCCTCTCTCTCTCTCTCTCTCTGAATAAATAAACAAACAAACAAACAACAAACTCCTGGTTTATGGTAGATAAAATCAGAAAACTTAACTGTTTCTTGCACATGAAATAACCCGCCATTGTTTGCAAATCACCCTTTAAAACACACAAACAAACCAACCAAACAAACAAACATGTGCTTGATTCTTTTATATCATTAGGCCTTTTCTGTTTCCTTTGTGGTAAATTAGAATCTTTTGTGATTGCCTTCAGAGAGCTCTCCTGCTGTTTTAAGCATACATGCCCATTGATATTACGGTTTTCAAAACACATGTAATAAATTGTGAATTACGTAATATAAAAACAATTAAAATGTAGATTAAGGTTTCTTAGAATATTACTGTCAGCAAGGGCGTGATGTTTTATTTTAGAGCTATTCAAAGTAATATATTAATATTTATGACATTTACTCAAGCCTCACAATCTGTTATGATTTGTTTCTGGGACCAAATGTTTCCTTGTTATAAATCTGTTAAAAGAAAAAAGTAGTATTTGTACCTAGCAACATCTAATAATGTTTGACTAGTGAAAAGATCCACTCTCTGTAATATGTAAATAATATTGGGTAGAATATATTTCACATGGAATAATTTTATATCTTTAAAAATTCATTTTATCAGAATTTATATTTTTGAGTTTTACTGTGTGCAGTATAGAATGCTATGCACTGTGTAGATTCAAATGGCTTGGTGTCAGAAATGAGCGAAATCACAGGCTGTACCACCAGCTTTCAAAAGAGGAATAGTTTTGAAGCTCAGGCATAGCTAGATCTGCCAAAACCGTGAATGCTTTGGCAACTAAATTTATGATGAAGATTCCCCGGCCCAATTTCTTTTTGATTTTTTTTTTTTTATCCTGAGAGAAATATGTTTACTTAGGTTGAAAATCTTTATGACCTTATACAGTTTAATAAAAACTTCTGTTGTTTTTGTTTTCTTTTAGATATTCAGTGTTACAGCTTTGGTTGGGGTTAGCTATCTTTCAAAAAAAACGAAACAAAACAAAACAAGATAAAAGTTAAAAGACTATGCCCTGAACTAATATTCTTTAAAAAGAGAGAGAAATATTCCATAGAATATTAACAGCTATGTACCACAAAAAACAAACAAAAATAAATCTCCAGTGTTAAATAAATTTGAGAAATATTGAGTCAAACTATATTATACATTTCCTTGATGAAAGGATGATGATAGCATTCATGATAAAATAAACTGAACACTGAACTACCAAAAGAAGGATTTGTTTTTTAATAAGTGTGTGTGTGGGGGGGAGGGGTGAGTATACGTATATTGAGAAAGGGAGAGAGAGAGAGAGGAGAAAGAGAGAGAGAGAAAAAGGAAGAGAGATTTATTGACTCATATAGATGTTGGAATAAATATAAAATCATTTATGTAAAAAATGTAAATAGCAGCTTTAGTATTTTTCCAAGGCTGATCTAAATTTGACTAATCATGTTTCAATTATCTATGTAGTATATTACATGTGACAGCCATTATTTCTAAACATATACCAACTTAAATTATTAACATTAAATAATGTTCCCTCTAAAAAGTAAATCAACTTTAAAGTTTGTCAATATCTGAGCAACATAAAGATTTCAAAATCATTTGTGGCAAAGCAAAATCCTATGCCAAAAATGATGTCTAAATGTTTTAATTTGAAAGTATTTTTAAGAATTAAGTAATTAATTGGTGCTATATATTTGTATTTAACTGGATGCCTACCACACAAAGAGAAATTAACTCCAAGTGCCTTAAGAACTATAACTTAAACAACAAAACCTAACGTATTTAAAAAATAGTGGATTATAACATTCTAACTGTTTTAAAGGTAATACTTTCATTAAAAGGAAGCAAAAGGACTATTATTTAATTTCATTATATTAAAATTAAGAACTATGTTTTATTAAGTCACAAAACAATTCTCAAACTGGAGATCTTTGTTACATGTCTAACTGGCAAAGAATGGCTCTGATATTATAAACTCACAATCTCAAAAAAGAGACAATCTCAATTCAAGAGAAAAGAGGTAAAGCAGAAGAAATACAAATGACCAATAATCATGAAAAATTACTAAATAATATTGTTAATCACAATATTAAATTCACAATTAAATCTTTTACACAAACCAAAAAAATAAAAAATGTAAAATCTTTTAATAGCAAGTGTTGACAAGGATTAGGCTCATTAGACTTTGCACTGTGCAAAGTCTGTAATAAATTAAACTATGCAGTTGGAAGAGAATGGGCCTTAACATTTTAAAATGAGCAAGCATGTGTTCTAGTTGTAAGACTCAGCATTTACACTAGTAGGTTTATATCTTAGAGAAGGTCTTAATCATTTCAACCAGTAAACATGCATAAAAATCGCACTATTGCCTTGTTTTTAAGAACTAAATGATAATAATCCCCAAATCTAAACAGAATAATGGAAAAATAACTTAGTGTTCACACAATGGAATATTATAAAACACTGAAACTAAATAAACTTCAGCTTCATGTGTCAGCCTGGATTTATCTCCTATGTATAATGTTGAGTGAAAAAAAATTAAAAACTTTTATAAGAATTGAAATAATTATTCTGATTCTATATAGTACAAAAATTAGTAATCTATTAATATTAAATTGGGTTGTGTAAGTAAGTGATACCATTTTATGCAATGTAGGGTGATTTTTTTAAAAAAGACTTTATAAGGATGCCTGGGTGGCTCAGTCGTTGGGCCTCTGCCTTCCGCTCAGGACATGATCCCAGAGTCTCTGGATTGAGTCCCACATCAGGCTCCCTGCATGGAGCCTACTTCTCCCTCTGCCTATGTCTCTACCTCCCTCTCTCTGTATCTCTCATGAATAAATAAATAAAATCTTTAAAAAAATAAAAATATTTTATATATTTATTTGAGAGAGAGAACACAGAGGGAGAGGGAGAAGATGTTTATGTAATAGATGTTACATAAAGATAAATGGTTTTTGAATATAAAA
The DNA here is from genome assembly GCF_053574225.1 of Canis aureus. NCBI lineage: Eukaryota > Metazoa > Chordata > Mammalia > Carnivora > Canidae > Canis > Canis aureus. The sequence goes on from NC_135648.1 coordinate 19,637,997, forward strand.
AGAGTATTTAAGGACAACAATCTTATTGATGCAGGAAAGCTTGTTTCTTGTCTCCCTGAGTTGAAGAATGAAACTTGTGGACAACAGAGAGTGAACAAAGCGGCAAAAGTTTATTAATCAGAGATACAGAGAAAGCTCTCAAAAGTGAGAGGGGTCCTGACAGGGTTGTCACTGAAGGCTTGTATGGTCTCTTTTATAGGAAACTGACCAGGACCTTGGTAAATTTATTGTCAATATCAGAGTGGATTTGCAAATACCATGGCTGTGTTTAGAACAAAACACATGGTCAAGTCCACATGGTGGACTCCTAACTCTCATAATGACAAACAAGATGTTCCTGTGAATATCATGAGTCCAAACAAGGTGTTCCCGTCTCTCTGGTTAATATCTCCTCCAAAACATTTCTCTACATCTAGGATTTCTGTGAGCCTTAATGACACATTTCTTTGTAGTCTGGTAAGTTTCTGTGATTACTTAGTAGCCATTAAGGGGGGATACTCTCTAATATTTTGGAGCTAAGGAACCAGGTTTATTTTTTCCTTTTTTTTTTAACTGTCTTATCTCTGTTTTCTTGGAATGGGTAGGAGCCTGACCCTGGGGCCTTTCCCTTATCTTTCCCAGCCTAGCCCCATCTGCCCCTCACTCAGTTCCTACATCATTATGAGGCAGTGACTTCATTTTCAACAGAGAAAATGAACATCAACTCAGAATGGAGGAAAAAGTTTTGTGTAACTTGTTTTGTGGTTATATTAAATAAATTAAACATTTGATAACTACCATACCCTGAAAGTATATGAAATCACATCACTACTTTTAATGTTTGTTTTTTCCATTTGTTTCTTCCATTAGATCACTGTAGATTTATTGTATGTGCTCCCAAGATCCTTCTTTCTCTTAAAGTTAAAAGTATCTCATGTTATTGGAACAAATGAGAGATGAGACTTTGATCTTACTTCTATCCCTTTCCACTGTTTCAGTGGTGTTCCGACCTTAAACATTAGACACTAGGAATAAAGAATATGCTCAATCTGTGAGAAACCAATTACAGAGTTTTCAAAGCATAATAAGACCCTTCCTACACAAGTTTGCTTAAATAGAAAATGCTGGTTGGATACATCGTGGACTCATCCAATCTCACCAAGCCATCAAAACTCAGTGGAAAAAAACAAAAAAACTCAGTGGAGCTACTTGAAAGAGAGACAGAGAATGCTGCTGTCAGGTGCTAGAGGAGACCATTACAGCAACAAGACCTCAATGAAACGTCTTTAATCACTCACTGTGATGAAATAAGCAAGTTCTAAACCAAAGAAAGCACTAACTTCTATTCCACTCCCCTCTGTGAAAGGCATACCCTGTTCAGAGTTAGGTCGGTACAGTCCTGGGGGTTGTCTCACTACTGAGGAAATCCAACAAAGACTCCAGCGGTTTTATAAACTGAAGGCCAAAACGGGGTGTGGAGTGAGGTCTAGGAGTAGAAAAGTACTGTGTACTAAGTCAGAGTGGGGAAAAGTGTCTTCATGGTTTCCCTTTCCTCCAGCCTCCCCATCCTCATAAGAAGGCTTGGGAGTGGATCCAGAAGAAGACCCCTGCCCAAGGCCTGGGATAAGGACCTAGAAATGCAAATATCTAGAAATCATAAGGATTAGAAGGTCGTGAGTCCTTGAATGAACCTTTCTTTAGAGACGGCAGTGCACTAATCTGATGTAGAGAGGACAGCTTTTAGGTAAAGTCTTTGTATTTCAGAATCTGACCTGAATAATCACATAAAGATATATAATCAGGAGCCAGATTCTCACAGGAAGTTTTCATAGTTAGGTGGGGACTAGGCCAGAACCAGAGGTAGGACCACACACAATTTTTTTTTTATCTTATTGGATAAAGAGCATATATTAAATCCATTCCCTGGTTTAAACATTGCTTGATAATGACATTCAGTTGTCGGATTGCCATATGCTGAGAAATATCTATATGTAGTTAAAATATAGCTGAAACTTGTCTGTGGATGCTGAAAAAAATAGAACAGAATGTTATATTGGCACAAATATAGTGAAGATTTCCTAATTAGAAGTGTTCAAGGAGACATTCATAGTTATATAATTTTAGATTTGGAAACAACCTGATATATCCAAATCAATCTATTGACTTTAAACAGGCATATAGAAAAGTAGAATTTAAAAAGTTTGTCTGAACTCACACAATTAATAATGGCATATCTGAGGCTAAAATCTAGAGCTCTTGGTTCATAAGCCTATGAACATTACCCTGCATCACACAATCCTGAAGTCAAGAGGCATATCAGATACTATTATAGAAACAGTATGAAATAATACTCGACAACACCAGTAGAGTTTGGACTACTTCATTTGGGAATTTCATAATCAAACTGCAGAAAACCAAAAGCAAAAAGGAGATAATAAAATAATCCAGTCTCTCAATTTATGAAAATTAATATTTCATAAAACCCCATATATGTTGTGTATATGCAGTCCAAACACTGGGAATCCTGGCTCCCTGAAACAAATATTTAGAACAAAAACAATACTGACTTTATTCACAGTGTAATAGTGATCTGATTGGTCAGAGCATTTTGCTCTCTAGATGAAAAGTCTTCTCCATTTCTTATTTTTCATAGTCACAAATGAAATACCCAGCTACTGACAAGTAAATGTCAGTAACGTTCAGTGATTCAGACATTTCATGTGTGAAAGGGGCACACACTATTCCCGCAGAATAATTCTATCAACAGTGATGCAATGATTGCCTTTATGATAAGAGTGAAGATTTAAGTAAGCACTGATAGCTTTTGAGAATCATATTCAGCTGCTCCAAGATTGTCAATAGGTCACTTACCTTGAGAAGGCTATTTTTGCTGTGTTATTTTATTTTGACAGTCAGGCACCTGGGCTTACTTGAATCTGATAAATTTTAAGAAAAATTCTCCACTCTTAAATAGCTTCTTTTGTGATGCGCTGTAGTTACTTCTATTTGGGAATCCCTACTATATTGTACAATTGCAAATCACCTTACATATACTTAAACTTTAACTCATATTCTAATATTGCTTTTTAAGGAGGTTCAATATTTTAAATTTGGAATATCTTAATATCTTACATCATTAGGTTTTATCACTTTAACTTAAAAATATCTAAAAGTACAATCTAAAAAAATTCATGTCAGTAATTGACCCACTTTATGCTATAGGGACATACTGGTAGTTATTCTATCCCTTTAAAAGGAATTAAAACTTTTTATAGACAACAAAATGAAAAGAAGCTAGCATCAGAGAAATTATTTTTCAAGAATTTGTTTTGTCTTATGGGAAAATTGATTACATGTGTGGTTATAGATTGTTAAAGTTTTTAATTACATGTATGAGAATAGACATTTTTTGAGAATACAAGTGAATTTTATAAAAATGTTGGGTTTAGGGGCACCTGGGTGGCTCAGCAATTGAGCATCTGCCTTTGGCTCAGGGTGTGATTCCAGGGTCCCAGATTGAGTCCCACATCAGGCTCCCCACAGGGAGCCTGCCTCTCCCTCTGCCTGTGTCTTTCATAAGTAAATAAATAAAATATTTTAAAAAATAAAACAATAAAATAAAATGGTTGAGTTTAAATATTAGTTGCGTGTTGTTTCTTATGTTTTACCTTTTTAAATAGACATTTATTATTATTATTATTATTATTATTATTATTACTTAGAGGGAGAGCACGTGAGTGGGGAGGGGCAGAGGGAGAAAGCGAGAATCATAAGCGGCTCCATACTAAGTGTAAACGCGGGGCTTGATCTCACAACTCTGAGATCATCACCTAAGCTGAAAGGAAGACTTGGATACTTAACTGACTGAGCCACCCAGGTGTGTCTAAAGACATTTTTAATTATTCCTTTAAAAAATGGTGTTTTAAATTTTTAGTAAAAAAAATTAAAATATTTTGACTTATCCATCGGAAAAATAAAGAATCCTTAATTCCTTATGATGTACAAAGGGGAATCAAATGATATATCAAGTATCCATTTCTAGGAAATATGTTTCTAGATGATGATGAAGTTTTTTCTTTATTAAAGTGTAGTTTGTATATTATATTCATTTCAGGTGTACAACATAGTGATTCAGCATTTATATGCATTACTAAGTGATCACCATGATAATCTAGCTACGATTTGTGACCATACAAAGATATTACAATATTATTAACTATATTCCCTATGCTGTGCTTTAAATCCCAGGACTTATGTATTTTATAAATGAAAGTTTCAGTAGAAGCTTTTTTAAATCCACTCCTCCTATTTCTTCCACTTGTCTACTTTCCCCATCTCACCCTCCATCAAGTATATGTTGTTCTCTGTATCGATGAATCTCTTTCTGTTTTATTTGTTCATTTGCTTTTTATTTAAGATTCCACATAAAGTGAAATCATACAGTATTTATCTTTTTGTATAACTCTGTATATAATTATCTGTATAACTTCTGTATATAATTTCTGTATAACTTCCATATATAATTTTCTATATAACCTCTGTATATAATTTCTCTTTGCATATAACCCACTGATCCACCCATATTGTCACAAATGCCAAGACTTCATTCTTATTTATGGTTGAGTAATAATTCTAGATAGATAGATAATTTATATATATTATATATCCAAATATATAATTATATGTATTCTATATGTATGTAGATATAATTATATGTATTATATATTATACATATATTACATGTTATATATGTGGAAAATATATATGTTATGTCATATATTATATATAAATATTTACCACACCTTTAAATTTTTTTATTATGTTTTAAAAAATTATTTTTATTTATTCATGATAGACACAGAGAGAGGCAGAGACATAGGCAGAGGGTGAAGCAGGCTCCCCGCAGAGAGCCCTATAGGAGACTTGATCCCAGTGTCCTGGATCACTCCCTGAGCCAAAGGCAGACGCTCAACCTCTGAGCCACCCTGGTGTCCCATCACATCTTTTTTCTGTATTCAGCTATTAATGGATACTTAGGTTGTTTGGCTATTATAAATAATACTGCAATAAACATAGGGATGCATTTATTTTTTGAGTTAATGTTTTCATTTTCTTTAGATAAATGCCCAGAAGTAGAATTGCTCAATCATATGGTAACTCTATTTTATTTTTATGAGGAAACTCCATAGTTTTTCACAGTGACTGTAGCATTAGGCATTCCCACCAACAATAATAAAGGTTCTCTTTTCTCCACATTCTTGCCAGCAATTGTTATTTCATGTCTTTTTGATATTAGCCATTCTGACAAACGTATGGCGATATGTCATTGTGGTTTTGATTTGCAATCTCCTGATGATAGGAATATTGAGCATCTTTTCTTGTATCCGTTGGTCAACTGTACATCTTTTTTGGAGAAATGTCTATTCCAGAAACTCACCCACTTTTAATTAGATTTCTTGCTTTTTTATATATATTTAGTTGTATGAGTTTTTAAATATATTTTAGATATTAATCCTGTGTTAGTTATTGTCATTTGTAAATATCCTCTTCCATTCAGTATATTACCTTTTCATTTTGTTAATGGTCTCCTTTGCTGTGCAAAAGCTTTTTAGTTTGATGTAGTTCCATTTGTTTTTGCTTTTGTTGCCCTTGCCTTGAGGAAACAAGAGAGATCAAAACAAATATTACTAAGACTGATGTTAAAGAGCTTGTTGCCTTTTTTTTCTGGGGAGTTTTATGGTTTCCAATGTTATACTTCAGTCTTTAATATATTTTGAGTTTATTTTTGTATCTGGTGTAAATAGTGTTCCAGTTTCATTCTTTTGCTTATCTGTCTTGTTTTCTCAACACCATATTGAAGAGACTATCTTTCCCCATTGCATATTCTTGCTTCCTTTGTCAAAAAGTAATTGATCATATATGTGTGGATTTATTTCCGGACTCTTTATTCTGCTCCACTGATTTACATGTCTGTTTTTGTGCCACTATCACACGGTTTTGATTACTATAGCTTTGTAGTATAATTTGTAATCAGGGAACATCTTACCTCTAGCTTTCTTCTTTCTTAAGATTGTTTTTGCTATTTGAGGTCTTTGGTGGTTCCATGCACATTTTAAAATTGTTCTTGTTCTGTGAAAAATACCATCAGTATTTTGATAGGGCTTGCATTAAATGTGTAGATTGCTTTGGGTAGTATGGACATTTTAACAATTTTAATTCTCCCAATCTATGAGTACATATATCTTTCCATTTATTTTGTGTTATCTTCATTTTATTTTCATCAATGACTTACAGTTTTAGAGTACAGCTCTTTCACTTACTTAGTTAAATTTATTCCAAGGTATTTTATTATTTTTGATGCAATGGCAGATGGGATGGTTTTCTTAACTTCTCTTTCTGATAGTTCATTATTAATGTATACAAATGCAATAGATGTATGTATATTGATTTTGCTTTCTGCAGATTCACTGAATTTATTTACTGCTTCTATTAGTTTTTTTAAAAGATTTTATTTATTTGTGAGACAGAGAGACACAGAGCACAAGCAGGAAGGAGAGGGAGAAGCAGGCTCCCCACTGATCAGGGAGCCCAACTTGATCCCAGGACCCTGAGATTATGACCTGAGCTGAAGGCAGATACTTAACCAACTGAACCACCCAGGTGCCCTGCTTCTATTAGTTTTTTGGTGGAGTCAAAAGGGTTTTGTATATAGTATTGTTTTGTCTGCACAGTGACAATTTTACTCCTTCTTTTCCAATTTAGATGCCTTTTATTTCTTTTTTTCTTGCCAGATTTCCATGGCAAGGATATAATATGATTCTGTATTGACTATAGGTAGTGAGAGTGGGCATCCCTGTCTTATTCCTGATGTTAAAGGAAAAGCTTTCAGCTTTCCACTTTTGAGTATGATGTTACCTGTGGGTTTGTTATATATGATCTTTATTATGTCAAGTTACGTTTTTTCTATACTCACTGTGAGAGTTTTTACCATAAAAAGATGCTGACATTTATCATATGCTTTTTTTTTGCAGATGACAGGTATTTTTTAAAGATTTTATTTATTTATTTGTGAGAGACACAGAGAGAGGCAGAGACAGAGGCAGAGGGAGCAGTAGGCTTCCCATGGGGACCTTTATGCCAGACTCAATCCCAGGACCCTGAGATCACACCCTGAGCCGGAAGCAGATGTTCAACCACTGAGCTATCCAGGCACCTGATGGGTATTTTTGATGTTTAATAATATCTTAGAAAAAAATAGTAAAGGTGACTTACATGATGCCAATACAAACCACTGCCGTCGTGGGTAATCCACTTGCCTACAGTAGGTTTGTTTTTTATATTTGGCAGCTCAGATCTAATGTACCTTCTTTCAGATGAAAGAAGTGGATGAGGCAGCACTGAAAACAAGCATAAGGACTTGGGTATTTTTAACATAATAAAAAAGAGAGAGATTTCTAGTTATACAAATATGAAATTTCTAATTTATTCTTATTCATTCAGTGGTGACTAGATGGTGATTAGCAGGAATTTGTGTACAAAGTTAATTGATAGCAAACTGGTGCAGCTCCCTGGGCACTACCTAATAACGCTTAGAAAGCTGAATATTTTCTTTGGTTGTTTTTGGTTTTTTTTAAATTTATAAAATAGGCTTCCTTTAAAGATTGTCTGTAGTAAAGTTTTGTGTTCATATGTTCACCCTTTTTAACCTTTCATCCAATTCTTTCATATCTTTAAATTATTTCTTTTTGTGTCTCAGGGAAATGAGAACTCCAAATAGTATGCTTTCTTTTAGGTGAGTGGGAAGAGTTCTGTAGAAATGGCAACCAGAAGAAGTCAATAGGTGTCAGAAAATCTACGTGGTCTTATTTTGGAAAAACTAAGTCTGATAATACCAACTGATGCTGAAAATGTGAGACAAAGGAAATGTCCACATGCTGGTGGGAGTGCAAATCTACCAAAACAATTTTAAGGTCTATTTGGCAATATCTCACAAAATTAAAGATGCATATAACCTACTCACCAGCAATTCTACCCTGATTATTTGCCCTCGAGAAGCTCATACTATGCCCAGTGAAGCACAGGGCAATGTTTAGTGTAGCCATGCTTTTTTAATATCAAAACTTAAAACAGGGGCATCTGGGTAGCTCAGTTGGTTAAGTGTTGGACTCTTGATTTTGGCTTAGGTCATGATCTCAGGGTCGTCTGCTTCTCTCCTTCTCCCTCTGCGCCTCTCCCTGCTCACGCTCATGTTCCCTCTCTCTCAAATAAGTAAGTAAAATCGTTTAAAAAAAAAAAACTTAAGACAACCTAAGTCTCTGATGAAATTAACAGAATCAAGCCAGACATATCAGAAAAACGAACCTCACTAATCCTGAGAATTCAACAGAATATTCAATTTCTCACCCTCTCTTTTTCTCTCCCTCCCTCACTCCTTTCCCAATTATGGAAAATATATGCTAAGAAGCATTGAGTTTAGAGAAATATAAATTTACACTGAATACCAACTCAAAAACTGCATAAATGTGTAGTGTTGAGCTAATTGCATGACCTCAATGAACTAGAATTCCTTCATCTGTTTCTTCAAATGTACTGTGAAGTTTAAAGGAGAAAATGAATGTGAAACTGGTAATATAGTGTCAATTTAAGGGCAGATACATTTCTTTCAGATATCTATTTTCATTCCATAAAAAACTATCCTTGGTTATTAGTTATAAAAATACAATTAAGCAAATTAGAAAGTTTATATTTTAATACTTAATTTAAATACATTAATTAAATTGACAATATGAACTTGCCTACTTTAAAATACTTATTGGAAAATTTGGATATATAATTGTTGCTGATTCAATTTATTTCCTAATCTGAACTTTATTTCCCTTATTATCTCTTTGTTATTCTTACAAGCAAAGAGTTTTATTTTGTATGTTTTAACTGCAATTTAAGAAAAATTTCTTGAGTGAATGCAGATTAAAATAAAAGGGCAAATGCACTAAAAAGCCTACTTCTTCATGACTTTTGAAAGATTTCTTGAGGGACACCTGGGTGGCTCAGTGGTTGAGCCTCTGCCTTCAGTTCAGTCATGATCCCAAGGTCCTGGGATCAAGTCCATATCAGGCTTCCCGCAGGGAGCCTGCTTCTCCCTCTGTCTATGTCTCTGCCTTTCTCTCTGCATTTCTCATAAATAAATAAATAAATAAATAAATAAATAAATAAATAAGATTTATTGGAAGTTACTATTTCACATACTCTTTCATTCAGGTACTCTTAATATGAAGGATTTCTACTCTGTTAGTTTGTTAAATGCTACAGGAGATACAAATCTGAGTAAATCAACTCCTAGCTTCAAAAAACTTAAGCTTCATTTTGATCAGTAATGGGCATACATAGGAATTAACACCACTAAATCATGCTCTCAGATTAAAATAAATAGTTACTAGTGGTCACTTTGCATATTAAATAGTGATTAGTATAGCCAACCTCACAATCCTCTTAAATCACTATATGATTTTTTTTCCATTCAAATGTATATTCCATTCAGGAATTTTTTTCTGTTCTGTTACTGCTTTATGTCTCACAGTGCCAACAAAAATGGGTATTTTTGATTGAATGAATGAATGAATATGTCCATTTCTGTACAAGTAATTACTTACTTCATTTGGTGCTGTTTAGTGTATTTTACTAACAGAAGTACAGATTTTTAATTTTTTTCTTTTCAAAAGGCTCCTTATTCTTCCCATACGTTTACTTTTCAAAAAAAAAAAAAAAAAAGAAAACACTTCAGATTCTTTGCCACTTACATTTTTCTTTCAAATGAAATAGTACTACATTTTAAAATTAATATGAAGTTATTTGCTGTTTTAAGTACATTTGTTAGCTCATTAACTACTCAAAACAACCCTGTGAAATATATACTGTTTTCTTCCTTCTGTATTATATATGAGAATATTGAGGCATGTCAACGTCAAATAATTTCTCTTGTAGGATAGACTGATTCTGGAATCTGGACTCTGACCATGCAATTCCTTTTCAAATTTTGTATTCATAACAGTTACACTATTTTTCCCCCATACAAGATTATGTGTCTATTTAGAAAGTTGGTATATGTGCATACACATATATATTACAAAAACGGAAGAAAAAAACTTAAAAATAAAAGTGCAGAGTGTTCTGCACTTTTATTTTTAAGTTTTTTCTTAAATTGTTCTAATTGTGAAAGAAATCTTCTTGCATTGCAGTTGATCTTGAAGATAGATTATCCAGGCAGACTAAATCTAATCAAGGAGCCTCTTTAACAGCAGTTTTCTCTGGCTGGCAGCAGAAGAAAAAGTCAAAGAGATCCAAAGCTTGAAGATGATTCACATACAGATGCTAGTTTGATGCTGAAGGAGGCCAAGTGAGAAAGACTGTGGGCATCCTTTAGGGGCAGAGTGGTTCAGCTGACAGGAAGGAAATGGGGACCTTCAGCTTCCTGTTAAAAATACTGGATTGTGCCCACAACTAGTAAGCCTGGAAGAACCCCAAGTCCCGGATGAGGACTGCAGCCCAAGCCTACACGTTATGATATGCTGAACAGAGGAGCCAGCCAGCCATCCCACCCCAGATCTGACCTATAGAACTGTGAAATCATAAATGAAATGTTGTTACACGCAGTGTAATTATGGTGATTTATAATAGCAGCAGTAGAAGACTGTATTCACTTTACCTTTGTGGTTATTTCTAAAATGAATGAAAACCATAGAAAAGGTACTAGCCTCTTAGACTGATTTAAGTCATTGTTTTGTTAAGAAGATTCTCTTGCGTTTCCACCTGTGGGTATTTATCATTCTTCTTCAGATTCTCTACCACCTTTTCATTGTTTTAGGAACTTAGTACCTGCAGAATGATACAAAAAAAATAGCAGTAATGAAAGACTTCACAATTTTTTCCTGACATTAGTAGCTATTCTTTAATCACCTCATCATCATGCTAAGTATTGATATTGAGGGATGTACTTTATCAATAAAACCATGATACATTTCCCCCCTTTTCAATAATTTAATCACAATTGCTTATGAAACATTATCAAATGCATTTTAGCATCTTTTGAAACACATAAATGGTCTTCCTTCTTTTAGATGTTTTTAAAATTAAATTATGTGAATGCTTCTCCAAAGGTTGAAATACACTCATCTTCCTTTAATGACACAACCATTATTATACTATTTTCTATTATGTCACTGTATTTGGCACACTTAATATCTTATAAGAATCTGTGTGCCTATATTTGCATAAATGAAATGAAACCATTGTTTTCTTTGAGGGAGCAATAATGTCTAATACAGAAATTATGTCTAATACTGTCTATAATGTCCAATACTGTAAATTTTAAGCTATGTAAAAAGAATTATAAAATATTTTGTATTTATCTCTGTTTTGGAACTCCTAGAACTAAAACTTTTTCTTTCTAATATGTTCTAAGCTTCTTTACAATTAAAGCCTATTCATACTAAATAATTCTTGTGAGATTAATCATTAGCAATTTTTTCCTTAAAATTGACATCATTCAATTTCTTTCAAATTTGCTAATAAAACTTTATGTTATATATAAAATTTGCTTATGTTTAATCACCTCTGAATCTGTCAGTATACTCTCTTTCTTTAACTTCTAATGCTTAGAAATGAGTAGAGATATCAGAAAGGGAGACAGAACATAAAGAATCTTAACTCTGGGAAACAAACTAGGGGTGGTGGAAGGGGAGGAGGGCGGGGGGTGGGGGTGAATGGGTGACGGGCACTGAGGGGGGCACTTGACGGGATGAGCACTGGGTGTTATTCTGTATGTTAGCAAATTGAACACCAATAAAAATAAATTTATTATTTAAAAAAATTCTAATGCTTACTATTTAGATTCAATTGTTTTTTAGCATATGCTCTGATCATATTAGACCTGAACACAGTCTTCTTTTTAATCATCTACAGGTTTTTGTTTTCCATTTAACTACTATGTTTTTCTGAAATATTTTCCATTCACTTTCTTCAAAAGTTAATATTCTAGTTTCTCAATTGGAAATTGAATTAATTAATTTTTAGAACTTATTAAAAATATATATGTACAGCTATGAATTCTTCTCTCAGCATTGCTTTGATTGCACCTATTGATCGTGAAGGGTGCCTTTGAAGTTGTTCAAGTTTTTCTGTCTCAGCACAGTAACGTACCACCTAGGTGGATGCTATTCACATTATAGACATTAACTTCTGTGACAGCGTATGAGGAAACACAGTCTTTGGTCTTGCAGGAAAATCTTGAAGCAGGAGAGGCTAAGCCCCCTTATGAGTCAGCCTACACCAGCACAGAGGGCTGATAATGGCTACACAGACCTAGCTGTGGCCTCATGTTGTCGTTGGTATTCTCTGACTGAGAGACTCTCAAATGCTCTCTGGGCATCTCTTGAGATCTCTTTTCTCGTAGGGAGCCTTCTTTCTCATAAGACTGGATTCTCACCATTGGTTCCCCAGGGCAGAAACCCATCAAGCAGATGGGTTGCTATAATAACATCACTTTCCCTGGATTCAGAACCAGGGAATAGGCCACTGACTTTCAAAGTTTACGTTACATATTATTTTTACTTAAAAAAATAAGAGCTTTTTGGGTGAATTTAAGCATCTTGGAATCCTAGTACCAGAACTTTTCTTATACTTTTACTATTCTTTTTTTTCTTTTTTTCCTTTTCAAGCTGACACTACTCAGAGTCACCTAACACTGCTGAAATGGGGACAACACTTCAGTTTTGCTTTTCCCAAGTTCAGTAGTATAATAATATTGTCTGACATATCATAACATAAAAAATGTTACCTTGAGGAATAAGCACCTTTTCTTCTTTTGCATAAATGCAACTTTGGGCCAGCAGCATCCCTAGGTTTTTAAAGACATTATTTCCATTTATAATTTTAATTTGAAATCTTCTGTAAGAAAGTTATTATATGAAAAAAAAATTGAGTGTGTTGGCTTTGTGGCCATTCTGGTATGTATATTTCTAGAATGTTTCATTTTTATTGGTATTGTTGAAGTGTTTTTACACACAGTGTTTCAGGTGCCCAACATAGTGATTCAGCAATTCTATGCATTACACAGTCCTTACCACGGTAAGTGTAGTCTTCTTCTGCCACCATGCAGCATTATTACAATGTTGACAGTAGTCCTTATGCTGTACTTTTTATCACCATAAGTCATGTATTTATAACTGGAAATCTGTACTTTTTTTTAACTTATGTTATTTAAATTCAATTAGTTAACATATAGTGTATCATTAGTTTCAGATGTAGAGTTCAGTGATTCATCAGTAGCATGTAACACTCAGCTCATTACATCACATGCCATCCTTAATGCCCATCACCCAGTTACCCCATCTCCCCACCCACCTTCCCTCCAGCAACCCTCAGTTGTTTCCTGAAAGTTTGTACATCTTAACCCCTTCACCTAATTCATTCATCAAATAGTTTTCACTTATATTATCACATAATTTCCTTTTTCAAATATCATGGGCTTCTTCAAAACTTCTACTCTATAAAGTAACAAGTGAATGGATACGTATGTATATACTGATTGCAGTTATTTGGCTATTGAAAAGAAAAAATCAGAGGGGGAAAAGAGACTAGGCAATAATTCCTTTTAGATATATGGGAATCTTGCTTTCTGGGTTTATGAGTTAATTTGTTGAAGAGACCACATATTGTCTGGAGGTACTGCTTCATTTTTCTGCCAAGCCCCCACAATCTGGCAGTTTCCTTTGGTACATCCTCCAGTCAACTCTCCTTGGGCTTCAGTCTTAAAACAAACACTGAAGTCAACCATTCTGAGAATGAAGAATAGGAATAAAAAAGCAATTGAATAACTGTATTAAAGACCCATATCCTATTCCTTTTTCCAGCTTCTTTAGCCCCTGATAGTATAGATATTCAAAAATTCTGCTATGGAATCTGGATTTTCTATAATCCTGATTTTTACCTATATTTATTTAAAAGATGTTCAACACTGTTATCCTTTTATATTAATTTGATTCCATCTGCTTTGTGTGTTAGGGTAATTTTCCATTGTTTTGTTCCATTAATAATCATGTTCTGATTTTCATTACATGATGTAAGTACTCTTACATTCCTTCAATTGTTTCCATTGGATTTAGTGAAGGAATGGAAGGAAACATTCATTTACACTTCATGAACTAGATTTCTATTCATTTGTAAGACACCTTAATGGAAAAGAAAGTATTATAATTATACATAAAATTATGTATGTTTAACTATGATTATGCAAGTTATCCTGACAGGTGTCAAAGAAACTTATGACAGATTTAAAGATACTAATAATAGAAACATAGCTGTTAAAATTAATTTCAAATCTTTTATCAACAGCAACATGACACCCAGATTAAAAGAGCTGTCTAAAAGTCAGCAGAGTGAACCACAGTGTGGCAGAGCAGTGTACTCATATTCTAATGTAGAAATTACCCTACACTTTGTCTTTCTAGTTCCACTGAAGCAAACTCATTAGTTAAATATGTAAAGCTATATTCTCACTTACTGACCATTTTGGGTTTTTTCGTTTTATTATTTAAGTTTTTGTTGGTTGGTTGGTTGGTTGGTTGGTTGGTTAGTTGGTTCTTGGTTCATTAACCCCAGAAGAAGTTAAAAAGGATTTTGTTAGTGTGTGTGATTCAGTGCTCAAATGGAACATTTCTTAATCATTCTATAGCCATCCTGAAGATGATGGTCACAAAAGTCTGTCCTTTCAATGGTATATGATCATCAGGGTCAGGGGTGAGTATCCTGGTGGAAGTAACATTTCCTATAAGGAAGAAAGATTTTTATATGGATACTAAGTGTCAAACCTTTCTTGGAAGAGAAAAATTTGTCCCTATTGTTGTAAGGACTTTGTTGGCATTCCAATGGAGCCACATTCTAAATGGAGGTTTGGAGTCACCTCTTTGTTTGCATTGAATTGTTGATGAACATCAACCCAAACCTGAGCTTTTTCAGACATCCATGAAGCCCACAGGACTAACCTAGAATGCTAACAAGCACAAAGATGCTTATCAGAGTGCTTTTATTTTGCTTTCTTCTTGTTTAATGTAATCTTTAACTGTATTTCATTTAAACTAAGAAAAGTTTTTTTAAGAATTTGGAATTTCATTCTGATTCTTATGAAGCACGTTTGCCCCAATAGAATGCTCCACGAATGCTTCAATTTGGGAAATATAATTGCTGAGAACAGAGACCAGAGACGTTGGTAAAGAATTCTGTAATTTGGCTAGAATCATTGCCCACAATTCTAATATTCCTGGACATAGCTACCACATCACTCCATTCAGTGGTTCTCTCAACTCATCTGTCATCATCTATGGGAAGTTTTTGACATAGTGGAACATCTTTTCCTCCTTAACAAGCTTGTCCCATTTGATTTCTGTGGTGGCCTTTTCTTTTTTCCTCACTGGTTTTTCCTTCCTCTTTGCTTCTTTTGGACATATCCCTAAACCTTGTACTTTGGAGGGTCCCCAGGGCTCTCAGTTTTTAGATCTCTTCTATTTTCTATCTGCAGTCATCCCTATGACAATATCTTACGGCTTTAAAAATCATGTAGATGTTGATCACTTCCAAATCTGTTTCTCAAACACTAGCCTCTTCTCAGAACTCCAAAGTGTATATCCAAATGACTATCATATATGTTCTGGTATCTTTAATTGGCATTGCATTCTACTGACCTGATCTTTCCCTGAGACTTGCTCTATCACCTTACTCCTATTTTCAGTTGAAGACTCCATTCTTTCATTTGTTCTAATTGAACATACCCACATCTTCTTTGATGCTCCATTTTTCTCTCAATTCTCATCCAATGTACATGGAAACCTTGTTGCCTTTAGCTTCTGAAAACTTGTTACTACTTTGCTCAAACTCTTTCAGTGGTACCTCATTTCTTTTAAAGAACTTATGATAACTGTAAGGCCATATATGATATATATCCCCACTCCTCACTTAACTCTTGGCCTTAAAGTCATGATATGTTTTTCCTTTCACTCTTCTGTAGTCATGTTGGGGTGGTCTCTGAGTCTTCTACATACTAGACATTCCTCCATTTCTGGTCATTGTTACCGACTTCTCTCTCTGCCTAGAAAGTTCCTCCTGTACATAACTGTATGGCTCACTTTTTCATTTCCTTCAAGTGTTGCTGATATGTCACTTTTTAGACAAGGGCCACCTTGGCCATCCCAATTTAAACTGCTATCCCAATATTCTTCACCTTATGGGAATATTTGCTATAATTTCTCCCCATTACTTTCACTTTCTAATATGCTTTATCATATACATTTTTAAGATGCATTCGTTTCCTCATTAGAAATGGTCCTACCCATAAGAAAGTGATTTTTTCACTGATATATTCCAGTGGCTAAAGTGTTAGATATGGCGTATTTGTTAAGTGAGTGAATGAAGGAATTAATAGATGAATAAAAATAAACTATGTATAGCTATATGGTGCCTACATTTATTTTCTTTCCTTCATAGATTTATTCACCTGGAATAATCCACTTACTTTCTGTTTCATTGTTAAGTCTTAGCCATAATTCAAATGTAAATATATATTACAAGTATTATTTTTCTTTTTTTACCTTTTAAAGTTAAATGATTCTGTACTGAAGTGCACAGTAATGAATTTTTGATTAACTGATGAAGTGATGACAAATTTTTGATGTGATAAATTTTTACAACTCAAATACCCCTATGAAATTACAATCTTGGCATGTGGGATGAGGGAGTAGTGACAATCTACCAGAAACCTCCTTCATGCTTTACTCCAGACATTATTACTTAGGAAAATTAACATCTGACATCATAAGTTTCTTATTTTAAAACTATAAAATTGAAATTCTTCTTTATGTACTCTTTTATATCTAGATTCTTTGTATCTCTCCATGTCTTTTGTGAGATTCATCATTGGTGTTGCATGTAATAATGATAGTTCTTTTGACTGTCCTATAGTAATATATTATTATTATATATACTATATATATGTCCTATATATACTATACTATATATATATATATATACTATAGGACAATATATATTATTGTGTCTATTCTAATTGTTCATAGACATTCAATTTTTTCTCATTTTGAGATGTTATAAGTAATGCTGCTATAAATATTTTGGAGTTTTTTTGGTAAAATATGCATATGTGTAGGGGAGTAATAACTGAGTTACAGAGTAGAAACATGGTTTGCTTTGGTAAACACTAGCAATTGTGAACCCAAGGTGTTGTAGCTATTTTCACTTCCATCAGCAATGTCTAACAATTTTTCATTACTTTAAGTGTTTGTCAAATATGGCCCTATTAATTTGCTGTTAGTGATGATGCTCTTATTGCTGCCATTTTATTTATTTACTTACTATATTTTGTTGTTTCTATTTTTGTTGGGAGGAGGCTGGCTATAGTTGTTTCTTTTTGTACTTATCAGAAAACTAATGATGTTGAGAAAATTTCCATAAATTTGTTATCTGGATATTTTTCCGGAGTCTCTGCTCAAACCTTAAACTGAATATCTGGCTTTTAAAATTGATCTCTCTAGGATATTCACAAACTCTTATATACATAAAATTTTATGTATTATACAGCTTATATAGCATGTATATATGTATTAATACAATATTTATCATTTATAACACTATGTATAACATGTAGCATCATATATATATTTTATATATTGTATACATCATATATATACCAAATACTTCTATTTTGAGACTATGTTATTTGTACTTTGAGGAACATATACGTATTCTTAATTATAATGAAATCTAATTCACCAATCTTTATTTCATTTTCGTTAGTGCTTTCTGTGCCCAGTTTAAGAAATCGTTTCCTCCCCTAGTATGATGAGTGATTCTTGACATCTACCACACACCATAAACAAAAATTGTTTCCCAATGAATCATAAACTGAGTGTAACTGGCAAGATAAGCTGTTAAAAGATAAACACTAAAATATCTTAAATATATTGAATATTATATTCTATATAATATATTACATATAACATATTATACATAATATGCAATTTATGATGACATATGACAATATATGATATATTATGTTTTGTATAATATGTGTAATGATATATGGAATATATTTTAAGATTTTCTAGTGTTTATCTTTTAAAAGCCTCATTTCGCCATCTAAAAATAGATCTATAAATATAAATTATAAATAGATATATTATGTATTATATATTATTAAAAATACTATTATAAATAAAGCAATAATATATATCCTATATGAACTAAATCATGATATCCTATATATATTATATTTTATACATTATATATAATAATATATATTATTATAATCATAACATGTCATTTGGCTCATTTATCGTTATGTATTATATGATGTATTACATGCATCTATCATTTTCAGTTAGTTACTTACACATATTTTAGCTTTTTCTAATTTTAAAAATGTACTTTTAGTACTTCCAAGAAAATACGAGATCCCTACACAGCTTAACCTCTATTTTCCATATGCCCCATTTTTTCATTGTTTTGATAAATTTTAATTTTGCATACATTTTAATCTCCAAAGGTAATGGTCTTAAAAATTATATATCCCTCAATATCTACTTACACGAAGTTGTCAGATGATTTTTGTTTTGTCTTGTACTGGTGTAATTCATTTAACATCACACGCCTTGGTCTACTTTAGTGTTTCTTTTAGTCCAGGCCTCTGTCAGAAAATATCTCAGTTTCTATTTGCTAAGTTTCAAAAAATATTTTCATTGGTGGCAGAATTTTAGGATGACATTTATTTTATTTAAACACTAACAGGTAACATTCTTTTGTTTTTATACTTTCATGGTTTCTTTTGAGAAATCAACAATCTTAACTTCTTTAAAAAGAAAGTGTATTTATTTCCATATAGCAGTTCTTTTTTTGTTTGTCTTTGATTTCCAGAAGTTTACTAGGTTGTCCTCAACATGCTTTTCTTTGTATTTATCATGCTCGAGCTTTATAGAGCTGTTTGAATATGTACACTGATCTCTTTCAACGGTTTTAAAAAATTCTCTGCCCAAGACTTTTCTTCTGTAACTTAAATTATATATATTGGAATGCCTGCCTTTGGCTCAGGGCGTGATCTTGGAGTCCCAGGATCAAGTCCCACGTCGGGCTCCTTGCATGGAGCCTGCTTCTCCCTCTGCCTGTGTCTCTGCCTCTCTCTCTCTGTGTCTCATGAATAAATAAATAAAACATTTAGAAAAATAAATTACATATAAACTGCACTTTTCTATCATATTCTCTAGTGGTCTTCCTGCCTTTACTATCTTGTTTTAATCTTAATGCTTTAATTTGGGTATTTTGTGCTGATATAATTTCTACATCACTGATCCTCTTTCCTGTTGTCTCTACTCTTTTCATGATCCCATATACACAATACTTAATTTTAGTATTCTTTAGTTTTATGATGTCCTTTTATTTAATAGATGCAAGTTCTCTGGTAAGATTCTCAATGTTTGCCTACTATCCCTAATATATTAATCATAGTTATTATTATATTAATCATGATTGTTACCTTCCATGGCAGTAACAGTATGAGTCATTTTATATTATCTGCCCTCTAATTTGGCTTTATGCTGTTTAGTACTCTTTCCTAGCTGAAATTCCTAACCAAATATTCTAGATAATTTTTTATTAAATGCCAGTCATCTTGTATGGTAGCTGGTACAGGCTGTGGATATCCCTGCAGAGGACTGAGTAGTTTTGTAACAGAGCCATATGCTTTAAGTTGCAGCTTTGTATCAGTCCTCTATGCCTCTGATATACAAGTGAAAATATGGGTGTGAAGTTAGGGCTCATTTCGCTGCACTGCCTTTTCTCTGAGACCTTAACACACTATATCATGGCCCATTTGGTTGACTTCCATTGTTTTTTGTTTGCTGTGATTAAGTACAATTGACATATAACATTAGTTGCAGGTGTACAAGATAAGGATTCGATATGTGTGTATGTACATATCGAATATTTTGCATACATGTGTGTATGCAAAAATGATCACCACAATAAATCTAGTTAATACCCTTCAACGTATATAGTTACAAATTTTTTTTTCTTGTGATGATGACTTTTAAGATTTACTTTCTTAGCAACTTTCAGATATGCAATACAGTATAATTAACTGTAGCAACCATGCTGTACATTATATACATGCAACTTATTTATTTCATAACTAGACTCTTGTGCTTTTTTACTCCCTTCACACATTTATCCCACCCCCTTTCTCTGATCTCTGGCATCCACTAATCTGGTTTCTGTATCTTTGAGCTATATTTTAAATTATTCATTTTGTGTGTTATGCATTCTGCATAGTCGTCTTTGTTGCAAAAATTAGCTTAAGAAAAAAAGCTTTAAAAAAAAAAAGCTTTAAAGCTGCTACTCAGCCATTTTTTTCACATACAGAAGTTGAACCACACTTTATTTGAACATTTTCCTAATCTATACCTACTTCCATGGTTTGTTGGAGGAGTATGAAATAATATGCATAAATCTTTCAGCACTTTTCTCAGACATAATAATGCTCAGTAAATAGCAGCTAGCATTATCACCATTTTCACGAAGATGATGATTGTGATCACCATGTTAATAATCATTATCACAAATGTTTTTTTGAAAGATTGTATTTATTTATTTATTTATTTATTTATTTATTTATTTGAGAGGCAGTGTGTGTGTGTGTGTGTGTGTGTGTGTGCAGGAGTAGAGGGAAAGGCAGAGAAAGAGGGAGAAGCAGGCTCCCCACTGAGCAGGGAGCCCAATGTGGGGCTCAATCCCAGGACCCCAGGATCATGACCTGAGCTGAAGGCAGACACTTAACCATCTGAGCCACCCATACACCCCTTTTATCACATAGACACTTTAACACAGATTAAGATTTTACCCTTTGGAAATACCCTGTATAAGCCTCAACTTACTGAGTTGTAAAATAGGAATAGTGAAGTGATGTAACTATAATGGTAATTTAGTGAATGTCACTGGTCATGATTTTTTACCCTGTTTCTGATTATGATATTCATTTACTTGAGCTACTAATGTGTTTCATTTCTGAATATTCTGTACCTCATATGGAAACAGAAGCATTATAATTGTTTCCTTAGGAATTTTTAGACAAATTGCAAATGCATATTAAAATTTACCATACTTTATTAAAATTTTTCCATGTCAAGAATGCTCATTCAAAATCAAATTATTTATTGCTTATCTAAAATTTAAGAGGGGCACCCGGGTGGCTCAGTTAGTTAAGTGTCTGCCTTCTGCTCAGGTTGTGATCCCATGATCGGGCTCCCTGCTCAGAGAGGCGCCTGTTTCTCCCTCTCCCTCAGCCTGCCACTCCCCCTGCTTGTGCTCTCTCTCTGTCAAATAAATAAATAAAACCTTGAAAAAATAAAATAAAATTTAAGAGCATGTGTAATATATAATAGACACCCAAATGTGGCAAAGCACAATACAATGGGTTTATGCCAAGAATTGATGAAACATTGGATGTGTAATTCAAACTGATAAGCACATGTAAGCCTGGATGCTTATCTGAGGTGTACCAGCACTCTCTTTAGATTTTATGATCATGTTGACAACCACCTCCTTCCTGTGACATTTTGCTATTTCAGGAGAAGTCAAAGAATGCAATTTCTCAGAGCCAGTTAAACTTGAAAGGGCAATGTTCCAAAAAATAAAATTTAGGAAATAAATCTCTTCCAATAAAATATTAATCAAGGGATTTCTTTGAAGTACAATATTTTGTAGAAGCAGATATAAAATTGCTTTGACCTTTCAGGTACCATACAGAACAAGCATTTGCATTTATAACAATAAAATACCTCACCCATATTAGACAGAACGGTTTGGAAATCAGAAGAAAGTTCAATTACAGTTTCTTTTAGATCTCAATCCTGAATGCTAATTCTAGGTTAATATTAATAGGTATTTTGCATTGTATATTTTTATTAATATAAAATGGTAGATTTCTAGCACAGATATACAATAATAAGAAGCAAAAGTGACCCTGCCTGCTATTTGGTTATTGAAGTTATAAACATAAGAGGACATTTGATTTTTGTTTGATTTTATTTACTTTTGTTCTTATTTTGTTTTATGGAGTAGAGAGGATGGATAGGGAGTAGAAAAACGGAGGTGGCAGAGGGGGAGGTGGCAGAGGGGAAGGTGGCAAGACATCAGAAACAACATTTTTTAGTTTTATTGTCTTGCCTAGGACTGGTCTTTGTCACAGATAGTAGCTTCAGTTTTCTAGTAATTTACAGATGTGCTGCTATAGTAGATGTTAACTTTAAATTTTCAGAGGAAAATAGTGAAGCAAGAGAAAGTTAGTGGAAGTGGATTAGTGGTTATACATAAATGTGGCTTCTGCATTCTATGCTCACACCAGTGTATGCTACTTTAAATTTCTGTACTTTTTGCCCACATTTCAACTTGATGGAAATTGTTTGCTGTTCTTATGTGTAGCTAGTAGATTTCTTTTGTGAAAAAAAGCTTTTTATTTTATTTTTTTAGCTGATCTTAAATTAAATCATATATTTATATATCAGCCATTTAGACATTTTCTCTGGAAAAACTGTCTATTCAGTTAATCTGCTCATTTTTAAATTAGATTGTTTTGATTGATTCTTTTTTTTTTTTTTTGATATTGGGCTGTATAAGTTCTTTAAACATTTTGGATATAAATCCCTCATCTGAAACATGGTTTATGACTATTTTCTCCCATTCTGTATATTGCCTTTTCATTTTGTTGTGTCTTTTGCTATGAGGTTTTAGTTCAATGTCATCACACATTTTTGATATTTTCTCTTTTGATGTCATATCCAAAAGAATCATTACCAACAACAATGTCAAAAAGCTTTCCCCCTATGTTATCTTCCGAGAGTTTTACAGCTTCAAGTCTTATGGTTAAGTCTTTAAACCATCTTGAGTTGATTTTTTGAGGGGTGTGAGATAGGAGTATAGCTTCATTTTTCTGCCTGTGATTATCCGTCTCTCCCAGCATTATTTATTAGACTATTGTTTCCTCATTGTATATTCTTCGCTCCTTTCATAAATTAATTGGCCACATATGCATGGATTTATTTCTGGGCTGTCTATTCTGTTGCATTGATCTATGCCCCTGATATTATACCAGTACCAAACCATTTTAATTACTATAGCTTTGTAATATAGTTTGAAGTCAAGAAGTATGATGGCTCTAGCTTTGTTCTCTTTCCTCAAGATTGCTTTGACAACTGGGGTCTTTTGCAATTCCATACAAATTTTAGGATTTTTTTTTTCTGTCTCTATGAAAATATCTTTGGAATTTTGATGAAAATTACATTGAAACTGTAGCTTCTTTAGGTAGTATGGGCATTTAATAATTTTAATTCTTCCAATGCATAAGCATAGACTATCTTTCCATTGATTTGTGTCATCCCCTATTTCTTCCATCAATGTAGTTTTCACTGTACAGGTTTTTCCCCTTCTTGGTTAAATTTATTACTAGGTATTTTTCGATACAATTTTAAATAGAATTACTGTCCTAATTTCTCTTTTTGGTAGTTATTGTATAGAAACACAAATGATTTTGTATATTGATTTTATACTCCACAACTCTACTGAATTCATTTATTAGTTCTGAGTTTTTTGGTGGCCTCTCTAGGGTGTGCTATGTATAATGTCATCTGTAGGGAGAGATATATGCCCTCCCTTTCCCTCATGGGAGTGGTCACAGCTGGTTAGTTCAGCTTTGTACCACCTTGGGAGACAGGCAGCACCTGTAAAGTTCCTTCATCCTCTCCAATGGGTCCAAATTCTTTTTTTTTTTTTTTTCTCATGGAGTGCCAGAATGTCCCCTCAGGAAACCAGGACTTCTAGAAATGCTCTTTCATCTGTGTCTGTCTGTCTTCGCAAGTCAGCAATATCCAACAGTTCCCCAACCATAGCAGAAAGAGGCAGAGGCCAGTTCACAAGTTTTGCTGGTCTCACAACCTGTACTCAGGCCTGTCTACCACCTGATGCACAGGTGGGCAAGACTCCTTTCAGGGCCCTTAGCATATGACACTAGATTCCACAACTTCCACAATGATATTTCTGGTTATATACAGATGACAAATTTTAGTTATTAAATGGGGAGATAAATGAGGGAACATCTTATGCCACCATGACGCTAATGGCACTCCAAAGGACATTTTGATATGGGGGATTCCTGGGTGGCTCAGTAGTTTAGAGGCTGTCTTCTACCCAGGATGTGATCTTGGAGTCCCGGGATTAAGTCCCACATCTGGTTCCCTGCGTGAAGGTTTCTTCTTCCTCTGCCTGTGCCTCTGCCTCTGTGTGTGTGTGTCTCTCATGGATGAATAAATAAAATCTTTAAAAAAAAACCAAAAGACATTTTGATATATCTTATATATAATTAATAATTATAAAGTAGTAATCAAAGAAAGTACTTTTGCTATTTTAAATGGTAATATGCATCTATGAAAAGTAAACCAAATATAATTTTACTGCTTGTAACATATCTCAGTATAATATCTGTGTGGACACATTTAAAGAAAAAACTTAATACACAAGGAAATGATTGAAAAATAAAATTGCACATCTCTTCTACCTATTAAAAGTTAATTTAAAAACAAAATGCAGGGACCCCTGGATGACTCAATCTGTTGAGCATGTGCCTTAGACTCAGGTCATGATCCTAGGGTCCTGGGATCCAGCTCCACATCAGGCTCTCTCTTAGCAGGAAGCCTGCTTCTCCCTCTCCCTGCCATGCCGCCTGCTTGTGTTCTCACTCTGTCAAATAAATAAATAAAATCTTTAAAAAAATTCAAAAAAGAGAAAAAAATTCTAAATAATTGGGTAGGTGTGTTTGAAAGCTTAATAAGTTATATATAATGACTTTAGACCTATGTTAATTATTATGAATAGAATAGCAACTCTATTTAAATATTTAAGGCGTTAACATATTCTTGTGTCAATTGTATACTTAAGTGTATGCATTTTGAACAAAGCTTCAGGTTGATTCCTGTTTGGTTTTAACACATTTGTCTTAATGTACTGATTTTTCCTTGAGGACATATTTTTTTCTTACATATCCTTGCCATATTAATATATAACAAATAGAAATGGAACATCAACTTAAATCAACCTTATAATGGTTTGCTATTATTATAAGAATACATAATCACTGACAACAGACTTAGCTGCCTCCCTGAAAATATATTTTATGTTAAATGTAATTTGTAGAATCTGAGGAAAATAAGCAACAAACAAAAAAATCCCATTGATAAATTCCAACTGAAAACCTGTAAGGTTGTATAAGTAATGAAAATGATAATGTGAACTGAATACAATTAAAATCTACTTAGCCTTAAAGGCTCATCCTATACATCTAGCTAGCTCTATACCCGTGGGAGATAGGGAGAGTGAAAAACATATACAAATTAGGTAGAAGAATAATTCTCTCTATTGATTCAATTATGTTTTTGTGTATATATGTGCAAGTAAGTGTATATATTTGCAGAGTTCGTACATATTTTATATGGGTATATGGAAGTTGAGTACAATCCCTTAGGTTTATTCCTTGAGGATAACCTTAATAATATTAAGAGTCAACTCAGGACTAAGCTTTGACTTTTTGACATTTTGGAATTCTTATAAATGAACCAGGTAAGAAATACCAATATCTGAATTAAAAAAAAGAAAAAAGATATTGCCTCCCAGGACCACTGAAACTTTACCTAGGAGCACTATAATTATTCATTGTCAAGTACATAAAACAGCCATTTTCAACCCAGCCTTTCAACCTAGTGTTCTTAAGAATAAAAATTTTGTAATGGCTTTCTTAGGTAATGAATGAATGAATGAGAAAATCAGTGTCCCATTTCTGTTTACTTTGTCTATTTGTTGGTGTCACAGTAGAAATTACATAGCCACTACTTGTTTCATTATCTGATATTTATTTGTATCCTAAGCATCTTCTATTTAAAATAATAATTACTTTAATTCAACATTGAGTAGAGAGATCCAGCACGGTGTACTAGAAAGAACACAGAAATGGGAGATGGGGAAATTTGGAACTAATCCCCTATCCAATTTCTTAAAATATTTGTTAGTTCTTCTCATGTAAGACACTCAATTTCCTAGACTTAATACCTCCAATTAGAAAATACAGGTGTACCATACCTAGAGTACTACTATGTACCATTTCTGTCATCTCTAAAATTTTTATACAAAATTGCATCCTAATTTTTTCCTATTTATTTAGTTGTCTCAAGTTTTTATTTGAATTCTAGTTAACACATAGGGTAATATTGGTTGCAGGAGTAGAATGTAGTGATTCATCATTTACATACAACTCCCAGTGCTCATCACAGCAAGTGCCCTCCTTAGGAAAGAATATTAGAGCTATCAAGAATCTAGAATATGATGTTCAGAGATCAGTTATATTGCCTTAGAAATTCATGGTACTGAGAAAAGGCACTGAACAAAACTCTGTGTAAGATATTCCCAGAAGGCTACTTATCCTTCTCCAATCACCATCACAGGGAAGGATCTATAGGAGTTAAAGAATGATTCATTTCTAAAATTAAAACTAGATCTTGAGTGGCAAAAATGGTAGTTTTTTCAGTGATAAGGCTCTGTCCCATGACCTGTTCTAACACTTCAGGATTTCTGTCCCATCGTTAAGTCATGAACAGCTTTAAAATTCTAAATTAAATTAATTTACACCGATTATATAACAAAATAATTTAAGGGAAGATATGCAACACAACAGTACAAGATAATACAAATCTGTTATTTTATTCTCCAAATATACTAAAGCAGCTGTCATCATTTAAACTTTCAAACTGAATGAAAATCAGTGTGAATATTGCATATTTTGTTATCCTTTAAATCTAATAATTTATTAGTTTTTGGTTTGGAATTCACAGAAAAATAATTGTTACATTTTATTTATTGTGTGTTGCTGCTATTGTTTTGTTTTGTTTTAGTTTTTGATAATTAGAATTCAATTTTCATCCAATAAAGAGAATTAATAGCTTGTGAAAATAAAGAAAAATCTATATTTCTTTCACAGCAGTTTCCCCAACTTAAAAGTTAAATATTTAAGTGAGCATGCCTTATTTAAAGTAACATTTTTTGTTTTGATAGGACAGAACAAAAAAATTCAGAGATTCAGGTACAATGCTAACTTTATATTCTCTGAAACTATAAGACTATAGTTGCAATGATAATAGATATTTTAATGAAAGTTAGGAAAAAGTCAGTTAATTGTTATTTAGATAACATTTATTTTAAAATACTTGGAAATGAAATGCATACTATTCTTCATGGTAGTTCTCCATGGATTTTATTTTCATGCATCCAAAGAGGACTTTATTTTTTAATCGTTGCTGTTAATCGAGAAAGAAGGATTCCATTCTAGCTAGGAAATAAAGTAGTCCCCCTTGTGTTAAGGGTGTGTCGGTGGATGGGGAGAGGTGTGTTCCAAGATGCCCAGTGGATGCCTGAAACTGCAAACAGTACCAAAACCTACATATGCTTTTTTTCCTATATATACATACATATAATAAAATTAAATTTACAAATTAGATACAGTAAGAGATTGAAACCAATAATAATATAATAGAATTATGACAATATTCTGCAATAAAAGTTATGTGAATGTGATCTCTCTCTCTCTCTCTCTCCCCAAATCTCTTACTGTACTATACTTCACTCTCTTTGTGATGATGTGAGACAATAAAAACTTCATGATGAGATGTAAGGAGGTGGATGACATAGGCATTGGGGTATAGCGTTAGGCTACTATCAACCTTCTATTTGTCAGTGGATCATCTTCTTCTGCCACGCTCAATAGTAGGTAACTGAAACCACAAAAGCATAGCAGCAGAAAAGAGAGGACTACTGTAAACTCCTTCCTCCATGTCGCAGGCCCAGGGCATAATGTTTCCTTTCCAATATTTAAAAACCACACACACACACATACATACACACACAAACATTAAGTCATGTATGAATCAAAGGGGAGACCTATTCCACCTAATCTTTAAATTTTTTTTTTTTATTTATTTACTTATGATAGTCAGAGAGAGAGAGAGAGGCAGAGACACAGGCAGAGGGAGAAGCAGGCTCCATGCATCGGGAGCCCGATATGGGATTCGATCCCGGGTCTCCAGGATCACGCCCTGGGCCAAAGGCAGGCGCCAGACCGCTGCGCCACCCAGGGATCCCTCCACCTAATCTTTAAAAGTGATTTTACTACTTGTACAGTCTCTTCTCACTAAATATAGAGCTACCCAGACGTTCAGAATGAGTCTTTAGGTTTAAGAAATTTTTGATTGTATGAAGTTAATATTCAATATCATTAATTGGTATGTCCTGAATTTCCAGTCATAAGAAGTTGAGAAGAGGAACTACAAAACTTTAAAAAATAACAATAAACTTTACCACCATCATGTTGAGGACAATTATGACTAATTTTTCCTTGACCTTAAAAAATATTATTTGTCATATTTTCTGAAACATATATATCTATATCAGTTTTTCCTTCCATTATAATACTTGAAAATTAAACAGGAGTAAACACTCATAACACATTGGCAGTACAAACACATAGAGGAAAGCCCAGGATGTGATCCTGGGGACCTGGGATCGAGTCCCACATCAGGCTCCTTGCATGAAGCCTGCTTCTCCCTCTGCCTGTGTCTCTGCCTTTCTCTCTCTGTGTGTTTCTCATGAATAAATAAATAAATAAATCTTAAAAAAAAACCTCGCATATATTACTATATTTGAGGGGTTTTTTTCTTAAAGAGGTTAGCATTTCACTCCAAAAAGTTTTGATTGTTGATAGACTCTCACTGTTATTGGCTAATAATTAATAACTAAGGTATTTATATGGTTGGTAATCTACAATTTACAAAACCTTTTTTCATATATTACTTTTAGATTTCAATTTTGTTAACAGAAAAACACATATAAGTTTTTATTTTTTAAAAATTATTTATTTATTTATTCATAGAGACAGAGTTGAGAGAGAGACACAGGCAGAGGGAGAAGCAGGCACTACACAGAGAGCCCGACGTGGGACTCGATCCAGGGTCTCCAGGATCACACCCTAGGCTGCAGGCGGCGCTAAACCGCTGCCCCACCAGGGCTGCCCTAAAGTTTTCTTTTTAGAGTATAGTGGCTAAATAGACTCCCCAGAAACAACTGAAATAGATTAATGATATCATATGAACAAAATAATTTATAAATTTAGAATATCATGCAGAGAGTGAAAGAGTTCTCAGTACTGATACTTCTTTCCTTTCTTTCTTTCTTTCTTTCTTTCTTTCTTTCTTTCTTTCTTTCTTTCTTTCTTTTCTTTCTTTCTTTCTTTCTTTCTTTCTTTCTTTCTTTCTTTCTTCTTTCTTCTTTTTTTTTTTTTTTAGTTCTTAGCTTTATTTTTACTGAAGTTTGATTTGCCAACATATAATATAACACCTGGTACTCATCCCATCAAGTGCCCTTCTCCATGCCCATCACCCAGTTATCCGATCTCCTCACCTTCTGCAACCCTTTGTTTCCCAGAGTTAGGAGTCTCTCATGGTTTATCTCCCACTCTAATTTTTCACACTCAGTTCCTCTCCTTTCTTTTACAATCCCTTTCACTATTCCATATATTCCCTGTATGAGTGAAACCAGATAATGATTGTCCTTCTCTGATTGACTTAATACTCAGCATAATACCCTCCAGTTCCCTGAACATCAAAGCAAATGGTGGGTATTCGTCCTTTCTGATGGCTGAGTAATTTCCATTGTATACACAGACCACATCTTCTTTATCCATTCATCTGTCGAAAGACATCAAGGCTCCTACCACCATTACGCTATTGTGGACATTGCTGCTATGAACATTGGGGTGTAGGTGTTCCAGTGTTTCACTGCATCTGTATCTTTTTTTTTAATTTATTTTTTATTGGTGTTCAATTTACTTTTTTTTTTTTTTACTGCATCTGTATCTTTGGGGTAAATACCCAACAGTGCAATTGCTGGGTCATAGGGTAGCTCTATTTTTAACTCTTTGAGGAGCCTCCAAACGGTTTTCCAGAGTGGTGGCATCAGTTCACATTCCCACCAACAGTGTAAGAGGGTTCTCCTTTCTCCACATCCTCTCCAACATCTGTTGTTTCCTGTCTTGTTAATTTTCCCCATTCTCACTGGTGTGAGGTGGTATCTCATTGTGGTTTTGATTTGTATTTCCCTGATGGCATGTGATGTGGAGCATTTTCTCATGTGCTTGTTGGCCATGAGTATGTCTTCTTTAGTGAAATTTCTGTTCATGTTTTTTGTCCATTTCATGATTGGATCGTTTGTTTCTTTGCTGTTGAGTTTAATAAGTTCTTTATAGATCTTGGATACTAGCCCTTTATCTGATATGTGATTTGCAAATATCTTCTCCCATTCTGTAGGTTGTCTTTTAGTTTTGTTGACTGTTTCTTTTGCTGTGCAGAAGCTTTTTATCTTGATTAAAATATAAAAGTCCCAATAGTCCCAATAGTTCATTTTTGCTTTTGTTTCCCTTGCCTTAATAGATATATCTTGCAAGAAGTTACCATGGCCAAGTTCAAAAGGTTGTTGCCTGTGTTCTCCTCTGGGATTTTAATGGCCATTCCCGATTAAAACTCTTCAAAGTGTAGGGATAGAAGGAACATTCCTCGATATCTTAAAAGCCATTTATGAAAAGCCCACAGCAAATATCATTCTCAATGAGGAAACACTGGGAGGGTTTCCCCTAAGATCAGGAACATGACAGGGATGTCCACTCTCACCACTGCTATTCAACATAGTACTAGAAGTCTTAGCATTAGCAATCAGACGACAAAGAGACATTAAAGGCATTCAAATTGGCAAAGAAGAAGTCAAACTCTCCCTCTTAGCAGATGACATGATACTGTATACAGAAAACCCAAAAGACTCCACCCCAAGATTGCTAGAACTAATATAGCAATACAGCAATGTAGCAGGATACAAAATTAATGCACAGAAATCAGTAGCAGGGGCAGCCCCAGCAGCTCAGCAGCTTAGCGCCGCCTACAGCCCAGGGCCTGATCCTGGAGACCTTGGATGGGTCCCACATCTGGCTCCCGGCATGGAGCCTGCTTCTCCCTCTGCCTGTGTCTCTGTCTCTGCCTCTCTCTCTCTCTCTCTCTCTCATGAATAAATAAATAAAATCTTTAAAAAAAAAAGAAATCAGTGGCATTTCTATACACTAACAATGAGACTGAAGAAGGAGAAATTAATGAATCAAACCCATTCACAATTGCACCCAAAAGCATAAGATACCTAGGATAAACCTAATCAAAGAGCTAAAGGATCTATACCCTAAAAACTACAGAAGACTTCTGAAAGAAATTGAAGAAGACACAAAGAGATGGAAAAGCATTCCATGCTCATGGATTGGAAGAATAAATATTGTGAAAATGTCAATGCTACCCAGGGCAATTTATACATTTAATGCAATCCCTATCAAAATACCATGGACTTTCTTCAAAGAGTTGGAAGAAATAATTTGTGTGGAATCAGAAATCCACAAATAGCCAGGGGAATATTGAAAAAGAAAACAAGAGGGATCCCTGAGTGGCTCAGTGGTTTAGTGCCTACCTTTGGTCCAGGGAGTGATCCTAGAGTCCCAGGATCTAGTCCCACATGGGGCTTCCTGCATGGAGCCTGCTTCTCCCTCTGCCTGTGTCTCTGACTCTCTCTCTCTCTCTCTGTCTCTCATAAATAAATAAATAAAATCTTAAAAAGAAAAAGAAAGAAAGAAAACGAGCTGGGGGCATCACAATGCTGGATATCAAATTGTACTACAAAGCTGTGATCATCAAGACAGTGTGGTACTGGCATAAAAACAGACACATAGATCAATGGAACAGAATAGAGAATCCAGAAATGGGCCCTCAACTCTATGGTCAACTAATATTCGACAAAGCAGGAAAGAAAAAGGGCACTGGAAAAAGGGCAGTCTCTTCAATAAATGGTGCTGGGAAACATGGACAGCCATGTGCAGAAGAATGAAACTAGACCATTCTCTTACACCAGACAGAAAAATACACTCAAAATGGATGAAAGATCTAAATGTGAGATAAGTACTGATACTTCTTTCTTTTTTTTTTTAAGATTTTATTTACTTATTCATGAGAGACAGAGACACAGGCAGAGGGAGAATCAGGCTCCATGCAGGGAGCCAGACATGGGACTCAATCTCAGGTCTCCAGGATCACACCCCAGGCTGCAGGCAGCACTAAACCACTGTGCCACCAGGGCTGCCCAATAGTGATATTTCTTAACAAGCTTTTCTCTGTAAGAGAGTCGTACAATGTTCTGCATTTTATGACTGTGCTACTCCAAGTAACTTATTACAGAGGGGAAAAATTTGTTTTTGCAAAATAGAATATTCAAAAAAAATGAAAGGTATGTCTTTCTTTATTGTCATTTAATAAAATGTGGAAGATTACCCTTATATTTCTTTATTTTTTTTTTCACATCACTCATAATTAAAGCACTAGTCAGGTTGTTTCTTCATCAAACTGAGTCCCATTGCAAGAATGTTTATGGATATTTAACATCAAGGAAAATACAGCAGCCCCGTGGCCAGGCTTCTCACTATGAAGCTGAAAAAAATCAATTCCTTGACCTGTATGCACTCATCTGTTTCCTTGATGAGTTTATTGGTGAATTTCTAGAACTTTTGATGATAATATAAACAGGCTTTCAGGATTTAAGTTATTCTTAATATATTAGATATAGTTACAGTGAAATTGCTATTAATGCATTTACAAAATGATTAAAATGCTTGTGAGTAAAATATTTAATACATACAATTACTTAAATATTTTATTAGAATTTGTTTCTGTCTGAAACTGTTTAAAAATATAATATTCCTTTCAGACAATTGAAAATAAAGCAGATTCAACCAGATACAGACCTAATAATCTGTGCTATTTTGGCTGTTTTATGTGGAAAATATTACGATATGAGGTCTTTTTGCCTGACTTTGTTGAAGGGATTAGACCTTTGGATATTAAAACATAAGGACAACATTAGAGTAGTAGATACTTTATGATAACACATTCTTGCTCTATAACAGCTTGTTGTCTTTGCAAATTACCCATTTTATCAAGTGGAGCTCTCAGTATAAAATAGAAAATATAATCTCTTGATTTTACTCAGAGTGTTCTTTACAATTTTTGAAGTTTATTTTTATGTTTAAACATGAGGTTTAATGGATTGCTCTGTGGAAATGTCTGAGGAAAGTGATCCTGAGATCATGAGATCCTATTGTCAGGTCCTATGTCAGGATTGTGAAGAGATGACAGAGAGAGAGAGCTACTCTCTCATAACTAGCCTTCTAAGTCAATGTTCCATGTGCATCTGGTTGTGTTTTACTTTTCCATTGTGAGTAAAGATCATCATTCATTAACAGTAAAAATATCACTAACTTATTTTCTAAGTGTGTGGCTAATGAAGAATCTGCCTTTTTACAGAATAAATCAGTGATTTTGGAGAATAATTTACAAGTCTTCTCTTCTGATAAAGGGCTGATATCCAGGTCCCTTAATGTTGTTGCACCAACTTTTGTGACACCCCCTGAAATGTGACTCATTCAGAACCGTAATTGCTAAAAGAATCCAAATGACAAAGAAGTTCAAGGAGCTATATGGAAAAAAACTCCTTCAAAGAATTTTAAAGGCTAAGCTTGCAAAAAGAGTGGAAATATTCTAACATTTTATTTAGGGGAAATATAATTATATCTTGGAGGAAGGAATGAGAGACTCTGAGGTTTAAGAAATGTCCCTGAGATGTTCCATCAAGAAGGCACACTGAACATGGGGATCCCTGCGTGGCTCAGCGGTTTAGCACCTGCCTTCTACCCAAGGCGTGATCCTGGAGTCCTGGGATCAAGTCCCATGTTGGGCTCCTTACATGGGGCCTGCCTTCTGCCTGTGTCTCTGCCTCTCTCTCTCTCTCTCTCTCTCTCTCTCTCTGTCTCTCATGAATAAATGAGTAAAATAAAAAAAAAAAGACACACTGAACATACTTAAGACATTTTCTGTTCCTCTTTTCAAAAAGCATATTCTTATGAATCATGACATTCCAAATTAATCATGAGGGAATCTCTGTCTACTAAAATTAGGACGGAACTTGAAGCCATCCCTTGCCTCTCTTGGCTTTTATTCTTTCTTCTAGCACAATGACATGTATACATCAGGCCAGTAATAAATGTTAGTGGCTAAGTAAATTAATGGAGACCTGCTTCTCCATTGGTAAAATAAGGGTAGTGTGGGAAACAGAATTAAATGGAACTTCAAGGGTTATACTCCTCTGTACTCTTATATTCTCCTCTGTACTCTTATATTCTAAAATACAATTTCTGTAGCTAAAAATAAAATGTGGTTATCAATATTTTAAGATTTAACATAAAGTTTGAGGGAAGTATGTAATTAATTAAATCCTACTGAAGTTTTTATTCTCTTGGTTTACGTCCCTCACAAAATGTTAAGCAAAACCTATCAACCTTCAAGTAAGGAAGATTTTAATCCTCATTTCATCCTTTGAATCTTAATGTCTGGTCATATTCCAACATTAATTGCTTTATCTCCAAACTAATGAGCTCATTTGCATTTTTTACACACAGTACTTGCTGTCAAAACATCTATATGAAACTTGAACTTAGTCAATCATCCATATATGTGTCCTCATGCTTCCCAACATCTGGCTACTTAGAAACTGCAGGATGTTTGAAAGAGCATTTTAGTATTCATCTGGAGTATTGCTTGTAAACTTTTGGGGTCAAAGGACTGTTTGGCAATAGATGATAACTATCAACCTAATCACTAGGGGGAAACTGCTTATTCACACACTCAGAAGATTTTGCATGCAATTTCAGAGACTTAAATCATTTGAAGCTTGTCCATAATCTCAAGGCTAATTATCCTTGATCTTGCAGTTTATTGTTTTATAGTCAATATTTTAAGATAGATTATGTTGATATTAGGAAAATTTCAACCCCATAATGTTTTATACTCAAATCTCTTCAAATATCTATAAACTATTACATATTTAAACCATCTTTGCATCATTTGCTTAATATCTACCTCCTCTGTTAGTATTCTCCCTGAGGACAGTTACTCTTAATTTTGCTCACCCATTTACCACTGGGGCCTAAGACATTTCTCATTCCAACAGAGAGTGATTGTTGAACTAACCAAAGAGTTTATAAGTGGTTCGAACATCCATGTTTGAGAATGTTAAACAACATTTTCACTGCAAGGACAATTTTTCTTTCTCTATCTGTCTCACTCTGTCTCTTTCTCTCCTCTTTTTAAACTCACAGTTTCACACTAAGTCTTCTGGATATCTATCACAGGAGAAAAGCAGCAATAACTCAAAATCTCTGTTTAGACTGTGAAGAATCAACTGAAGTGCAGTTTTAGAGACTATGAATTTTCTCATAGAGGCCAGATTGAGAAATTCACATGCATCAGCTGCATCTTCTCCATATTTTAGATTTACTTTCTGTACATAGACACCATCTATTTAGCTTGCTAAAATGACAGGAAAGCCTCTTAATCCAAATCTGGGTTAATGTAGATGTTTCTCAGCATTCAAAACAGCGTATTACTCCTTTTTGATATATTTCTTCCACTAGGTTTTTTGGATCTCACAGTTGGCTTCTTTGTTGCTTTCTCCATTTATCCATTAATGTTGAAGTTCCTCAGAACTGAGTTATTTTCTCTCTTCTTTGTCTATAATCTTTTGGTAATCTCTTTCTGCCTAAGAGGGTTTTGGATTTTTTTAAAAGATTTATTTATTTATTTATTTATTTATTTATTTATTTATTTATTTATTTATTTATGACAGAGTATGTGTGTGTGAAAGTGGGGGTGAGGGGAGGGGCAGATGGAGAGGGAGAGAATCTCAGCAGACTTCCCCTGAACACAGAACCAAATATGGGGCTCAATCTCAGGATCCTGAACTGAAATCAAGAATTGAAGTCTTAACCCACTAAGCCACCCAGGCATCCCTGATAAGAGGTTTTAATGACTACATGCAAAAAAAAAAAAAAAAAAAAATTCCAAAATGTATATGTCTTTACCTTCTCTTTCCCAAACTCCAAACTCAAGCTGAATAATTAAGATATTGAATGTAATTTGTTCAAGGTTAAATTCCTGACTTTCTTTTAGTCTCTTCCCAACCTCATCCTTTCCTCTCCCTACTGATAACTTCATTAGGCCAAAAATAATTGGATTCCTATAAGACTCTTCTTTCCATTTATGCCTGATGCCTTAAACTGCATACTCGATGCATTGTGAACAAAAAATGTTGGTTCTACCTTTATAATTTATGCAATATCTGAGCTCTTTTCGGTGCCCCTGCTGCCAACACCCTGGTCCATACTCTGTAATCTCTAACTTGGATGGCTGGAATAAGCAGATCTTGCTTTAATACCTAAAGTTTGCACTTCATTCTGAGGATGGAATCATTCTTTTAAATAGAAGCAACATGATGACATTCCATTTCTGTAATCTTGCATAACTTAGTGTAAATGTCAAAAATCTAAATGATGGTTAAATCCCCACATGAGCTGGCTTCACACCCCCTGTCTGAATGTTTCTCTTTTTACTTTTTCTTGGTTTGCTCCAGTTCAGTCAGTATGGTCTTCTTGCTATTTCTCAAAGACTCTGGGCACACTTCAGACTTAGGGATTTTATTTCATCTGCTTGCAATCTACATCTACCTCCTAGCTCTCTCTGAAAGTTTTGGGTCAAATCTTAGCTTCTCATTCACTGTCCTATTTAAAAATCTCAAATATTCATGCAAATACTCCACCAAAAGATTCCTTAACCTTTTTATCCTATTTTTTTCCTTCTCTTCTCCCATAACACCATCACTTTCTAACATATTAGATAATTAACTCACAACATTTAGTTCAGCAAATAATCATCTTTGCATGAGTAGACTTTGAGAATATGTTCATGATCTCTGATAGACTACTTCAGAGAAATTTTGTCATCTGGGATGGCACCCAAGAAAGTTATTAAATCAATGAATACATCTAAGCATCAACCAGAATTAAGGATGATTTGTTTTTCCTGGAAAATAATGTAATGACTCACTTATGAGCATAATCACAAAAATGTTTCTAGATTAGATATAAAAATATAAAATTTTTATAAAATATAAAATGCTAAGGTTTTAATTATCATGTTAACTTTATCAAGCCAAATGAGTACTGGAAAAATGCCTTAATTGTGCATTTTTATATAGTTATTCCCAAGATACCCATATGCTTAAGGAAATAAATTTCCTCCTCTAAATGATTGAGTCCCTTTGTTAGACTGAAAGAAAAAAAAAAACTGTGGGAGTGAGATATGACATGAAGAAAAATGAAGAGTTTAAAAAAGGGTTATTAATCTGAGGGTAAAACTGCCTTAATTTTTACTTGAAATGTTCCAATGTAAAGCTGCCTAATGGAATCAATGGTTGAATAATCAGATGTTTGGGAACCATCATTATCTTATTTAATAGTAAGTTGTCCTTTATTGTATAAAGCTTCCAATATTTCCAACAAAAGTCCCATTTTCCCCCAAGAAATGGGTTATAGAAACACACACACACACACACACACACACACACGATTTTACTACCAGTGGCATTAGCTTACTTTATTTAAAAAAGATAAAAAGGGGGATTATTGCCATGAACATAATTTTTAAAAAGGAATTTAAAAATAATACTCTAGTTTATGGAGACAACTTGAAAGTCTAACAAAGAATATAAAATTTTTGTCTTTAAAGGTTTCAAAAGTAATAAAATATTTCCTTTAGAGTTTTGTACGAGCTTTGTCAAATCTGAATCTCGGGGTTGACAAAGGGAGAATCTTTTGGGCTGTTTGAAAAGCCTTCACAAATAGATCATGGGTGTAAGGATAGAACACTTTATAATAGGATGATACATTTAAAATCTCAACATTTCATGTGTATAATTATTATATCAATGAAAAAATAGAGAAATGGTAAGAAAAACATATTTGGTGCATACTACATGTCAACTATTAGTATATTATTAGTTACTACTAATTAACTGAATATGTCTCATACATCATAATGTATAATATAGCAACTTTCTAAATGCTTGGAGAGCAAATAGGCAGGACATCAACTTGTAAGATATGGCTTTTTTAGTTGCCAGCAGAGTTCCAATGACAATGGATGACGATCTCAGGATTATATTTGATTAAAGTGATTTATGAAATAATGTGCTAATAGATGAATGATATATACATAACAGATGAATGATCTGATGTGGGGATCTTACTGACTGCTCCTATTGTCACTATTTCCCACGAAGCCAATCTACTTTGCAGAATTCTCACCAGATCCTGTTTGATTGGCTAGTATATGTGAGTAGGTAGACAGTATTAAACTCATTCTGTTGTGCCTAAAACTCAATCTTTTAAGTTATTGTGGATGTTTCCTTTGCTACCTCATTTGCAGCCAAGTTAATGCTTCTATTTTGGTTTGTCTTTGATGTTCCTTCTGTGTGTCCCTGAGATATTGTATGTGGTTGGATTCCTGCATCAGATTCAACACACAACTTTTTCCGATGCGAAGGTAGCTGATCCTTTCCTATTCTAAGCTTTTTGGTATAAAAGTAATGAATTTTCATCTTCAGTAAAGTCCAATCAGGGTATTGACTAAATTTCAATGCCTTACACACACAAAAATATATATATATACTTGAATGTTCACTCAGCATGTATACCATAAAATTTTTACAATATAATCATTCCATATGATTTATATAAATCAGTCCATATTAACAACTTAACTAAAAATTTCTCAGTTTTCAATTTCTCAAAGGTTTTTTTTAATGAAATTGTATCAACAATGTCTGGGATGCACCAGAAATTAGATTTCTGCTGAACCAAGCAAGGGTATTTTATGTTTCAGATAGAAGCATAAGCTAAGGATACATTATTTAATAGAGAAAAGCAAAGAAGTGAAAAATCATGATCAATAAGGATAATAGAGAGATATCTTCTGGGTAACATATATACAATCTATTGATGAAGTGGATAATGGTATATGTTAGATTAATTTTGTATTTCTAGCATTTTCTGGTTTCTTGTCATTATTTATTCTTTTTTCAATTATATGTAAAAATGAAGACTCCCTTCTATATTGATAATAAGCCATATAGATTTTAATTTTTGAATAAACTAAACAATGAAAAAAAGTCCCATTGAAAACAGCCATATTTTTAGAGGCTAGGTTTTCAATGTGATTAATAAATTATTTCTCATATAAGCTGTAGTTTCTACAGTATTACAACTTTCATTAAATCATTTTTGATCAGCATGGTTTTAATCAGAACATTTGTTGATGAATCTGTGAGTGGGTATAGCAGAGGAAACAAGCAAAAGGGATATGATGAAAAAAAATAAAAGGTTAAAACACATTTAATCTAAATTTCATGATTTATTTTATTTGGTCTATTATTCTTTCTTAACGTTATATTCAAAAGAATATTTTAACCTTGGAAAAACAAGTGTAATAATGTCATCATTTGTATTGTGATTAAAATCAATAAAATTAGTTACATACTTTATTATATAGTAATTTTAACTACGAATTGTTTTTAAAGATTTTATTTATTTATTCATGAGAGACACAGAGACAGAAAGACACACACACAGGCAGAGGGAGAAGTAGGCAGAGGGAGAAGCAGGCTCCATGCAGGGACCCTGACATGGGACTTGATCCTGGGTCCCCAGGATCAGGCCCTGGACTGAAGGTGGCACTAAACAGTTGAGCCACCCGGGGTGCCCTACTAATTGTTTTTAAATAGGATATAGTACATGAAACACATTGGGGGGAAAAAAGTATACCAAATATAGATTTATCTCTATAACCTCATTTAAATAGGTAAGAATTATTGACATTTTGAATGTATATATATTTGTATTCTATCATCTATCTATCCATCTATCATCTAGCTATCCATCCCTCTGCCTATCTACCTAAATATTTATACATTTACTATCTCTAAATAATTATATTTTTATGTATATATTATTGTCCTTGTCCATTTAATATTCCTTGGACTCTTCTATGTCAATATGGAAATAAACATCCAGTAGCATGCATTATCATTAAAAAAAAGTCATGATTGTGTAATTATATATAATAGGTTTACAAATTTTGCCTCAACTGGTAGTACAAAGATACAGTGGGCCAGAATTACAGTTGCCTAGTTAGTTATTCACTAAACAAGGTCACCACATTCAAAAGGCATCATTAACATCACAGACATCAATGGTTATTTTATTTATAACAATAATTTCCCAAATGATAAGAATACAATATATTAAAGAATTGTTGTTGCTGTTGTTTTTGGTTATTTTCTTTTCTTTTAAAAAATTTATATGTTTTTAATTTTCACAAAATTTTCTTGTGCTAGCAATGAACTTCATTTTGTTTGCTTAACTCCTACATAAAGACCATCACTAGTTACTACTTCTGAGGTAAAAGTAGCTGATCCTTTTAAGCTATTTCTCAAAGTTTCTTGATGGATAAGTAGTGTATGTTAATCTTTTGCATCCTCTTTATACTTACTTAGAGAAATTATGTAAGCTGTAAACTAGCTACTTCGTCATTATGCTACAGGAGCATAATGACGAAGGTGAGGGAAATAGGAAATAGCTATATTTCATGATGCCATGCAAGGATGACATGATCTAAGATCAAAACTTACAAGTTTTGTAGAAAAACAAAAAATTAGTTGAAAATGCATCTCTTTGGTATCATCTCAGGCATGATTACTTCTTTTGAACTGAATTATTTTAAGTGATCAAAATGTTAAATTTAAAAATAGTGATTAGACTAAATACTAATTTTATTTTATTCTGTTTTTTTCTTAAAAAATGATATAGCATCAAAAAATGATATAGTATCATCTATAGCCTCTATTTTAGATTTAGTAATTTTAATAATTTCAAAGAAATGTCTCCTGATTATATATTTCCTAATAAATAGTTTAATCTTCTTTAAAAAGTAGTCATTCAGATAAATGCTAGAGTTACTAGAGTTAATAATTAGTTAAGTTAATAAGCAGTAACTCTTAAATATCAAATTTAAGGAACAGGGAAGTTTACTGGATATTGCAAACATTAAGTCTGATGTGGTTTTGGAATATAGGTGAGGTTTGCTAGGGTGAGGTCTGGAGCTAATGACCAAGAAAGAGTTCTTGAGATGCCTTTGGTGCAAAATGGTGGTTTTATTAAAGCACAGGGACAGAACCTGTGGGCAATAAGAGCTGCCCAGGGCTTGTGAGAGGTGGCTGATTATATACCTGCAGAGTCGGAGGAGGTAAGGAAAGAAGGTTTCAAAAGGACTTTCATATGTTAAAGAGGACCTACTGAGGGCCTTGCCATTGTCAAGTTAAAGGTTGTTTTTCCCTCTAGCAAGGCATTAACTTTAAGATAGATGGGAACTTCCTGAGGAATGCCATGCATATCCCACCTTGGGAGGCAGGGATTCCTTTATGGGATATCTGCTTGAACTTTGTCCTCAGCTAGTCCTCTATTTCCCATCAAGTCTATATAGTGAGCAACAAATAAGTCTTACCAATGTATAACCACAATATCAACACATTTTGCACTTCTGGGAGGAAGCAAATTGAATTAAAACTAAAAGTCCTCCTGTATGTGACACTTGTCTTCCAGAGCAACAGGCAAATGTGCTCTATGCTGAGTTATTTGACATTTTTGTTGTTCTTTTGGCTGCAGCTAATTTGTAGTAATGCAGAGTACCTAGTGTTAAATATTCACTATTTATATGAAAAATTTCTGCTTCATAATATATTAAAAATGAGTCATTTGCCTACGAGCACACTAGAAGTATACATATACATATATATATTTTTTTACTCAAACTCTATGACTAAATTTGCACTCTGTTCAACCTTCCCACATGGAGTCCTGAATAAATTTTGAGAACATAAGAAAATGAAAACAACCTCCCCTTCACATATTTAAAGAAGTTTCTTAAGTGAAATAACAAAGCTTTTAAGTCCTTTTAAAGGATCTGCTAAAAGGAGGCTGGTCAAAGTGGTAAAAAGTTAAAACAGATGAATGTGCAGCAAGTATAACAATCTTACACAGTGCATAGTGCATTTTTGCACTGATGATCAATTATTGAATGGTACATGATGGAGAACTGAAAGCTAGCTGAGGACAAGGCACAAGCTCACAATCTGCAAATCCCCCACTCCTGGGTGGGATATGTGTGACATTCCTCCAGGAAGTT
Organism: Canis aureus; assembly: GCF_053574225.1. Lineage (NCBI taxonomy): Eukaryota > Metazoa > Chordata > Mammalia > Carnivora > Canidae > Canis > Canis aureus. Next base: position 19,680,380 of record NC_135648.1, read on the forward strand.
CCCAACTGTCCTAATGTTAATGACTTGCTAGAGGGAAAAAACAAACTTAATTTGACAATGACAAGGCTTCCAGTATCTTGTAGGTCCTCTTAAATAAGAAAATCTTTTTGAAATCTCCCTTTTCCCTACTTTCCCCAACTCTGCAGGTATATAATCAGCCATCCGTTATGAACCTGAACCCAAACCCAGGGCAGCAGGTCTTCCTGCCCACAGGTCCTGTCCCTGTGCTATAATAAAACCACCATTTTGCACCAAAGACATCTCAAGAATTCTTTCTTGGTCATTGGCTCCAGACCTAACTCCAGCAAACCTCATCTATATTCCAAAATAACACCAGCACACACATTATATTTTTCAAAATCACACACATACACACTGAGACAATACTTTTTTGCTGTAGTGAAAATAGCCAGCAACCTACTATACTCTCAATTTTATGAAGTCAGTACTCTTTTTTTTTTTTTTTTCTCATAAAGTATAGAGTTAATTGGCCAAGGTAAATTAGGCTTCAGAGTGCATTTGTATGACAAACATTTTATAGTTCACTTGCTGTATTATATTGCTTCTCAATACAGCATAATGGTGCCAAACATCTCAAAGTCAATGTTAAAAAGATATTGAAAGAAAATAGAAACACATATAATAGGATCTCTGCATATCATCTTAGCATTTGCTTTAATGCCTTGCATTTTTTTACCATATTGTTAGAATTAATAACTGAATGTTAATGATTTTCTAAAATTAATTAAACTTTATTCTTATGATTAAACAGTGGGATCTAGGAAATATACCAATAGGGCTTCTGAACCAAGAATTAGTCAAAACAATTTCTAATCAATTTCTAGCTCATTAAGAAAAAGATATTAAAAATAAATTTCCAATTATTTTTACTTTAAATTCACATAAAAAAACTTGAAAATTTTGAATTATGGCAAAATATTCATGTACTTGCATGAATGCCTAGTGCAACTTTTTAACAACTTTACATTGCAAACTTTTTAACAACTTTACATTTTCAAATATATTACAAAGCAGAAAACTTTACATATATAGGAATTAATATCTATATATGTAAAGAACTCACATAAATCAACACCAAACAATGACAACAAACTCTTCAATTGAAACATGAGCAGAAGATCTGAATAGACATTTTTCCAAAGAAGACATATGAATGGCGAAGAGGCACATGAAAAGATATTCAACATCACAGGCCCACCCCTCTGTGCAATGAGAAGTCTCAAAGGATCTGGCATTTCTGAAACAAGTCTCCAAACAAAGACCATTCTGAACCTAAGAAGTTCTCCATTCTTTTGAAAACTTTCTTGTGGGATGCCTGGGTGTTTCAGTGGTTGGGTGTGTGCCTTTGGCTCAGGTCATGATCCCCAGGTCCTAGAATTGAGCTGTGAATCAGGGTCCCCACAGGGAGCCTATTTCTCCCTCTGCCTATGTCTCTGCCTCTCTCTCTGTCTCTCTCATGAATAAATCAATTTTAAAAATATTTAAAAACTTTCTCAATGAAGATATATTTTCAAAACAAACAAACATATGTCTGCATTCTTTTCTTGTTTATTGTCACCTTAATACATGTTAGCATAATGAAATCCTCTGCCAGCCTTGATCAGGATTAGAATACAAGGTAGCTGTAACTGGTAAATCAGAAGGAGGAAAAGTATAAATGAGGATATATTTCATCAAATTTAAAAGAGCTTCCTCCAAAAGAGCAGGCCTCAGTGAGCAATTAATGAAAATTAACAAGACGAGAGGGGGTCCCTTTAGAATAAGTAAGACTATGGCAGGGTCATAAAGGATAGATATCTTTAACAGAACTTTACTGGAAACATTACTGTTTAATAATGAACCTTGATATTTAGCTGAGATGTCTTTTAAAACGTAAAACCTATAAACTTCAAATGACATTAGTTCAAACCTGTGTCTCTGTCTTGAGCTTTCTCCTTTCACAACAAAAGAGGAAGCTCCTTTTGAGTTTGAGGATCATACAAACTTATTTTTCAGAACAGCTTAAATTTAAATATATCATTCCTCCATTTTCATAAACATACTTAAGAAAATTTTTTAAAAGCTTTAAATGAGTCATTGATTAATGGTAGGTTTAAAGTAAGTCAGAAATGGCATCCTTTTCTTTCCAATTTCATTATGGGATCTTTTGCATAACTGTTGTCTGTTTACAAATTGTGGAGAGGACTATGTACTTCTATCCCCAATGTGCCTTAACCTATATTTTTATAAAGTTATATAAACAGTGGTGAAGATCAGTAGCAAAACAGAAGATTTGTTTGGGCAAAAATGAAAAAAAAAAAAAAAAGACTTTTGTGTTGCAATGGAGAATAACTTTCTACTATCCTAAGTATATATAGGTAAAATAAAACTGTAAACTAAGTAAAATAAAACTATGATTATATCAGTGAAAATCTGATCTTTTACTGAGTGTATCACTCTAAAAGGCACTATAGCTAAATCAGAAAGTACATGGTCTTAGATTCTAGTAGCTCTGCTAGCAAACTTGTGCTCAATAACTTGATTTGTGTTAGTCAATTGCTATAAATTTTTGAGAACACTCTACCGATTTGTAAAATGGAGATATTGATGCCTCCAGGAGGGAGTATTACTGCAGCATCATATTCACGTGATATAGATAGCACACTGTAGATTCTCAGTTGATAAGAGGAATTAACATTATTAAATAATGCTTTAATACCATATGAAAGGCAGTAAATAGTGTTAAAAGAAAAATATCAGGCTCCCTGCATGGAGCCTGCTTCTCCCTCTGCCTGTGTCTCTGCCTCTCTCTCTCTCTCTGTTTTTCATGAATAAATGAATAAAATCTTAAAAAAAAAGAAAAGAAAAATAGTTGATGACTTCAAAAATGTTTTTGTTTTGTTTTCACTCATGTAAAATTTGTCATCATTAGCATAATACTCATAACTTCCTCTATATTTTCCCTAAGTGGTTTTTTTATGTAGTTTGGCTCAGAAACAGAATTGGCTTGTATTTGGACAGGAAGCTTAGTGTGAAGTTACAACAGTCTTTTAGTCACCAGGTTTGTCATTCCACTTGGGTAGCAGCTCATCCACCAGTAGGACAAGCCCCACCTAGGAGTTGTGGGCTAGAATTTGTCTAAATGCTGTGTGATTAACTAGGACACATTTCTGTTTTCTTCTTTCATTCCCGGTGAAGTATCCCCCTCTTTGACAGTATCACCCATTGCAGGGACTTAGGGGATTACTGTGATATACATAGAAGCCTCATTTGCTAAAGAAAAGAAAATTTTGACTCTTTCTATTGAGAATTTCATTACAGTTTACAGAGAATTCCATTGCGAATTACAGTTCACTTGGCAAAACAGGTAATAATGAACATGAACTCAGTGTACTCAAAGGAAAGATCAAGTATATAGTCTTCAACAAAAATTCTTTTATAGATTCTATACCATATTTGAAGACTTAGACTTCATGTGCTAAAAAAGATATGGAGACTTCTTTGTCAAGAAGTCTATGGGGTCCAGTGTTGCTCTACATTTCTGCAAGATTCACATTTCTAACCTAAATCAATGTAATGCGCTTCCCTAAAAATATGATATTCTAGTCCATTATCCTTATTTTAAAAGTGTATAGATAATTCAAATTGATCAAACTAGTAAACCACTAGCATTTTCTATACGGCACTCTACCAAATCCTGGAAATATATGAAAATATAAGCTGACATTCATGCCATCTAAGATAAAGTAATATGATTTGAGAGATTCAAATACAGATATAAACAAATCACCAGGAGTGCACAAAGCATTTAAGGACAGATTTTTAAAGATTAACAAAGTCATATTTGGTTTTGAATGGCAGCAGCTAGACTTTTTAATATGACCAAAGAGAATATCATAGTTATCACATATCAAGATTATGTCACTTTTGGACTTATAAAATATCTACATTTCCTCATATAATTAAATTTAAATGACTTATGTTACAAATACAAATGCATATAAAACAAAAGTCTCTTACATCAAAAATATCTCTATTAAAATATCTGTTAAAATTTCCCCATGGCATATAATAACTTTACCAACCTAGATAGTCTTCTGTTATATTATTTCTGATATATACATACAAAAAGACAGAGATTAATATAGTGCATATAATTGGTATGTGTGTGTTTCTATATTTATGTACCAGTATCAGGTTCCATGAATCATCTGTGAAACTCAGGAGCAGGGATCCCTAGGTGGTGCAGCGGTTTGGCGCCTGCCTTTGGCCTAGGGCGTGATCCTGGAGACCCAGGATCGAATCCCACATCGGGCTCCCGGTGCATGGAGCCTGCTTCTCCCTCTGCCTGTGTCTCTGCCTCTCTCTCTCTCTCTGTGACTATCATAAATAAATAAAAATTAAAAAAAAAAAAAAAAGAAACCCAGGAGCATTCTTTTCTACCTCATGTTACATATATATGTCGTTTTGTCTGGAGTCTTTTTTAAAACTGCTCCCAATAAACAAGAGCCTTAGCAAGCCAAAAGCCATCAAAATGACCAGAGGGTCAGAGAACATATTACTTAAAAGGTCAGGTGGTGTCACTATAATTTTCCTTTACAGGTGGCATTTAAATATCATCTTCCAATAACAAGAACCTCTTTTGACAGCAAAGGGAAACGGCATAAGAGGAAGCTATTTCTGTGACAGTGATTTTGGCTAGAATGTGAAATAGTTCCTTACTTCAATCTTAGCTTGTAATAAAATATGGTTTTACCTGTAATAATAAAACAAACCGCTCAGCAGGAGTTGTGAAGGTATTGGAAACACAGTTCATAGACTTATACCGAGCACATAATAACGTTTTTTTATACAACTAGTTGTGACAAACTGCTAGATTCTGATACTTAGTGAAATTTGTCATACACCATAAATGTAATATTTCAAATGGTTATTGAATTACTAGGTAGCTAAAAGTAATTAAAATTATATGTCAATGTAAAAATGACCTTAAAAGTTTGCTAGGTACTGCATTTATGTATACACGTCTAATGATTTAATTAATTAACAGTTTTTAGGGTTTTTTTTGCCAATATTCTTTGTTAATATAAATTTTTTGGAACAGTAGTGATGAAGCCATATTTGTAATTGAGAAAAAGAAAAGCAAATAAGAGATTAGCATTTTTCACAGCCTTCAAAAAAATGAAGTGGAGATAATTTTGTCTTCCTGACAATAAACAAATAGCTAATTGGCACACTTACTAAAAATAATCAGGAAGGGTGGTTATGTATGGCAACTGCAAGCCTTTTCTATTTGTGTCTGCTGATAGCTGTGTAAAGAAAGTACTACATTTATCACCAATACTAAAGAATATGAGGCCACGTTTTTAAAACCCAAACTCTCTTTCAACCATTTAAATATTATTATTTCTTTATTTCTTTGATGCTTGTTATTTAGTTTACTTTAAAAAAAAAAAAAAACTATTTATTCATGAGAGACACAGAGAGAGGCAGACCCATAGGCAGAGGGAGAAGCAGGCTCCCTGAGGGGAGCCCGATGTGAGACTTGGACCCAGAATCGGGTCCAAGGAGAGGTCCAAGTTAAAGACAGCAGAGCCAGGCCATAAGGTCAAGAGTGCTTTAAAGGGGAGCGACCCGGGGGGTTCCGTGACTCGGAGAGGCTCAGTCAGGGGTGTCCACCTGGCAAGCCACAGGGGGTTTATAAAGAGTGTTTGGAGGGAAGATGGGGGCAAGGCGGTATTCCGGTTAGGGCCAGGGTTATGGGTTTTAACCTAAGTTAGGGTAGGGCAGCAGGGCGGCCTTATTGGGAGTTGCTGGCCTCGGTGGGCCGTTTTGAGGTCCCCAGTCTCGCCAGCCCAACAATAGGGATCACGCCCTGAGCCAAAGGCAGACGCCTAACCACTTAGCCACCCAGGTGTCCCTAGTTTACTTTTCTTAAACAGCAAATGTGTCTGTGTGTGTGTAGTGTGTGTGTGTATGGGGGGGTGTATGTGAAAGAGAGAGAGGGGGATTGCAGTAGTTAGTATTGGTACTATTGTCCGAATTTACCTCTTTTTGTTTCCTGCTACCTACCATGCGATGTGATCTGTGTTCCTTCCACTAGAAACTAGATTTACTTCTCACCTCTCGTTTGAGTCCACTCATGCAACTTGGACAAAGTCCACTGTGATATTAGGAAACATGCATATTTGTTAGGTGAGCTTTTTCTTTGGTGCTTCCACTCTTGGCATGGCAATAAAAGGTCTGGGTAGGTCACTTATTCAAGAGGAAGAGGAGTCCTAAGAAACAGACTTGAAACAGCACCTCGCCTAACCTATATCACCCAAACACAAGCCAAACAAGAGATATGTGAACAAGATAGATATTTTTTAAGTGTAGGGTGTACAGTTTTGTTATGAATAATTTTGCACTAGTATTTAAGATGCATAAACAAATTCAATACATATACACACAAAAAAATCATGAAAACTACAAATTATTTTTATGTGAATTACTTTTTCAAACAGGGATCCCTGGGTGGCCCAGCAGTTTGGCGCCTGCCTTTGGTCCAGGGAGTGACCTGGTAGACCCAGGATAGAATCCTACATCGGGCTCCCAGGGCATGGAGCCTGCTTCTCCCTCTGCCTGTGTCTCTGCGCCTCTCTCTCTCTCTGTGACTATCATAAATAAATAAAAATTAAAAAAAAATTCAAACAGCTCTAGTGAAATTTCACTCATAGAACACATAATTTATCCAAGCGATACAAGTGTTCAATTCATGGTTTTTGGTATCTTCACAGAGTTGTGCACCATCATCACAACCAATATTTGAGCATTTTTATTACTCCCAAAATAAATCCTGGCAATCATTCTCCATTTCTTCTCTAACCCTGGAGGCCTCAGCCTTAAGAAGCTATTAATACACTCATTGCAACAGCAACTCTGCAACACCTTATTAAAGAGATGCTTTTCAGATGACTTTTGTGTTTATCAGGTTTCTCTTTTCCTTTTTTCATTTTCTATTGAGATATCATATGTACAATTTACAAATCATTTCATCCATCCTTTGAGTTGCTTTTCAACTTCTTAATGGTGTCATTTGAAGAAAAAAAGCTTTTAATTTGTGTTAAACACAAATTTAATTTGTGTTAAAAAAATTTACCTGTTTTTCTCTTTGGTTGCTTATGCTTTTGGTGTGACATATAAAAAAGCTTGTTCCTATCCAGATGCACAAAGAGATGTTCTTATATATTCTAAGTCTTGTAGTTTTAGCTCTTACATGTTTTCATGCTTTTATATTTTTGTTCTTCTGGCGATATGACACTGTAATCATTAAGAAAACTTTATAAATAAGTCCTAACTTATGTAGATATGGTTTATACATTCTTTGTTAGATTCTTACACATCTTTTAAAATATTTACTCACACATAACGTGAACTTTTTATGCTATCATACTTGACAGTTATACTTTGAAGATATTTTCTAAATGTTTGATGCTAAAATTTAGTTCTTTATATTGTACGTGTATCCACAAACTTACTAAATTCACTTATTCTAATAACTTTCCTGTAGGTTCCTTTGTATTTTCTGTATACAAAATCATTTCAACTGAAAATAATGGTATTTATTTCTTCCTTTCTAGTCATTACTCATTTTATTTCTTTTTCTAGACTAATTTTATGAGCTAGATCCTGCAGTACAATGATGAATGGAGATGGTGGTGGTGACCTTTCTCGTTTCCAATTTCAATATTTCACAATTCTGTAGAGATTGGCAGAAAATCTTAAGTAATTAAGTTCCATTTTCTTCTAAATGAGCATTGAGCTTTTCAAATACTTATAATATTGATAAGATCACATACTTTTTTTCTGTTTCAATCCCTAATGTGGTGAATTGTATTTTATAGTTATAAAGTGCTAAAACAAATATACTTCCTTAGCATAAACGTCATTTAGTTTTAAGGTATCCCCCTTCCTGCATAATGCTTGACTTAATTTGTTAACTGTTTCAGGTTATGTTTATAATAGAGATTACCCAGCAATCATCTTTTCTCATATGTGCTTGCCTGACCCACTTGAAGCATACAATTGCAATTTCTTATAAAAAGGAAGAATGTGAGAGAAAGTGTTTAAAACATATTTTAGGAGGAGCAGATGAGAAGTTTGTTTAGAATCTTATTAAATAAAAGACTCTTATTACTCATCCAAGAGAAGATGCCAAGTAGGAAATTGGATACATAAGTCTAAAGTTCAGAAGGAATGTGAGCTTTAGTGTTTGAAATTGGGACTTTGAGAGTTGTAGGCATTTATGGTATTTAGTGCCAGGAGACTGTTCACTCACAGCATAGACAAAGAAAAAAAGTCTAAGGACACATCCTTAATGAGATAATGCTTGAAGTTCAATGAAAGGAGGAGGGAACATAAAAGGAATTGCCAGTGTAGTAGAGGAAAAACAAGAGAAGGTAGAGACCTGATGGCAAAGGAAAGTAGTTCCTGCTCCAGAAAGGTCCATGTGGATAAGGATTGTGAATTGACACAGGAATTGGCAACATCCAGGTCAGCTGTAACTTTGAAGGAGAATATCGAAGCGTAGTTATAGAGCATAAAACATCAGATATTAGATTTTAGTCCAAGAGATGTTAGAAATGAACAACTAATTTGGTACAGAAATGCTTTTTGAGTTTTGCTACAAAGATAAAGAGAGAAATGGTGAGTTATCTGAAGGAGGATCTGGAGTTAACAGGAGGCTTTGTTTTGATTTGCTTTATTCTATGATTACAGTTAATATAACTTATTTGTATGCCAATGATTCAGTAAAGAGGGAAAATTGCAAGATTAGTGACAAAAGAGGGAATCATAGTTGATTGGTAATCCCTGTGTGCTCAAGAGTGGCTCGGATCCAGGATCCAGTGAATGAGGTGATTAAAAAGTCAGTTTTATGGGTGCCTGGGTGATTCAGTGGTTGGCATCTGCCTTTGGCTCAGGAAGTGATCCCAGGGTCCTGATATGGGGTTTGGCTCCTGGCTTCCTGCAGGGAGCCAGCTTCTCTCTCTGCCCATGTCTCTGCCTCTCTCTGTGTATCTCTCATGAACAAATAAATAAAATATATTTTTTAAAAAGTCAGTTTTATGTAGTATTCAATTTATACCTAAAATCTGCATTAATTAAGCTCCTTTCGATATTACACAGACAGTCCTTGATTTATGTTTCCACTTAGTTTTTATACTTTATGATGGTGCAAAAGTGATATGCATTCAATAGAAACCGTACTTCAAATTTTGAATTTTTATCATTTCCTGGGCTAGCAGTATACAGTACCATCTTCTCTCCTGATGCTGGGCAGAGACCATGAGCCATGGTTCCTAGTCATCCCTGGGACCATGAGGGAAAACAACAAACACTCTTACAACATTCTTTACCTGGACAACCATTCTGTTTTTCGATTTCAGTAGAGTATTCAATGAGATATCAAGACATTATTATAAAACAGACTTTGTATTGAATGGTTTTGCCCAAATGTGGGCTAATGTGTTTTGTAATGTAAGCTTTGAAGAATGAGTACAAGAAAAGAAAAAAAAAAGGAAAAATGACTGTAAGTCACAAAGATAATGTCCTTATATTTCCTCAAAACAAGTATTTTATAATTAAAGTTTAATTAAATTATTCATGTTAGAGATAGGGGCATAAAATCACCCAAAATTGATTTTGTGATATCTTAAATATATCTCACATATATGTTACTTCAGTTTAGTCACTGGAAAGTGTGTAGAGATTGTAAGAAGAGAATTGAGGGATTATAGCTCCTAAAAGAATGCAGACATTGCATAGGAAGATGACAATGATATTTAGAAAATGTTTAATAAATGTCCAAAAAACTAGGGTGCCAGGTTGACTCAGTCAGTTTAGCATCACACTCTTGATTTCTGCTCAGGTCATGATCTCAGGATCATGAAATGGAGCCGCACATTGGCTTTGTGCTGGGTGTGGAACTTGCTTAAGATTCCTCTCCCTCTCCCTCTGCCCCACCTCTCATAACCCCCCATTTACACACTCTCTCTCTCTAACAATCAAAACAAAACACACAAAGATTGTAAGATACAGCACCAGTAACTTAAAACAAAACCCCATAGTTGTTTATTTAGCTATTTATAAAATATACTAAGTTATCATGTTTACCCATGTTATCATATGTAATTAATAGTAATTATTTTTCCTTGAAAAAAATCCATATAGACTCAAAGATTTCTAAAACTTATTTTAAAATAAAACATATTTATCTTCTTAAATTAAAGTAAGCATTTTAAAATGCTTAGTCTCATACAAAACTCCTTTTATGATTTTTAATATAATTTTATTATAATTGTTAAGTACCTGATATTGCAGGCCCAGGTAAAATGCTAGATGTGCAAAGGATGGGGAAATAAATAAGATAATTGGTAGTAAAGAGTTTTAAAACACCATAGTGTGTGTGAATATGTGAATGTATGAGCATGCACATAGGGAAAATTCACAGGCATATATTCATTCATTCATCACTTTGAGTATTCAGAGAGAAAAAGTTGCAGCAAGTTCTAGAGAAATTCAGAAGAGGTTTCATAACAGAACGATAATTTGAGATTGATCCTTTTTTTTTTTTTTTTTTTTTTTTTTTTGAGATTGATCCTTTTTACTTGATCTTGACAACCAATGCCTAGGATAGGGAGTAGAGCATTCTGGTGTTTGGAGTCATTGGACTCATTGTGATTCAAGTCACAGAGGTCCGATAAGGCCAATGTCTTTGGTAAGCAGACAGTCCAGTTTTCCTGATAATTAAATCACATGGATTGTCAAGTTTGTGATCCCTCCCTCAAATATACCCTACTTCTATTCACTCACTGATTCCATGAGCATGTAGTGAGCTTCCATTATATTCCAGAAAGGGCAGTACAATCTAAGAGCACAAAGGTAGAGAAAACTTAACTTACCACAAAGAAACAGAATTTAGTAGGCAAAAGGATTTGTTAAAAATGTGTTGATATTTTGTGTGATAACTACCATTACAACACTAATATCACATTTAGAATAGCAGCATAACCAGAGGAAGAGGGAGGATGGTATGAGAAAACACATCTTGATTTTGGGTTCTGAAATTCAGTAACTCCTTGTACTATTCTAAATACAGAATAACCAGCTCTCTGTTAGCTATGGGAGGGTATTGAAAAGCCCACAGAAACAGAATTCACAAATCCACAATTCAAATCATTGCTTGTTTATTTATTAGTTAAAGGAACTCAGCCAAGTGACCTGACGGAGAGGTCAAGAGGTCTAAGAAGAATCTCTGTTATATTAAATCAGTAATTGGAACTTTAGGTTTGTGTGGTTAACAAAGCCATACTTTACATAGACTCGGTATATTTAACTCATTTGCAGGCTCCCTGAGGGCATAGTAAAGATCATCCAGAAATGTGTATTCTTTCATTGTATCACACATGACATTTATGGTTTCAAAGATTTTATAGAACTTCATTTTTAATCCCTTTAGCTATAAATTGTGTAAGAAAATCAATAGAGCTATTTTCATGACAGCTCAAATGTTTAGCTCTGGACATTAAATTTTAGGGTAGTTATGAATTTTAACACTAATTAATACTATAGAAAGCACATTTATCTATATGTCCAATGCCATGATATTGTGCCAAAATTTTTGTTTTCTAAGAGCTCAAATATTAACGGAAATAGAATTTTTAAAATCTTGTTATCTGTTAAGACTCTAAACATAATTGGAGTCTAATACTCCTCAATTAATTTTATATTTCAAATTTATGTTTTGAAATACCATTGTAGGCATTCATTTTGTATTAAAACTCTTTCTACCTTTAGTTCTATATTGAGCACAGAAAATCTATATTTTATTCAATAACAAATGATTACTTTGAAAAATTGTCTTTCCTATTTGAAACATCTAGAAGATATAAATGTTTTTATCTCCAAGTTATCAATTCTATTATGTATATTTTAATCCTTGTCATTCAAATTTGTGCAAGTTATTTTCCCACTACACTTAAATCAATCATTAGCATTGACGATAAAGTAAATAGGTAAAGGTAAAAGTCATCTATACAGCTTCAAAATATATAAGTACACAAAAAATAAAAACTAGAACTGTATCTTCAATCACCTTGTCTTTAGTAACATAATCACAATTTATAAAAACTGATATCAAAATGAATTTCTTTTCTAGTTATTTTGTGTTAAAACAAAAATTCTCTTTAGCTCTTCATAATGGTGGATTATTTTATTGTTTTCAGTACCTTTCTCTAAGAGCGGTTACATACTAAATGACTTCTTCTGACTTTCAAAGTTTTCTATCTGTGCTAAAAAAAAAAAAATGGGAAAAAATTTACATCTCTCTGTTTCTGTACATATGTCCCTAGAGGTCCCCTGCAGCATTTCATGAGCTCAGTCCCTAACCAAAAGGTGACATGAAATACCTTTGTGTTGTTACTTACTTTTTCACCCATGTGGCATGGAAAGAACAATACAAATCCTCATTCCTACTTTGTTCAATTGTGCTAATCAAATGAAATAATATTTGAAAGTGCTTTGAAAACTATAGAGCATTGTGTATTGTTATGGGTATTAAGGGAAGGACATTTTTCAGCCTTTATTATTTTCCCCTTCATTCTGGAAAGTAATTACTTCCAATTGTATTCTTACTACCTCTGATTTCTATTCATCATTGAAAATGAGCATTGGATTGAAAGCAAATTTTGGGAAAAAAATCAATGGTTCCTTTATTTTCAGTTTTGCATGCAGTGCTTATAGATGTTTTGCATATTGCAGTGGAGAAAATTGAACAGCAATTTATTGAACTTTACTCAATTTGATCAATTTGATTAAGCAATCTCTACAAAATATGTGTATTGGTGTCATCTAGATGTTTGGTATAATATAGAATCCTGGGGCCCCTAGTGGATCTATTGAATCAAATTCTCAGAGTATGTTTCTTAAGGTCCTGAAGTGATTTTATAAACTTTTACAAAAGTTTGAGAAATTTTGTGCTGGGGAAATTAGTATCAAATAGTATAAAAATAATAAGCTTTTAGTACAAACCCAGATTTTAAATAACCTGTAGCTTTATTTTGAACAAACACATTTTTAATGGCAAAATATGTTAACTTTTGTGTTATCAAATTGAGGAGTTCAAAATATTTTCACTGAAAATATATTTCAGCAAATTAAACTAATTAATGGCATCATAAAAATTCCTTAGATCTTATTATGATTATTTCTTGTTTGAAATATAGTCATTGGTATGGCCAGTGGTAATCATATATGAAGGTCATATTTTAAGGATTGCCTAAATAACAAGGGATATAGAATGGGTAAGTGGTAAAACTCAAGATGCTACAGCCAGAGGTAGAAAAAGTATTAATAATATAATTTTAACAGTAGTATCATAATATCCATTACTACAGAATTATGCAGAAAAACTAGAACAGAATCAATCTGTATGTTGTATGTTTCCCACCTTTTTCTAACCATAACTATAGAATAGAATAGATGCATAACTATAAAATTCAGAGCTGAGATGCTCTAGAAAACTGGTAAGAGTTTGAATTTGGGGATATTGGTATCGGATCAGAGAATCAGAACCACTCAGAGCAATAGAGAATAAGGAATGTACTGCACATACTATACCTTATACAATTGTGGAAATTAATTATCTATATAAGAATGTTGCTTCTGTATTTGGTATAGTGAAAGAATAAGGACACGCTGGAACTCACAATGACCATCTGGAAACAAAAGAACAAATTGAAATATGCATCTGCCTCTTGCTATCTTCAACTCCAGTGGTACAAGTGATGCATAGACTAAACTGGTACCCTTCCCACTGAGCTACACATGTGCTTGACCCACAATTTTGGAGAAGCCAAATCTGGTAGGAGCTATTGATTTGTGACTATAGCTGTTACAAAAGTTGAGTTAGCAGATGAGTGACAGTGCATGGGAACTGCAAAAGGATCTGGTCTCAACAATCTTCAGAATGTAGAAGCCTGCTACTGTTTTTCCACATTCAAACCTCATTCACAAACTTCTATTGGGCAAATTCTAAAATAGGGTCATGGGAGGAAAAGCATTTTGGGAAATACGGTTTTAGCTTAGCTAAATAGACAATGTTCAAAGCCTCAAATGATCATACTTGTCAACTTGGCACCAATACCCAACCCTTTTAACCATAACTTACTGTTTATATCAGGAAATAGAAAAATTATACTTCTGCTAACATGGCACAGCTAGGCTACATCTAGACAAAAATGTAGTAATCCACTCCTCAAGAATACACATATTTTTTCTTCTCTCTAAGTGATTTCAGATGTTCATTCCTCTACTGAGTTATACTCTATTAATAGCTTATAACTTAAATCCTAGATGCAAAATTACCTAAAATTTACAGTTTTAAATGAATTGGTGGAAGGAAGAAAAGAAATATAAGGGTATAGAATATATGCATATATATGTATAATATATACATCTATACTGATCAGAATATGGGAGAAATATCAATTCCAGCCATTTCTACAACTGGGCACAGTCATAGTTGATATTTAGGACTTTTTTTTTTTTTTTTTTTTTTTACTGCTCAGTATATATCTCTTTGCTCTCAGCAAGTAACTCAGTGGTCATAAATGCTTAGTGGGCTGATCCAAAGCTTCCTTCCTAAAGACTTTGGGCCTTTATATGTACTCCTGGTAGTGGGTTGCTGTAGTTTCTACTTTCTTTAACCACAGGATATAGTAATATTTAGAGACACTTTATGGATCATCTGAATTCCAGACATCTTTCTCATCATCAATGTGTAGTAGCAATCCAGCTTTTTTTTTCAGTTAGGGTAGGTTTCTCTATCCAGTATAGTGGTCAACATTTTGCCTCTTGGAAAGAGAATGTGGCCAGAATGTGTCTTGTCTTCAAGTTTAATGAAACTTTTGCTGGATCTTCTGATGAAATTATTTGGGAAATTAAGATCTTTAGACCAACAAACTTAAAAAAAGAAACGATCAATTAAAATAGTGGTGAAAAGATATGCTCTAATTTCTACTTCTTGATTCATGGTCATCTGAATCCTGGCTCTAAGAAAAACATCTCATAATGCTGATTTTACATAATATCCTGGAGGATCTTACCTCATGTCAGTTAGGATTTGTGACCCAGCTGGAATATATGAGAAAAGCTATCCCATTATTTTATTGAGACAGTTACTTTATGATGATGGAAACATAATAAGACCAGTAAATTCCAGAGTTGTCAACCCCATTGTCATGCTTCATTTGCTTGGAGATCATTTCCTTGGCCAGAAGTTATACTGTATGTAATACTAAGACAGTGATATGGTGTTTTGTAAGTCCACAGATTTTGGTTTCAGCCTAAGGAATAAGTAAGAGAATACAAATCTATAATCAGAGTAAGTGCCTATGTCAGGGAGAACAATGTTCTGTTCCTTGCATGTTAAAACCATTGTTATCAACCCGCCACTAGAAAGCTGGCTGATTCTACCAGGGAATAGTAGAGTATAGAAACTCCGTATTAATGGAATATTCCTCAGCCATTAGAAACAACAAATACCCACCATTTGCTTCAGTGTGGATAGAACTGGAGGGTATTATGCTGAGTGAAGTAAGTCAATCGGAGAAGGGCAAACATTATATGGTCTCATTCATTCAGGGAATATAAAAAAGAGTGAAAGGGATTAAAGGGGAAAGGAGAGAAAATGAGTGGGAAGTATCAGTGAGGGAGACAGAACATGAGAGACTCCTAACTCTGGGAAATGAACAAGGGATAGTAGAAAGGGAGGTGGGCGGGGGGATGGGAGGACTGGGTGACAGGCACTGAGGGGGGCACTTGATGGGATGAGCGCTGGGTGTTATACTATGTGTTGGCAAATTGAACTCCAATAAGAAATATACAAAAAAAAAAAAAAAAAGAAAGAAAAAGAAAAAGAAACTCCGTATTGTTTTCCATATTGGCTCCATTGAGCTTGGATCAGTGTGTTGTAGCTGGGAATGTCTTGGTGATTAGAAGTCATTTTGCTTAGTCTTTACATAACATCCATCCTTGCCTCACTGGCATTTTAGATGTGAGTCTATTAGGTAAATAAAAGGATAGCTGGAGAAAATCTGACTTTCATCCAAGGGGTGAATTATCTTGTTTAATTGTTAATCCTTTTTGAGCATTTACATGGAACACAAATATCTTTATATTCTCTGTCCCTTCTGAATGGCCTATATACATACTTTTTTGCTAGGTGTCCTTGTTACCAAGTTTCTGACAAACCATTACATCCATACCTCTGGCCATCTATCTATCTGGGCAAAATGAACAACCAGATGCACTGCCCAAACTCTTGTGCACTAGGAGGGATAAACTGGTAACTTCATTATAGAGCTTCACACATGCTTAGTTCAGGATTAGAGGGTGATGGAGAAGACCTGGCCATCCTAGAGAAAGTGCAGACCACCTACTGCCCCACACGACAAGAAAGCCAGCAGATCAGTAATACTATATAAGTCACAAGCATTTGGCATTACATTGGCCTTCAGAGTATAAAAATATATGTTTTCCATTTCTGCTTTCCAAATCTCACAGAAATTTTTCTTGTGGGCAAAAACTATTTGTAAACATTCAGTGAAGAGAATTATGGGAGACATAGTTCAGTTTAGCTAATTGACAAGCAAAAAAGTCATCACTTAGGGCAATGATATTATGGATGATGAGATGGAACACATGTGAAAAATGTAAATAAATAGAAATTAGAGGAAGGTAGCTATCAATTGTGATTTTAGTTCATGTGATTAGGTGAATGGTTGGATAAAAAATGAAATAATAAGAGGATAGAGATACCTATCTTATCTCTGACAATTAAATTTCCATTATAACTTAAAAATCCAATTCTTCCGACTGAAATCAGGGAAGCATTCCATTGTAGCATCATCACTATCTTCTCTACTATAGAAATGTAGCTCCTGCAGAGCTTTAGAATTAATTTTTAATGCCTTGGTCAAAGGAATGTTGTAGGGGCTCACCCATTGTGGTAAGAGGGTGGTTGAGCTATTTGCTTATAATAGATTTATTCCAAAAGTTTCATTGCCCTGAACATTCAGACTCCACCCTCTATACAGGATGTCAAGAATATTGGAAAATCTGAAGAGAGACTAAGAAAGAGATAATTTACATAGCTGTGGGAGTGGCTTAAGGAAACCAGACATTTTGGAACACCAGTGCCAATATCTGAGAAGAACCATTACCAGCTTATAATGGTTAATTTTATGTGTCAGTTTGACTAAGCTAAAGAATGCCAAGATAGGTGGCAAAACATTATTTCTGGATGTATCTATGATGGTATTTGTGAGAGAGATTAGCATTTCTGTAAAGATTACGCTACCCACAAATGCAGGTGGGCATCGTCCAATCTGTCCAGGGCCTGAATAAGTACAAACATGTGGAAGAAGGGCAGGTTTGCTCTCTCCTTGAGTAGAGACATCCATCTTCTCTGCTCTCAGACATCAGTGCTTCTGGTTCTTGAGACTTTGAATTTAGACTGGGACTTGTATCATCAATCCCCCAAGTTCTCAGGTCTTCAGGCTTTGAGTAAGTTACACCACTGGCTTCTCTGGCTCTCCAGCTTGCAAATGGTGGATAGTAGAATTCCTTGGTTTCCAAATAATGTGAGCCAATTCTTATAATCTATTTATCTACACACACACAAATACATACATACACACACACACACACACACACACACACACAGTGGTTCTCAGCAGAAGATTTTGCCACCAGGGGACATATGGCATCTGGAGATACTTTTGATCAAACAATTGGGGCATTGCCCTCGGTATGTAATGTGTAGAAGCCAGGTATGCTGCTGAACATGCTGCAATGCATATAACAGCCTCTTCCCACAGAAAAGAATTATGTATTCCCAAATGCCAATAAAGCCAAGTTTGAGATATCTTAGTCTCAAGATTTAAAAGGTAAGGAAACTAACTTAAGTAAGAGTAACTTACAGTTACTTAAAGAGTAACCCTAAGGGGAATGCCTGAAAAGATCAGTCATTCCAAAGCAACCCAACATTTTAAGAGCCCAGAAAATAAAAACCTGATATTATTTCTTTTATTCTTTTCTATACCCTGCCAGGGCTTCTGATGAGATGAATCCAACTGCATATCTGATGACAAGAGGGCTGCATGACACTGACTATAAAATGTAACTTCTAAAAAAATAAATAAATAAAATATAGCTTCTTAGGGCACCAAGAAAAAAGAAGTCATGTAAAGAGTGCATCTGGAGTACAAATGGAAAATACGTACAGAATATACATGACTTGAGCACAGACATGACTATCTAGGAAAGGACACTGAAGAACAACATATAAATGATGTGGAGAGGAAATGAACTTTACACAATATCAAATAATGAAGCAAAGAGATCAGAGAATATACGAATGACTTTCTGTAATTCAGATGTGTAGTTCAAATGGGAGCCAATGTATTTCATTTTTCTTATTCTTTCTGTCTTAAAGGTTGGCTATATATATCATCACACTTTAATCACACAGTAATCATCACACTTTGCCTTGTTCAGATATTTGGTTTCTTATCAATCAGGAGCTTTCAAGATGTTTTTGGTAGAGAGAGCACTTTGTTTGGAGCACTCAAATCACACTTTCTCCTGAAACAAATAAAATATAATCAAACAAGCTCCACTTTACTTAATTTGTAAGATTTCTATGGAAATAAATATCTTAAGGCTAATTTTTTAAAAAATAGAGCATACACATTCATTGTTTTTTCACTTTTTGGCTAAAAGGTTGAACCATAAAGAGACAATCTTCTGAATGATACCTATGTAGAGCACTGTGGCTTTTGATTTTAAAATCCTTGGAAGCATTGGATACGCCATAAATATGTGAAGAAAGAGAAAAGCTGTTTGCAAAACAAACTTTCTACATGCACACCTTGAGAGTAATAAAGCAACTTTCAAAAGTAAAAATTTAATGACCTTTATATCATTTTAAAAAATGTGACAATAACAAAAACATATTTTCAATATCCTTGAGAAATTAAAGGCACTATTCAAAATCAACTTTATTAACTTTTTAGTAGTATTGATTTTGTGTTGTATGCACACATTTTGCATTTGCTTATGACTTTGAGCAGTTTTAGTGAAATTGTTTCATTTATATGCATGTCCACCATTTACTTGCAAATGTGAACTGAGGAATCTCATAAACATCTGAACTCTGTATTCAGGGAAAAATAACATCTGTTTTAAGAACAGAAGTTTCACAACTGTTTCAAGGGATTTAAGGTTATATTGTCTTATGGTATTTTGCAGAGTCAACAGTTAAAATATATGTGTGTGAAAGTGGAATACTTTGTAGATAATCTTAATATCATAGAAGGAGAGATAGAAAAAAGAGAGAGAGGAAGGGTATTTACATAAAAAAAGGAAAATCATTATATTTGTTTGTAGATTCTGTTTGTTATTAATAAAGTATGATAATGGAGAAGCACTGAGATATAAAAGAGTACTGAGATTTCTAAAATTAACTAATCACTATAAATTATTTAGCTATCACTTCAGATGTGTGTAGAAATCTTTAATAATATTAATTCAGCAAGGAACATTCTCTCTATAATTTTGATTATGCTGAGAATTTCGGCTGCCTATGGAACATGACCTTAGTATTTTTTTTCTAAGAAATTCTTGTCCAGGAGGATTAGACTATAAACCAGTAAATAACCTCATTGCTCACTTTGGGAACTTCCGAAAAATCAATTTATCTGACTGTGCAAATAGCAATATTCTCAGGGCAAAAGGTTGATGGTGTGGACAAATAGCATGCTTCTCAGAGCAACAGATCACTTAAGTGGGCAAACCATTGACTTATCAAAAACAATTTATTCAAACAAGAATCACAGCATTGTGCCCATTAGTCCTAAACTCTGTAGCGAACTTTGTTCAATCACAACCACATCTCCACATTAAAATACCTAACTAAAGCAGCCATCAAGCAGAACCTAAAACCCTATAATGTATCCTGCTGATGTTTCTCTTCTGAGTCATTTGTGGCACTCTGTCAAGTGTTCTTCTTTATGGTAGGAAATAAACTCAGTTTTTCTTGATCAGCAAGTTATTCTCATCAAATTTTAGGGAGTCAGCAGTTCAGAAAGTCAAGGTGTTATATGATATAGCAATGTATATTTATACACATTTGTCTCTATGGTCGTCTATTATTCTTTGCTTATGGGTTATCAATGCTTTAGAAATATGCTATGGATGGGACGTCTGGATAGCTCAGTGGTTGAGCATCTGCCTTTGGCTCAGGGCATGATCCTGGAGTCCTGGGTTGGAGTCACACATTGGGCTTTGTACATGGAGTCTGCTTCTCCCTCTGCCTGTGTCTCTGCCTCTCTCTTTCTCTGTGTCTCTCACTAATAAATAAATAAAATCTATATAAAAAAAGAAATATGCTGTAGAGTTAACAGCTATACATCATTGAATTATTTGTTTCCAATGCAAAAACTGGGAATGGATTCCCCTTACCCAGAGTAGATTTCAAAATTACAAAGATTATTCATGTAGCTGTGTTATGCTCAGAGAAATCAAACAAATGTTATCTAAATTTAAGCATAGGGAATCCCTGGGTGGCTCAGCAGTTTAGCACTACCTTCAGCTCAGGGCATGATCTTGGAGACCCAGGATCAAATCCCACATCAGGCTCCCTGCATGGAGCCTGCTTCTCCCTCTGCCTGTGTCTCTGCCTCTCTCTCTGTCTTTGTGTGTGTGTGTGTGTGTGTCTGTGTGTGTCTTTCATGAATAAATAAATAAAACCTTAAAAACAATTAAGCATAAATAAGGGCTATAAAACCATTACCAAAAACGTTGAATCAAAGCCTTGTGGATTATGACCCATTATAGGTTTTGCAGGGAACTCTCCCCTTCCTCTATTATGTGGGAAAACTCTTCCTTGTACCTAGTTTCTGGGAAACAATGTGAAGGTTCAGAAATCATGAACCAAACAGTAATAAAAAGTATGAAAGCATAGAAATTAAGAACACTTTTATAAAAATGCACTTTAGGGAAGTGGCTCAGTAGATGTAAATCACCTTAGGTAATGGCTGAACTTAGCAATTTGAACTTAAAATGTATTAACAAAATACAGAATATGGAAAGTAGAATGCTCTAGTACATCTGACAGAGACAGCCTTAAAGTTCCCCTCAGCTTGATTAAATTTTAGACAGTCTTCTTCCTTACCATCCGATCCTCCTTTTCTTTAGAACACTTACTTTAGAAAACTTTCAACTGTACATTCTTTCTTTGTCCCTTTGAGATATAAGTCTCCCCCAGACCCCTGTCAGTTCAAAAACCCTCCTTTTTCTCCGGAGTCTGGGAGTCATCCCTTTTTCATGTAATCATCAAGGGGGTCTAGTTTCTGTTGGAGGATAGCAGCCTATCTTCTATACACAACAATTTGCAAATATGGTTGGCCTTAATCATGGGGAAAAACGTTTACAAACTCAGGAATAATGATGGTATTAACTGCAAGTCAGTGTTTTTATTTTGTTGAGTTCATAACATTCTACAAGAGGAAAGTTTCTAAAACAGACAATAGGAAGTTAAGACTCTTGTAGGCATGGTGAGCATGCAAAGAATCCCAAACCAAAATCCATAATATTCTTTAAAAATTAAGATTGCCCATTAATCTATACATACCACAGTGACAGCAAATGAAGGAATTGGATTTTATAACCCTTTTTAGGAGTCCACTATAAATATATTATCCTTTTTCCAAATCTCCCCAAGAAGTTCCATCTTTTTCTTAAAACTATTTTAATTGTCTCCCGCCTGGCATTCTTTCTAACTCCTGTACCCCCACCTTAGCTTCCTAAGAATAATTACGTAAGGAGTACTAATCATTTCTTACATAAATTTAAGAATTTGACACTTTATTTTTCCTTTATTTTACTGATCAGACCAATATAAAAGTGAAACACCAAACATACATCTTAGAATACTTTGGACTCAGAACACTGCAAATAATTGTTCTTAATAGTTTTTACTCTATCAAATTATTAATTTATCCATATTGAATGTTCACTAAACAGAATCTCATAAATAATATTATTTATATTCACATTTATTACATTATTATATTTATATTTATAGCACTAAGCTTAATAGTTTATAATCCTATCATCCCTTTGACAGCATAGTGTAAATATGGAGATACTAAAATTAGGAAAGAATTCTGGCAGTAAGAAAAAATGGTAATTACAAACGTTATGAGAAAATAAATCCGGATACAGTTAGGTGCTTTACTTTTTAACCAGTTTAGAGCCTTATTTACCATCAATGATACCCAAGCTTCTAATGATCTTACTCCCTCAAGTCTTTCCTCATTGCAAGGCATCTTTTGGGCTCCTACCAGTGATGTTTTCAAAGCAACATTCACATATCATGATTTCCTAGTTAAAAAAAGTTATGATGGGCAGCCCGGTGGCTCAGTGGTTTAGCACTGCCTTCAGTCCAGGGCGTGATCCTGGAGACCCGGGATCAAGTCCCATGTTAGGCTCCTTGCATGGGGCCTGCTTCTCCCTCTGCCTGTGTCTCTGCCTCTTTCTCTCTCTGTGTCTCTTATAAATAAATAAATAAAATCTGAAAGAAGAAAGGAAGAAAGGAAGAAAAAGAAAGAAAGAAAGAAAGAAAGAAAGAAAAAGAAAGAAAGAAAGAAAGAAAGAAAGAAAGAAAGAAAGAAGAAAGAAAGAAGAAAGAAGAAAGAAAGAAAGAAAGAAAGAAAGAAAGAGAAAGAAAGAAGAAGAAAGAAGAAAGAAAGAAAGAAAGAAAGAAAGAAAGAAAGAAAGAGAAAGAAAGAAGAAAGAAAGAAAGAAAGAAAGAAAGAAAGAAAGAAAGAAAGAAAGAAAGGAAGGAAGAAAGAAAGAGAAAGAAAGAAAGAAAGAAAGAAAGAAAGAAAGAAAGAAAGAAAGAAAAAAGAAAGAAAGAAAGAAAGAAAGAAAGAAAGAAAGAAGAAAGAAAGAAAGAAAGAAAGAAAGAAAGAAAGAAAGAAAGAAAGAAAGAAAGAAAAAGAAAGAAAAGAAGATATGATGTAGGGGCGCCTGGGTGACTCAGAGGTTGAGCGTCTGCCTTCAGCTCATGATGTGATCCTGTGGTCCGGGATCCAGTCCACATCGGGCTTCCTGCATGGAGCCTACCTCTGCCTCTCTGTGTGTGTGTCTTTCATGAGTAAATAAATGGAATCTTAAAAAAAAAAAAAGTTATGATGCATCAAGATAATAAATTCTATAAAACACTTTAATATCCACATTTAACAGAATATTTAACAAGAGGAAACATTCTATTAGTATGATATCAGTGATTTTTAAAAATAAGTTAACAATAATGTATTTAGTATGATGATAGTTTGCATTGGAAGAAATGTCTGTAAATATACATAAAAATAAATAGTGGCTACCTGTGTTTAGTGATATTTTGAGTAGTCTTTATTTTACTCTTTATTCTTAAATATGCTTTCAAATTTGTCCAGTTGTCATGTCGCTTAAAACCAGAAACTTCATTTCTTCAGGAGATAAAAATCTCAATACACACTAATAAAAATGAAGCGATGAAAACAGACCAAGTAACAAACTAAATCAAATCAAATACAAATTTTGGTGACAACAGAAAAACAAATAATAAAACATCAGTGTTTATAAAAACTAGTTATATTTTCTTGTATTCATACAGAATGTATACTTCTAAACTTAGTTTTTTAAACTCACACTTGGCTTCAGATATAAATGGGGCCATGTCACAAATAGTTGCATGTACGTGGGTTGTGGAAATAAATAAAGACAGCTGAATTGAGGAAAAAAACAGAAGCTATTTATTCAGAGTTTGCTATAGTAAGTCAACCACAACCACTATCACTTGCAGTAGGCAGAGATTCATAGGCAGGCAGGAGAGTGGAATAGTTTTATTGCAAAAAATAAAAAAAGGGAATGGCTTCAGTTATATTCTGACTAGAGGTTGTTGGCATGGGGTAGCCAAAGGTGGGGTCACTGGAAATGGGGCATCTTATGTAATTAGTTTTATGAGGTTATTTGGATTTCTCTGGTTGGTCCTGACTTGGAAGCTATCTCCAAGTACAGTCACATTGAGAATTAAGGTTTCAAAACGTGAATTTTGGGAGGTTGGATACATCTCAGGTCACAACACTATTTTATGTTTACTCTCTATTGTTTATAGAGTTGCCAATCTCTGGTAAGTGCTATAAATTCTTCCAGTGAGGCTGCCTTTGCCTTAGATGGAGGACTATATTTGAAATGAGAGCTTAAGTGAGCATAATCTGCTTGATAACCTCCAATTTCAGTTTTGAGGTAGGATCCATAGATATATAATATTAGATCAGAGTTCTTTTTTTTTTTTTTTTTTTTTTTTTTTAGATCAGAGTTCTTAATGAGAATCTGTAGTAAAACTGAATTTGATGCAAAAAGTTTCCTGAGGTCAATCACACATTTCCCTGTCTTCTGATTTGGAAGTGAGCTAGTGTCAGTGTTCAGGGTGGTGTGGTGGTGAATAATAATGACAGAGGGAAAGAGTTACAGAATCTCCTAAGAGGTTAATTGGTTGGCTAAAAAAGTGTTGTGGATTCTAAATAAGTAGTAATGTCTGTACTGAATGAAGAACCATGAGATCAAGTAGGAGTCTAGAACTAATCCAGCAGAAGTACCTACAGGTCTTACAGTGGCAACAATTGCCCGTAGAAAAGAGAGGTAAGCCTTTGCAACCAGGTCAATGGTGGGACTATGGTAAGTGATGAGTATTTGACAGTTTAATTAAAGTCAAGTTGAAACTCCAAGGGCTTGCCCAGATTTCTAAAACACAAATAGATGGAGGGGCTTTCTGTTGTTTAGGATGGCTATGGAAGGAGGCTATTTATAAGTTTTCTTTGGGTTATAGAATCCCTGATCATGCTTTGGTCATCAGAGGAGAAGCTGTCTTACTGAAGACCAGTCAAATCATAGAGTGGTATTGCCATCTTTGAAAAAAATTGGCACTCATTATCTACAATATTCATTTAAATCCTGAAACTTTATTAACTGGTAAGTTTTAAGGGATCTAGGATAAGTTTGGGTAGGTTTTAGTCTGTTGAGAGAATATTTTCCTCCTTAGGTATGTCACACACTAAATAATGGATTATGTTATGGTTAAATTGTGATTTGTTTTTGGAAGCTTTATTTCCCTTTTCTGCTAAGGCTGAAAGGAAGTAAATGGAATGCCTTTTTTTTTTTTTTTTGACTATTTTGTTTTCTGAGCAAACTAGAAGATCATCTACATATTATATCAGAACTGTGGGCACCTAGGTGACTCAATCTGTTAAGCATCTACCTTAGGCTCAGGTCATGATCCCAGGACCCTGAGATCTGCTCGCATCAGACTTCCTACTCAGCAGAGAGTCCACTCCTCCCTCTCCTTGCTGCTCATGATTTCTCCTGATATCTCTGTCTCTATTTCTCAAATAAATAAATCAAATCATTAAAAGAAAGAACTAAATCACAAGGGAAATTTAAGTGGTTCGATTTTTTATAGGAGACCTAGGTAAAATAGAGGATATTTCAGTGAACCCCATGATTGCGACTGTCCAAGTGTATTGCTGTCCTCCTTATGTAAAGGTAAAAAGGTATTGATCATCTTGTTCTAGAGGCATGCTTTCAAAGGCGGAGCAAAAATTCCCTAGAGAAGCAGTGGCTTCAAGCAGAATTGTTGTCAGGGTGGTATATGGTTTAGGTACTACCAGTGAGCAGGAGATAATGATTTTGTTGATGGCCTTGAGGTGTTGAAAAAAATTAGTGTCCTCCTCTAGTTGGTTTCTTTTCTGGCAAGACAGAAGTACAACCAGGACCAATGCAAGTAGGAAGAGATCTTTGGATATAAGGCTTTTAATTATAGGTTTAAGTCTTTTCTTTGTTTCTGTCATCAAGATATTAGAAAAGTTTTGGTCATGGTTTGGTAAGATTTATTTCATCTTTAATAGATTCTGCTTCAATTACTTTTCCTATGTCATTAATTCCTATGTCAATTATTTTTTTAAAACATATTTTTAGTGTAAACACTTTTAGGTTTATAATAAAACCAAGAAGAAGGTACAGATTTTTCCATATAACCCCTGCTCCTACATGTGCATAGGTTTCCCCATTAACAACATGACACACCAGAATTCTTTTAACCAAATATGAACTTACATTGTCACATGATAAGCACCCCAAAATCCATAGTTTACCTCAGGGCTTACTAATGGTGTTTTATATTCTGTGGGTTTGAATAAAAGTATTTGATATATATCCATTATTATAATTCATACAGAATATTATCTTCTCTGTTCTCCCTGTCCATCCCCCAAAACCAAACCTGTAGCAAACACTAATCTTTTTATTGTTTCCATAGCTTTGCCTTTTCTAGAAGGTCATGTCATTGGAATCATACAATATGTACCTTTTCAGATTGTGTTCTTTCACTTTTCTCCTTGTCTTTTCATGACTCAACAACTCATCTTTTTTTTTTAGCACTGAATAATATCCCATTGTTTGCATGTACTGCAGTATTTTTATACATTTGCCATACCAAAGCACATCTTGGTTCTTTCCAACATCTGGCAATTATGAATAAAGCTGCTATAAACATCCTTGTTCAGGTTTTTATATAAACACATTTTCCTCTCCTTTAGGTAAATACTAAAGAGCACAATTGGTGAATCATATCGTAAGAGTATGTTTATCCTTGTGAGAAACTGCCAATTGTCTTCTGATTTGGCTGGACCATTTCTGCCTTCCCACCACCATTGTATCAGAATTTTGTTGCTCCATATTCTCACCAGCATTTGGTGTTGTCAGTGTTCCAGATTTTGGCCAGTCTAAGGGGTGTATAGTGGTATCTTATTGTTTCAGTTTGCATTTTCATGATGACATATTATCGTCTCAAATAAGTAAATAAAATATTAAAACATATGCTGTTTATTTCATTCATAGCCTTTATCAAAATTTGAATTTGTCTTTTTAGTTTTGTATTTCTTTTTTGTGTTTCTCAAAAACACATTGACAAATTTATGAAAGAACTTGCATTATTTTTTATAGCTCTGTTCTCAGTATAACCACCTCAATAAGCTTTTATTTAAAAAAAAAGAATGATCATTGTTGTCAACAGTATAAAAACAAATCTCACAACCTCCCAGATAACCACATTATATAATAATGACTTATGTTTAACAGATAGTGAAAATTGCTATCTCTATTATTTTCATTTCCAATAGAAATTTTAGCCAGTCACACTTGTAATAAAGTTACACTTGTGAGAAACAATTGAATAGACATTAGCAGAGACAAGTGAGATAAAAATTAGCACCCCTGAAATCTATATGCAACATCAATTTTTAAATGGTACCTAAACTACACGCAATTCTCCTTCACAGGATAATTATTCAGACTGAGTGATTGTTCATTGAATCAAAGTCTATTCATGTTCCAAATGCATTGGCTTTAGAAATGATTTTGAACATAGTTACTGAGAGTCAAAAAAGGGAAAAAGAAAGCAAGATTTCTGTCATAATGTTCAAAGCATTTGTAGTTCTACCCCTGCTCACCCTTCACCACCCCTCCTCCTAGCCCAGGGTGAATTTAAAAAGAAAAGCAAAAGGATTCACAGAGTTAGAAATACACATTTTTATCATTCTATAGCAACCAAGTGAAACATTTAAAAATCAATTGTGGTTGATTTTTTTTTTTTTGCACAAAAGAAGTTGATAAATTTTGTAGATTGCTTTTTGTATTGCTTTTGAATAATTCACAGTGGCAATATGTAGTTGAGTTACCATACATGTAGGGTTTACTCTGGGCGACTAACTCTTCTCACTTAATCCTGACATTGATTAGAATAATCAGTTTTACAAATGAGACCTTGAAGTATAGAAAATTTAGGCAACTCATTCAAGGTTACATAAATCTGAGTAATAGTTATGGGACATATTTTCAGGTTTGTCTGACTATAAAATGTCACTGTCTTTTCCATAAACAATTATCTCATATTTTTTTTTACCTACAGACACATGGGTACTTATTTATAAACTCCTTTTCTCTTTCTAATATTAAGCATCACTATTATATATTATTATTTTAAAAGAGGTTTTATCATTAAGTTTCATAAGCTTTTTTTAGAACAAAAAAATATTAGAATTTAAAATGGACCTTAACGATACTCTCATTATAATCTGCTGATGGGAGTATCTAACTGGAAAACAACACATTTTAAAAAGCTTTAAAATATATTAACTATCATAGCATGTTTACTTCTAGAAATACTATCTTAAAGAAAAATCTTAGGGATAAATTAAATATATCACCATACAAAGAATAAGAGTTATGAAAATCTAAAAATAATCAACTAATTAGTACAGGATTGGTTAAATAAATGATGGAATGTTACTCTGCCATGGAAATTCTGTTTTTAAGGAGTATTTATTTGCATGGAAAAAAGTTCACGAAATATTTGATTAAATAAGAATGCAAAACTGAATATAGGATAAAATCTCAGTTTCAGTACAACATGTGCAACTGTATATTAGAATGAAGGAAATAAATACATATGTCTGTTAAAGATGAACTTTCCAATCCAAAAGAAGAGTCTAAATCCATGAATACTTATGAATACTTTTTGTGTTTTTTTTTCTTAGATGAATGAACCTTTACACAGAATCACAGACCAACAGAGTTTTAAAAAAACTTAAGTCAGCATTAGTGTTGCCTTAGATATACTGAGACAAAGTGGGAAAGACCTAGGTGGATCCTCAACCAAAGAGAAGAGTTGA
Source organism: Canis aureus (assembly GCF_053574225.1). Lineage (NCBI taxonomy): Eukaryota > Metazoa > Chordata > Mammalia > Carnivora > Canidae > Canis > Canis aureus. The sequence continues at coordinate 19,709,257 of NC_135648.1, forward strand.
ATTATTACTTCTATACTAAGCAGATTCTAGTGTCTTCCTACAGCTGAGAAGGGGGCATTGGGAATTGCTGTTATTGAAGTTACATGGGTATCTTTAGAATGATATATTCTATCTCTCTGATTAAATCAAGGGCAGGCAGCTCCATTAGGACATTTGAGCAGTCAGAGCAGCAAACGCTATTCCAGATAAAAGGAAAAGCACTGTATTCTCAACCTATTCTTTTTTTTCCCAAACACAAAGTGATCTAAATGGACCAGTTGGTGTTTCATAACACCAAGGCATTGAGGGGGCAAACACCTTTTATCTTACAGAGGATGGACATTTTTAAAGGAGATACATATATGTATATAAATACATAGGGGATATATATATATATATTAACCTATATATGTGTGTGTTTATACATACACAAAAGAGGCAAGGGCTGCATCTCTATTCAATGTTAGTTAGGTTCTGATGATGACAAGACACGACACAGTGACCCTAGGATTGATGAAAAGCAGATTTTTTTTTTTAACTATTTATGGCTTTGGAGGAGAGAAGGCTGACACACAGGGCCATAAGGAGATTGCTCTGAGGAAAGGACTAACAGCAGTCTGGAATTGTAGGAGGTAGTTTATGTGTGACAAGCTGGCTTCCCTAGGGGATGAGTGTTTTGAGTATTTCTGTGGGCATATGAAGAAGTATCTGTCCCTAGATGTCTAGCATCTGGGATCTATGGCAGCTGAGTATATGTGTTGTAACCCAAGAGTTAGAGCCTATAAGGAAGTGATTGGGATGCAGCCTTAGCAAACTCCTTCAAAGTCGAATTAAGAGTTTTTTTTACCCATTATCCAAAACTGGATCAAGACATCACCTGTGAAATATGGTAGTTTAGTTTCTCCAGGAAAATACGTTTTTAAAACACAGTCAATAATCTACCAAACATAGCTTTCATTCCTAAATTCAAACTGTTTTATTGCAGGCAAGTTGCATCTGTAGATCTGTAAACGTTTGTGTGTGTGTGTGCACGCCCAGGTGCACGCACGATCCTTCAATCTTTAACTGTTTTAGAGGCAATTATCAAAAGAAGCAAGTTGTTTTTCAAAGAAGCTATTGAGAAGAAATAGAGTAGGCTCCAGTAATTGATTATTTCAATGTCTCTTTATAAAGACATTCACCGGGATGCCTGGGTGGCTCAGCCGTTGAGGGTCTGCCTTTGGCTCAGGATGTGATCCGGGATCTGGGATCAACTCCCACATCGGGCTCCCTGCATGGAGTCTGCTTCTCCCTCTGCCTGTGTTTCTGTCTCTCTTTCTTTGTGTCTCTCATGAATAAATAAATAAAATCTTTAAAAAAAAGTGTTATATATAAAAAAAAAAGACATTCACTGACATTGGAATGTTAAAAATAAAAGAGTCAGTTATTCTACTAGCAAAAAGACTTTGTTCTGGAATATCAAAGGAATTGCAGTTTGGGACAAGCAAAGTATAGTGAACCATAGCGACGTCCAAAGAGACAAAGGGGAAGTCAATTTTGATTAGGTTTTAGGTGGAAATTGGAGAGGGTTATTTGAACAAAAGTGCATTGGAGAACTAGAGTTAACGACTGTGACAGTTTCTCATTGGCTGCAAGCGGTGGTTAGTGCACTGTTGCTGGAGCAGGGAGAGATCTTCCTTCTCTTTCTAAAAAGCAGGAGATAATATTTCTATGTGAAAAATGTTCTCCCTTCTCAAATAATTCTAATCTTCCATTCTTCCTGCTGTCATACAGGCTCAACAAGTGGTATGTAGTTGAGAATACCCCCTGCAGGGCTTCCTGACTCTATTATTTGTTTAAAATTTTTTGTTTATTTATTTTGAGAGAGAAGAGAGGGAGAGGTAAAGGGAGATAGGCGGAGGCAAAGGGAGAGCGAGAATCTAGGGGCACCTGGATGGCTCAGTCAGTTAAGCATCTGTCTTAAGATCAGGTCAAGATCCTGGAGTACCAGGATCAAGCCCCATGCCTGGCTTCTTGCTCAGTGGGGAGCCTGCTCCTCCCTCTCCCTCCTGCTCCTCCCTGTTCCTCCCCATCCCTCCTCCTGCTCTTTCTCATTCTCTCTCAAATAAATAAATAATCTTAAAAAAAAAAAAAAGAAAAGAATTTCAAGCAGACTCCATGTTAAGCATGGAGCCCAACTCAGAACCTGATTCCATGACCCTGAGATCATGACCTGAACCAAGAAATCAAGGGTTAGCCACTTAATGTACTGAGGCAGCCCAGCACTCAGACTCCATTTTTAATGAGGCTTCCTTTATTTATTTTCACAGTAAAAATATTAGTATTGTCTATTTTGTATAGCTTTTATTTTATTTTTATACATATTTTTATGAAGTTTTCTGCCAAGTACATGTTTATCCTTTATAAAATGCCAAAATAATCATTATAGAAAATATCCAATTTAAAAGATTATTATAGTTGGGCATATTATGTATAAAGAATCTACTAAATATTAGCTTTCTGATATCACAATAAAATGTTAATGTTTTATGAATGACCATGCTCATTTTTAAATGAGCTTATTTGACATTTCAATCATGTTTATTATTGTACTATTTATTAAATATTTTCCATCATCATAAACCCTTGCTCATATGAACAGAAAATAAAAATCTTCTTGGGGAACTTACTTTCAAAGAATTTGACTTTTTTGATGGAAGTTTTATTATTTGGATTTCTCATACTATTTTTCCAGTTGATATGAGTGCATGATGGCCTTTAAGATTTTGTTGTTTATATATCCTGGTTCATCACCATTTCCATAGGAGAAGTACAAATATAAATAAAGCAATAGGATGTAGGGAGAATAGTGAGTTTTTGTTGTTTCTTCATGAAATAAGGAAGAAGATCTACAATCTGTAGGTGGTTGTCAAAATGAGGCAAATTCAAGCTCAGCATTTGAGAATTTGAAATAGAGAATGGATTGACTAGCAAAATTCACATACAGAACAGAGTAGAAATTGAATGATTATTTTCAGGTGTATTTCACAAGGAATTCTTATTTTGAGAGAGAAGAATCATGACTTTTAAGATTAATTTCAATTATTCTAGTTTATATTTTTACAAACTCTTAAAAGTTTAGACAGGCGCTCCTGGGTGGCTCAGTTGGTTAAGCGTCTGATTTTGGCTTAGGTCATGATCTCAGAGTTGTGGGATTGAGCCAGGCTTCTGGCTTGTGCTCAGTGGAAAGTTCATTTAAGATTCTCTCTCTCCCCTTTCCCTTGTTCTCTCATTCTCTCTCTAAAATTTAAAAATAAATCTATTTTTGAAAAAGATTTTAGACAGTCTAGAACCAAACTAAAATGAAATCACTTGTAACAGGGACAAAATGGAGATGGTTAATGTGAAGAATAAAGGAGAATGAGGAATTTACAGTGATTCTTAGAGATCAGCAGAAGACTGCCAGCCCATCTTCAAATGCCAAGTCTATTCACACCATCTCTGGATTTTTTATTTCCCTACTCAGCTACTCTGATCCAAATAAGGAAGAAGATCACTAGGCAACCAATCAACAGAAAAAAAAATAACCTCCATATTTATCCCATGAAAATCTATTAGTCTGTGAGTAACTTGCTCACAACTCATTGCTCCCATAGCCTCTAGGTTGAAACTTTTGTAATAAAGTCGTCTTTCTGCCCTGTTTTACTCAAGTGTGCAGAGTTTATTTTTTGACAGTGGTAAAATGCTTATCCTTTGAAAATAGTGACTCTTTCATTAAGATAGCAATGATTGAGCTAATTGCGTTGTTTTTTTAAATGTTTCTACCCTGATTATAATGGCAATTATTAGATCTACACAGAGGTCCAGAGCAGTAATAATAACACTTTGATTGCATTGATATAAGCTCATATTTATATCTTTGTGAGATAGCACTCAGGAGCTATGAATTCTGTAATGATCCTGCCACCAGCTTTATTTTTAGTTTCATGTTGTTATTGTTTTTGTTGTTGTTAGTTTGCCTGGTAGTTTTCTTATATATTCATGTGACCTATTTATATACTAATGTTAAACACAGTGATCTTATGGTCTAATATAAATATTGTGCAAATCATTAATTTGCAGACCTATAGACATCATATGTTATGATCTCCCTAATATTGAACTACTGTCCACTCACCATATATTTTCTATGGCGAAATCATGTAGAATCGATTATAACTTCAAGTCAAGTACCCATCTCATCTTTCTTTTTCTTATCCAATAGAATATGGGGAAACAAGCAAAAAAGATTCAAAATATATCTACCTGCCGATGAAGATTGTGGAGGTATGAGTGCTGGGCTGGTTTTGCTGTTTTAAACAAAATCTGATTAAGTGGCAACTTGGACTGTACAAACTGTCCTTTGCAGTTCTTCATGATTGTGGTATAAGTTACCATATTATAACAATCCCATGGCAGATATTAAGATTTTTTTTTTTTATGAGGAAGCCTAATATACTGAAGAAACACTTCCTAATTTCCATTTTCCCACCATGGCCAATTTCAAGCTCACACGGTGTTATCACTGATCATAGAGTTGGTAAAAAACAGCTCAAGAAAGCTAAGTCATCTCCAACACATACACACAGTAGGATTTGGGTTACCTTTTATATTAATTCTTGATAATATATTTCAAATATTATGTTGAGGCATATTTTTGTCTTATTATTCTACTATAGCTATTAATCATTTGTAAACTACATGTGTTTTAATTTTTTTGTTTCAGCCTGTGACTTTTTTATGGTATCTGACTCACAGATGGGGTTTTTTTAATTCATGTTTTTATTAGTAGATATTTTTGCCATGCTTGAAAAAGTCTTTCCCTCCCCAAAAGTCATAAAGACATCCTCTTATAGATCCTAAAAAATTAAGGAACTATTTTTTTGCATTTAGGTCTTTAATCCAAATAGATCTCTGTGTGTAAAGGAAATTTATTTTTATTTTATTTTCCATATAGATAGCCAATTGTGTCATTTGTTGTCTATCCATATCTTCTTATCTACAGTGACATGTCTATAATATATCGAGTTTCCATAAAAGTGTGTGTAAGTTTCTGAGTTTCCATTTTTTCAGTTAGGTGAATTATTATACCTTTTTCAATACTAGACTGTCTTATTATTCATAATGTTTATAATAAGTTTTGAAATTTGATAGGACAGTCAGCTCACTTTTTCTTTTTCAAAATCTTCTTGTATATTTTTTTCCTTATGCTTCTTCACATGAAGCTTAGACTCATTTTGTTAAGTTCTACAAAAAGGCTTATTAGGGATTTGTCCAGAATTATAATGACATTTTACATTCATTTAGAAACAGTGAACATGTTTACATGTCAGACCTATAGACATTATGAAATTCTCATTTCAAGGAGTCTTCTTTAAAGTCTTTAATAAAATACTATATTTTTTCTCCATAAAGATAATGTAGATACATTTCTCAGGAAATTATAAAGTTTGCCACTATTTCAAACAATATGCTTTAGAATATTCCATTTTTACAACTGGCATCTACTTATATAAATGAAGCAATCCAGCCTAACTTAATACTACTATAATATATTTAGAGATTTTGCTCAGGTTTTGAGGAATAAGATCCTATTTCAAATAATGACAAAATTAGTTCTGCTTAACTCCTCATTAGGTCTAATGATTTTTCTTGACTCCCTGCGCTGGATAGGAACTCCAGTAAAGTTTTGGGAAAGAGAATTAATTCTTTCTTTGCTCCTGGCTTTGAAAGAAATATTCCTTATGTTTCTCTATTATGAATGATAGATATCTACTGTAGGTTTATTTTGTTGCTACTTGCATTACTTTTCAATTGCTGTTTTACAAATTACCACAAACTCAGCAGCCTAAAACAATACAGATTTGTTATCTACAGTTTCTGTGGATCAAGAGTATAGCATGCTTTAATTGGGTCCTCTCCCCAGGGTCTCTCACAAGGCAAAAATCAGAGTATGAGCTGGTTATGTCCTCACTTATAGACTCCACTGGAGAAAGATCTTCCATGGCCGTTTAGGTCACTGGCAGAATTCAGTTTCTAATAGTTGTAGATCTGAAGACCCCATTTTCTCCTGGTATTCTTGCTGGGCGGGCCTCCTGGGATGAGTCTTGGGTCCTTGCTACACACTCTGCTAATTTGAATCTCTTCCTACAGGAAAGGTCTGATTTCCTTTTTAAAGGCTCACAGGAAACCATAGGATAATCTCTTGTTCCTTAACTCAAAGTAGTGTATTAGAAACCTGAATTACATCTACATGTGTGGAATTCCCTCACCTTTGTCAGATAGGTAAACTAATCACAGGAGTGAATTTTTTATATTCAATTTCCTATCCACATTCAACAATAGGGGATTATACAGGGTGTGTGCACAGGGGGCAGGATTCTTGAGGGCCAACTTAGATTTCTATTATCACATTATTCTTTACTACATGAATATCATCCTTTTCAATTCTTGGTTACTAAGATATTGAATTTTAAAATATATTTATTTTTATACTTCTTCCACAAGAATCCAAGCTAGCCTTAAAGTAAATCTTTAAATCAGGTAGCATAAACTTTAAATTTTTTTTCCAAATTTATTTTGACTATTCCAAGTCTAATGTATGTGAATATAGATTTTAGATATAATTGACTTTTTTTTTTTTTTACATAGAGACCTAATTTTCTCTGGCTTTATTTATTATTTCTTTATAGCAAAATTATTAGAATTTTCCATGTACACAACCACATTGAGATCAAGATGACTTTTCTTCTTTCTTTCCAATTTGTATGCCTTTTATTCATTTTTTTCACCTAATACATTGTTTAGATTTTTCAATGTTGAATAGGAGAGGTGAGAGCAGAAAAGTTTGTCTTGTTCACAATCTTGGGAAAAAAAATATTTCACCATTGAAAAAATCACCTGATAGAGTCTCTCTTTTTTTTTTTTTTTTACCTGATAGAGTCTCTTAATCAGATTGAGGGATTTCCCTTCCATCTCTGCTTCTGAAAAATTTTAACATGAGTAGTATTAAATTTTTATCATATATGCATTATCTATTGAGATGATTATCTTTTTTTCTCTTTTCTTCTGGGGAATTGGTAAATTACATTATTTTATTTTTCAGTGTTAAGCCAATCTCCCAATTCTGTTACAAAGTGCATTTTTTCCATGTTGCTTTTCTTTTTTTAAAATATTTATTTATTTATTCATGATAAACAGAGAGAGAGAGAGAGAGAGGCAGAGGCAGCAGAAGCAGGCTCCATGCAGGGAGCTCGACATGGGACTCCATCCCGGGACTCCAGGATCTCACCCTGGGCCGAAGGCAGGCGCTAAACTGCTGAGCCACCCAGGGATCCCCTGTTGTTATTCTTTTATATATTTTTATATATATTCTTTTATATTCTTTTGTTTTGCTGAATTTAATTCGCCACATTTAGTAGGAAATAAGATATAATACATCTGTGTTTGAGAGGGATATTTGGCTGTAGTTTCCTTTTAATTTCTTGTCTGTTCATATAATACGGTGACCAAATGACTTGAGGGTATTCATTTTTCTTATATTTTCTGAAAGAGTTATGTTGAATAGGTATTATTTTGTTTGTAAATCTTTGATAAAACTTACCCTTGAATCATGTGGGCTCAGTGATTTGTTTAAAGAAAGATGACACCAAACTTGGAAATTGGAGGAGTATTTGGTTCAATTTCGCTGTGGATTTTGACATTTTGATGCAATTCAATACTTATTTACTGAAAATGCTCATGTATCTGAGGCATTTGGCAAAGTACTGGGCAAATAAAAGAGGCAATCCTTGTTGTCTAGGTTTGCTAGATGCATAAGAAAGATAACATTTAGAAGAAGAATGATAAAAAGGTCATGTTTACAAGTAGAAGAATAACTAAAGTTTTAGAAATAAAAAAGCATGGAGGATATATGGAGAACAAAAAAAAGTAAATTTCTAGGAGTGAGTAGTTCTTAAAGGACAATAATTACTACACATATTTGAGTATCATGTTAGGTGGCCTTTTTTGTGTTGTTGTTGTTGTTGTTTTTTTTTTTTTGTAAAGATTTATTTATTTATTTGAGAGAGAAAATGAGAGAGAGAGAGAGAAAGAGAAAGAAAGGGAGGGAAAGCTCCTGTGCTTAATGGGGAGGGGCAGAGGGAGAGAAAGAATCCCAAACAGACTCCCTGCTGAGCACAGAGCCTTATACTGAGCAGGATCTCATGACCCTGAGATGATGACCTGACTTGAAATCATGAGTCCTGCATTTAGCTGGCTAAGCCACCCAGGCACCCCTAGGTGGCCATATTTTTATAAAAATGTATCATAATCTACTTAATAGTTTTCTTTATTTCATCAATTTTTACTTAGAACACTTACATATATATATGAAATTTCTTTACATATGTACTTATATATATGTGTGCATTTATGCTTGTATAAAAACGTTTATCTGAATATCACCTAAAATTAATGTACACACCATCAGTGATAAGGCCAATCTTTTAACACAATGTGATATGCTCAGGATAATTATTAATGAAAGACAAAAATGAAGTACATTTTAAATATAATGTAGGCAACCTTAAATGGCATAACAAAGAACTAGTTATTATTTTAGCAACCTGTCTAGACTCACAGAGCTTTTCTCAACTGGAGACTGCCATAATCAGAAGCATGCTTTAGAATGTCTGACCTTGAAAGGATATACAGAAGAATAACTGGATAATGAGGACACTTAGCAGACATTCAGTTAGGAAGCTGTTATAATGGATCATCTGATTTTAAATCTCCATTAACCTCTGTCCTTTTGTGATTCAGTTTTAAGTGAATTTGTTGATGATATGGTCAGAAAAAAAATTTTTTTTTTTTTTTTAAGATTTTATTTTTTTAATGAGAGACACAGAGAGAGTCAGAGACACAGGCAGAGTGAGAAGCAGGCTCCATGCAAGAAGCCCAATGCAGGACTCAATCCCAGGACACTGTGACCATGATCTGAGCCAAAGACAGACACGCAACCACTGAGCCACCTAGATGTTCTAAAAATGTTGGTTAGATTTGGTTATGTTTACTTCAGACAGAAAATTTAATAGTAGATCATTATATTCTTTGTACAACATCCATTATAAACTTAGTATGACCTAAGGAAGGAAATAAGTAACTAAAATAGGTATCGCATTTCTTTAAGGGAAAGCTAAAAGTGCCTATACATTTTGTCAAGAAATATTCCTAAAATATAGTTAAATGTCATTTGTAAATTTTTAAAGTTTTATAATCAAAATATTTTTGATTGGAATAATGTACTCAAACTAAAAGAGTAAGCAATTACCGTAAAAAGTAATTTATAAAATAACAGGAATGATTTTTCAGACACAATATTTATATAAGGAAAACAGACATGTTTTTCAGAAGATCCTAAAATAGAGACTTGAATAATCATATTTCTCAACTTAAAAGTATACCTGTTCTAAAGCTATCATTTACCCTTAATTAAGATATAATTTTATGAAATTTCAATAACAATGCTAAATGGAAACTTCTTACAAGCATAATAATTCATGGGAATGTTTTATATAAATATTTTAAGTCATTTTAAGTCTGGCATAATTAAAACCATGTCTTCCTGGCAATGAGGCAAAAATAAAAGTTTTCAGTAATAAAACAAAACATTACATGTATTAACTTTATTGATCACAAAGTGGCATGTAAAATTGGTAAAACTAAGAATAATATTAAGTACATGGTTTTGATATAAGAGGCTAAGCTTAAAAAAAAAAAAAAAGAGGCTAAGCTTTAGGTAAAATATTATATTCACGTATCATTCCACAAACCAAAATAAGTCTCAGCACATAAAATAATACTTGCAAAAAAAAAAAAAAAAAAAAAAAAAAGAAAAGAAAGAAAGAAAAAAGAAAAGAAACCAAGGATACCTAGATGGCTCAGTCAGTTAAGCATCTGACTTTGGCTCAGGTCATGATCTCAGGGTCCTGGGATCGAGCCCTGTGTCAGACTCAGCAGACAGTCTACTTCTCCCTCTCCCTTTGCCCCTCCCCCTTCTCATGCTCCCTCTCTTTATCAAATAAATAAATAAAATCTTAAAAAAAAAGAAACCATACGAATATTAGAATTCTTTTGTAATATGAAAGTGAATTTTCTTGTAATATAAAAGTGAATTCTCATAAAAATAGAGGACTTTATAAAGTAATATAAAGCCATATTGATGTAAGTGAATCTGGCAAACAAAACACTTCCAACGTAAATGAATGAACAGCAGGCAAAAACTCAAGAAGAATATATGTGGGATATACCACAGGTTAATCAGGAGTAAGACTGATATATTTGGAGGCCATATGGATGCATATGGAGTAAGAAGACACATCCCTCTGTCAGCACTAGGCTATATCACAGCAACAAAGCTTAGACTTCAGGCAATTTACTTAATTTCTCTGTGCTTCCTTTTCTTTTCTTTTTTAAGATTTTATTTATTTATTCATGAGAGAGACATAGAGAGAGAGAGAGAGAGGCAGACACAAGCAGAGGGAGAAGCAGGCCCCATGCTGGGAACCCGATGTGGGACTTAATCCTGGGTCTCCAGAATTACACCCTGGGCTGAAGGTGGTGCTAAACCACTGAGCCACTCAAGAAGCTGTTTCATTTTCCTTATCTAAAATTGGGTATTATAATACCACTTTGCAAGATTTTTTTGAACATTAGATGCATTTCAAGATGACATCACAATGTCCTGCCTGTAATAAGCACTCACTACTGAAAATTGCTAATAGTGAATATCCCTTAAATCCGCCATGTTGCTTAAATCAGCTTGATTGGATTATTTTTATCACTTATTTCTAAAAGAATCCTAAAATAATTAGAACTTAATACTTGAGGTGAAGATGGAGTACTTACAGACAAAAACGTGGAAACACTAGACTGAGAGAATGAACACTCGCTATGCTGGGGTGAGAGGTTAGTGAGCTTTGGAATGCTGGCCTACAAAGTAGAAACCACAACCCAGTTTAATTTGTGACTTAAGTGGTATCTTACTTTGCATCAATGGAAAATATGGTAGAAAAATAAAAATACTTCTTGCTACTTTCAAAGATGGCACAAAATTGAGACGTGAGTCTAGGTTGAAACTGGTCCTGAGGAAGCAGAGAAAAGGGAAGATTTGGTTGATACGAACTTTTTGTCTTTTGCTTTCAATCCATAAACTGGAGCCTGCGGGAATTGAAAGAAATGGATAATCACGGTATCACAAATAGAAATGATGTGAGCCAAAACAAAACACAAGGAAAGCATAAGAGAGAAGATGGGGATCGGGGGAAACCCTGATCTCCCAAGCCTGTCCTAAATGCTTACTGTTATGAACTTCTGGATGACAAATGTGACAAAATGCTTCATCGCAAAGCTGCTGCTGAGCTATAGCCTAGGTCCAGAAGCAGTTTCCAGGGGCTTGCCCATCCGGATAGTGTTTTAAATTGTGCTAAGGCACAGAACAATTTGGGGGCCATTAAGATGAAATTTAGAGGGTAGACAGAACATAAAAGCTTATTTCTAAGACAGAAATTCCCAAGCTGGTTTCCCAACTAAAGGGCAAAAAAAAAGAAAAAAAAGAAAGAAAAACAAAACAAAATAATGAATCAATAAGATCTCTTGTTTAAATCAGTGAGGGTAACAGAACATGAGAGACTCCTAGAGAGACTCCTAACTCTGAGAAAGGAACAAGGGGTGATGGAAGGGGAGGTGGGCAGGGGGTCGGGGTGACTGGTGGGGGAACGGAGGGGGACACTTGACGGGAGGAGCACTGGGTGTTTTATGTTGGCAAATAGAACTCCAATAAAAAAATAGCAAAAAAGAAAAAAAGGTAAAAAAAAAAAAAGATTTCTTGTTTTAGCTATGAAAGTAGCTGAAGTAAACCTAGCAACAGCCAGTCACATATTTGGGGAATTGTTTCCAATGTGAGGTGAGCTCTAGAAAAGAGAGCTTCCTCAAAGCCCATCTTATAAATACCCTTAAGCCTAGATGGGAAATGTGATGCACGGGATGCAGCATTTGGACTTATCACTTATCACAAACACGGTACCACAAAGACAGCTTGTTCTGTTCCATAAAAGATTCCTCCCTTCCTCCCAAAGCTTTAACGTGCCTGGCCACACGGGAAATATGGGAGAGGAACATGATTCAGGGGGGCTGAACATTAGTCCCCAAGAGAGGGACTAATGAGCCTATGGTGTTCTGGGAAGAATCATCATAGATTTTGCTTAGGGAAAGTAGAGGGAGAATTGCTGCTTTTGTCTCACGTTAGCCACCCTTAACAAACCCTAAATACATATCCAGGCAGACTGTGTTTCCAAGCTAACGGTGGCCTCTTCCTTACCTCTTTTTGAGTTGCACACACTTGCAAGGCACTTAAAATTGGGAATCCTGCATAGAAAAATGGAGCTCAAAAGGGAGACCTTGGCCTGAGGAGGTTTTTCAGATTCCTTAGGACTGGAGAGTGGAAAGTGGAAGGAAGAAGGGTATAAAAGTTCATCTTTTTATCAAATCAAATTTTATAGTTAATCATGTGATTGATGTATGGTCAGCCTAGGATATACTTATGTGATGTAAAATCCAAAAACCAAAACAAAATATTCTTAAATCCTTCAATTTTAATTATTATCCATCCTCTTTTTAAAAAATGAAACCCATTTGTTTGTTTTGTTTTGTTTATTTTTCCATTCCTAAAATGGTCTATTCATTCTGCTAGTGTATTATTTTATAATAAGTTATCACAAGTGATAATGAAAACATTATGTGGCATAGGTTAGTTTAAATTAGGTTATTATGTACTGATTTCTATAAAATCATAATTTGAAATTTCATGAAGAAAAGAATACTGCTGCTTATTCAAAATGTAAAACTGAAACTGCAATATGTCCCAAGTTATACCTTACTATTAGGTCACCATCATATAACAAGAACCCTTACATTTAGCTCTCATTTCCACAAAATATTTCATTAAAATGGGTACTTATGAAGACAAAATAAATTATTTGTGAAATGTTTAGCTTATAATAATAACTTATACAGCAAAATGTATTTGTTTATGAGATGCATTTGACCAATTCATTTTATGTGAACTTTCCTATATCTTTCAGGGTTATTTACTGAAGGATCCTAAAACTGAATTGGAGTATTTGAGACTCTATTATTTAAATAATATCTCAAAGCCTCATTATGTATTTTCAATATCCATTACATCTTAACAGAACTGATTTTTCAAATTTGATGCTGTTTTAATTAAATATTCCAAATTATATATAACTCTATAGCTGGCATTTCCTTTTACTGGTCTTTTTGCTTATTTATGTATGTTGCAACATCAGTGACAATATTTTAAAAGCAACCAAAATACAATTCACTACCCAAAACATCTGTCTTTAAAGAATCAAACACAAATGAACTGTTAAATGGAAAATCCTACAATTGACCTTGCCTTTAAAAAATGTATATAGAAGCAATATAAATAATGGGTATATGAAAAACAATGGATATCAGTACAAGTAGATTTAGACATAATTTTAAGGTTTTCCTTCTATATCAGGACTTAATATGAATCCTCCTTTTCAAATGGAAAGTTTTCTATTTTGGAGTGTGTTACTATTTAATGACTTGTCTTCTAACTGTCTTGAGAGTAGAGTAGAGGCTTATTGAAATACACTGCAAATCAAATTGAAAATGATGATATTCCTTTTTTCTTTTTCTTGGAAAACATTTCCCAACCATGTGGGCTTCCCGGCAATGTATTCAGAACTTTGAGCATAGACAAAGAAAGCTATTGATTGGCTGTCATTTAGAAAGGGCTTAAAAAGTGTGTTCACAATCTCAAACACATTAATCAGAAATATCCTACTATATTCTAGAAATGAAGTAGAAGAAAACTGGCCAAAGTACTTTGTTTCTCTAAATGATTATCATATAGCAATCCATTTAATGATGTCACTTTCAAAATGTATAATTGTTGAATATTTTAAATGATTACTGTATACGTTTTTGAAATAGAAACTTGGATTTTTATTGATAATTTGTTTAGTAATGGAATGGACCCCTGAAACCAAGATATTCCTTCAAAGAATGCTTCTAGAAAATATAGAAAATATGTTTGTTTTCATTAGGGAAATGAGGATGATCTTAAATTTTCAAAATAATCATAGCAAAATGAAGCACAAAATTTAAACAGATATTCAAAGAAATAATATAGAGAATATCATATGTACTGAAGAGAGGAAAGTTTCAATATTTTCATTTAGCATGAAGAATAATGGGGTTTTATTTAAAGACATCATTCCTTTCCCCATAAAGATCATTCCCTGGGTATTTGAAGGTTAAGGGAGGAAAACACACAGCTTTTAAATAATTATCACATCATTAATTTTATGTGCTCTGAAGTTTATATATTGCATAAAACTGATTAATGTAATAAATTCTATAATATTAATGCATAATTTTAATCTTTCTTCTTGATATTTGATATTCAAAATCACCTCAATGATAAATCTGAATTCATCTGAGATAACTCATTGCAAATAATATAAAGAATAAGATAGTATAACATCATTTCTATGGGGAAATAGAATTTATCATGACATTTATCTGATTGCTGCTGTACTGGAGGAGCCATGTATAGACAAATAGTTCTAAAAGCCTACCTACCGGTTGCAGGTGCATCACCTGTCTCAAACAATATTTTCTGGAGGAAGAGCTTCTTGAGAAAGTCTTCAGTCATGCATTTAAATTGCTTTTTAAATTCCATAAGACACCTTCCTGGTAGAATAAGCTCATCCATATTTTAAGCATTAGATAGTACAATGTAGGTTTCATCTTTATGTTCCACACACTACATGACATGACAAAAAAAAACTTTAGGGGACAATGTATTAATCTGTTTCAACTCATGGATTTTCACTCTTTAAAGCATTTACATTGTATAGCTGGCTTTCAGGGACCCATGGTAGAGCCCCCGTGAAGACCATAATTAGCTAAAACAATGGAATGTATTTCATGTCTACTTTTATTTCGTAGATACAGATTAAGACTCTAGGTAGTTTAATACATGAGTTGATCATGTTTAAAAAAATATTTATATTTGTCAGGCATTACTAGTGAGGTACATCTCCTAGTTTTTATATGGTTTATTTTGCAAATGACCTATGTGTTTCTATTATAGTTTTAATGAATAGTTTTAGTTACTTAATTTTTAGATATGCCCATAGTTGGGTAATAATATATCAGAAGTCACGAATTAGTGTTAATAAACAAACACCTTTTATTAACCTTCTGACACTGATTTGTCATTTATTATTTCCTCCAGAGTAACTTAGTTCTCATTCCTGCCAACCAGTTTGAATGGTAAATTTGAGAGAGAATGTATGCAACTGTTAAATTTTCTGAGTGAACCTATCACTAATTTTAATCCTATGGAGCAATAATCTGCTCTGAAAGAAATCTGATATAGCCAAAGCAGTTAGAATGATTTCAATCACTTTACATTGTGTCACAAAGAGATACAGACACATTTTCCTGATTTCTATAATGGAGTAAAAAGTTGGAGTAAAATATGAAAATTTTAAAAATATAAATGCCAATATTCTTTTTTTCTCTTTAGAATAAACTATGGCATCAAGGAAAAATTCTATTCCATTCAGATTTCAACTATGACCAAATAAATGAAATGCCTGCTATATATTCATTCAATGCTGATGAAAATGTCAGAAGTAGATTATAGAAGATTATAGAGTCATGCTTTCTTGGCCACTTAAATGACAGGGGAGGGGGAATATATATATATATATATATATATATATATATATATATGAATATGGATATAGATATAGATATATCTCTTCAACAAAGTGTCACAAAATCTTTATTTTGTCCGAATAAATGATTTTTAGGCTTGCATGTAGCAATTTAGATTTGTGTTAGACAGGACCTCTAAAATAAACAATATTTTGAATATCATAAGCGCATTCAAAATTACTGTCTTTGATTCTCTTCACCTGCTTGGGTTACATAGCTGTGCCAATGTATTCCACGTTGAAATCTTCAGGTCACATTTGACCTTTCCCTTTCTTTAAAGCTAGTGAATTGATCATGAGTCCTGTTGAGTCTTGCTCTGAATCATACTTCTAATATCTTTCCTCCATCATTAAAATAGTTACATTCTGGTTTTATTCCATTTTTTGTAAGGTAATTTTGGTAATTGCTAACCCATCTACTTTCTTTTTTTTTTTTTTATTCCTTTAGTGTATATTCTATGTATTTAAAAAATGTAGTGGACACTAGCATGAGTATTTGCTATGTGTCAAAGCACCTTTAAAACTCAGTGGATTACAGTATGCATTTGCTAAGTTATGATTCTATAGATTAGTTGAGCAGTGTTTTCTGGTCTGGATCCATTTGGCTGAGAAATTTTGGATTCTGTCCTTCATCCGTTGTCAGGTGGCAGGTCAGTTGGTAGCTGTAAGATTTAGGATGGCCTGACTCACATGTCTGGCATTGAACAGGCCATTCTGTGTTTTATCTCTTGGCATCAGTCACAAGATTCCAAAAGCACCAAGAAAGCTACCCCTAATAGCACACGCAATTTTCAGATGTGTATCAGTTTTGCCAACTTTCTTTTCAGTGAAATTAAGTCATATGGCCAACCTAAATACAAGCAATGGGAAATGAAATAATTGATGAAAGAGAAAGAATTTGTAATGGTTGTTGCAATCTATCACCACTTCCCTTTGTAAAAGTGACTCCTCACTGCCAAAAGCTCTAAAATCTTTAGCACGGCATGTAAGGACCTTTTGCCTCCAAGACCTACACTCAGCCCCGTCAATCTATTCATCAGCTTTATTTCACCTCTCTGCATGTGGTTTAACTGTAAAAGAAGATTTAATTTTCATGTAGTGCTTACTCTGCCATAAACACCCCACCCAATCCTACTTCTTTTTCTAAACGACTACATCTTTTGTGCTAATTAAAGATCAGATCACTAGACAGAGAAAGACAAATACCATATGATTTTACTCATATGTGGAATCTGAAATAGAAGACAGATGAACAAACAAAACAAAACAAAACAAAACAAAACAGAAATGACCTCATAGTTAAAGAGAACAATCTGGTGGTTGCTAGAGGGAAGGATTGGGAGGATAGCCAAAATAGTAAAAAGGGATTTAAAGGTATAAACTTTCAGTTACAAAATAAATAAGACATGGAATACAATGTCCAGTATATGGGCTATAGTTAATAATATAGTAATAGTAATAACTTTGTATGGTGACAGATGGTAGCTACATCTATTGTAGTGATCACAAATACCAATGCTAAATCACTATGTGGTAACCTGAAACTAGTATAATATTGTGTATCAAGGATATTTAAATTTGAAAAAAAAGGTCACTTCCCCAAATGATCTCTAAAGTTTCAAAGAAAGTTCCAGTAAAAATGACTAATTCACTTCTATTGATATTTATATTTAAAATACCATATAGTATTAGTTATTTATTTGTTTTAACTTTTTTTTTTTACTGCCACAACTCCAAATCCAGCGTGCCAATTACTTAGGGCAAGGGTGCTAATGTTGTCTCTTTGTCTTCAAATCCTAGAATGGTGCCTCTGATGTTATACAATAAGTATTGTGGAACTAGATGTATTGAGACATTATTAATCCCTTACATGTTATGGTCATAAATGATTATATGCTACCTAAGTTTTATTTTAAACTAATGGAGTTATATACGTTATATATACTTTTTTATATAACTTTTTCTCTAATAACAGTATAAACCCCTTCAAGGGGAAATGAAGAGTTTTATTTTTGTGTGTGGTTTGATGTAAGTCTAGAAACAAAGCAAGTATTCTAATCATAGGTTTTGAATGGAGTAAAAATTTCCCTCCTGCAAATTAAAATGATACATTAAATATCCATTTTAATTATTATATCTGATGACTAATCAAATTTATTGGGTTTTTAAAACTGTAAAAGGAATTTTGTTTTTTCACTGTTACAAATATTTGACCTTGGCTCTATCCAGTTTATACAAGTCTGTGGAGCTCAGACCACTTCTAAAAAGCCTTAATCATTTTTTTTTTTCAGATACAGAAATAAATATATTGTAAAAAAACATTTACAAAGCTATTCTTTTTAGAATTAGTGGTGCCCCATAGTCTAATTCCTAGAATAATGAAAAAAAAAAAAAAAAAAAAAAAAACTCTGCTTAATTTATTTAAACAAACAGTTGTGGTCTAAACAATTTAGTAAATGTTAATTTTTGTAAAAGAGTTTTATTTAGGTCCTTGATCCCATTCATTTAGCCAAAGCTTGTAAAGAATTTAGTTGCTCAGACCAATAACTTGTGATTGAAATACATCAGTCATGTGTTCCTCTTGAGTGTACTTTGGGCTACAAGCTAACACAAGGCTTGACAAGATATCTCTGATAGTTTAGCCACATTTTCTGTACGTTTTCTCTACTGCACTTTTTTTCCCCTTTCTGGCCTTATAATACTTGACTTTTTAATCCTCTTTTGATGGATTATATAATTTATTTTGTATCAGTAAATTGTAAATTATAGGTCAGCATAAGCAGATGTTCACATCTCTGTCTTCTACCAAAATTTCAATAATGATGATTACCAATATATTATTCAAATATTTATACCTCAGTACTTGTTTAGTACTTAGTTTTGACCCCTGATGAAAAGGTCATGCCTTAAAAGTTATAAATGATATGTTCTTTTGAATCATACCCATGGAGAGCAATATTATTTTCACATTTTGAATGGCTTCATTATAGAGCTGGTTACATTGAATTGCCTATATGAAAGTTACAAATCAATTACAAATAAAAACTTGCAAATCTAAGAATCTATACAAACTGCATTTAACATCAGACTCCTATTTAAAATCACTGTTTTTTGCTCCCTAGTTTCTTAGTATATAGGGCTTGAATTTTTCAAACCTGTCATACCTGTGTACTGCACCAAAGCTGTTAAGACAATGATTCTCTATTTTTATGATTGTCTCCAGGGTCTCCAGAAGAAATGTTTGCAAATCACTTAATCTACCCTAATCTACATTTAAGTCAGATTATGATTAAAATCTTCTTACAATCTCAGCCTCTCTTAAGGAAGATTCTATATTTTTGAGATGCTTCTTCAAACTATGCAATGAATATACATATTTATGTGATATACCATATTGAAAGTCACACCAACTCGAATTTATCCTTCTAACTTGATGAAAATGTGTCCTGTCTCCACCCTAGAGATTAACTTCTTATTTCTAAGAGATATTTTTCAGGAGATTCAAAGTGAATTTTGTAATCATTACATGATCTATATTTTAGGAAAAAAATATTCCCAAATATCAATCTACAAAATGGTTCTAAATGCATCTAGAGATTTGCATGTATTGTGGGCATTTGCTTTTATTATGTAAACATAAATTTTAGTTTAGATTATTGTCTAAATTGAGAGTTTAAGTGTAAAAAGGAGCGGAAAATCCTCAAAGTACCTGAGGAGATGAGGTTACATTATAAGAACAAACAGGGGGTGCCTGGGAGACTCAGTCAGTTAAGCTCTGACTTGCACATCCAACTGTTGATTTTGGCCCTGGTTATGTATGATCTCAGGTTGTGAGATCCAGCCCGAGGGTGGGCTCTGCACTGGGCAAGAAGCCTGCTTAGGATTCTTTCTCTCTCTCCCTCTACTGTTCCTCACCCAGCTCATGTGCTTGCACTCTCTCCCTCTCTCAAAAAAACAAAAACAAAAACAAAAACAAAAAAAAACCCCAAAGAACCAAAAAACCAAAAACAAAATTAAAAAAAAAAAAAAAAACTAACACAGGATCTCCTTCTTTTTTTTTTTAAGATTTTATTTACTTATTCAAGAGATCAAAGAAAGAGGCAGAGACATTGGCAGAGGCTTCCTGTGTGGGAAGCCTGATGTGGGACTAGATCCCAGGACCCTGGGATCACACCTTGAGCAAAGGCAAACTCTCAACCACTGTCCCATCCAGGCATCCCAATTTCCTTCTTTCTTAAGACTAAATAATATTTCACATATATACCACATTTTCTGTATCCAGTCATCTATTCATGGACATTTAGGTTGTTTGAATATCTTGGCTATTGTGAATAATACTACAGTGAAGATGAGAATGAAGATATCTCTTTGAGATACTAATCATCCTGCCGTTTAAGACAATATTGAAAGCCTGGAAGACATTATGATAAATAAAATAATCCAGTCACAAAGGGAAAATATTGTGTGATTCAACTTACATGAGATACATGAAATAGTTAAACTCATAGAAGCAAACAACTAAACAGTGGTTACCAGAGGTGGGGGGAAGCAACGATGGAGAGCTTTAAATTGGTATAAAGCTGCCCTTACGAAATATAAATAAGTTCTAGAGATCTGCTGTACAATATTGTGCCTATAGGTTATCTTCTTAATAGTTTTGACTTTTTCCAAAATGTCATAAAGTTGCAGTTATATAGTATGTAATCTTTTCAGACCAGCTTCATTCACTTAACAATGTGCCTTTAAATTTCTTCCATGTCCTTTAATATATAGATCATTTCTTTTTGTTGATGAATAATATTCTGTTATTTAGATGTACCACAGTTTGCCCATTCATATGCTATTGAATTTGGTTTCTTCATATTTCATTGAGGGTTATTTCATCTATATTCATAAGGGATATTTGTCTTTAATTTTATTCCCCTGTGACATCTTTAACTCTCTTTGGTTTCAGGGTAATGTTGGTTTCATAGAATGAATTAGGAAGTGTCCCTGTTTTTGTAGGTTTGGGTTTAATTCTTCTTTAAAAATTCCATAAAAATTCATATGATCCTAGACTTTTCTTTGTTGGAAGGTTTTTGATTAGTGATGCAATCTTTTCATTTGTTATATACCTGCTTACAACAGTCCATTTT
Organism: Canis aureus; assembly: GCF_053574225.1. Classification (NCBI taxonomy): domain Eukaryota; kingdom Metazoa; phylum Chordata; class Mammalia; order Carnivora; family Canidae; genus Canis; species Canis aureus. The sequence goes on from NC_135648.1 coordinate 19,730,210, forward strand.
CCTGAATTGGTTTAGATAATTTGTGTGTTTCTAGGAATTTGTTCATTTCATCTATGTTATCTAATTTATTACTGTATAACTCTTCATAAAATTTACTACTAATCCTTTATTATTTCTATAAGGGCACTTGTAACATTGCCACTTTCATTTCTGATTATAGTGATTTGTGTCTTCTTTTACAATCCAGCTGAAGGCTTGTTAATATTATTTTTTTTCAAATAACTAACTTTTGATTTTGTTAGTTCTTTTTATTGTTTTTTCTATTTGTTATTGCATTTCTCTCAATTCTAATTTTTATTATTTCCTTTCTCCTGCTACCTGTGAGTTGGTTGCTTTTCTTTTCTGCTTCCTCAAGGTTATTGTTTTGATACTTTTTTCTTATTTGATGTAGATGTGTGCAACTATAAATTTCCCTTTACTGATTGTCACAGTTGTGCTGCACTGTATTTTAATTATCATTTGTCTCAAAGATTTTTTACTTTCCTTGAGATTGCTTCTTTGATTCATTGGTTGTTTAAGAGTTTGTTGCTTTATTTCCACGTATTTGTGGATTTTTCAGTTTTCTTTCTATTACCAATTTATAGTCTTATTCCATGTGATTAGAAAGATACTTCACATGATCTTAATCTTTTAAAATTTATTGAGACTTATTTTCTGGTTTAACATATGGTGTAACCTGGAGAATCTTCTACGTGTACTTGAGAAGAATGTTTATTCTGCTGTTTTGGTGTTGAGTGTTCTATTTGTCTATTATATCTGTTTGTCTATTATATATACTGAGTTTATAATGTTGTTCTCTGTTTCCTTAAATTTTTTTTCTGTGTAGGGGCACCTGGGTGGCTCAGTGGTTAAGCCTCTGCCTTTGGCTCAGGTCATGATCCTGGGGTCCTGGGACCGAGTTCTGTACCGGTCCCCCTGCAAGGAGCATGCTTCTTCCTCTGCCTATGTCTCTGCCTCTCTCTCTGTGTCTCTCATGAGCAAATAAATAAAATCTTTAATTTTTTTCTGGCTAGATTATCCATTATTCAAAGTAGTGTCTTTAAGTGCCCAATTATCATCATGGAATTGTATAATTCTCCCTTCAATTCTGTCAGTGTTTTCTTCTATATATTCTATTGCTTTGCATGTATATTTATAAATGTTACATATTCACAAAATATAAAAAAAATAAATGAATGTTACATCCTCTGCATGAATTATTCCTGTATTAGTGTATAATGCCAATTTGTTTCCTGTGCTAGTTTTTTTTTAATTTTTTTATTTATTTTTGATAGTCACAGAGAGAGAGAGAGAGAGAGAGAGAGAGGCAGAGACATAGGCAGAGAGAGAAGCAGGCTCCATGCATCAGGAGCCCGACGCGGGATTCGATCCCGGGTCTCCAGGATCGTGCCCTGGGCCAAAGGCAGGCGCCAAACCGCTGCGCCACCCAGGGATCCCCCTGTGCTAGTTTTTGACATAAAGTCTACTTCATCTGATATTAACATAGCTACTACCTTTCCCTTTTGGTTACTATTAGCATGAAATATGTTTTTCTATTCCTCCACTTAATTTATATCTTTGGATCAGAAGTGTGTCTTTTGTAGACAGCATATAGTTGGATCATTTTTAAAAATCCATTCAGCCAATCACTGTTTTTGCTTGGAGAATTTTATCTCTTTATATTACTATAATTGCTGGTAAGGTAGGACTTCTGCTATTTTGCTAGGGTTTTGGAGGTATATCTTATACTCTTTAGATTCTTGTTTCTTCCACTGCTGTCTTCTCTTGTATTTACTTGAATTTTTTTGTAGCAAACTGAATTCCCATTTCAGATCCTTTTTTTTTTTTGGTATAGGTATATTTTTGAGATATTTTCTTTATGCCTACCATAGAGATTTTATTTAACATCTTAAATTTGTAAAATTAGTTTGAATTAATACTGACTTAAGTGACATATAAAAATTCTAGATAACTCCACACTCTCCTCATGTGGAGCTATGTACAGTGAACTTAACTAAGGTCTCACAGCAGAGGCATTGTCCATGATGACTTACACATAAATCCAGTTATCTAAGTAGAAGTTAGTCTTATAATTTAGTGGATGTTTAAGCCTATTTACAAAATTCACTGCCTCCAATTATTATTATTTTGAAAAAGAAATCTTAGTTTTTTTATGTTTATGTTTTTATATTCCATTATCTGTTTGTTTTCATTTTGTTCTGATGGAATAACACTATTAAGGCTATATATTAATCTATGGATCTTCACATGTCATAAAATCATTAACTAAATTTCCCTGCTATAGTGACCATCAAATGAAATATCTCAGGAAAAACAATGTTTTGATTAGAAGTCAGTCGGAGAAGGACAAACATTATATGTTCTCATTCATTTGGGGAATATAAATAATAGTGAAAGGGAAAATAAGGGAAGGGAGAAGAAATGTGTGGGAAATATCAGAAAGGGAGACAGAACATAAAGACTGCTAACTCTGGGAAACGAACTAGGGGTGGTAGAAGGGGAGGAGGGCGGGGGGTGGGAGTGAATGGGTGACGGGCACTGGGTGTTATTCTGTATGTTAGTAAATTGAACACCAATAAAAAAAATAAAATAAAATAAAAAATAAAAAAAAAAAAAAGATAATGTGAATAAATTTTTTCAGGTCTTTACAATGTAGCAAATAAAGAAATCACCTATATAGTGGTTTTAGTTGCTTTAAGAAATATTTCCTAAAATCAAAAAGAGGAACCTATCACAAATGAAACTTAGCTTTTTAGTCTGTGCATATAAAGTAAACATTAGTATGCAATAGAATTTAAAGTCAGGATAAATATTCAGCATCAACAGCATTCAACTCATGTTAGAACTGTTTAGCATTACTGCTATCCATCATTGCTACAGTGGTTGGCCAGCACTTAAACATGTATGGCCAAAATCAGTTGGCAAGAGCATGACATTGTCAGTTAAATACATTTTAGTGACTTTTCTATTATGATTCAAGTCAAACATATCTTTTTTTAATCTTACTTTTTATATTTTCATGAATTTGAGTGATTTGTACAGTCAAAATATATTGCATTTCTAGAAAGAACTTTCATTTCCTTTATTACATTTGATTTTATGTATGCCACACACACACACTCACTACCACCACTGCTACCAAAACCAGAAATCCAAATAATTCTTCTTTATGTTTAAGTTTCTATAGTTCAAACTTTTCCATTATTTATTAATTAAATATTTATTAGTTACCTATGAAATACTTAAAATAAATGATAATTTGTCATTTCTAAGAGTCCTACTAATCCCAGTTTTGAATCAACTTATATAATCAAATCTTTTAAATACACATTTATAAAATAATAGCATGCTTTCTTTTTAATATAGCTGTTACCTAAACATATTCCTCCAAAACAGGATCCTTAAGTATATATGAATATGATTTCTGTTTAATAAATAACTATATTGAGGAAATTAAAGATGTTTCTATAATAATCTAATGTATAACTATGCCAAGATATAACTGAGTCTAATAGTTCCCAAAGCAATGGTGTATAATGGACTATCTCATTAAAAATGCTATAGGATTCCATATTGGTTCATTTGAGATATAATATCACAAAATAGTTAAAAGTCACAAAAATATTTTTAAAATTAAAAGTCTACAAGATTTTTAAGGCAAAACTGATGAAGAGCTGAGATTTTGATTTTTTGAAGATGCAAATACTTCCATACAATTATATTGCTACATAATTGCAAAATGATTTACTGATTTTATATACTTCAAATGTTTTAGCATCTAAAACTAATAAGTAAGTGAACTCCAATGTTTTATATTTTAGATTCTATAATCTCAGTCTAAGAAAGTTGTATTGTGAAATGATGTAAGTTATGTTTCTAATTCAGATTCAAGTTCATTGTGGTGAATAAATGTCAAATGCCAGTAATGGAAACCAATGAAAATAAGCTTAAAAATAAAGGTGTACAAGACTTTTTTATATGAACTGTAAATGCAAACATACAGTTGTACCTTAAAAAGGCACTAGAACCAGAAGAGGAAAAGGATCTTTTTCAGACTTGCCTCTTTTTCCATCTTCAAATGGCTTACTCTCTCCTACTAGCACCCTATTTTTTTTTTAATTTTATTTTATTTATGATAGTCACACAGAGAGAGAGAGAGAGGCAGAGACACAGGCAGAGGGAGAAGCAGGCTCCATGCACCGGGAGCCCGACATGGGATTCGATCCCGGGTCTCCAGGATCGTACCCTGGGCCAAAGGCAGGCGCCAAACCGCTGTGCCACCCAGGGATCCCTACTAGCACCCTTTTTGTTTTCCTGTGTAGTTCAGAAAGCATGGTACTACTTTCCCTATCTCTTAATTCAGCCTCGATTCCTATTTGCACAAAGAAAAGTAATTTACTGACAAGAGATTGGTTACCTTGTGAAAACTGGGAATTGTTTTGGGAGACTTCAAAAAAAAGTAGGAACAAACATGCGTACATGAAGTTAATAGTGGAGCTGAGCTGATGGATGGAGTTGATTAGGTGAAGTTATCACTGCTAGTGCCATTTAATATTAGTTCCAAACCTTGCAGTCTGACATCACCAGTGTTAACACTGGATATTGCCACATACTTTTCCTATTTTGTTTCTGTAATGGGTGTGACAACTTCATTGTTAGAATAATCCTTAGTTCCAGGTTCAAAAATCCTGTAGGCATATCTCTGCCTAGTTGAGCATCACATATGCAATAGATATATTTGAGCTCAGAGAGCCTACCAAGAATATACATATTTGTTCACCATTAAGAAATCAAAGTGAGCTCTTTCTCCCAAGAAGACTTACAATTTATAGAAATATCAAATCAAGAAATAGGGCATAGAAATCCTTATAGACTAAGTGGTGACATATTTGTCTCTTATCATGTTCACATGATAAACATCTAATTTAATAGAAAAATTGTAAAATTTGGCAGCCTGGGTAGCTCAGTGTTTTAGCACCACTTTCGGCTCAGGGTGTGATCCTGGAGACCTGGGATTGAGTCCCACGTGGGGCTCCCAGCATGGAGACTGCCTCTTCCTCTGCCTGTGTCTCTACCTCTCTGTTTCTCATGAATAAATTTTAAAAGCTTAAAAAAAGAAAAGAAAAATTGTAAAATAGTTACCTAATTCTTATGCCAAATTTTTAGGGAACCAGTGTCTCATTGGGGTGAATTTGATCACGTAGTCATTCCTGTCACATTTTTTTAAAAGATGTATTTATCTGAAAGACAGTGTGAGTAGGGGGACAAACAGAGGGAGAGAATCTTTTAAGCAGACTCCATACTGAGCACAAAGCCCATAAATAAATAAATAAATAAATAAATAAATAAATAAATAAATGGTTAATCCACTTATTTATTAAGTGGATTAAGCCCATAAATAAATAAATAAATAAATAAATAAATAAATAAATAAGTGGTTAATCCCATTACCCATTTGATTATGACTTGAACCCAAAACCAAAAGTCAGATCCTTACTGACTGAGCCACCCAGGCACCTCCATTCCTGTCATACTTAATTGACCGAGGCCATAGGACAGGGACAGGCAACATAAATTTGGGCAGGTCTTCCTTTGTATTAGGTTTTTGTGGCTGCTGTGATTATTATTATTATTATTATTATTATTATTATTATTACAAATTTGGTGGCTGAAAACAACAAATTTATTTTCTTATGGTTCTGGAGGTTAGAAATTCAATATTAATTTTGTTGTGTTGGAATCACGGTGGTGGCAGGGTCACACTCCTTCTAGAGGCTCTAGAGAAGCATTCCTTTTCCAGCTTCTAGTAACTGCTGGCACTTCTTAACTTGTGGCCCTATCACTCCAAGCTCTGCCTCTACAATCATATTACCTTCTCTTTATCTGTGTATGTCAAATCTTTTACTTCCTTCCACTTAAAAATGATGCATGTGATTGCATTTAGGGCCCACACAGATAAACCAGGATAAGATTATCTCAAGGGCTAATTTAATCACATCCGTAAATTTTTCTTTTCTTTCTTTCTTTCCTTTTTCTCTTTCTTTTTTTTTTTAAAGATTTATTTATTTATTTATGATAGACATAGAGAGAGAGAGAAACAGAGACACAGGAGGAGGGAGAAGCAGGCTCCATGCCAGGAGCCCCATGCGGGACTTGATCCCAGGGCTCCAGGATTGTGCCCCGGGCCAAAGGCAGGTGCCAAACCACTGAGCCACCCAGGGATCCCCTGTTTTGTTTTTCTTCATGTAAAATAACATGCACAAACTGCCTTCAGAGATGAGGGCACAAATATCATTTGCAGGGGATGGTATTCATTAAACTGCCATCTGTCCTCAGTCTTTAAAGATTCATGTCTATGCTATACACAAAATACACTCAACCCAAAGTGTTCAAGAGTCTCAACCCATCAGAGCATGTACCCAGAATCCAAAATTGAATCTAAATGTTGGCACAGACATTTCAAATGTCAGCACCTAAATCAAATATGGGTAAATCTCTGAGTAGGGATCTATCCTTGGGCAAATTTGTCTCCATCTGTGGACCTGAGAAGCTAGAAAACAAGTAATCTATTTCCTAACTACAACAGTGGAGCAGGCATAGAGTAATAGTTATAGACATCCCCCTCACCTAAAGGAGAAAATATTTTTCAAGGAAGGAGAAAAGGAGTCATTGCTTTTAAGTTATTTCTAACACCAGCAGGGAGAAATTTCATTAATTTTCAAGGAATGGAAAAAAATTCTCCTTGGCTTGATGTTCTCCTCTCTAGGCTCATAGGGGTAGGAGGAGTGTTGCATAGAAAGACCAGATCCCAGACAAGTTGCTATGATTTGGAAGAAATATCAAAACATATATAACCACAAAGGAAAATGATGGCAAACTTAAAGAATATGTTTAAAAACATATCAGGTACTCTCAAACTGTCTTATGAGGGAAAGTGCTAATAAAGCATATAACAAGTAAAATGTCTTTTAAATCCACATCTATTCAGCAATTCATCATATGAGAAATTCAGGAAATAGCCCTATGTTGTCACTTTTTTAAATATATGGTTCTGGAAATTAATGATGCATTTGTAAAAGTAAATTTGATATATAGATATATACATATACATATATATGCATATATTTATATATACATATTAAAATATATACATATATATAATAAATATATACATATATATTTTAAATTTTAAGTAAAGCATTTTATGTTCTTTGCTTCTTCAGTCTAGAAATTTTGAGTGAGGAGTCACTCAAAGAAGAAACATAAAGTTTACTATAAAAGGGAGACATTTCCTACAATCATGACTTCCTTGAAAATTTATCGTAGCTTCTGTTTGAGTCTTTTTATAATAAAAAATATTCTTACCAGTCTATTTACAATCCATTAACATAGAGGTGCTATTTAAAGTGACAAAGTCTTTTGCAATGAAAAGAAGTTAAGCAACCAATGTGTCAAACTACTTTTTTTGTAACTTTGCATTTGCAAGACTGCCTGGTTAATGACTTGAAAAAAAATGTTCCACTGCCCCATTTGATGGGGTGAAATGAAGCAACATTGTTATACTTCACTGCATTTAGGCCTAACAACATGTCACATTTTTTTGAGATAAACTGCGAACCGTTGATTGATTTTTCCCTCCAGGGTAAACTTTCTTTTGGAAACAATTTCCTGATATCTCCTACCCTTCTCAAAGAAGGAAGAGACAACTTTTGCACAATAAAAATAAATCTGGAGCATAGATATGAAACTTCCAATTTCTAATATATTACATGTTTATTTTGTTGAGTGTGTGTGTGTGTGTGTGTGTGTGTTGTATCTATCATACTAAGGGCTACCGTTTATTTAGCACTACTGTATATCATGGCCTATGCTAGATATTTGATTTTCTGCAATTACAAAAACAAAACAAAACAAAACAAAAAAACACGACTCTTTCAGATAAAGAGATTGAAGCTGAACCAATTAATAATCAAAATACCATACTGTTATTAAGGGCAGACTAAAAATAAAATACTATGCTTCTCTGGCTTCAAAATCTATGATCATTCCATTGTCCTTCATGGCCTCTGTAACAGTGGATAAACATGAAAAGAGATTTAATCTATTCACATTTTTACCTCCATTTCCAAGAGCCCTATAGAATTAACTTAAACTTATTTGAGGGTTAAATGGAAGAGTCTTTTGGATCTTTTTGTACAACTGGAAATCTAAAGCCTTTGCTTTTGGGCACAATATGGGTATTAACAGCAGACATAAAAACATAATCAACAGTAGTCGTGTGGTTCTTGGCCATTGTCCACTAGCCAAATCACACCCATCTGTACGCATGAAGACAGTCCAGTTATTCGACCAAGACTTGTGGGAAGTTGAATGAAAAAAAATCTATTTAATAACTCTAAGACCTCAATGTAGACAGACCTGGAGCATTTTTGACTGGAACAGATAACACCTTGGCTGATTACCTTCACTGTTACTAAATGTCGTGAGCATCTAGCTATCATTTGCAACTCCTGTAATCTTCCACAATCATCTTTATGTATATTTTAGGACCAAGGACAGTGCTCCAGCATTCTGTCCATCTTGGCCATCACACCTCTTCCCTAAGAAGCTGGCGGCATATAGCTTTATGTCTATGGGAATACATACATTCTCATCCATCAGTTGGCTGAAGCATTTTTACTAATGCAAAATGATTAGGGAAAAATATTCCCCACATTGGTCCCCAAATTAAACCAAGAGTTGTAGCCTTTTTGGTCTCTCCTATCTGAGTAGTTTCTATGCTCACACATACCTTCTACCTTTTTCCCACCCCTTTCTAGATTTCCCTTTGCTTGGCTTTTTAAAATTAGTTCTTTTTCACAACTTTGGGAATTGTCCCATTCATGAAACAAATATAATGAGTAGTTTTACATAAAAATAGGAAAACAGTCCATTGGAGACAGATAGATGACTGGTGAAATTTTATAGAGAAATATTCAGTATAATACAAAGTTTGACAATAGAGGGTTTTACTTATTTGTTTCTTACTGTATGCAAGAACAATATTTATCTCACGAGATTATTTGAAGTTTAAATGATATAACATTTTAGAATCTCCATTTCAAAAATAAGGCATAAAAATAGATATTATTGTCACTTTCATGATTATGTTAAGAACTATGCCACTTATATGGAAACTAAAACCACATATGAATATTATTATGACATGAAAGAACAGGCAGGAATTATTGCATGGATAATGTTAGCTTCCCAAGAAACCCTTAAATCTTTTAAATAATTTTTTATTTTGGTTTAGAGAAATCAGTAGCAACATCAGTAAGCTTTCGAATAAGCAGCCACGTTCGTTTTTCGAGATAGTTCATTCTTAAAGTTCTTGTCTCCTTTAACTTCCATTTTATAAGTCTGTTGGCAGCAAATCAGATTGGACAGTTGCCAATTGTATTATTGTCGTCTGTTCTCTAGAAATATTTTCTCTTTTTCATCTGATCACTCAGTCAGCCAGTACCCAACACAGCAGTTGCACCATCTTCAATCAAGAAAGCTGTTTTTCTTATTTCAGTGATCAAGCATATATGTTTCATTCAAATTTGCTATTAATGAAACAGTTGGATGTAAAAAAAAACTATCAATAATTTCCTGATTTTAAAAGTAACACAAATGCCTGCTCAAAATTTCAGAAACTTACATGTGTATGAAATAAATTAAAATTATCTGTTACCATAATAACTAGTTTAAACATTTTTATTTATTTCTACATGGGTATATTTTAACACATTTTTTTTAAAGATTTTATTTATTTATTTGAGAGACAAAGAGATAGAGACAGAACAAGCAGGAGGCAGAGAGATAGGGAGAAGCAGGCTCCACATGGGCTTGATCCCAGGACTCCGGGAACATGACCTGAGCCAAAGGCAGATACTTAACCAACTGAGCCACCCAGGTGCCCCTTAACACAGATTTAAATAAAAATTTCTCTAACCTAACTCCAACTATAAGAAAATTCAAAATGATGTATTAAATATAAGACAAAATTTTTAAAAAGTATATATATATACTTTGTTTTTATTATCATTTTTATTAGGTTTTCAATTTAAATTCCAGTCAAGTTAACATACAATGTTATGTTAGTTTCAGGAGTTCAGATTTCAGGTAAATATAGTGATTCACCAATTCTGCACATTACTCAGTGCCAAGAATTCTCATCCACTTCCTGTGCAACAGATGATCCCATAGGCTATAGTATAGAAAGATAAAAATGCAAAAGATGATAAATTGGAAGCATTTTTAACATTTAAATTTAAGTCCCTAAGTTGTTAAAATTTAAGAAGAAACTTCACCAAACAATGTAATTGGAACACCTATAAATGGAGAAATGAGCCAATATGAATGGTGAAAGTGTAAGAAAATCAAAACATTTGTAATAGTAAAGAACTGAGCTTTTAAAGCTGACCTGCAAATTTCAGTTCTATCTCTTACCTGATGAGTTATCATAGCCAAATTGCTTAGCTTCTCTGATCTCAGTTTCCTTATTATGAAATAAGGGTAATAATAGTACCTTACTCAATGGAGTTTTATAAGTTTTATGAGCATTGTATGTTCTCAATAAATGTGAGTTATTATTATGCAAAATAAATAAATCAGGCAGTTTTTCAACTTTTTTTTTTTTTAATTTTTATTTATTTATGATAGGCACACAGTGAGAGAGAGAGAGGCAGAGACACAGGCAGAGGAAGAAGCAGGCTCAATGCACCGGGAGCCTGAAGTGGGATTCGATCCCGGGTCTCCAGGATCGTGCCCTGGGCCAAAGGCAGGCGCTAAACCACTGCGCCACCCAGGGATCCCTCAGGCAGTTTTTCTATAGCCTACAATTTCAAAATACCTGGAAATTTTAAAGTGAGAAAAACTGAAACATAAAACAACACAGAGCAAAGAAACAAAAAGCCTTCCATTAGTCATGATAGAGATTTACCCTCAGGTATTTTTCATTTAGAGTTTTTATATTTTGGGGGAAGGAGGACTGTTATGTTTCCATATCACATGGCATTCTACGTTATCTCTCATGTCAAATTAGCACATTAATGTGTTGAGTATTATATGCCCAGAAATTATTTGTATGTTTTAAAATATACTTTTGTTTTCTTATAATAATAAACAACTAGGGAAATGTAAATATGTAGTTGGACTTTAATAAACTTTATATCATTCAGAACAGTATATGTTTTTTATAAATGTTTATGTGATAGATATGGACCGAAAATAGTTTGGTATAATATTCTTGCTTCTTTTATTTTCAATATTAATAACATCGGCAATCACCTTGTCAATTTCCTTTCTGTAAATAAATGTCATCATTATACTTATTTTCTCTGTTTTCTCAATTTTAATGATATCCACCTTAAAACTCTTTTGAAGTAAAAATGAATAACAGTTTCCTGTTAGCTCTTTATAGGATCGCTTTGACTACTGCATTGCCGCAAATATAATAACATTTATTTTGGCTCTGCTGAACAATTCAATTCAATGGACTCATGAATATAAATCAGTTATTTAATGCTTGCTTAGCAGGTAGTAAATTCATATATATCTGTTTATATATTGGTTTGCAAACCTCAAGTCCATATCTTATTACATTTTTCAGATAATCCCATCTCTATTTACATAACACAGTTCCAGTTTCAAAATTTAGACATTTATTTTGGTTGTACATGATCTAATCACATGCTTAAGGAAAGCTATTCAACTGCTTCAAATTTGTTGTTTTTCTTTACATGATGCAAAATGCAATATCAGATTGATTGTCATGGTCAGCACTATAGCTGCAGTCAGTGTTACAGGCTTGTCCCATCAACGCTCACTTTTATAATTCAGCAAAATGTGATGATATGAGTATTATTATTATTAATGGATGTGCAGAATCCTTTTACGAGGTATGGTGAATTTTCAACTGAATCTGTTATTGATTCATTTATTTCTCTTAGTTTGCAACTTATTTTCTCCTTTCATCTGTTTCCTACTTTTGCTCACATCTTAGTTTGTCTCTCAACATCATATTTTTAAAAAGCTTATCATTTATTTTCTGGTAGAAATACCAGATAAATGAGTTTCTCTGTATTTCAAAAATAAGTAAATACAAAACACAGGCCTGCTTAATTAGCACTTTTTCCATTTTTTATCATTTATCAAAAGGATCTCTTTCCTAATCTCCAAAGGTTTGGGAGCTCGTTAGTAAAAAATATGACATGTTTTACTTTTAGAGTATACACATCATATCTTTACCTCATGAATCCTTTTGAGAAGAAAAAAATTATTATTTTTTTCCTTAATTTTAAAGTAAAAAAAAAATTGTAACCTGATTGAAAACAAATTCAGAAATTGAGACAAACTATGGTTTGTTTTCAAGCCACATTTTTATGTGTCTAGATTCTTTTGTTATTGAAAATGATTGTGAGGTATTTGTGTTATTTTTACAAGTTAAAAACTAAATGAAACTGAGATTTCAAACTCTACTAAGAAGTAAGTAGTCTATAAGAAACTAAAAACAAGACAGCTTTATGTGGCTCACCTTCACTTACAGAATAAAGTTAGGTGTCCTAAACATGGTAGATATTCAGTAAATGTCTTTAAATTTAACAGATTATGACTCCGTTTTAATGATAAACTATCAAATTAAAAACTGTGTCCCTTAAAGATTGTGGTTGAAAGGAACATATTTATACTGATGTTTTGGGAGGCAAATTGTATCACACTTATGTTTTAATCCTCAAACCTGAGTCATACTAAAGAGATAGTTCAATGCCTTTAGTATTCTCTTAGTCTTTTTATAAATCTTTACTAATTTTAAGAATTACATAATAAATTATATAATTATATTAGTCTCTAATTTCAATATTATCCTGACAAATTTGAAAAAAAATCTAAAAAATGACATATACAAGATATTCATGTTCATGTGACAGAGAATTCTCTTAGGGAAAAAGAAGAGAACAATCCCTTACCAGATAAGCAATATATGGGCTTAGAGAGGAAATAAAATTGGCCTGGGAGTCCAAAGGTCTGGGTTTCAGGAATCTGTGATATTTTAGGAATGAATCTAAGAATTCTAGATAGTTGTAGATACTCTCAACTGTGAAATGAAAAGATTAGATTATGGTTGCCTAAACTCATTCAAGACGTCAAATGTTTACAGAATATAAGATGGATAAACTTGTTTTTGCATTTAAGTCCATGAAGAGAGGGAAAATAATTGAATTGTTTATTTTTGTGTTTAGCAGAGTGCCTGACATAATGTAAGTACTCAATAAATATGTTATGACTAAGTAAGCGAGCTGAATATGAGTTAGTGATACAATGGTACCTCAAAAGAAAGCTTAATAGCACTAGAATAATATCCAACTATGTCTTAAGATATGATTCTTCCACTCTGTGTTCTCCATGTTCTATAACATATGTTTATTTGGACTAATGTGCATTAAAAAGATCTAGTGAAAATGGCAGTAGAAGGGGACAATCAGAAAAATCCTACTGTGTTTTCAAATCTAATTCTAATAATTTATGTTTTCATGTTTATGGAGATCAAAGAGATGATGGACAGAATGTATGCACATTTATTATATGAATATAAAATTTAGAATTGCATACACTTGGGTTTAAACATATCAGTTATGTCACCATGGGCCAACTAAAGTCAACAAGGTCACCGTGGGCCAATTATTTATGCTTAGTAATTAAATACCCTATCTCTAAAATGGAAATACAATACTGCCTATTCCATAGGTATATTTTAATGGAGTTTTTCAATAAATGCTCATTTCTTCTGAAGTTATGCCTCAATTATTTTCTTAGACCGTATGAGACTTTTGATACAGAGGACAATTGGCAAACATAAATTAGTATATTTGATTATGAAAATTCATCCCAAAGAGTATGAAGCAGTGGCTCCTGGGTGATTCAGTTGTTTAAATGTCTGCCTTCTGCTCAGATCATGGTCTCAGGGTCTTGGGATTGAGCCCTGCATCAGGCTCCCTTCCTAGCAGGAATCTTACCTCCCCCACCTCCTTCTCCCTCTGCCTCTGCCCTCTGCTCGTGCTTTCTCTTTCTCTCTCAAATGAAGAATAAAATAAAATAAAATTTAAAAAGACTATGAAGCATCAGGTGCTTGGTTAAATTTACATGTATATATCAATTCTCATCATTTTTGCTTTAAATTGTATTTATCATTATTGTGGTTTAAGGATAAGATTCAAATACATTTTCTGTCTCATCCCACAACGTATTCTATTTAACTAAACTAGCTTTCTTATAGTTTCCAAAGTGCTCAGTCATTTCCCATCTCTCTTTTCTTGATCACTTTTTGTCCTGACAAGATTGTACCATATTTGCCAGACTTTAAGTTTGTATTTGTTATTTCAAATCAAGTTCTAAAGCCACGTCTTTATTAAAGCCTTTCTTGACTTTACCAAGAGAGTTTGCAATTCTAAATAATATATTCATCTGGATTATAAATTTTATAATCACTTTTTTTAGCAGTTATTATTGTCTTCTAGTTGATTATTTTCATGTTTCTCTTACTAAGCCAAGAGCTTATTGAGAAATGAGCTTAGTGTTTTTTTACCTGCTATAACAATGAATCTATCAGCAAGGCTGACATGGATAGCCAAAAATACTTACTGAAGAGATGAAAAAAATGAGTGAATGAGAAATTATTAGCATTTGGTTTTACTTTCTTTCATAGATAGCTGCATATAAAGCAAAGTTGGTATTGATCACCAAACTTGAGAATCAAAACACTTTGATATGACAGTTCCCACACACATAAAAAAAAGATTAGAGGGACATTATATACTAGGGTCCCTAGTCAGCAATTGTTTGGTTTATTCATTGATATGTCCTAATATTTGCTTGATAACTTGTATAAGTAAATACAGATATTTACTCAACACAAAAGTCATTACTACTGTATACTGAGAACATTTTATACATGACACGATATAGATATGGGGAACTATGAATCTTGGCTAAGGTGTGAGTTAAAACTAATCATTGATGTAGCAGGGGAGTTTACAAGGTATTCCGACTCATTATATGTTGCAAAAAAATACATACATTCTAATATGTATGTGTATACATTCGTAAAATAGGATTTTACTTAAGCAGAAAAAATGTAATATATAATGAAATACTTTTTAAGAGTATGTTTCAGGTTAAGATTAACTTCATAAAATTTATTTGACTTTCTTAGTTCACAAAAACTTATGATTAAATAAATCTTAATTTAGACAATATGCTTTAGAACATTAGGATATGGAACTCTGAAGATAAAATATTAATAACAGGTTTTTTTTAAGTAAAGCAATCTAGTTGGTTCATAGCGATATATATGGAGAGAAAGGGAGAAGAAGAGAGAAATTCATCCTGTTTTTTGTCCTATAATAATACCTTGTCTTGAAGCAACTTGGCCTTTATAACTCAAATTTATGCCCTATGTCTTAAAAAGCCAATATGATATTTGACTCATTTCAAACAATATTTTAAACAGTAATTGAAATGTTGAAAATATTAATGTATGAAGTAATGCAGAACCTTTTGAGAAAACAGCTTGTCACTTTCTAAATATTGCTTTTTTAACTTAAAATTTTTAAAGAGATTTTATTTATTTATTGGAAAGAAAGAGCGAGAAAACACACAAGTCAGGGGAGAGGCAGAAGGAGAAGAAGCAGACAAATCACTGAGCAGGAAGCCTTACACTTTGGGGCTAGATCCCAGCACCCTGAGATCATGACCTGGACCGAAGGTAGCATATAAGTGACTGAAACACTTATGTTTAACACTTTAAGTGACTGAAACTTAAATGTTTCTTTATATCTCTTAGTTTTGAATATTTTAGCTAACAATGAGAACACACATCTCCAGCATCTTTTTGGTTAAATCATGATCCAGCACCCTTGAGGTGGTTATATTCATAATGATTAGCTTTGGGGGATGAATACTATATATTTTGGGATCAGTAGGACATATATGTTTTATTAGTTAAGAATAAGAAAACTAATCTAGATAAGGTTTGACAAGTTAAAATCTTTTGTATTTATTCAAATAAGATAAAAAGCAACCTGATAAAGTTCATAGTATAAGAAAGTTTAGGAAAATATTTCCACATTTTAACATGTATCTCCCTCAGAGCATGATTTAGTACTTGTAGGGCTTTCAAGCTTTTTAGATATCTTCACCTCTGGAGAGGCTTTGTGAATGTAACTCATCTTTTCAGAGAGCAGCCCATGCTCTTTGAAGAATTTCCTTGCTCAATTTACTGGAGCTAATTTTACCTATATTGGTTGCAACTCTTACAGATAGAAATTTGAGAAATTAATAAAAATAAACAAATATCCTTAGTGAAAATGTTATTGAATCAAGATACTTTTTCAGTGGAAAGAAAAAAATGAATGTTTTAGCAATAAAGAATTCTATGAACCATGATGTTTTAGGATGTAAATAGACTTGATATTCATAGACAATTTGTCCTTTGTCCAGGATCAAACTGAAGGATTATTTTGCTAGAGGCCTGGAAAATACTGCAGAGATATTTAAGAGCACAGCATTTTTGGCAGAAGGAAGTGAACCATATTCTTTTAGATTGAAGATTTAAGCTTTTGTTTTTCCCTTTTACAAGGCTTTGGCAAAATATGCACAGTATTTTTAGGATTGTTTCATATATATTTATTATGTATGCATAATTCTTAGACATCAGAATTTTCTTCTGCACCTCAATGCATTTAGACCCAAAAATATATAATAAAATGCATACAGCATGAAATGATTTTCTATTTTTAGAATGTTGGGAGCATTCCATTGTTTGACACAGTAAAAGCTCTTTCTCTCAGAAAAAAGAGACTATTAATGCAATAATTGGTTGACATTCAAGAATGAACTGACTGGTGCTATTACTATCAGGAGTATAAGAAAATCAATACACTTAGCATTTGGTTTATTTACAGCTACTTTTATCATGTCCCATATACTCCTGCTTGTAACCCTCATCCTCTTCTTCCTTTTCCTCTTTTTCTTCCCAACCACTTAATCTAAATACAGTGTGCATAACAAATGTGCAAAATTGATTGTATAGTAATACGGCTTAATACATTTTACAAAATGAATACACCTGTGTAACCAACCCAAAAACCTAGATATAAAATATTTCTAGATCCCCCAAATTTCCTTCATGTTCTTTTGATGCCATAACCACAAACTTGGTATAATAGACTATATTTGTTCATTTCAGAATTTCATAGGGATAAAGTTATATAGTGTGTATGATTTTTAAATTTTTTCACTTAGCACAATGGTTTTGACGTTCATCCATTGTTTAGTGTGCACTATTTATATTACTGATTAATATTTCATTATATGGATATACCCCAGTTAATATTTCTGTCCAATTGTTGCTGAACATTTGGATTGTCACAGTTTTTGCATTTTTTTTAGAAAAGCTCCTAAGGACCTCTGAGTGGATAGAACACTGCCAAACTGTCGTATTAAGTGCTGGATCATATTACATTTCCAATAGATGTAGAGAAGTTTTCTGAGTGCTCTTCATCCTCTTAAACACTTGATTTGGTCATTCTTTGTATTTTAAGTTATTCTAGTGCTGTGCAATGATATTGTATTGTGGTTTAAATTTACTTTTCCTGATTTAGTATTTACTTTTCATGTGTTTATTTGCCATTCATGTACCTGATACATACCACATATCTCTTATATTTTTACTTTAGTTTATTTTAACTATTTTAATTGGGTTATCTGTTTGTCTTATTTTTTTATTTACTTATATATCCACATATTTATGAGGAGTGCTGAACTTGCAACTATGATAGTTCATTTGTCTGCTTATCATTTTAGTTTTATTAGAATTTGTTTCAAATTATTTGAAGCTCTGCTATAAGGTGAAGATATGAGAATTTCTACCTTTTTTTTTGAAAAATTGACCCTAAATCATGAAATGTTCCTTGTTATGGGTTGAATTGAATACTTCCAAGACGATGTTTAAGTCATAACCCCTGTACCTCAGAATGTGACCTTATTTGGGCATAATGTCTTTTCAGAAATAATCACATTAAAACGAGGTAATTAGAACAAGGCCTTGACCCAGTATGACTACTGTTTCTTGCAAAAGGAAGAAATGTGTTGGGCAGCTCGGGTGGCTCAGCGATTTAGCACTGCATTCAGTCCAGGGGATGATCCTGGAGTCCCTGGATCGAGTCCCATATCAGGCTCCCAGCATGGAACCTGTTTCTCCCTCTGCCTCTCTCTCTCTCTGTCTCTATGTGTCTTTCATGAGTAAATAAAAAAAAAAAATCTTAAAAAAAAAAGGAAGAAATGTGAACAGAGGCACAGACATACAGACTGAATATGATATGGAGGCACAGGGTAAATGCCATTTGAACATGGGAGTTATCCTGTCACAAGTCAAAGAATGCCAAATTTACTAGAGAACTACCAGAAATGGTGAGAGTCTTGCAACAGATTCTCCAAACAAATGGGTCCTTCTGACACCTTGAGCTCAGACTTCTAGACTCTAAAGCTATGAAATAATACTTTCTGTTGTTGAAGTCATCTACTTTGTTAGCCAATCAGGAAAGTGATACACCTTCAGTATCTTTGTCAACATTCTTTGCCCTGAATTTTATTGTCTTACATTAATGTACTCAGCATGATTTGTTTAAGATTATTTTTGCACAGTGTATCATTTCCTATCTTTTAAACGTTAATCAGTCTGTTTCTCTATTTTTTCTTATGGATAAGATATAAATGTTTTTCACTTATTTAAGTTGACTGTAATTCTCTTCCTTTGAGTGCTGATATTATTTATATTTAACCAAATTGTAATATAGTACAGTTAAGCTTTCCATCTTGCTTTTGTTTTTCTGTTTGTCCTATCTGTTCTTTCCCCTCTTTTACCTCTTTTTTCCAATTTATTTTGGATAGTTTTATCTTATTTTTATTTCACACTATTTTGATTATTTGATTATTAACACTCAATTTTGACTAGGGTCAAATATATACACTTTTTAATTTATCACACTCTATCCTCAAATAATATTATAATGCTCTACGTATAATAAAATAAATGCATACTGATGTGCTTGATTCCTTTCATTTTCTGTCTTTTAAATATAATGACCTTGTTTAGTTCCTTAAATATGCCAAGCTTTCTTTCCCACAAGTGTATTTGTATATGTTGTACCCTCTGGCAGCACACCCTCCCCTGCACACATACATAGTTAACTCATGGATAGTACATATGTTGACTGCTATTATTGCACAGACCATTTTAATTAGAGATGATATTATAGACATATTTTTTTCATTTATTAGAATTATATTAACATGTCAAAAGAAATAAACACAAATACAAATGTTTTATTGAAGGAGATACCTAAAGTCTTCTTCTATCTACTGAATAGGAACATGTTTTCAAAGATGATTGTGGTATCTTTAATGTATCAAAATTTTGAGAACAATTTTAATTGATACCTTCTAAATTAGATTCCGTGAAAATTATATTCCTAGAATCTGTGTGCTTGTGTTTATGTGTGTACGGTAGCTTCTAAATTACATTTATTTCCAATTGGTAATCACATTCTGGAAAGTCTTTGTCTTTTTTCTTTCATTTATATAAAGGTTATATAAGGAAGTACTTTCTCTCTCTTAACTGATTCTTTCTTTCTTCCTTTTTCCTTCCTTCCTTCTTTCCTTTCTTCCTTCCTTTCTTCTTTCTTTCTTCTTTCTTTCTTTCTTTCTTTCTTTCTTTCTTTCTTTCTTTCTTCTTTCTTTTCTCTCTTTCTTTCTTTCTTTCTTTCTTTCTTTCTTTCTTTCTTCTTTCTTCTCTCTTTCTTTCTCTCTTTCTTTCTTCCATTTTTGAGGGAGGGCAGAGAGATGGAGAAAGAGAATCCCAAGCAGGCTCCATGCCCAGCTCAGAGCCGGATATACGGCTCAGTCTCATAAGCCTGAGATCAATACCTGAGCTGAATTCAAGTCAGATGCTTAGCTGACTGAGACACCCAGGGTCCCCTTAACCCACTGTTTTTTGCTGTTAGGCATAGCATTAATAGAAGATGGAAGAAGAAAGATACTCAATTTTCCAAAGGTATTATTTTCTTTAATTTTCATAAATACTGAGCCATCAGAATTGATATATCCTAAGAAGATATTAGTATTAAACTAATTAGAAATTTCTGATATATAATTATTATCCTTGTTTATGTTAGTTCTCACATGTTCCAAATTTTTTCCATATATAAGATCTTTAAAATGTATTTTTTAAAGGATGTTGAAAAAAATTCCTACTTATCTTCCTTCCCCTTCTTCATTTTTAATATGACCCCCTTCAAAGTTTAGTAGGTTATATGGATACCAAAATTGAGACTACACTTCAGCAGCTAATGGGCCAAATGTCTAATTTATGGCCAGTGGGATGGGAGAGGCTTTGAAATACATAATTTCTCAATCATATCCATAAATCATTAGATGCCTGCTTTTACTTTTTTTAATGTTTCCCATGGGCTAACATAGCACAAGAGTGTCAAAACTTACTATGCAGAGAACTATAACTTAGTGACTGGTAGTATAAAAATATAGAGCTGCTGTGGATGACATTCCTGGTGGAAGAGCAAAGTAGAGAAGGCCCTCCTGGGTCAGCCGCTGGAGCTTGTCTGCCCCTGACATCTTGTGATTGAGGGACACGTCGTTGGAGGATGAAGATGGCTGGGGCTTGGACGCCCGTCCTTGTCACCTGTCACAGATATGGAAGTCCTAGTTGAATTCTTGCCCTATTGCTTGTGCTGCTATTTCTTTGCCCCCCCACCAGAAACTCTGCACCCTGGGGCAGCCCGATTCTACTAGAATAAGCCAGGGAGGAAGGGAACAGTGAAAGGATGGAATTCCCAGACACTCCTTCCTTCTGCCCCTTTCTTAGCCATGGTCAGACCAGCTGTGAGCTGCTGCACTTGCCCTGAGGTAGGGGACGTGTGGTGACTGTGTGGTCTGTGTTCCTGTTGCTGAGGGGGCGACGGAGTGGCCTGAAAACCATGCACTCTGGATTTTGTTGTGTATTTTCTCTCACTAAAGCTTTTTTTGGATTCTTCTTCTTTCTGAAAAACAAACAAACAAAAAACTTAGCTCTAGCTAAGTCACCTACCCTACCTAAACTGCTAATCTGCATCTAGTTCTGTAAATAAGAGATCAGTCTCATGATTGCAACATCTAGTATTTGTTACTTTTGTTACTATAGCTTTGCCTGTTCTGCATTATAAGCACTTCCAGTATTTGATTTTTCATTTGTAAAAAACTGGAAATAAAATGTCAAACACTATAAATTTCAAACACAGGATGAACACATCTTTTGTACAAACAAATCACTTATTTGCATTCCTTAGTTTTCTATTTTAGTATATATTTTGGCAAATCCTTCCTATTAAACTGCTAAGAACTAGAGATAAAAGATGTTAGTATATTTTAAAATTCATTTTTTATAGAAAAATAGACTAATGATTATGTTACCATAATCATTTAAACATTTACATTTAAACATAGTAAACATTTTACTCTTTTGAAAAACATTTTTTTAGTAAGAAGTAGGTAAGGTATATGCTGTAGTATTTTGTCATTTTATTTTTATACTTCTGACTACAATATAAACCAAAACTGTCAGGGTGAATTACGAATTGGATTTGGTTGTCCTAAAAGCTGTTTTTTAAGAAGACAAGTTATAAAATTTTAAAAAGACAAGTTATAAAATTTTATTTCATTTGTAGCAGAGAATTTATAATTTATACCTTTAGAATCAAAACCCATATATTTTAACATGTTTAGAAGTATATTTCATTACAAATACAGATTGATATTTTGTTTTGTTGAGATAAAATTATATATAATCACATAAATACATGTTAAACTTTTCTTCTATTCATAGAGCAAGTGAATATTTTATAAAAAGAGTTGTAAAAGATAATGTATTTTTAATAAAAGCATATTGCTCTTGATAATATGTCACATATTTGGGAGAATTTGAGATCTGTAAGCAGTCCCATTGTATTGTTTTCCATTATTTTATGAATTAGTAAAAGCTTTTATTGTAAAATGGTAGTATCATGATGTGCATTTAATTGTGAAATGAGGTAATTATTACCTCTTTTCTTTTAACTTTCCTTTTTGCCATGATCACATAGCATGCCTCTGAAGACAGCTACATCCACTAGACGTTCAGTTAATTTAATGCTGGTTTTATCAGCCCCTAGCTAATATATTTTCTCTTGAGTATTAATAAAAGCATGCTCATTCCTCAAAAGATGATAAAGTCTGGGTCTCTTATAATTATTTATATGTAATGGAGGACACAAACACAGCTTTAGATAAATATAGCAATCAATGTGGAAATGTGGAAGTAGTTTCTAATAAGAAAATAAGTTTAAATGCCAACAGTTCATTGGCCTATGTTTCATACATAGTTGGCTTCTTTCACCCTTATTATTTCTTAGCCATTTTAATTATACATATTCATTAGAATTCACAATTTTTTAAAAGATTTTATTTATTTATTTGAGAGAGAAAGAGCAAATAGGGGGAGGAGCAGAGGGAGAGGAACAAGCAAACACAGTAGTGAGCACAAAGCCTGATGTGGGGGATAAATCCACAACCCTGAGATCCTGCCTGACCTGTGAAGAAATCAGAAGTTGGACAATTAACCAACCGAGACACCCAGGCACCCTTATTCACAAACTGTAATTACAGGTTGTCTTTGTAAGATTTTTTGATAGGCCATTTTTTGATAGGAATTTATAGCTTCTGAGACCACAGTTTTTAGATATAAATTAAGCAGTTGTGCTGGAAGGTGCCATGCTCATTTCTTTAAGACTTAAGGATCTCATTTCTTCAGCTAAACCTTGGGTCTTTTAAAGTCAAATTAATACCTAGGAGGAATGTGCCACTGGGGTAAAGATTGTATGGTATTTACAGGGTACCTTTTTGCAAGGAAATTTTCTTGATGTTGGTGGGTGATCTAGTGATAATCTAAGCATACTATGGCCAATTTATCCTAACATGGGAGTCTTAGAGATAAGATTAGCAAGTGCTAGAATAGCTTTTAAGTGCTCAACTCATGCCCACTAATTTTGTGGCTTTGGCTCCGGAAATTCCCATTAACAACAAATATATTATTGTTCTGCCTCACATGCACATTGATAGAAACCAACAGTAACTAAGGAAACACAATGGTGGACACCATCAGTAACTGAAGAAATGGTTCTACAGATTGACCAAAAGGTCTTAGGTATACATAACCAGCAGTTCCCAAAGTAGTTGTATAATTTTGGATCCTTTTGATTCCTGTTTACTACATGGGAAAACAAATTTACTGAGATCAAAAGATCTCAAAATGGATATTATTTTTCAAACTGTCTTCTGTTAGATTGTGCCAACTAGACAAAAATAGACATGAGCCAGCATTCTGGAAGGAACTGTAGCCTCTTTAGTTTGGCCAGATCTCATGACTGAAGAATGCACTAGGCACAAATAAACTTGCATTCAAACTCAGAGGGCTGTCAACACAGGGAAGCACAGCCCAGAATCCAAGAAAGCTTATCTCCAGCAACTCCTGATTTACCCCAGAGACTGTGAGCCTAAAGGGTAGGTACTAGTTCTCATGCCTGACATCTGGAGGGAAGCAACTGTGGATGCTGCTTTCCATGCCATTTCCCTAGCAAAGAAATGTCAATACTCAAACTCTGCATACTGAATAAAACAAAAGAGAGAGAAGAGAAGAGTTTTTTTGCAAGGCCTTTGACCTATAAGCCAGAAAACTCAAGGCT
The DNA here is from genome assembly GCF_053574225.1 of Canis aureus. Taxonomy (NCBI): domain Eukaryota; kingdom Metazoa; phylum Chordata; class Mammalia; order Carnivora; family Canidae; genus Canis; species Canis aureus. Next base: position 19,754,065 of record NC_135648.1, read on the forward strand.
ACCAGAGCAATGAATTTCAAGCTGCTCCTAAACTAAGGGATTTTTATGAGAGAAATACAGAAGTAACTTGGCTTTTCTGTTATTGTTGTTGATTGGAAGTTGAGTCAGGGGAACAAGGAAGTCAAGATGATGTGAATGTGCTTAGTGCCTGGGGGATTGGCTGGTGTCCTCTGCTGATTTTTGAGAAGAGATGTAAATTCCTCTAAGATTAGGTTAAGTTTCCTTTATGCATCTGCATTGACAATCTCCATTTGGTCCTTTATTAAAGCAATTCCATTTCAGTTTAGAAGTCTAACCTAAGAATGTTTGCTTTAACAAAATCAAACGTAAATCCCATAAAGTACATAAACTGAGTAATTAAAGATATCTCATAGCAAAATGCATATTATTTGCATTCTATATTAGTAAAAGGAAAATAATCATAACTTTTTGTAATTTGGTATTTGAAAATATCTAGAAAAATGTTTTTCACAAAAATGCACATCAAGAATAGCTTAAATGTAAGTCTTTCTGTAGAAGACATATTTTGGACTTCCATTTTTCTTTCATATTTTTATCTAATTACATGATACTTTATATTTGCTCCTCCTATATAAGGATATCTAAGATAGTAGTTACGAGAGTATTTTGAAATTAATATTTCATTAAATGAAAATTTAATGCAGTCTGAATAGAAAACTTTAGGTATTTTTGTGCATAGAAATGTCATTTTCATTTTTCAATAGTAGATATATGCCCCCTCACTTCCAATAAAATTTCAGAATTTGTTAAATAGTGGCTTTTCCTAAATAAACATTTATAATAGAAAACCTCTTCGGGAAGTTCTGCCCTTCATTTCTCTTGAACAAACTCCAAATTCTGGCATCACTTTTAATTCTTTCAATTATGAGTACCAGAATTCCCACTTCATAACAAAAAGTTTTCTACATCTGAACCAATTCACTGAACAGCCCCCACATTTTTATGACTTAATAAAAATGGTGCTCACCTATAAGGTGGTAATATCGTCTCCCATTCTCTAGGATGTAAAATGCTTGTTCTTACTGAACCTGTTTCTTATGGAAGGAAAGTTGGTATCCTTTTACTCATTAGTTCTACCTCCAGATAACAATTACCTCACTATTTTAAAAATCACTCTTCCTTTTAGTTCACTCTATTTTCCTATTGTACTCTCTATTCCTCTGCATTTCTATATTCCATAAGTTGACAAAATGCCCTTTCATTCATTGATATTTGTCTGTTAATTCACAGTCTCTCTCTTTCTGTGACATTTTTTGCCTTAATCCAGGTCAAATTCAACATCCATGCTGACCAATCACGTAATAAACAACCTGTCATCTCTGATCTAGTCAGAGATCCTGAAATTAGATTCAAAGATTCAAAGATCCTCTTCTCCACTCTTTATCAGTTAGCATTCCCATGGTCACACCCTGGAATCTATCACTAATAAGTACTATTTAATCTATGATATTTCTATACCAGATGTCTCACTGTCTGAGGAGAATCCTCTGTCTATCCGGCTTCCAGTCTACTACTCCCATGATGAGTAAGCAAGTTATTCCATTTTTTTTTTTCTGTCCATTAGCCCCCCCTGATTTCATTCAGTTAAAAATTCATGGTTTACCTGAATGCAACCTTTGATGATCTACTAAATTTCCTTTGCTCTTTATTTTTTTTTTTATTATACCTACAAGGCAAAAACCTCAATTCTAGATCAATTTATCTGGTTTTTCCTATCCTATTTTAAACTTTCTCTACTCTTACCCAGATATCTGACTTTCCTATTATTTTCCAGTCTCAGATGATGGTCTCCTTATCTAGTTAAAATTAAAGACAATAAAGTAAAAGAGAAATGCATTAGAACAGAACCCCTTTAACTTTCTCTCAGTAGGTAAACAAGCTACAAATAAATCACATCACTCTTTTCTTACTTCTCTCTTAAGTGAATTCTGGTGGGTAGAATGACATTTCCTGAATTTACTCATCATCTTTACTTTTTTTTCTGCTGACCTCTCTATCCAGCCATTATTTGTTGGAGTTCTTCAATAATTTCTATGAGTATGTTTCTTTCACAAATTATATGTCATCTGTAGATGACTACATTGACTCCTGTGACCCCAGCTGTCTTCAGTCTTGATCATTTTTTTCATTCTCAGATTTACATGTCTGATTTGCCACCAGATATCTCAACCTGGATGGAGGTTGGGCATTTTATATTTGCCAGATTCATAGATGATATTAATACCCCTTTTGTAAATGTGCTTATTTCTTTGTCTTCCTGATCTCAGTGTGTAGTATCACTAAACATGCTTATGAAAAAAAATAGGCAGCTACATTTTTCAAAATCTAATCTCTTTCTATCTAAGTATTCAACCAGCATCCAAATTTGGTCAATTCTACTCCACATGTATCTCTTTTGCTTCTTTCATTTTATTGCCAATGTCACTATTGCAGTCCACGTCAGAACCATCCTTCCCCTGGTTGATGGAAGTACGTTACTATCTGGTTTCTCAACTCAATTATTAACCAATGCCAACTATTTCACATTGAAACAGGAAATCATTTTGAAATTCAAAATACATTACTGAATCCACTTAAATGTATTTGGCTCATGTTTTCCTTAAAATAGTGTCCAGAATCTTTGCTATGATCCATACTACCTTGTGTAATATTGTACATTTGTTTATGCTTGGTATCAGCTATAGTCATAATCCTTCAAGTTGTTTTTGCTCCAGCAATATGAAACTGCATTTATTTTTTGAAGATTATGTTCTCTCCTGCTTTAGATCCTTCACAGTGCTACCTGTGTTCTCTTTCCCCCTCCTCCATTTTATCACTTAATTCTTTTTTAAAAAAAATATTTTATTTATTTACTCATGAGACACAGAGAGAGAGGTAGAGACATAGGCAGAGGGAGAGGGAGAAGCAGGCTCCCTTTGGGAACCATTCCCAGACCCCAGGATCATGACCTGAGCCAAAGGTGGTTGCTCAACCACTGAGCCACTCAGGTGCCCCATCACTAAATTCTTATGTGTCTTTTATGGCTCATCTAAAATTTTGCTACTCATACAAATTACAGGTAGAATGGGCTCATTTTATCACTTAGGTGCTCCACTGCTCTCTGCATTTCTCTTGATTTTATTTATCATGCTTAGGTTACTGGTTTTTCTTCCAAATGGCAAATACCTTAAAGAACAGGAATCAAGTTGTCTTATTCATTTCAGTACTTGGCATTTCTTACAATAAAATGCTGTTGAATGGAATAGTATCTAATTGTGCTTTTTTTGTTTTGTTTTCTTGCACTTTTTTGTGGTAAGTTTGTGTTTGTGTATGTGTGTATAGTCTAGTGCATGTATGTATTATTTTATTTTCCTTTTCCCTATATATTAGAGCTGTACCAAATGGTGGTCTAATGTTAGCTTCCTGTGAATTATTATTTTAAATTGATTAAATGGCAAATCAGGGTATGACCTTTAGGACAAAAAAAATATATATATATGGACAAATATATATATATATATTATATAACATTACATATAATCTTTATAAAACATTGAAATGAAAGGTTTTCTTTTCTCTCCAAAATGGAGGAGGAAGGGAAAGGGGAAGAGACAGAGGAGAGTACCTGTCACATAACAGGTGCTGAAAAAATGTTTATCAAATTAACTGTCCCTGTACATTTTTAATGCTCAATAAATATTGGTAAAAATAATACATGAGGGTAAGAATACTGGTAAAGCATCTCCTAACAAACTTATAGTGCCTCTAGTAATATCCAAATTAAAGACAACTAAGTATGTACAGATTTAATTTTTCTGGAAAATAAGGTATATTGGTTTTAAGTATAATAATTAATATATATATATATATACTACCAAACTGTAAAGTCAGTTAGAACTATTTTTAAATGTTTGCACTAAGAAAGTGTACAAATTTAAATAATTTATCAGTGTTACTCTTTTTTTTTTTAAAGATTTTATTTATGTATTCATTGGAGACACAGAGAGAGAGGCAGACACAGGAAGAGGGAGAAGCAGGCTCCATGTAGAGAGCCCCATGTGGGACTCCATCCTAGGATCCCAGGATGGTGACTTGAGTCAAAGGCAGACGCTGAACTGCTGAGCCACCCAAGTGTCCCTTATTAGTACTACTATTATTAATTACATTACTTTCAACAGTTTTTGTGCGATCTTAACATTTTGATAAAAATTCAAATGAATATTTAAAGCTTTATAGCTATCAAGGCATTTGTTCCCACTTCAAATTATTTAATGCAATACCTAGAGTATTATGTTTTTATATGCCCTAATTTAAAAACATAATAAATAATTATTTTAACTTGCTAATACAGTAGTTTCTTGAAGGTGGGAATTTTGTTCTCAGTATATGAATTGTTAAAATGAAACTTAGAAGTAGTAAATGGAAATAATCCTGAAATGATCTAAATTCATTAAATCAAATAACTGAATTTTAGAACTAAAAGAGAATGTAGACATAAGTTGTTGTATTCATATAAGTAATGCTGAAGTGGTTAGATGACTCAGGAAAATAAGAATTCCAAACTACTCAATCTAGGTGAGATACTGAAGTATATTTACCAACATAGAGAACAAAAAGTTGCAGGGCGAATTATACAGTTTAGATTAAGAAACAAACACCTAATAATGTATGTAAATGTCAATAGGAGACATTATAGTTTAGTAATAAGGGGAATAATATATGCTAGAATGTTCAGAAGCAGCCTGACAAGAAGGAGGCATGTGACCAAAACAAAAGTTATTCTCAGTCTTGGATACACTCTCACAATAATTCACAGGTAAGTAAAATGCTTGTGATATATGCTCAGCTATGGAGCCTTCGATACAAGGGGAATCTTTCGTTGCCTTTATTGCTCATTTCATCTCTTTGGATAAAAGCATTGAACACACACACACACATAAACACACAAAATAAATTTATTTCCTAGCATATATAAGAAATCAAATCTCATTGCTCATTGTATCAGAATACGTCCATAAATGAAATTTGTAATAAAATTGGCATTCATTGTACATATTTACAACTAGTGTGCTAGTCAACTATTGATAATATTTTATTTTTCTTTTGTAACATAAATACTGTATTAACAAGTATGACTCACCCTTCCATTCTCAGATTAATCAATATTTCCACAATAAAGACATTTCACTGGGCAAATATGACTGACCAGTTTCAAAGAAAATTTAATATGCCTTCATTATTCTTGGTGCACTAACTTGTAGTTACTTTTTTGAAGGGGTAAATAAGGGATGCTTGGATTTTTATGGGGTTTCAAACTACTGTAGCAGGAGCACTGAACATCCAGCATTTAGTAGGAAGTGCATAATATGCTAGTCTTTAAATTTATATGTACTGATTAAAAGAACTGATAAGAAATAGAATAATAGAGTAACATTTACAGATGATAGAGATAAAAGCAAAATGCTACAGCGGTTATTACAGGAAAATTATTAAATTAGTGAAAAATTATATGTGGGATAGTTACAGAGAATAGGTTAATTTATCTATAAGAGTAGGGACTTTATTTGAATTACTTTTTTAATTTATCTTATAAGATTATTTAATTCACCTTCCATCCTTTTATCTTCACCTACTTCCTCTTTCTCTTCCCAATTCATGAGAAAGTATTAACACTAAATATTTAAGAATCGCCTGAAACTTTGTACATTTCATTGGCACAGATGGATGCTCAGAAAGTGTAATAATACGATGATTTGACTTGAAAGTTCTTGTCAGCCCTTAAATCAGTATATAATCTCTAGGGATCTTGGGGACAAAGAGTTTAAATGGGCTTTTAGAAAGCTGAGAGGGAATAAAAAAGCATGCATGCACATGCACACACGCACACACACACACACAGAGTCATTTCTTTTGACCTTAGAAAAATCTTTAGAGGTTGCATAATGAAGTCTATTGTAACATGAACAAGAGTTAAAAGGGCACTTATGATCCCAAGTGACTTCTTTTGTGGAGAGGATTCCATTGTCTATTCTATATTAATTACCCTTTGATTTTCTTGCTACATAGAAGATGTGCTTTTTATTCTTTCGAATTTCTATCCCTGAAATTGAACATTTAAAAATATCTGGGCTTCAAATGCATTTGAATTAGAGTAAAACTGTTTAAAAAGGAGAAATTGATTATGCAAAGAATATTAATGAATAAAGACTATGACTATCTTATACTTAACCAGCTATTTGGTTAGTATAGTTAAATTTAAGTCTTTGTTTCCAAGACTGCCCCCTATTGGATTTATACTAAATAGGATTTCACTTTATGTACTTCATGGAACTGCCGACTGCCTATGATATTGCTTTGTTCCTAGGGAATGTTTTTGGATTCCCTGGGACACAGAACTTGAAACATGCTTTATTTATTGTATGATATAATCTGAGACCAGGAGAAAGGGGAAAACGAAGTAAAGCAGATAAATCTGGCAAGCAAATAAAAAGTGATAGGTTTCTGAGCTGTTATTTAGTGAGACAGGCTGGTTCTGAGGCAGTAATTGATAATAATCATCTACTTTTTCTACAACCTACATAGTATCCCTTTGTCTTTAACCAGTAATTTTGCTGGTTTGGGTTAGTTGAAGGTGGTGTAACGCAGAACTTGAACCCTGAATGGTCTTGCTTTAGTTGGATAATGCATACTGTAATTGGCCATTGACAGTTTTTACAGAGCATGACATACTAAGTAATGGCCACAAGCAATATTGGGTTCCAGACATATACCCTTGCCTTGTTTTGTGATTAAAACCTTAGACCCCCATTGCAATTCAGGATGAATAACCCAGCCAATGATGTAACTTCTCTTACTTATGGCTAATTGATGTTCAAAGTGGTTAAATGATAGCTTAGTAGTTGAACTTACAGGCAGTGTCCTCTTGTGTCTCTTTTCAAAAAAGTTCACTTCTAGGAAATAAGACTTCTAATCCAGCAAACCTAATCTTGTGGGATAAAATTGCAAATAGAGTTGTGAGTCTGTGGATGATGGGTTCCTCTCTTTTGATATTCTTTTCTGGATAGTAGCCCCATAGATATTCTGCACTCTAGACACTTCTGCCCTCTACAGTCATATTCCGAAGGTGATATCTTAGCTGAGTCTTCAATAGGCCTTTCCATAATTCTATCAGGGAGGCTGCTTCTGGAAAAGATGAGTGAATACTGTATCATGAACCAACTTTTATGCTTTGTTTTTCATTACTCTAGTTAAGAAGTTTGGGTGAGAGTAATTTTAGTAGTCTATACTCTCCTGGTGACTTTACACTAGCCTCATATAAAACTTTTCAATGTGAAAATAATGCTCAAAATGTATTTATTCTGTAGTGTCCTCACTCTGCTAGTCCTTATCAATACAACATAAGAATCATCTTTCAAAGCTTTCAGAACCTTCTCACAAATCTACCAAAGGAAAAAAAAAAAACAAACAAACCGAATAGCACTGTTCTATTTTTTCAAGAGTTTGTTATATACATCAGTGATACTCATAGTCTTAGGAATGAATTTTAAAATTCAACAAATATTGTTTTTCCTACCCTGGAAATAAATTTAGTATTTTGTTTTTGTACTTGTTTTTCTTATTCCAAAAATAATTCATATGTTTTCTATTTCTTACACTCATTCTCACCCACATATTACATCACATTTGCTTGGATAAGCTAGAAACTTGGGTTTAATACTCTGACTAAAAGTACTATCCATCTCAAGTTTTCATTTTAATCAGAATAAAAGCCTTAGAAAGGAAAAAAACAGTGATAATGAAAATTTGGGGACAATGAACATTTCTCTTTCCTATTACATCTAAATAAAATATTTATTTAAGTTTCTCCTAATTCCTATAAGTAAACTCCAATCTTTAGGTTTCTATAATTCAAAACTTTATACAGACTCAATCTGAATTAAAATAACTAATATATTTGGTATCATGAATAACTAATAGATTTGTAGAACTATGAATGGATAAGGAAATAGCATGTGTCCTAAAATTCATTTTCTTATTTATTATGCAAAGTATCTATGAACTTAGTTTTATAAATATTAACACTGCTGACTGCATTTTAATACATATGGAGACTATTATGTTTGTTTTCTAAGAACTTATGTTTTAAATAAGACAATACCAGAAATCAGTCAAATTTTAATTACTTTTAACTTTTCTCCTAAGGTTTATGAAGCTTTAGTATTTAATCAAAAGAAATATTTGAGAAACTTTTGGAGAAAATATTTTCATAAGAAATGAAAGTGTGCATCTGTTGATAATATGAGGCTTAATGAATAATTTGTATTAATTATAAGAAACTGCTTTAAAGCAACAACCAGCATTGTTTCTAGAGATGTCATAGGGGAATTTAAGAATTGTATACACTGGGCAGCCCGGGTGGCTCAGCGGTTTAGTGCCTGCCTTTGGCCCAGGGTGTGATCTTGGAGTCCTGGGATTGAGTCCCATGTCGGGCTCCCTGCATGGAGCCTGCTTCTCCCTCTCTCTCTCTGCTTCTCCCTCTGCCTGTGTCTCTGTCTCTCTCTCTCCCGGTGTCTCTCATGAATAAATAAATAAAATGTTATAAAAAAAGAATTATATACACTGATAGTGAAACAATAAAAAATTATTTTTCTATTTAGGTAGATGCATACACCTTAATGAAACTGGAATAAAGGCAGAAGAAATACTTCATTTTTATTTTATTTTCAACAAAAATTTCCCAATATTCATGCTTACCTTAAAAGTAATTATGCATGCCTATGATGAAAAAGGAAATGTTATATCAAAGACTCCAGTGAAAAATATAAAATAATCACACAAATATACAATTCAAATACTTATAAGTTAAAGAAAATGAGAGTGACATAAAGCACAGAAGTGCTCATTCTGAACTATGCTTTATTGAAACATTGTTTTTATTATAAAAATGAAGTCAGTTTACTCCTTTGTTTTGGTAGCCGAAGGGGGGCTAAGGAGATTGTATCCAGGTCTTTTGGTGTATCTGCAGAATTAATAGAGATTTAGGCAAAACTATGTTGACAGGAACATTCTAACTATATGCAGTAAATTAATGGTATTGATTTTAGTGGTGTCTGATTTCTGTCTTGGGATTAGCTATACTAAAGTGATATGGCTCAAGTTAACCATTAAATATAAATTCATGGCTCCTTGCTCCCTCTATTTCTCACAATTCCTACTGTACAATAACGACTCCACTGTTCCTTTAGACAGTATTGTTTGCTTAGTTATTCCTATTGAACACAAGAAGCAGATATTTCAAGGACATACTGGACTTATTTAATGGAGGTTAAATGAAATATTCAGGGTCAGAGGAAAATACTCCATTGCTATGCTTTCTCTGCATATATCTAAACTACAAGATTCAGGGAATATCTCAGAAAGCTTGGGACAAGTGAACTTTCTTTGTGTAACTTCAATGTTACTCTGTTAAACTGGTCTGAGCCAATTTAGTATATAATCGGAGTAGCTTGTGTTTAGAATTATAATTCTCTGTATCTGCTCTGGATACCAACAAATGAAAGTTGAAGACAAAATCTATCATAACAGGCTGCTATTTTTTAGTACCCATTTACCTTTTTAGCAAGCTGGTATAAAATGTCACATACATTCTGTTCCAGAGGCTTGATCAAAACAACGATAACAACAACAGCAAAACAAACAAATGAAATATCTTACTCTTTCTTTTATGTGCTTAAATCAAAGCTTAATGGTTTAGTCAAAGAAAAGGAAAAATGTTCTATAGGCAGAATATTCTTATCCTTAGGATCAATATCAAGCCACTAATACTTTAGATCCAATGTTGGACACAGAAACAAACAAGTCATCATTAAGCCTGGGGTTTCATTCCTAAAGTTGCGTGCTACATGGCTTACAAGTTGCTTAAGGGCTGCTCATTCAGGGATAAGAAGATATCTAAATATTTTAAACAGTTCACCTATACTGCTAATCTCAACAAAGCGATCTCATTTTTGTAACCCATATCATTGCTTAGCAGGTTACTAATTTCATAATTGGATATTCATTTATTATGCTAAGCAAACTAGCAAATCTTTTAATATCCATCAAATAAAAACACAGCTAAAGCACATGAAGTAGACGTATCTGAAGTATGAACTGGCTACTTAATGTTGGTAGACACTCCAGGAATACAGACTGACTTAGTACACACTTAGTAGTGCATACAGTATTCACAACATAGACATATTTTTATAATTGAATATTTGATCATTTGTGATTCATTCAGAACAAAGCACAAATGGAAACCCATTTTTCTTCCTTTTACTTGAACTACCTGAGGAAAAACAGTCATGGGGCATGAAGATTTAATATTAGTAAGCGTAACTCTAAGACAGAGTTGAATGCAATAGGAAGAAGTATATATTCTAGGTATGCGAAAGTTGGAAAATAGTTTCTTCCATTTTGTATTTAAGAATAAGATAATTATAAAACTGGTCAATTAAAATTAAGAGTATATGATTTAAGGAGAACTGGAGCTGATGTATTATATTTGAGGCCTTTTAGGTAAAGAGAAATCTTGTAAGGGAGATACAGATAGTTCCTTCTTAGAAAGTGTCTTTGTTTCTATTTCTATCAAAGGTCAAGGCAGAACCCACAGTAAAAGGAGAAGGGAAATTGACGTTTTGAATAGTTTAGCATGAAACACTGAGTTTCTTTTTATCTAGGTGGTCCAGTTTATCAGTTTAATGAAGCAGTCAGGAATTTAGATTCCAAACACTTTTTAAGGAAAATATAAATGAATATGACTAAGATAGGTAATGTCCTGTATCATTGCAGAAATGAAGTATGCCTCTCCTTATCTCCATGAGTCATAGCAGGAGCCGAAGAGAAGAAAGTCCTTAATAAGGTAATGGTATTGATTCATTTCTATAAATTAAAAACTCGTATTACACACACACACACACATATATATATACACATTCATGTATACACACATTAACACACACATACAAGTATGTGCATACATATATACACATGTCATTCTTTCTCAAAACTGAAGATGTATTTAAGAAATTGTGCAAGGGACTCCAGAATCCTGGTGACATTACCTGACCTCGCCAATGACTATATATTTTACCCCACGCAAGATATTTACACTGTGTGAGACTCAATTTCCATTTCAGTAAGATTGTAGGAGAGGAAGGCATGGGTCTGTAAGGTCTCTCAGGTTCTAGTATTCTTTGATTCTCCTTATCTTCAATTTAAAACTAAATTTTTCTTTTAAAACTTTGTGCTGACTGTAGATTATCATCAGTGACTAAAACTCTGAGAAAAATAAAGCCTGGAAAGCTGAAATTCCTTGATAGCTTTGAAAGTGTTTGCTTCTTGAGGAGTCGTATTTCCAGAAATATACAGCTGGAAACGATTGTCCTTTAGGTCCTGCCTTAAAGCAAGATAACGCTTTGCCACTCAAAGAAGGTAGGAAAACGAAATACGGAGGTATGTGATTTTTCTTATCAAACACTGTTCATATCCTCAATGACAAATGTAATTTTTGTATGATAATACTTTAAAGTGGCGGGCTTTTTTATGAGTATGGATTGTATGTGCCTCTTATTTGTACCTGCAATGTACTTATAATTTACAAGGTTATATTCACTAAAAATTATCATTAATACTTTGGATCATTGAGGAGTAAAAAAGTTAAAAATCACTAATAAAAATACCCCTAATGTGGCCTATAATTACAATTTTTTCTTGACATACGTTCCTTTCCTTTACATTTTGAAGGGATTCATAGCAGTTATCTGCAGAGAGCCTCAGTTTTTAGGGAATGCCGAATTGAATGACAGCTACTGGAAGATTTCAGTGTCACTTCTTCCTTTATTTTTTTGTTACTAATATAATTTCAGACTTCCCTTTACCTTTAACTGTGCATGTGTGTTAGGAATGAGACTGGAAGGCCTACAGATTTATAACACGGTATTCTATAAAATTATGGCACTGTATGTTAAAGATGGAATTGTTTGGCACGCGGAAATTATCCTCTTATTCAGATACTATATTTCTACTTAGAGATACAATCTAAGTAGGATATAATAATTTCATAAGAAATGAAATGAAGGTGTAAATCAAATGGACCTTTAAATTCAAACAACTGTGATTAGGAATGCACTCATACATATGTATACTTCATATTCGATTTTCTGTGTTCAAAATGATAATTAATAATAATTCCGTGTTCATAGATAATTTTCCGTGTTCAAAATGACAGAATGCTTTACATTTTAAATTAAGCCTATGTATATAAATTTTAAAGATTTACCTCTGTCAATTTGCTTTGATACTATTCTAATATAAACCTTCCAAGATATCACGACTCAGTATTATTTTTTCTAGCTATTTTAAGAGACTTTTTTCTGTTCTCTTTATCCCAGTAATTTTAAGGCCAGGAAACCACCTTAAAATGGATGTTTTGGAGATAAATATATAGTTTGTGATTTAAGGGAAAACTTTATCCACTTGGAGAGATGTCATTGACGATTATAACTTTGTTGTTAAAAATTATTTTAAAGATTTAGTTTATTTATTTGAGAGACATGGAGAAAAGAAGAGCAGGAGAGAGAGAGAATGAGCACAAGAAGGGGGAAAGGCAGAAGGAGAGGCAGAGGGAGAAGCTGACTCCCTGTGCTGAGTCCCCAGGAGGCTCCCTCTCTGTCCTGGGATTATGCCCTGAGCCAAAGCAAATGCCTAACGGGTTGAGCCACCCAGGCACTCCTGTTGTTAAAAATTTCTAATAATTTCACTTTGTAAAGACAATCATTAACAGGATGAAATAAATTTGCATTTTATTATTAATCAGAAAGTGTAGGTTATAAAAATAGATGAATATTATAATTGAGTTTTAAAAATATTTGATACACACTGGCACACAAAGTCAGAAAATTATTGTAATTTTTCTGCTTGTATTTTACTGATTCTTTTATTTTTTGCTTTGTAACTTTCACTTCTAACTTTATGTAATACACATATTTTAAAATGGATAATTATTCAAATTACTAGGTCAAATGTTAAAGTTAAAAATGCCGTATTTAATGCCAGAAATCAGTATGATTCACTCAGTCAGTTGCTTTAAATTTTCAAATCTTAAATCTCAGTTTATTGCTTCAGATCTTCAAATCTCAAATCAATTCCTAAGAGTGAGGGAATGTTCAATTCGTAGTTCCAATATTGCTGAGGATATTCTCATTTGATGATGCAAGTTTTTACTCTCTGTTGGGCTAGCTCTATGTGCTAATATTAATTATAAAAATCTCAAAGTTATATTGTTTTATGTTAATATCATACCCTGGTGTTAATAATCATGCACTAGCATGGTACATTACCAATTTTAATCATGATTTAAAAGTTTGTTATTACAATACAGGCATACCTCAGAGACATTGCAGATTTGGTACCAGACTACAACAAAAAAGTGAATATTGCAAGAAAGCATGTCAAATGAAATTTTTGGTTTCTCAGCGGATATAAAAGTTACTTATCTATACTGCTGTCTATGAAATATCCGTAGAAATAGATCTAAAAAAACAATATCCATTCCTTAATTATTGCTAAAAAATGATAGCCATCACCTTCCTCTTTATAAATATCAATGCTTCACAATTGTAATAAATCCATTGAGAGTTTAATACTGTCCTAAAAATATTACATCTCACTTTGTTTGTGATTGCCAATAATGTATATAATATAAAGATTTTCTGACTGTATCAAAGGACAGTTTATGATTAATTCAATTAATTTTTATTGCTGTTGGCAATGTGATTGTTGTAAAAGGAATAAAGGGATTCATGCTAAAAGTTCTATAAGTACATAGATTAGTAAACTGAAGCCTTTTTTACTATATTCCTATATATCATTTTTCATATAGAACTGTATCATATATTGTGTCAAAATGAAACAAACATTTTGATTTGAACCAATTTCCAGAATTTCTGCTTTAGTCTAGTGGAGTTTATGTTTATGCAAATAATGAGACCTTGAGATAAATACAACACAATTAACAGAAATTCTCTTAAAAAAATTTTTTTTCCCCAAATATTTTATTTATTTATTCATGAGAGACACAAAGAGAGAGAGGCAGACACAGGCAGAGGGAGAAACAGGCTCCATGCAGGGAGCCCAATGCAGGACTCCATCCTGGGACTCCAGGATCAAGCCCTGGGTTGAAGGCAGGGGCCAAATCCCTGAGTCACCCAGGGATCCCCTAAAAAATGTTTCTTAAAAAAATGTCTCTTGGGGATGGAGGCTCCCTGCATGGAGCCTGCTTCTCCCTCTGCTGTGTCTCTGCCTCTCTCTCTCTGTGTCTCTCATGAATAAATTAAAAAAAAATCTTTAAAAAGTTTTCTTAAATAAATTAGGTAAAAATTTTTATTTATAATATTGATTGCATCTAGAAATTAGAATCTTGCCTATTGTTATTTTTTAGTAAACCTATACTTTTTTATGTACATATCTTTTATTCATTGTCAGCCATGGTACATAGTTTTGTGTCTTGAAAATTCTCCTTAATAAATATTAGGTCATGATATATTTGAAAAAATATTGTTTGGTTAAGGTGCCTAAGTGGCTCAGCCAGTCGAGTGTCCACCTCTTGATTTCGGCTCAGATCAGGATCTCAGGGTCATGATCCTAGGGTGGTGGGATTGAGCCCTGCATTGGGCTTACACTGGTTGGAGACTTTTAGGGATTCTCTTTCTCCCTTTCCCTCTTCCCCTTCCCTTCATGCACCCATGCACATACATGCTCTCTCTCTCTCTCAAAAATAAAAGAAAGAAGAAAAAAGAAAAATATTGTTTGGTGAACAGTTGCCCAAATACCTAGAATTGGAGAAATAAAAGCAATTTATAACCATATTATTACAGATTCAACTGTTGAATATTTGGAAATTATAAATATTTACATAAAAGTTAAAGCATACAGAAACAAGGCAGAAGACTGAATATATTTTTCATATTCCCTGGCTCAAATTGTTTTTGTAAACATTTTCCCTGAATATAGCATTCACTATAGATTTTAACATATATGAATGGTATTGTAATAGCATCGTATGGTAGCTACACTTGACGCAAGCAGAGCATAATGTATAGACTTTTTGAATCACTGTATTGTAGACCAGAAGCTAATATAATATTTTGTCTCATCTATACTTTGATTAAAATTTATACATACTTATTTTTGTATCATATGGTTGTAAGAATGCCTGCTACATGCTTGATACCTGTAGGGAGTTAGTGGATTATCCTCCATATCTAATAAACCCTGACACTAGTTCAAGTATTTAAGTCGTTTCCAACTGAATCATACACAATTATGATCATTTTATTTTTTATTTTTTTAAGATTTTATTTATTTATGAGAGAGAGAGAGAGAAAGAGAGAGAGAGAGAGGCAGAAGGGGGGGAAGCAGGCTCCATGCAGGGAGCTTGACATGGGACTCGATCCCGGGACTCCAGGATCACATGCTGAGCCAAAGGCAGGTGCTAAACCACTGAACCACCCAGGTATCCCAAATTATGATCATTTTAGATGTGAAAATATATTTCAAGTCCAGATTCTAATTGCTTATTATTATCAAAGAGCCCTTCCACCAAATAAAGATTGTAATAATTTATACTTTCCTACTCTAAATATATTCATGACTGAATAATTCATTGCAATTTTCATACCCAAGAGAAACTCCTATATGTATCCATAAAACTTCAATAAGAAAATTCATAGCAGGGACGCCTGGGTGGCTCCGTGGTTGTGTCTGCCTTTGGCTCAGGGTGTGATCCCAGGGTCCTGAGATTGAGTTCCGCATCAGGCTTCCTCAGGGACCTACCTCTCCCTGTGCCTGTGTCTCTGCCTTTCTCTCTTTGTCTCTCATGAATAAATAACATTTAAAGAAAAAAAAAATCATAGCAGTATTGTTTGTGAGCAAAAATTAGAAACATTCTTCCACCAGTGGATATATGATAAATGTTAATGTATTCATATAATGGAATATTATAAAATAGGAAAATGAAGAAACCACAGCTATATGGACAGAAAGAAATACAAATCCTGAGCAAAAAAAAAAAATATGTCTTAGAAGGCTATTGTATCATTCAGGGTAGTACCAAGAAACAGAAGACACTCTCATATGGAAATCATTCCATGCAGATATACATGGGAATCTGAGGAAGAGGGTAATTTAATGGGAGGCATGATAACCTGTGATGTAGCAGGCAGAAGGAAGGTGCCTCTGCCAACTGTATTCAATACTGATTAGAAGATACTGTCTTCAAATCTAGTGACAAGTTTCAACATTTTTGTAATTAAGTAAAGAGGTAGTCTAAACAATAACTAGCCACACACCTTTTATTTTGATTTAAAGAAATATATATTTCTCATGAAATTTCTCATGACAGACAGAGAGAGAGGCAGAGACACAGGCAAAGGGAACCTGGAAGCCTGATGTGGGACTGGATCCCGGGACTCTGGGATCACGCCCTGAGCCAAAGGCAGATGCTCAACCGCTGAGCCACTGAGGCATCCCTAAAGAAATATATTTTAGAACGTGCATTACAAAAACTGCAAAGACTGCTTTGGAAATCAGCAAATATTTTCTACTCAGAATGCTAAGTGTTTTAAAATACTTTTATGATTTTTATGAACAAAAGAATTATTTTACAGATGTGGAATATGAAAGCTTGAAATAAAGAAGTGAGCTGCTCATGTTACATGCAACAAACAGTGAGATTTAAATTCAGTTTCTTTTCATAATGACATCAATATTCAGTCTGCATGCCATCATCAGCAAAATTTAAGAAACAATCTTAAATTCACAGTATTTTAACCAACCTCTGATATTTAAAAATTATTAGTACATTATTTTGATAAATGCGCTCAGATTCAGAGGTAATCAGATTCACTTATTTTCATGCTATAAAGATGCCTTAGTCATTCATGTGTAACAAGTAACTCATAGTTTTTGTGAACTTAATGGAAAAGAAGGAATCTGCATGGAGGCAATGAAATGAAAGCTGTGATTGTATGTTTCAATGTAACTGTGCTACGCACATAGCTTATAGTCGCAAAAGAAAATGGGATTTTTATAATAAATATCTGTTTAATTAAGATAGTTCAAGAATTATTCTTTCTATTTCATCATTCTACACATTTTAATGTGTACTTAAAATATCTTTGAGAATATGTAATCAAACTGTAGACCACGGTTAGGAATAGCAAATGAATCAGGAATTATTTGGCGGTTAAACTATTTTCCTCAGTACGGTTGTTAATATTTACCCATCCCCAATCCATAGTCTGTAGATTTGTGTTTTCTAAATATACATGTAAGCAATGTTTCAGTAATACGTGTGGTGTTACTTCCTAGAACTCTGGACTACCAGCCCAGATTAATCTGTGCACAGGCTATAGTTTCTGGAATAATGATATAGATAAAAATTTCCAATTAGCTGATGAACTTTTAGAATAATTTGTCACAGGGAATCTGAATCTTTGGATTAAATTAGATTCCACTTTACTTTGATCTGTTGAATGATCATTGTTCTTTGCATGAACAAAGAATACCTGTTTTACCTTTTCAGAAATAAGGATACTCTGGAATGGTTATTTTGTTGAATAACCCAAGAGAAAAATAAATATTTTTTTTATTTATTTTTAAATTACAAAATTTAAAAAATAATATTTTTTATTTATAGTCTTGCTGACAATTAAGTCTTTTCCCATTTCATGACCCCCAAAAAGAGAAAAGACCTACAAGTAGTCTCTGCTTCCAAACTGACAGTGAGGAAAAGACTCTAAATTTATTTAAATAACCATCATAAATTATACACATATATACATACTTATATATGTATTATTTAAATATATATATTCTTTATTCTTTAAATATATATATTCTTTATCCTGTCTGTGCACTTACTCCCTCCTAAATCCTCTTAAATGCATATTTGTAACTCATGTTTCTTTATTTATATTTATTCACTTTTCAGCATTTTCATAAACATATACAAAGTTGTGTATATGTATGCTAAGTATGTACTATGTGTCATGAAATGTGCTTTTAAAGATAGTGAGGTGAATAAAATGCTGTTTTTGTATGTAATATGGCCAGCAGATAAATAATCACAATGGTGGCTTTTAAGTATTGTGCTGGATGCTTAGCATGGGTAAAATGGATGCAGAAGAAGAAAAACACATAGTCCCTTATAATGGCTTTTCCTTTACTAAATGCTACACCTACATTTTAGGTATTTGTTAATTAATGGCATAAAACAACACCCATTTATTATACTAGTTTCTTCAAGACAGAAATCTGGGCATGGCTTAGATGGATTCTCTGCTGGGAGCCTCATGTGCTGAATTCAAAATGCTGGCAAAACTGTCCTCACATCTGGAGATAAACATTTTCTTCTGGGATTATTCAAGTTGTTAACAAAATTAATATTTTGTGGTTGCAGTTCTGAGGTACCTGTTTTTGTTGTTGTTGTTGTTGTTTGTTTTTTATTGGCTGTTGGTGGGAAGTTGTTCTCAATTCTCAGCAGCTCTGCTCAAGGCCTATCCAAAGACTCTTGGTGCTAAGACATGTGGACTTGTGGCCCTTTTATGAGGTTTCAGATTACTCCAAAGACAACAGGAGAATCCCCCTCCAGCGGCTATAGGTCAGTGTTATAAAATGTAACCTAATCGTGAGAGACTGCCACCATCTCCTTTTCCATATATTATCCATATTCCATACTAAATGGAGGGAATGACAACTCCGTCATATTCATAGGTCCCACACAAGCTCAAGAGGGGAGAATTATACATGTAGTTAAATGTATCAGTATTTTCCTTTGTGATCTTTAAAAATGTACTCTGCTTTTATTGATTTTTTTCTGTTCTAAATTTATCATCTTAATAATTGTTTGTTATATATTTAAATAGACAAACTGGAAAAATCTACCATAGCAAATAGAAGCAATGATTATATTAGGTTTTATCTCTAAATTTAATTTTGTTTGTTTAAGAAATTCTTCTCTCCATCCACATCTGCTTAATATTACATAACATTTCTCCTAATAGGTTTCAGTGTTGTTCTTGCATTTAAATACTATTTGGTTTGCTTTGTGTATAATGTGTGGAAAGGGTTATTTTTTTATTCTTTTTATTTTTTTTTACCATATAGATAATTAGCTTTTCCTCCATCATTCATTGAATAATCATTCTTTTCCTATTTATCTGTAACTATAGCTCTTTCATATATAAAAGATCTGTTTGTGAGCTCCATATTCTATTTTACTGCTCTGTATCCCTGCTTTTTTTTTTTTTTTTTTTTAAGATTTCGTTTATTTACTCATGAGAGACACACAGAGAGAGGCAGAGACATAGGAAGAGGGAGGAGCAGCCTCCTTGCAGGGAGCAGCCTGATGCGGGACTCAATCCCAGGACCCTGGGATCACAACCTGATCCAAAGATAGACTCTCAACTGCTGAGCCACCCAGGTGCCCCTGTATCCCTACTTCTTTTTTTTTTTTTTTTAATTTTTATTTATTTATGGTAGTCACAGAGAGAGAGAGAGAGAGGCAGAGACACAGGCAGAGGGAGAAGCAGGCTCCATGCACCGGGAGCCTGACGTGGGATTCGATCCTGGGTCTCCAGGATCGCGCCCTGGGCCAAAGGCAGGCGCCAAACCGCTGTGCCACCCAGGGATCCTTCCCTACTTCTTTACTAATAACATGTCTTTATTGCCACAGCCTTATAAAACAACTGGTACCAACAAAAGATTGTTGTCCCCAATTACATTTTTATTTAAGAGGGTCTTTACTAAATATATTTTATAAATAAATTGTCATGTTCTACTAAAAAGATGCTGTGATTTTGATTGGATTCACATTGAATCTATGAGCTAACTATAACAGAACTGACATCTTAGTACCATTGCCTGCTCATCCATAATGTTTGTCCTCTTCATTTACTAAACCTCTTTTAATGTACTTTAATATCCAAATAATACTTCTATATGTAAATTCTTTGTAATATTTTATGATTATTTCTGCTAGATTTCCCTTCCACAATGTTCTCCTGAAATCAGTATGCAGGTTGGACTAA
The DNA here is from genome assembly GCF_053574225.1 of Canis aureus. Lineage (NCBI taxonomy): Eukaryota > Metazoa > Chordata > Mammalia > Carnivora > Canidae > Canis > Canis aureus. The sequence goes on from NC_135648.1 coordinate 19,774,197, forward strand.
TGTGTTCTACAGTGGAAGCAAGGAAATCACTCAATTAAAGGGCTATAATAGTAATCCTGTTAGAAATAGTGATGGATTTAAGTATCATAAATTCTAAAGAGATTAAAAAAATAAAAGATACTTTGAAAACAAAGCACGTCCCTTTCCAAAATTTTCTTTCACTTGCTAATCCTAGATTTTTTCTTAATAAATATTAACAACTTAATTTTTCAGATTTATTAACAATGCATGGGAAGGTGACATATGAAAATGTCAACATATTTGTGTATGTGTATATAATTGATATATCACAAAATCAGAATGTATGTTAAACTTACAAAACCATAATTAAATGTTCCTAAATAGTTAATAATATAAATAAATACAGAGCATTGTGCATAGCACTGGAAAATTTATGGTAGGTCAAAAACTAGTAGAGAAAAAGCTTTTTTTTTTTTTTTCATAAAGACTGTAGGTTTTAGAATGATAAGCCTCATTATTTCTTTTAGTTGGCTTAGCTCCCCAAAAGGAACTATAATAACTTTCATTTTTTTTGTGTTAGACTACAGTCAACAAACTTAATTTGGGAAGAGGTATTAGAAGCTGCAGGGTGATCTGTGGACATTTACTCAAATATCTTAACTTCTAAAGGTTTGCTCCCACCTTAGTTTATACATTTTTAAAATATAAAATATATTGCATGACTAAATACAAATATGTTTATATATTTTAATATGATAGTGATTAGGATAGGGATAGAATAATATCCAGAAAAGTGGTAACAGCAACCAGTATAGTAGTAATTATGATGATAATAATAGCAATAGCAATGTGTCTATCCTACTGAGTGCATAGCACATAATACTGTTTGAGATACTTTTCAGTGATTTGAGATACTTTTCAGTGACAGATAATATCTGTCTATAATATAATGGTTTGATATAATATCTTGTTGCTTCCTCATAATAAGGTGCATTGTTTTATTCAAACTCTTTATACAAAGAAGGCAAATAAGAGTCAGAGATGCGGTGTGATTTTGTTAAGGTCTCACAATATAATGTACTTGCTCAGATTATGTACTTTCTGGCCAAAAGAATTTCAGTTCTAATTTTCACAATTGTAAGATGGAGCTAAAAATAATCTGTATCCTACTGAATTGTAGATTCTTTTTAAAACATAATGATAGTAAAATTTATATTACATAACAAAATGTAGGGAATTAACAAATATTTATTTTATTATGTTTTAACATATAAATAACATAAAATATTACAATGTATATAAATATAATATAATGTATTGTTCTATCATAAATAGGAATGCACTTATGAATATATAAGTATATAAATATGGAGATATATTATATATTCATGTTGTAGTTCATAGTCTATTTTCTAATATTACTTATTAATTATTATCAATATTAATTATAGCTGAAATGTAATCTTTGTAACCCAGTAACATCTACTGTTTTTATAATGACATTATAACTCTCAAGAAGGGGTCCTTGGGTGGCTCAGTGGTTGAGCGTCTGCTCTTGGCTCAGAGCATGATCCTGGAGTCCCAGGATTGAGTCTCACCTCGGGCTCCCTGCATATGGAGCCTGCTTCTCCCTCTGCCTGTGTCTCTGCCTCTCTCTCTCTCTCTGTGTCTCTCATGAATAAATAAATAAATAAAATCTTTAAAAAAGAAAACTCTCAAGAAGTCTAACACATATTTTAAACTTTTTTAAATTTACTGTTTTCTTGTTAATATGAGAGACATTAGTTATATTTCTTTAAAGTTATATTTTGCTATTAAATTTGATGGAATTTTTAAATGCAGAATGTATCATGTTTTGATTTGTTTTTATATCCATAATTTTAAAAAAGTTTTCCACATACTTACATTTAAATTTTGAAATACAAATTGTTATTTAAATATTTTTTTAAAACTTAAATTTTTGGTAGGAACATTTACATTTACACTATGTTCTGGAAAAAAATATGTGAAAAAATGGTTATTCATAAATCACTATTTTTAATATTTTAACTTTCACTTTTTATTTAACTTGAAGAATATATCATGAATCTAGCATCCCATGTTGAGACTTTTGGTTATATTGTATAATTATGAGTCAACGGAAACATAAATTTCCAACTCACTTGTGCATTATTAGGCTAGCTTTTTAACCTCTAAAATGTGGTAAGAGATTAAGTTTTCTGATGAGAATATAGTTTATGTCTCAAAGGTTTAATCTTCTATCCTGAACTTATTTTTATTCAAGGCAACTAGGCAAAGTCTAAATGTTCTTTGCATGAGCTGTCCATCATTTGCATTACATGAATAGATAAATAAACATAAATCTGGAAGAATGTACAAAAATCAATTAACCAAACAAATCATGCATAGAACCCAAAAGATGTAAATTCTAAATGCTAAAAATGCATTCAACCAAAAATTCCAGCAGTTAGCTAACATAATAATTATTTATTTTTATTTAATATAATGTCTTTTTAGTATGACCTTTTTACCCGGGAGTCATTTTGAATAATAAGGGAGATAAATGTGAGAATTCTGGTTCATAATTATACTTCAGTTTTTAAAAGGAAAGAGTATAAGACTTTCTTAGATCAGTGTTTATATGAATACATAACTCAAACTTCTCAAAAACAAGGAGAAAAAATCACTCTAAAATAAGTAAAGTATAAATGGAATACTATAAATGCAATATTTTGTGCTTTTCATTTTTGATTCTCAAGTACAACAAACTGAGGGGTACTGAAGAGGAGGTGGGGGAGAGGGATAACTGGGTGATGAGTATTAAGAAGGGCACTTGATGATATGAACACCAAGTGTTATATGCAACTGATGAATCACAAAACCCCCCCGAAATAATAATACAGCACATATTAACTGAATTTAAATAAAGAATTAATTTTTTTAAATGAAACTTAAAACTTTATCAACCACCTATATATTTGTAACTACTTAATACCAATAACATGTTTGTTAATAAAATGGTAGAGTCTTGGCTGTTCAAATCTTTATTAATAAAATAAATTATTTACCATAATTTTCTGTACAGAGTGGTATTATTAAAACTAGAAATTTGATTGCTCTAAAATTTAATATCAATATTTTTATTTATATGGTAAATATACCTTTGCCTTTGTACTATGATCTTGTCTCAGACTTTTAGTTGTTAAACTTTATAAATAAATAGATTAAGGAAAATAAACTCTACTGTCAAAATACTTATCTGTTTCCCCATTTAGCAAACAGTAACTATAGCTTAGTCAGTAGAGGAGGCAATTTCAGTATTTAAGACTTTCGTGAGCCTCTTCAGTACTTTCTTGGTCTGATTATCTCTACCATGTCTGCAAGTTTACTACCATACCTATGAATCAGGGCTTTGAATAAATATTTTTTACTTTAACTCTCTTCTAATATACTTGCTTAGCAATTAGGGAGTGGCCTTTGCCTCCAGCAGAGTTACAGAAGTTGTTAAGTGGCCATGAATCTAGTAAGTTGCCAACAAAAATCCTCAATACACTCTTGAGAATTTGCACCTCCACTGAACTGGGATTTGAGTTTCTGAATAATACAGTAAGCTTTCAGTTCAATAAATTATTAAGGATTTCTTATTAATAATAAAACTCTCTTGTATTTGAGATCTTTTCAGTTAACATAGAAATAAGTTTCCACTTAAAAAAAAAAGAAAGGAAATTTTCATAGACGTGTCTTCCATATTATGTCATTTAACCTTTGCAACATTTTATAGAAGACTGGATAGGAATGACTGTTTACCTTTCATTCCCTCTAATATAATGATTAAACCAACAACTTTTAAGGTTGAAACTAATTTCTTTATATTGTTTTCATATACCCTTCTTTATTATTTTCTTGGGATTAACAAATTTGTTTCACTCCCTATCACACAATATTCATTTCTTCCTGTCCTTGTTATATTCAAGGTCCACTGTTGATGACCTTGGAACATCAACTGACAGATTAATCCCACTGCAAATTCTAATCTGAGTCCTTAGGTGGAGGTAAAACTACCAGGGCCAAGAAGAAGAAACAGGCCTCTGAACCCATAATTCATTTATTTGAATATTTTCAGTTTTGTCGTTCGTGTGCTGCCAATATTATTTATGCCAGATTTGCAACCAGTTATACACATATACTTGTTTTTATTTTTTAATCAAATCTCTGCCATATGCATTTAGCATAACTCAAGCTGTGCCATAATTTGACAATGGCTTGCATCAACAACTGCTGGTCTACATGATTTCAGATGCCTTTGATACCATTTTTGATTAAATTACTTAGTGATTGAATTATTGCAAATTCCAGGAGTATGACTCACCCAAACCTTACCAAATGATGATAGGACTGCACCTCATTGAGTTTTATTTATGTGTTTCTATTATCTGGGATCTTCTTTGATGTTATGTCCAGGGAGCATATAAGCCTAGTGAACGGATTATTAAGTAACATATGGACATGTGTTAAAATCACCTCAGAAATTAATATATCTTTTGGGAGAGATACTTTGAAGCTATGCAAATATGCTTCTCCTAAAATACTTTCAAAAATTTTATCATTTATCATTGGTTTTGCCTAGCAACTACTGTGTTATTTTAACGATGGTTTTCTTTTAAAAAATATTTTATTTATTTTAGAGAGGGAGAGAGAGAGAGACAGCATAAGCGGGAGAGAAGGGCAGAGGGAGAGGAAGAAGTGACTCCCCACTGAGCAGGCAGCCCAGTGCAGGCTGGATCCCTGGACCCCAAGATCACGCATGACCTGAGCCTAAGACAGACACTTAACCCACTGAGCCACCCAGGCGTCACCTAATGATGATTTTCTATTTCCCCACATTCCTTCTATGTTTCTTATTTGGAATTGTTCTGAAGAAATGTTTGTTTTTTACCCTTTTATTTAAATCAGATGGATTCATGGTTATTGCATTACTTTTCTACTAATACCTAAAAAAATATTGCACAAATTTAACAGCTAAAACAACATTTACTTGTTATTGTTTCCATGCATTAGAAGTCTGGTCATAGTGCAGCTCTGCTGGTTCCTCTGCTGTCAGACTCACACGACAAAAAAACCACTTGTGTACAGGGCTGGATTCCTTTCTAGGGTCACTTCCAAGTCCATTATGGTTGTTGGCAGGATTCAGTTGCCTGTGATCTTAGAGATCAAATTTACGTACTGGATGTCAGTTGAGCATCATTTTCAGCTTGTAGAGATCCCTTGCATTCCTTGACTCATAGTCTATTTCTAAGCCAGCAATGATGGCATAACCCTTCTCATGCTTTGAATATCTCCTTTGCCACCTCCTCTGGTGCATCTTTCTGACTGAGCCCAGCTGGAGAGAAATCTCTCTGCTTTTAAGGGCTTACGTGACTAGGTTAGGCTCATCTGGAAAATTGAGGATAATCTCCTTATTTCAAGTTTCATAACTTTAATAGCATTTGCAAAGTTATTTTTGCAATGTAACATTATTTATTCCAAGCAACCAAGATCAAGAGAGTCCAAATATATAATATATAAAATATAATATATTATTTGCTTTGGTTTATAAGCAAATAATTTGGTATTGTGTTTTCTTGCTCACATTCTTCTAGCTTTGATCACTGGGGGTTCTTTCAGATTGGTTCCTATATTCATGCTCCTCCTCCTTCTTTTTCTTACTTTGTGGCACACTACTGAATGTTCCAAGCTTACCTAGTATTTTCCTTGCCCCAGCCCTATATTAAGATATTTTTATAAGGCCCACTGATTTCTTTTATTCTGAATTCCTTAACACATCCTCAACAAACAAAAACAAAATGAGACAACAACAGCAACAACTAAAAAACCCAGACCAACCACGAGACAAGAGAAAAGATCCATTATCTACCAGGAACACATAAGTAGGAGACAGAGAATACCAAAATTTCACAGTATTATAATCAAGTAAGCAAACACCAATTCTTGAGTTGGCTCTTGAGTCCACATGTGATTGATGAGTCAGAAAGAGACTGTGATTCAGATTTAGGTGCTAATGTTATTCCATTGCTACTTCATTATAATCTAGGTAATTCTCTAACATTATGGCTTTGAATATTGTTTATCTCCTATGCTCCTGGTTTTCTCCTGGAACCTATGTTGGAGATCATGAAGTACCATGTTTCCTAGTTTCTCTTTTATATTTCCATTTTTAAGTTTTCAATAATGTGTTTCAAGTCATTGGTTCATTGATACCTACATTTTCAGCAGTTGTTTTGTCTGCTGTATAAGACATCCATTGATTTTTTAAAACATTTATTTTCAGAATTTCAATTTTGTAATTTATCAAATATCAGTAAGGGCAAAGATAGAAATAGTAGGTTATGTGCTGAAAAACTTAAACTTAATTTTATCCTTTATCACAATATACATGTAATCACATATGTACAAATTCTGATATTGCTTTAAATCTAGGTCCCCTAAAATAAAAGTAGGCTTTTTAGGTTTTTTCCTAACTTAGTATATTCTGTGGGAAAACCCCACATCAATAATTTGACAACCTTAATTTTAATTATAGACTAATTTGACTACAAATTTAGATCTTACCAAATCCTGAGTCCTACTTAACTGAATGTTTGGTAATTCTCATTTTACACACAAGAATGCTGAGACATTGGAGAGGTTAAGGAATAAGCAAAGAGGTAAAATTAGCATGCAAGTCCCCTGGTAATCTGATCATGGAATCTATGCTCCTAACTACGGTCTATTACTATCTCCATTGCAGTGACTAAATACTGAGTTTCCGCTAAACTTTTTATCATGTAGAAAGGCGTTGTGGTCCAAAGGAGAACAGAAGAGAATAAAGCATTTTATATCTGCCTTCACAGAATTGCATCCTATTTAGAATATTGCTGGCAAAGTCTAATTAACTTATCGAATCAAACACTATTATAGAAGATTAATATAATATAAAATCCATACAACACCATGTGGTTAATACAAAGATGAAGTCAATGTTCATTACTATCAAGAAGTTTACACTGAGCAAATTATGGATTGTACCTAAAAAATAAAAATATGATGCAGAATAGAATAACGGTTAAAGAGAGAGATACAGTGTACTTCTATACATCCATTTAATATGCCTTTAGACCTTTTTTTCCTAAAACATTCTCTGGTATTTGTGGGTATGTAAAACTCAATTTGTATTCTAGCATCTTTCAACTTCTCAGACTACTTATCAAAGTTATGTTAATTGTGGGGAGGTCTGAATAATATCTGTTCTCCCAACTACACATAAGCTCTGTGATAGCAGGAGCCACATTTACTGTAATATTAATTTTGGTATCTTTTCTCATGACATTTAGTGCCAATGATATGATTATTTCAAAAATAGAATTAAAAACTCTTTTCCTTAAAACATAATTTAGTCAATATCACATGAGAAAAATAAATGCATTGTAAATTTTAAATCATGCTTTCCCCCACTTTTCCATGTGAGTTTCGTTTTATATAATTTGTCCCACTTCTTATATTCATTAAATAAAGGATAAGAATTTTTTATTAACCTAGAATATTAATTTTGAAATGATTCCCTAATTTAGAGTGGTCATACTATGTCTTCCTTAACCAAAAACTTATTTTTTAGTATTAAAGAATATATTCCACTTTTATTAACATAAATGAAATGAAAGAATATTGGAATGCATGAAGTTCTTCTTATATTTAGGATTATTTTCTTGGGCTAGATTCCCAGCATTGTAATTGCAAGAGCTGAGAGGGAACATTGGCATATTGAAATAGGATGATTTTCAGATTATGTAAAATGTTTCCTGAAGGTACCTCACATGTAATATTAATAAGGCAGATAAGGTTTATAATTACAGTATTTTGCCATAGGAAACATGGAAATGCTGTATGAGAGAAATTACATTTTTTAAATTATATTTTTATTGCTACACAATTTTTTTGTATAAGAAGGTAGCATACATGAATTTTTGACTGATTCTAGTATCTGTGAAAGCAGTTCATTCAAAGGGAAACCATTAGTGCTTATTGGAGGACTATGTATGCAATAATGACTGAATAGTTACTCAGGTTTCTGTCTCTTGTATTGTTTTTTCTCAAAGCAAATCAAAGTTTAGATTGGAAGAAATTTGCTGAATTTGGGTCCAAAAAGTTGTATACTTAAAATTCATAGTTTGTTTTCTCTATTTCTGTTATATGATGCTCTTCCTAAACAAGTGGCAGAAAGCAGAAACATTCTAGGTATAAAAAGCAGAAATGTCATTAATGAAGGAATTATAAGTCTTACAAACCAACAGATGGCCTGTAGGAGTGAGAATCAAGATCCATCATTGGAATTAATGAATTCAGGAACAAATAGTCACAAAACTATGGAATCAATAAAAAGATTAGTGCCTGCCAGGGGTGGGAGTAAGAGAGATAAATAAGCAAAGCACAGAAGATTTTTAGAACAGTGAAAATACTCTGTATCCTAAAATAATGGCTATGATGATAGATATGTTATACTTTTGTCCAAACCGAGAGTATACAACACCAAAAATGAACCTGAAGGTGAACTATAGACTTTGGGTGATTGTGATGTGTCAGTATAGATTCATCCTTCCTAAAAACATACGATTCTGGTGAGTGATGTTAATAATAAGGGAGGCTATGTATATGTACAGGGAAGGAGTATAAGAAATTTTTGTGCCTTTCTCTGAATTGTGTTAGCTTACAACTGCTCCAAATAAATAGTCTGAACATTTTTAAACATGGAAAAGAACATGGAATTAATTTTTTTAAGTGAAAAAAAAAAAGTAAACAACCCAAAACTCAAATGGTCATTGCTACAGGGATCACAGCCTCTGCCACTCCTTGGAAATGGATAAGGAGCTGGCCACTAAAATGCTGGCTTACTTGTCAAAAGAAACAGTCAATAGAAGATGGCTCCATTTCCTCTTAAATATTTCTTCTGGATATCAAACAAATGTATCCTACTTTAGAATGGGACTCCTATCCAGGTGCAACCACAAGGAAGTAGAAAATAAAGTAATTCTGACCTTTTCAGTCTCTGCAGCTCAGGAGAGCACCTGAGGAGAGGAGAAGAATAAATACTGAGAATTAATAAGCCATAACTCACACTGGTTTGCAACTGGAGATCTATACAGTATACTACATACCCATAAAATTCCAATAATAAAAGAAACAACAACTATTCCCACCTAATGTATCACACTCCTGGTGCGTGCACACATGAATACATACACACCAATGCACTGGACATTTCCTCAAGAGGTATCTGAATATCCTTTCAGTTACCTTGTCCCTCTGTGGGTGATTAATATTACTGTAATTCAAAGATCATCAAGCAACCTCTAGCACTAATCTCTTTATATGGTGTGTGCATGAGGAGGGGGAGGAGTGTAGTTAACCATTGCTATTGTCCTCATTTATGCAACTGGCCAGTTAATTTTGAACTTATTTTTCCATCATGCTTTCTTTGCTCCATTTGTTTTCCAAATGCCCAGAACTGTTTATTTGGGGATAGGAGAAACTAGAATTTCTATTCTTGAAGAGTCTAGCTGTCTTGATATTTTGCCTATATTATGGTTTGTGATCAGTCCCTTCCTTTAATTATTGGGCATAGCAGTTACTAGGAAATGCCTTCGAATTGCGGTTGCCTGGCCTTGTTGTCCAGGTACACTGTAGAGAGAATTTGAAGGAAAATGCATTTCCAAATTTTGAAGTAACGTGTATGTGATTTTAAATTTGACATGTGGAGCTTTTCATGATTAAAACAGTTTCAAAATATGTAGTTTTGAGATGCTGTAATTATTGACATTTAAAAGCAAAACTTCTGCTTTTGCTTAGGATATAGCCATAAGATGACTCTCTTGCATCCTAACAACAGGAACATAACATCTGAGAGCTTAGTGGGCAAAGAGTCTAATTAACTACAATCCAAAAAGTGACAAGTTTATTTTGAGGAAGGAGGGACCCACAGCAGCTTTCATTCTTGGCAGAACAGCAGGAAGCAGAAGGAAATGCCAGAGATACAAGTAAGAATGCAGATGAAATTGATCAAATTTGTAAAACCCGAGGGTGGTCTGGCACCATAGTTTAGAATCCTTGGGAGGCCCAGACACAACAGGCATCTCCATGCAATTTCCACTTTTTAACACAGACTCCACAGAAAGTTTGTGCGATGACTGGCAGCATAGCAGGAGGTGGAAAGAGACCTCCTCTGAGGAAAGAGTGCTGAAGTTTGAGGGTGGAACAGAAGAACCCAGAGACAGTCTCCAGGCACTTCCAGCTTCACGCTGAGTAGGAGGCAACAGCTGTCTCCCATTTGGGAGGGGATGTGGAGGAAAGCTGAGAGTCCTCCATGGGTGAATGCTAAAGAATCTTGCAAAAATCTGGTATTAGGCAAGTGAGAGATACCCATGATGATTCTAAGCCATCTGCTGATGAAAAATGGTTAAGGAAATTGAAAAAAAAAAATTTACCAACTAACGACTAAGTACAGAGTCTCTGCTAAGGTCTAAAGGTATAGAAGAGCAAAGGAAGAAAGCACATAAGCATTCTGGGTCTTACAGTGAGTACCAAGCAGTGGCACTATTCACTGGGGTGGGTGTGGATGGCCTGAAAAGGACCCTTGAGTTGCAGGTAGTGGAGCCTGCTGACACCTGAGAGCTGGGAAGAATATTGGCAATTTAAATCACTCGAGGGAAGCTTCTGCTTCCAAACTGTAAAAAAGCCTGGACCCAGCTCAGCTCCAGACCAAATTGACTTTATCACACATGATGATGGCCTGACAGAAAGATAGCCATGACCTTTTCTGGGAATCATATTATCATATAAAAAATACGTTAGTATTGGGCCACCCGGGTGGCTCAGGTGGTTAAGCGTCTGCTCTTGGTTTCTCTCTCTCTGCCCCTCTTTGTGCTTGCAAGAGCTCTCTCTCTAAAATAAATAAATAAATCCTAATAATATATTAGTACTATTTACTTTAGTCTCCATTGTTCCTTTACTACAAAACCTTACATTCAAACCAAATATTAGAAAATTTATTTTAAAAATAATGAAAATGTAACACAGAGGAGAGGGTCAGTGGAACCCAATTCACAGATGGAACAGAGTTTGAAATTATTAGGAAGAGATATTTTAAAACATAGTATATTTAATGATATGTTGTGAAGAGGGAACAACAAATATGCACAGATAAATAAGTCTCTAAGTAAGAAAGGACAAAATAAGCCAATAAAAATGCTCATGTTGAAAACATGTTATCAGAGATGAGTCATATCTTGATAGGCTTATTAGTGAACTGAACAAAGTAAAAGAATCAATATAAATAGGACACCTGGGTGGCTCAGTGGTTGAGTGTCTGCCTTTGGCTCAGGTCATGATCCCAGGGTCCTGGAATCGAGTCCTGAATCAGGCTCCGCATAGGGAGCCTGCTTCTCTCTCTGCCTATGTCTCTGCCTCTCTTTCTGTGTCTCTCATGAATAAATAAAAATAAATCTTAAAAAGAAAAAAGAATCAGTATAAACAATAAGAATGGTGTCAGTTCTTAACAAAAGTAATGGAGATCAGAAGGCAATGGGAAACATGTTTAAAGTACTAGAAGAGAAAGTAAGAACTATCAATCTAGAATTCTAAAACCACTGACAATATCCCTCAAAAAAAAAAAAAAACCTAAATAAAAATACTACAGATAGACAAATATTGAAAGAATTAATTTCCAGCTACAAGAAATACAATACTTCTTTCACCAAAGGTAGATGTTTCTAGATACTGTTGTCAAATTAAATAAAGATTTTCAGAAAAAAAAAATGCCCCCCCCTCACACACAGAGGTCTTATAATTACTCCAAATATATTCAATATATATAATTAAATTGCTTTAATGCCTATGCTGATTGCTCGATATGAAAATAAATAGCTATGTGTTTATTCATGAGTTATCATCTCTATGTGTGTCCCAGCTCTGTTCATTGAGAAGGTTTAAAAGCAGCAAAACCTTACTAAAAATCAGTCTGCTTTATGCTCAAGTCTTTGTTTTAATTAACATTCTCCAATGACAGGAAATAGGGCTGAAGAAATAGCAAATTCTAGAGCTGGAACATAAGAAATAGAAGACAAATCTGGAACATCTTATATTGGTAGAACATAGAGAATTTTGTAAAAGAGAAAAACAGATGGAGTACAACAAAAAAGCAAGGGAAGTCAGTGTAGAAAACCCCCAATGGTGAAAGTCAGAGTAATTTGAACAAAATAAAGAATTATAATATTGGATTATAGCCCTAAGAATGACATATTTGCACATTCATAATTGTTTAAAATACTGCCTCTACATGCATGAAGAATATCTGATGGTGTTCTAATTTTTTCTTTAACCATTAGCATAATTGAAAAAATTTAAGAGGAGAAAGGATATAAATTGCATATTTATCATATTTTTAATCTTTTGACCCATCAGTTATATATATATATATATACTATTTAGTTTCTACCTACTTGTGAATTTCCCAAATTCTTCTATTATTTTCTTAAAAAAATTCAAACTTTATTGAGATATAATTGACATAAAACATTGTGTAAGTTTAAGATATGCAGCATGTTAATTTGATACATTTATTACAAAATTATTACCATCATAGTGATAGCTTATACCTCAATTTTGTCACAAAATTCCAGTTTTGTTTTACGGTGAGAACATTTACAATCTCCAATCTTACAAACTTTCAAGTATATAAAACAGTATTTTTAGCTTAATCATCATGCTATGATATTAGATCCCCAGAACTTGTTAATCTTTTAACTGGAAGTTTGAACCCTTTGACCAGTGTCTCCCTACTTCTCCCAATTCCAGCTTCTGGTAATCATCATTCTATTGTTTCTCTGAGTTTTCTGTTTTGAATCCACACATAAGTGATATTATATAGTATTTATCTTTCTCTGACTTATTTCTTTTAATATAATGCCCTTAAAGTTCATCTAAATTGTCACAAATGGCAGGATTTTCTTCTTTTTCATAGCTGAATAATATTCCATAATGCATATATTTTTTATCCATTCATCCATTGATGGACTCTTACATTGTTTCCATATCTTGACTAATGTGAATAAACACCACAATAAATATGTGAACGCAGATATCTCGTCAAGATCATGATATCAGTTCCTTTGGTATATACCTGGAAGTGGGATTACTGAACATATGATAGATCTGTTTTTAATTTGGGGGGAATCTGCATGTTGTTTCTTATGGTGGCCACCAATTTATATTCTCGTCAGTAGTGTACAAGGGTTTCCTTTCCTCCACATCCTCACCAATACTTGTTGGCTCTTGTCTTCCTGAGGACAGCCATCCTAATGTGTGAGGTGATCTCTCTCCATGGTTTTGATTTCCATTACCCTGATAAATAGTGATGTTGAGCATCTTTCTATGTACCTGTTTTCTATTTCTATATATTTGGAAAACTGTCTAATTTTTGTTTAACTGTGTTGCTAAGACTCCCTACAGGGATTCCAGGGGTCTCTCAGAGCTGTTTTTATTCATGGATAGCTTGTTCAATCATTGATATATATGGAGAAGTGAAAACTAAGTTCTCGTTGCCATTTTTTCCACCATTCCTCCATTTTTTACTTTTAATTTCATTCTATTGTTTGGAGAATACATTTATTTGATGTCATTTCTTTTAAATATATTGAGACTTATCTTGTGGTCTTGCATATGATCTGTGTTGGAGTGTACTCTATATATGCATCAAGTTGGTTCATAGTGTTTTCAAGTGTTCTGTACCCTGTTGAGATGCTTGTAGGACTATTTATTGTGGAATATAGTGCATTTAAGTCCCCAAATCTTATTGTTAAAATTGTCTACTTCTCCTTTCAATTCTATCAGTTTTGCTTCATTAGTTTTAGTGCACTATTATTAGGTGAGAGTATGTTTATAGTTGTGGTTCATCCTGATTGATTGACACTTTTATTATCATAAAATATGTCTATTCAATTAATCTTTTATATCTATCTTGTTAAAATTAGTAGAGCCATTTCAGTTCTTATGGTTTCTCTGTGCATGGTTCAATACTTTTACTTCAATATATTTGTAACTTTGAATCTAAAGTATGTCTCTAGGGATCCCTGGGTGGCTCAGTGGTTTAGCGCCTGCCTTCGGCCCAGGGCGTGATCCTAGAGTCCCAGGATTGAGTCCCACATCAGGCTCCCTGCATGGAGCATGCTTCTCCCTCTGCCTGTGTCTCTGCCTCTCTCTCTCTCTCTCTCTGTCTCTCATGAATATATAAATAAAAATATTTATTAAAAAAATAAAGTGTGTCTCTGGTAGACAGTTTGTACCTGTCTTCTTGACAATGCTACTTGAAATAGTTTCTGCAACATAGAGCTGGAGGTGTGATGAGAGATGCAGGTGGCCTGGCCCTTGTAAAGCAAAGATGTAACCTTCGACTGGGAGCTAGTGGGATGTGGGAAGTTCTGTGTTCTCAGCTGCATCCTCCTGGAGTACAGCTCTGTCATGCTAAGCTGGGGCTGGGAGCCTAAGGAAAGAGTATGTATGGCTCTCACTGTTGTTGCTGAGATTTAGTCAATTTTTGTAAATATGTTTCTCTATTTGCTGTATGCTCTTAGGGCAATTTCCAGAAACTTCAATTTTATATATGTGTATTTTTTTATCCATTAAATGTTCGTTTCACTGGGAAGAGGGTCCATTGAGCATCTTACACTGCCATTGTGAAAATCGGATTTATTTCATGGTAATGTTGATCTGCTGCAATCTGCCCCATCCCCAAAAGCAGAGCCATTGCTTTTCTTTTCAGATTCTTACCTATTGCACTTTGCTTTCTTTATTATACTTTTGACTAGCAAAGATGAAAAAATGACAAAAGCTTTAGGAGAAAGTTAAGACACCTTATCAGGCTCATCTTTCAGAGGCTCCATTTCCTCTGGCATCTTGACCCCTGAAGTCCAGGGCACCTTCATATTCCTGATCTCCAATGTTTGGCCAGCTACTTGAGACTGCAAGAGTTCTGATCTTCTTTTTCTTGACCTCAAAACTGAATACCAATTAAGAACCAGCAAGTGTCTTAAGGAAAAAGCAGCAGAGAATATCGGGCTCACCTCACTGCATTTCCTTTGTGCTGCATTGACCCTTAAATGTCAGCTGTCTTGGATGCTTTCTAAGGCTTTCAAATGTCAGCATGTTTGTATTTCACCTAGCTTTTACAGTTGTTCTCATTGTGGTGTTTGTATGCTACTCAGTCATAGCCAGAGTACACTTAGCTATCTAAAAATTCTTAAGTTAAAAAGTGTACCTTGAAGCATGCCTAGGGAGAAGTATAAATAGTTTGTGTCAATTCAACTTTGTTAATATACCTACTATCCTTGTAGCAGAGATTTTTTTCTTTGAATATGTCATTTTATAATTAAATTTATGCTTGATGTTTTGTGGGAAATTGTTTCAATCGTCACTTCCTGTTCCTGGTAATATTTTCAGATGTGTGGCTATTAGCGTTAATCATTATCTTAAGTGTTTGGAGAATATTGGAATTTGGGAAAGGGATGTATGTAGCAGGAAACAGATATTGAGTCCTTCAGTTTTACTTTATATTTGAAAAAAAGTGTGACTCGTGTGGATATGATCATAGCTCTTCATATTGTCCTCAATTCAGTTAAACTATGTGCATGGCTGTCAATCAATTGAATTGCCACTTAAGTCTTCAATGAGATTGGGCTATTTTAGGATTATCATAGAAAGCTAATGTATAAAAAGTCAGGAAAAACAGAGCAGAGAAGCATAATTTGATAGCAAGGAGCAAACATTCACTTTTAGAAAAATGACTAGACTCTTCTTACTCCTTTTTTGAAAAGCAAGCAGTAACAGCTTTGTAGTGACTTGGAGGTAGATAGAACTGGGTTATGTATTGTGACTAAGGTACATGCACAGAGGTTGCCTATTACATGTTAACAAGGCAAATGAAGCAATATGAATTAGAAAGTCCTTTGTATAAATTTTTAAAAATTCAGGACAATGAGAGATAGATAGTAATGATTCATTAGTTGGGCAGAGTTCTTTGCATTGGATCATACTTTAAATGAAGGATTTTTCTAGGTAGTATAAAAAATAATGGTGCATCCTAACAATTGATAACTCCCTCAAAAATGGGAATTGTAGTACTTCCTTCTGTGAGCTTGGTAAACAATATGTTGTACATACCACATCCTAATTATTTTTGTGCATGTTTAAATTATAAGGTTTCTTGTTTATGTATTCAAACAATGATTTTATACTTGTTATGAAATAATTTATATCACTATCATATGATTTTTTTAAAAGATTTTATTTATCTGCTTTTTAAAAAATATTTTATTTATCTGAGATAGAGGGAGTGAGAGCACAGGTGAGGCGGGAACAGAGGGAGAAGTGGACTCCTACTGAGCAGGAAGACAGAGGTGAGGCTCTATCCCAAGATCCTAAGATCATGACCTGAGCCAAAGGTAGACACTTAACCAACTGACCACCCAGGAGCCCCCTATTATTTGAAAGTTTGGTTAAATTTTTAAGTGGTTAAATTTTACATAGGAAATTTTACATAAAATTTACATTCTCTATTTTATAAATGTTTAATACTTTGAGATATAATAGGGTTTAGATTCATTCAATAATATATCATCTTTGAGGTTTTCAGAAAAAAATTGATTATTTATTGACAACAAAACTGATTACTTTTGGCTATGTTCACAGCAGAGACATATCACTAGAATTTTCTTTAAATTTCAGTTGATAAAATGCTGAAAAGGAAACTATTAATCAACTGGGGTCTGCTAGTTGGAGAGTCAACATATTAGAAAACAATTTTCCCATTGCTTTTCAATACAATATTTCTCTATATTTCTTCATACTTTATTTGAAGAACCTCAGCAAATGTGATGGAATTTTTCTTGGGTTATGGTTTAAACAGCATGACTCTGACATGTAGGTATGAATCTGCTCTGGGGATAAAGAAGGAAAGGTTCTAGCTTTAGGTTATCTACTCATCAGCGAGGCAGTTGTAGGAAAAAACAACCTCTTTAGGATTTGTGTGCTCATCTAAAAAGTAAGTAAGCTGATAAATGAGTTCTCAACAACTCTATCATTATTTACTGTTCTTGTATTATGATCAGAATACAATGATAAATAAACTTTTATTATACATGTCAAAAATACATTGATTTTTTTCTAGTATTTTTTTGGGGGGAAAGGTGCCCCCAAATGGACAAGTGATTGTTTTTAGCAATCTGTTTATAGAGCTATGCATAACTATGTGAATATGGGAATGACAATTAATTTTCAGAAGAAAGATATGTTCATTGTAAAATTATGATTTTCTATTTTAGAAAATAGAAGAATATATAAAAACTCAAAGGATAATTTTGCCAACATTACACTATACAGAGGCCCTTGTTCTATTTCTCAGCATAAATTTAGATTCAGCGTTTGGTCAAAATCTGCAAAAAAAAAATCCATTTTAATATATTTCATTCTCTTTGACTACCTTAAATGAAACTTTTGTTAAATAGCAAACTGGTAAAAACAGTCTGTGTCCTAAAATGTATATTCATCTCATTATTAGTCAGCATCTGCTCTTGATATAGAATTAAAAAAGCACATTGATTCTGACATGATTTCAGATCATTAGAAGCCACACAGTGGACTAAAATGGACTGTTCTGGAAAAAGACCAGCTTTCTGCAATCCCTAATACAAAGTTTATCTATCACAATAAATAAATAATCTGAAGAATTATTTAACTACCAATAGCCAAATGCCTTGCATATTGTATTCCTATTTCACATTTGTAGATATAGCGAAGCCTACAACCCCCACTGCCTCCATTTTCATCTGTGTCTAATATACTTTGAATCCAGAAGACCTGATTTGAATAATTTGTCTCTCTTCCAAACTAAAGCAAATCACTGCTTGATAAAACAAGAACATAACTCCTTAATCAATATTGCATACATTTGAACATGGCACAATGATTTTGAAATGTCTGATTATGTTGCACTGCCGTGACGCAGTTGATTGAAATAAAATATATGCTTTTCTGAATACTTTGGAAATTAGAAATTTGCTACTTTTTTTTAATAGCGTGATAGGTTTAACTTAATGAAATTTATTTGAGTAAATGGCAAATTGAATTCGTTCATTACTACTATCAAGTGTTTTATTCATTTTAATCAAAGCATGTTTCTTAATAGTTTTTATTTCATAGTCCCTGTGATAATATAAAAACCAATAAAGAATAAATGATTAAATGAATGTATCGTTTAAATAAAACCTGAAATAATATTTGGAAATAATCTGTAAACAGCACAACTTCATTGTATTTACTAAATATAAATCTCTGATTAATGCCTCAAATTGGAAAAATAACCAATGATGGATAAAAAAGCTCCAAAAATCACCTGCCTTTTGCAGTGATACCTTCAAATACAGAACCAAGCTCTTGATTCCTCTTAATATATTTCTGAATATAAAGCTTGGTTTGGGCTAATACATCAAATTCCAGTGAGGCACTGTTGGGTAAACTGTATAGAAGCTTTCTTCATTATCTTTATTGTGAGAAATAGAAAAAGATATTGATAAATGAAATTTGCATGGTACATACTAATGATTACAAGGACAATGACTTTGAGGCTTGGGCACTCTCAATATCTGGCTTCCATCTGTATGTCCAGAGTGGCTGCTTCACTTCCTGTCATTCCTCATCCAGGAGTAAAGATATCAGGGACCAGAGGAGTAAGAAGCCAATTATTTTAAGGACGAAGCCTATATTAAGCACTAAATGTCACTAGTTATATTATTCGGTGGCCAGAAGTTAGCCTCATAAGCATTTCTAGCCACCAAGAAAGACAAAAATGGGAAGATTAATGATTAACCAAAGGAAATTTGCCAGATGCTAGATTTATTTTATTGTGGAAGATGAGAAGAGATAGAGGGTGAGGAGTGTGTGTCTGCATCAAGAACCAAAGGGCTACCTTAGCATTTCCTGTGCATTATTTTAATTGTGAGGAAAATACTAAGATAGGTTTTACAATTCAAAAAATGCACAGAAAATTCTATCCCTAATTTCAGTGGAGTAGTTTGAAGGAATAACTATGCAATAAATAAATACATTATTTCCCAAAATAATTTTGATATTTCAAGTATCCAAATCTTGGAGCTACAGTTATTTTTAATACATTTGTTTTTAACTTTTAAACTAGAGTTGAGAGTGACTTAGACACCATTACAACACTACAGCATCTGATTTTGGTGCACATCTGCCTTTACATTCATATGTTTTAAAATGTCAGAGCTCTTTCATCTGAGTTTAAAGAACTCCCTTTTGCATCTCTTGTAAGGCAAATCTAGTGGCGAACTACTTCAGCATTGTTTTACTTGCAATGTCTTTATCACACTTTCATTTCTAAAGGACAACTTTGCCAGCGATATTACTGTTGATTGGCGGTTTGCGGTGTTTTTTTTTTTTTCTCCTAGCATTTTGAATACACTATCCTCCTTTTTTCACCCTGCAAGGTTTCTGCTGAATTTTCAGTTTAGCCCTTATACTTTTTACAAGGTGTGTTTTGTGTGTGTGTGTGTGTTTTATGATTTTTACTTTTTTTGTAATTTAAGTAATTCAACTTATTTTGTTCATGTATTGTTTTCCAATTTTTTTTTACTTGTCTATCTTGTAGTTCACTGAATATTTTAAAGAGGATTATTCCTAAGCATTTAGCAGTCAGTTCATAGATTTTTAAAAATTATTTTACAGTTATTGGAGCTTTTTTAGTTTCCTTTGATGGTGTCATGTTTATCTGATTTTTTGTGATCTTTGTATCTTTGCTTTTATATCTGTGCCTTAAGGAAGCATTCTCCTCTTCCAGGCTTTACCACTTCATTTTGGCAGGGAACACCTTCCATAGTTCCCCCAGCTTGGGGATTCTGGGTTGGCCAGGTGGTAGCATCTGAAGGCAGGTGGTACCTACAAATGGTAGGCATTTCTCTTTTTCTTTTTTCTTTTTTATTTGTTTGTTTATTTATTTATTTATTTATTTATTTATTTATTTATTTATTTATTTTTTGGTAGGCATTTCTAAAGGGCTGTTGTCCAGGCTGTGAGGGCTGAGACCGGGGGGTCTCATGCTCTGCTCCCTAGTCATGTTGGACTACTGGCTGGGCACTGAGCTTCATAACCACGCCTGGCTGAGCAGGCCCTCTGACTGTGCTGTGTGATTGGGTGGACTGCAGGCTGGGCTCCATTCTTGGGCAAGGCTGCGGCTGGGGTTTCTGCTTTGGTGGGGTTGTCTGTTATTCCAGCAGTCAAATGGAACCGCAGGCTGTGCTCAATGGTCAGGCAAGCTTGCTGTCCATCCTTGTCTGTGGAGGGCGACGATAGGCTCTGCTGTGCATTTGGATTAAGTGATAATAAAATCATTTACATTTAGTTCTTCATAAAAATAATATTCTTGTCAAGTGATCATGATTACATTATTATACAGGAATATTCCAAGTAGAAAACTTGAGATGGAGATGCTCAGGGATACTATTCCAGATTCTAATTAAAATTTTTGAAAATAAGTTTTGTAAGTGTATACTAATTCAATATTCAATAATGTGTAATATTATCTCTAACTATATAGGTCACATTTTAAATGTTTAGTTGAGTTTATATCACCATATAAGTCCCTTACAGTTTGTTCTTTGTGATGTGTAAATATTAACATTTTCTGTGTTTCCCACATCTGTGACTTTAGGAAAAACTGCTGTTGGCACATCATTACCAATAGCTGTCCCTGCTGTATAATCTCCCCTTCAAGTATCCAACTATCTGACTATGACCTCTATCTTTCCTCTTTACTGCTTATAGTACCACAAATACAAAAATTCTATAACTCCACGGGGACCAAAAATCTATCCCGTATAACAGTTTATTAGACACATTCATTTCAAGTACCCTCATCTCCTTCCTACCTAACTTAGGTTGCAATGTTCAATATAACTCCCTTGAATATACAATTAATCGTGTTGATCCTTACCTCACATTTTATATATTTTGAAACATTCAAATAGGTCATAAATCTAAAGACTTTATTTATTTAGGAGACAGCACAAGCAGACAGAATGGCAGGCAGAGGGAGAAGCAGGCTCCCTGCTGAGCAAAGAAACCGACGTGGGGCTCCATCCCTGGACTCCAGGATCATTACCAGAGCCAAAGGCAGGCGCTTAACTGACTGAACCACCCAGGTGCCCCAGATAGGTCATAAATCTAAATGCATGACTTAAAATATTAAAACAATTATAATGAAATATTAGAGAAAATCTTAGTGACTTTAATTTTGACGAATATTTCTTAACACATCATACAAAGCATCCAGTATAAAATTTAAAATGTCAATAATTTGCATATAATCAATTATAAAATATGTTTGCTCTTCATAGACTCTGACAAGAAAAAGAAAAAGGAAGTCCCAGATGAGAATTACTTATAAAACATATACCTGAAAAAGGCTTGCCACCTAGGATATCTAAAGAACTCTTAGGACTTAACAATGAGATAAAACAACCCAGTATAAAAACAGATGAAAGATTTGAACAGATATTTCATCAAAGAAGATATATGCATGATATAAAAAATGGAAAATGCTCTGTATTATTAGAGAAATAAAAATTACAATCTCAATCTGATAGCACAAAACACCCACTAAATGGCTAAAATTAAGAAGACTGCTCATATATTTTATTTATATTTAATGTGATCATTAGAGTATCACTAAAGAGGTACAAGTTTTTAGGGATGAATACAATGCTTTTCTTTATTTTAATAATTTTCAAATATTTATTTATTTATTTGAGAGAGAGAGCTCATGCACGTGGGAACGGGGGGGGGGGGGTGGCAAGGGAAGAGGGAGAGAGTCCCAAGCAGATTCCACACTGAGTTCAGAGCCCATCAGGGGCTCAATCTCATGACCCTGAGATCGGGACCTGAGTTGAAACCAAGAGTTAGTCAATTAACAGATTGAATCACCCAGGTGCCCCTGCTTTTCTTTGTTTTTTATTTATTTATTTATTTATTTATTTTTCTTTTCTTTGTTTTTATATCAGAAGAGAAGGAAACAAGTTTAATATGGCAATGATTGGTAAGTTAAAGTTTCATATCCTAAGAATAAATGAGTTTACTTATTTTATTTTATTTAAAGATGTTTATGGAGAAAGACTTTACTCAGAGAAAGAAACTTCAATAGTAATGAAATTTATGATCACTTAATACTATTGTTCATCTGATATATGATTGTAAAAATGGCATGATCGATCAGTTCATTTATACCTTTAATGTATTTGTGGAAAAATTAAGAAGTTTTTACAATTAAAAATCTCACAGTCCAGGAAAGAAGCAAATTAACCTTATTTTCATTCCTATACCTAAATATATGCATTGGATTCATATAATTTCAAAGTTTCAAAATCAAAGCTTTTCAATATTACATTACCTCTTAGGATTAGTTTGGAAAATTAGTAGGCAAGAAAAAAATACACTCAAGAAATACTGATACAAGCTGTTAAATAAAATCAAGTATCATATCAGCGGCAGCAAAGCAGCATGTTTAGTTAGTAGATCTTAGTAGAAGCCATACAATACACAGCAGTCCAAACTGTATGCACTCCATTATTTCAGATTTTGGCCAAAGAATTCTGATTCTCTAAAGAAAGAAAATGTGATTAAAATTAAAAATACCTTTAATAGAGTAGAATATTCATAATTTGATGGAAATGACTAAGATGTCAGTGATCCAAGGCATTATCACTATATGTTTAGGTTACAAGTGCGTTATATTTTTTTAAGATGAAGAAACCCAATAATGTTCCTTTCTTTGTTTAGATGCTAGCATCAGAAATCCATTTTTTATTGAGTTTTTGTCTCATGATCTTTAGGGATTAAACTTCAGGGATGCTGAGAACAATCACTGTAGAGATGTGTAACATCTCTTACTGCTTGACTGAGCACAAAAGCCTTAGGAATAACCCTAGGGGGGAATTCACTCTCTCACTGTGTACTTAAAAATCATTTATGCTCCCTGGATTCAGCACTCAAGCAGGCCATGCTAACAGAGCAATGCAATTAACCTTTCCTATAAATTAAATGTGCAAATGCTCTACGTAGTACTTGCTTAGAATAATTTTCCATCATTTGCAGAATGTGTTAGAAAAATAATTTTCTACCAATGGCTAGGCAGTTTGAAGGTTAATTACAGATTTACTTTTTATTTTTGAACAAGTTATCTATTTTCAGGAGAAAGAAAAGAGCAACGTGTGTATGCCTGTTACTATTTCTCTCCTTTATCACATTTCAAAAAGCACACATGTCCTCTCAAGAAAA
Source organism: Canis aureus (assembly GCF_053574225.1). Classification (NCBI taxonomy): domain Eukaryota; kingdom Metazoa; phylum Chordata; class Mammalia; order Carnivora; family Canidae; genus Canis; species Canis aureus. The sequence goes on from NC_135648.1 coordinate 19,797,585, forward strand.
TGAGATTAAATATCTGTTTATATTATAGAATATGCTTATATCAATGATATTTTTATTAATGTTGTTTTTCAAAGTAATTTATCTTTAATAATTCAATACATATTTACTGAACGCCTTCATTTTTTTATTATATTGTGGTAAGAACACAACATGAGATTTACCCTCTTAAACAAAAGTTTAAACTTTTTAAAAACTTTAAAACAAAAGTTTTTCTCAGTATTGAAAAATATAAGCATAGTGTCATACAGCTGATCTGTCAAACTTATTCATCTCATATAAGTGAAACTTCATAACTTTGGTTAGTAACTCCCCACTTCCCCTTCCCCCAGCCCCTAACAACCACCATTCTACTCTCTGCTTCTATGAGTTTGACTATTTTAGGTAGCTCCATAGAAGTGGAATCATACAGTATTTGTCCTTCTGTGACTGACTTATTTTACTTAGAATGTCTTCAAGTTTCAATTCATGTTGTAGCATATTGCAGGATTTTCTTCTTTTTAAGGTTGAGTAAATAGTTCATTGCGTGTATATACTACAACACATTTTCTCTATCCATTCATCTATCAATGGACATTTAAGTTCTTTCAGCATATTGGTGCTGCAATGAACACAAGAGTGCTAATATGTCCTCAAGATCCTGGTTTTCTGTTCTTCTGGATAAATACCCAGAAGTGGAATTACTGGAGCAGTTGATAGTTTATTTTTCATTTTTAATGTTTTTGAGGACCCTTCATACTGTTTTCCATTACTGCTGTACCATTTTGCATTCCTGCCAATCATGTACAAGGTTTCAAATTCTCCTACAATTCTCACCAATACTTAGCGTTTATGTTTTTTTTTTAATAATAGCCATCCTAACAAATATGAGATGATTGTCTCGTCATGGTTTTGATTTGCATTTCTCTGATAATAGTGACATTAAGCATCGTATATTACAAAGCACAAGTATGTGACTGGCCTAAAGATAGGCATATAGACAGTTGGAATGATTACCTCTAAGGAGTAGAATTTAATGTGGTGATACGGCTCAAGGGAACTTCTTTGTTGCTGCTGTTATACACTCTCTGGTACTTTGACTTTCTTTCAACTGTTTAAGATTTAATATATCTAAATACTGTACTACTTTTTATACATTATCCCTTGCTTTTATTCTGTTGTTTGCTTTTCCTCTTCTCTCCTCTAGCACATCCCCTACCTACATTTGGGGTGCTGTGAAACAGTCTCAAAATTTTATATTTTATATTTTATACATGTATAAAATATACTGTACCATATGCACATGTGCAAAAGAAACATGACATACCCATAGAAGCAGACATTATTTTTGTTGGTTAGCTGTTATTCCACACTCTACCTCTAACCAATAAATACACTTTTTAAAATAATTGACATAATAGTCCATAAAAGCAAGATTCTACTAAAACATATTAATCAATACCCAGGTTTATTGTTCTAGATAAGTTAAAATAATGAAGCTAGATAATACTAAGCCTTCAGTGATATTACCACCTTTCAGTATCATATAATTGTTTATCACATTTTACTTTTCTAAATGAACTGGAGGTAATAAAAATTAACATAAATGGAATGAGGGAGATTACATAGCTTATTTTAGTTGATAAAAAGGGTTTTGTGAAGTAGATCTAAATCAAAATATCTTTTCAATATAAACTGTGAAAATAAATCCACTGAATTTCATAATCATTAATCCAAAGGAAAAGAGCACATGAAGGTAAAGAAAAATATTATAAATGTCATCATAACAGTACTTTTTGCATAAAATTTTTCTTATACATCAATAATTAAAGGAAAACTACTTGGAGAAATTCTAAATACTTATTGACACTGCATCTGGAAGTTTTCAACTTTATCTTTGGATTATATGGCATTATAAATCATGAGATACTGTGGAACATTAATTAATTGTTGCTAATTGTATAAGAGAAAATTATTGCATCTGACAATGTGAAACTTCAGAGGACTGAGTTTTTATTTTTATTGCTGTGGAAAATATACACTGTGGAATAAGGGATTATTTATTAATTAATATATGCACTAATTAACATAGAAGAAGCTAGCTCATTTCTATTATTAGCAATACTTCTTTAGACACATTAAAAACAAGTAATCTCTAAGCTATAAAAAATAGAATTAGAGAAGTATGTGCTGTATAAATATAGTATTCTGACTTTCACATAAAAATTTACTATTTATATATTTAGTGAAACATGCATTCACAGAACTGAAAGATAATGCAGGGATATTTTCAAATTAATATTTATTTCATCAGAGCTATTAAAAATACATTTGTTCCATTTCACCTCATTCATTATTTATATAGTTCTTTCTAGTACTACATTTTATCCACTTTCTAAAACTGAATACATCCACTTCTATGACAAGAAGTTGATAGCAGCAGACATGTGGCCTACACTGATGATTTGTTTAAAATAATATAATGCATACAGAATAGGAGTTAGATACCTCATAGTAACACAGTCAAGCTAATTTTCTGTCTGGTTAAAATATATATCCTAGTTGATCACTGCAGAAAATTAGAAATAGAAATGCCATGACTAATCTCTCCTCTATTGTCTTCAAGTTTCAACTTAACAATTCTGTTTTTACAATATATATGGAGAAAAAATGTATTTTAACTTTTCTTATATTTGCTGGTTTTTTACTCTTCTGCTTACTTTGTCTTGTCATTCACTATTTCATTTTCCTTCTAAAATGCTTTTTTGTCTTTCTTGGGATTTGCTAATCAACAGGTTATGTTTCTTAATTTTATGGCATATTCCTGTGACACTGCTTGCCCCCTGCGGCTAAGTAGTATTCTATTCTACCCTACACAAAGGAAAAGCAAACCTTTTCAAATATTCATGACAGGAAGTAGTTTTTCAAGTTAGAACAAGGCACTGGATTGCAGAAGGTACCACGAGTGGTTCTTGAGGACCAAAATTGTATGGAATAATTTTCTGAATTGGTTCTTGGATTTCTGGAATTGGCAATCTAATCTGATTTGAGTTAAAGAAGCTAAGGATTTTATTTCTAATAGTAAAAAGAGACTGAGCATCCTTGGCATGAACTATTAATAGAGATACACAAAATATCCACATTTAATACTCCTAATCAATCACTTAAAAAGAGCAAGGAGATAAGTGACTCTCTATATGGTAGTTTTGCACATTATTGAAAAATTAAGGAACAGGAGTGCCCAGCTGGCTCAGCTGGTTAAGTATCTGCCTTTGGCTGGGGTCATGATTTCAGGGTCCTGGGATCCAGCCCCACATAGGGCTCCCTGCTCAGTGGGGAGTCTGCTTCTCCCTCTCCTTCTATCCCTCTGCTTGTGTTCTCATTCTTTCTCAAATAAATAAGTAAAATCTTTAAAAAAGGGAAATTAAGAAATATAATGACATTGGTTGGCAGCTCCCAATGCTGCTGGACAAAGTGGTGAAAGAAAAAGATGAGCTCAGGGATTTGAATTCCACACACTAGGAGCTCCATAAATGACCTGAGAATGTCTAGGTATGCCTGGAAGGAGAGCTTTTGTTACCTGTAATCTCAAGGTTGAAATTGCTAAAAACTAAAGTCAACTTACCTTAAAATTAGCTGAATGACAATGTAAATTGAATTCCTGGACTTGCAGGTGCCTACTGCTAAAGTGTGGGCACTGATTGGGAAAGAATCATTTCCTGTAAGCTGGGATGAGAAGGTACGGATGACTGATAAAGCAGGGGATACTGAGCCCCTTTATTCTGATGAATCTTCTTTGATAGTGATGAAGATTTCTTATCCCCAGAAAAATTAGGCTTCCCCACAGAGTGGTATCAGCTTCTCCAACTACAACTGGATCTCCACCCACAGTAGTGGTGGACCACCAAATGGTAATAGCCTCCCTAGTCGTCATGAAAGACAATGCTTATTCTCCACAGGATCTATCCCTATTGTCTCTCTTTGTACCAAACTTATAAATTGTCTTAAGTCCTGGCAGGCCCTTAATGGTGAAATACAAAAGTGTAGCTCATGAGAAACTATACTACACTTCAAAAGAACTACTTGAGTTTTCTAATTTATACAAGAATAAATCTGGGGAACATGTGTGGGAATGGATATCAAGGTTATGAGATAATAGTGAAAGGTATGTAAAGTGGGATCAGGTCAAATTTATTGCTATGGGCCTATTAAACAGATGCTTCATTTAGTGTTATAGCTCAAGGAGTTAGGAAGGGCTCTGACAGTTTGGTTAGTTGGTTGATTGGCTGACACATGGACCCAAAAATGACTTTCCTTGAGAAAGCTGAAACTGCCCAACCTTCTTTGGTTAATAGAGAGTAAGGGATTCAAGGCTTAGGGATGTAGGAGTATTAGAGTGGCTTTGTCATTTAAAACCTACTTATCCACACTGGGAAGATCCAGAAGACATACTTTCCAGCAATATTTTGAGAAGCAAATTCATAAGATGAGCCTCAATATCCTTGAAGAGGTGTAGAATTGCTCTTCTCTGTGGGCTAGACCTTAGAGTGGGACTTGCAGACTCACTCGTAAATGGGATTAATTGAATCTTGGGGTGATAGAGGACAAATGGTGGCACTCAACCACCAAAGGCATGAGATAGTTGTATCATATTAGGTGGAATTATTGCTATTGTCTTTAGTTGGAGATAAGTTGGCTTAAGGAAATGCATATGGATGCTAAATTGACATAAAGTGAACTTTTGATAGTTTTTTTTTTTTTTAATCACCTTAACTAGGCTAAGGGATGTTCAGATAGATAGCAGGTAAATATTATGTCTGGGTGTCTGTGAGGGTATATCTGGAAGAGATTAGCATTTAAATCAGTAGATTAAAGAAAGAAGATTGGGCTCACTAATGTTGGTGGGCATCATGCCATCCATTTAGGGCTTAAATACAACAAATAGATGGAAGAAGAATGAATTCACTTAAACCACATGAGCTGGGTCATCCATTGTTTCCTGCCCTCCCCCTGACACCCCACGATATTGGCACTATGATTCTCAGGCTTTCATACCAGACCGGGATTTATACCACCAGACCCCATTCTCGGCCTTGGGACTTTGACTAAATCATATGACCTGCTTTCCTCATTTCTCAGCTTGCAAACAGATCATGGGACTTCTTGACCTCCATAACTACATGAGCCAAATCCTATAATAAATCTCCTCCTATATCTATCTATTATCTATCATCTATCTATCTATCATCATCATCATCCATCATCTATTTCTCTATATATAAATGTATATATGTATATATATCTATATATCTATATATCTATCATCTATCTATCATCTATATCTATCTATCATCTATCTATCTATCTATCTATCTATCTATCTATCTATCTATCATCTATCTATCTATCATCTATCATCTTCTATTGGTTCTGTTTCTCTGAGAACTCTGACTAATACAACTCTCCTAGAGACTGGGAAAAAGGGGCACTATCATCTTTCATGATTGTATTTCATAGGGATAGCATTTAGGTCCTTAAGAAAGGTCTTGGGTTTTAAAAAAGGCAAGAGGCTTTTAAAAACTGCATCTAAAACATACAAAGAAAGAAATAACAATTACAAGTTTCCTAAAATGCTCTAAAAAGGAAGAAAGACTGGGGGCCTAGGGACAGCAAGAAGCCATAAAAATGGGTCAAGCTGGGGGAAGTATTGACATTGTCTTGGTCACTAGAGATGGCAATACAATCATGCACAATAGCCTTTCCATTAATAATAAAAAATAACTATGTACTGTAAATACATACATAATAACCTCTATAGTTTAGCCTAGCTCAGCTATTTGTTTTAACCAAGCTGCTCAACTATGTCTCTATAAATATATTCATATCTATCATAGCTATTTATTTAAAAATAGCATAATTTGATCCTTCGCTATTATTGTCAATAAAAGCTTCAATGATTCATTAAATATCTTTCAATATATTCTTGTTTTGTTTTGACCGAATACACTTTCCACTTTCATTTAATAATATTGCCAGGTAAAACTAAAATCTTGTTTATATTTTCTCTATAGATCTTTCATTAAACATATCATATCCACCAACAAAAATGTGCTAATTTTTCTGCATGTTTGATTTACTTCCCTTACTCATCTTGAGTAGACTTCGGAATGTACATAAATTTTTAATTTACTGTGCTTTCTTTTTACCTTATTTGTACTTAACACCTGTCAGTTTATCAACTGAATGCAACATGCTACAATTTATTGCATGGATCAAACTGTATTACTTTTCCTTCTCACTTATGTCTTTTTCTTGCTGCATTTTAATGATTTGACTATGACTACAACATTAATATACAGAGAAAATCAGAAATTTACTTATACACTCAACAGCTAAGCTTAAATAGATAAATATTCATGACATATGTAATATGTTTATTATATTAAACTGAATATGTCATTTAAAAACTGTAATGAAATTCTGAGTTTCTAAAAGAATAATCAAATGCATTTCACTCTGTGACTCACTTGAGTTGTTCAACAATTTCTTTTGAAACTTTATGATTGTAAAAGTTCCCTAGTCTAAACTTGTATTTGATTTTATTCAAGATCCCTATGTTTATTTTTAAATCTTTATATATAAAAAAGGAAAAATATGTCTAGTATTGTCATCCTCTTCATCAGTTTCATATCATGCTTCAGAGTAAGAATATTTGTGTTAAGGAATGTAAATCCTCACTGATGGTAGCTCATTTAAAAAAAAATTGGGGGATCCCTGGGTGGCGCAGCGGTTTAGCGCCTGCCTTTGGCCCAGGGCGCGATCCTGGAGACCCGGGATCGAGTCCCACGTTGGGCTCCCAGTGCATGGAGCCTGCTTCTCCCTCTGCCTATGTCTCCCTCTCTCTCTCTCTCTCTCTCTTTGTGTGACTATCATAAATAAATAAAAATTAAAAAAAAATAAAATATTAAAAAGAAATTTGCAGGCAGCCCGGGTGGCTCAGTGGTTTAATGCTGCCTGCAGCCCAGGGCCTGATCCTGTAGTCCTGGGATGGAGTCCCACGTGGGGCTCCCTACATGGAGCCTCCCTCTGCCTATGTCTCTGCCTCTCTCTCTCTCTCTCTGTGTGTCTCTCATGAATAAATAAATAAAATCTTTAAAAAAACCTGCTTCTTTCTATATTTAGATATTGAAAAATTGTCCAGATGGCCCCAATTTTATAAGACCTCATATACTAAAGGGCCTGATCTGATGATTAAGGTTGATTTCTAAATAAGATTAATTAGTAGGAACTTCTTGTTGAAAATGACCTGGCATTTCTGGCAAATCAGGTAAAAAAGTTGACTTCAGAACTGTGATTTTATTGTGTTTACAAACTTCAGTTATTCAATGAAGAAAAAATAAGTTAGCTTGAGCTCATGGTTTAACAACTATATTCATAGTGCAGCTTTGACATTCAACTTTTCGACATTTGGACTTTTTCATCTTGTTTTATTTTATTTATTTTTTAAAGATTTTTTTTTTTTTTTTTTTTATTCATTCATGAGAGAGGGAGAGAGAGAGAGAGGCAGCGTCACAGGCAGAGGAAGGAGCAGGCTCCATGCAGGGAGCCCAACGTGGGACTCGATCCCGGGTCTCTAGGATCACGTCCTGGGCCAGAGGCTGGGCTAAACCGCTGAGCCACTCGGGCTGCCCTCATCTTGTTTTAATATGTATTAACTTTTAATCATCAAGTTTAAGCGTTCTGCCGTGATCATGGCCCTTTGCTTTCCTAGTTTCTTGAATTTTGTTAGACCCCAGGTTTTTATTGAGCTATCCGTTTTGACTAGTCTTACACGTGACAAAAATGATTTTTAATATAAATAATATAAATTTTTAATATAAAATTTTAATATAAAGTCCATTGAGACATATTCATCCATTTAACAGTACTACCATCATTGAATACAATGACTGGGCCAGAAAAGTGGTGGAGAAAAAAATACGGAGGATACTTACCTGCTTAAAAGGTATTTATTTTTTTAATTTAATATGACTAGGGCAGCCCCGGTGGCTCAGCAGTTTAGTGTCGCCTTCAGCCCAGGGCGTGATCCTGGAGACCCAGGATCGAGTCCCGCCTCAGGCTCCCTGCATGGAGCCTGCTTCTCCCTCTGTTTGTGTCTCTGCCTCTCTCTCTCTCACTCTGTCTCTCATGAATAAATAAACTAAAAATCTTTAAAAAAATTAATATGACTATAAACACACCAGAAAATAATTACTTCACAATTACTTCAATATTTAAAAAGTTGTATTCAATTATCAAAAATGTATAATATGTACTCTATGGTATGTTATGTATTTTACAGGCATGGTTTAATCTATTTCTCATAAGTAACATTTAAAAATGTATGAATTCATTTCTTATGTATGAATTCAAATATACTTGATATAATATGAATTCAAATATAATCCATACTGTATGAATCATATTTTATTTTGTTTTCCTTTGTTCATTTGGCAAGTTACTTAAATTATCTGAACCTCATTTTACTCATTAGAAAAATAAAGATAATAATACATAGCTTGTTGGGTTGTGGTAAGGTTTGGAGATAATGTAAATAAGTTGGTTGACTAGCTCTGTGCCTGGCACATGAATAGGGCTTAGGAATTAGTCTCTGGGAACAGGATTTCTGAGATAGTGAAGTGAGTAGCTCAACAAATCTACTCCCTAAGAAACAATAAAACCAGACAAAATATATTATGACTGTGGAAATCAACCAAGGGCATATATCTAACTGAAAAGTGATTATATATTAAAAACTACTGAACTTTGAATATGAACAGTGGAGGTCTGTGGTGTTTTTCATGGGGCTGCTTCCAATCCTGACCCCCAACTTGGTCAGCATAATTGTGATATCAAGGTGGACATGAAAACCAGTAGCTTCACGGTCACTGGCTGATTTTATTTGAAGCCAATCATGTAAAACCATATGCCCAGAAGTATCAGTGACAGCAGAGGCCTATGTGGCAAATGAATGAGCCAACTGGCAATTGGTCTGAAGTTCCTATCTTGTTTGCAACATGTAATTGACTGGGAGACTAAGCAGAAATTTTCTTTATCAGGAATATATGAGAAGTAAGCCATAAGGGCCTTGGACAAGCTCTCCACACATCGGGTTTATCATGACTTAAATACTACCTGCACTTGGAATATAATCCCTAACACACATACAGTTCCATTGGCAAAAGTTGGAAGTCTCACTGGCCCAAAGTGTTGAGCACAACTGTAATCAATCACTGCTTGATGATAAGTAAGCTATGTTGACTTCTAGGAAGTTGGACACTAAAAAAGAAAAAAAGAAAAGTATGTAACCAATTATACAAGAAAGAATAATAAGACTTAGAAAGGTTAAGACAGCTGTTATCAACAGACTCCATTATGTAGAACTATAAATCCAAGTAGTAAAGGCAGAGGTTACCTGATGATGAAATCTGAGTACATTAGTAGAGATTCAAATTTATTTGTTATGCTTATGTTTTGTTGCTTTACTTATACTAAATCTAAAGAAAATTGAAATCATTCATGGAAATAAGTGAAAGTCTTGGTTTTATAGAAAAGCTAGAAATCATCTTGTTTTCTCTTTAGTGATACATGATAAATACCATATGATTTTGTGTGTTTTGTTTGTTGGTTTTTAGTTCTTTGTTTTCCTATTTTACAACAGACTGATTTCTAATGAAAGGATTGGTATGAATCAGACATAGGCCAAAGACATAGGCCAAGTGGCAAGAGTTTGTATCTGAAGTGGAGAAGAAACAAAAGATTGTAAAAAATGCTTAGAAAGAGAGATAGGAAAGAAAATGAAATACCTGGGCCAACTGAAAATGTACTTTATATATTTATACTGAATTACCTTTGGAGATATTCAGATTAAACTACAACCAGCAAGCCAAATACAGCCTTCTCTTATATATTAAATAAAATTTATTAGAATATCACCACACCCCTTCATTTTTTTAAATTGTCTATGGCTGCTTTTTTACCACAATGGCAGAGGAGCAGTCACTAGAGAGACCCTGTGGCTCATGAAACCTAAAATATTTATCACTTGTTATTACATTTATAAAAGTAGTTTGCTAGCTCCTAATGCAAATTAAAGACAAAACTTATGTTGGATTTAGAATTATAGAAAAAGGCATATCATTGTTCTATGGTACACTAAAAATTGTCTACATATCTCCCTTACTTTACAGATTGACAAATAACCTTCATGAGCCTAATTGAGAACAGTGTTCAAAATTAATAATCAAATCTTTAGTATCTGAAAGATTATATGAACACAATTATTTTCTAAATAGAGTCTCAAAAATGGAATAGAACACCAAAAGAAAATAGAAAACCTTAACTTATTATTATATATGGTGTTTTAAGCACTATGTGTTTTGAAATATAAATAATCTGTGATTAATTTCAAAAAATGGTTGTGAAATTTATCTGAATCGTGTGGAGCTATAGGGGCTATAACCCTTCAATCCAAACATTTGAAATTAGATAATAGTTAAACAGTTCAATATTAATATACAGTTTTTCTTTCCATTTCCCTTGCCTCTCTAAAACGTTTTAGAAAATTAATAACAAAATATTTGCACTCAGGTTTTTATTTCTTTTTTTCCATGGTTAAAGAAGACATAAATTGAAACACAAAAAGACATTTTGTGGCAATATAAAATTTTGAAACTAAACACAATCTATATAAATACAGAACAAATTAGCATCTGGGGTAAGAGGGAATTGATATAAAGTCCATTGTATCACAAAACAAGATCAAGATTAAAAATGCAAAATAGAGAAAATGCAACATTTTTATACATATATATAATTACATACAAATAAATATATGATTATATAAATAATTATACACAAATAAATATATAAAATTATACATATGGTTACATATATAGAGAGAGAGAAAGAGAGAGAGAGAAAATAAATTGTGAACGTCATATTCCTCTAGAAATAATACTCTTTTTCCCCTGTAGGGTTGCCAGATAAAATATAGACTATCTAGTTAAATTATAATTTCAGATAAACAACAAATATCTTCTTTTAATACAAATATATCCCAAAAGCATTCACAGGGCATGCTTATACTCAAAGAAAAAAAATGTTGCTTATCTGAAATTCAATTTTCACTGGGCATTCTGTGTATTTATTATCTGTAATCTGACAATTCTATATTCCCTGCCCAATTCTGCTAGTGCATTTTTTACTTTATCTGCTCAGTTATTCATATAGTTCCCCTGCAGAGCAACAGGTGTTCTCCTATTAACTCCCAAGACAGCTGCACTATATATAAGTCTGATTCTATTTGCATCCCCTTTTCTAAAGCTCTTTGGTAACTTGATTTCATCGTCCTCTTTTCTATGTCTATCTAAGCAATGGTAGACTGCTTCTACCATTGTCATGGTTTTCAAGACAAAGAGGAAAGTCTACCTCAATCTTTATACATGGACTTAACTCTTTTCCTTAAGATTTATGTAATCTGAATTGTCTTAAAATTTTAATGCTATAACTTTTTTCTCATTCTAAAATCACTGTAGATTCTACTTTTTAAAATTTATTTACTTACCTTGTTAAATTCAACCACAGACACATTTGGATTTGCAGAGTGAGAGGGATAACTAATACTGAATATATTTTTATTTCAGATAATTTGAAGTATATTCATGTATTAAATATTAATAAGTGCTAGAAACTAAGTGAAATGTTTTACATACATAATCTTACTAAATCATGGTTCATATTTATGAAGTAGATACTGTGTCTATTTTACAGATGAGGATTTGAGACATTAGATACATTGCCCAAGTCATATATCTAATAATAGGTTTGATATTTGAAACAAAGTCAGCTAACTGTATGGTTCATGGTTTATTTTTTCATACCATGCTGGATACACTGTAATCTTCATATATTCAAGGGCAAAGGCATTTGGAAATGGAAATGTTAATCATAAAAATAAGGTATTTCAATTTTGAAAACATAATTCAGACAATCTGCTCTGAGCTCATTTTGAGGAAAAAAAAATGGTTAGGTTAATAACAAAATACCCTAGCTAGTGTAATAACAGAAATTGTGTGGTCAAAACCTCATAGGAATTTCTGGGACACCTGAGAGGCTCAGTAGTTGAGCGTCTGCCTTTGATCCTGGGGTTCTGGGATCAAATCCCACATCAGGTTCCCTGCGAGGAGCCTGCTTCCCCTTCTGCCTATGTCTCTGCCTCTCTCTCTGAGTCTCTCATGAATAAATAAATAAAACCTTAAAAAGAAAAATTATGTAGGAATTCCTATAACTGAAAAGATATATAACACTAGGAAAAAAGCATAAAAAATGAGTCATTTGTAGCAAAGATACAGAAATCCTGTGAGAATGTGTCACAGTATTGAAGGAACCTTCTTATTGGAAATTCATTTTCAAATGCATCACGACTGTAGTAATTAATACTCAGGAAGAATGAATTCAAATATTCTGGTGTTACAAGTTCTCTTCTATGAATTAAAGAAAGATAGCTCTCTGTGGCATCACATCATACCAACTGGTTGTTGAATTTGGGATGTAAAGGATTTGGGGACATAATGGAAGAAGCAACTTATTATAAAACCCAAGGTCTAGAAGTGTGGTTAGAGATCATCAAATTAAAATACTGTTTTGTTTTTCAATTTCCCTTTACTGAAGATATCAGTTGGTTTCTTAATATTTATCTTCATTAATTTTAATAAAGATGAGTATAAAAACCCAACAGATTTGGGTTACAACAGAACATTACAACATTTCTGCCAAGTGGTTGTACCATGCTTGCTTGAAGATATTCGTTGATAGTCACCCTTTTGTAAAAGCAGTTCAAGTGTTCACACAAAAATGACTAATCTGTTATCCTTTCTACTTTTAGAATAATCATGCTGAACATTAGATTTAGATATAAATCATCGTATTATTTGGGATAAACTAACACAATTTCTTCAATTTAAAGAAAGTTGAGAATCTGAATTTAGAGCTCTAAATTTTTAAAACACACGTGGGAAGAGAAGGAAAAAAAATAAAAGTCCCCTTAAAGTAAATAATCTATCAAATAAATATACTAAATGCCTACATTAAATGAGCTTGACAGGAACAAATATTTATAAATAAATATATAAATATAAATATAAATATAAATTTATATAATTTTATTAACCTACACAGCCACTCAGGCTCTGAGTGGTAAATATGGTGATATTTCCATTATCTTTTATGACATATTGCTCCCTATTTTACATTTAACTATTATACTATTGTAGTATTTTCACACCTTGAATTATTTTTAATATTATTATTTAATTTCTATCCATCTTTTCACTTAAACCCATTATACATTTCTTTAGAATAAAGTCATGTGTCTTATGATTTTTGATTGCTTCTAATTCATGACAATGTGCAAGACAATCTCTGAAATTAAAAGGTGGCTGATTTGGAAAATCTTAAGGGATGGAATCACCAATGATGAAAGAAAACATACTATAGATAAATAAAGTTTTCCAGATTTTCCAGTGTTCCTGTTGATAGCCCTAGCTTTCTGGGTTATGGAAAAACATGGACTATTAAGCTGAAATCTGATTTCACTTCTCCTAGAAGTATTCTAACATACCGTGAGAATTAGATCTATAGCTATCATCTGGTTAATTGTTCTGAACTAAAAGGATTTATTTCTTCCCAAAGGAGCCAAATGCTTACAGGTTGGCTGGACAAAGTTCTGAAAGACTGGAAGACTACTTATGTAAGTATTTATCTGTCAACATGGATGAAGTCCAGATACAGAGACACAACTTGTTTGCAAATGCTAGAGAAATCTAGAGCTACCTGGTTCCTGGAGACAATGTTCACATACTAAAGTGTTGGAAATAGAATTCGGGCCCATCAGTTTCCAGGGAGATTCACTTAGGGAGAGAAGGAAACTGGTTGCCTCTTCCTCTTCATAAGCAGAGAATCATTTTTCTTATCCCTTACCTAAAGGTTATCCAGCTACTGGTGTAGGACAACTGACCTGGTTCTCATCGTGTCACCTTATGCATGAGGACTAGGGTAAGGGAAGCTGACACACATACTAGTTAACTCTGAAGTGTTTAATGCAAAATTCATCTTTAATACAAAACACCATATGAGTGCATTCAAGATAAAATTATTAAAGGTGAATATTAAAAACCAACAGATAAATCAGAAAAGCTACAAGAAGGGCCTCATGTAAGAGAACAGAAGATATGGAAGTCTACTATTTCAAAAATGAATAAAACTACAAATATAGACATTTTATATGGGCAAATATCTAGGATTTATCATTGTTCAAAATTTATATATTTTTGTATTTTTTTCTGTTTCCTGATTTCTTTTTATAATTTAATTAGGTCAGTTCAATAGGATGACATGGAAGATTATTGATACAAGGATTAAATAATGCCCTCACTCTTATACTTAAGAAATTTCAAATAACTTCTGAAATATATGTAAGACTATTGAATAGAATAACATTAAGGGGAAAGCTGCTGTAAAAATTAAGTATATATTAGGGAAAAAATTTACATCTAAATTAAAGCTATAACACCTTGTATTGTTATTTGCCCACAATTTAGCTCCGTGCTTCTAAATAACATCAGTTAATAAAAAATACCTTCAAATGTAAGATTTATTTTATTTGTTATTTAAAAAAACTATACTGGATCTTCAAGAGGGGCACATTTTTTTTTCAGATTGAAGGTTGTACTAAGAAAAAAAGTTTGTATAAGGAAGAGGACTATGTAGTAAAGAGGACTATGTATTCTATTCTATGTAGAATATACAGCATTTCTCTCTTTTCTGTGTTTAAAATTTATGAGTGCCTTATTAATAACCATGGCAGATATAGAATGAAAAATTTAAAATGCACAAAAAACAAACACACAAATCAATAAATAAGAAGATTTTAGATATTAATAAGTTGTTTGAAGTGTACGAAATTGAGTAATGGAATTGAGAATGTCTGTGGAGGTACCACTGGCAAGCAACTGGAGATGCCTCTCATTTAGACAGAGAATGTGTATAGATGTTGAGGAACTCAAAAATTTCTCAGAAGCTTGGAGAACTGGGCTCAGAAAATGGAACAGAAATAAATAAGGGGATGCTACACAGCCAGAACCACATCCAGAGTGAAGACACTGAACTCGTGTCCTGATGACAGGGCTGCTGGAGCTGTTGCCAGAATGTTCTCACTAGCTCTGCTCATACAACTGATTCCAAAACCCAATATTCTCACTGCTTCTGCTGAACCCTCCAAAATGCATTTTCCACTGTTCTGAGAGTCACTAGATCTTTTGATCAAAAGTGAATAAATTATAGTTAGCTGAAACTAGAGCAATGCAGACTGCAAAGGGAACCGAGGAAATAAATACCTAGGTTTTTCAGCTTGTTATGTTAGGAGGCAAGTGCTGCCTCCAACTAGGACAGAGGAACTTCAAAAATCACTAAGCAAATTCAGAATTTGGTCTAATCAAAACAAGAAAGGTGGAGGAAGGGAGGAAAAGGGAGGAAAGGGGGATGAAGGAAGGAAGGAAAAAATCTTGTGCCTAGATGTATAGGAACATCAGACTGAGTCAAGCAGATGTAGAGGAACACCTCACTGAGTTGAGCTGAGACCACACTGATAAATAGAAATCATCCACTAACATATTCTGGTAACTGCTTTGTGGAAATATTGAACAGAAAATACAAACAACTTGAAATGGAGATAAGATCATTGTGCTTAAATAACAGAAAAAAAATAGCATGTCCATTGTGGCTGGAGCACAAAGGATTGGCTCCCCTTTGATGTGTGATGAGATTGGTGACATAGGATCCTTCGACTATTCAGTCATGTATACCACACTAACAACTTTGGATTTTATTGAAGGGAAGATGTTGAAATATGGTGTTGCATTGTTGGTTTTTTTTTTTATGCTTTAGTTTTTCTTTTAATTATTTTTTTATAGAAGAATGTTTAAAATGATTTGGCTTTGGAGTGCCTGGGTGGCTCAGTTAGTTATGTGTCTGACTCTTGGTTTCAGCTTAGGTCATGATCTCAGGGTCGTGAGACCAAGCCATGCATTGAGTTCCAAGCTCAATGTGGAGTCTGCTTGAGATTCTGTCTCTCTCCCTCTCCTTCTGTCCTTCCCCCTGCTTACACACCTATCTAAAATAAACAAATCTTAAAAAAAAAAATTAGCTTTAAAAAACATTTTATAAGCTGTGGAAATTGACTACTGGGACACAGGAGGGGAGAAAGGTAGATTAAATAGGAGTCTTCTAAATTAGAGGAAACTGCATGGTGGCTTATAGTGGAGTAGGAGTCTTAGCCTGGGATCTGTTGACGTAATAAGATGTGGATTCACAGACCAAAAGATTGGTGAATAAAGAGGGTCAGAGAGTGAGTGGAATATAGAATACCATTGAAGTTTATGTCCTCACCAAATGTATAGATAACATGTACTCTAAATTGAGGTTAACACTGGTATTAAAGCATGTTTAGAGGGGATGGGAAACGTATGTTGTCTTTTGAGGATATTGGACATTTTTATATAGACATCCAAGTGGATATGTAGCATTAGCAGCTGGAGAGAGAAATTTAGAGCTTAATGATCAAATCAAGATAAAACCATACATCTCAATAGTAGATATAGATAACTTCCTTTGTAGCTATTAGCTTCAGAAAGAGCATGAGTAGAGAAGGAGTTCACTCCCTCTGATATTTAAAGGTCAGGTAAAAGCATATCCAGCATATGAGACTGTTTTGTGCTAGTCTCAGCCTATGGAGAGTAATGCCTTCAGCTAGAAATGCCTGGGGGCACTCACCTGGGTTGCAGAAATCTTCCCTCAAACATCTTCCCTTTCCAAACCAATGTTCCTCTTGGGCAGACCTTTGTGATTCTTATGATGTCAAGATGGTCTTCAGCAACAACCATCAGGAAACTTTGAGATGATTTATTATATATTATTTACAGACCTGAAAACTACACAGCACACCTGGGGCCACAGGTTACAGTAGAGAAATAGAGAGCACATGCACCCGGGGTTCTTGTTTTATTTGGGTCAAAGGTAGAGGCCTAGAGTTTCAAGGCTCACTCTTTATTGCCAAATTTAAAAAAATACGGGCAGGAACTTAAAGCTCAAGGGAGCAGAAAGACAAGTGGCCCACAGGGTCAGTTACCGAAATCAACCAAGATCTCTCTAATAAAGGAGCCTCAGCAATCAAAACTCACTGCCAGGGCTTATACTACAGTGATTTATCAGAAACTGTGAGTGAAGTTGGTGGCAAACAAGGATGAAGCCAAGAAGAGAACCAGTTCTCAGAAAGAAAGAATTGACACAATGGCAAAGGTTTTCGGAGGCTGAAAAGATCAGAGCATTGGCTATCTAATAGATTTTGAAAATACAATATATTTGCAATAACATTAAGGGAAGGTATGTGAATTAAAACGTTCTGTTCAGCTGAGCCGAACAGGGAAAATACGGACTTGGCAGGAAATTTTTTAGTCTAGAAATATAGGAGCCTAGTTAATTGAAAAGTACCTGGCATTGTTAATTATGCTTACTGATGTTTCTACAGCATAATCAGAGGTACAATGCTATTTTCACTGAGACAGTCTTGAGGGGTAGCTTGTACAGGGGCAGAACAAATTTATATGCAAACTTACTTTCACATTGAAAAGTAATACAGAGGAGAATGTGGGTTAACCTATTTTTCAGACTCAGTAAGTGGCTGAGCCAGAATTCTAACCTGATGCTATTTGTCTGGGCCTAATGTTCTTTCTACAACACAATGCCTATTGTTCTTAACATACATATTAATTTAGATATTTATCTCAATTTAATGTACTGTTTTTGTTTTTCTTTTTTTACAGATTTTATTTATTTATTCATGAGTGACACACAGAGGAGGCAGAGACATAGGCAGAGGGAGAAGTAGGTTTCCTGTCAGGAGCGGGATGCAGGACTCTATGCCAGGACTTGGGGATCACGCCCTGATGAAGACAGACACTCAACCACTGAGCCACCCAAGCACTCCTAATGTATTATTTTTAGTAGAAAATCAAGTGGACGGATGAAGAGCTTGCATATTGACAGCAATCTGCAATATAGAATTTCAGGGTAGCCTGTTAGAGTAGCTGTTTGACCTTGGAAATTTACTTGACCTCTGTAAAGGTAAGTTCCCTCACCTGTAAAGGTGATTTAGCAATATTTACCATATGGTGTCATGTTAAGGGTGAAATGAGATACCAATACCAACTTTATGTTATGCTAGACTATTCAAATAAAAACTTAAAAAACAATGAAACAATAGCTATTTAATTTATGAATTATGTCCTTTCTAAATGATTCATAACATCTTCCTTTTTTTTTAGTATTTAACAAAGTAATAGAATTTTAGATCATTTAGATCACAAATTCTTCAGAAATGTGTAAAGAACAAATTCCAAGATAGTTTTATTAAGATGTTTTGGTAGACTGTTACTGAATAAATTTGGAATAATTACAATTCTTTAGATGTTTCCTTACTTATGAACTCAGAAACATTTGTTTTATGCCATAATTAATAAAAGTTGAACTGTAACTATTTAAGTTCAAAGGTTATAATCTGTATGGTAATTAAACCACATTGGTTCAACATTCTGAACATGAATTATAACAACTAATGAGATTATTTCTTTGCTCTGTGTATTAGGTGATTATATAATAGATACCATTTATAACCAATTACTTAGAGAATTCCCGTAATTTTCCTTCCGATCGGGATATTTTAGACAATTAAAAGTTTACCTGAATTCTAGAATAAAATAAATTGATAGCAGATGGGAATTAAGAGACCGGTTTTCTCTGAAAATGCAGCAGTTATCTCAATGGGAATATTCTGTGTCAACTGATACTTGGATTGATCGAAAATTTTAGCACATCTGTCTCCTAACCACTATAATAAATATTGAATCAAAAAAAATTGTTTTTTAACGCTAATCAGAAAACAAATTCTCTAGGATCATCTAAACAGGTTAACATGACCTGTTGTGTGGGACATTCTGGTTATGAATTCTCTGTTTCTTAAGGTAACTATATAACTTTAGAAGTCCAAAAGAGTGTGCTATAAATCAGCTCTTGGGATTATGTATTTTATATCTGTAAGGAAGACAATCAAACTGGTGTGAAGCATGAAGTAAAACACATCACAAGCTCTTGCGTGCACACGCATATAATTTTTCTCGAAAGATCCATAGTCTGACTGCCAAACCCCTCTATGTGTCATCCTTGTGACTCGATATCACATTGTTGTCACCACCCATCACCATTACTGAATCATGAGATTGCTGTTCAATCATTGTTTTACAGTGCTGCTTCCATTTACCCTGCTTATATAGTGGAATTGCTTTAATCAAAGGAGGTGCAAAACATAGTCATGTATGTTTTTCAAGACTTTCATTGGATATGTATATAACAATCTTCCCTAAATTATTAATATTCTCCACTATATTAATTATATCTGTGCTTTAGTTGATTCAATGGCAGAAAAAATAGAAATACTTGAAAACAGCCTCAAGAAGGCCAAGAAAATCCCAGGATAACGTACTAGAAAAACATGGTTCTCAGCATCAAATATGCGTGTCCTTTTGCAAGTTGCTTAGTCTTTCCAAATATCGATTTTTATATCTAGGAAATATCATTGTGCTTTAAAAAAAATAAAACCTGTTATATGAAATCCACTAGTTCAGAGCTACTCCACAATAAATGTTTGCTAAATGGTGATTCTCTGGCTTTTACCTTCTTTTCCTCCACCGCTACTGCTATATTTTCCATGTAAGTGGAAGAGGAACACTATTAGAAAATCAAAAGACGTTGGGAAACTTCAAGCAAATAGGGTTTTTTTTTTTAAGGTTCTAGATCCTTGATAATTACATGAATAGTTGAAGATATAAATCTGCAAGTTATTAGGAACATCTGGGAGCATTTATATCCTTTCCTGTCCAATGTATAAAAAAAACTTTATAATTGGTGGTGGGGAGATTAATTTTACTTATTAAAAAGTATAATAGTTAAATACTTAGAGATTTTTATAAATTTCATTTTCAGTGTCTTTAAGATTATGCCCTTTGTCCAGTGTCTATAATAATTATGATCTATTACTTATATAAACAATGGAAAATAAATGGATTGTGCCTTCAAATATGTATAATTTTATAGAGAGTCTTCTTAAGAGAAATTAGAGAAAATTCTGTAGATCCCCATATTATAATGAAACTAGAGATGAAGAGTCAAATGATAGGCACAATTTAGCTTAGTGTTTGGTGTCATTTGATTTCTGCTAACCTGGGTTTTCTTTCAATGCAGAGTTGGAGTTTGTCACATAATTCACTTCACCATTTATGGTAACATGGTAACACTATTTAAAGCAACATAGCTCAATATCTAAAATTAGAGCAATTTCACAACTATATCTTATGACAAACTTTATTAATTAGTTCTGAAAAAGTAGTGTTTACATCATAGAACTCATAATTGTTATCAGATATTTCCTTTTTTTAATGACTTACCTTATAAAATAATTTTACATGGCCCCAAATATTATAAAACAAAAATAATTCATGTAAACTTATAAATATATTTATTTAGAAATTCAAACCAGCTTCATCTGATAATCATAATACTAAAAGTAAAAGTAAAGTATATCTTTAGTTACTATATTACTTCCAGGAGACTACATGGTATTTGGTAAACCAATAGAATAATTTTTTGATCAAAGGGTACAGATTTCCAGTTACAAGAGGAGTAAGTTCTGGGATTTAATGTGCAGCATATTGACAATAGGTTTTTTTTTTTTTTTTTAATTTATGATAGTCACATAGAGAGAGAGTCACATAGAGAGTCACACAGAGAGAGAGAGAGAGAGAGAGGCAGAGACACAGGCAGAGGGAGAAGCAGGCTCCATGCACCGGGAGCCCGACGTGGGATTCGATCCTGGGTCTCCAGGATCGCGCCCTGGGCCAAAGGCTGGCGCCAAACCTCTGCACCACCCAGGGATCCCCATATTGACAATAGTTAATGATACCTGTGTTGTACACTTGAAAGTTGCTAAGAGAGTAGATCTTAAAGGATCTCACCATGAAAAAAAAAAAAAAAACAAAACAAAACATGAAGTGATGGGTATATTTCTCTCTGGGTCATCATTTCTGTCTCTCTGTGTATATACACACACATATACATGCATACACACATATGTTAAATCACCACCATACACATGCTGTATACCTAAAACTTAAACAATGTTATATGCCAACTATATCTCAGTATAGGTGGGGAGAAGATACTTGGATATATGGAGCAAAATCTGTAGAAAAATTCTTCTCATAAACTTCGAAAACATTCTAAAAGGGGGTAGACAATAAAATTGAAGAATGCTTTGATTCCATTTACCATTTGATAATAATTAGCAGTCTATGTGTGAAATTGTACCTGTAGTAAAATAGAAAGGAGTATTTGATTAAAAGTAAAAAACAAAGAGTAAAAGCCAAAAGTAAGGTTAAGGGGATCCCTGGGTGGCTCAGTGGTTTAGAGCCTGCCTTTGGCCCAGGGCATGATCCTGGAGTCCCAGGGCTCCCTGCATGGAGCCTGCTTCTCCCTCTGCCTGTGTCTCTGCCTCTCTCTTTCTGTGTCTCTCATGAATAAATAAATAAAATCTTAAAAAAAAAAAGTAAGGTTAAGAACCCATTGGACTCAATAAATAGAATAACCAACTTTCTGCTTTTATCCATCAGACATATGAGCTTGGTCAATGTAAAAAAAAAAAAAAACTGTAAAACACCCAATTGATAAATATATAAAATATATGAAGAAATTCTATAGATGGCAAAATGCAGGAATGGCCATTTTACTAAAGTATGGCTTATATCGTCATGAAAGGATATAATTAACGAAAAGCAAACTAGGCTTTTAAGGTTACAATTACAATAACATCTCTCAGCCACTGAGTTGGCAAACATTAAGATATCTGATAATATCAAAAATTAAAAAATATATTTGACCTGTATCTTACCCTCACATTCTTTAAAATTTTTTTTTTTTTTAAATTTTTATTTATTTATGATAGTCACAGAGAGACAGAGAGAGAGAGAGGCAGAGACATAGGCAGAGGGAGAAGCAGGCTCCATGCACCGGGAGCCTGATGTGGGATTCGATCCCGGGTCTCCAGGATCGCGCCCTGGGCCAAAGGCAGGCGCCAAACCGCTGCGCCACCCAGGGATCCCCTTACCCTCACATTCTTAAGGTAAATGGAATGTGTCAGATGACAGAAAGGATGCAATTTAGTAACAAGAGTGATGCCCTTTTTCAAGGGAAAACAATCCATTGATTGGGGAGTGCAGTACCTCACCAACAGTGGAGCACTCTTTCTGAGAGATTTTGGGCAAGGGTGGGTAAAGCATTATAAGAGGCAATGTGAGAACAGGGCATGATGGCTAGAAGGCCCATCCTGCATTCTAAGGGGAATTAAAGTTGCAAAAGGTGATTTGGAGACTATGAAAGATGTTAGGTTTCCTTGACAGGGAAGTGTTGTGTTTTTGTTTTTGTTTTTGTTTTTGTTGTTTTTGTTTTTGTTTTTGTTTTTTTAAGTGCAGGCTGACTTAGGTTCAGCTTTGTGGGATGAGACAGGTGGCTGGAGCAGCCTTCATCCTGTGGGTCTTGATACATGAATTAACTTTATCAAATGTGTTCTTGTTCAAATTAGAGATGAGTGAAGGATTTGAGAGCAGGATTTGCGGTACAACTTTAATCATCCTGAAATTATCATACTATTTCCTAATTTTAATATCTTAGAAAATAAAACTTTGAAAATATTTATCAAAGTGCTAACATGTTACATCTTTCAATATCTTTTCACATGGAAGTATAATCTCAGCAACATTGTTATAACTACTTAGGCATGATTTAGCCTCACTAAAATCACATCATTGAGACTCGCAATGCCTGTGATGTGAAAGACTAGGCTTTACTATAATGTTCAAAACCATATAATGTAGAAAAATATAACAAAGCAGTTGAACCGGAGTTTAAAAAGATGAAGAAATTCTCATATTTCAGAGGAAAATAAAGAGCTGAAAACCATAGCTGTGATTCATGAGCTAATGATTCTTCAACTACCCTAAGGGGTTACTGGATCCAAGGTAGTGGCTTGGGTTTTACCGCCCACATGGAACTGGGGCAAAGATTTTGAGATTCAATCTAGAATTGTAGAGAGTACTGAAATATCACTGTAGAGTAAGGGAAAAAAAAATAAAGCCCTGTGATTGTTAATAACCACAGGTGGCATTTGGAGGAAATATTTAAGGATATTTTTCATGGAAAAATATGCAAAAGTGGAATATAATTAGTGATAGTGAGAAAAAAGGGGGAAGAGTAAATATGTTGACAAAAGTCAATAATGATAATAATCATTTGAAGCTTGTAATGCAATGATTACTTGGAGGTTAAAAACAGATGTATAGGGATCCCTGGGTGGCGCAGCGGTTTGGCGCCTGCCTTTGGCCCAGGGCGCAATCCTGGAGACCCGGGATCGAATCCCACATCGGGCTCCCTGCATGGAGCCTGCTTCTCCCTCTGCCTGTGTCTCTGCGCCTCTCTCTCTCTCTCTCTGTGACTATCATAAATAAATAAAAATTAAAAAAAAAAAAACAGATGTAAATAAGTAGCAGTAAAACATAGTATTGGAAGCAGTGACTAGAGGAACAGGCTTTTAAGCGCTGTGTATTATTCAAGAGATACTCTAATGGAGCTTAAATCTCCCCGCTCTATCTTGCATCATACTCTATTGATATATCTGCACCCCAGCTGTTGCTTCCTTTAAGTTATTTTAAAATATCTTACTTGAGGGACACCTGGGTGGCTCAGTGGTTGGATGTGCCTTTGCCTCAGGGCATGGTTCCAGAGTTCCAGGATCAAGTCCCACATTGGGCTCTCTGCGGGGGAACCTGTTTCTCCCTCTGCCTATATCTCTGCTTCTCTCTGTGTCTTTTATGAATGAATAAATAAAATCTTAAAAAAAATAATAAAATGTCTTACTCTCTTTACTCTCTTCCATCCCATGGCCTTTACACGTAATATTTACACTGCTAAAATACTCCATTTTCTTACTAAATACTTTCTCTTCACCTTTCAAACCTATTATTTTTCAAAGAGACTTTTTCACTGATGCCATCAACCAGATTTGATGCACTATTGGGTCATTGTTAAGGCACCCAGGATTCCTCTGCGCTCAGGGCGTGATCCTTGGTAGAGGATTGAGTCCTGCATCCGGCTCCCCATGGGGAGCCTGCTTTTCCCTCTGCCTGTGTCTCTGCCTCTCTCTGTGTCTCTCATGAATAAATAATAAAATGTTAAAACAAAAACAAAAACAACTCAGTTACTGACCTGGAATGTCTGGATGCATTTAAGCCACTTACTAGGTATATAGCCTTGGGTAAATACCTGAACATTTCTGCATTTAAGTTTTCCTCTTAATATGATTGTTCTGATGATAAAAAAGTTAATGCATCTAAAATGCATTGAATGGCGTTGGAAACATAGTTAAAACTAAATCATAGTTATTATTATTACATACCAAGTATCTTTATACTGAGACCACAATTATCTCCTCCTATCTCCTCCTCTTCTTTTCTCCTAGGAAAGTTACAATCATAATTCTTTTGTTGGATAATTTGATTTCTCTCCACCTTGTTCACCAGCCTTTAACCTCCATTAAGGCAGGTACTATGAATGTTCCGAGTAGCCATTTCATCACTGTACATAACATTGAACAAGATTCAGTTAAAGGAGTAAGCCAATTAATGAATAAATTAATTATTTATCTTTCTCATAAGCTTTTCTATCATCATCATTTAGACATTTAGAAACTGGGGGCGTGACTAGGAATAAAAACTACTGTTTATTGTAAAGCAATAAAATGCAAACGCAGGCCACCTCAGTATATCTCAGAGATGCAGACGATGGAGCCCTGTATATAGCAATGACCTGTAGAGATTCTGAACCCTCACACTTACTCAATTGGACACAATGGATGCGATGCTAATGCTCTAGATTCTCAATGTCTTCCTGGAGAGGCCAGATGACAAAACCTAGAAATGTGGGAAAATTAAAGACCATGAGAGTGGGGATTTTTTCAATTAGATTATTATACTAGTTCTTTTAATGCTAAGTAACAACTTACCACAAACTTAGTAGCTTACATGAAGAAAAATTTATTTTTCAGTTTTCATGGGTTAGAGGTCTGGACAGTGTAGGTGAGCTCTCCACTCAGACTCTAACGTTGTGATATAGGTGTTAGATGCCGGCACTATCATCTGGAGGCTTGTCTGGGGAAGAATCTGCTTCCAAACTCATTCAGTGAAGGTCTTCACTTCTTACTGGCTGTTAGCTAGAGACCACCCTCAGGTTCTAGGGGCTCTCCTCATTTTCCTACCATGGGTCCCTTTTCATCAGTGGTTCACAGGTTGCTGTGTGCTTCTTAGGGCTACTAAAATAATATTTTTCTACAGTCTACTGGGATGGAGTCTTAGATAATGAAATGTAATCATAAGAATGGCATCCCATTATCTTTGCCATATAATATAACCTACTCAAGGAAGTGACATCCCATCATGTTAATTAAAAGCAAGTAACAGATTCCGCTTGCATTCCAAAAGACTTACATAAGGAGGTGGTATGGGGCCACCTTGAGGTGTGTCCACCACAAGCACAATAGATGAGAAAGAACTAGCAGATAAAATATTCACCTTTCCTGTGGGTCAGTTCTAACACAAAGAAAGGTATTTTACATCAATCCAAAGAAGCCTCTTGAAAGAGAATAATCAGTGGCACTTGGTAAAAAGCTGTGGCCAGTGCAGTATAGCACGTTCTTATTTTTAATCTTTCTCCTTCCCTGTCTGCAGTCCCCTTCCTTCCTTCTTCTTTCTCTTTTTTTTTTCCTGATTATATGTCTTTTGACCATATTAAAACTTTGTAAAAATAAAAAAGATAAGCCAGTCAGTTGCCCAATTAACGGAGAGTTCTGAAGCCAGAGAACCTCAATGACAGCATTAAAGGAGATGCTCATCTCCTGCAGCTGTGGGGCAGACTTTGCCAAAAATCACACTTCGAAACTGATAATGAGGGTGACAGAACCGCAAATGAGACAAATTTCCAGCCAAATATCCTCCTATGTTTAAGTCAGAGCCCTCACAGGGGACCCGAATGTTGCTGAAAGGCAGCATGGCAATGATCAAAAGCATTTGAATCCCCCAATTCACCTGAATGCTCCTCGCTGGCAGAAATGGTTCCCTCTGCCTTTGTAGAAGAAAACAGGCACCTTATGCCAGGAAAAATAGAAAGGCAAGCTATTTCAATGTGTTGACTTTCTTCCTTTCCTCCACCGACACTGCTCTCTATATGTTCCTAGCCAGTAGAGTTTTAACTGAAGCTCACACGGGGAAATGCAAGTCCTCCAGAAGGACATAATTCACACTCACAGAATTACAGGACCTGGCTAATATTTAGCCTAAAGAACTGAGAATGTATTTTGATGGTGTTGGACGGTAGAGGTGAGGGGGTAGAAAGCTATATGGGAAGAATTTGTTGACGTGGGTTATTCAACCGTGATTCGAAGTTCAGTGTTGTAGCAAAAATAACTTGAGTGGCTCGAATTGTGGAAAAAACAAAAACATAAAAGTTGTATCCTGACATTCATAAATTTATTTAACAAGTTAATGACCACATACTACATGCTAGGCATTGCTTAAGGCACAAGGCAACATTATCAAATACATAAAATTTGCCCTCAGGGAGCTTACACTGTATAAAGAAAGAGTAGAAAGTAAATAATATGCACAATGAATGAGTGCATTTTATTTTTGTACGGCTATTAGTATTATAACATTAAGGCAGAGTCAAGTCCACTGGGAGTGCTAAAGAGGAAGGTTTGTAATTGCAAATGATATTGTCAAGACAGTAATCTGAAATGAATATTTGAGGAAAATCTTGAATGCATTGAAGGAGTTAAGTATTGAATATCTGGAATTTTTTTTCCATAAAGAAGTAAAAATGAGTAAAAAGACACTAAGTTTGGAGTATACCTAGCTTGGTAAAGGAACAGCAGGAAGGCCAGAGTGCCTGGAGCAAAGTTAGCAAAAGAGAGAAAAAAGAAAGATAGGGTCAGAGAGTTAATGGTGCCAGGCCAGGTGGGGCCAGATCTTTGTCATAATTTTGCTTTGACTCAGCATAAAAAGGACAGCTCTATGGAGGGTTCTAAGCAGGGAAGTGACTTATTTTATACTTTAAAGGAATCAATTCAGTTACTGTGTAATAATGGATAATGTACATATGGGGAAAAAGTGGGCAGGGAGAGTTAAAGTGAGACCAGTTAGAATTTTATCACAGGAAAACAGGTGAGACACGATGATAGCTTGAGTCTACAGGTTAAAGAAGATGGCTAGAATGGTACAAGGCAGACAAATAATTTTTCTTCATATATTTTCTCAATATAGAAAAATATAAAATAATAGAAAAATAGCTTCAAAATATTTGAATATCTAACTGTCATTCTAGAATTGTAAACCATGTGAAATTATCAAAAAATTAGGTCAAATTAAACACATATTCATACAAACAAGAGCTAAGAAATGTATTTAACAGTAGACATTTACTAAAGAACTTTTAAAGAATGAACAGATAGAACAACAAAAAAAATATAACCCTACAACAAAAGTCTCAATTGCAAGAATTAATATTGAAAAAATATAATCACTTTGGTAAATCAAAAGTGTTTTTGTGTGTACGAAAGAATAACTTTTATCTAATACTTGGATTTATAAATCATTGTAGAACTAAAGTGAAAAAAAATGTTAGGAGGAATATCTGAATTAGAATGCTGGTTTCATATATATTTGGAAAATAATTACTAACATTTTAACATGATATATTTTATTTTTTAACATAGTATACTCTATAAATTAGCCACTGCAAGATAAAAAATGGAGTATATAATATCCAAAATAGTAACATAAAATAGAGTAATATATCAGTGAAATAAAAATATGACAAGACACAACAGCATACACATATATACACTCAAACACACATATATGCTAAGCAACAAAAGAAATGTCAAAAATCAAATGAATAGAAAACTAAAACAGAAAATAAATAAAGAAGAGATTGTAGGAATGGATCCTAATATATTGAAATCAACTGTGTAATTGAATAAATGATCCAGGTAAAAATGTATTGTTTAATGCAATTAAAAATTAATCAGTTATATGCTTTTTGCAAGATGTTAAGTTTAGGTCCTTACCATAAAAATACTTAGAATTTTCAACTTAGAAATATGTAAAAATAGGGCATCCCAAGTGGCTCAGTGGTTTAGCGCTGCCTTCAGCCCAGGTGTGATCCTGGAGACCCTGGATCGAGTCTCACGTTGGGCTCCCTGCCTGGAGCCTGTTTTTCCTTCTGCCTGTGTTTCTGCCTCTTTCCCTCTCTCTCTCTCTCTCTCATTCTCTCTTTCTCTGTGTGTGTTTCTCATGAACAAATAAATAAAATCTTTAAAAAAAGAAATATGTAAAAATAAAAAATATTAAAAATATTGATGGCATATTTATGTTCATATGGAAATAAATCATACTTTAAGGAATATTGTTAAGAATTAAAGCCATCAGTGTGGTTAACTATAAATGTGCACGTACCTAATAATAGCATCACAGATATCTAACATTGTAGAAATACTAGGAAAAAAGGACAAATCTGATTCACGGATATTAACAAGCTGTTAAAAATTAATAAAAATACAGAAAATTTAAACTAAAAATCTTGATATAATGAATATTGATGGACTAATGTAGATTTAGTTCAGATTCCATTACTGAACTAATATAGATAGTATATTATTTTCTTTCCTTTTTTTTTTTTTTTTTTTTTTTAAGTAGCCTCCACACCCAGTGTGGAGCCCAATTCAGCAACTTGTGGCAACTCGAAGCTTGACTCCATGGCCCTGAGGTCAAGACCCCAAATGAGATCAAGAATCAGACTCAAGGGCCCTGAAAGTATACTATTTTCTAATAAACATAGCATATTCACAAAAATTGATCAATTACAAGGCAGTAAAGCAGGCCTTTTTATATTCTCAAGTATTTGTATCCTATGGAGCACATTCTTAATCAAATGCAATTAAGTTGGTAATCAATATAAAGAGATTATTAAGGAACAAGTATGTCATGAAGTTAGAGAAAAATAAAGCCACTCTTGTAAGTAATTCTTAGAAGAAATCATACTATGATTTAACAGTATTGAAAATACTGCACAGGGACACCTGGGTGGCCCAGCGGTTGAGCATCTGCCTTTGGCTCAGGGTATGATCCTGGTCCCTGGATCGAGTGACACATTGGGCTTCTTGCGTGGAGCCTGCTTCTCCCTCTGCCTATGTCTCTGCTTCTCCCCGTGTCTCCTATGAATAAATATAAATCTTAAAAAAAAAAGAAATAAAGAAAGAAAATATTGCACATTGAAGCTTCTCTACTGAAGCTGAAGTGGTACTTTGTACAAAATAAAACATACTTAATTAAAAAGGTAAAATGAATATAAATCAATTTGTCATTCAGGTAAAAAAGTAAGAATAACATTAAATGAAATAGAAGTAAGAAAATGTTAACCATAAGAGCAAAAAAACATAAATACTATTGGAATGCAATAGATAGAATCAGTAAGCAAAATTTGGTTCCTTGAAAAGACAAACAGCAGTTACAAAGTTCAAGCAAATAGTTAAGTGCAAAGAAAAAAGAACAATGAAGAATAAATACAATATTAGCAATGGAAAAGAAAACATAATGATATAATTGTTACAGAAATAATATGATGATCTGTGAAATGACAAAAAAAGTAATAAACCTGATACAAATGAAATAGAGAATCCATTCTATAACAAATAAATTAAAATAGTGTTTTTTTTTTTTCCCTATAAAGAAAACACAAACCACAGGGCTTTATTAGGGAATTCTAATAATCATTCAAGGAATACATATTTTAAAGACTATTTAAACATTTTTAGAGAATGAAAAAAGGCTCATTATTTTATAATTGCAATATAAACTTAACACTAATAGCAAATAAATACATAAAATTTCTAAACAAAATATTATTAGCAAATTGAGGGAAACTGTGTCCAAAATTTGTTATGTGTCTCTTTTAGAAATGCAATGTTAGTTCAATGTTAAAAAATATATGACTTACTAGATAAAAAATGTTAAGGGGAAAAAACTATATGCTCACTTCAATAGATGAATATTTTTAAAAAATAAAAAATTGTGTTGAATACTTATACCAAACTGGGAATAGAAAGAATCATATAAGCTGGAAAAATGGGAATCTATAGAAGAATCAGCAAGCAATATGTTGAATGCTAAAAAGTCAAAATTTTTCTTTAAAATCAACACTAATACTAACATACTCATTGCCAGCCATTCTAGTCATCATTTTACTGGAGATTATAGTCAATCCAATAAAGTGAGGAAATATATGGGTTTAAAAGAAGAAATAAATTCAGCACAATTTACAGAAAATATTAATCATGTTAAAAATTCAAATAAACAATAAAATGTTAAGCAATATACTCAGGTATAAGATAAATTGCATCTATACGGAAGAGTGAGTAAAACTACAGTCCAAAGGAAGTTAAATTATTTATGTAGGAATAAGTCTAAGACTAGACGTGCATGAGATCTATATAGAAAATTATAAACCCTGTTTTAAATACTAAAGGATATCCAAATAAATAAATTGATTTACATGTTCATGGCTATGAAGATGGAATATCATTATGATATCCATTCTCTTCAGTTAATCTACTGATACAAAAAATTAGAATAAACATCTCCAACATCTATTTTATGGAAAAATACATGAGAGGCTTACTCTAACAGGTATATTGAGTATAACAAAACCAATAGAGTCAAGGCACAAATGAAGGTGTGTAAAATGTTGAAAGAACCATTCCTTCTGCTATCAAGATATTTTTATAAGTGAATAAGATAGTTTGATATTTACCGGAGACTAGGATGTTAGTTACATCAAGCACAGAATAGTAAGCTCAGATAAGATTCTGATGCGTAAAGGTAATACTGAAAATAACTATAAATAGTATAAATTATTGAACAGTAAGAAAATTGTTTGGAGAGGATATTAATATGGATACTCTTTTTGTTGCCATATACAAAAAATGAATTATTGATGAAAGAAAAATTTATACATAAAAGGGCAGTTCTAAACTTTTAGAAGAAAATGTATTAGAATACCTTTATGATCTCATGGTAAAGAATTTTCTTTAAAAGACACATCAAGGGGATCCCTGTGTGGCCCAGCGGTTTAGCGCCTGCCTTCAGCCCAGGGCTGAAGGCCCTGGCATGATCCTGGAGTCCCGAGATCAAGTCCCACATTGGGCTCCCTGCATGGAGCCTGCTTCTCCTTCTGCCTGTGTCTCAGCCCCTCTCTCTTTCTCTCTCTGTGTCTCTCATGAATAAATAAATAAAATCGTTAAAAATAAACAAATAAAAGACACATCAACAACATGGCAGAAAAATAAGAATTTCTGTTTATTGGAGGACAAGAAAACAGGTATGAAAATACAAACAGGATAAGGTAGTTACAAAATATATAATCAAGCAATGATCCAGCAATTATAAAGAACTTCTGTAAATTGGAAGCATAGCAGATAAAAGTAATTGGAATAGATAAAATGCATAAACACTTTTCAAAGGAAAGGAAACACAATTATTTGGAAAATAAGAACATATTTATACCATTAGTAATTAAGATACCAGAAGTTGAACTTCAGTTTTGCCATAGTCATATTGGCAAAATCAAGAGGCTGAAAATGAAGATGAGGAACAGGAAATCTCATATAGAACCGATGGGAAGGTAGATCAATATAGTTCCAAGTTTTGATGTTAGGGGTGTCTGGGTGGCTCAGTCAGTTGATCATCTGCCTTCGCTAAGGTCATGATCATAGGGTCCTAGGATCAAACTCCACATTGGACTCCCTGCTCTGTGAAAAGTCTGCCTCTCCCTCTCCATCTGCCACTCTCTCCCACTCTCTCCCTGTCCATCAAATAAATAAATAAAATAAAAGAGCTTTGATGTTATACAGTATACTGCAATCTAGACACCCATTATGGTCTAACTGTTCTACTTCCCTCACACACAGTACAAGGGAGAATGTTCATGTCAGCGGTATTTGTAATAGCACAAATCTGGAAACTGAAGTGCTTGTCACAAAATAATAATAATAATAATAAATTGTGACATATTACTGGTAATAAAATCAGGTGAATTATGGAAATAAAAAAACAGCATGTATGTCTCTCAAAGAGAAAACATTGAAGAAATAATAGCCACAAACCAATCCACACACTATATTTTAAATATTGTTAAGGTAAATATACTTGCCTGGTAAAAGTATAGAGAAAAATAGAATGATTAAGAAAATATTCAGGAAAGTAGACAATTCTTTTCAGGACATTTTAATCACTTAAAGGCCCAATGGGCTCCGATGATACTGGCATTCTCCCATCTATTAAATGGGGGTGTTATGAGTAAATGGATGTTTGCTTGTATGATATAATGTTTTTTAAAATGTTCCTGTTGTGTATATGTGTGTGTGCTTATACCTTTAACATTTTCAATTATTTAATTAGTGCATATATTAAGGAAGTGATTTATAGCAGGTTGATGAACTTTTGCTATTTATGCTCTGAAAACTATAATTTCTTGGATCTGTTAGCTTATTTACTGTATGTAGTTTCTGGATTAATTTGGGCAAAGAACACCTTTGTAGTCATTGGAGTGCAGTAGGGAGTCTTGGTTCCTCAAGGCTTCATTCAAACCTGGAAATGTCCCACAATACATTTAGACATTTTCATGATTATAAAATCACAAATACTAGACCTTAATCATTCAACGAATATAATGCAAGGTATGCCAAAAATAGTATTGTGATCTAAGTTAGTTTAAAAAGAGATAAATAGGGATCCCTGGGTGGCACAGCGGTTTGGCGCCTGCCTTTGGCCTGGGGCACGATCCTGGAGACCCAGGATCGATTCCCACGTCGGGCTCCCGGTGCATGGAGCCTGCTTCTCTCTGCCTGTGTCTCTGCCTCTCTTTCTCTCTCTGTGACTATCATAAATAAATAAAAATTAAAAAAAAAGAGATAAATAGGAATTAGGCTACAAACTGATTTAAAAAAATCTATAAACAAATACTGACCATGCACATAATCAGACCATCTACAAATGATTTATACTGTAAAAGCTATGTAGATAGAGTCAAACTGAAGGGGAGAACAAGAGAAAAATACTGCACCCTCCATAATATTATCTGACTATAGTATCAATAGCAGGAAATTTTTTTAATTTTTAAAATCCACAGGCTTTGGTAACTAGTAACATTTTTTATCTATTTTTTTTGAAGATTTTATTTATTTGAAAGAGAGCATGAGAGAGAGAGAGACAAAGAGAGAGAGAGAGAGAGAGACTACTAGCAGGGGGAAGGGTAGAGGGAGAAGCAGATTCCCCGCTGAGCAAGGAATCTGATGGGGGACTTGATCCCAAGACTCTGTATTCATAACCTAAGATAAGGCAGATGCTTAACCAACTAAGCCACCCAGGTGCCCAGTCACATTTTTTTATTTTGATTGTTACATTTTTTGAGACGAAGGATGCTTTTCAAACTTATCACCCTCTTACAGAAGACACATACATCGAAAACTTACATATACAAATTATAGCCCTGCCATACTCAAATTAAAGATGAAAATGGCATGTTACCCTACAAAGTGGAGATCACGAGTCCAGCCATTACTGTTGCTAGGGAGAACAGCCAGTGAAAGTTAAAATCGTTCGTTTATAGTTAAGAAGTTGGATAACAGATGCCAAGATAAATGGAGCATATCAATAGTATGTAAATTTTTGACAAACATAGTAAACATAATGTTTCCAAAACATGGCCTCTCGGCAACTTTTTATCTTAAGAAGTTTTAATTAGTAGTTTCAAATCTAGCCTATTTATAAAGGACTCAGATGAACTTAACATTCATAAGTAATGGAATGAGAAAGTTGCTGGGTAAACATAATAAATACAGAAAATGTATTCCTGGTGAATAATAGATAGTAACAGAAAATATTGCAAAAAGAAGGTGTATAGCTGGCAAGTCTACAACTTCAGAAGTGGGAAAAAAAACCAAAAAAACCTTTTCTACTGTCCAACCATCAATGAGCGTGGAAGCCAAGAGAAATCTGGCTCCCATCCCAGCTGAATATAAATGAAATTAAAAGAACTACAAAGCACAGGATACGGCTCACCAATAGACGTGCATTCAGTATCAATCACATGAGAAAATATATAATTGCTCCTACTGGGATACAAAATTATTCCAACCAATATGTTCCTACTCTCAGAGATGTGAATTATGAAGAAAAATCGAAGAAGTTAAGCTAGTTCTCATAAAAAATAGAATGGTAGTCACTTAATTGAAGTTTTAAACCCAGCAGGGATCAACAAAATCGTTCTTTTTTTTTTTTTATTTTTTTTATTTTTTAACAAAATCGTTCTAAGTGAACTCCTTATATTTGTAAAATGGAGTGACAAACAGTATGAAATATTACCAAGATGTTCAATAAAGATTAATTGGTTTATAAATCAAGAGAAGCACATTATTTTGCCAAATATCCCTTATTTTACTGAGTCTATTTCTGAATTTTATATCATGCCCATTATCTAATGGATTTGAAATCATTTACTAAGGTTACCGTATAACATAATTAGGGAACTACATGAAACAGACAATTTGAAGTGAATACATTGCAGTGGATGTTACAAGTCACCTAGAATGAGCTAATTATTACAGTTGGGCTTTAAACTTGATTTGTTGCTTCATGATACTAGAGGGTAAGCTCTTTGAACACAGAACTAAAGTAGCATTATTTTTTGCAACTCCATTGTCAACCATGTTTCCTGCGCTGAAAATGATATGAATTACTGCAGTTAAAATTAAAAATAAGTCATGATCAATTTTATTTTTGAATTTAAAAATAATATTTCTTCAACAAGTATTCAGTGTTTATTTGTACAAATATTCAGTAGTGAACAAGGACAGATCTCTTTCCTCAAGAAGCATGTAGTTCAGTGAGTAAGTCAATAAAATAGATAATTTTCAATTTCAATACATTATAAGAGGTTCAAAGACAGGGCAAGTTCACATTCTATACCTACGTGAAAAACAGGACCTAACCAAGAGTGAGGGGCTAGAAAAATTTTCATGACACATGTTGTGTGATCAATAAATAAAAATTAATCAAGTTATAAAACAACATTCTGATTAGACAAATCAATGAATTTCTTTGCAGAAACATTTCAAAAACCTGATTTATGACAAATATTGAATGACAACAAAAAATTACAGCCTATTTTTCTTCACAAATTATATGAAAACAAATAATTTTAACTAAAGCCACATTTCCCTATTGAATTCACAACAGCAAAAGACTTGGGGCCATAGTAAAGTTTGACCTAACTCAAGATGTAGATTTTTAAATCACCTATACTGAATACATGTCCATATTTACACCTCACATTAATCAATAATGTGCATTTCCTAATAAATCCAACTCAGTCTTGTTTTCTTTCAGTATTTGGTAAATTTATCTTGATTTGAACATTAGATAATGCTACTAGTTTGTATTTACAACCATATTTAACACAAAATGGTTTTCTTTAAACAAAAAAAAATTAGTCTCAGTAATGTGTGACATTCATTTGGTGAAAGTGATGGAGAATGAGAGAATCTAAAGCAAGTGGGATCATGTCCTCCATCACATGCTCACTCTAAGTTAGAATCTCTGAAGAGAAGCAGAAGGAATTGTTACTTCTATTTATAGGACTTAAACACATCGGTCTCTTCCTCTCTTTTCTCCCCCCACCCTTTTTACTGTTTCTCTGTATACGTGCATTAGTTTTCCATTGCTGAATAAAATTTTGCCACGCAGACTTCATGTCTTATGTCAAGTTTCACTCATTATTTCACATCTGTGTAAATCAGAAGTTCAGGCAGTGCATTTCAGGGTTCCCTGCTAAGGTTCTCATAAGTCAAAAAAATCAAGGTGTCCACTGGGCGATATTTTCATTTGGAACTTGGATTCCTTTTCCAAGCACATGTGATTGTGGCAGGATTCAATTCCATGCTGAATTTTTAAAACATTATCCTATCAAGTTACATTAAAATTTTGCAAGTACATTAAAGTTAAGCAAGTAGGAAATTTTGTGAAACAAATTTCTCAATTACTACTTCCTATTAGCCTTATTTTTTTTGATGAAGTTCTTTCATTATTTACACGTGACAAATATAAATGGTTATTGAAATGACTTAAATATCAGAAACAGTGTTAAGTCTTAGGAAGTTGGTTGGAAGGGGCAAGAAGACAGAAGTTGCAAATATAAAGAAGCCACAGTGTCTGTCAGTAGGAATCCAAAGACTTATGCATTGTTGCACATAGGCAGGGTACAGACAAGTGCCTCTATGGACTCAGCATTCAGTATTTTTTGATAAATTCATAATTTAATGAACACACCATTAGTAATCTCAGAAGAATAAAGGAAAAACACATGCACACATGCACACACACACACACACACACACACACATATACAGATCTTGCCTATGGTAAAGTTAAGGAATATAAACCGTGATTCTCAGAAGTGAGCAATGAGTTTTGTCGTAAAGGTCAAGAGGAGGTGAAGGTATAAAAAAAGGTAAAGGAGCACCTTATGAAGAGAAAAGATTCAAGAGAGGAGTTGTGGTGATTAAGCCACAGCTAAGTTGAGCTTAAAGTATTTAATAACAGAGACCAAAACATAGAGCCACTATAGCTGCTAATTTTATGTTATGAAATCTTAGGAGG
The DNA here is from genome assembly GCF_053574225.1 of Canis aureus. Taxonomy (NCBI): domain Eukaryota; kingdom Metazoa; phylum Chordata; class Mammalia; order Carnivora; family Canidae; genus Canis; species Canis aureus. Next base: position 19,834,580 of record NC_135648.1, read on the forward strand.
CAGCAGAGTCAGGCACCCTCAAGAGATACAGCAGGAAGATTAAAGCTGTCACTTCTCAGGAATCAAATGTATTTCTTTAATATAAATTAGAGAAAATTTGTTTTTCTCTAATAAAAATACACGGAGATTTGAATGGCAGGAATGGAGTTAATGGAGTTGGGAATTGAAGCCAGACTTGCAATAGTAATAACATATACTTCATTAGAACTTAGAAATTCCAGACACTAGCTGAAGCACATTATTGATGCTTGCTTAATCTTCTCAGACAGGTACAATTAGAGTCTACCCCATGGGATGCATGTGTCAGGCAACAGGGCTTCCAAATGCAAGCCAAATACATCTCCCGATACTATTAACCTCCATATTTTTGCTATATAATGCTCTTTATTTCAACCAATTCAATATTCCTTAATGACAGAAGTTAACCTAAAGGTGTTATTTATTATACAAGTTTATTATTAGGATCTATTATATATTAGGTTACTTAGGTTATATTAGGAAACCAGAATGCTTCAAAACAACGTGGTATCTGTATGAAGGAAGACATTATTTTTATTGTATTTAAAATTATTTTAATGTATTAATGTGCAAATGTGTAAGAAAAGAATCAAAGTAGATTCTTGTTTTATATTTCTGAAAAATGTTAGGCTTATCAATTCATTAAGAACACTACAACTGATTCTGATTAAAGTAGTATCAAGGAATAAAATTGGTTAAAAATATGTATAATGGAATAATATTGCAGCAAAACTTATAACAAACATATGTCTCTAATGTCAAAGTCTACAAAGTTACAAGTAATTTAATTAGCTCTAACATATTTCACTGTGTTAGATTTTACATTTGAATAGTGGAAGCCTAAACCTGTTTTTTTAGCAGAATATTTTCTTGATGACTTAATTTGCAATAATACTAAAAGAAAATTACATAAATTACATATATTTTGTTGGAATATTTGGTAGGATAATATTTTAATTGAGGATAAGACAGTATTGCATTTAAAAATGAACTATTATTTGAATCAAATTAAGCTTGGCTATACCACTAGAGCTAAAAAATTAAAAATAATTGGAAAACTAGAGCAACAATCTTAAGAAATCCTGAAAGGCTAAGTGATAAGAAATATCCTTCAGGCCACTACTTATGTTGAGTGTTTGAACAAGCTGTATCATATAAAACAGTGTTAAAGGAACACCCTATTCAAAATGAGCTCTGAAATTCACCATATTAGGGCAATTGATATTCAAGGCATTAAAAAGTCACATTCATTAACAAATTTTTGCAATAAGAAAATATTTTTTAAAAAAAGAAAATATTTTTCACATGCAACAAGAAAGATTGTATGATTGTTATGGCACAGAACTTATAAAGCAAATTTGATGATAAATAATTATCAATGAAAAAAAGAAAATAAGCTGTTTTCTTCAAGAAAATAAGGTAAAATACCAGCCCTTTGTTTAGTAATGACTCTCAAAAATACCTTGAAAACTCCTATTTTCATATTACTTTGCTTGGCTTCTAATACTTCCAGTCCAAGTATAAATATGCATTGCCTCTGTACCAGCATTGTCAAGGACTGTAATAAAGGTTTGCAATAATGATCCTGAGACTGGAGATCAGTAGAGGGGAAGCTAAGTGTGATATACAGGGAGGCATTCTTGAAAAGTGCTGAATTTAGAAGACTTGTCAAGAGCAATTTTCCATATGAAATAATGGCAAAGGACTTCATTCGATGGCAGCCACTATAGCAGATCAATTGCCACTCTATGGGCTGTGGTGGAGTTGCTGACCATTGTTTCTTGCCTCTGTCTACTGTCAAGGGAGGAATTGATCATGTGTGCAGAGAAGATCTAATCACAAGCCACTCTCATGTTGCCTTCCATATTCACTGTCTTTCTGTCGAATGCTAGGGATGGAAAGCAAACCCAATGACTGGCTTTCATGCACTTTTGTCACCTGTTTCCCAATGAACCTGAATAATGTTTTCTTGGCAGGAGGTAAAGGCAAAACACAAGTCGGCTTTAACCACTGCTGATGACCAAAATGAGCTATTCTAGACACAAGACAAAGTGGGGCCATATGGGTGGTGAAACTGCATAATACCAGTCACTGGTGATGACTAGTTATCTCGTATGTCAAAGTCTGTTAATACCTGTGTTTTGAGATACAGCCTATGATTATGCCATTTGGAACATTGTTGTTCCAAACAATGTGTAGCAAGTGCCCTGCTAACTGGGATCTAGCAGTGAACAAAATAGTTAGATCTTTTTTTTGAGGGAATTACAGGGAAAACAGACAAACAGATAAGCAAATAAACATGTAATAGAAAAATAGCTGAGTTCTTTGTAAAGACAATAAAGAAAATTAAAGCAGAGAAAGGGGAGAGAAATTGGTGGGAATTACTATATTGGATAAAAGCGTTATGGCAGCTCCATAAACAACTCTTCTAAGGATAATGCATTGTGAATAAATGTAAAAGGTAATCAAAATGCATGAATCGGGGGAAGGGGAAGGATATAATAATTGTGGTTAGTGTCTCATTTACCTAGACAAGAAATCTTTCCCCAATGTCTCTCAAATCTGTCTATGCATCTCCAGACCGGTAATCTAATGTGCTGGTAATTTCTCACATAAACCATTTTTTAATCTTGGCCCCTCCTCCCTTCATAATGCACACCTCTGATTTTCACAAAATTGTGTCTTTTAACTCTGTGTTTTAACTCACAGAATTCACTCTGCCTAAACTATTTCATCTATCCATCATGTCCCTTCCCTGGAAAAGATGAGCTACTGGTATCTCTTCACATCTCAATCAACTGTTTTCATTCCTTAGAAAGTCATCCTTAATAGTGAGATGATTCCAGTTGAGATCTTTTGATTTTGTCTGCCCAGTTTCCCTTAACCATTTCCCTTCTTGTGGTACAGCACTTCTTTCCCATCTGTGAACTCTGACTCCCCTTACTCAATATGCTTCTGGTGGATCCGTTAATAACAAAAGGATTCCTCCTCTACCCAGGATAATCATAGTTGCTGGCTACTTTCTTTTTTTTTTTTTTTTAAGATTGATTTATTTATTTTAGAGGGGGAGGAGGGACCAATGGAGAGGAAGATAAAGAATCTCAGGCCAATTCCCCACTAAGTGTGGAGCCCAATGTAGCTCCATCTTATGACCCTGAAGTCATGACTTGAGCCAAATCAAGAGTTGGACACTTAACTGACTGAGCCACCCAGGTGCCCCTACTTTTCAAGAATTCTTTATCTCCCTGAATTCTTTATCTGGGGCATGATTACTCCAAGAAGAGGCACCAGATCTATGGGAAGACAATCAAAATACCTTGTACATTTTTTTTTACCAAAATGATAAAGGAAAATATTACAAAAAGAGGTCAATCACAGAAAACAAAATGCAAATATAGAGAGCAAGTAGACAGTCTTGATAACATCATATCATTCACTGGATCCAGTTTCTCTTGAAATCAGTCAATCCTTAGGATCCAGAGTTACATGAAGAAAAACAAAAACATGCAATACTTTAGTTAAGGATTTAGAAAATTAAATTCAAAATGAAACTTTCTAACTTGCTCTCCTATTTCTTCACCAACACTATAGGTAAAACTTTCAGTTATAGCTGCTTACTTATTTGTATTTCTTACCAGATTGTAAGATATAGGAGGAATAGGATAATGTTTGCTGGTTTTCTGGTTTGCTGTAACATTCCCAGAGTTGACTACAGTATCCTTTACATTGTATCATTTGGAAAATATTTATAAAAATCTGAATCAAAATACAACAATCTCTATCATCTTTTCCATGTCTCCTTGTATCCAAACCCTCAGGTTGACAATTGTGGCTCTATGTTAAGGTTCCTTTCCTTTTTGCTCCTCTCAGTTTTCCTTTTCTTGCATTGGACTGATTTCCTCCTCTTCTCTGTGATTCCAATCACCACACATCACAGGGGCTGCAAATTATTCTCCCTTAACTCCAGGGATAATCACTGGGAATTTGGAATCATTTTATAACATGTGTGGCAAAAGCTAATTTCTGATTCTTTAGATCACAACTAAAAAAACCCAGAAGAACCATTAACTCACTCATCCAAGACTTCTAATGGTTTTGTAAGTACCAATTCTCTGTATTAAGTGTAATTTTGCTTGAAGTACATAAAGGAGTTTTTGGTTTCTTTATACAATTGTGAATAAAATAAAATGGAGCACTAATAGTGTTTCTAAGAACTAGACCATCAGAAAAGGCAGCTGGAAATTGTTGATCTCTCCAGGTTGCTTTGGAGGATCCTAAGTGAAAAATGTATACTGGATTTCCATGGCATAAAATTGCAAATAACTCCTTAAGTTATTATGAATACCTGAATAAAATGCTCTTTGAAGGGAAGGCTTAGGTAAATTAGCTAGCTGTTACCAAAATACAGACTAAAGGGTTAGTCACTGTAAGACTTGAGGTGGGAGTGATTGCTTTTGTCTAAATGCCGTAGCCTACAGATAAAAACTATTAGTTTATGACTTTAAACCATCAGCCGAGGAATGATAACAAGACTTCTATACTGACTTTTAAATGATCTTTTATATTTTATACTTGCAGATATAGCTATCTGTAAGCCAGACTCTCCTAATCCTGTAGGTTCCAGAAAATGATGTGAATCCACGAATTCAGAGCATAGCTAACTTTTGCATTGCATTTAAATCATTAATTAGGAAAAAAGCTTCATCCTTAAATTTCAACTGGATATATTTGGAAGGATTTAAATTTAACTGAACACTGAGATGACCTGCTGGATATTTTGAGGTTTGTGCCTCTGAAACCAACAGGCAATGGTATGGGTTATTACACTGGTTGGAATGATTGATCCTACGGCATAATGGTTATAGAGGCAAATATCTGAAATCCAGAATATTTCTGGGGGCTATTTCACTGTACTTTCTTGTCTGGTTAGTGAAAACTACTGAATCTAATATAGTCAAGGTCTCCAAGAACCTTCACCAAATAAAGAATCATAAAAAACTAATCATGATAACTAAGGGCAAAGAAGAAATGGACTGAGCAATGGAAGAAGGATATTAAAAATATCAACACCCTCTGACTAATTGCAGGCATTTAGTAATAGCTAGGCATATTCTTTCATTTTTGTTGGCATATATTAGCTATTGTTGCATCTCTTCCTAAATGTTACATGGAAGACGTGTTGATGCTCATTTACTTTATAATTTTACCTGTGATTACTGTTGAACAGTTTATATTAACTAGGAAACAAACAAGCAAACAATCATGTCATCCAGAGATGGATAACATGATTGATTCAACTGTGGGTCTCTACCTTAAAGAGAGAGCTGCTATTGTTGATTTTGTCATTGTTCAAAAGTTAAAAGATAAGCCATCGGGTTGAACTATGGGGGGATATGGAAATTGGCAATGATCATCAATTTCAAAATCCCACTGTGCTCTCCCTTCTGGTGTAAGGACTATAATTTGGGAATTAAATATGTTAATTCCCTTGCCTCCAGATTTCTGGATGATATTTAGATTCCACCAAAGAGATAAACTTGAGGAAGGAATCTTCCTCTAGGGATGGTGAGCAGAAGTATGTGCTTCTATAAAAGTGATGTTTTTGTGATTTTGTTTTGTTTTGCTTTTGTTTTTGTTTTTGTAGCAACTTTAGGGCATTCCTCTGCCATTCACTTACCTTGGCACTATTATAATAAGAGGTGACAGTGGCTTGATAGGATAGGGACAAGAGAAGCAACAATCTTTTGATTCTCGGTATAAAAACTCATGAGTAAACTCTGAAAACTAAACTATCTTCCCTTGGCTTTCACTCCTTTAGTTCCTAAACAATTTTATAGGTGCCTGATTTTTCTATTGATACCTGTTACTTGAAAAATCTTTAATATTTCTTGTATCCAGAGTAAATCCTGAGTGATTCAGGCAGCCTGTTTTTACTTAGCCAAAATTTCTTTCCTTCAAGACTGATACTATTTTTAAATTCTTTGTATAATACAGTGATATTTCTAAAATCTATACCAATTTTATGCTTCTATTACAGAACAATATATAAGAATTTATATCTATATCTGAATATTTAACGTCACCAATTATTTTGGTTCCATGGAAAAAAGTTTAGTTTTTGGAAAATAAACAGGAACACATTAACATGATCCTTAAAATGTGAAATAATGATTTATTTTTGTAGCTTACAATATCTCTGCAAGCACTGATCTCACTGAAACATTCAACTATGCATCTGGCAAGTTGAGTTTTTCAATTGGCAAATCCCTGAGTGCTTTACATCAGATAAACAAAAAGATTTTGAAAACCATCACTGGGGAAGTAGTAATCTATCAGAGTGAGTTACTGGGAAAATCTCTGGTTGTGATCCCATCAGATTGCCCTACGTTTCTCAAACACCTCAAGCATTTGCACTTGCTGCTCCCTCTGTTTAGACACTTTTCCCTTAAATATTCTTATGGTTAGCAAACAGAAATAAGGTTCAAAGCTTCTTTTTTTTGTGTGTGACATCAATTCTCTTAAAAACTACTCTTCTATCATGTTTCCTGATCTCTGTTTACAAAATCACAGAATGGAAAGAGAAATATAAAAATAAACTTGTTAAAAAAAAAAAAGAAAGAAGTTTAGTCAGGGACAGAAATAGAAGAAGAATAATCAAGTAATCCTATCCAGTGGAAAAGTTAAAATAAAACAAAATCTGTGTGTAGGTAGATATATATAATGTGCAAATGCAGATAAACAAAAAGATTTTGAAAACCATCACTGGGGAAGTAGTAATCTATCAGAGTGAGTTACTGGGAAAATCTCTGGTTGTGATCCCATCAGATTGCCCTACGTTTCTCAAACACCTCAAGCATTTGCACTTGCTGCTCCCTCTGTTTAGACACTTTTCCCTTAAATATTCTTATGGTTAGCAAACAGAAATAAGGTTCAAAGCTTCTTTTTTTGTGTGTGTGACATCAATTCTCTTAAAAACTACTCTTCTATCATGTTTCCTGATCTCTGTTTACAAAATCACAGAATGGAAAGAGAAATATAAAAATAAACTTGTTAAAAAAAAAAAGAAAGAAGTTTAGTCAGGGACAGAAATAGAAGAAGAATAATCAAGTAATCCTATCCAGTGGAAAAGTTAAAATAAAACAAAATCTGTGTGTAGGTAGATATATATAATGTGCAAATGCATAGATACATAGATCTATATACCAGATATCTACTAAACATCTCCAGGTGGCTAAGAGACCTCTCAAACATCATGCCTAAAGCTGAACTGCTCTTTTTGCCTTTAGTTCAAACTAAAAATAGCTGCAATTTTCCTCATACTCATCTTTTACTACTCAGGACAAAAACTTGATGATTTACTCAAATATACACCAACAAATCCCCTTAGCGATCACCATCTATTACTTGGAATATGCAAAACATTCCTAATAAAGTGCCTTGATTTGAGGGGCACCTGGGTGGCTCAGTGGGTTAAGTGACTGACTCTTAGTTTTGCTCAGGTTGTGATCTCCACTTAGATTAGAGTCAGCTTGAGATTCTTTCTCCCTCTTCCTCTGCTCCTCCTGCTCGTGTTCTCTCTCTTTCTTCTCTAAAATAAATAAATAAATAAATAAATAAATAAATAAATAAATAAATAAATAATTAAAAAAAAATAGATTTCCTTGATTTTGTTCTTTCTCCTCTGAGTCTGCTCTTAAAAAATACCACCCAGTGTGTTCTGGTTAAATAGGACCAAATCATGTCAGCTCTCTATTCAAACTGGTTGACCTGACCATAGCTTCATAATGATCTAAATTTAAAGTAAATATTTTAATATTGCTTTCTTTGCTGATTATGATGTGTTCAGACTCCCCCACTGTTCTTCAAACCCTCTCGGTATTTGTACTGGCTGCTTCCTCTGTTTGGACACATATTCCTTAAATATTTGTATGTCTAATAACCTCATGTACTGTAAAACTTCTTTTATTTTTAAAGATTCTATTTATTTGTTTATTTATTTAGAGTGTGCCGATGAGCAAGGGTGGAAGTGAAGGGTAAGGGGAAGCGCGTAGAGGGGCTGGGAGAAGAAGAGGTAGAGAAAGAATCCTTAGAGTCCCTACTCGGGACTCTATTCCTTAACCCTGAGATTATGACCTGAGCTAAAACCAAGAGTCACACACTTAACTGAGTGAGCCCCCAGGCACCCCTTCTTGTATTATTTATAAATATCATGTTTTACTATTTCAACTCTGACCATTAGCATGTTTTCACAATTGGAACATTATTGTAAGCCACAGAATGAAAAGTCTGTTTCTTTAGCGTTGTCTATAAAATTATAATAGTATTTGCAGCAAAACAAAACATTAACTCACAATCCCATTTTTTCTAGTCTGTTTAATATTTCCGTAAAATTAAATTTAAAATCAGCAAATTCAAAAAAACCCAAAAAATAATCAACAAATACTGTGAAAAGACTACTTTTAAGTGGTTATTTGCCATTTAGATGGCATTTTCTTTTTAACATTCATTTTTTAATGGTTTCATGCATATCACAATATTTAAGCATTAATTTTGGTACTTAAATGAAAAAATAAAAGTCATACCAAATTTCAATGTTATTATCAAGGACAGTTATTTGTGTAAACAAACATGCATACTCTTGTTTATTTTTTACATGATCAAGAGAATGACAAACTCAAAATGCCAACAGCTCTTTGAAATAAAGTAAAAATGGACTCACTAGAGATTTACACAAACTTCTTTTCAAAATACGTGCCTAATTATATGATACAGAGAGAGAATGTTAAGATAGAAATTTTCTTTCTATTAAGTAATTTTTTGTCAGTGATACAAACATTGCATTTTAAAAATTAATTGTAAATCTGTGAAAGAAATTAAAATATGAATTATATTGGATGTGTACAGTGAACCTACCACTTTGGGTAGTAAACACATTTTATTTTTTATATTTATGTATGTATGTATGTATTCATTTATTTATTTATTTTTAGTATAGACATTTTAACAATATTAGTCCTCCAGTCTATGATCATGGAATGTCTTTCCACTTATTTGTGTGTTCTTCAATCTCTTTCATTGGTGCTTTATAGTTTTCAGTGTACAGTTCTTTAGTTTCTTTAGCTAAATTTATTCTTGGTTAATTTGGTGCTTTTTGATGCAATTATAATTTAAAAATCTATAGGCCAGGGGGATCCCTGGGTGGCTCAGCGGTTTAGTGCCTGCCTTCGGCCCAGGGCGTGATCCTGGAATCCCAGGATCAAGTCCCGCATCAGGTTCCCTGCATGGAGCCTGCTTCTCCCTCTGCCTGTGTCTCTGCCTCTCTCTCTCTCTGTGTATCTCTGATGAATAAATAAATAAAATCTTAAAAAAAAAAAAAACTATAGGCCAGGCTACTTTTTCACTTACTTTCTTTTATTGGCTAGGACTTCTTGTAGTTAAATAACATATTAAGTAATGCTCATAAGATATTGGTCATGCAGTTTTATGCTGTTCTGTTCAATTTAAATTCTTTAATAAGTGTTCTTTTTTTAAAAAGTGAAGATATAGCTCCACATTTATATGTGTTCTTTTTTAACTAAAAATTATTACTCTATCTATACAGAATGTTAGAGAGTTAATTTCAGGAATCAACCACTGTCCATTTAGCCTATTAATTGACAGCACTGGGTTGGCTACTAACATTTACTCTACATTGATTTCCTTCATCCTGCAAGATGAATCCAATTTTCCCATTAATTCTATCAAGTTATTTGGTGAGTTTCTACTTAGGACAGTTCTATTTCTATTTAGGAAAGTCATAAATAATTTTTTAATGCCCCGAGTCTGTTCATGCATTTTCATTTCCTTCTACCATATTGAGTACTTCTAAAGTTATTATAGTCAACCATAGACCCCCAAAAGAATAAAGTGTTATCCAAGAGTGAAGTGTTTTATATAAATGATCAGCTTCTTATAAAGATCCTCTCCAGCTTTACATCTTATAAAAAGGATAGAGAATGAAGTCACAAACTTCCTGAGAAAGAGCATATCACTTACTAATCAAGAAGGGAAATATAAATCCCAACTAAAATTACTCAGGATTATTTATGGAATGTAACAGATATCATGAACAATTTAAAGACTTCAACCAACCCTATTATGTATGAAGGAAACATACATGAAGAAATAATATAGTCAAGGAATTAACTGTCTAATCACAAAATCAAAGTATAGTGCAAGGATTATTGTTAAGGTACTGTTGAGTATTGTTACTACTTCTATTGTTGCTGCTGTTACAACAGCTACTGGTTCCCATATATTGAGAACCTACTATGCACTGGAACTATAATTAACACTTATATAAAATCTAATTTAATACTCAGAACATTTATGGAAGTAGGGGATATGATTAATTCAATATCACATATAAAATATTATGCAGAGAAGCATTAAGTAATTTATACAGTGTCACAAGGTAATTAATCATTTTTAGACTTAAAACTGAGACCACAATCTTTTTATTTTATTTTATTTTTTAGATTTTATTCATTCATGAGAGACACAGAGAGAGAGAGACAGAGACAGAGAGGCAGAGACATAGGCAGAGGGAGAAGCAGGCTCCATGCAGGAAGCCTGATGTGGGACTGGATCCTGGGACCCTGGGATCATGCCTTGAGCCAAAGGTAGATGCTCAACGGTTGAGCCACACAGGCATCCCGAGACCATGACCTTTTAGAGAGTGTTCTCGTACCTAGCAAATTGTATTATATAGAAAAATTGTTCAATGAGAATTAATTGACATCAGATACTCATTAATGAATTTAGTTATCATCCTAATATCATTATATTTTAATAATCTTACTTTAACTTTACCCTAGCTGATATGATTGAACATAAGGAATAAATAAGTAATCATCTCTATGTGTTCAGGGCATAATTTTCCCTGGTGTCTGGGTGGGACCTCAAGCTAGTAAAAGAAGCCTGGCATGTCTCATGTTATTTCCAGCCCCTCATGCTGTTACCATTATAAGAATAGTCATTATAGTATATATTTTAATTATAGTTTATAAAACATCCAGAAGATGTGATTTTGGCTATTATTTTACTTATTACTCATAAAAATATGTAATTGTAAATCATGTATTAACAGGGAATTATTATGGGGAATGCTTAGGAATTGTTTTTGCTACCTCATTAATGCAGATGTTCCTGATGAATAATCCATAAGGTAAAATGATCGGCAGTACATTTCTTATCACTTCAACAGATTTTTGTTTGTTTGTGTAGTTTTGCCTTTCAAGTATTTATGAGCAAGAACAAGGACTAAACTTCAAATAGGTTTCTTCTTGATCCCCTTATTTACTTTAGAAAACTTGCAACTGTAAATTCTTCCCTTGTCACTTTGAGATATAAATCTTTACAGCCTGGAATGTCTTCCTCAAGGACCTGGAAGTTGTCCCTCTGAAATGTCATCATAAAGAAAGATAGGACCCTTACATTCCAGGGTCTGTGGGAAGTGAGGAGCCTAACCTCCAATGAGCAAGCACAGAGAGGCAACCTTTGGACTCTTGTCCTGCAGGACTTTTTCATTAGCTCATCTCAGTGTTTAAAAATCCTCTATCTTTTGTTTCAGTGCACTGGAGTTTAACCTCTCTTCCCTTGGCAATAGTCATGACCCTTACTTACTACAATAGAATTGGAAGACATCTTCCTTGCCCATTATTTAACTCTGTCTAATGCAATTTTTCTTTGAAAGACCTGTGACTTTTTTTTTTCCATTGAAAATAATTAACCAAAGAAAGAAATCTTACTCTCAAAATCCATAATGATAGCTGTCTTAGTTTGAGATGTTGTATCAGAATGACAAGGTGATTTAAACAACAGATGTTTATTTTTCACAGTTCTGGAGGCTGAAAATTCAAGATTAAGATGCCAGCAAGTAAAAAACAAAAACAAAAACAAAAAAAAACAGCAAGTTCAGGGTCTGATGAATACCTTCCTGCTGGTTGATGCAGGACCATTTTCTCACTGTATCCCCACAGGGCTTGCTCTTTTCTTCCACTTATAAAAATTCTAATCTCACATGGAGACTCCACCCCATGATCTAATTGGCCTTCCAAAGACTCCACCTCCTAATACTATATCCCTAGAGGTTAGAGTTTTAACATATGAGTTTTGGAGAGACACAAAGATATAGCCCATTACAATAGCTGTTTTATGATCGGCAAGATTTGCTTGGAATGTTTAAGGCACTGTGCATTTAAAGAGTAATATTCTCCATTTGGCTTTATTTAATTATTTTTACTTAATTTGCTCAAATTAGGGACACCTGGGTGGCTCAGTGGTTAAGCATCTGCCTTTGGCTCAGGGTGTGATCCCAGGGTCCTGGAATTGAGTCCTGCATCAGGCTCCCCATAGGGAGCCTGCTTCTCCCTCTGCCTGTGTCTCTGTCTCTCTCTCTATGTCTCTCACCAAGAAATAAATAAAATATTAAGAAAAGTTTTGCCCAAATTAATTATATTAAAATTTCACCAACTTTTTAAAACTTCTTTTTTAATTTTTTATTTTTTTTTATTTATTTTTTTAAATTTATTTATGATAGTCACAGAGAGAGAGAGAGAGGCAGAGACACAGGCAGAGGGAGAAGCAGGCTCCATGCACCGGGAGCCTGACGTGGCATTCGATCCCGGGTCTCCAGGATCGCACCCTGGGCCAAAGGCAGGCACTAAACCGCTGCACCACCCAGGGATCCCACTTTTTAAAACTTTCATTGAATTAACTGTAGGAAGATTTTTAGAAAACCAATATGTTGTTTGGTCAAATAAAATACCAATCTACTTGGCAAATTGAATCTATATTAAAACTCAGTTAATTCTCCACTCTTGAGATCAATAATAAGACATTTACAAATTTATTTTAATCACAGATTTGTTCAATGTTCTCTAATATTTATTGAGTATGGCCCCCTTTTCTCTGAAAACATCTACAAGTTTATTATTAGATGAATAGATAAACTATAAATCTAATCTGTTTAAATGAATAAATCATTGATGCACCATCATTATCACTTCCAAAATGTTTTGAGCTTTTTGTTTGATATAGAAATTACAACATGTGCTTTATAAAACAGGTAGCTCATTTTATGAATGCCCCAAGATAGTTCTGACTCATATATTGCTTTTGAGAAAGAAGTATCATTATCCTAAATATTAATTAATTCCTTCTGATATATATCTTTAGGTGAGTGAAAAAGAAAGAAAGAAAAAGAAAACTAGTTGGTATATATATATATATATATATATGAATTAATGATTATTTAAAAATTAAATAGTTGCATGATATAAGTAAAGTCACTGTAATAAAATAAAGACGATGACAAATTATTTTTTAAGAGACAATGACAAATTTGAAAAATACTTGCAATAGACTTCAAAAACATTATTTTTTATGAGGAACTTTATGAGGAAGAAAACTGAATTTATAAAACACTAAGTAAAAGAGCGCAAGTAGAAGGTAAACATGAAAAAAGAATCTACCCTCATTTATAATAAGATTTATGTAAATTAAATTTACATGAGCTATAATTTTTTACCTATCATATGGGGAAAAGAAATGAAAAGTTAGTTATAAGCAGTGATGTGGAAGTGGAGAAAGAGGCACTTACACCTTGCTGCTGCAAGTGTAGTTAACATAACTGACCGGAGGAGAATTTAAGTATATAAAAATTGAAAATAAACACATTCAGTTCAAGTTTCACTAGGAATATCCTAACAGTCTCATTCTGAGTTTTCCCTCTTCTCTGAATAATGTAGTTGATAACTCCAGACCCAGCAAACTATCTTTGTATCTGGAAAAGCCTGTTTCTCTTGATCAAGATAAGAGCAGAGGGATTTTGACGTGCCGTGTAAAGTCCAAAACTCTTCTGCCCACCACCAGGGTCAGTCGGCTCACTGACTGTTTTCACTGGCCTAACCAATAGATAGCTTGGCATGGATATATTACCAGAAAGGCATTAACAACAATACGAAAATAAAAATTCTTAAAGTGTCCACCTTAAGTTTTTTCAAGCCAAGATCCCTTGTATAGATCTTCATGGTCCCATCTGGAGACAAGCATTGGCTTGAGTGAGTTTGCACCTGGACTTTGCAATTCTTGCGTGTACTCACTCTTGCTGCACTGTTTACTCTGCTTTTAAATGAAAGCCTTATGTGTTTATGCAGAATCTGGTGAGTCCTTTCAAGTATTTAAGCTTGAGAAGCCTCCACAATTTCCTAAAAACCACTGAGGGGAAAAAAATAGAATAAGAAACAAACTCCCAGAAGTATATTTTCAGTGACATTAGGAGATAGAAAATCCTAGTGCTTATGAGTACTACCAGATGAGCAGTGGTAAGCTGTCTTTGAAAGAAGTAGAAATATTCTGAGAAGGTGAAGAGGCTCATGAATTTCCCACATCTGTGAGTTTACTGAGAGAGGTCCAGCCTGAGAAAGAAATTCTGTAAGCATCACCCAAATTGAGTAGCTTCCCCTTCTCTGGGGAGTCTAGAGGAGAATGAGGAGAATGATGTGAGAGTGTTACTGGCACATGCATAGGCAGACTACATGAGCAGAGGAGAATGTCCAGAACTATACTCAGGTACCAATGAGAGCATGTATGGTAAACACAGTATCTCCTTTCGGGGCAGTAAATGTTAACATTTAAAAAAAATCTCAATGAGAAAACTGAGTGGCCATTAAAAAGAAAGAAAAGGAAAAAAAGGAAGGAAAGAAGGGAAATTGATTGCATCCATATCTCACTACATAAATCAGAAAAAAATCCCCAAGTGATTAGGGAGCTATATAGAAAGCCATATATATGTTATAAGAAAATATGGGTGAATTCATGCATTACCTTCAGTGGAAATAGCCAATTTAAATGGGATTCAAGTAGTATTTGAAGTCCAGAAAAATGTAGAAGAGAAAGGACATAATTGGCTCTATGAAAATGAATACTTCTGCATTAACAAAACACCAAAGTCTGAAAGTAATGATAAAATGGAGAAAAATGAATAACTATTCATGACAATGAAATCATCCTTTTTACCTTTATATGTATATTAAACACTTTAGAATGTAAAATAACAGTGAATTATTTAAACACAATGATTCACTCTTTTGAACATTTTTTATAGATACTATGTTTTTCCACATGAAGATTGAGGTTTGTTTCCTTCAATCTCAGACTCTTTGTCATCTTTGAAGCAGCAGCATCTGTAAAACCCCTTTATGTCCTTAGATGAGCTTCTCTCATTGGAGTGGCAGTTTTTAATGAAACTTATGTTATAGGGTAGCTTTATTTTAATGGGGGATTGTGTATACACAAAGACATGTATATTTTCATTGTAAAAACCAACTTGAGGGGCACCTGTGTGGCTCAGTGGGTTCAACATCTGCCCTTGGTTCAGATCATCCTCATCCCCTTCCTTGCACTCTCCTTCCTCAAATAAATAAATAAATAAAATCTTTATTCTTAAGTTTTGATAATTCTTTCTAATTAATATACTTGGAGTTGATATTTTCTATAACCGTGAACTATTTAGAGTGACAATGAATAGAACACATATAAAAACTATAAAAGCAATTGTAATAAAAATCACTTGGATTACAAAGCAAATTTATTTCTGTGTTAGAGGATTCATTGGAGGTAATGTCTAGCACGTGGAATTATGGAGAAAAGAGACTGAGAAAATATGGGAGTACACAAAAGGCAGATTTAAGCAAAAGTCACAAAAAGAAACGTCTATTTGTCCATAGAAGGAAAATAAAATGTTGTAGATTTTGGTAAAAAAGAGTATTATTTCCTATTAAAAAGTGTAAGACTACATCCCAAGTATAATAAGCCATTAGTGCTCTATCTCTGACTCTGTTTTTCTGCTTTAAGGAATAAATATTACCTGCATGGTTAATGTCAAGAACTTGTTGCCTCAGATATAAAAGTGATTTGCAAATTTTGCAGTTAATTGCGTGTCACTTTTTTACCTGAGCTGATATGGACAATAATACATATTTTCAAAGAAAAAAAATACAAATACACAAAAATATTTTTGTAGTTGAAAAATTTGCTAATAATTATTGGATTATGCATAGTCAAGTATCCATATTATATTGTCAGTTATTGACTAAAATTACAATTAAATCTGAATTTGTGATGATTTCAATACTAACCAAAATGACTCACTCCTTCATGTAAGGTTGCAATGGGTTATGTTTTCTCAGGATATGTGTGCATGAGTATAAAGAAGCAACACCTGGGATGGGTTGTATTAATTAATGCAGAAACGTTCTTTTTATTTCCTTGTTTAGTCTATAACCTAGTCCTTGTTTGCTAATATTTTGAAAACAGTCAGAAGTTATTATTTCCATTTATGTATGTTTTTCTCATTGTTTGATAACTTGTCATGCAATTTTCCACTTTTTAGTGGGTTTCAGGCACTGAACAGCCAGCTTTGCCTGGTACTTGCTCTCAATTGCACAAATTCTTGTTTTTCCTTTCATGGCGTATTGTACTTTACTTTGCCCTGTGAGTCCTGTAGTTGTAAACTTCTTCAGTATTGACATTCTAGTCCTCATGACTCCACCTCAACTCTTCGTCTTTTTTTTCCTAATATTTTATTTATTTATTTATTTATTTATTTATTTATTTATTTGAGAGAGATTGAGAGCTAGAGCGAGGAGGAGAGGGAGAAGCAGGCTCCCCACTGACCAGGGAGGCAGACAAGTGGCTGGATCCTAGGATCCTACAATCCCTACCTGAGTAGAAGGCAGACAATTAACCAATTGAGCCACTCAGGTGGCCCCTCTTCTGTTCTGAAAAAATATGTTGGGGGATAGTAAGGGGGGACTTGGCCCTCAGGGTTTTCTCTTGCTTTCTCTGGACTCCTAATAAATACTGTAAAAAATATCAGAAGTCACATTTGTATTGTGGATCTTGCCAAGTAATAGGAAATTTTAATTGATACATACTGAGTAAATAAAATGAAGCCCTTCTTTCTGAAGGTTAAAACAAAATTAAAATAAAATGTTTATTTTTATAGTTACTATTGAATTCATTTATCAAATCTTAAATAGAACTAAATATTTTTGTAAGTCATATTCTTTATAGCTTAGCACATTTTCAATGTTTAATTTATGTATAGTTTAACAAGTATTTAAATATTTGAATATCTTTCTGTCACTTATGCATGAAGGAAAATAAAATTCTAATAAATGCAAAGAAGTCTTTCCAAAGTAGTTATAGCTTACATGAGTTTATTAGTGCCAAGAGATCCTGTTTCACAAATTAATTTTCAAAATGTAATTTACTTTTGTTTGATTTGAAGATTATTTCTGTTGTCTTTTCAAAGGCTTGGTAATTGAATAAATACACACTTTTGTTACCAATATGTTTGTCTCCAATAACATTATACAATTTTATAATTAACAAGTGTTAGCATAAAGCTGAAATTTTTGCATGAGTTTCTTGATAAATTGAAACATTTTCTTCAGCTAGGAGCAAGGCCATTTTCCTAGAAAACCATATCCACATCTATGAAAGTGTTTTGAGGATAATTCTGATATATCAATGAAGGAGTGTGATTAGAAGTGAAAACATAAGAGATTATTAACTATAAAGAAACAAACTTTAAGTCTTAGTTTCCTTAACAGTACTTTAGATTTGTCATAGGTTCTTATAAAACATCCACTTATCTTTGTTCTTACTTATACCTTTCGCTGATTTGGTGATAGAAGAGTTTAAATTTGTTGATTCATAACAAGTTACATAGAAGAAAGGTATTTTGCTGCTTTGTCTGGGGAAGAGCTCTGTTATAGGTCACATACAATTAATCTTAAAGATGCCAGAAGTAGAGGAGATAAAGAGAGAAGACGAAAAGAAAGAAAAGGAAGTCAAAACAAGAAAAGGAAAAGGAAAAGGCAGTGTAAGGGAAAAAACATGTATTCAAATTCACCAGTGGAATGGTAGGAAAAAACATATTTGAATTTGTTGGCAAAATACATAAGAGTATTCATTTAAAAATTCATCCTTGATTTTCTGCCAGCAGATTTTTGCATGCAGTTACTACCCATTTTGTAAATATCTACGGCTTACACAAAACAGCACAAAAATGGGATTTTTCTTTCATTTATTTTTCTGGCTAGCTTCAAGAGGAGATGTGGTAGAAATGTTAAATATGCTATCAAATCTTGAGATATCAGCTTAATATATAGAAAAAAAGCACTCTAAATTGGGAAATAGTTGTTGGGATGAGAATACTTTCTTAAACTGAACAGGTCTATAGATTCAGAGTTTGGGGATGAACTAGAAATTTTTAATTAAAAGCAGAAGACCTTTAATAAATAGAAAAACTTAGCATCTAAGCCTCATAATGCTCTATTTTGGGAGTTTGAAAATATAGCCTGTGGACTGAATCTGGCCTGCCACCTGTTTCTTTTTAAAATAAAGTTTTATTGTAACATACACTTTCTTTCTTACATATGTTTACCCGTCATCTAAGGCTGCCTTTGTACTACAAATGCTGAGGTGAGTAGTGTGTCAGAGTCTGGATGGCCCACAAAGCCAAAACAATTTACCATAGACCCTATAAACAAAAGGTTTGTTGACTTCTGTATTTATTTAAAACATAATATCCTTCTACTTCAACTTGAATACAATGTCTTCTAAGTTGTTTTGTTTTGTTGTTTGCAATTTTACCTGCCTTATTGGTCTTTGCATCTATGAATTGCTATTATAATTAAAGACATATCCATACCATTCACTGCTTATTTTTTCTCTATTTCTCTTATAATTATATGCATATAAGGGTTGAAACTACACTTTTTTGATATTTTTTAATTACAGATCCCATTGTAAATACTATGTCACTGAAAGATATTGTTAGCTACATATCAGCATCTTGTTACTTACTTTTGTAAGTATTTATGATACTAAAACTACATCCTTAATTCATAGAAAGTTTGTCATTGATTGTATTTTACATAAAAAAATTCTAGTATCAAAAAGTGGCTCATGGAAGAGAAAAGCCTTAAACCTAAATTTTTTAAAAAATATTTTTAAAGTCTTAACACTGTACAATAAAAATATAAGATACAATAACCCACAAGTAACACTTTTCCCTAGCAGGTATGTGTTACTAAAACAAAACAAAACAAAACAAAACAAAACAAAACAAAACAAAACAAAACAAAAGTTTGTCATTAGATTAAAGCATCATTTAAAATTTCTTCATACATGCTCTAATAATACTTTTTGTCATTTGTTTTCTATTAACTTAAATCAAAAGATATATTGGGTATGAGCATAAACTATGCACTATTACTGATGCTTTAACCAACTAATGCCTTGGCAGCCTATCAGTATGATATACTAGAAATCCCATTCTTAATTAAGTGAATTAATGTTGAAGGATCTTTATCCAATCAAACAGTTAATATTTTGATTTTATAAATAAACGAAGAAAAACAGTAACACAAATTATGAAAAGAATAGTATTTCTGAAAAGATAATGCATGCTCAACAGTATAATTCAAACAATAAAGAAGCACAAGAAGAAAGAAATTCTGTGAACATGATAATGAAATAACGATTATCAATATTTGATGAGACTCACTTAATCCAAAAGTGCACGATCTGGATTACAGGATGCTGATATTTTGTAAAATGAACCCATTCTTGCATCCAGCAGCTTCAGATGAAAAAACAAACACTGCTCTACCCCCAAAGTATCTTAATGTTGTCTACCAGTCAGTATCTTCCAAGAACAATAGCGCTCCTGAATTTTACCATTTGTTTTGCCTATAGAGGAGCTTTATCTAATTTGAATCATAAAGAATATACTTTTTGTGCTTAGCTTCTTTCACTCAACATTATTTTTGTATTTTATCTATACTGTTGGATACTTTTTAGTGCATAAAATCTCATTAATGTTCTGTTATTTGAATGAAATATAACTGGTTTATCTATTCTACTCATGAGAAGCATTTGGATAGTATCCAGTCATTAACTATTATTGATAATGTTCCTGGAGACGTATGAACATTTATTTTAGGTAATTATAAGTATGCATGTGCTTAATCTTGTAGGCAACACCAGTTTTCCAAACGTATTCTACCAATTTATACTCTAAAACAGTAATGTGTAATGTAATGTATTCCAGTGCTCAATGCATTTATCATCTCTTGGTATTTTCTTGTTTTTTGTTTTTGTTTTTTTTATTTTAGTCATCCTGCTGAGTAGGGAATGGATCTCAATTTTATTTTAATATACGTCTTTCCTGATGACTAATAATGTGCACATAAATTTTTTGGGCCATTCTTTTGTCAATTTTGGGGGGATCATTTGCCTTTTGTTATTCATACATTAGATTCTTTGAAGTTGGGGTTATGAGTCTTTTTTTTGGAAAAACAACTATATTTCAAGTACTTTTGTCCAAACTTTGATGTGTGTATTTATTCTTATAAAACATCTTTGATTAATATGTTTCTATTTTTTATATGGTCCAATTTATCATGTCTATTTGTATGGTTATTGTTGTCAAATCCTGACTGAGAAATAATTCCTACTCAGATTTTTAAAGATATTTCCTTATGTGTTATCTTCTAGGAGATAATTATTTTTCTATTCACACTTAGATCTGTAAACTATTTTGGATATATTTTTATGTTTGGTGAGAAGTAGGTGTCACAACATTTTTAAAATTTTTCTTGTGGCTATTTAAGGAAGCTAGTAATATTTCTTTTTTTTTTTTTTTTTAGTAATATTTCTTAAAATACTACTTTTCCCTCTCTTTTTTACTAGGAGAAGCAAATTTGTCACACATCAGGTAATCGTACAAAATGGGTCTGCCTGGTTTTTCTTTTTTCTATTTCATTGGTCATTTTTTTTGTATTTTTGCACTAACTCATTGTTTTATATATCAGTGGTGTATAAAAGTCTTGATATCTGGCATTAGATAATGATAATACCAGTAATTGTGGTACCAAACGTTTTTGTTGTTGTTGTTTTATGCAATTTTTCTTTATGACATTAGGTGGAAGAATTACTTTATTATCCTTGTGAACATTTTATCATTAAATAGTGGCTATCTCACTAGTAATAACTAGTAATACTTTTTGCTCTAAAGTCCTTTTGCTTTATTTGACTTTGCTTCCCAAGCTGATATTGGGAAGTAATAGACTCAAGTTTCTGGTGAGAGTTATTTTCAATAGAAATACTTTACTGAAAATACTATGCCATGGGTCATAAAATGTACCCACATCAAGTCCACGAGTAGTAACCAATTATCCCACATCTGTTTACTTACATTTTTTTTTTTTTTTTAATGTTACCTTTAAAACAACACCTATGGGGCAGCCTGGGTGGCTCAGCGGTTTAGCGTCACCTTGAGCCCATGGCCTGATCCTGAAGACCCAGGATCAAGTCCCACATTGGGCTTCCTGCATGGATCCTGTTTCTCCTTCTGCCTGTGTCTCTGCCTCTCTCTCTCTCTCTCTCTCTCTCTCTCTGTGTGTGTCTCTCATGAATAAATAAATAAAATCTTTTAAAAAAATAAAAATAAAACAACACATGAAATTTGTGCACTAAGATCTGCATGACAAGAGCTCAATTCCACTGTTATTCCACAGTAACAAAAGCATTCATATGTTTTTTGATTCCCATATTTAAGAGATTGTTCCTAAATTTAGGGAGAAAGGTAGAAGGATATCTCACTTTTTCACATTAGTCATCAAGTTCTGCTAATTTTGCACATAAATATATGTATATTGTCCTCCTTTCCCATTCATATAACTTGGCTCACTCTAACTTTCCATTCTCACTTTTACATTTTTGTGCCTATTGTACACAGAAGTCACTTGTATCAATATACCAAACAATTAAATTGCAAACACACCATACTGATATAAGATATTTTCTTTGTATAAGTTGATTTTTTGTTTACAGTATCTTTCTCACCATGTCCCCATGGATTTTGTGGTTACACTTCAAGAACCAGCTTGTGCTTCACTTATATTATTATCACATCTATCCTCCACGTTGTCCTCCCTGGCACAGAATGTGCCTTTTTATGGACTTTGGGTTCTGTTGTCATATTGCAGGATTGGGCTGTACCATTAACTTTTATTATTATTCATGGGAAAATACTTTAATTTCCAACTATGTAGTGGAGGTGATAATAGAACACACTTCATAAATGACTTATGATGTCTAAGTGAGATAGTGATGACAATATATTTAGATCAGTACCAAGAAAATAATAAGAGCCCAATGACTATTGTTAATAGTGTCTTACATCTATTGTTTATGGCAATATGATTGTTGATTCTTTCATCTTGCATTTCTGAGATATTGTGAGCTCATTAAGAAAAATTGTGACTTGTCCATGACTTATTAGGAACAGGTCAGTTTTCATGTCTAAACCTAGTGCTAAAATTGTGTTTGCTAATCTTTAAAATAAACAGATGCTTCTCTAATAAGATGGTTGTATTGAAGACTGAGATATATATGTTGATTTCTTGGCAAACTATAAAGTGTTAAACAAGTATTTGTTGATATGTATGTGTTAATATAACCAAAATTTATCTTTGCAGTTTTTCTCTCCAGTATCTAAAAAGAAACCCATCTATGAAAAGTGGTTGAGTAATTCTGTCAAATTTAAGACAAATTCTGAAAAACTTTAGAATGAGCTCTCTGGAGAAAATATGCAAAGCCACCATATGTTCTCCTGTTTTTACCTTTCATGATTCATGGGTCCAGAGATAGTTGTTACAGACATAAACTCCATATGAAACTAGACAAATTATTTTTTCTCAGTAAGAAAAATGGTTAATGTCTCACATTAGCAGCTTATAAAACTTTGAGGAAATGTTTCTGAAACCTAACCTCACCCAAATGGCTACACTCACCTGTGATATTATAAGGAATACATTTTAATGATATCATAGTAAGTTGTCATAAATATTTGATAAGTGTAAAAGTTACATATCTATTTTGGTATCTTAATAATATATATATTCAAAATTTTCAAGCAGATTGAAGGTATTTACATATTACTGCTTATATGCCATTAACTAGACTTTTATGTACCAAGAAAATTATATAAATAGAAATTTTAATGACTTTATTTGACTAACACATTTGAAGATATCCAGGGAAGAACAGCTGCCTAACATACATAAAATAGATTGTTGTGCCAAGTTCTTTAATATACTATGGAACTATTGCTAGAAAAAGAGGCAGAAAACATAAGCAGGTGGTATTTTTACTGTTTTATCATATTATTCTCGAGTTTCTTCCCTTTGGCTACCATTGCCTACCAGATGTGCTT
This sequence comes from Canis aureus, assembly GCF_053574225.1. Classification (NCBI taxonomy): domain Eukaryota; kingdom Metazoa; phylum Chordata; class Mammalia; order Carnivora; family Canidae; genus Canis; species Canis aureus. The sequence goes on from NC_135648.1 coordinate 19,857,933, forward strand.
TTTATCTTTCCTTTTAATTAAAAAAAAAAAAAAAAATACTTTACTGTGATCTATATATTTACTTGGCTCTATACCCCAGGAAAAAAAAAATCAGTTTTTATACTATTTAATCACTATGATAAAAAAAACACTGTAAAGTTAAAAGAAATAAGACCAGGTTAATTAAATATGTAGGAAAAAACTCTCCAATAAATATTGAATACATTTTTCACTGTCTTAAAAAACAAACAATCAAAAACTTTGGAACCACATAAACACTTTAAATTTTCAGGTTACCACATGTTTAAGAGTTATATACTTCTAATAGTCAATAAAAATAGTTATATCACTGTATATCAACTTTCAAATGGTAGATGGAATATATTCTCAACATTACAATGTTCTCAGTAGCTGTACATGATATGACTCTCAACTATGGAGGCTTAGTATTTTATTCTCTTTGAGGATTAGTTTCATGATAAAATCATAAAATAATGATTTTTTTCTCCTGAATAATAGAAGATTAAGGAAAAAATTAAAGAGAAGTCATAGTACTTAATTAGGGTTTATTTTCTATTTAGATTTTAGATAATTTGGTCATTATTTTAATCATATGCTTTCATTCATATATTTATAAAATGAAAAAACAAATAGAAAAATTCAGTTTTCTTCCTGGGTCAGAAAGCCAAAAAATAATTGATGCCAACTGTGTTAGATTCCATAGCTGTCCAGAAAAAAAAAAAAAAAAACAATAACCATTCTTTGCCCAAAGGAAACTCAAAATATAAAAGAAGCCAGAGCAGAGGTAGATGGAGTGCAGGATTATATATATACAACTTCAGTGGAATAATGACAAACTTAATGTCTGAGTGTTACTGAGACCTAAAGAAAAATGTAACCCAAACTAAAGGAGGAAGAGAAAATATCATGTAGAAAATGAAAATGGTTTTATTTTGAAACATACATAAAAAACTTTCTAAATAAAGTCATGGAAGGGAGCAATGTATGAGGGCATTCTGGAAGAGGGCATTCCTAGAAGTTGAAAGATCTGTCAAAATCTAAAGGAATTGGAAGGAATAGGAAAAATAGATGCTGTTAAGATTCCAAGGTGTTTTCCAACTCTTACACACATACACACACACCATACACACATACAACTTCCTTCTCTGTATTCTGTAATCAGAATAAATAGGGGGCTGCCCCGGTGGTGCAGCGGTTTAGAGCTGCCTGCAGCCCGAGGTGTGATCCTGGAGACCCAGCATCGAGTCCCACGTTGGGCTCCCTGCATGGAGCCTGCTTCTTCCTCTGCCTGTGTCTCTGCCTCTCTCTCTCTCTCTCTCTCTCTCTCTCTCTCTGAATAAATAAACAAATAAATCTTTAAAAAAAATAAAAATAAATAAATGGGTAACAGAGAAGTAAGAAAAGAGATCTTACAGTTCTGACACTGGGATACACAGGGAGTTGACAAGGAGGATAGATGCTTACCTATTTCTGGGCAGTAATTGCAATCTTATCAGCCTAAAAAACCTGCACACTCTTCAAAACAATAAAAAGCATAGTTTTTATTTCACTCGAGATATGCAATGGTTTTCCAAAAATATTCTAAGAAAAATTGTATCAAAAAAACTTCTGTCGTGGCATAAATAAATCTTGTCTCCTTGCAGACTCAACTTTTCTTCCTATACCTACCTAGTCCTTCAAAATTATGACTGCCTAGGGGTGTCTTACCTTTGGAATGAGGCCATGCCAACCCATGGATTCCAGATAATGCATCTAATTTATAAGCTCAACTTTGACAAAATATCAAAATTCTTTCAGTATGTCTAATGTCTCTTCCTGGCTCAGGCTTTTTATTCAATACTTTGGGTTCCATTGGAATTGTGTTGTAGCTACAAGTCTGGGGGCAATGAGAGTTAACGTTTCCTAAAAGAATCAGCATCCTCTTGCAAACACCTGCCTCAGGTGAAGGCATTAGGGACTCTTGGAAAGTCATCTAATCTCCCCAAAGGTGAGAGAAGGGATGCAAGAATCAATATAATCATGTACTCAGATTAATTGAATTCTATCATTTAGAGTTACTACTCTAATTCTCAGGATGCTACTCTTTCCCAATTGATACTATAAATTTCATACAAAAGAACATCTTGAATTACACAATTTTGCAACTTGCATGATAAAATTCAAAGTTTTGATTTCAGATAATATTTTCTGCATTTCCAAGACATGATTAGTTTAGAACATTCATAAAAGCGGTTTTCTGCCTTGTGCTGAATTTTTCATTTTCTTCACTATATTTTCCATAACTTAGAAAAGAATAGCCATCTGACCCAACAATCCTTCTTGTTTATAGTTTCATCAAAATTTGTTGCAATAGTTATTGTTCTCTTAAAGCTGTATCATCAATTGATGCTTCCTTCATTCCAAAAGACTTCAGGTGATAATTTAAGTAGCTATTTGCCACTGCAGGTCATCAACTTCCAGTATCCTAGTTCCATTAAATTAAAACCATTAATTTCTTTGAATCTAACCAAATCAGATGAGCAATTCCAGATTCCCATCTGTAAAAGTTTTTTTTTTCCTGGAAATTTGCGTACCATATTTTTTATTTTTATATCCTCTTTTTTTCCTTGATCAATTTTTCAAAAACACAAAGTGTTAAATATTTGACCATTAATTCTCATATGTCCTACATCATTCATAGTTGTATGATTTTATTCTCACTATTCCTTCAAATACATATATAAATGTGGATATTTATGTGATAACTCTTCTTTTTTTATTTTAAAGATTTTATTTATTTATTCATGAGAGACACAGAGAGAGAGAAAGAGAGAGAGAGAGAGAGAGAGAGAGAGAGGCAGAGACACAGGCAGAGGGAGAAGCAAGCTCCATGCAGGGAGCCCGAGATCCTGGGTCCCCAGGATCAGGCCCTGGGCTAAAGGCAGCACTAAACAGCTGAGCCACCCGGGCTGCCCTGTGATAACTCTTCTGAGCAAGAACATGTCTGAGAAAAAATTATATGAAATATGACAGTCCAGTAGATAAAATTCTAAGTCCAAGGTTATTTTTAAAAAATACATTAAAAGGGGGATCCTTGGGTGGCTCAGGGCTTTAGCGCCTGCCTTTGGCCTGGGGCGTGGTCCTGGAGTCCCGGGATCCAGTCCTGTGTCAGGCTCCCTGCATGGAGCCTGCTTCTCTCTCTGCCTGTGTCTCCGCCTCTCTCTCTCTCTCTCTCTCTCTCTCTGTGTGTCTCATGAATAAATAAATAAAATCTTTAAAAAAATACATTAGAAGTACTATGTTCCCCTATCCAATATTGCTACTGAAAGGTTAGATTCTGCCCAATTTTCATTTCTTGGTTGATGATCTCCTTTTTCTTGGAAGTTTTAACATTTACTACAACATTTTTTATTTGCTTAAATTTTATTCTGTATTTTTGTTTCTTTTCCCTTTTCTTTTACTTAATTTTTCTATTTTGCCATTTTGTCTCCATTTTGGAACTCTATATGCCTGCCTTTTCAATATGTAGTTTTTCATCTCTTTCTAATTTTGGTTAAATACTACAATTTCTCTATCTTGACTTTTCTCCTAGTGCCTCTACAGCCCCAATTTTGACACTTCTACTGCTGTAGTCTTTATCTGTAATATTTTCTTTTATCTTTTCTGTTATATCTCTCTCTACTTTCTTTGATGGAGTTTTTCTATTTTTCAAGTTAAAATGTATCCAGTCCTAGCATTCCATTTATTATTTAAATTATTTTTCCATACTTTAATATTCCTTTTGATTATATACTTGCTTTTATACTTGTTTGATATCACTAATATAGTTATTTATTTTCTTAAGTAAATATATGCTTTAATAAATTAGACCATTTTTATAATTCTATTTTAGATAATATTTTATTACTTTTATTTTTAAAGTCTCAGATATCATGCCATTCTAGGGATAATAAGTACTGTTGTCTGAATTGTGGGTGAGGAAACAGTTGCAGGCAAGGCTCTAACTTGTCTTACTTCGAGTTTATGTAAATAAGTGGCTAGTTTATAACACACCTCCATGGTTTAGTGGAACTCATAAGACCTTTTTCTTTTTGCCAAAACTTTGGAAGTGACATTTTATTGGAAAATAAATTAAGTTAGATCTCTTTTCACATTATTTTTTTCTTTCAAGTAGCATAGGATTAAGATCCTAATTCTCAAAATTACACCATTCAGAGTAAAATTTAGGCAATCTGACCATATAGAAAGACTTTTTTCAGTTAGAGTTTTTATATAATAGTTGATATTGACAATGACCTGAACACTTTCTATGACGTATAGATGTGTGTATATATATTTTTAAGAGTTCATGTTGAGTATAAGTTGGAAAATGAATGGATAAAATATTTTGATAGTCGCACAAGGCCCTCAATTTTAGGAGTTATAAAGTGATGAAAGTTGTGAGTGCAAAGAATATAATCTAAGAGCTTGTGTGTAGTCAGAGGTACTGCCTTGGAATTACATTTGGTGGCATTAAGTGGAGAATTACCCAGTATGATTCATCTGGTTGTGGTTGAAATTGATTGCAGACATTGTCACTTAACAGCTAAGGTGTGTTTGTTTGTTTTAAACTAAAAGTTCACATTCTTTTTGCTTTTATCCCTTCTGTTACACTTTGGAATCATAAAATATATACTGTATATGATACAGGAGTCTCATGAATCAGAATAGTTCTGTAGAAACATGTGACATGTTTTAAGATTTAAAATAAATTTAGATTCACTTAGATTGGCCATCTGTGCCTATAAACAGGCATGTTGATGGAACTATTTCAGTGTTATTTGATTTAATTGTTGTCATTTGGAATTCATGCATGTTTCTCTATCTTATCCCCAGACTGAATGGTCTGCACTGAATATAGTATAGTCGTCATTGAAGAGAATGGAGGTTCTGGCACTCCTAAATTCTGATTTCAACACCTGTGAATTTTGGTTAACCTTGAAAGCAGTTCTGCTGCAATATTACATTGCTTCCTAGAACTGCCATAAGACCATTTTTAGTTACTTGCATGTCCTGCCACTTGATAGAGCAACTCCATTAATAACAACTGAAGATGCATTTAATTCATGGTGACTTAGAGAGAAAAGATAAAAAGAACTGAATGCCCATGGACATTTGGTTAATCTACACCAATATTCATTTCTTCTGATATTGTCCTGTGAATACATAGACCAGTTATCACTGCCACCTTGGAAGGAAAAAGATTATGACCAAACATTAGTTTTTTTTCTTATTTATGTATAAATATTTAATATATATCTATGGAACTAATATTGGTTGGTTATATACATTGAAATATTTTTTGGAGGCTTTTCAGGTCAAGATATTTTTCCTACAATTTCTTTTTTGTGAGAATATTTTAAATTTTAATATAGCTATATTCATTGATTAATTGCTCTTTGTATTTTTTCAGTTTTTTATATTTACTAATAAATTCTTCCCTACACACAGAACATAAATATATTACTAATTATCTTCCAAAAGATTTAAAAGGAATATTTTGATTTTTATGATTTTTCCCTTGAAAATTTTGTTACAGTGTGTATTCATTAGAAGTCCAATTTTTTTAAAAGCTTTTAGTAAGACTATGCTTCTCTTGATTAATGGATGTTATCTATCGTAAGTTATGTTTCCATGCTTCTATTAGGTGCTTTCTGTTCTTTTTATTTGCCTGTAATGATCTCTTTATAATTTCCTATATCAGTACTACAATCTCTTGATTACCATACTACTAAAATGACTTTATATCTTATAAATAAGTGATTCTCCCCCTTGTACTTCTTCTTCTCTTTTATTGATTAGGGTTATATTTCTTACAGTGATTATTATAGGGAAAATTGACATTACCATGATATTGTCTATGTTCCACTGACCCTATTATTTTTGTGTGAACACACTTTTTCACTGATATTAATACAGCTTCGGAGTTTCTTAAAATTAGTATTTTGATGTTTTATGTTTTGTCAATTCCCAGTCCCTTTTTTCTAGGTTTTGAATTCAGAAGTTATGGAAAACTAATCTGACATATTTTTAGTAAACTTCATCTACGGTTAATAATAGCTATAAAATAAGTGATTAACAAAACTTATCTAGGATTTCTTTCTTTTCATTGTATTTTTATTAACTTTAATATCATATATTTCTATAAATGAATTATGAAGAGTAGCCAGAAAATGAAAATTAACCAATAATTTTAAGAACTACAAAATTAAAACTAGCATTGAATCTAGATCTGATGCCAGCCAAGCTACTCATGCTGCTTGACAAAGTCCAGGCATGAGGGCTAATCCTGAAAAATTGGGAGAAGCTACAGCTGGCTCCCACTGATTCCTTTGTTTTTGGCCATCTTCAGCATCATTATAATATTATTGGGGAATTTTCATAAAATAAATATGGAGTCTAAAAATAATCAAAACGTCTAACATGCTTCTTAGAATAAAACCCAATGCCCCCGGCTCTATAATTTCTCTAATATGAGAAATGCGGAGTATTTTGATCAGTTAAGGGTAAAAGAGATCTGGGAACCTAACCCAGTTAAAGCTGTCACGGAAGAAGTCCTTCAGGCACCTCTTAACCATCAAGACAAGGAGATGACAGTTAATTAACCAATGTAACAAATATTTTGATAAAATAGGTTGTAGGTAGGTTGTAGTTATTGTAAACTGACGGAAGAAAGTTAAAGATTTCTGCATATAACCTTTAGACTATAATAACCCATTTCATGTAACCATAGTACCTTAGACTTGTTCTTCCACTAGAGTAGGTCACGCTCTGTTTAGCACCTTTGTCTTTTGTGTCGCGTTCACTGCTTTCTCAAGAAATCAATAAAGGTCGTGTTAATTATAGCAGTAGAAGCTGAAAGGAAAAACATTTCGTATGAAAAAGACGTTTAGAATGATCTAAGATGCTTGCAATAAAATGTAAAATGCAATTACCTACTAACCGGAAAAACAAAGAAATGTAAAATGATATAAATAAAGGCCCTCCGGTATGATCTGGAGGAGATGTGTGCACCTTGACCTGTGCGGTGCGTCTCCTTGCTCCCCAAGGCCATCCTTTCCTTGCAGACCCACCCCAGCTGGAGCTGGACTCCGGCATAGATCTTTGCTTTAGCATAATATAGGATTTTACTTTCCAGAGAAGCTCACTCTTGATAATATTGTGTGTATCATATTCTTGATGTTTTGTTTTCATACCAAAGCATTTATAAATAGTGCAATGTCATCTCTTTCATTAATTCACTTTCTATTTTTCAGATATAGGCTTATTTTCCTTTAGTGACTAGGTTTCTCACTTCCACCATTTCTACATGAGTTTCTTTTTGTTTGAATCTCTATCAGTATCCAACCTCACTTTATTTTGCTTCATAATTTGTTGCCCTTTTAAATCTGAGTTATGCTTTCAGTTATAATTTTGAACATCTTTTTCCTATATATATCATCTTTAAAATAGTATTTTTAAAGGCTAATTTATCAGGCACACATTAAATTTTTGGCTGTTAACTTCAGCTGCAATTTTAGCATTCCATTTCTTTTAAAATAGTTTTATTGAGAGTTCATTTTCAATAAGAGATTTTGTTTCCTTTTCCCTCTGTTTAGCATTTTTAAATAATGTGCTTCATGAAGAACTATGGCCTTAAGATGTGTTTAGCGACTTCTAAATTTTTTTCTTCCTTTGTTCACTGATAAAAGTGGAAATATTGGCTGCAAGCAGAGTTAATCTCAGGTCCCCAAATTTGTAAAGAATAATTTACAGTACTTACCAAGCAGGAACAAAATCCATGTGAAAGACAAATTTTCCATCCTCAGGTTTATCTCATATAAGAACCCAACATGTCTTTTGTACTTTTCTTCATTTATATATAGTTGTTCTGGGTTTAGAGCAAAGGGCAACATCAAAGCTGAAAATAATTGTGTCATATTGCCCCAAATTTTTGGACTGGGTGTCAACATTGCTTGAAGGTGAGAAAGAATATGCACGCACTTTTCAATCATTGGAAGGAAGTCCAGTGTTTCTTGACAATCCCGTGTGGATTGGGTCGTTATTTAAAAACAATAGGTAACCAAAGATTATAACAGAAGTGTCATTGTATGTCATAGTAACTTCATATTTATAATTTTCAGAAACAACTGAGAATTTTTATGTAGCATTAATATTTTTTTATCAATACTAATTTGATAATTTAGATTAGAGGACTTCATATTTTTAAGTTTACATATGATAACTTCTTCAATAATATTGTTAGTATAATCTTATATACTAATATGTATACTGTATCACTTTTATCCTTTACTTTGAACTACTTCTGTTACACATTTTGTTTCTTTTATTTTTATTGGAGATAGTTCCAGTAAGGGATATAAAAATAAATTTACTTATATATAATGCCCAATAGGAGCTACATGATTGGTGACTCTTACTTTGGCCTATAAAGACACCATTGGAGATTCAAATAATATGGGAAACAAATATTCTTGGTAAAGACACTATGTTAGCTTTTAGAAATCATTAGTGTTTATTTGATAATTGTATTCAGTTATTCATGAATTTTGATCTATTTGTTTAATATTAGTTAAGTACTATTCAGCCTATGTACCTTATCTTACAGTTAAGACAAACTTGGAAAACATTTTTTTTGCATCTATAAATCTCAGAGAAAATTGGATTTCATGATTGAGACTTACTGAAAAATTTATAAGTAAATTGATATAATTTTTAAATTAAAAATTGTAAATAAATCTAAAATTCCTACATTAGTAGTTAAAACATATTCAATTTTAAGTAATTTTGTTATAAATTTTTTTAATCTAATTGTTTCTGCATGTGCTGTACCCTGCAATTAGATACTCCCATCAAATACCTATTTTAAGAAAAATAATTTGATAAAACCCAGAGCATATAATAGCTGCTTCTATGCACTATTTTACTAAGGCATTTAAATGTGTTTGGGAGGATAGTTCACTTTATCAAAATGATAGCTTGATGGTACATAAATTCCTTTACTCTTTGACTATAGTGTCAGTTATGCTGACTTTGCCATTAACATAATTCTTCATTACTTACAACAATTCTTGGCTTATGCAAAACAAATGATATATTCTGCTACCTCACGGTCATAAACTAATGTGAGCCATGAAGTCTTCTGAATAACCACTTTTAACTTTGTCAGGCAAATTTGGTAGGATAGAGATGTATATAGCCAATTTAGTGAGAGTACATAATGATCTGTTTTATTTCGGTTGGGCTATGTGTTTTTATACAGAAAAGTTTTAGCCATAGAGTGGTTATTTTCTACATCATAAAAATGCTCTCAATTAAAGGGTTAGTCATAACTTTTATTCATACATATCACATTAGAGAATGTTAAGTAGGACTTCCATTTAAAAATGGCAGATGAAATACATGAATTCAGTTCTTCTTATCTCTAAACCTAAATGTGTTCAGAACATAAAGAAATTTTTAAAAATGCATAAGCCCATAAGGACAAAAAGCATGGATGGGGTAAAAATAACAAAAGCACAACAGCAAAAATGATCCTAGATGGGAAACAGTACTGAAGCAATTACTAGAACATTCTTTAAAATTTTTATTTATTTATTTATTTACTTATTTATTTATTTATTTATTTATTTATTTTTATTTATGATTTTATGATTTTATTTATTTATGATTTTATTTATTCATGAGAGAGAGAGAGAGGCAGAGACACAGGCAGAGGGAGAAGCAGACTCCATGCAGGGAGCCCAATGTGGGACTCAATCCCAGATCCCAGGATCACGCTCTGAGCCTAAGGCAGACACTCAGCCACTGAGCCACCCAGGTGTCCCAATTATTTGTTTTTAAAAATATTTTTATACTATTTCCATTTCTTATATTTCTCTGCATGAAACTGAGATGTTTTGTGTCAAAAAATTCCAGTCTTTGCCCCATTCCTTCCTCTTTCTCATAGAACTAGAATGGTTTATTTCTCAAGTGGGTGAAACTAACTTACCAATATTACTGAACTCAGGTTCTTGGTCTCCCTCTTACTCTATCCTTTATAATATCTACATAGGTAAAGGGTTCTTCTAGACTGTATGGACTCTCACATAGAAACATACTCTAGGGGTTCCTAGGTGTCCAAGTGAGTTAAGAGGATGACTTTTGATTTGGACTCAGGTCCTGATGTCAGAGTCTTCAGATCTAGCCTAGAGTTGGGCTCTGCACTCAGCACGGAGTGTCCTTGAGATTATCTCCCTCTCCTTCTGCCCTCTTCCCACATGCACTCACTCTCTCTCTCTCAAATAAATAAATAAATATTTTTAAAAAAATACCCTGACCAGCTTTATAGAGTGATACAAGTGATATTTTGTTCTACTTAGTGACATAGTCTTATTTCAAGTGGTTCCGAAATTGAAGGATGTATAAAATTGTTACTTATTGTGACTCATCATGACTTTATTTTTTATCATAAAAATGGATTTAATTGTACTTCAAAAGTTACTTTCTCATGTTTCCTATATTGAAACTTTAATTCTGTATTTGCTTTCCATTATATTTTTTCTGTGTACAAGAATAGTAAGCACTTTTATGGCCATTCGACTATACCAACTCTTACACACACACACACACACACACACATATTTTACACTTCACAACCATATAAAATAGATTTAATATCCCATATTTTAGAGATAAGATACAAAAAAATGTAACTAAGTTTCCTTAGGTCACCGAGGTAGTAAATGGTATTGTAGGGCTTCATACTCAAGCATCTGATTGTAACAGTTTTTCTATATCTCACATAGATATTTTACCAATTTCTTCATTAAAATTATACACAATTCAAAACAAAATGAAATATGTATTTTTTGAACTACTGACAACCAAGAGTTAAGGATAAATGATTCTCACAATAAACCAAGTCAGAAGAGGGCATTAAATACAAAATAATTCATACAAAGTGTTTTGTTCTGGAGGTACCCTGATGGCTCAGTGGTTGAGCATCTGCCTTTGGCTCAGGTTGTGATCCCATGCTCCTGGGATCGAGTCCCTTATTGGGGTCCCATGGGGAGCCTGCATCTCTCTCTGCCTGTGTCTCTGCCTCTCTCTCTGCGTCTCTCATAAGTAAATAAATATTTAAAAAGAAAGTGGTTTTCTTGTAATTTATTAACTATATTTCAAGTATACATAATAACTACTTTTATACAAATGTATTTAGAAAAATAAAATGCATGGTTTAAAAATCTAATAAATCTCAATATCAACAATAAAAAATGAAAAATTGAACTACTAAGCTATGTATTAATTATAAGTGTAAGAAACAAAGTGAGAGAACTGTTTTCTGAATTAATATGCTAATTAAAATTTTATAAAATAGATGTCTATTTCTAACCGTGCTAGAGTAAAATTTCTAGAGTTAACTTTCAACATACAGAGAACAGGTGGAAAAAACTCAAAAACAAACAAACAAAAGAAACATTGGATAATTGAAAGCACAAGATTGTGATCCCAGAAAGTAGGAAAATCAGTGATGTGAGAAATAAAATTGCCTAGAATATATTATGGACCACAGTGCAAAAACAGTGATCCCAAGTAGACCATAGTGATATCACTGAGGTAAGAAAGTAGAGATTAAAGTTCAGGAACACTGAGGCCTAAGATGCAAGGCAGAGTTAACCTAGATCTACATAGGAAAATAACATGAGAATTTTACAGATCATTTGCACTGAGTCTTCAAAGAATGATAAGTGACATATGAGTATGATGAAACTTCTTGAGGTGAGGAAAGATGATAGGGTGGTGATATGAACTAGATAACTTCCAGAACTCACATGATGTACAGAGATGTCTTTTCAATAAATGGTGCTCAAACAATTATATATTCACATGAAAAAGTGGGCCTTTATCTCACACCATCTAAATGGTAACTCAAAATGTAGTATAGGTATAATAAATGTAAGAGTAAAAAATTCTAAGCTCTCAGAAGAAAATATAGCATACATTTACATGATCTATGATTAGGCAATGCATTCCTAAGTATGGCATAAAAGCAAGAAAAGAAAGAAAATACATACATTTTATTATATAAAATAAAAGATATATTTGTCAAAGAACACTATCAGGAAAGTGAAAGACTATCCACAGAATGAGAGAAAATATATGTAGAAATTATATATCAGGTAATAGCCTAGTATCTGAGATATATAAATATTTTTTACAATTCAATAATAAAAAGCCAACCTAACTAAATATTGGGCAAAAGATTTGAAAAAACTTTCTTCAAAAATGTATACAAATAGCCAATAAACACTCAAAGTTAGTCATAGAGGAAATGCAAATCAATACAATACTACAATGTGATACTCTTCACCCTATTGAGGATTGCTTCAATTAAAAAAGCAGATGATAATATTAAAAAAATAAACTGTTGGAGAAGATTGGAAAACTTACACATTCCTGGAGGAGATGGTGTAGTTACTTTGTTTCACAGGCTATCAAAAATTAAACAGGGTTATCATATAACTCAGCAACTTTATTTCTAGACATATATTTAAGATAATTCAAAATATTTCCACCCAAAGCTTGTAACAAATGTTCAGAGCAGCGTTCATAATTAGCCAAATGTAGAAATAAGACAAGTTCCCATCAAACGAAAACTGGGTAAGTAAAATGTAGTATATCCATACAATGGAATATTATTCAATAAAAAATAAAACAAAATACAGTTGTCTTCTACAACATACATGCGTATTGATAGTTTTATGCTAAGTAAAAGAAGCCAGTTAAAAGGCCATATACTCTATGATTTCATTTATATAAAATGCCCACAATAAGCATATACATATATAAAAACAAAAATAGATCAGTGGTTGCCAGTGGGGGTGGGGAGAGGGCATAGAAGGGAGGAGAGACACTAATGGATACAAGAAAATGTTCTGAAATTAGAGACACTAATGGGTATGAAGAAAATGTTCTGAAATTAGATAGTGGTAATGGTGCCACAGGGTTGTGAAGATAGTAAAATCCACTGAACTGTATAGTTCAAAAGTGTCAAACCATATGGTTATCTCTATAGAAACAGATAAAATATTTAATAATTTTAACACACATTCACTATAAAAATTTGCAGCAAAGTAGGACTAGAAAATAAGGGTTAGTGTTTTTTCAAAATCATGTCTACCCTGAACATTAGAATGTGACCGTATTTAGCAATAAGGTCTTCGTTGATGTAAGTAGTTAAGATAAAGTCATAGTAGATTAGAGAGGGTCCTAAATCCAAATAGCAGTGCCCTTATAAGAACGGGAGAGGACATACAGAGGTAGCACACACACAGGGAACAATGTAATATGAAGATGAAGGCAGAGATTATAGAAATGCATGAACAAGCCAAGAAACATCAAGAGTTGCTAATAACCACCGGAAAGTAGGAGAGAGCCATGAGATAATTTTTCACTCAGGGCCGGTAGAGAAAACTAATCTTATAGACACCTTGATTTTTTGACTTTCAGGCTTCAGAACTGACAGAAAATAAATTTCTGTCATTAAGCCATCCAGTTTGTTCTACTTTGTAATGACAACTCTAGAAAACTAATACGGAAAGAAACTTCCTCTCCTTAATAAAAGACATTCTTGGGATGCCTGAGTGGCTCCCAAGGTGTTGAGCATCTGCCTTTGGCTCAGGGCATGATCATGGGGTCCTGGGATTGAGTCCCATGTCAGGCTCCCCACAGGCAGCCTGCTTCTCCCTCTGCCTCTCTTTGTGTCTTTCATGAATAAATAAGCAAAATCTTTATTAAAAAAAAAAAGTCAATCTTTTTTTTAAATTATTTATTTATTTATTTATTTATTTATTTATTTATTTATGAGAGAAAGTGTGGGCACAAGGAAGGGTAGGAGCAGAGGGGGAAGAAGACGGAGGGGAAAAAGAACCTCAAGCAGATTCCATGGCGAACATGGAGACAGAGGTGGGGCTTATAGCAGGACCCTGAGATCATGACATGAGCTGAATCCAAGAGCTGACATATAACTGACTGAGCTCCCAGGGACCTCAATAAAAGATATTCTTAGTAAGAAATCCAAAGTATATTGTTTTGAAATTCTTCTAAGAATTAAGATAAAATCCTAAAAGCTTTTTGAGAGATTATATAAAATTGATGACACACTAAATCAGAAATTATAAATATAGTATTATTAACTGAATCCATGTAACTAGAACAGAACACAATGTAACAATGCTTTCGATATTCTGAGAAAAAACAATTTGAATTATAGCACAGAATTCTATATAAGGTAAAATATCTCCCAAATGTTAGAGTAGTAACAAGGTCTTTTAAAGTTATAAAGTCTCTCTTACGTTTGTTCTAAGAAAACTTGTTGAGAATGAAGCTTTACAAACTAGGTGAACAGGAAGGCATGGAAAAGGAGGTGTGGGAATATTAACAGGGTATCAGACTCAGGAGAAAACACTAAAAATGCTTAAAAGTGCTCTCTTATGGGTAGAGAGACATGGGGATGTGATTTGTCATATAATCCTAGAGTAAAATTTGACTCTTTAAAGTAGATGAACATATATTGTTTTTATTAAAAAATATAAAAAATGTTAAAAATAAAATAAAAGGCCAAAAATTTAAGGATAAAAAATTCGTTTGGTATAAGTTAATAAATTTTAAGTTAACATTTAGTAAATAGCTTTGACATTTAACAGGCTATTTCAGAATTTATATGAGAAATAAAATGTAAAAATACATAACATATACTTGCTTAAGATATATTAGTGGATTCAAAGATATATTGCTAGGTGTGATTTGGAATAATCTAATAAAGTAGTAGCTACATTTGTATACCAAAGTGAGGAAGGAGAATATAGAGCCTATAGGTAAAATGGAATTGAAACAAAGATAACTCAATATACAATTCTCAGAAAAAAACAAATATACATAGATGGAATTGAGGTGAAATGGACAGTATAATAAAATGTGTCTGAGTACGATGTTATTGGCCAAAAGGCAAAACATTATTACAGTTTAAGGAAGGGAAGTCACAGGAGATACTGAGGAGAGAGAAATTGTGAAAGAAAAGAAAATCATGTTGCAGGAATACTAACAAATATGGTTGATTAGATGACTGGAAAGTAGAAAATGAACTCAATTTGTGTGCTTAATGAAGAATGTGAACAGGGTATGATATATAGATGATAGATCAATCGATTGATCAATCCGTAGGTAGATATGTGTATAAGCAAATTTATATAAATTTTTTTTTTAAATTTATTTACAATTTGTGTAATAGGCAGAATTAAGGCAGAATTAAGGCTTTGAATGATAATAATATGTCTATGGGTAGGGAAAATTACTGAGTTACTAATAAGAATTCTGTTAAACACAGCATTAGGCTACCAGCAGTTACTTCTGTAATTGACGAGACAATATTATAGCATATAATTAAAATACCTTTCTGATAAAAAACAGTTTATGATTTATAGTAGGTCAATAGTTTCATTCTGCATAATCTACAGAGTTTACATAAATTGTTATAAGAGTATATCTTAAAATAGGTACAAATTTAGTTAGGTTTAAAGCAATACAGGAATGAATAAAAATCTATATTACAGCAGGGTGAATGAGCTTTGATCATACACCAGCTTTTGCAATATAATTAGAGGTTACACTTAAATAATACACTTTTCATTTACTGCCTGAGCTAAGTGTTATGCATTGGTGATTTATCACTATAAATGGCCCTGACTTCATATCAAGGAGATTTTCATATACATATAATAGCTGAAATTTTGAATATTTAATTGAACAAATATAAATATAACATCAATAGATTTACTTGGTAAGAAAGAAATAATACCAGAAGTTGTACACAATATTACTATTAGTTATTATTATTATTTTGATTTCTTTATAAAGATATGCAAATACCTTTAAGACAAAGTATTTTTTACTGTTATCCATGAAAATTATTAGGTAAAAGTAAAAACTAGGGGATATCAACTCTATTTGTCAAAAGAAAAGAAGTTTGCTAATAAATTCTATGAGAAATACCGAATGACAGAGAACTAAAATTATTTTTTAGTTTAATGCATTTTACATGGTATTTCTGAGTTTTCCAGAATTACTCTTTTACAATATAGAAACAGTCTCACAAAAGTCTTCTAATAATACTAATCTATGTGCAAATAAGTGAAAATGTCTGATCATTGTCATAGGCATCAAAAATACATATTAAAACAAAAAGAATCAAGGATTCAGGAGGCAGAAATATTCATCAAGACAATGTGATTATTGAAAATTGATAGGGTAAGTTTTAGCCTTTTGCCCAGTTACTTTGCCAAAAGCTTGGTTATTAATCAAGCCAAGTATAAAAGGTGTGTGAAGTTCAGCCAGATAATTTATTAGCTCTTCAATTGAGCCATCAGTCCGTTCAAAGGCTAATTAGACCAATCTGTGAATGTATCAATCCCATAATTACTCAGACTAATTATATTAATCATCTAAAATATGTTCATGAGAAACAGCTAATGTATAACCTTGTGATTTTGCAATGACCTTAGTTCAACTAGGAAGTGGTATCCATGTACGATTCACTAAGTGTGGTTTATGATAAGCAGACGGAATAGGAATTTTAAAGCAGATGTATGGATAAGTAGATATGAAATTGGTTAGAAAACATGATTTCAAAATCTTCAGATATAAGGCAGTTAATTAGCCAAAAGAAATAGCATTGAATACAGCTTCATGCAAAAAGATTGTTCTGGACTCTGTGCATGAGTGGCTGTGCACATATGTATGCAAAGATTGCATCTGAGCAATATGCATATGTATGTGGATAATTATAATGATCAGAAATATATATTAAATCCAGATGAATTCAATAAATTTAAAGTGCCTACTATACACTAAGCATTAAATGTGAGATGGTGGTAAACTATGGGTGAAAAAAGAAACATCCTTTTCATTCTAGGAACACCTGTTTGCTTGAAGTGTCAGTGACAGATAAATATGTAATAGTAACAAAATTCAGAAACATGAAATATCTTGCTTGCTTCTACTCACATATTAGGGTGATATGCATTGACAATGGAGGAATATTCGTCATTGGGCTGAAGCCTGATATTCAAAGACAGGAAGTCAGAAAGGGCAGACTGGAACTCCTTGGGCACTGGCTGAAACTGCTCTGCCACTTAAGCATATAAGCCAGCAATTCTAATGGTATTTGAAGTATTATCGGAAGACAGAGACATTGCTTGGAGCCACTGGCAGGTCCCTATAGGTGAATCACATCTCAAATCCCTAATGTTTTGGAGTAAATCCCAGAGATCATAAGTGGATAACTAGTCTCTTTTTTTTTTTTTTTTTTTTTTTTAACTAGTCTCCTTTTGAACAATGGCTTTTGGCTTGTTACTGGGCCTTAGTAGAGACTAAGTGCTTAATTATGGGCCACCAGCGTACCATGAAAGCTGACTGTCCATCACAAAGTAGAATTTTCTGACCTACCAAGATACTAAGTTGGGCATATGTGATAGCACTCTTTTATCAAATGGAAGTGCTATATATGTGGTGGGGCTTAAGCAGGTACAAAGGCAAAAAGTAAGTTGCCTGAGGACGTAGCTCAATGCCATGGCCTCTACTACTGATATTTTACCTTCTTGAGTCCAGTATAGATACTACTGCACAATATCAGAAGACTACTCAAAAGCTGACAGCGGTTTTAGAGGCATCTCTAAAGGACAGCTGGGAAGGGAAAGCCTACAATTTCAGTGAAACTGTTCATTTTTGCCTAGTCAGTATCAATTTATGAGATGTGGCCAATAGTTTGGCTTAATGGTCAGGGATTTTAAAAGTACATAATTTGGAAATTCATGAAAAGAGTCTTGGGGTAAGTGTGTGGATAAATCTTGTTGAGGATAAGATATAAAGATATTTTTATTCTATATGAATTACCAAAATTAAAAGAAGATGAGTTTAACAGAGGGGTATTTTAACAATCAAGTGAATAAAATGGTCTGTTTTGCAGATACCTGTCAGTATCTTTCCTAACCATTTCTGTCATCATCCAGTGACTCATGAACAATGTGCCAATAGTGGAAGGATGGAAGTTTGGCATGGGCATAGCAACTCTGATTCCCATCCACTAACGCTGCCCTGGCAACAGCCACTGTTAAATGTTCAGTATTCCAGGAATAGAGACTGGCCTGAAGTCCTCATATGGCACCATTTGCTGGGTGGTCAGCCAGCGACCTGGTGGTAGGTTGATCATTTAGAGCACTTCCTATATGGGCTGGATAAGACCTCATTTTTACCGGAATATAACTCCCTCTGGAAATGTATCTGCCTTCCTTGCCCACAACACTTCCTCCCAAGCTACCATGACTGTCGTATCCACTTTCATGATAGCCCAGGCAGTATGGTTTCTGACCAAGGAATTCACTTCACAGCAAAGTGAAAGTGACAATGGGCCCATTCTCAAGGAATTTATTACTTGTATCTTGTTCCTTACTGCCCTCAAGCATCTGGCTTGTTGGAATGGGAAAGGCAAGACCCTGAACGAGTGAAGTAATATCCTCCAGAATGTAGTGAATTCTCTAAATAAGCATCTGATATATGAGGTTATTTTTCCCATCACCAGGATTCACAGGTTAGGAATCAAGAACTGGGAATGGGAACGGCTTCTGTCAATATTGCTCTGGGTGTTGTGCTAGCAAGATTTTGCTTCTTTTCCATGTGATGTTAGCCTTTGCTGGCTAGAGAGCTTAGTTTAAAAAAAAACAAAACAAAAAAACAATTCAGTTGAACTGCAAATTGTGACTGCCACCTGGATATTTTAGTTTCTTCATGCCTCTGAAGAGACAGGCAAAGGAAGTGCTTATTGTACTAGTTGGTATGATTAATAATTATTACGAAGAGGAAATAGGGTTTCTATCACACATTTGAGATAAGTAAGATAAGTCTGGAATACAGGAAATCCCTTAAGATGTCTCTAATTACAACTTTGTCCTGAGATTAAAGTGAAGGGGAACTACAAACACAGAATTCAGGCGTGATTGCTAATCGTCCAGATACTTCAGAAATCAAGGTTTGGGTCACTTCATGAGGCAGAGAATCACAGCCAACTGAGGTACTTGCTGAAGACAACCGCTTTATAAAATGAGTAATTGAAGAAGATAGCTACAAATAACACTTCTGCCCAAGTGAGCAGTTGCAGAATGAGGACTGCAATGTTTAGGATTTGTTCTTTCCTATTTTTATATGAATCTGTTTGCATATCTATCTGTCCTTATCTTGATTTAGATATAGATCGATCTAGAAATCTGTATCTATCATCTATAATCTATCTATCTATCATCTATCTCTATCTACCTATCTATCTAGGCAGTTATATTTTTTCTTATGTTCTCATATCCCATTATCTAATATGAGAAGTGTTATTAGTAAGAGTTCGCTTTATATCTTAATATTAAAGTTACAGTGCATTAAAAGAGGACTTTGTATCTTTATGGGGGAAATGTGGTGGTGTTTTAGCTGTGCATGGAGTAGTTGTATGATATTAGCCAGAATTATGACTTTATTATCTTTATTTGGAGATTCAATATTAAATATATAAGGATATACCTATGAATGCCAAATTACCAAAGTGTGGGATATGGGGCTTTTTGATGAACCAGA
Source organism: Canis aureus (assembly GCF_053574225.1). NCBI lineage: Eukaryota > Metazoa > Chordata > Mammalia > Carnivora > Canidae > Canis > Canis aureus. Next base: position 19,877,604 of record NC_135648.1, read on the forward strand.
TTAATTTGGTTAAACCATATCTTCCAGAATTCCTTTTCTAGTATGTTTCTACTTCAGGGTGGCTACAAGAAATATACTATCATGAGAATTCCAGGAGGCACAAAACTATTTTGCAGAGTATATGCACACTCCAATTATTCAATCACACACTATCTAGGAGCTGCTCTCAAGGGACTTTGTGGCTATAATTATCATAGGAAAACAGATAATGAATTACTTGTTTGGATTTGTTTTGATGAAATTGACTATGAAGCTATGTGACAATGCTTTTGTGTGTGTGTGTGTGTGTGTGTGACAATGCTTTTAACCTCTCGTTTAGCACATAGTCATTGCTTCACGTGCCTGGATCTCTTATTCACATTTCAAGAATGAAGACCAGAAATATATTTTTATATAATTCCACAGAGTACAGCGCTACCACAGAATAATAACTCAAAAATATGTGGGCCGAGTTGATTTAATATACGGTTGATGGTGCTACAATCTGATCCTCCTATACTGTGCCCACAAACCATAGCAGAGATAGAAGACAAGTTGAGATTTTCACATATATGACTCAAATAGATTGAAAGTGTAACAATTTTAGGCAGTTGTTCAAATAGTAAACTTTCTTATTGTTTTTGAAATCTCCTTAGAAAACAATTTCCTATTGACCTCATTAGGCAATTATAATGACAAACACATGATTTTGCACTTTTCTTTCCTTCTTTCTTTTTTTTTTTAATTTTTTTTTAATTTATTTATGACAGTCACACAGAGAGAGAGAGAGAGAGAGAGAGAGGCAGAGACACAGGCAGAGGGAGAAGCAGGCTCCATACACAGGGAGCCCGATGTGGGATTCGATCCCGGGTCCCCAGATGGCGCCCTGGGCCAAAGGCAGGCGCCAAACCGCTGCGCCACCCAGGGATCCCTCCTTCTTTCTAAATTACATTTTTGTGCATTATGACTTTCTTGCATTCATAATACACACATACACATATACCCATAAATATATATTCAATGATGTCTGACTAGAGGTGCCTGATATACTATGCTTTCTACTAGATTATAATATGGGTGAAAGAAAGGATAAAATTACTTTAAGCTCAAAAGCTACTTTTATACTAAATTGTTTTCAGCAATTCAGAGGATATTTTGCAAACCCAGAAAATAATGTCAACTAGAAATGTAATTGGTAACTTACATCCTTTGCTGTGGGAAATGAGTATAACTGAGTATAATTACAATTAAGGTCACAAAATCTCTGGGATAGGGGAAGTAAAATTTGAATAGCTATATATAACATGGGGAAAAAGTAAAAGATAATACTGATTTTTATAATAAATTATTTTAAATATATAAGATAAGGAAAATTTTCAGTGTCATTAATCCCAGTCATAGGTAGAATTAAAATTCATATCTCTTATGTTAAAAAGTTAAAATTTATTTAAACTTTATGAAATAAAACTAGGGTAAATATATATGTATGTGTATATTTCTTCAGAAATGAAATCAGAAAATAATGCTTAAATTAGCAATTGGAAAATTAACTGTATTATTAGCTAATCATAAATTTATATATATTTTTATCACTCAATTATTATGTATACTCAGAAGTACATTTGAAAATAAATGAACATTTAGTTATACTAAAGGCATTTTGATATATCAATGAGAACACATACATACACATCTGCCTCTAGAACTTTTAGTTCCAGTGTCCATTCAAATAATGTTACATTCTCTTTTCAAGTACGGATGCATAACACTCCAAATAATAAGCTTTCTCATGTGAGAGCAATTTTTATCTCTTTTACATATTTATGAAAGTGAGCATTTCATTATCCAGCAAGCTTGGATGTAGGAAGTGTTGGCCAAGGGGATGTTTAGAACAAATCAGCTCCAGGGTTTGAGGGTAATTATCATTTCTTAGGAAGTATACAGTGCAAAAATGTGCAGAGACAATTGGGAAAACTATAATTTTATATGAAAAAAAGCATCACAAGGTTTTGGAATAAACATAAGCTCAAATGTTTATAGTAACCTATCAAATGAGTATATTTGGCTAGGTATAAGAAAAATCAACTGCCAGAAATACAATCAGGCATAGTTTTATTAAATTTCTGTGCAAAAATGTAATAGGAGATATTAAATATTATCTTTGGGGGTCACCATAGAAATACATTTTTTATTTATATATTTTATTTTTTTATTGCAGTTGTAAGTTTGCCAAAAAAAATGAACAGAAAGTACAGAGTACCCGTATTCTCTCCTTGGCTCCCTCTAAGGCCTCTGGTACACACACCCCTTTCTTCTATTATTAACATTTTGCATTAGTGTAGTACATTTGTCACAATTGCTAAACCATTATCTTTACATTATTATTAAGCAAGTTCCCTAGCTTCCCTTAGGGTTCATTCTGTGTTATATATTTCTACAGGATTTGGTAAGTGCATAATTCCATGTGTCTACCATCACAATATTGCACAGACAGTTCACCCTCCTAAAGATCCCCTGTGTTCTATCTATTTATCCTTCTTTCCCCCTCCCACAAAACTGGAAGCAACCACTGATCTTTTTTTACTGTCTCCATAGTTTTGTCTTTTCCAGAACATCATATTGAAAGCATAGATTTACATAAGCTTTTGATACTGGGTTCTTTTACATATCAATAGGTGTTTAAAATTTCTCCTTGTTTTCATGGCTTCATAACTCGTTTCTTCTTATTGCCTAATAATAGTACATCCATATGGATGGATCACAGTCTATCCATTCACCTGGTGAAGTGCATCTTGCTCCTTCCAAGTTTTGAGAATTATGAATAAACTGCTATAAACATCCATGGGTTTTTTTTTGTGTGTTTTTAATGCATTTAGGTAAATAATGAGGAAAGAGTTGCTGTATTGTATAGTACGCCTATGTTTAGCTTTGTAAGAAATTGTCATAATGTCTTGCAAGATGATTGTAACATTGTGCATTCCCACAGCAATGAATGAAAGTTCCTGTTGCCCCATATCTTCACCAATACAATATTTGATATTTTCCATGTTTTGGTGTTTATTCTGATAGGTATGTTGGTAGTATTTCATTGCTGTTTTGTCAGAAATGAGGGTTGTTTTATTTTTTTGTAACCCATTTTTACTTTTCATTTGGATCCATTCCTAATTTATATTTTTGGTAATGTAGCTATAGCCTAAGTAGCTAAGAGCTTTTGCTTGTCATAGAAGCAGATTATCTAGATTCAGATTCTATGACTACCTCTTGCTCTCTGTGAGGTATAGACTAACTACTTACTATGTGTTTTGTACCCTGATAGATATAACGGAATAATAATACCATGGACTTTACAGGGCTGATAATTAAGTAACATTAACATGGCCCATGTAAATAGCAATAAGAACATCTGGCCTATAGTAACACTCTGTAATCCTTGAAACATATGAAATAGTTCCATTCACTCTTTAATTTTTAAGAGGCAGCAATTTAGAAATATGGTAATTCCAGATCCTGATAAAATACTGTGCTTATTTTTAAATTATTTTTAGGACAACTCATGCACATACTGAGAGAATTCTGTTATTGCTGCATTATTATTATATTTAGCTTTCAGTGTAGTGTTTGAATAGTAATTCAGTAACTGTACATTGGTATCTCCTTTGGTAAACTTTATTTCTGAGAAAGGCAGCTTGAAGAATTTTAGTTTTAAGATTTTTTTGGGGGGGGTGTGGAGAAAAGGAAGGGTAAGTTTTTTTTGTTTTGTTTTGTTTTTAATTTTTTTTAAATTTTTATTTATTTATGATAGTCACAGAGAGAGAGGGAGAGAGAGAGGCAGAGACACAGGCAGAGGGAGAAGCAGGCTCCATGCACCGGGAGCCCGATGTGGGATTCGATCCCGGGTCTCCAGGATCATGCCCTGGGCCAAAGGCAGGTGTCAAACCGCTGCACCACCCAGGGATCCTGGAAGGGTAAGTTTTAACCTTATTTTGTAATTTAGTTTATCATGATTTTTTTAAATTTGATGAGAGTGATTTCAACATAAGAAATGTAATTATATAATGATGAAACTTACCTAGAAAAGAAAATGTTAAAAAAAATGTATTTTTATGATTACTCTTGAATGAAGAGAAAAATAGACAAATTTTGGTTATTTGTATTGGGTTGTAGTGTCAGCACAAAGTTCATCTTGATCCATTATTCATTGTTAACTATTTAGATGACTTTCTTAAAATTTCAATTCTATCCAGAACATGTCACATCTAAGTATCTTAATGTCAATGTATACAACCGAGTGCTATTGTTCATCCAATTCATCAACCAAAGGACTGAACTGCTGTGGATCTGGCCATAGAAGGACACAAAGTTCATAGACTTAATTATTACGACCAGTTCGTGCTCTATTTTAATTTTCTAGCAGAGTAACTCTGGGTCATACATGTAAGGACCTGACTTCAGTTCATGCCCTTGAAAAATGTTGCCACTGCAGTTTAAATTTAATAACATTAGCTTCGACCATTTTGGGAATACTCAGTAGTCATATGTACTAATTTTGACCAGTTTATATTAAAATCATTAAGACATGATTCAATACAGAACTAAGTTATGATTGTCATGGACACCATGTTTAAGAGCTTTTCTTTCACATCAGAATTTTCATTGACAACACCAAATGATAGAACTAATTGGATAGTGCTATATATATATTATATATATAGATATATATAATATATATATATATCTGAACTCTTCAGCTGCAATAGAAAATGCCATAAATGATATAGCTTTTCCATATAATTTGTCTTGTGAGTTGTCAGCCTTATCTTCATTACACTGAGTAATGGTATTTGCCTTCAGTAATGCTCGTTTTGGTTATGGTTATGTGAAGCAAAATTTTCTTCTGCACTCAGAAGATAATTTCCTATAAACTTTTATTTAAGAAAAAAGTTTTAATAAAGAGAAGGTATTTTTCACTTCATATGTATATTATTTGAGAGGCAAATTATGCTTAGAGACTGAGTTTGTCTTTGCCACAATCTATTTAAGCCCAGATCCACTGTGGGTATTTCACAAGCCAAAATTATATAGGATAATGTCTCTCATTAACTAATAAAAAAAAATTGTTGTCAAAAACTGACCTCTGTGCTTCAAGAGCCAAAATTTAACACACAGACAAAGCGTTGGGTAAAGAACAAGAACAGCTTTATTGTTCAGCTGACCAAAGGAGGCTGCGGCAGACTATGGCCTTCCAAAAACTATAAGCCCAGCTGCAGGAAGGGGCTGGTGTAGTTTACAGGGAAATACAGGATCTAGCCAGTTTTGAGAGGAATGGTGTTTGTGCTGCCAGCCTTGTTTTCAGGGTGGTACCAGATTCCTAAAACAGAAGGCTAAGAAGGGAAGAGGGGAGGTTTGCAGAAGACAGGAAAGAAGTTATTTTAAAATTGAGCTTGGCCGAAGCATTAGTACAGCCATTTTGATATTTGCTCAAATTTATGCTTTTAAACAGTTTCAAAATAACATACTTCAAACCAATGTTAGATTAATCATACTATTGTTCCAGGCAAAGGAAATGAAAGGAATATAGTCCAAATTTAGGAGAGACAGTTTAGCTGATTCAGAGCAGCTGTCCAGTCTCCAGGGCCAAAGTAAAAGTCCCTTGTGAGAGCACCTTGCCAGGGAACAAGGGTGCCGGTGTTGATGGGCAAAATGATCTTTAAGGGGCAGCTGCAGGGCTTTCTCCATTGCCATAACAGCCTATCTTTACCAAGGTAGGAGCTAATTGCCCCAATGTGATGGAGCAAATTAGGGAAGGGAAAAGATCTCTTCTGTTGAGTAAACAGATGAATGTGATTCAGAAGTTTGGAAAAGATATATATTCAGGAACCCAAGTAAATTGGTATTTAATGGTCTGAGGCAAAAAAAAAAAAAAATTGCATTAATTGCTTATACAATACGATGATACTAATACTTCATTTTGTATTAGACTTAATTGTAAATTTAAGAAATGCTAAGGGTTGTATTAGTTTTGAAATCATCATCCTAGGAGAAGAAAAAATACGCTAGCAGATATATTGGTCAAGAATAAGATCACCAGGGGGTAGCTCAGTGGCTCAGTCAGTTAAGTGTCTGAGTCTTGGTTTTGGTTTAGGTCCTGATCTCTTAAACACAGATTTAAAGTAGATAGAGCAATAGTAAGACAAACATGCATATTCTTTCTTCACATGTATAGCATAGAGGTTGTTTTTAGGCAAGGCTTCAGCAAAGGAAAATTTTCAAGGCGCAAGAGTCCACAGTGACTATGGAACTGAAAGCAAACACGCTCGTTAAGTGACCCACCTTGAAATAGCCATAGGCCCTAACTTATCAGTGACAACTAGGCACAGTTCCTAAGATTACCAAAAAAGAAAATTACATAAGCTCCCATACTCCCTTACTCCTCCCCTAAAACTCTGGCCCCTCACCACTGCCTCTTAGCAAAGAGTCTCTGCTTTGCTGTCCTGCCCATTAGCTCCCTTGTGATGTATTTAATACAGTTTTATCACCACCCATGCCACCGGCTTCTACCCAATCCAGGTCACCCCACATTCAAGGGCCCCCCTCCATTTGGGATATATAGCTATATATCTTGAGGGAGCTTCTTCTATTTAAGATGAGGATTGTAGGGTTACCTTTTTTTTTCTTTTTTTTAAACGAGATTTATTACATGCATTGTATATATCACTGTTTTATACTCTATGAAATTGTTTCTTTTCTTTTTAAGATTTTATTTATTTATTCATGAGAATACACAGAAAGGAAAGGGGGGGAGGCAGGCAGAGACAAAGGCAGAGGGAGAAGCAGGCTCCATGCAGGGATCCTGACGTGGGACTCGATCCCGAGTTTCCAGTATCACTCCCTGGGCTGTAGGCAGCGCTAAACTGCTGAGCCACCGGGGCTGCCCCTATGGTTAACTTTGAAACAGAGTTTGCTCCTTTTGATGATATAATCTTCCATGCAAAGAAACAGTGTGGTTTCAGTGAGAAAATTTTTGCACAGCTTCATTATTTAGAAAACTAAGTGACATGGGAGAACTACCAGTAACATAGCACTAAATAACACAACGGCAACAAAATGGACACCTTTAAAATAATCAAATTTTTAAAATGAACATAAATAACAAGAAAAGAAACTATCAAGTTTTTTTGGAATGTCAAGAGCCATTCTCTTAAGAAATAAAAATCTACCTAATAGCCTCCCTCCGTTTTTTCTGAGAAATTTAATACTCCCAGTAGTAAAAAGTATTTTCTTTTGGCTAGAAGCCCAGAAAAAAATGGATTCTACAAAATAGATTCAGGTCATTTTTATTTTTAATTTTTCCACCTATGCAGCCTTTATATCAGTATCCTGTTTTTTTTTTTTTCTTCAAGTTCTTCTCATCTTGGTTTTGCTCTTTGAGATTAAATAATTTGTGAAGCCTGAAACATGCAGTTTGTTAGCGCTGAATTTGATTTGTTTAGAAATATTACCTACACTTATATCTGAGAGATAAGAGATCCAAAATACTATATAACAATACTTTGGCTGTTGCAGAGAGCACAGTTGAAGTAGCATATGCAAATAGCCACAGTGTATTTTCAATGTTTCTGATGCTTACACCTAATTTTATAATTGATTTTTTAATTGACCTTATTTTTAAGTGACTCAGTTTTACATAGCATTTGTTTTATATACTTAAATATTTTATTTATTTATTTGAGAAAGAGAATAAGTGGAGTGCTGAGGGAGAAGCAGACTCCAGGTGGAGCAGGGAGCCTGATGTGGGGCTTCATCCCAGGACCCTGGAATCAGAACCCGAGCCGAAGGCAGATGTTTAACAGACTGAGCCCTTCAGGGCCCCTGTTTTATATACTTTGAATTGAAGGCTATATGCACTTCTGTAATTGAGCTAACATGAATTTGCACCTTAGTCACAGATAGAAACTACACCAGGTGGAACTGTCACACAAAGTAGACTTATTCACAGCAAATGAGAAATAATTTCCAAAGCTATCCTCTCCAAGCAAGGATGAATGGATTTCTTTTATCTAGGGTTAGGATGAATATTAGGATAAGGGAGCCTCGTCATCATATGTAGAAGTGGATGTAAGGTTGCACACTGGCCTTAGGGAAACATGCCTATACATACATGGTATGTTATGTAAAAGAGTGTTGTGCTCCTCCTTGGATGGATATTTTAATATTATAATGAAGTAAAAGTAACTGTCAGTCAATACAGAGGTCACTCTGAGGTCTATCTGCACAGGTGTGAGTCCAGGGTTTAGCTTAAATTGGTTTGAGTGGTTTGGGCCATCAGGGCTCTTCCTCCAGGCAGCCATTATTGCTTGAGGGGTAGCTTTGGTCTCCATCACTGGGACTTTATGACAATGGGGTCTTTTGCCTGAGTTAAGAGATAAACTGGAAAGAAGGGCATAAGGAAAAATGTGGGACAAAGTTTGGTGAACAGTAAGGCAGTAAAGGTCAGGTCTTGGAGTCCAACTGGTAACACATTGTTTTTATTATTACTATTTAATTTAGAACACAAATATTTAAAACAACAACAAAAAAAGAAATTTCATTTCATCCAATTAAATTTCACTCTTTTCCCAGAAATATGCTCTAGGTGATATGTGTTCTTATAGACCTTTACTTGTGTATTTCCATAAGTAACCAAAATGCTTTTTATCTTCATGTCATCATACTACACATACCATTGTTACTCTGCCCCCATTTAAATGGTAATACGTTAATATTAATGGTAATAACCCCTCGAGGGATGAGTCTGGATGGTGGCCTCAGGCAGAAAGGGATAATAACTATCAAACAGTGTTCCTGTGATGGAGAGGAGAGATCAGGAAAAGACGATGAAACCTATATCTTTTCCTTGAATTTATTCAGTGAAGACTGTTTTTATATATGGCATATTGATTTGAAAGTCTTTTATATGGTAGTAGGCACTGGATGTTTCTTTGTTTCTGCTATTTTTTAATTAATTAATTAATTTATTTATTTATTTATTTATTTATGACACAAAAAGAGGCAGAGACATAGGCAGAGGGAGAAGCAGGCTCCCTGCAGGAAGCCTGGTGTGGGACTCGATCCCGGAACCCCAGGATTATGCCCTGAGCCAAAGGCATATGCTCAACCTCTGAGCCACCCAGGGGTCCCCGATTTGCTAATTTTGCTTGCTTTTCTATTCATGTCAAAAAATGTCAGTGAAAAAAAACAAAAAGAAAATGTCAGTGAAGCAGGATTTACAAATAAACACAGGATGATAAAATTGACTCTTAATTCTTCACAGCCCTCTTTCCTCCCATTTAAAAACATTGTTCCATAATTTCTAGAAGTTAAGATTCACTTGAGTTGATAGTACTGGATAAGGACACTACCATTCATTCATGTTATTAAATGAATAAATGCAATTCAAATCATTTAAATTCAAACCATTTCTGATTAAGTAATTCACTCTATTTTACACATAGTTTTTTTTAAAATTTAATTATCATCACAAATTAGGTTATAATGACTTAAAGAAAGGATTATATTATACTGAAGAAGCTAGCTTCTATAGATCTGAGATTTAACCAAGGGGCAAAAAATTAAGTAATTGCTCCTGTGGGGTGCTAGGATTGGATGGGGTGGGCTCTAAATGTGGGGCGATCCAATTGGGTGGGAACTAGCAGCATGAGTGTGAAAGAATTCACCCAAGAACAAAGGAGGGAGAATTTATTAAATACACTGCAAGGAAGCAGCAGAGAATGTTGCAGGATTTTTTTCTCTGTCGGTGCCCACGGTTCTGGTCACACCATTTCAAACAATGAAGAGGTAGGACCAGACAGAGTGGTGGGCAGCAAAGCTAGGTTTCCTGAGCAATAGTAAAGTGACAGTACAAAGCTCCCGTGGAGGAAGGGGACCTGAAATGGTTGCCACAGGAGTTCTAAATCTAGGAGGTTTTATGGGCTCCTTGGTGAGCTGTTTTAATCTGATTAACCCTCCCTACACCTGCCACCTGATCAGGTTTTGGTCACACGGGAAAGGGCGAAGGTCTCCTTCTAGGGTGATGTAAAATCCTCTTAGGACTTTCTTCCTCTTAGGTCAGAGGCCCCTTGTCCCTGCCTACCTTCCTTCCAACTATCCTTGGAAAAGACAGCAAATGAGAGACTGTGATGAGGTGGTGGTGAGGGCAGTGGTGAAAGGTGTCAGAGGGCAGAGTGAGGAGGGAGTATGGGGATGTATGGCAGTTTTCCCTTTTCTGTAATTTTAGGAACTGTGCTTGGTTGTCATTGATCTGTTAGGGCCTATGGCTGCTTCAAATTGGGCCACTTAATGAGTCTGTTTGCATTCAGCTCAGTGGTCACTGTGGGGCTCTTCTGCTTTGCTTGAATTTCCATTGCTGAAGCCCCGACAGCTTCTAGGAAGACAATGATGAATTTCAAACACACTTTGCCATTCTCCATGCTGTGGGAAATTATCCAGTACTGATTCAATGCGAATATTCTACTAGGGGCCATATCAATGAGCTCTGAAAAATAGAAACATTCCTAGAATATTTAGTAGACTAAAATCCCAAATTATCAATGCACATAAACATAATTCTTCAGGTTGTGACAGGAAAACTGAAGGGTCCCTGTGAAAAAAAACTTTGTTTTTGTTTTATTTTGCTCCTTTTCCTGCTTCTGTTCTTGCTAGGATCTGCATCCCCTGCCTTACACACAGAGATCTTAAAAAACAGATAATGTATGTCCTCCTTGTAAAGGTCAAGGAATTAATCATTTCTTTGGAGTCTCCCAGCACAATAGATAACATCTAAGGAGTGACTGGATGGGTGTTGTAAAGGTTTTCCAAGGCTCATCAAGACCCCTGGCTTTAGGGCATAAGTGATTTATGGAGAACTTCTAAGCCCTTGTCTTTGTTTCCAGATTACTAAAAAGACAGAAGCACCAGACCTCCATCCTCAATAAAAATTCCAGGCCCTGGGCAGCCCGGGGGGCTCAGGAGTTTAGCGCTGCCTTTGGCCCAGGGCATGATCCTGGAGACCCGGGAATGAGTCCCACATCGGGCTTCCTGCATGGAGCCTGCTTCTCCCTCTGCCTGTGTCTCTGCACCTCTTTCTCTCTCTCTCTCTCTCTCATGAGTAAATAAATAAAATCTTAAAAAAAAAAAATCCAGGCCCCAAGCAAACGGGACATTCACCCTCTTTTACTTTCCGAGTCTCCTGGATGCTCTGTCTGTACCTATAGGCTCTCCGTATGTCTTTTTTTTTTTTTTTTTTTTCTCACTAAACTTTTGTTTTAATGGGTCTCAAAATTCTGTGACAGATTTTTGGCCAAGTTTTTTTCATTAAAAAGTACTGATTTTAAAAACTAATAACTTAAAACTGCCACACACGCACAAAAAATCCAGTGGTCCACAAAACATTCTCCTTTCCTTCTGAAGGTTTTATGATGCATCGTTACCATTAACCAGTCTTTTACTATTAAACTTAAATTGACCCAAACAGTTCTGAGACCGTTCTTCAACCACTGGTTAAGACTGGGGTGGCAGGTATTGGGAATAATATTCATTTAGCCTTCTGAGCTTTCTGGGCAGACTTGGTGACTCTGCCAGTTCCAGCTGCCTTCTTGTCCACTGCTTTGATGACACCCACAGCAACCTTCTGTCTCATGTCACAAACAGCACAACGGCCCGAGGAGGATAGTCAGAGAAGCTCTCAACACACATAGTTTTGCCAGGAACCATATCAACAATGGCAGCATCCCCAGATTTCAAGAACTTGGGAGCATCTTCCAGCTTTTTTCCAGAACGACGATCTATCTTCTCCTTCAGCTCAGCAAACTTGCAAGCAATGTGAGCTGTGTGACAATCCAGCACAGGTGCATATCCAGCACCGATTTGGGCTGGAGGTTCAGGATAATCACCTGGGCCATGAGACCAGCTGCTTCCAATGGTGGGTCATTTTTACTGTCACCAGCCACATTGCCACAATGAACATCTTTGACAGATACGTTCTCGACATCGAAGCCCACATTGTCCCCAGGAAGAGCCTCACTCAAAGCTTCATGGTGCATTTCAACAGACTTGACTTCAGTTGTAACATTGACCAGAGCAAAGGTCACCACCATGCCAGGCTGAAGAACATCAGTCTCCACTCGACCCACTGGGCAGTACCAATACCACCAGTTTTGTAGGCGTCCTGGAGAGGCAGACGCAAGGGCTTAGCAGTTGGACGAGTTGGTGGCAGAATGCAATCCAGGGCTTCAAGCAGTGTGGTTCCACTGGCATTCCCATCTTTACGGGTGACTTTCCGTCCCTTGAACCAAGGCATGTGAGCACTTGGCTCCAGCATGTTGTCACCATTCCAACCAGAAATTGGCACAAATGCTACTGTGTCGGGGTGGTAGCCAATTTTCTTAATGTAGGTGCTGACTTCCTTAACGATGTCCTCGTATCTCTTCTGGCTGTAGGGTGGCTCAGTGGAATCCATTTTGTTAACACCAACAATTAGTTGTTTTACACCCAGTGTGTAAGCCAGAAGGGCATGCTCACGGGTCTGCCCATTCTTGGAGACCCTGCTTCAAATTCACCGACACCAGCAGCAGCAATCGGGACAGCACAGCCAGCCTGAGATGTGCCTGGAATTATATTTTTGATAAAGTCTCTGTGTCCTGGGGCATCAATGATGGTCTCGAATTTCCACAGGGAGATATCAATGGTGATACCACGTTCACGTTCAGCTTTCAGGTTATCCAAGACCCAGGCCTACTTGAAGGAGCCTTTTCCCATCTCAGCAGCCTCCTTCTCAAATTTTTTGATAGTTCTTTTGTTGATCCCACCACATTTGTAGATCAGATGGCCAGAAGTGGTAGACTTGCCCGAGTCTACGTGTCCAATGACGACGATGTTGATGTGAGTCTTCTCCTTTCCCATTTTGGTTTAGGTTTAGCAGTGATTTTCAGGACACCTGTGTTCTGGTGGCAAACCCGTTGCAAAAAAAGCTCTGTGTGTCTTTAATAAATCCTGCTCTCACTTTCTCTCAGCTTAGGTTTGATTTCTATGCTGCTCAAAGCCAAAGGACCCTCTTGGCTGGTCCTGTAGGACTCCCCTCTGTGTCCTCAGACCCAGACAGCTCCATCAAAGTCTTTAGAACTTTATACTCAAATGTAGATGATTTGACTTTTGACAATAAAAGTTCTGTTTTGATATTTAAGTCACACTGCAATGTCTTGCTGTCTGTGGTAAATTCTGTCCTCCTTTTGAATGTATAAGTTTGGAGTCACACCAAGAACAAGGTATACCTTATTGAGCTCTTTGAAGACATAGACAACTTTGGAAATGAATAAATATCCCTAGAGAAATGTCTTGACAAAGTAATAATGGAAAGGTCATGCCATTTCTCATGCAGCATTTGTCTTATTTAATAAGATCTGTGTACCAAAATTAGTTTCAATTACTGATAATTAGGAACATTATATTTAAAGAGGAAATCAGTATTACCTTAATACTAGATTAAGCACACTGGTGTAAATTTTTTTTTTTTTTTTTTTTATCAAAATGACATCCCTTTGATACTGGCATTCAGATTTATTCTCAAAGCTTTTTAACTTTTCCTAAAGATCAAGGGCATAGAGTTTTGCAGTTTCTATTTTATTATAACTCGAGGCCAGTTTCTATTATTACTTTAAGAATCATGGCTTATATCTTCAGGCTGGAATAAGAACAGATCATAAGCATACCAGAACATAAATTTAAATGAATACATGGAGAATATAAGAAGTATAGAGTTTACCATAAAAATAGTAGGGTATTTATCAAAATATGTCAACACCTTTCCCTAAAGAAAAATATCTACATTTTAAGTTGTATGAAAGAAAAATACATTGGAAAAGCCATCAGGTGCTTCTCATTGAACTTCCTTGCAAGAGTTAATTTAAATATCATAATGTGCAGCTGAAAGACAACTTAAGATGGCAATGACATTCTTATTTCTGCTGAGGACTTATTTGGAGGAATATTGCAACCAACCTAAAACAACTTCAAATGATCAATCAGAGGATATTGTAAACTCCAAAATACAGCTGGATTAAAATCACAGCAATGTTATTTGTCGATTGTTTAGCAAAAGTAAGCTGTTTAATTTCTTTTAATTTGCAGTTTTTCATCTGTAAAATGGGACAAAATTATTTGCTCTTTAGGGCTATTGTGATGTGTAAATAAAGCTGTTGCATGGTTGCTTCTCTGCAAATGTTATACCTTTTTATGTGTCTTGTCACTAAAGAATTCTGGAAATTTCTAAGCCTTGGGTCAAGGGCCTCAATGTCCTTTAATACCTATAAATTTACTTTGAGTGACCTCAATACAAACTATTGAATAATAAGAAAACCTAAACATTTTATAAATTTGTTGAATATACTGATAGACTCTGAGGTTGGAATAAAAGAACATTTCACCATGGAATCATCTGGAGAAATGAAAAGAAAATTTGTTAAAAATATGGAACATCCCCTGGCTAAATGGTGGAAGTTTTATTTTAAAGATTTTATTGTTAAGTAACCTTTACACCGAATGTAGGGCTCGAACTTACAACTCCAAGATCAAAAGTCATATTCGCCACCCACTGAGCCAGGCAGGTGTCCTTATGGTGGAGGGCTTATTTTAGAAAGTAACCTAAGTATAAAAGTACCTAATTTTTGCGCTGAGATAGAGAAGAGGTGGACGATACTGTTAGATGAAATTGATTTTCATGGGGCATAGGTAGCTCAGACAGTTAAACATCTGCCTCTGACTCAGGCTTAAGTCATGATCCCAGAGTCCTGAGATCCAGCCCTGTAAGGGGCTCCCTGCTAAATACCCCTCCGTCCTGCTGCTCCTGCTTCCACTCTCAAAGTATAATAAATACAATATTTTTTAAAAAGAAGAAATTGATTTCCTGAGATCAGTGTTTTATCAATTGATGTGTTTCTAGTTTACATATATATATATATATATATATTTTCATATTGAAAAAAGATAAAAAAGAATAAATTTGAAGTATCTATTACATATAATATATATTTTTTCTTATTGAAAAAAGATAAAAAAGAATGAATTTGAAGTATCTATTATATAAATTATGCAATATGTAAGCATATTGTTATATACTATTATTTTTAAATAAAATTAGAGATTTTTTACAATATTTTGTTGACTTGAAGGGATTTCTTTACCTGTCCTCATCAATTGGCTTTCAGTTGTTTTACAAATTTGATAGACACACATATACATTCATCTATATTTAAGTTTCTTTGTCTCTCCATTTTCTCACCTATATAATGGTTAATTTATAAAACAAAAAAATAAAGTTCTTAGTCATCTTAAAAAACTAAAACTCTTCAGTATAAAATTTAACCTTGAAATGTATTTTTTTCCCAAGGAACAAATGGCTCACAATACTCAAATATTATGCTGTTCTTATCCATTAGTCTCAAAAACACCTCAACCAAGGACATACTTCAAGGGAGTTCTAACCTTTCAGTAATGCATAGCTCAGGTTATTAGTTCAATGGTATCATAAATATACCAGATTACAATAAAAATCATGTAAAAAACTTATGACATTCATGTGGCTGTTTCATGAATTTATAATGTGTCAGAATATATGCTAAGTGAATTATTAAAATAAACTACTTTTCAGTGTATTGAGAACACTTACCTGAACAGAAAAAAAAAAAAAAAAAAAGTGTCCTTGCTAGAAAACTCTATGAGAATGCATAAACTTAGTAGTTTAATATATGTATCCTAGGAAATGCTGCATGATGCGATTTATTTTTTTAATTTTTAAAAAGACTTTATTTATTTATTCATGAAAGACACAGAGAGAGAGGCAGAGACATAGACAGAGAGAGAAGCAAACTCCATGCTGGGAGCCTGATGTGGGACTTGATCCTGGGACTCCAGAATCATGCCCTGGGCCAAAAGCAGGAGCTCAACTGCTGAGCCACCCAGGTATCCCTGCATGATGAGATTTAACTACCATTAAAAAAAAAAAAAGATTAAGTCACACACACACAGAAGTTAGCATTGATTGTAAAATAGTACAAAATATTTTTAAAGTATATTAATATAATTAAATGTAAAAAATAGTAAGTTTGTTATCTAAGGTATACCTCGTTCTTTATTATTACTGAGGCTTTTATATCTTCCAGATATTTTAGTAGGTTCTAAGAAAGAGTGAGGGAAAGAAGTGGTTCTTGCATTCAGGATCCAGGATTGTCATGATAAGACAAACGTGGGGAAAAAAAAGTAGTGTGTTGAAAGGCTATAATTGATACATGCACAAGAAATGACAGGTATTCAGTGATTGCATAGAGAAATGTATGCCTGAATATGTGAGGAAGAACCAGGTGAGTTCCTCACACTGGATGGCCAAGTGAACAAAGCAGAAGGAAAAGCATTTGGAAAGGTGTGGAGTAACTGAAGTATTTCAAAAGCTATATGCGTGGGGAGGGGGAGTTGTGTGTGTGTGTGTGTGTACATGGGCACAGATGTATAAGATGTGAAAGGAAAATAAAAACTCAAACTGAATTGGTAGGCAAATCAGGATAACAAAGAGTTTTTATATGAATGAATTTAGAAAACATCCTATGGAAATCTAGGGGGCTACTGTACATTTGAGACCACAGATCAATGTGTTCAGAATTGCATCACAAATAGATGTCTTCAGAAGCAGTGTAAAGTTTAGATTGTAGGATTACAAGATTTGAAGAAGGTGAGAGAAATGATATGGAGACTACTGAGGTGGATAGAAATGTGCTTAAATAATATCAATAGTGGTTTAGATAAAGAGAAGAGCACCCACTGAATAAGGGACATATAATATGAATTGGTAATAAGTTCTGAGGAGTAAGAGGAGGATGATATATTCAATAAATTAGTTTCCTGACTAAGCTAGATGAAAAGATGATGAGTCCATTCACTAAGTTTGAGAATATAAAAAAAGATAAGTTATTTGCTAAGCATCTGTCTTGGTGATGTTGGAAGGGTACATCACTGATAATGTTCAGGAACAACTCTTAGGTATTATATGTACCATGCATAATGCATTAATATACAAGTCCTGAGGTTGAAGAGCCTTCTGGTACAGAAATATAGATCGTTGATATAGATTAAATATAGATTTACAATATAGATGAGAATTAAATACTTTACATGGATGAAATTTTCCAGAGACATGTATGGAAAACCAACATCTAGGACCTAAGAGAAAAATGACCAAACCACAAGACATCTTGAGAATAAGCAGCCATTAAAATTGGAAATTATCCAGAAAATAGTGGGTCAATGGAGAGAACGATGTAAGGAGAGATTTTTAAAATGCAGCAGTCAGGGGCACCTGGGTGGCTTAGTCAGTTAAGTATCTGACTCTTGATTTCAACTCAGGTCAGTATCTCAGGGTTGTGGTATTGAGCCTCACATTGAGCTCCACATGCAGTGAGGAGTCTGCTTGAGGTTCCCTCTCTCTTTCTCTCTCTCCTCTAGCCCTTCTCTCCATCTAGATAAATAAAATCTTTCAAAAAAAATAATAAAATGCAGCAGTCAGTAGAATTATGGAAAAAGAAAATTTTTTAATAGGGTCAGGCATAAATGGAAAGTGAGCATGCTCTTCTTTATTTAATATTTTTTTTAGTAAATAGATTGCAAAATATAAAGTATATCTAACTTAACTCTGCAAGCCAGAAAACATAAGGTTTCAGTCATAGAATTTGTAAGTTTATAAATTCTGAAAATTCTATATACTGACAGGTCATATTAAAATGGAACTTTTTGAAATATTTTGAAAAATATTTTGTTTATTTATTATTTATTCATGAGAGACATAGAAAGAGACGCAGAGACACAGGCAGAAGGAGGAGAAGCAGGCTCCATGCAAGGAGCCCAACACGGGACTCGATCCTGAGCCTCCAGGATCACGACCTGAGCCAAAGGAAGATAGATGCTCAACCATTGAGCCACCCAGGCATCCCTAAACTGGAACTTTTGTCTTGATTCAATACTTGGTGGAGTCAGGAAACTTTGGGTATCTACAACGTGCACAAAAGATAGCAGTAAAAAATTTTTTTATTATAGATACACAGAGAATAACAAGTATTTTTTTTTAAGAATTTATTTTTTTATTCATGAGAGACATAGAGAGAGAGAGAGAGAGGCAGAGGGAGAAGTAGAGGGAGAAGCAGGCTTCATGCAGGGAGTCCAATATGGACTAAATTCCGGGACTCAGGGATCACACCCTAGGCTGAAGGTAGGTGCTAAACCACTGAGTCACCCAGGGATCCCTGAGAATAACAAGTATTTTAAAAATCAACTTTTGATTTCTTGGATGACATCTCTTATTGCAAATAAAGATATTTTTACTATTTTCCTACTTGTTTCTTAGCACCCTCTTCTCTACGCTCAAGTCTACCACACAATTCTCTTCACTAACAAAATTATATAATCACAGATTCTATGCATTATAAATAATTCAAAGACTATAGAATGAATGAAGAACTTTGAGAATTTTTATAGAACCCCCAAGATACCCTTTTATGACATCTAGATAATTTTTTTTAAATAAAGCTGATTCTTTTTATTTTTTAATTTTTATTCATTTATGATAGTCACACAGAGAGAGAGAGAGAGAGAGGCAGAGACATAGGCAGAGGGAGAAGCAGGCTCCACGTGGGATTCGATCCCGGGTCTCCAGGATCCCGCCCTGGGCCAAAGGCAGGCGCTAAACTGCTGCGCCACCCAGGGATCCCGACATCTAGATAAATTTGGAAAATTATTTTGTAATGTTAAAATCCCCTATCTCTAACTATATGTACATAGTATAGATTTTAAATATAGATATGAGAGTTCTAGGACCCCAGCAAAAAGTGCCTTAAGGAGGTCCTAGGTGGGGTTGCCTCTACTGGACAGTGGGCTGCTGAGTGTGGTTGCTGCTGAGTAAAGAACAATTCCCACCTTCATAGAGATTTTGTTGCTGTCAGGTATAGGCCATCGGTACTGACATAAAAAAATTTCCCAAAGACAAAGATTAGCTTCAGCTATAGAGGAGTCTGATTTGCCATAGATTTACCATAGGATCATGGTTCCAAAGGGACCATTATTTTATGATTATATTTTTCCCAGGAAATTCTTATTTAGTATCTATTATGTACCAGAAGCTCTTGTAGGTCATATAAATACAAAACAAAAAGCATTGAATAAACTTGCCTCTTTCTGAGGAAAAAAGCAAATAATGATCAAGGACACAAATAATGTCACAAATGAATAAATATGAAAGTAATAAGTGCACTGATTACTGATAAATCCTAGAGGAAGGAGAGGAAGTCTTTCAATGAGGTGGCCAGGACAGGATGCCTGGGTGGCTCAGTGGTTGAGGAACTGCCTTCAGCTCAGGTCGTGATCCCAGGTCTGGGGATGGAGTTCTGCATCAGGCTCCCTGCAAGGAGCCCCTTCTCCCTCTGCCTATGTCTCTGCCTTTCTATGTTCATGAATAAATAAATAAAATCTTTAAAAGATGCAGTGGTCAGAAAAGACCTCATTGGGGATCTGAAATATGAATGCAGTATGAAAATATAGAGTGAGTTAAAAATAAAGGGAATATAAAAAAACTCAAGGGCAGGCCAGATATTTGTGTTTGCACAACAGTAGCAAAACATGTGTATGAGCTTGATACAATGAGAAGAGGCCAGACAAATAGTAAGGGATCAAAAGTTCCTGTATGATTTCTAAGGCTAGGGCAACAAATTTGGATCTGAGCCACCTAAAATCAAAAGCCTTCCAAGGGTTCTCAGTATGGGAGAATGGAATTTTGCTAATCTTTATATTTAAGTCACTTTTACTGAGGTATATTTTATATACAATAAAATTCATCAATTTTAAATTTATTATTAAGTTTTGACAAATATAACCACTACCACAATCATGTTCTATACCACAATTTAACATTTTAAGAAAT
This sequence comes from Canis aureus, assembly GCF_053574225.1. Classification (NCBI taxonomy): domain Eukaryota; kingdom Metazoa; phylum Chordata; class Mammalia; order Carnivora; family Canidae; genus Canis; species Canis aureus. Next base: position 19,897,570 of record NC_135648.1, read on the forward strand.
CATTCTGGCTGATGGAGAAGAACGTATACAAAAGATCAAGAGAGTAAGGCACTAAATATTATAGTAATTTTGTACAAATAACCATGATGGGATGAGAATGTAGCAGTGAGAACTGTAGATGTTTGCTGTCCTCAAGATTTATTTTGTAGGTAAAACTGGCAAATTTACAAATGGACAGGTGAGGAAAAGGAAAAATTGAACAATGGCTCTGTGGCATCAATGCTAATTGATTTTATCAATGTCCATTGAAACACTTTTCTAGAGTTTTTCCTTTGGAAAGGAAGCTGAAGACTACATTTCCCAGATTTCTTCTATCTGACCTGTGTTCTGCCAACCAGGATCACTCAACATACTACCAGAGACTCACACTGCAGCCTTAGCAACATGAGGTGGCAACTGTGACAAGGAAGACCAAGTCTGTAATGGAAAAATTGTCTTCCCTGGGGAAGCTGTAATTAAAGTTCCTGTTTCTAGACCTTTTGCATCATAGGGCTTTCCATTAGAAAAGACCTGGTTGTAAGTGTTTATCAGTATATAAATGGATAAAGAGAATGTTATATAAATATGCACACATGCATGCACATGCACACACACACACAGGAATATTACTCAACTATACAAAAAAAATGAAATCTTACCATTTTCAACAATATGGATAGACCTTGAGAATATCATGCTAAATAAAATAAACCAGACAGAGAAAGAGAAATACTATTTGATTTCACTTATATGTGGAATCAAAAACAAAAGCAAAACAAAACAAAACAAACAACAACAAAAACCAAATAGACTTTTAAATATAAAGAAAAAAGCTGATGGTTGTCAGAGGAAAGATGAATGGAGAGATGGCAAAATAGGTAAAGGGAATTAAGAGGTACAAACTTCTGGTTATAAAATAAGTCATGGAGATGAAAAGTACAACATAGGAAAAGTAGTCAATAATACTGTAATAATATTGAATGGTGACAGATGGCGAGTACACTTACTGTGGTGAGCACTATGTAATGTGTACAATTTTTGAATAACTATGTTTTACACCTGAAACTAATATAACATTGTGAGTCAACTCTACTTCAATAATAAATTTAAAAAATAAAAATAAAATACTGGAAAAAAAAAAAAAACCCGTGTCACTTTCTAGGCTGTGTTGTTCCAAACTGTATAGTATCCATGCTTGAGTCCCTGATTTTTCTAGAAGTTCTGAGGCTTCCTAATGTTCTCCATAAATCTCATTCTTTTTTTTTTTAAGATTTTATTTATTTATTCATGAGAGACACAGAGAGAGGCAGAGACACAGGCAGAGGGAGAAGCAGGCTCCATGCAGGGAGCCCAACTTGGGACTCGATCTGGGGTCTCCAGGATCATGTCCTGGGCTGAAGGGGCACTAAACCGCTGAGCCACCCAAGCTGCCCCATAAATCTTATTCTTCTTAAACTAGATAGAGTTAATTCTGGTATGGGACATGTGGTGGCAACTAAGACCTTTAATAATATAGAAATAATATTGATTGTATGTAAGATTGGGTGAGAGACTGAGGGTTTTTTTTTTTCCCCCAATACTGGATCTTACCCTGTCTCTACACATTTTTTTTTTTTTTTTACCATGTAACTTTCTAATTTTTTCCAAACACAAAGCAGTATATTTTTCTATCTTTTAGATTTGGTGTGGCCCATGTGTCTTGTTTTGGCTAATGGGGTGCTAGGAGACATGAATAAGCAAGGCCTTAATATGTTTTTTAAAGTACTTTATTTATTTATTCACGAGAGACAGTGAGAGAAAAGCAGAGACATAGGAAGAGGGAGAAGCAGCCTCCCTGCAGGGAGCCTGGGTGATGCAAACAAGGCTAGGTCTCTTCCACTTTTAATGTATCATAAAGTGTGGCCTGAAAAGCTACTATCACTAGATGCTGGACTTCAAATTCTGGAATAAGTCCCTTCAGCTGATCAATCCATCAGTCTGCAAAGAAACACAGTCATTTCATTTTTAAAAAATTATTTATTTATTTGAGAAAGAGAGAGAGAGAGCAAGAAAAAGTATGGGCAGTGGGGAGGGGCAGAGGGAGAGAGAGAAGCAGACTTCCTGCTGAGCAGGGAGCCTGACACAGGGACTTGACCACAGGACCCTGAGTTCATAGCCTAAGCCAAAGAGAAATGTTTAACCACCTGAACCACCTAGGTGCCCCAAGGAAAATAGTCATTTCAGATGCAATAGCTTGATACAGATATGTTCATCATTGGCCAATTTATCCACAGATCCATAAAACTGAGTAACATTTGTTTGAAGCCACCAAGTTTGGGTTGGTTTCCTAAGAGGCACAATTAATGGCAATAAATAGCCTGTATTATATTTAGTTGCAAACTACATACATAATAACCCATCGAATATATTTACTCAGGCATTTATTCACTTGTTTACTCAGTCAACAAATATTTTTCAAAAGTCAAGGACTAAAATGAGGAGTCAAGTAGTGACCAGAAGAGCTAACATGCCTGCTGTCATGAGGCTTACACTGTAGTAAATGAGATAAATCATTAAGTAAATAATAATAAAATGTTTGAATTAAATCAATGTTTAAATTACTCTTCAGGGAGAAAAATCCACCTGGATGGCTCAGTAGGTTAAGTGTCAGACTCTTGGTTTAAACTCAGGTCATGATCTCCGTGTTGTGAGATTGAGCCTCACCTTTGACTCAGTAATCAGCTTGGAGCCTGCATGAGCTTCTCTGTCTCCTTCTGCCAATCCTGCACCTGCTCCCATACACGTGAGCCCTCTCTTTTGTTTATACACGTGTGCTCTCTCTCTCTCTCTTTCAAAAAAAGAAAGAAAGAAAGAAAGAAAGAGAAAGAAAGAAAGAAAGAAAGAAAGAAAGAAAGAAAGAAAGAAAATGCAGAAACAAAAAAAAAGAAAATGCAGAAACAAAAAAAAGAAAATGCAGAAACATTAATTATGAGGTCCTATGAGAGACTAATATCAAAAATTTTTACAGAAGGTGTTTTTGAACAAGTGATATTAATGCTAAGATTAATACTGTAGCTGGCCTCGTTATTATTAAAAGAGGAAGGAGCGTCAAGCTCCTCCCCCACTCCAGAGTAAATGGAGTGCCCTGGGAGAGTTTATTTATCTCACACCCATTTCTGACTTTTTCCTTTCTACAGGAGTCACCCACACACAGTTCCAGATTCTGTTTAGACTAAAGCAACCAGCTTGTGGAATCCTAGGTGACTATTGTGAGACCAAGGATGGACATTTGACCTAAATGAATGATTCACATTGATGGAAGGATTTGTTATTTGAACTTTGACGAGGGCTCAAAGTTCCTTTCCCTTTACTTAATCATTTACAAAAATAAAAGAGAAGGAATTTGTAATCTGAGAAGATTAGAAAATAATTTATTTTTTTATTTTTTAGAGATTTTATTTGAAAGAGAAAGAAAAAAACTCGAGAGAGCATGAGTGGGGTGAGAGGAGAAGGGGAAGCAGACTCCCCGCTGAATGGGGGGACCCAAATGTGGGGCTTAATCCCGGGACTTTGGGATCATGGCCTGAGTCAAAGGCAGATGCTTAACTGACTGAGCACCCAGGTGCCCCTAGAAGATACTTTAATTATTTTATTTTTATTTTTTTATTTTTTTAGAAGATATTTTTAAATGGTCAAGTCATATATTCAGATTATCCCTAATCTTGGACTTTCTATATGAGGTATATTTTGATACTTTATATTGGATGTGGGGATGGAGAAAAACTGTGAATTGGATATTAAATTCACTGTATATGGTATGAATTATGAATGTGAAACTGGCACCTGTACTGTCACCTTCACAATTATGTTTGCATCTGTTGTCCCACTCCACTACTGTGACTTGCTAGAATTTTTTAGTTATACCACTTGAAGCTCAATGATTCAAAGCTAATTTGTTTTTACTGTGTGAATTTTTATTCTCCACTGTCACCTATATTTCCTTGGCTTTTATTTGTGTCAGAGCCTCTAACTGTGCTATTTTCAGTATTTGTATATTACTAGTAATTTATCATCTTGCAAGTAGAGGAGCACATTATGCAAAAGACAAAGGAAAAACCAGTAACTTATTTCTTGAACTCAATTTGCTTGATATTGTACCCTACAAGGATAGAAACAAGGATAGAATTATTTTTTATCATTTATATAGATTGTAAATATCTTGTCAAAAGAAAAGTCTTAGCAAATAATCAAAGTTCACAGTATTCTTTTTTGTGTGTCAGTTATTAGGATATAGCTTGAGATTTAATATTTCACTGGGCAAGAAAAATAACCATATCTTACATAGAGTCCTTCAATTCGAAGACCTCAAATCATTTAATGATTATATATACAAATATATGTATATATAATATACTTTGTTTAAATACATTGATACAATGTTTACACTTTTAGAGCAAATGATCTAATTTTTTATAAAAAGGATTAGAAAATGTTACTATAATATATTATCATAGTATTATTTATAATAGTAAACAGAAGAAAACTAAATACCAAATTTAATTTTATACCAAATAGTTACTAAAAGTTATTTATCTCAGCTAGTATTTAAGCTTCTTGGTTATAAGAGCAAACAAAAAAATCCCCATATCTCACAGAGTTGAGATTATAGAGAGGAAGAGAGAAATAAACAATAAAAAAGAGTATGTCATATAATATCCAGTAATGGTAAGTGTTCTAAAATAAAGTAATATAAGATAAATGGATATTTTAAAATGTAATTTAAAAACTTTTAGTTTTTTTTCTATAATAGAAACCCAATGAAATAACTCTATATTTACAATTGCCAAATTTAGGGAGGAATATATTCCTAAATTATAGTAAAAAGGATGTTATCTGATAGAAGTTTGCCATTTCTTCATTTTCTAATGCAAACAGTATGCAGTGGCAATTTCAAAAATTTCAAAAGGAATGAGAGGACCAGCTGCAATGAGGAATATAAAGAAGCTGCAAGAACTAAATGACCTTCACAATGTTTAATTCTCAATCTGTATTTGAAGAAGGATGCCAGGAATTAGTGACAGGTTTAAGTGAACCTAATCAACAGATCTAATTCTCCAAATCTAAATTATTTTAATCTAAGGCTTTTATATCATTATGTTAAAAAGAAACGTTGAGTGATATATTATTTGAATGCATAATGCTTTCACTCACCTACTGTTAGACTACAGACCACACTCAAACCAGACGTCTAAATCCCTTACTGGTTTCAGGTATTTGTTTATTTCTGTTACATTTTGAAATAAGAGAGGTATATTTGGTAATGCTATTTATTTTTATTGAATCAATCTTTAAATTCTCTCACATGTTTATAACAAAGATTTACAAATTTGTGAACAAAAAACACTCCTTATTAGATTATTTGCTAAATCTAAGATAAAAATAGGGAAAATATGTCAGTGGGAATATCTCAGAAGCTCATTATTATTTATTGAAGTTGGATGTAAGTACTCTAGCTGTGTTAAATGTTACTCTTCTCTAGATGAATAATAAAGTTTTATTTTCATTAATGCTTCTTTCATTCTTCCATGGTATGTATTTTTTTTTTGTTTTCTACATTTTCACTTATAAAAAAGTCAATATTTTATAAGTACTTTTATCTGAAAAGCACTAAAAACAAGCAAACAAACAAACAAACAAAAAACCTTATTTTCTTTCTCTATCCAGAGAAGTTTTATGTTCCGGCCAGACCTTTTCTTTGTTAATGGCACCTCCCTTCCCTTGAATATTTTTCTATCAAAATCCACAATTTAAAAAAAAGAAACAAACCCCCCCAAAACCAAAGCAACCCAAAATATATCATGCTTCATCATTGTATATTTTCATAATCTAGTCCTCTGTTTTGTTCAAAGTTGCTTTAAAAATTGACCTTCTCTGGTTTCTTCATGGACTTGCAACACATTTTTTAGCTTGTTTTCATGGGATTATTTGCTGTTTTGATTTTTGTGACATAGGAGAAAGTAGCCATCTATTTATGCTTTTCTGTTTGTGGTTTCATTTTGTTTTATATCGGGGGCCAAAAGAAAGTACTTTAGGTCATGTATTTCTGCTGAACATGATTGAATAATGAATATGACTGGCTATATTCTACCAAAAAGTGTAGAGTATAATTGTTAGAAGTATGGCTTTTGGAATCAGTCTAACATTGTTTTAGAATTTTTAATTCATCAGAATTACTTTAAAATGCTATCTTGATTTATTCCTTGGTAAAATAAGGATAATTGTAGCACTTCATAGGCTTTTGGGGGGAATGAAATCATTACTTATGTAGATACATAGCAGGATGTGCTACATAGGGTAGTTGTGATCCTTCTCTTTACTTCTTCCTCTTTCCCCACATCTCTCGTTCCTTCACATCTATTCTCTCCTTTCTCTTCTACCACCTCCTCCTCCTCATTTTGACTATCTCCAACATTTTTATTATTGCCAATATCATCATCGATATAATGGATATCTCAGGATAGTCAGGGATCTCATTTATTCAAAAGCAAAGTGTTCTACTTGATCTTAAATTTTAAAAGAAAAGACATTAGGTGTTTAAGAAGAAGCCTAAAACATATTCCTTTACTTCTTGTCTGTTTAGACATAGAAGTAATCATTTTATCTGAAATTAATTCTAGAGTTTCCAAAGTGAATATTTAGCCCCTTGTTTCAAGGGAGTGCTTTCATAGGTGCTGTACTGACTTTGCCCTCAGATTTCTAAAAGGAATGGATGGTCACATTCTTGTTCAGCTCTTCCAGGATGTCTTTCCTTCTTTTTGATCTTTTCCAAATCTGGTCCTTAGTTTCTCCAAAGAATCAACTCTGAGCATTTACCTAACTTAAAATCCTCCTGGCTTTTAAACCTCTATCACTTTGAACAAAAGTCTCATGAATCCTTCATGTCTTTGTTAGGAACTATCTTCAGTTTTTCCTGATTTGTCCTATTGTTCTATGAAATCTAGGACCATATCCCCAGCTAGCCTTGAGACCTACAGTTGTAGATTTCCAAAATATCAAATAGTCTTCTGGGCTTTGTAATTGTTGTTCAAATGTCATTTATTATGTAATCTGAATCACAATGATATGAACTCATAACAAAAATGATACCATGCATATAAGACATCCTTAGTGCAATCTTTAATGATTTATCTCTAACCAAGTCAATTTTCTCTTTCATAGACTTTCAGAGACTTTCTGTATGCTAACTATAAGGGTTGGAAATGTGTTTTCTACATATCACAGAGTTTTGTGGCTGCTGTTCTGGCCCTATTTCACAGTTCTTTTCTGAATCTTTTTATTTATTATTTACAGATATATCTATATAATATTAAATACAAATCAAAACAAAATTTCTCTCCAAAACATCTTTCTCTAAAGTCTCTCATAGAAAGTTTAATATTATAAATATTAATTGGCATATATTTCATGTATTTTATATATATGGTTATCTGACACATATGTGGTTCTTTTATATATAGTTCTTTGGCATATATATTATATATAGATGGTTAATTTGTATATATTTTATATATTTTACATATATATGGCTATTTGACATATATTTTCAGTAGAAATGTGCCCACAATGTATAGTCATGCATGTTAAATGATATTTGATGTGTGAAGTTTTCTATATTAAACTGACAGTTAAATTTAACTCAGACAAAGGCATTATTATAAAAGACAGTCAGAGATGTGTGATATTAATGTCATTACACAGCAAATAGAGTAAGAAACATTGCTGAGTAGATATTACATGAATATTCAATATTAGTAATAACATGCTTAACTCCAGTGTTTTGTTGAACAACTTGTGCTCTTCCTTCTTTGCTTTTTCTCAAATATTCTCAGAAATACGATTTCCTTATAAATGTTCTCCTTTTTGCACTTCATATCCACGGAAACAAATTAAAGTGAACAAAATGTACTATAAAGAAAAAATCAGCAGCCAGTTCTGTTGAGGACCCAAGCTGCATGTGGAGATAAAACTGAAGAGTCTTATAGCCACGTAATTAAAATATCTATTCAGAAAATATAGAGCTGTTCTAGAAGCACACACTTATCTTAAAGGACTTTGGAGAAGTGTTCTTTTTAAAATTTTTCCTATAAGATTTAGAGTAACTTCAGAAATGTTTCCTAGGAACTAGAAGAGAGTTTCAAAAGATACATGGGGAAAAGTTTTAGTAAAAGATATTTTTAAAAGATTATTTATTTATTTATTTATTCGTGAGAGAGAGAGAGAGAGAGAGAGGCTGAGACACAGGCAGAGGGAGAAGCAGGCTCCATGCAGGGAGCCCGATGTGGGACTTGATCCTGGGGCCTCCAGGATCAGGCCCTGGGCCGAAGGCGGCACTAAACCACTGAGCCACCTGGGCTGCCCCAGTAAAAGATATTCATAACAAGAAATTTTTCTATGATTTTTTTGTTTGTATTATTTTTGTTTTGTTAACTTTTACATATGCATTAACTTTGGTTTTCAGGAATGGTGAAGAGATAGATACTAAATTGAATATAGACTTGGCAAGGGCAGTAATTACATCACTGTTTTTAAAAAATGCATGAAACTGGTATCATTGTTGCAAAGTTATGACAAAAAAAATCACAGAGAATTAATTCTACACATATTAAAACCTACCTATATTTCATATATATTCATTAATATTAACCTTGAAGGTTTATTTATTTTTTAAATTTATTTTTATTTTTATTTATTTATGATAGTCACAGAGAGAGAGAGAGAGGCAGAGACACAGGCAGAGGGAGAAGCAGGCTCCATGCACCGGGAGCCCGACGTGGGACTCGATCCCGGGTTTTCAGGATCTTGCCCTGGGCCAAAGGCAGGCGCCAAACTGCTGCACCACCCAGGGATCCCAACCTTGAAGGTTTATATAATGAAGATGAGGATATCAGATTTGGTAAAAGATAGAAATAACAACTTTATTTTTATAGTTATAGAAATAATAAAGAGAAGATTAGCAAAGTGACATGCTTTGAAAAGGCTATTTAGAAACAAATATAAATTGAGGTAATGAATATACAGACAATTTGCTTAGAGGTAACTGAACTTGAGCAAGTTGGCTAAAACCTGTAAATACCAAGGCCAGAGATTAATTGGGCCTTTTCTTGTACATCCTGAAATAAGGTGTGTTTTTCCAGGAAAAGAGGCAGTGGTGTGTCGCTCATGGGCAGTATTCAATGGTCTGACAGCATAGAAATATTCCTTAACTGCTTTATAGAGGTCATTTAATCTGCCAAGGACTAATTAAAACTAGATATGTGTAAGTTATTAAAGTTATGACCCAATAGTCTTTTTCCACTAAGTAGCCTGCTGAATCCTTATTGCTCAGGGGGCCTTGACATCTGCATTACCATTTTCTTCTTCAATTACTACTGATGTAGCTTCAGTAGAGTGAGAATGAATGTCATTCTGCCTTTGAAGCTTTGAAAGTTAATTTGCTTTTAAACTTGAGATTTAAACTCCATGAACCAGAAGTGTCAGAAATAAATATACATTTATATATTCTTGTGAGATGATACAGCTCATCAATGCTGTGCATAAACACGTACGATTAATCCTCAAAAGTGACTGACTTCTCAATTTGCTTCTACATAGTGTCGAACAGAAAAAAAAGAACCTAAAACTTTTAGTAATCTAGGGAATGCAAAACGCAGTTATTTTGACATTACAAATAAAATAACCAAATAAATAATAAATATGTCTTTTAAAAAGAATATGTTGTAGAATATAAGACAAATGTTTTGACTTCTTTTTAAATTTATTTTCGTAGAAGGCTGCACTTTGTCTATATGAAACTGTTTAAGCGATTTCTTTTATGTAATTGTGTGAAAAGAAGTCTGATGTGGAGGGTGAGAGAGATATCTTCCTCACCCATGATGGATGTGGCTAAATTGGTGTTGAAAATCAGGAAACATTTATACCAGTACCAACCACTAAGAGTTGGGAGCTCATAATGACATTTGCTCATCTTCACAGAAGAAAATTAATTAAAAATTAAAATTAAGATTAATTTTATATTAACAATCAGATGTAAAATTATAATGACCACTAAAACATCTTTTTCTCTCTTAACCCTTTCCAGTAATGAAACTCAGCACAAATCTTAGAAATAGTAAACGTTTAATAAATGCATAATTTGAAAAATAAAAGTTGACATCTTAAAATATGCAATAGGTTAAATTTGTTTCTATCAAGTTTTCCATTATAAAAATGAGAAAAATTTTCTGACTTTAAAAAAACCATTTTGTTACACACTAAGAAAAATGTTAATACTCTATAAAATATATTTTATCACTATATAGATTTTTAAATATAATATTTTTGCATGTGTCATAATCATTAATGTCCACCAAAATGGGGTTATGTGACTGATTTACATACTTTTCCAAGCACTATCTTTGAATAATATTCCTTTATTATCCAAATATACTTTGAATACCTAGTAAATATCAGGTACTGTTCTAGGTTCAAGGAATACAGCAATAAAAATAACAAAGCACCTATGCCTCATGGCCTTTCTACTATGTGGGAGAGGAGGTAGACAATATATAGATAACTAGAATCTCAGATGGTTGTAACTGTCTTAAAGACAAAATAAAGTAAGAGAAATCTGATTTTAAATAACCATATGAATCGAGACTGATATTTTACATAATGTGGTCAAGAAAAATCTGATTAGGAGACAGAAACCATAAAGTAATTTGAGAAGCAAAAAGTCAACCTTAAGAATTACTAATTATAAAAGAGGGTTAAAGTAATGCGGGATTAACAGCTTGAAAGTAAAGCTAACTAAAGAATATAGGGATTGTAGATGTTGGGAGCAGCACTTGACCTCTATGTCTGAGATGGAGCACAAAAGGAAGAAGCTTCTCCGACCTCACTCAGGACTCAGATCCAGTCTGTGCTGAATAGGGCAGGGTAGGACGGCAAATACATCACTCTGGTGCCACACCAGTGGAACCTCCTGGAAATCTGTCCTCTAGGGTGCCAGGGAACACTGTTCATTGAGATGTGTTTTACCAAAGATATTTTATTACAATATCACCTTAGCAAATTCAGGGGAAAGTTGCTTGCTGCTGAATGTTGCTGGCCACCATTCTGGTGCAGCAGAGATGCTGCATATGCTATGGAATCTACATGCTTTCTCTTGTCACACAATAGACCCAGGAAGCACACAAACATCAGGAAGACAATAGCAGAGCACATCAGAACTAGGAAGCAAAGAAGGCAGAACCTTGGAACCCAGAGGCAATGATACATGTAAAACAGTGAGGGAAAGCAGAGAACCTGAAGGAAATAGGGAAGCAGGTCATGCATATTTTAGGTTAAGAGCATTCCAGAGAAATGAACTAGTGCAGAAAGTCTGGCTCAACAGCACTTTGCAAAGTTCCAAAATCTTTGTTTGGAGAAAGCAAAGGGAGGAGGTAGGTCATAAAACATATCAGTGAAATAGCAGGGGCAGAAATATGGCCCAGTATGGACTATATTTTACTTTTACTGAAATGGAAAGCAATGAAATAGTTCTGAAAAGAGAATTAATATGATCTTTATTTACTGGTAAGGATAACTCTGGTTGTTTTTTGAACTTAGAGAATAAAAGCCAAAAATAAAATAGACATATGTTATCAGTCTATTATAGTAATCTGAGGAGAGTTACTGGTTAATTTCTCTAAAATGTTAGCGGTAGAAATGATGAAGAATGGTCAATATCACACACACAAACACATACACAGATTTAAAGAGACAGAGATACTGTATTGTATAAAAGAAAATGAATATTAAAAAAGAATAAGTTTTAGCCTTAATAACTGAAGGAATGGAGTTGTCATTTCTGAGTTGGGAAAACCTTTATGAAAACCATGCTTTAGAGGAAAATCAGGAGTTTTCTTTTGAATACTTCATATTTTATTTTTTAAAGATTTATTTATTTATTTATTCATGAGAGACAGACACAGAGAGAGAGGCAGAGACATAGGCAGAGGGAGAAACAGGCTCCTCGTAGGGACCCCGATGTGGGACTCGATCCCAGATGCTGGGATCACGCCCTGAGCCAAAGACAGATGCTCAATCACTGAGCCACCCAGATGTCCCTGGAGGCTTCATGTTTTAGGTGTCCCTTTTATTTTTTATTTTTATTTTTTTAAAGATTTTATCTATTTGTTCATGAGAGACACAGAGAGAGAGGCAGAGACACCCCCAGAGGAGAAGTGGGCTCCATGCAGGCAGCCCGATGTAGGACTCAATCCAGGGACTCTGGGATCATGCCCTGAGTGAAAGGCAGATGCTTGACCGCTGAGCCATCCAGGTGTCCTTTTTAAATCTGCGTAGAGACATCCTGTGGACATTTGCCTATATTGACGGAGCTCAGAGAAGTATGGAGTGGAAGTAAATGTTTGAGGTGGTACTTAAAGTGAATGAATGAATGAATGAATAGTAACACATATGGTAAGAATATAGTCAGAGGAATCAGAACTGAGCTCTAACCACAGAGAGGTGAGGTGAAATCAATAAAAATAACAGAAAAAATGGTCAGTAAAGTGAGAGGAAAATCAAAATCGAATGGAATGGAAATCTAATGAAAATCAAAATGGAATCTAATGAAGAAAATATTTTAAGAAGGAAAGAGTGAAGAGTGATCAACTGTGATAAATGATCTTTATAGTGATCCTTAAAGTGATCTTTAAAATATTATTTTGATAAATGTGAGGTGCAGAAAGTTTGATTTAGAGGTAAATACCTGGGATAAGAATATTGATGATAGTAAATTAGCAACTGTAGAGAGGGTCAATAGCTCTGGATTCTACTGATGTGCCACCAGAGATAAAATAGGCAAATAAAAAAGGATGGATTCAAAGTGAAGGAAGAGATGAGGTGCCTGGGTTGCTCAGTTGGTTAAGTATCTTACTCTTGATCTAGGCTCAGGTCATGATTTCATAGTCATGAGATCAAGCCCTGAATCAGATTCCATGATGAGCGTGGAGCCTGCTTAAGATTCTTTCTGTCCTTCTTCCTCTGCCCCTTCCTGCTTGTGCATTCTCTCTCTCATTCTCAAATTAAAAAAGAATAAAAATAAAAAATAAATTAAAAAAGAAAAGAAAAAAAGAAAAGAAACATGAAAGAAAAGTGGAGGTAGAGGAAATAAGTTTAAAGATGATTGAATCATGGACTGAAGGTCTCATTGTACTCATCTTTAAAATAAGAGGAAGAGAAGGATGACCTGGAAAGATAAATTATACTGGTTGAAAGGAGAGACACTAGAAATTAATATTATGGAGAAACTGAAATCATGCAATTGTGGATAAATAGTGCAGAAGATGTCATTATGTGAGAGTACATCAAGAACTGAGGAGTTCATATGTTGGTAGACGCAACAATGGTGTTATTGAAACAAATGGAAATTATGAAAAAAAAACAAGTTTTGAGATATGGAATCTAAACTTTTCATGTAATGAGATTGTTGACTACATGTTTTGCATAAGGTTATATCAAAGAAGAGTAGTATAATTAATGCCACAAATCATGAATTTCTCTGGAGGTGAAGAAGGAGAATTTACATTTTTAATATGTATCTTAAATGATTAATATGTAAGCCAATGGTCTTCTAGTATATATACTTCTTTTAGAATCGATGAATTAATTTAATCAAACAACAAAATATGGGGGATTAATATGGTTTTAAGACATAACTATTTAGGGCAGCCCTGGTGGCGCAGCGGTTTAGCACTGCCTGCAGCCCAGGGTGTGATCCTGGAGACCCGGGATCAAGTCCCAGGTCAGGCTTTCTGTATGATGCCTGCTTCTCCCTCTGCCTGTGTCTCTGCCTCTCTCTCTCTGTCTCTATGAATAAATAAAAAAAAATCTTTTTTAAAAAAAGACATAACTATTTAATATCATAAGCATACAGATACTGGTACACAAACATATGACAAAAATGGAGTTCCTTTGTTGTTATAAAGTAAATTTTGCATTTGTTCTAGTTTTTCAGGAAACTTAAATGCCATCAAAATGTTTAGCAAAAATGAAGACAAAATGAAGAGGAATTCTGCGACAGAATTTTTGCCTAAAATGACATTTGGGTTTGCATTTGCTAAACTTCTTCCTTTTAGAATCTTAAATCCAAAATACATTTCTTTTTCTGCTATTCAGTTGGAAACATAAGAATTAGATGATGGCAGAAAAGCTAACCCAAACTCTAATACACATTAAGTCACTTTTAGAAATGAAAATGCAAATTTCTTGTAATTAGATACTCTACATTTTCATAATTGTGAAATTCAATATTTTTTTATTCTTCATGAAGATTAACATAAATAATATTAACTACCAAACAATGAAAAGTATGCAATACATAGGCATATTTTATCTCCTTCAACAATGAAACATTAGAGACCCAGGGTCCAGACTTTCTGGATTGAAATATCATTTGTCAGGAAGCCCAGGTGACTCAGCAATTGAACACATGCCTTCAGCCCAGGGCGTGATCCTGGAGTCCCAGGATAGAGTCCCACATTGGGCTTCCTGCATGGAGCCTGTTTCTCCCTCTGCTTGTGTCTCTGTCTCTGTCTCTCTCTGTGTCTCTCGTGAATAAATAAATAAAATATTTTTTAAAAAAAGAAATATCATTTGTCACTTACAAAGTCACATCAGGTAGTTCCCTGTCTTGCTTCAGTTTTGTCTTCTATAAAATTGAAATAACAGCTATTATCTGTCATTGAGTTGTTAATTATTATTTATTAGTATTAATCCTCACAGCAACTTTGCCAGTTAAGTATTCATTTTCTCCTTTATAAATACTGTGAGTGGCAGAAATAACCTTATATTTAAAGAATTTGTGTCCTTGAATATTGTATGTGTATATAAATACACACACACACACATATATATACACACATTTATGTAAATACTATCACAAAACTATAAGTGAGAGAGCCAAGATTCAAATTCACATTCTGACTCCATCTCTGCTCTTTTTACTGTATCACTGTAATCACATTGTCCCATATTCGTAATGTAATTTCACTTTAAATTGCAGCTCAGATCTGGAGAATAAAATCATTGTATTTTCTTTAGGCAATTGTAAGAATGTGAAAAAATTCTAGAAAAATTAAAAAAATAAAAAGAATATTTTATGATATTCAAATTTAGAAATTTCAATGTGTGATATTTAAATTGGGAACAGATGGCACATATATGTTAATAAGTTTTAAATACTACTTAGTGTTACTGAAGTTAGTGGGGAGAGGTGCCAGTTAATCTTTGATTTATCAGATACGAGGAGGACATAAGGTCCTAAAAAGTAAATGGATGAAAAAAAATGAACTACTAAAAAGTCAATAGTTTTAAAGCAGGTTTTTAAGGAACATATCAATTAAAAAGAATCCACAAAATTGTATTCAAAGGGGGAAACTTAATTTACATTAAAAAAAAAACACAACATTTGGGTATGATGCTTGAAGATTTCAATGTACATCTGAACTTAAGAAGTATTTTTACGTTTTAAAGATAAGTGGTTTTTAAATAAGTAAATAAATAAATATAGAAATATAGGTAATTTATATAAGTAAATATGAAAATATTTCTCTGGGAAAATAATTATTATGTCAACAATACAGAGCTAATATATCAAAAATTCAACCTCTTATTGAATGATCAACAATGATACCAGGAACATATTAGAATCAGAAATAGAGACAATAATTTAACCACATAATATAGGTGAATCATTTCTTTTTAAAAACAATAGCAATAAACCCCCAATAGATTCTACTGCTTAGTTTACTATATGCATAAAGAATGAAAGCAGGATTTTGATAAAATTTTGTGGTTTTTTTTTTAAGATTTTATTTATTTATTCATGAGACAGAGAGAGAGAGAGAGACAGGCAGAGGGAGAAGCAGGCTCCATGCAGGGAGCCTGATGTGAGACTGGATCCTGGGTCTCCAGGATCAGGCCCTGGGCTGAAGGCAGCGCTAAACCACTGAGCCACCCAGGCTGTCCAAATTTTGGGTATTTCTAATCTATTGCTTGAAAAACAATGGAAATTTTTCAGGTATATTACCTTCTCTAGTGGACTTTTGAAAAGAAAAGCATTTTGTAGCCCAGATACCTACTTGTTTTTAGCAAGTTGTAATTCTTTCAATTATGATAAAAAAAATATTTTGATGACATTTAAATTATTTGTAAACCTGAAAAACATGCTATTTATACTGTGACCATGTTCACTACTTATACTCACTATTCTTATTTGTATATTAACATTAAAAGAAGCCAACACTATCCTGTTGTTAATTTAATCCTTGAAAATAAGCTAGTAAATCTCATCCCTGGATTTCCTCTAGTTTCTCCTCAAATAGCAGAATGGGGTACAAAAAGAGATGGGAACTAAAGAAATAGAGCTAGGCTTCTGCTCCTGCCCGATGGCAGATTACATAGCATTGAAGGCCTTCCCATTCAAATACAGATAAAAATTTCATGAAACAAAATATCTTTTGTTAGTGAGTCTTTACAAAGTAAGATGGAGCTCTTAGGGGACAGGCAAATGAATTAAAAGTAGTGAGCATTAGCTTGAACATAAATGATATTATTTATATATTATACCGACTTACTTTTGTGCCTTTGAAAAGGTGGGAGAGCCAAACTTGAGACTAATGTTTACACTTGAGAGTCAGCTTGGTTGACATATAATATTTATAATGATTAATTTCATTTTAGGAATATAACATATTTGTAAGATAGATTTTCCAGGTGTGCTTGCATTTGTCTCTGAGCTCTTTATTCTCCTTTAACAGTCTATTTGTACTTTGTTATGAAAATTTGAACTATTTTTATGGTTCACATCTGCCTATCCACAAGCAATTCTCACAAATATACTCAGGTGAAATTCTAACTCAATAATAATGTCCAGTCTCCAACATTAACATTGACTCTCATGCAGATCCCTTCATATGTGATTCAGGAATGTGCAATTAACACATTAATTTATGTGCAGATAATCATCTAAATGCCAAAACCTTTTTTAATTCAACACATTCTATCTGACTTTCAAATGAGAAGAGACATATGGCTCTAAATGTATATTAAACTCCATAAAATGAGAAGCATTGGAACAATTTCAAAGACATTTTAACTCTTTTGAAAATGTACACACAGTTTATCATGAAGAGAAGACAAGGTTAGGATATTAATTTAATTTTATTTACCAATCAGAATTTTACTGAAGCACTGAAAGTGATTTATAAATTAGTTCAGACAACTCTTCAACTCAAACATTTTTAAAATTATAGAAAAGCATGAAAATATGTATCGATAAATGCCACAGTACTAATCACTGCTCTTCCCTCTCTGGTCCCTTCACTACTACAGATGCTGAGTCCATAATTTGTAAGCTCAGCCTCTGCCAATTTCACAGCCAGTTCTGAATATGCTTGACATGAAATTAGGCCTGGAATACAAATATATCTGGCCTATAATGAGGCATCTGGAGGTCCACCAGTATTTTTCTAACTTTGATGTTAAAGAAAATATTACTCATGATATTTGGTTTTTGTTTTTGTTTTTTTTTTTTTACTCATGATATTTGTTAAAACAATGTCTGACTTCATTCAGGGAGGCCATTGCTCCAGATAAGGGATCTACTACATTACAGTGTTGAGTAGGGGAGAAGATTGGGCTCAACTCTGATTTCCATCCTCAGTAAGGAAGAGTAGGAATTTATAGCCAAGGAGCAAGATTATGGCATGGAGTGACCAGATCAATGGATGTAGAATTATGAAGACTAGACATCAGGGCTAAGGCAGGGGATTCTAGCTAAATTCATTTAACAGGATTCTTACTGAATGCCAGAGTGATCACATCACCAGGAGGATGGTTGGGAATGAGAAATTTGGTCAGAAATCCAGGGTAATCAGAGAGTGTGAGTGGGGTATTCTGGCTAAACTGGCTTAGTAGGATTCTTACTAAAATTGGGCTCTTAAAGACATGCCTAAAGATGAGGCCTCTTGGAAAAAATGCTCAGGGGAGCCTGACTAGAGTTTGATCAAGGGAAGAATCTTTGTTTGAGAGGAAAAGATCAATTTCATTCTAAGCTATTATCTCCTTAGAAATTCAATTTCTAATTACACTATTTCTTAAAATGTCAATAATCTGGACTATGATGAAAGATGCAATAGAAATAAATAAATCACTATATTGCTTCAGTCTGGCAGAAAAATAGCAGTTGTTCATTCACTTTATCTTGTGGTTAACTATTCTTCACCCATCACATTCATTTTATATTGTTGAAATCACCAAGTAGAACTGTATTTCAAATTTGGATCATTTTTTTTGTTTGTTTTCTTTCCAATATGTAGTATAACTGTCTGAAAATGGAGGAGAAAAAAACACAAAACTGATACAGAGCTTAGTCATTAAGTATTACATAATTAAAGGGCAGCAAGGGTAGAAATAGCAAGAAGAATTTGAAAATACCTTGAAATATGAATATTGCAGAATTTGATATTGACTTTACTCAACAAGAAGAATTTGTAATATGCCTATTTTATTAGTAAAGAGAAAATGATCCTTAGTGTTGTAGAATCTACACTCTAATAAGAAGAAAGATATCAGAATCTCTTAAATACATACATACAAAAAGTGATGAGTATGTTGGAAGGACATAGTTTCTTGAGATGTATCTAGGCTGTAGCGATTGTCTGATTTCATGTGTGTGGAGTGAAGTTTGCAGCGTTAAAAACAGCGGTCAGAAAGGAAATAATATTTTCTCAAAGATTTGCAGGAAGTCTCCACTAAAAAAAAGAACTAGAGGCCAATATCCCTGATGAACACGGATGGCAACATTTTCAATGAAGTATTAGCAAACCAAATCCAATATGCATTAAAAAAAATAATTCACCATGATCAAGTATTATTTATTCCTGAAATCTGGACTTCAAGTTATATCATAAAGCTCTTAGCAAATCAATCAACATGATAAACTCCATTAAAAAAAGAAAAGAACCATATGATCATTTCAATCGATGGCAGAGAAAGCATTTGACATAACACAACATCCATTCATGATAAAAATCCTCAATAAAGTCATATTAGAGAGAAGATACTTCAACACAATATATGAAGGCCATAGATTAAAAACCCACTGCTAATATCATCCTCAATGGGGAAAAGCTGAGAGCTTTTCCTCTGCAGTCAGGAACAAGACAGGAATGTCCACTCTCACCACTGTTATTCAATATGGTACTGGAAGTCCCAGCTTCAGGAATCAGACAACAAAAAGAAGTGAAAGACATCCTAGGGATGCCTGGGTGGCTCAGCGGTTTTAGTGTCTGCCTTTGGCTCAGAGCATGATCCTGGAGTCCCGGATCGAGTCGCACATCAGGCTCCCTGCATGGAGCCTGCTTCTCCCTCTGCCTATGTCTCTGCCTCTCTCTCTCTGTGTCTCTCATGAATAAATAAACAAAATCTTAAAAAAAAAAAAAAAAAGAGATCCAAATTGGCAAGGAAGAAGTAAAACTTTCATTATTTGCAGATGACATCATACACTATATAGCAAACCCAAAAGACTTCACGAAAAAAACTGCCAGAACTGATACACAAATTCAGTAAAGTCCAGGATACAAAAATCAACATACAGAAATCTATTGCATTTCTATACACCATCAATAAAGCAGCAGAACGAGAATTTAAAGAATTAATTCCATTTATAATTGCACCCAAACGATACGATACTTAGGAATAAACCTAACCCAAGATGTGAAAGGCTTATACTTTGAAAGCTATAAAACACTGATTAAAGAAATTGAGGATGACACACACAAAAAATGGAAAGACATTCCATACTCATGGATTGGAAGAACAAATATTATTAAGATGTCTATACTACCCAAAGCAATCTACACGTTTAATGCAGTCCCTATCAAAATACCAACATCATTTTCCACAGAACTAGAACAAATAATCCTAAAATGTGAATGCAACTACAGAAGATCTCAATTAGGCAATGCAATCTTGAAAAAGAAAAGCAAAGCTAAAGCCATCACAGTTCTGGACTTCAAGTTGTATCACAAAGCTGTAGTAATCAAAATGTATGGTATTGGCATAGAAAAACCCACTGTATATTAACTAACTGGAATTTAAATAAAAAATTTTAAAAAATGATTGCAGGAAGGGGCAAATAGATATAAAATTCTGTAACAAACTGCATTGAGGCCATCCTACTGGTCTCCATGTATCTACAGTTGCATCACAACATCACTACAATACATTTTTATATAGCAGCCTGGTGAGGTTTAGGACATGTTACCCCAAACCACGGTACTTTGGCATATTGAATATTTTAATCAGAATGAATCTGACAAAATAACAGAAGCAGGAAGATCTCTTTGACCATCCCCTTATCTTTCTCCCCTGAAACCTTCATGTGATACATGACTTCTCTATACCCAGAGAAAAGGAGCATCCCTGTTTCCTAACAAAGAGGACTTGCTAAGTCTTCCCCAGGTTACTGCCCTGACCCCATGTTCCCTGACCTATCCTATTCTTCCATGACTACTTCCTTTTCTCAAATTTAGCATAACAGTAATGTATTCAACTCTGTTTGTTCAGGTTTCCATTTTTTTTTATAAAGGCTCCCCTGTCACATTAACTTACATTAAATAATTTGTATACTTTTTGTTGTTGCTGTTGTTAATCTTTATCAGTTTAATTTCAGACAGAGCCATGAGCCATATGAGGGTTAAGGAAAATTTTCCTACCTTACAAACCTAAGGACAAGTTTTTATTATGATTTTGAACAAACATGAGGTAGTATGAAGGGATGAGGCTAACAAACCAATGACAAACTTCACTTCATAAATCTAATTTCTTGCTGTAAACACGAATTTTAGCACAGCTTATGGTAAACACTATTTTGATCTAGGTACATGTATCACATTCATTTCCATCTGATTGAGTTTGCTGGTCTATTTTGAGGAAGAGATAACTTACATTATAGACTTGTTTTTTATGAAGAGGGCTTTGTATTTCTTTCAATGACATACTTTTATACATTTTTCCTATACAATTGCCAATTTCATATAGATTTTCAGTTCTATTGGTTTAAAGTTATTTATAATGTATTTTAAAATAAATATGATCTTTTTTGTATTTACAATTAGATGCTTTTTAGACATTTCTGAAGCTTTTTATTTGTGCATTGTGCCTTTTACCTTGATCCTATTTCCCAAATTTTGCTTCGTTTTTGTCTTCAAGAACCAGCTTTTAGTTTTTTAAAAATAGTTTTATTCCTGTATTGTTTGGCTCTTAGTTAAATCAGTTTATTAGTTAATAGTGTTTTGTTTCCTTTTTTTTTTTTTTAAGTTGGAAGCTTAGTACATTACTTTCCAAATTTTTGTTTACTTATAACCAGTTTATGAATTTCTAAAGGTCATATATTACTCAATGACTACATTGTCAAAATCACTGTTTTGATATATCCTGTTTTTGTTTTCATTACTTTTAATCATGATAATATTAATATGATGTTCCATTTTCCATATTTTAACACTTAATTTCATTTTTGTTATGATGTTAATAATGCTACAGAATTTAGAAAATATATATGTGCTACAATTTCTTCCAATTTCCAGATTTTTGTGACATTTGTGGTGTATAATTATGAAGATGTATGTGAAAATGTGTTTGTAAATTATAAATTTTTTTTCTCGCTGAAGAAAAATTAGTATTTTTCACATGTATTTGTATAAATATAAAATGCAGTTATCACATTAAATAGCCATATGTATACTTTTATATTCATTTTGATGGCATTACTTTATATTTTAATTAAAATTCACTCACCCTACATTTCTCATGAACATGACAATCTTTGGTATCTATACATGTTTGATGAAAAAATTAATATGTGAGCCAGACTAATAATCCTTTCCTTTTTCCTCAAATGTAAAGTTTGTTAATTTACTGTTATTTAGGGACATTCTCTTTGGAACCCACTGATGGCATATTCCCAATCACTTTCAACAATCATTCCCCAAAACAACGTGGGACCAATTGTTTTGTTAATTAGTATTGTTTCACAGTTGTCCCGAGCTTCCCAAATCTTGAGCTTCTGGGGAAAATGTTTAAGTATTTCTTCTATGCTTCCTGTTTGCAATTATGCAATTTCAACTCACGTATATAACTGTCATTCATTTATCAAGCTTGTCCCTCCTACTAGAACTGTGTTTTTAGAGGCAATATTTCAATGTTGATACATGGGCTGTGTTCCAGGCCTTCTTTCTGGTTAATATAAATATAGTTGAAGTCAGCTGGTGAAGGGAAAAAGCAATTTCCAAACTAAGCATATACGCAAAAAGGCAATCCTCGTCACACATCCAGACACATTTTAAAAATAACTCCTTCAAAGGAAAAGGGTAAAGAGACTTACATAATTATGGTATACCAAAATTTACAGCACTATTTCTTCTTCTGTGCTTTACCTTTTTAGAAAATGTTTAATTGTATCTTCACTAATTTCTATCTTATTCAGATATAACAAAAGAAAGAAGCTATATAGTTGAAAGCAATATTAATAGAAGATTTAAGGATACATATTACTATATAAATAGCATACAGTTATAACAGAAGTTTTAAAACTTGTTGTCTACGCTTATGAAAAGACACACGTGAAAGACTGCTGATTCTTTCATATTAGCAAAATATGCTTTTATTATTTTCATCCCTGTTTCAACCTAAATCTAAAATAAAGAGGTCAAAAATTGTATATATATATTTTTTTGTCACCACTCTCTGGACTGTTAAAGTGCTTTCTAGCCAACAGCTATTACCTGCTTTTAATGGAATCCCTTTCTGCTTCATTGACTTCTGGGATACATAATGATGTCAAACTATGTAATAGAATGTGGAGTGAAATTCCTTTTGCTCTCAAGTTGGTAAATAAGCCCTCAAGCAGACAAAAAGGTAAGTGCACATTCTAAAGAAAGCTATAACTACTTTTGTCCAGACTCACATTAGGGCTTATACATAAGTGACCTGGAATTCACACTCCTGAGCCTGATAGCACACCAAGGATGATTTATCCATCTTGTCTCTGCTTATTTGAGTTCAGTGTCTACTGTGGTGAAGAGTTCACAGCATGCTGACTTTCCCTTTCCCCTTCCTGCTTGATTACTTTCCTTGTCACTACACAGCTTGATGGTCTCTGAGCAAGACTAACCCTGAGCTATTGAGGAATTATCATCCTCAGAGACATCTTCAACCAGTATAGAAATAGAATTAGAATCTTCAACGGATTTTCCATTCCTGCCACCTCCATTGGGGTTGAGCTCTAGTTGTCCACAATGATAAACTTCTCAATGACCCTCTAATATTATTAGCTTTTCTCTTTTTCCATCATTTTGTTCTTCCTTTCCTCATTTTTATGCTCCAGGGTTACTTTCCAACTAAATTGCACTTAAATTCCTGTCTCAGAGTCTTTTTGAAAGAAAACCAATCTAAGACACTCCTGACATCTGAAGTTTTACATAAGTGGAATATTAGAAGGACAGAGGGCCGGGGGGGTGGGGGGATTGTGGAAAATGTAAACAAAAAATCTAGTGGGGGAAAGCTGTGGCTTATCTTTCCCCATTCACTCAATTGGAGTGAATCTTTCTTTTCTCAGTCTAAGCAATGGCAGTTGCAGAAAAATCTCTGGCAAAATGTTCAGGGTGTCTGGAAGATGGAGAGATCAGTATTTGATTGATTAGTAAAAGAATTCAGTGCCTTCAGTGCCCAGCAATAGAAAGAGATAACTAAATGGCAAAAAAAGAATGTGATAATGGTAGCAATTTACCTTTCTGCTCTTTCGATGGGACAATGGGCATCAGAGAATGTCGCTATGTTGAAGTTACCCTTTTTGTGCTCCATGCAGGACAACTTTCCCTGGATCATAAACCCTAACAGAATGAGAGTTAATAAATCTGAAAGGCCAAAATAAAGTAGGCTCCCCATGTCAGGGAATTCCCTTGTGGGTTATAGGAAGAATTTATCCGTAGTCACATGAAGAAAGCAGGATTTGTATTTCTGTAATCCAGAGGGTGTTGATAAACAGCCAGTGTAAGCTAAAAAAGCAGGGATACTTGGAAGAAAACAGAATCCATGAGAGGCAGAATGGAGCCTAGAAGTATGCTGTATACTTCATCTCTGCCAAATCTATTAATACCAACCTTGGCTCATTTTGGAGATAAGTAAGGGACTAGATGAGGTTGGAAAATGGCATGAGATAAAGTTAAAATTATTTTGACTGGACTTTTAAAAATTTGAAACTGAGATGATCATATGACCAAAGTATTTGACAAAATTAAACACCCACTTATGATGAAAACACTCAACAAAGTGGGTATAGAGGGAACATGCATCAACATAATAAAGGCTATATATGACAATCCCACAGCTAACATCATACTCAACAGTAAAAATCTGAAAGCTTTTCCTCTAAAATCAGGAGCAAGACAACTTTTTCCCACTACTTTTATTGAACATAGTATTAGAAGTCTAGCCAAGGTAATTAGGCAAGAAAAATAAGTAAAAGTCATTAAAATTGGAAATAAAGAAGCAAAATTGCTATTACTTACAAAAGACATGATACTATATATAGAAAACCTTAAAGACTTTACCAAAAGACTATTAAATATTAAATGAATTCAAAAAGTTCCAGGATACAAAATCAGTATTTCCCAAATCTGTTGCATTTCTTTACACTAACAACAAATTACCAGAAAGAGAATTTAAGGAAACAATCTTGTTTAAAATTGAATCAAAAAGAATAAAATACCTAGGAGTAAGTTTAACCAAGGTGGTGAAAGATCTGTACACTGAAAATTATATGCTACTTATGAAATGAAAAGGGAACAAATAAATGGAAAGATATTTCATGTTCATAAATTGAAGGAATTAATACTGTTAAAATATCCATAATACCCAGAGTAACATACAAATTCAATGCAATCCTTTTCAAAATATCAATGGCATTTTTTACTGAAATAGAATACACAATCCTAAAATTTGTATGAAACCACAAAAGACTCTTAATAGCCAAAGCAATTTTGAGAAAACAAAAACAAAAACAAAAACAAAAGCAAAAACAAGGCTGGAGGGATCATCCTCTCTGATTTCAAACTATATTAGGAAGCTACAGTGATCAAGGGATCCCTGGGTGGCGCAGCGGTTTGGCGCCTGCCTTTGGCCCAGGGTGCGATCCTGGAGACCCAGGATCGAATCCCACGTCGGGCTCCCAGTGCATGGAGTCTGCTTCTCCCTCTGCCTGTGTCTCTGCCTCTCTCTCTCTCTCTCTCTCTCTGTATGAATATCATAAATAAATAAAAATAAAAAAAATATATAAAAAATAAAAAAAAAGGAAGCTACAGTGATCAAAACATTACCGTATTGGCATAAAAATAGACACATATATTAGTGGAATAGAATAAAGAGCACAGAAATTCATACATATATGGTTAATTAACTTATGACAAAGGAGGTAAGAAAATGCAATGGGGAAAGGACAGTCTCTTCAATAAAAGATTTTGGGAAAACTGGGTATTTCACATTCAAAAGAATGAAACTGGACCGCTATTTTACTCCATACACAATAATTAATTCAAAATGGGATAAATACTTGAATGTAGGACCTGAAAACATAAAACTTCTAGAAGAAAACATAAGTGGAAAGTTACTTGACATTGTTCTTGGCATTGAATTTTTGGATCTGACTATAAAAGCAAAGGCAACAAAAGCAAAAACCGATGGATGACACTACATCAGACTAAAAAGTTTTTGCACAACAAAGAAAATCATCCACAAAATGAAAATGCAACTTACTGAATGGGAGAAAATATTTGCAAGTCATATATCTAATAAGGGGCTACTATCCAAAACATATAAAGAACTCAAACAACCCAACAGCAAAACAAACAAAACAAGCCCCCCAAAAAAATCCGAGTAAAAATGAGCAAGGAATCTAAATGAACATTTTTCCCAAAAGACAAGCAGATGGCCAAAAGGGACATGAAAAGATGTTCAACATCACTAATTATCAGGGAAATGCAAATCAACGTCATAATGAGATACAATCCCATACCTGTTAGAATGGTTACTATCAAAACAAAAAACAAGAATATGTTGGAAAGGATGTGGAACAAAGGGAACCCTTGTGAATTCTTGGGGATGCAAATTGGTTTAGTCACCATAAAAAAAAATGAAGTTTTCTCAAAAAATTAAAAATAGATTGACCATGTGATGTAGTTGTTTCCCTACTGGGTATTTGTCTAAAGAAAACAAAAACACTAATTTGAAAAGGTGTATGTACCCCTATGTTCTTTATATCATTATTTACAATAGCCAAGATGTCTATCTTATGCTAAGTAAAATCAGTCAGACAAAGAATAACAAATGATCTATGATTTCACTTACATGTAGAATCTAAAAAACAAAACAAGCCAATAAAACAAAAATCAGTTGTGTTTCTATACACTAGCAATGAACTATACAAAAAGAAATGAAAGCAATCCCTTTTACAATAGCAACAGAAAGCGTATCTATTCTCATAGATAATAGAGAACAGATTGGTGGTCATGAGAGGGGAAGGGGGTTGGGGGTGAAGGAAAAGAATAAAAACAGTCAATCATATAGTAATGGAAGGTAACTAGACATTGTGGCTATCACTTTGTGGTGTATACAAATATTGAATTATTATTTCCACATGTAAATGGATATAATGCTATTTACCAATTTTACCTCAATAAAAAATTTTAAAAAATTTAGGAGAAAAAGATTACATTTAAATGTTGTCACCTGTGTTAATGACGATATTCAATAAATAATCCTCATAAGCAGGGCAGGTAAGATTTTACTGTGTTTCTGATATATCTTTGTGTAATTTGCCTTTCAGTCTGAGAACTGCATAGTTAATCAGAACTCTTACTAAAAGAAAGTGTTAAGTCATATGAGACTTCTATATCCAATTGTTTCTGAACTGCACTACAACAATTCTCCATGGTTCAATCTAAGTTATGAACAGCAGAGAGACATTTTTTTGGAAATTAATCTTCACCAAATTTCCATTACGTGTATATAGCTTTACAGTACACATATTTTTTTAAGATATGTTTTTCATTCCAATATAATTATTTAAAAATATGCTTATTTTTCTTATCAAATTATGATACAAAGTACTCTAAATTGTATTTATTTAAAAGTTTACTTTTGTTAAAGAAACAACATTTAGGCTGCTGAATTTTTTATACAACAGAATTTATAAAAAAATAAACATATGTATAATAGTATTTTAATGGAAAGTAAAATGCTATATATAAGTAGGAATTAATAAGGGCCAACTCAGGGATCCCTGGGTGGTGCAGCGGTTTAGCGCCTGCCTTTGGCCCAGGGCGTGATCCTGGAGACCCGGGATCGAATCCCACATCAGGCTCCTGGTGCATGGAGCCTGCTTCTCCCTCTGCCTATGTCTCTGCCTCTCTCTCTCTCTCTCTCTCTCTCTCTGTGTGTGTGTGACTATCATAAATAAATAAAAATTAAAAAAAATAATAATAATAAGGGCCAACTCAGAAATCAAGTGGGCATCCACTACAATAATCATGTAATAATAGTATGGTAAACTCAACTGAAGTAGAAACAATTATTTTAATTGTTTTCTGACTTCAGACACACAAAGTTTATTTAATCACATCATTTACTTCACTAAATATTTCATAGTTAGTCCTGGACAAGTCCACGCCTGATTTTATTCCTTATTTATTGACATTTAATATATTCACATTCTCTTCTCCTACCCCATCAAAAGTGTGTTTTGAATTTTTTGAATTTCTGTTTTTTATACTTCCCAAGTGTGTACTGTTGTTTAGAATACTTGCATTTTAAAATTTTCATAAATAGTACTGATTTAGGGATCTCTCTTCCCTTAGCCATAGCCAGAAGTCCTTCTGATACACTACATTTTTCTTGCATTGTTATACGAAAGCAAAAATTAATTCATGTCCAAATGAATAGATGTTTATCTTTTCCACTAGATTATGAATTCCTGGATTAAAGGGTTCTAGAATCAGAATATTTTCCATATCCAGTTTTTTACATATGAAAGAAATATTCACAAAAATTAAGAAAATATACCCTGAAAAAAATTAGATACGGTTGGATATTTGTCCGAAGAGTGCTAGACTGTGCTCCGTGAAAGTAAAGTTAAAGGCAAAGTAGAAGCCATGTTATGCTCCAGTATGCCACTATAGCAAAATATAATAATCCATAAAAAGTTTGAAGATATGAAAATTTAAAAAATCAGCTGGAATATGAATATTTAAGGACAAATTAAGTGTTGGGGTCAATTAAATACATTTCAGTTTTATTTTTGTTACTGTTATAGATCGATCTAAAAGCTATGTAGGAGTATACATTTTAATTATTCATAATTCAGTTGGCTACGGTTTGTTAAGGATCATTAAAATTGTATTATGCTTAACTCAGCTTGCTCATAAAATTACCATGTTTTGTGTATTAGAATTAGTTTACTCAGACAATAATTACAAATTC
The DNA here is from genome assembly GCF_053574225.1 of Canis aureus. Taxonomy (NCBI): domain Eukaryota; kingdom Metazoa; phylum Chordata; class Mammalia; order Carnivora; family Canidae; genus Canis; species Canis aureus. The sequence continues at coordinate 19,926,151 of NC_135648.1, forward strand.
TGTAATTTAATTTTCTTTTAAATATTTTAAATTTTATAATAAAGGAAGCTAAATATATCTCATGGTAAGTAATCTGAAATATCTTGGCTTCTCTTTGGTGAACTTGAAAATTGGTAACATCATTAGTATTACAGTAAAACAGAGAGAAATACTATGTTTCCTGAAACCAATATTTTCCTCAGAATTAAGCAAGAAGTCTCCAAAAAATTAGTTTTGGTTAAAAAGTATTTTAAAAAGTCAAATAAATGTAAATATAATTTTCCCCATGCAATATATCCAATAAGTGCTACTTTATTAGCCTTCACTAATGCTTAATTTTGTTTTATTTTATTTAATGTTTTATTAGTTTTTTTTCATTTCTAGTAATCAGTTTTCCTAGATTTTTTCTTCTTCTACTTAATTTATTAATCTATTGCCCCTTTACGTTATTCTATTATAATTTAAGAGAACTGGAAACTAAACAAATGGAAAATTTTATTTTTGTCCAGGTTTTATAGAAACTTTCTTTGGAGGATGTACCCACCAACAGCATACTATGGAGTCAAGTCCTAATCTACAAGTAGCTTTGTGGCTCCTGTTTTTCTCCTTAGTCTCGACATATCTCTGTGTTGTGTTAGCAATTTTACCAAATTACTGAATTTGTTTATTTGTTCTAACACTTTTTGAGGTCTTTTTAGAATGTTGTAGAACAGTTAGTATGATTCATCTATCAACAGTTAGTTCTATTTTTTCTTGTCAAGTGCAGAAATCAGTTGTGTTTCTATACACTAGCAATGAACTATACACAAAGAAATGAAAACAATCCCTTTTACAATAGCATCAAAAAGCATGCAATACTTAGGAGTAAACTTAATCATGGTAGTGACAGTCTTAGAAACTAAAATCTACAAATCAATGATAAGAGAAATTTAAGAAGACACAAATGGCAAGACTTTCTATGTTAATGAATCAGAAAACTTATAACGTTAAAATATCCATACTACTCAAAGCAATCTACAGATTCAATACAATTTCTATTAAAATTCCAGTGACATTTTTTAAAAATAGAATAAACAATACTAAAATTCATATGAAACCACAAGACCTTAAGTAGCCCCCCCCCCAAAAAAAATCTCATACGCAGAAATATGGCAAATGATGACCTTAGCTTAGATGTCTTGGATATAATTGCCATGTTTAGTTTAAGAACAGTGATGGTGGAATGCCTGAGTAGCTCAGTGGTTGAGGATCTGCCTTTGGCTCAGGTCGTGATCCCGGGGTCCTGGGATCAAGTCCTGCATCGGGCTCCCTGCAGGGGTCCTGCTTCTCCCTCTGCCTATGTCTCTTCTCTCTCTCTGTATCTCTCATGGATAAAAAAAATAAATCTATAAAAAAACAAAACAAAACAGTGATGGTAGTGGTTGTGGGGAGGTAGTCGAGAGAAAAGCAATGATGGATTTAGGGTCTCCTCTGTTGTCTGTCTGATGATGTCCAGGCTAGCATCACTAATAGCAAGTAGAGCATTGTGAGAATTCTATCAGTCAGTCCAATATATATGTTTCCCCCTTAGTAATATATTTACATATGTTTATATCTGTATTTCTGTCTATATTTCTACTACATATTTTGGGTATATAAATATATTAGTGAGTTTCTTTATGAGCAATAGATAAAGTGCATATACATACACAACATTCATACATGCAAAATGATGGTATTATACACATTTGCTATAATGGCTACTTATGTCAGTAATGAGGCTTATTATTAACATAATCACCATTATTTTTTTAGCACTATTGAACTATATTTATAGTTTTGACTAATAATCGTGCTTAGGAGTTCAAGACTAATGTGTCTTATTGTGAGAATGGTGGTTTTGCTCAATTTGATTAGATAAAAATGTATTTCACATATTTACATGTCTACTTTTCAAAATACAAAGACAATTCCAAATTCACTTTAAATAATGTTTTATCAAAACAAATTTTATTATGAAATGTTCTTTTTTATTGATAGCAATAAAACTTAATCCCCAAGGCATATTATGTGGACTAATGTACGAACATGAATATAGTTGTTACCTCTTAGCTTATCATTTTCTGTAGCCAATATCTAAGCTTTATAATTAATTACAAATGTTCTTCCAAACATCTTAAGATGACATTTTTCCTTACATCTACTTTCAGATATATTTGTTACTCAAGATTGTTTTAGACACCTGCCTACTTTCTTATGCTTTCAGCTACCGGCAAAATTTCATCTTGTTAAAGATGATACTTGTATTTGGGAATGTTATGGCAATTCTGTCTCAAACTATCATTGCCCTAAAAACTCTAAGTATCTTTTATCACATACCTTTCTATATACTGATGTAAATAAAAGTGAGAAACAATGTAATGTGTTAATCCTCAACTTTGTATTTTTGTGGCCTACATTTGCTGTGTGTGTGTATGTGTGCGTGTGAGTGTATGTGTATGTGCATGTGCATATACTATGTAGGTCAAGTTGGTAGAGATGGAAGTCAATTATTTCTTTTGGTTATTACAAAATAACCATGTAACTATTGCCAGATATAAAAATTGATATTCATGCATAATAGCTGAAAGCCAATCAAGATACTAGAATGCAAAAGTATTTATGCAAGTAGAGTAATATTTTTCAGTGAATAAATATATATCCGATGCCACTTAAGCCAATAAATTGCCAGGAGCTTATGAGAGATAATTCTAATGTCTGAATCTATTTTAAAGCTGTAGTTGTTGTTAACAAAGTTTGGTATACACCCCAAATGAATGGGCTCTGGCTTATCGGAAGTATTCTTTTTACTCTGCCCATGGAGATGTAAAGTGTTAAAGACCAAATTCCATTATGATGACTAGTACTGATCGCACAAATACTTGCAATAAACAAAGTAAATTTGTTTTTGTTCTATCACAAATATTGACATCACCAAATTGCATCTTGTACTTCACATAGTATATATTTTAATTAGACAAGGAAAATGAAAAAGAAATTTTTCTTCAAAGTCTACCATTATTGTTTTTCTTTATTGATCGCTCTTGATTCTGATTGATTTTGAAGGATAATATATTTCAAAGCTTAAGTTTAGATCAACAGTGTTCAGAGTGATAATTTTAGATTTTTTTAATCCATTTATGTGTGTGTGTGTGTGTGAGAGAGAGAGAGAGTGCATGAACTAGGGGGAGGGGCAAAGAGAGAAAATAAACAGACTCCTCGTTGAGTAGGGAGCCCAAGATGTAGGGCTTGAACCCAGCACCCTGAGATCATGACCTGAGTCAAAGGCAGATGACTGAGCCACCCAGGTTCCCCTAAATTATGCAACTTTATACCCCTCCCACCAGATTGCACATAATAGGTTATTTTGTTGGTTGATTAAAAGATAAATAGTAAAGATATTTGAAGGTGAAAGAAAATAGTTATTTAAAAAATCAGTTATTGGGGCACCTGGGTTGCTCAGTGATTGAGCATCTTCCTTGGCTCAGGCTCAGGCTCAGATTGTGATCCTGAGGTCCTGGGATGGAGTTCCACTTCAGGGTCCTCAAGGGAAACTGCTTCTCCCTCTGCCTATTTCTCTGTCTCACTCAGTGTCTCTCATGAATAAATAAATAAAATATTTTTAAAAAATCAATTTTTGTTTACTATTAAAAATATCTGACATTATATTTATTCCAATTAAATACCTAAGCTTATCTTTCAGATTTTTCTACGCTTTAAAAATGAGGTCTAGTTATGAGGTATCATATGTATGCATTTTTTATATTGAAATATATTTTTTCTATCCTCATACACAAATAAAACTATAAAGTGAGAATAGCTGTCCTTTTAGGAATGAAGAGATTTGAGTATTCCAAAGTCATCAAATCGTACACATTGAATATATGCTGTTACTTGTATATCAATTATACCTCAATAAAGCTGTTAAAAAGAACTGAAAGAACTGAGGCTTGGAAAAGGTAAGTAACTTGTCAAATTGTAAACACCTAATAAGCAGCTCAGCCAGGTATGTCTGATTCTAAAGCAGACACTTCATGTAGGAAGTACCACAAATCTCTGTGAATCTTTAATAAGAATTTTTAATAAGAATAACATATTGGTACTCTTGAATACATTAAAGAAATTCAATGTCTTTTTCTGTCACATTCTTTCTTGTGAGATTCACAATTTTAAATCTTGACACCTAAATGCCATCGTGTTTCATTAGGCACCATAGACTACAATCACACCTGTTGAAAGTTTGGGGAATTCTCCAAAAAATCTTCACCAAGACAGTGTTTAATAGACAGACATGTCTGGGATTCATTTAGTGCCCTTGAGCGATATTTTTAATTTTTCAAACCTTGCCACACATTTTTTTTTCTTTTGGAATCTGAAGTCAAGCAGGCTTCCATTTATTTTCTCTCAAGCAATGTTTCTACTTTTTTTCACAAACACATATCAGGTTGTTGCTTTGGCTAGAATTAAACAAACACAGGTGCTAAAATTATCAGTTTCTTCACATTTTTTCTACCTACTTGTGCTATGCAGAGTCATTAAGTTTCTGTAAAAGACACATTTTCCCAATTCATTACACCTAAAGAAACTGCCAGAGAGAATGTGCTGCCAATTCGTGAGCTGTTGCAGACTTCCCATATGGATTTTGTAAGCAGGTGTTCCATTTGCAGTTTGCCAGAAACAAACTGTTTTTCAGGTGCATTGAGGATATCATCTTTGTACAAAAAGGAATAGTAATAACTACTCCTCATAGAGTCTTTCTCAATAGGAGAGCAATATGGAGTTGTTGGATAAAGGATTGAATTGAACACAACATTTAACAGCCTAAGTGCACCCATCCAGTTGGGTTCCACGTTAATTACTCAACCCAGACTGGATGGAGATAAAATGCCAGTACAGAGCCAGAAGATAGATATTAACATTGCAAAAGTATCTTTTATGTAAAATATGGTGCTTTTTAATATCCCTATGAGTTAAGTGCTACTGTATCTACTTGATAAATGAAAAACTCTGGGGCAAATGTCAGGCAACTTTCTCAAAATTAAAATTAATAAGGATTTTATTAGAATTCACACCCATGTCATTGTGATTAGAAAGCTTACTTTCAAGGACTTGGATTCTGCTTTGGTTTGTACTCTCTTGTTTTGTGCTTGGAAGCTGTGCTTCTAGGAATTGGAATACTTTGTATGAAGCCCTAATAGTGAATGGGACTCTGCAATTCAATGGAGACCAGTGAAGGTGACCAATAGACTTTTTTACTTTTCCAACTTTTTGGATTACAGCCTGAATTACCACTGAGGTACTGTGTCTTTGTTCATTTTATCTTTCCTTTTGTGCTGACTAGATGGCTATGAATAGGCTTAGATTCACAGCTCCTATGTTAGCATAAAGCCAATTAGCAATATGTATTTTGCTCTAAAAGTATACATATTTGCATCAATAATTCTTATATCTTGTGTAGAATCTCAAAATATAAGACTTACCATCTCATCCCAAAGTAAAGTATCACTGGGCTGGTCCATAGGAAAGAGAAACCAGAGGCCAGCAAAATGCAGAAAAACACTGGTAACATCACAGCTGCCCATGACTAGTGACCACACGATGGAGAATGGCCTCTGCTAAATCTCACACATACACATACTTCCAACCACCTTCCTAATTTTGTGTGTGTACCTCATTGACACATCCTAAGCTTTATCCAGAACTATGGAAGCAAAAATCTCCCCTTATCTCTCACCTGCCATAGAGAGAAAAGCATAATAGGAGGCTTCAATGTCATGGCAGGTGAATGAAAAAAAAATTCTATGAACCATTTACACTATTAAACTGCTTCTGCAATGTATTTCCTTTGCTTTTCCATGGACATCTCAAATGTCACAAATTAAAAAACAAAACACAAACCCTCATCATCTTTGTTGTTTTCCAAAGATATTCCATCTGTAAGTGATTCTTATACATCAACTCTTCTGCTTCCAAAAACATACTTCAGGTTTGTAATTTATCACAGTTTCTTAATAATAAACCAGATTTTATTTAATATTGATTTAACATTTCTTTTTTTTAATACATTTATTTTTATTGGTGTTCAATTTACCAACATACAGAATAACATCCATTGCTCATCCTGTCAAGTGCCCACTTCAGCGCCCGCCACCCAGTCACCCCCACCCCCCGCCCACCTCCCCTTCCACCACCCCTAGTTCGTTTCCCAGAGTTAGGAGTCTTTCATGTTCTGTCTCCCTTTTTGATATTTCCCACTTATTTTTTCTCCTTTCCCCTTTATTCCCTTTCACTATTATTTATATTCCCCAAATGAATGAGACCATATAATGTTTGTCCTTCTCCGATTGACTTACTTCACTCAGCATAACACCCTCCAGTTCCATTCACTCAAAGCAAATGGTGGGTATTTGTCGTTTCTAATGGCTGAGGAATATTCTATTGTATACATAGACCACATCTTCTTTATCCATTCATCTTTCGATGGACACCGAGACTCCTTCCACAGTTTGGCTATTGTGGACATTGCTGCTATAAACATCTGGGTGCAGGTGTCCCGGCGTTTCATTGCATCTGTATCTTTGGGGTATGATTTAACATTTCTACAATTTCTATTATTTTGTCTTTATTGGGATATCACTATTATCTTTTATAATTTTTATTATCTCTGAAATGAATCCAAACTTTTATTTTGTTATTTATTGGTCATTCATGATTTGACTCTTCGAAATATATTAAGGCTTATATTTTGCCTCTCTTCCACAACTTCCTACCTTTTATTCATATTAAAATACTTACATATGCTCAAATAAGACATGTTCTATAAGATTCCTTCATATCTGATCATGTAGCTTTCACTCTTTCTGGTTAATCTCTTTTCTAAAACCTCATCTGCATGAGTAATTCCCAAACAGCATTCAAGAATCATTATATGAACTCTTCTTCTGGGGTAATTTTCTATCCAGAGAAGTATAGGTTATATGCCTTTACTCTCATGAGCTTAATCTCCCACGTACAACCTCTATCTTATTATTTACAATGAGTTATTACAAAAGATTTTGTTTACTTGTCCATAAGCCCTTCACTATTCTGTAATCCTAGATGTCTATATTCCTAAAATTTATAAGGTAGTTTATGTTCTAGACACATTTAAGTATGTTAACAATTGAATAAAATAACACTGATTGATGATGATAATATCTAAAAATCAATGTATAATATGTAAGCATTTTAAAACATGTATTGCTTAGCTAAAATTCATTAAGATGAACAAAATATAAAGCATAGAATATACGTATATAATTTGCATAGACATGCTCTATTACTAGAAAAAAGACGTAAATGAGGACATTAGCACATAGGTTTATGCTTATAATCACAGTGAATGTATGCAGAACTTAACAGAGAGTACACTGTCTTTTGATTTACTATACCTAAAATGTTTTAACAATGTTATGGCAAGAGATTGCTTTAGACTGGTATATCTGTATGGCATTGGGAAGATAGGTGAGTATTAAATGGAGATGAAACTGAGTGGTCATTTGAAATCAAAACACATATTATAAAATTGTCTATCTCATTATTGCAAAGGAATTGGTTCTCAGTTGTATCTCAAGAGTGTAGTGTTAGTGATCTTGGCAATGTGATTTTTTAAAAAACACTCATCCTCTTGATTGAATGTCAATCCTTGCATATATTTTTAATGACGTACAGGCTAGGCTGCATCAATGTGTATCTTCAGCACTTCCATATACAATTAAGGACTAACGATTACTAGTGAATATATTATCCTATTTACTAACAGTTTTGAGCTCTAAATTTTAGTTAACTTAAGTATAACTCAAAAATTCTAATAAAAATGTAAATATAAGTACTAATTATGGTGCAGCTGCTTCAATTATAAAGGATGCATAATGAAATAGGATCACTTAGTACACCAAAAGAGATAAACAAGGTTTTAACAAGGTTTATAACATGAAAATTAAATATTTTTTAGATTATATTTATTTATTTGAGAGAGAGGGAGAAAGAGTGAGCAAGTGGAGGAAAGAGTAGTAAGAGAAGGACAAGCCGACTTCATGCTGAGCTCAAAGCCTGAGATCACAACCCGAGTCTTTGGTTGTGGACACTTAACTGATTGAACCACCCAGGTGCCCCAGTGATTTTTTTTTTTTTTAATAAAATTGCATAATCTTTTTTTTTTTTTTTAATCTCTCAAGGATGTTATATTCTTATTGAAAAGACAAGACTTAGGCTCATTAAAGAATGAAACAGTAAGACAAAACAATAAAATTCTGGTCTGTGAAATAGAAAATGCAGGCAATGTGAGCCAGAGACCAGTAAAATCAATGTTATCAAAAGTCACTAAGAGGGCTGCTTTCAGTCAAAATTAAAATATTTGTAGTTTATCGATATATTCTGCTGGCTTCTCTTCTTGCTATTTCTTCTAAAAAATACATTTTAAAAATAGATTTTTAGAATACAACATATAAGTTGCTGACCTGGGAATGGTTGCATGTGATTACTGATAAGACGACTGTGATAAGTATGGTAGTCTTACTAGGAAAGGAACAATTTTGTCAGTGTGTATGTGTAACCAGAAACGTACTTATGGATCCCAGTAGTTGACAAGCCATAATAAAAGTGTAATGATATATCAGCATGTATAACTTATATGGAATCATATTTCTCCATGGGGTCACTATTTGTAATTTGGATAGAGTAGTTCTTAATTGCAAAGATCTGTCTCTGTGCTGTAGGTCTTTAGTATCCCTGGTTTACATTCACTGAATGCCAACAGGTTGTCACAACCCAGTTCACTCAAAGAGTGTTCCAAATACCTGCATATGATTCAGTGATACACGTGTGGTGTATGAGAAGTCTGTCCACATACATTTTGAGGACAGCCTTGAATACACACATATGCACATCTTGCTGTTTTTATATGAAATTTCATCCATCATCTATGGCCATATTTTCCTCTCCATAATGCCCGAACATTAAAATAATATCTTCCAAACAAATAGAAAAAAATTTAGTCAAAATAGCTAATCTAAAATATTCTTCACTTGTCAGCTTCACATATTACTTCATGGCAATATTCTTCTTTTAAGAATATTGCCTCTATTTTAATATAGAGAATCCTACTTAAGAAGGGCACCTGGTTGGCTCAGTGTTTGAGTGTCTGCCTTTGGCTCAGGGCATGATCCTGGGGTCTTATGACCAAGTTCTGCATCAGGCTCCCCACAGGGATTCTGCATGTCCCTCTGCGTATGTCTCTGCCTCTCTCTCTGTCTCTCATGAATAAATAAATAAATAAATAAATAAATAAATAAATAAATAAACAGACAGACAAAAAAAAGAAAATCCTATTTAAGAGATATCGGTTACATGGTATCTTCTACTTAATTTTTAAAATTTTATTTCTTGCTGTATCATTTGGTTATGTATTAACTCATATGGTTTTAATTTTATTATTAGCAAAGTTTTGGTTTTGTGTTTTTGCATTTTGTTTTTGTTTTTTGTCTCTAAGAGCCCTATGTATCCTGGAGTCTGGAAACATAATTGTATTGAAGTTTCATATGTGCATCTGGAAAACTTTAAGCTATTTTATCAGGAAAGAGTGGCTTTTTGTGTTAATCCCCATATGGAGTACCTTCAACAAGCAAGTAAAAACAATTCTTACCTTACATCTCAGGATTCTTCTTTTAGAATCTCCAGATTATCGGATTCTTTACTTGCTCAGAAATCTCTCTTATGAGTCCACCTTTATACCAGGACATTAATTTCAGCTTGGTATTGCATTGGAAATGAGATGCAGTTTCTTGTGTTTACCTGAGTGATAAAAGTCTGTATATGGTCTCAATGACATATATTTCTGTCTGATGCCACACTGACCATCAAACATTCAGTTCCCACCTAATTCTTAAATTCACAAAAACCTATACTTTTTCATAGAATCTGATCGTCTCAAATACATGTGTCTCAGTGTGATAGAAAAAACATCTAAATTTTTAGGAGAAGATAACCACTAACAAATGTTTTAATATATTTTAGGTTATTTTTCCTATTTTTCTTGTGTGAAATGTGTTCCTATGATTATCTTTCTTGGAAAAATTTATTCCCTAGCTATAGCCCATATAGTAAAGTAATATAGAAGGATCTTGCTTCCAGATAGAATGGATACAAATGTTAAAGACTCTCATTTCCATGCTAAAAAAGAGGGGGAAACCATGTAAAATAAACTCATAAAATAAACTCATACTTTTTATGTGCCATTATATAAGCAATTTATGACCTGTATTTCAAAGCCTCTCATAGGCAAGAGGGGAGCCATGTCAGTTTCTCTAAGGCAAATGCCTTCTTGGGAGATGGGCAGAAGACAAGTACCACATAGATGAAGAAATTTTGACAGATATTTTAAAAACTGAGCCTTTAATGACAGGCTGAAGGAATGGATTAGAATCTGGAAGAATTCAACAGGCAAAAATAAATCAAGGGTTTGATAATCCATCCATCACACCACACACACACACACACACACACACACACACACACACACACAGAAAAAATGCTTAGGATGCAGTAGTGGGGTGCAGGGGAGGTCTAGAAAGGTTTGAGAATTTAGAATAGTCTTAATGTAGACTATGACTTCTAGACTCAGTTTAATATAAACTGAATCAAAACTATTAAAAATAGGGGTCTAAACTGCCTCACTTCAAAAACTGACAAATTAAAAGAGATTAGACCCTCTCTTGTGGTATCCTAGGAAGTTAGAGGTTAGAGTAACCATAGATTAGTTCATTTTAATTAAATCTATGGCATAGCGTCAGCTTACCTCCACTTTGTGTAGATTCAGAATTATCAGCCCCTCAACCTAGTTGTCAAAGAAAGGAAGAACCTACACCCTCTGTAATAAACAAGAACATAACAGCTATATTTTCAGTTTCCACTGCACCCTCACACATATATGAAAATTTTAATAATATGGTATATGCAAAAGAGAGGAAAATGTGACACATCATACAGAAAAATATGTCAAGAGAGGCCAAAAGATAGATGACCAAGATAATGGAATTACAAGTGGAGACTATAAAACAGAATTTAATCTATGCTAAAATTTACTACAGAAGATGGACATAAATGGTAAGAGAACTGGAATTTTTGGGAGAAAAATGTACCTTCTAAGGAAGAAACTAATAGGAATTTTACTGCTTAAAAACATATGCTTGAAATAAGAAATTCACTTAATGGAATTAGAAACATATTAGGCATCATAAAAATAAGGAATAGAAAACCCAAATAAAGGTCAACAGAAATGATCTAATATACAGCACAAAAAGAAAATATTTCATACAGCAGATTATCAGTCACCTGCAGGACACAATCACGTGGTCCACATAAATGAAGCCCAGGACAAAGGGAGAGAGGGAAAACAGAGAAGAAAAACTGAAGATAAAATGGATGACAGCTCTCTACATTAGATTAAGAACAGCAATCTACAGCTCTAAGAAGTTCAATTTTGAAAAGCAACAAAAAATCTCAGAGAAAAGCCTATAAACACAGTAGTCAAACTTCTGAAAACCCATAGATTAAAAAAAAAAGAATTTTACAAAATTAAAGGAAGCACACCTTACATCAAAGGAACACTAATAAAAATTACAATTTACTTCTCACCAAAAACAATGAAGCCAGAGAAAAATTTAAAAACTATATATAAAATAAATAAAAACTATATATATATATATATGTATAGATAGGTATAGATAAATATAAAAAACAGCACTCATTTTATTAGTTTTTGAAAGAGAATGTGAAAAATTTTTAAAAACAAAAAAATGTGGACTATTTAAAGTGGAAAGAATTAGAATTATTTTATTTTAAATGTTGACATATCAACATTTATGAGCTGTGCCTAACGTAGTCCTTATAAATGAGCAAATTCATCTGCATGTATTATAAAAGAATATAATTAATTTAAATAATACAAGTTTCCACAAATAAAAATAGAAATAGAATAGAAATAATTTAAAAATTGAAATAAAGGAATATCAAGAAGCCAAATAATTGTTTTTCAATTGAAATGATGAATATAATTGATAAATTTTAGCAAATAATTTAAAGAAAAGATAAAGAATATATAATTTATAAATACCAGGAATGATAGAGGAGGTAACAAGGAGGAAGCTACTTAAAATATTACCATAATAAGGGGATATAATGAAAACTTTATGTTGATTAATTCAATAAACTTTGAAGAAATAGACTAATTCAAGATCACTACTTTTAAAAACTGGCCAGAAAAATTACCAAATGTTCATGATCTTGTATCAGTTAAAAATTAAATTCTCAATTGGAAGTATTTTTGCAGATAAAACTTGACATTTCAGTTATGAAATCTCCAAAACATGAAAAATACTAACAATCTTACAGAAATTCTTTTAGGTTAAAGAGGAGGAGGACGCATGCTCAGAGAGAACAAAGAATGATACATGTATTTCACATTCAGTGAAGGCATTGATACGGTAAGAGATTTTACTTCATGCTAATGTGAAAGATATCATTTAATGATGGCTCTAGGTAAAAATTCCGCCAAGTCAAGGGCTTGCTCAAAACTGACCCCATCTTACTGGCATGCAGTGTGGTGGCTACAAATATATATTGAATCATTAATTTGAATTAATACATATTCTACTCTAGGCCTTTATCTGTCTAGTAGCAGAAATTATGGATGATACAAACTAAAGTTTAGAACAGTAAATAGTCCCTCAATATTGTCCATCTAAATTTGTTTCATTTGATTAAGCTAATCATTTTATTGCAATGAATGCATAGAAACAAGCAAGGCACTACAATGACACATGTATAATACATCTGTTTTCAATCTCAGAGTTATCTTTTCATTAAAAAGTAGAATGGACAATTAAAAATACCTGGTACTGAAATCAAGTGGTAAAAACTGTTTAACAGGCTAGCTGAGTCAAATAAACAAATATGTTTTTAGTAGAAATATGATAGGTTGTAATGTGTGGTTGGGTTCAGTTGGATAGATATTTAGGATTGGGATATGGGAATGAGTGATTGAGATTATTTATTCATTTTCCATCTCACAAAGGTTTTATTTGTTTTATCTAATCTGGATGTCCAAGATTAAAGGGTTGTATATATGTGTTTAAATAAAGGAGACACTAATGAACTGGATAGGTATCCATTAACTAAATATAACATTATTTATACCTGGGCAGCCCCGGTGGCGCAGCACTTCAGCGACGCCTGCAGCCCAGGGTGTGATCTGGAGTCCCTGGATCGAGTCCCACGTCAGGCTCTCTGCATGGAGCCTGCTTCTCCCTCTGCCTGTGTCTCTGCCTCTCTCTCTCTCTCTCTCTCTCTTCATCTCTATTAATAAATAAATAAAATCTTAAAAAAAAAAACACCCTCAAACTTAAAAAAAAAAACATTATTTTTACCTAAGGGGATTTTAATGTTGGTCTAAATCTCACCCCACATATTCAGATTAGTATTAAATGTGAATATACCTCCATTATAGAGCAGAAGGTCTATATCTTTACTTATTAAATCATTCAAGATCTTTCAGGGATGGGCAAAAAGGTGAGGTCCAGGAAATACTGATTCTATTCCTTGCTTTATGAGTATACTCCATAGGCAAACCAAAACACTCCACTAAAGGGAGGAAATATGAGTTAAGATGAAAACTCAGTAGAAATCAAAAGAAATTATAGCAAATGGTCATATTTAAAAAAAATTATTTATTGAGAGAGAGAGGACACATGCAAGCAAGTGGGGGGAGGGGCAGAAGGAGAGATTCTTTCAAGCAGACTGGGGGCTCAACATGGGGCTCAATCTCATGACCCATGAGATCATGACCTGAGCCAAAATCACAAGTCAGACATTTAGCCGACTGAACCACCCGGGAACCCTTGGTCCTGAAGCTTTTATGTGTAATCAATTCATAGAAAAGATGAAGTAATTAGAACATTTTATTTTTTTTTTTAATTTTTTTTTTTAGAACATTTTAAAAGCAAGACACCAATGTACTATATTTGCTAGTACACAGTACATTTGCACAGATCTGGTGCTAACTCTTAGCTGATGCAGATAGAATCTACCTGACTTATTTTCTCTAAAAAATGGGAAATTGAACTATACCAATCTATGGGCACCAACTAAAACTCTGTTCAAATAAGGTAAAGAAAAGATGACGTGCTACCCACTGATGACTCAGTTAACCAGCAGTCAGTTGGTCAGTTGTAGTGATCATTTGATGCCTGTTTTTTTGGTCTGTGTTAGTATTTTTTCTCCAAAGTAACATGAGAGAAATATAATGTTTGAACTACAAATTTGATTATGGTTATAATGCTTTCATATAAAGTGGAAATGATACTCAGATAGTCTTACAGAGTGATATGATAACTACTATTCACCAATGATGTTCTTTTGGTGGGCACTTATGTGTAATCTTTTGATATCCAGACCATGGAATATGCCCAATGGAGTTTCCAGGAATTAACATGATTTTTGGTGAATACTGTGTACTTAAATTTACCAATGTGAAAATTGCTATACCACATATGTAATGTCATGAGGAGAAGAATGATTCAACCAAATGTGGATGATAAAAGGAGTAATTTTCCAGGAGACTGTTTGCAAATAGAACTTAGTTGAGGAAGATGATGAAAGATTTGTGAATGGACAAGAGAAGCCTCATACCTGAAGAACATTGTGTGCATTAATAATGATGAAGGAAGATTTGTGCCATTTCTCAGGGAAGGAAATTGGGAAATCTAATTACTATGAAATCTCATCTCCTTAAAGGTCATTGGCCAGATGTATTAGAGTCTTATGCCAGGGAAACGCATTCATGTGACAATGTGGACTTTATTGCCTTTATTATTGTTCTCAAAGTACCCAAGTACTACAAATAAAGAGAATGACTCCCCTCATGGTTCAAATTGTCAGGAGAATAATATTCAGAATCAACACCATGTCAATCACAATTGGGAAGAAAATGAGTAGAATTATATAATATCATCGAAAACCTGTGTTAGTAAGAACTTGTGCTGTATGAGGAATAATGTTTATGGTTATCTTCAAATACCAGACAGAATCTAGAGGTTTTTATTTGTTCGGGGTTCTTTTTTGGTTGTTTTTTTGGAAGGGATTTGTTTTTTTGTTTTGTTTCTAGAAGGGATTTGTTTGTTTGGTTTTTGTTTTTAAATGGCCTTAAGTAACCAGTTTTTGTTGATTTTTTTTTTTTTTAATTTATTCAGAGGTAGAGAGAGAGAGGCAGGCAGGGAGTCAGAGACACAGGCAGAGGGAGAAGCAAGCTCCACGCAGGGAGCCCGAAGCGGGACTCGATCCCGGGTCCCCAGGATCACACCCCAGGCTGCAGGTGGCGCTAAACCGCTGCACCACCGGGGCTGCCCAAATAACCAGTTTTTAGAATTATGTGTACATAGGATAAGTACATTAAAGAGAAATCTATACTATAATTTTAACATATGTCAAATGTTATTTTAAAGTCTCCATTTTACTCTATTAATTTAGTAGTCAATAAAAATCAACTTCTTGCCCCAATCATTATGAGAAAATATTATGAAATTTATTTGAAACCTTGACTAAACCCTTGATGTCATATATATATTAGTACAGATGGGTCAGGAGTAGGGTTAGAAAAATCACACATGCTTCCATTAACATATGCAATAATGTGTCCAAATAATTTTTGGTGACAGCAAGAGTGAACAATCAAGTTGAAAAAAAAATTCAGGAGACCTATGAAGGGATATATCCATGACTAAAATTATTTATAACATGAATACTTCTCATTTTTCCATTGGATGGTTCAAATCCTATTGGTCATTGGAATGTTTAAGACTTGTTTGTATAAAACATTGCAAGAAACATTTTTAGAAAACTGGTTTAAAGAGAAACTATGAAATGTTACATAGAAATGACTGGCAAGGAGATAATGACCAAGATCAGTGGGTGGACTGGGAAGTAAAGCTTAATAGTTGGGCTGTGATTTTTTCTGTTCTACTTTGAGAGTGCAGAGGTAATAAATGAAGTAGATTAGACCTCCCTGTAAATAAGCTAATAGCATTCACAAATGAAAATATGTATACTGAGAGGTTTTTTTTTTTTTTTAATAAATGCATTTTGGCAACAAATGGCTTGTCTATCTGGCTCTCTTTATGGTAAATAAACCCAGATTTTAAAGATTGATAGAACTTGGCCAGCTGGAGAGTAAAGTTAGTCAAACAGATGGATTAAAAATACTAAAAGTCACCTTTATCTAACAGTAATTTTGTGGATACATGGTTAAGTGTTCATATTTTCACATCACAATGTGGGAGAGAGGAACATTTAAAAACTGCTTCTGATGGGTTTTGGCCTCTCCAGAAAGAAGGTGGTATTTCTATATTGTTCGAAAAGTTTAAATAATTCCTAAAGTTTGGTGTTAGAGATGACTTATGGGGGCAGCCCGGGTGGCTCAGCAGTTTTTAGCACCACCTTCTGCCCAGGGCCTGATCCTGGAGACCCTGGATTGAGTCCCACCTCAGGCACCCTACATGGAGCCTGCTTCTCCCTCTGCCTGTGTCTCTGCCTCTCTCTCTCTCTCTCTCAAGAATAAGTAAATAAAAACTTTTTTTTTTTAAAAGAGAGATGAACTATGATTTATGTGGGTGTGTTTTGACAATTCAATAATTTTATGGTAATGCACCAATGTTGGCTTAATGTTTAAAAAAGATCAATATAAATTAACACATTTAATAAAATAATGAAGAAAGAATATATGATCATCTCAGTAACTGCAGGAGAAACATTGACAAAATTCAATATATCTTCATAATAGAAATACGTTTATCAAAAACAGAGAAATAGAGATTTTTTCAATTCGATGAATATACTTTAAAAATCTATACATAACATCATATTTAATGGTTAAATAACACATATTTTCCCCAAAGATTAGGATGTCTGATCTCACTACGTCTTTTCAACATTATAGTTTTCACAGCTAGTAATTATGAGAGAAAAAAAAATAACCATTATTTTTTAAGTAATGCTCTCTTAAAGAAATACGTGGCAAGAGTGTTACTACTACTACTACTACTACTACTATTGTATTCAGGGCAATTAAGAAGGAATATTTCTTTAATTATGGTTTCTTTAATTATGGTTTAGCCCTTTTACAAAGTTAACAGTAACATTATTCTATGTATAATTTATAAACAAAATTCAACAGTTTTAAGAACAAATACAGTGATATATTTCAATTTTTTACAAAAGTTTAATGGAAGTTGTGGGTTACACACTAATTTAGGAATTAACCTTGAAAATTCAATTGTTAAGAACACTAATATATTCTTGCTTCTCTGGAGGCTAGGACTATAAAGATAGTAAAAGATATGTAAGGTTAAAATGTTCTCTATTCTGTTAATCTCATCTTCACTTAATATTTATTTAGATTTATTTAGAAGTAAAAATAAAAATATAGATGATATATTGGTAAATAAGATTTAATTTTAAGAAAATATGTATTAAAAAAGACAGAAAATGTAGAACTATTGTAAGGCATTCTGCAACAACTTTGCTGTAGCTTACTCTGGCACAGCTGAGTTCATGATGTTAAAGACATTTGCTTCATGGAATTCTCCAAGGTTTATATTCATTCTATTAGAAAATCTTTGAAACCCAGTGCACATTTTCACTGGCTTAGGTAAATTTTATTGTATCCGATATTAAAAATATACTCCAAAAGACACCAATACCAACAACAAAGTCAAAAGAAGCTAATACAAAATATTCAGTGTGCATTTTAGAGATCTTTTCCAAAAGTTTCTATTTTATATTCAATTTCATGGACGATGGTTTCCTTAGCAACTAACACTCTTGCCACATATTTCTTTAATAGAGCATTACTTAAAACATAATGGTTAAGTTTTTTATGTGGCTGAAAATGTGAGATTTTTACCACTCGTTAAAGTTATTATCCATTATTTTTAAATATCATGAGGTAATTATAATTGAACACCTGTGGGTACTTAAACGTAGTGTGGTGTATGCTGAAGAAACCTACATCCTAAACTTGTCACCTTTAGGAAAAATGTAAAGAACTTGTTGAAATTATGAATGGAATTTTTCTTATTTTCAGTATTCTCAGCAAATGTAAAGGAAATGAACCTGCTGCTAGAGCAGGCTTAAATTATAATGATAAATAAGGCTTCTTAAAAAAAGATGAAAATTCTCATAAATACACCTTGACTGTGTACGAAAATATGTATTATCCTGCATCTCATTTTAACAGAACTGGAGATAAAATGTATAGATATGTGTTTATATACATGTACACATATCCATAAAATTGTCATTTTATTTATTTTGGAAATTGGATAAGAAATTTGTTTGTAGAAGAAATTGCTTTGTGTTTGTTTACTTAGGTGTATAAATGTCTTCAGTATAAACTTTCTACATATTTCCTGGAATCATATACATATATGGAGAAAGAGAGAGAGAGAGAGAACCAATGTTACTTTGGACCTCCAGAAAATACTTTAGAGTGAATTCACCTCACTCATTTTAAGTCTTTAACTTAAGGAGGAAAACACACTAATCATTTACTTGAAGTAATATAAAAAATTATATATATATATATGTAATATAAGATATATAAGATATCTTATATATAATATAATATATAAGTAATATATATATTACTTTTTATATTATTTATATTATATATAAAATACTTTATTTATATATATATACTTTATTCCATATATACATATGTATATATGTAGTAAATGATGACATTTTCATGTCACTTCTCTCAGTTTATTCTTTCATCTGTATATATGAGGTTCTTCCCCTTATTTTGGAATTCAAAGTCACCATGACAGAGATCATTAATGCTAGAAATTAAGCATTGATTTCATGTTAGGTTTCTACTTATTTTTTTAGCTATACATTCATTAATCTATAAAGATTTATTGAGTGTTTTAGTTTTAGTTAGCATTTTTCTGTTAATATTGACATTACAAAAATTATAAACTTATTAATTACCAGGTTACTTAATAAAATGTTAGAAATGAAAAAAAATAAAAAAAATAAAAAATAAAAAAATAAAATGTTAGAAATGGTATTATTATGTAGCAATTTTGAAAAGTTTTTATTGTACTTAAACACACACAAAGGCAGAGAATAATAATATAATGAAGCCCTCCTCACACATTTACTTTAGTAACATTCAATATTTTACCAGTCTCATTTTATCTATCTTCCCGAATTTGTTATTTTTGTATTTTGTGGAACATTTTGAAGCAAAACCAAAACATCATGCCATTCCACCCCAAAATTTGTTAGTATGGATTTCTGACTGATAAGAACATTACCTATCTATTTATCCATGCTGATGTACCACTATGCCATTATTAAATCTAAAAAAAAAAAAAAATTAACAAGGTATTATTATTACCATCAAATAATATAAACATTCACATTTCTTCGATTGTCTCAAAGTTGTCAGTTTTCAATTGGTTGTTCTTTTCAGAATCTAAACAAGGTCCACACATTGCAATTGGTTGTTAGGTTTTATTTCATAACACTCCTCACCTCCTTTCTTCACTCTCATCCTTTTTCCCAGAACGGCTAGTAAAACTGGGTCATTTGTTCTCTAAAATGTCCTATATCCCAAACCTGGCTGATTATTTCCCCATGGTATTATTGAACTTGTTCTTCTCTCTTCCATATTTACTATAAACTTGAAGTTAAAGCTGGAAGTTTTATTAAAGTTAAACCTTCTTTTTCTTTTTCTTTCTTTCTTTCTTTCTTCTTTCTTTCTTTCTTTCTTTCTTCTTTCTTTCTTTCTTTCTTTTTCTTCTTTCCTTTTTTCTTTCTTTTCTTTCTTTCTTTCTTTCTTTCTTTCTTTCTTTCTTTTTTCTTTCTTTCTTTCTTTCTTTCTTTCTTTCTTCTTTTTTTTCAGCAGCAAGCAGTCATAGATGGTGCTGTATATTTATTGCATCACATCTTAAGATGCCTGATATTTGAGGTCCCATTTTCAGTGATGCTAAAATTGAATAATGGGGTCAGTGGATCCCTCCATTATAATACTCTTCATTACTCTTTCTCCTAAAAATTGTGTATTACTTGATCAAATGATCACCCAGTGTGTCATCAGAGGTGGCAAATAGGAATTTTCAATTCCATTAACTGAAATTCTGTAAAGAAGGACATATTTTTATCAGCCATTGATTTTCCTGGATTAGTTCCTACAGGAAAGGCAAGATTATAAATGGTTTTTAAAAAGAAGATAGAAAAAGAATGTAAAAATTCACAAGGATAGAGAAACAAAGATATTAAGGTGTAGAAATGAAAAAAATTTACCAAGAATCCTTAAGGGAGTTGTAATCAGACACTAATATGAAAATCTGGAGTAGGTAATTATTAATATTCTGTGATAAAATGATAAACAAAATGTAATGAATGAAACAACCACATAATATCCTCATTGTAAAATAAGAAAAAATCTCCATTAACCAAAAGACCTGATTATATACATTTTGTAAATCTGTCAGATTATGATACTGAAGTAGACAACACAGACATAGACTGAGGTTCATATGAAAATTTCAATCTTTTCAAATCACTGAAGGAAAGAATAAGCTGAGAAAAGTAACATGAAAATGGCATCTTTCCTTTACTACATATGTAAAAATATATTTTATATTGAGAGTATTTGCACCATGACTAAAATAAAAAGTAAAACAAAAATAAATCACTAGAGTACAATGGGTAGAAGAAAACATTATACCTTTGTGTCCAGACATTTTTCTAAATATATCATATAAGTCAGAACCCTTGAGACTATGAATGATTTGGGGCCTCTGGGTGGTTCAGTCAGTAAA
Organism: Canis aureus; assembly: GCF_053574225.1. Lineage (NCBI taxonomy): Eukaryota > Metazoa > Chordata > Mammalia > Carnivora > Canidae > Canis > Canis aureus. The sequence continues at coordinate 19,947,069 of NC_135648.1, forward strand.
GTGTCTTTGGTTCAGGTCATGATCCCAGCATCCTGGGATCAGCCCACATCAGGCTCCCTGCGCACCAGGGAGTCTGCTTCTCTTTCTCCCTTGTTCTTGCATTCTCACTCTCTCTCTCTCTCTCTCTCTCTCTCTCCCTCCCTCTCAAATAAATAAATAAAATCTTAAAAAAAAGAATATGAATGATTTATTGAATAGATGTAATTATAAAATTGTGTAACATAAGATATATCATTACTAATGGTATGAAATACTTGCAATTGAATAGAAAAATAATGACAAATGGCTTAGTTTCCCTTTTCATTACTTTTTTTTTTTTTTTTAAATAATCCACGCCCAGCATGGAGCCCAACCTGGGGCTTGAACTCATGACCCTGAGCTGAGATCAAGTCAGATGCTTAACCAATTGAGCCATTCAAGTGTCCCCTCTATTCAAACAATAATCTCACTGAAAATTGTTCAAAACGAGATTAGAAACTAAATCAAATCAAAAGAAGAAATGCAGCAGCACCTGGGTGGCTGAGTTAGCTAAGCAACTGATTCTTGATTTTTGCTCAAGTTATGATCTCAGGGTTGTGAGATCCAGTCCCGCACAGGGCTCTATGCTCTATGCTCATAGGGAGAATCTGCTTCAGATTTTCTCTCTCTCTCTTCCTCTGCCTCTCCTCAACAAGTGCTCCCTCTCTCTTTCATTCTAAAATAAATATATAAATCTTAAAAAAATACAAAAGAAGTACAAATCATAACAATTAGAAAATATCCTTGTTTACATTACTAATTACCACATAATACAAATGAATTATTTTCTCCTATAAGGTAAACCATAGCTTAAAATATTGAAAATCACTATTTTGTGAGATTTATTAGAATATATACACTTATGTATGCTTAGGTATTTACATCTATCTTTTCTGTGCATCTAAGCACTATCCTATACCATAGAGGGGAAGGCAATGATAATAATACTAGTAACAAGAGTAATAACAAAGTCTTAAAATAAACAACTATAATTTATTGAAGGCTTATGCACCACATTTTCGCAAGTACTTCATTTTTCTTAATTCACTTGATATTCAGAAATACTTGATGAGGTAGATGCTCTTATCTCCATTTCACAGACTAAGAACGGGTCCTGCACTGGGCTACCTGTGAGGAGCTTGCTTCTCCCACTGCCTGTGTCTCTGCCTCTCTGTCTGTGTCTCTCATAAATGAATGGATAAATCATTTTTAAAAAAATGCATAACAGCTACGATGTTATGAAAGTGGAAATCAACCCGCCCTTAAAAAATCTGGAAAGAATACACATATATAGAGGTTAAATAGCATACTACTAAACAATGAATGGGTCAAGCAAGAAATGAAAGATGAAATAATAAAATACATGGAGACAAATGAAAGTGAAAACATAACAGTTCAAAATCTTTGAGATGCAGCAAAAGCTGTTCTCAGAAGGAAGTAAAACATAACAGTTCAAAATATTTGGGAGCAGCAAAAGCTGTTCTAAGAAGGAAGTTTACAGTAGTACAGATCTACCCCAAGAAATGAGTAAAACCTCAAATAGACCTAACCTTATGCCTAAAAGCACACACACACACACACACACACACACACCCCAAAAAAGAATAAACAAAACCCAAAACTGGCAGAGGAAGAAAATAATAAATATTAGAGCAGAAATAAACAATGTACAAACTAAAAAGAATAAAACATATCAATAAAACTAGGAGATGGTTCTTTGAAAAGATCAACAAAATTGATAAACCTTTAGCCAGATTCATCAAAAAAAGAAAGAGTACTCAAATAAACAAAATCAGAAATGAGGGACGCCAGGGAGGCTCAGCAGTTTAGTGCCTGCCTTTGGCCCAGGGCGTGGTCCTGGAGTCCCAGGATCGAGTCCCACATCGGGCTCCCCACAGGGACCCTACTTCTCCCTCTGCCTGTGTCTCTGCCTCTCTCCCTCCCTTCCTCCCAATCTCTCTCTCTCTCTCTCTCTCATGAATAAATAAATAAAATCTTTAAAAAATCAGAAATGAAAGAAAAGAAATAACAACTAACAACACAGAAATAGAAAGAACTGAAAGAAAATATTATGGAAAACTATGTACCAACAAATAGGACAACCTAGAAGAAAGGGATAAATTCCAAGAAGGACATAACAACCCAACTGAATCAGGAAGAAATGGAAAACTTGTATAGAGTAATTACCAGCAATGAAATTGAATCAATTTCATTTTTTTCCAAGTCTCCAAAAGACCTTTTATTAGGCCATTTTATTAACTCAAGTCTAAAATACTACTTTTTTTCAAAACATTACATCTATATATGCCATATAGTCAAAATTATACATTATGCGTTAACCTCTGTATCATTATTGCTTTTATATTTAAACTTAAAAAATAAAAACTCCTGTATAGACCAGGGACAATGCTAATATAGGACAATTGTCACAGTGCTATGCTCAAGTGTGTATGAAAGTTTTACATTGGTGAATAGAGTAATTACCAGCAATGAAATTGAATCAATAATCAAAAATTCCCAAAAAACAAATGTCTAGGACCAGATAGCTTTACAGGTGAATTCTACCAAACATTTAAAAAACAGTATCTATTTTTCTCCAACTATTTACAAAAATACAAGTAGAGGAAAGCTTCCTAGCTTACACTATGAGAACAGCATTATTAGCAAACTGAATCCAACAATATATTTAAAAAAATCATCCACCACAATCAAGAGGGATTTATTCCTGGGATGTAAGGGTGGTTCAATGTTAGCAAACCCATCAACGAGATACATCACATCAACAAAAGACAGAATAAAAATCATATGATCATTTCAATAGATGCAGAAAAAGCATTTGACAAAGTACAGCATCCATTAGTGATAAAAGCTCCCAACCAAGCAGGTTAGAGGGAACATACCTCAACATAATAAACGCCATGTATGAAGAACCCAGTCAACAACATACTAATTGGTGAAAACTGAGAACTTTCCCCCTATGATCAGGAATAAGACAGGGATATCCACTCTCATCACTTTTATTCAACATAATACTAGAAGTCCTAGTCACAGCAATCAGACAACAAAAGGAAATAAAAGGCATCCAAATTGATAAAGAAGAAGTAAACTTTCACTTTTTGGCAGATGACATGATACTATATATAGAAACCCTAAAAATCCTCTCAAAAGACTACTAGAACTGATAAATTAATTTGGTAATGTTGCAGGATACAAAATCAATATAATGATACAGTGTTATATTTTTGAATTTTTGAGGAACCTCCAAACTGTTTTCCAGAGTGGCTGTACAATCATAGGGAAAAAAAAAAAAAAAGAGAAAGAGAGGTAAACAAAGAAACAGACTCTTAACTATAGAGAATAAACTGATGATTACCAGAAGGGAGGTAGGTGGGGGGATAGGCTAAATAGGTGATGGAGATTATGGAGTGCACTTGTGATGAGCACTGGGTGTTGTATATAAGTGTTTAAATCCTAAATTGTACACTTGAAGCTAATAATACACTGTATATTAACTAACTGGAATTTATTTTTTTTTAAAGATTTTATTTATTTATTCATAGAGACACAGAGAGAGAGAGAGAGGCAGAGACACAGGCAGAGGGAGAAGCAGGCTCCATACAGGGAACCCAATGTGGGACTCAATCCCGGGACTCCAGGACCGCACCCTGGGCCAAAGGCAGGCGCTAAACCGCTGCGCCCCCCAGGGATCCCCTAACTGGAATTTAAATAAAAACTTAATAGAAGTCTACAGTACCCAAAGCAATCTAAAGATTTAATGCAATCCCTATCAAAATACCAAAAGTATTTTTCACAGAACTAGAACAAATTTGTATGGAACCACAAAAGATCCCGAATGGCCAAAGCAATCTTGAAAAAGAAAAAAAAACAAAACTGGAAAGATCACAATCCCAGATATCAAGATATATTACAAAACTGTAGTAATTGAAACGGTATGGTACTGACACAAAAATAGACACATCAATGGAAAAGAATAGAGCCCATAAATACACTCATGGCTTTTTGGTAAATTAATCTCTGGCAAAAAAAAGGCAAGAATATGCAATGGGAAACAAAAATACGGTCTCTTCAATGAATGGTGTTGGGAAAACTAGACAGCAAATGTCAAAAGATGGAAACTGGACCACATTCTCACACCATCACAAAAATAAGCTCAAGAAGGATTGAAGATCTAAATTTGAGACCAGAAACCATAAAAATCCTAGAAGATAGTATAGGCAGTAATTTCTCTGACATTGGCCATAACAACATTTTCCTACATATGTCTCCTGAGGCAGGGAAACAAAACAAAATCAAAAAACAAAAAACTATTGGGATAGTTTTTGAGATATAAAAATAAAAAGTTTCTGCACAGCAAGGGAAACAATCAACAAAACTAAAACAAACAAAAAACAAACAAACAAAAACCTATAGAATGAGAGAAGACATTTGCAAATTACATATCTGACAAATGGTTAATATCAAAATATACAAAGAATTTGTAAAATTCAACACTCAAAAAACAAATAACCCAGTTAAAAAAATGGGCAGAAGATATGAAGAGCCATTTTCCTAAAGAAGATATATAGATGGCCAACAGACATGAGAAAAGATACTCAACCTCACTGATCATCAAGGGAATGTAAATCAAATCATAATGGGATATCACTTTACACCAACCAGAATGGCCAAAATTAACAACAAAGGAAACAACAGACATAGGTGAGGATGTGGAGAAAGGGAAAACCTCTCCACTGTAGGTGGGGATGCAAATTGGTACAGCCACTCTGAAAAACACTATAGTGTTTCCTCAAAAAGTTAAAAATAAAACCATCCTACAGTCTAGCAATTAAATCACTAGCTATTTACCCAAAAGATACAAAAATACTAATTCAAAGGGATGATCCACCTGGATATATATAGCAGCATTATCAGCAATAGCCAAACTATGGGAATAACTCAAATGTCCATCAATTAATGAATGGATAAAGAAGAGGTAATAGATGATGATAGATGATAGATAGATAGATATAATGGAATATTAGCCACAAAAAGAATGAAATCTTGCCATCTGCAACGATGTGAATATAGCTAGAGAGTATTATGCTAAGCAAAATAAGTCAGTCAGAGAAAGAAATACTATACGATTTCACCCATATGTAGAATTTAAGAAACAAAGCAAAGGAACAGAGCAAAAATTAGACAAAACTCCAAACGAACCTAACTATAGAGAACGGATGGTTACCAGAGGGGTGCTGGATGAGGGAAGGGGATTAAGAGTACACTTATCATAATGATTACTGAATAATGTATGGAATTGTTGAATCACTATATTATACATCTGAAACTAAACTAATACAACACTGTATATTATACTGGATTTCGGGGCACCTGGATGGCTCAGTGATTGAGCATCTGCCTTCACCTCAGGGATGATCCCAGGGTCCTGGGATTGAGTCCCACATTGGGATTTCTGCAGGGAGCCTGCTTCTCCCTCTGCCTATGTCTCTGCCTCTCTCTCTGTGCCTCTCATGAGTAAATAAATAAAATCTTAAAAAAAATAATTATACTGGAATTAGGGGATCCCTGGGTGGCTCAGCAGTTTAGCACCTACATCCAGCCCAGGGTGTGATCCTGGAGACCTGGGATCGAGTCCCACGTCGGGCCTCCTGCATGGAGCCTGCTTCTCCCTCTGCCTGTGTCTCTGCCTCTCTCTCTCTCTCTCTGTCTCTCTCTGTGTCTCTCATGAATAAATAAATGAAATCTTAAAAAAAATAATTATACTGGAATTAAAATTTTAAAAAAGAAAAAAATGCAGAATAGATTATTCTTCTCTCTATAGTTGTAGAGGTAGAGCTATAGTCTATGTGTGCACAGAGAATATTCAACAAAGTTTCAGAAGTTGTTATTTCTAGATATTTTAGGCTGCATTTTTAACAGAAATTAGAATTCACCCCAAACATTTCAAATGAAGAGTCTTCATGGAGGCACTTCCTACAAAAGTCTGGGAATACACTGCAGGAGTAAAAAGGGATGAGAGTATGCCTAGAAAACTATGACAGTGGGAAACTATCACAGCCCTTTTGCTGAAGAGACAAGAATATTAAGTATTTTTCCCAGAGCCTAGTGACAGAAGGGAGTGCAGAATTACTCCAGCTTCCGGAAGTTTTGCCTTCCTTCTCCTTCTCCATCCCCTCCCCCCCTTCTTCTTCTTCCTCTTCTTCTTCACCTTCCATTGTCCTAACCTGGCCAGAAGTCCTCAGCAGTGTTGGGGTGGGTAGAGGAGGGAGATTCAGCCAGCAGGAAATAGGAATTAGTCTTTCTGAACACAGAACAGGGTGAATGTGGGCAGAAAATTGTGTCTGGGAGCTAGTTGGGATGGGATATCTCAAACTGAATATCCAGCACACTAGTAATTTAAAAATTCAATTTAAAAAAAATTTCTTTTCTTAAATTGTCTAGGAGGTATTTATTATAAAATTAAAATAAGTAAAGTAACATTTAGCAATATTCTAAATCCATTAGAACATAACCCCCAAATATGGAAATCTATATAAACATACTGCAAAATCATTAAGTGACAACTTTGGATTACTAGTTTCACTAATATAGGATTTTTCTTAGACCCACATATGATGATAAGCATTAAGACCTCATCAATGTCCAGCATTACTAATAACAGCAAGAATAACCTCATTAATATTCCTAACTTCATTAGGAATGTATGAATTAAAAGAATTTTTAAATAATTTTCAACTAATAGCAAGCATTTGGAGCCATCTCTTTATAAGTTATGATGTTATTTTATTACCTAATGGATATAATCTCTAAATTAAAATGACTTAATTATTCTTTTCTCCATTACTAATAATACTCCTGTTTCATTTTATCTTTATAGTATTAGTATCACCTTGTATCCATCTGAAATTACAACATTTTCTGTTTAAAAAATTTTATCAAAGGTCTTAGAAAAATGAATTATGTCTTTTTCTTAGGGATTCTCTTTTAGGATCCATTCTATTGATGGTACCATTTTCCCAAATGAGGTGGTTTATCATCCAAAATGTAGTAATCTCTTTGGTTCAATATACACTTTTAATTATGGTTCATCTTTAGATGTCTTCCATTATAATCTAGAAAAGTGGAGGGTATCTATTACTTGACTGCCAGAAAAATATATTTGCATATATTATAATTCGAAGCATTAATCAAAGCCATAATAGACTTTTTGTACTCAAAATTGGCTATAGAAGTAGCACAATAGCTTTTTTTGCCTTAAAAGGAATATCCCCTTATAACACGCATATTTTTTCAACACAAGCAGTGATTTTAAAGACTTTATTTATTTATTCATGAGAGACACACACACAAAGAGAGAGAGAGAGAGAGAGGCAGAGACACAGGCAGAGGGAGAAGCAGGATCCATGCAGGGAGCCCAACGTGGGACTCGATCCCAGGTCTCCAGGATCAAACCCTGGGCTGAAGGCGGTGCTAAACCGCTGAGCCACCCTGGCTGCCACAAGCAGTGATTTTAATGAATGGTATAAAACTTGATTATTTCTGCGCATCTTCAAAAGAAACCAAATTATTACTTTAGAATTACTTATTGCTCTTTTAATTGAACAAAAAATAGCTTAGATTGAAAAAAATTAATCAGAATGTTTGCATTAAAACATGGCAACAACAATACTTACAAATATTAACAATCATAAGAATTACCAGACAACACTGGAAATACTGAAATTGTCATCAAAGATATTCAAATATAAAATGAAAAGGAACTTACATGGAAGGAAGAAAAAATTACTCAGGTGGTTTAAGAATAAAAATCCTGAAAGGAATGTTTGGTTTTGATAGATGTGTGACTTTGGGAGAGGTAGTTAATAATCCTGCTACTAGATTTCTCATCATATGGTAGGAAAATGCTGGCACCTATCTCATGTTTGTTCACTTATTTGACTATTTTTATTGGTTAATTTTTGGAGGACTAATGTATATAAAACATTTAGCATAACCTATAGCTCTTATAAAGTGGTCAATAGAGACTAGCTGTAATTAAGATTATTTTTCTCATATATTTTAACATTATTATTTTATTAATAGTTCTAATATACATCTTTTTAGAATAATGAAGCTAAATTCAGCAGGGAAGGTCAAGCAAGTATATTGCATTTTTTCATCATAGGTTATGGATTTAGTTTTAATAAAGTATATTTTTCACCTTGTCTTCCTAAAATCAAATCTATTTCTAGAGCATAATAAATTATGTAGTTCCTTCAACAATAGGGTGAGCTAAAATCTACTACATTTCTTACATTCTTAACATATTTCACTTTGTCTTCTGACATTGAAGTTTATGGGAGAATCTAAAAATATATTTTATATTTTATATCATATTTATTAAATATCATGTATGTATAAATTTAGGAAGCTAGAACATACACTTGGTTCTATTACAAGCTAGAATATATGTTGCTCTGTGAATACACCACTGAGCTTCTTTTGTTTTGCCTTTGAAAACAGGTGCACATCTTCTTGGCCTGACTTTATCAGTGTTTTGTATACATACATGATATCAAATTTGTCATCTATTTCTAGCAAAATAGGTGAATTATACAAAGAGAGTTTCATAGCATAGATTTGTTTAAATAACACCCAGAAGGCAATGCTATGGAAATATAATCACTGGTTTCCAGATGCTTAATGCTGGGGAGAAAAACTGAATACTTAAAGCAGAAGGGATCTTTTTAGAGCAAAAAAAAAAAAAAAAAAGATTATCTATGATACTGTGCTTGTGGATACATGACACTGTGAATTTTTCAGTACACATAAAACTTTACAGCATGAACCTTAACAGACACATTGAAAGTATCTATTTTAGGATGGAATGCAGAAAATGATAAAACAATAACCATATTACAAATATATTGAACAGCCTCACTGAAGGGAGTATAGGAAAAAGCGCTGACCAAAATAACTTTGGAAACTAGTGAAGTCTGTAAAACTAAAGAAAAAAGAAACATATGCACTGTACTCTGTTTAATAAAATTGTTTCCCATGAGGGTACAGATTTAGTATTCTTATGGTGCTGTGCATATATTCTTTAAACAATTAGATAAATGAGTGGTGGAGGATGGGAACCAGAGTTTTCACTGTTGAAGTGAGAAATTACAGATAAGCACAGAGGGAAACTAGAATAACCTAAGTCATAATGGGTAAAACCTGGTAGTATTAGGGGCACCTGAGTGCCTCAGTCAGTTAAGTGTCTGTCTTCGGCTCAGGTCATAATCTCAGGGTCCCAGGATCAATCCCCTGTGTTGGGCTTTCTGCTCACCAATGGTCTGCTTATTTCTCTCTCTCTATGCTTATACTGTCTCTCTCTCAAATAAATAAATAAATAAAATAAACATTAAAAAATAAGGCTGGAGGTATCAGTATAAAATCATATTTAGCTTACTAATAGATACAGATGGATATACATAGGAATATATGTGTATATTATATACACATTATATATATATATATATATATATATATATATATATATATATATACCTCCACAGGCTGGTTTTTATCCACACATACCCTATTCTCAGCAGATAGAACCTAGAAACAGTGCTGCACAGTAACAAACATATTTTGTGACAAAATCTTAGAGTCTAATAATAGTCTCTAATAAAAGTCACCAGTGCAATTGGAGAAACAGTTGATTCTAGGACTAGAGCAGGAAATATACAAGATAAACTTGCTGTATCTCTCAAAATGAAACAAAAAAAAAAACAAAAAAATGAGAAAAAGACAACCAACAATGATGAGGATGTGCCTAAATAAATAAGCAAATAAATAAATAAATAAGTATTGGATATAACCCAAAGTATAGAACAAAACCCATAAGTCTATACTTACATAAATAAATAATTGGATTAATAAGCAAATGGGAAGAGAGGACAAACCTACTGTGTAGGACAATCCCAAAAAATTTGTACAGATATTTTGACCTCAAGAAGCCGAAACATACTCACCACTCCGGGATAAAAATGATCAAAGAGGGAAAAGGATATAGTCTAGAAACCTGATAAACACTACCTCATCCATGTGTGATGAAAATAGCACTCTCTCTTTGTATTTTTCCACCCCAAACATAACATAGTCTGATCATAAAATAAAAAGAACGTCAGATAAATATCAGTTGACAGATATTCCTAGAATATCTAACCCCTACTCTTTAAAACTGTCAATGTCATTAAAATCAAATCAAGTCAGAGAAACTACCACAGGTAAGAGAAGCCTAAAGAAGTGTGGTAATTAAATGTAACGTAGTATTGTGGATAGGACATGAAAAGAGAAAAATTATATTGGTTAATAATACTTTCTTATTGTTGGTTCATTAATTGTAATAAATGTATCATAATACTATGAACTACAATGGAGGAACTGGGTGAGGAATACATGAGAACTTTCTGTATCACCTTCGCAAACTTCTGTAAGTCTAAGCCATTGTAAACAATAAAATGTATTATAAAAACAACTCTTATGTTATACATAGCAAACATTATTCTTAAAAGAATATATTCAGACTGGTCAATAAAAACCCATTCACACATTTAAATATCACCAAATTCTTAAGACGGAGCTGCTATTTTCTGTAGGTGAGAAAACTGAAACTCAGAGAGACTACTTAACTTGCTAAAGATCAATTAGTATTTAAACCATCTATTATTACCTCAAATTAAATATTCTATTATCTATAATACCATACAATGTCACCAGTACAATGACAAATGATATTCTCAAAATATCATCCAAAAGCATTATACATTCCTTTGTAAATTATATATAATATACACATACATTATATATATAATATATATTCGGTATTCCCCAAATAGGCAGTAAAACTATAACATATATCATAAAATGTTTTAAAATATCTAAACCCTCTATGATAATAGTTTAAAACAAGAATAATTTAACTAAGGGAAATTACTTAAAATGTGGGATATAATCAAGAAAAAACTAAAATTATTTGACCTATGATAGACCTCAGATAGATTTGCCTAGTTCTAGAGCAAAAATTTCCTATATCAATGAGAAAGCTGGAGTCCAGAGAGATAACAGAGAGAACTGTTTAATATTACACAGCTAAGTATTACAGACTTTTTAATACAGCACAAGTATCCCAATCTCCAGTATCCCAATTTCTAGCCTAGTCCCAATATATCATATAAAGCACTGAAAATATCAATGCTACTTTTACTACAAAATCAGAATCTTCAATTCTATTGCGCCATTATTCCTGGAAGTAAGATGGCAAAGTTTGCTAAAAAGTATACACACACACACACACACACACACACACACAAATAAATAAAAACCATATATACACATAAATATATAAATGTTTATACATATAATACATATATGTATATGGATATAAGTCAATAAATAAGAACCTTGAATTATTTTTAAAAGAAATGACAGCAAAATATTTATCTGTATGTGTGTGTCCAAACCATAGCATTTTTTTTCCCAAAGCAATTATATGATCCTGCCAATAATGGTTTGACCCAGGTAAGATAACAATTTTTCACTTTTTTCATGATAAATATTTTATTTGTCAAAGTATTTAGTTATCAATGTATTATTGGTAGCTATCTGGTGATCAGTTTTCCCCCATGAAAAAATTTAACTAACATTTATTTTATTAAAATTCTGGCATAATTGGGACTATCTCCAGGTAATATGTTGAATTAGAGAATCAAAGAGGCATATGGCACTAAAAGTACATTGATGATTTCTGTTTATTTTTTAAAATAATATTCTTTTTTTAAGATTTTATTTATTTGAGAGAGAATGTAGGAGTAGGGTGAGGAGCAGAAGGAGGAGCAGACTCCCTGCTGAGCAGGGAGCCAGGGCTCCATCCCAGGACTCTGAGATCATGACCTGAGCCGTAGACATTAACCCACTGAGCCACTCAGGTGGCCTGATGATTTTCGTTTAACTTCCACAAAGAATTCTTAGGCCTTTTCCCAGGGTCTGGTATATTTCATGACTTCTATAAATTAATTTATTCAGGAAAGTCTTCATAGGATATTTTTAAAAGCTAAATCTGAAGCATCTGTCAAAAAATGTTTAGTAGCTCTGCCTTTGGAAGTCAGGAGAGTCATCAAAGCCCAATTTCAAAACTTGCTAAATATATAAGGATAATCCCATTTCTTAGGCTTAAAAAACCTCTGTTGACTCAGTTGCCTAAAGAATTCTGCCTGCAAGGTAGAGATTGTCAGATACTAATCAACCCTATTTCTTCCTCCTGTAAAACACAACTACACTATTTTTCAAGCCTTCTTGCAGTTACATATAGTGCTGGATTGAGTTCCAGTCCATGGACATGAACTAAAGTGATGTGCGATACTTATAAAACTGAGTCATACACACACACAAACAAAACAAAAACCTATAGATAATCCTTCACGCTCCTTTCATCTATGGGCTGGATGTTGTTGTCCAGGGTAGGTTTGAAATCCACTTACAAAATGTATATGGTAAACTCATCATTCACATTTATCCCTGAATAACTGTGTGAACAGCCACCTACATGTTCAACGTATAGTCTCTGGATAGAAATTTTGAATCACTTTGATCTGCTTACAAAAGCAAGAAACACATCTTTATTCTGTTTGAATCACTATTTATTTTTGACTGTTTTTGTTATTGCTGTTGTCCTATTGTGAGAAATGCAACATATATGTTAAGGTTGAAGAAGAAAATACAAAGATTTCAGCACAGTAACTGACACTAGATATCAATAAATGATAACAGGGTCTGGTCAAGTGCACTCAAGACCTGTAGGTAAATAATAAAAATATCCACATCTGGACAGAAAAATTGTCCACATCCATATCTGGATGAACAAATTAGAAAAGGTACCCTTCCTCCATGCTGAGCTAGCCTTGAGTTAATGTAATCAGTTCAGCAAAGGGAGCTAACTTTCCCCATTATGCTTCTATTTGGTGTCTGTTTGAGGCACAAAAACTTTACAACCATTTGGAGTTATCTTTTAAAGTTTTTATTTAAATTTGAAGTAGTTAACATATATTGTTATATTAGTTTCAGGTGTACAATATTAGAATTATTTTTGAGTGTCTGTAAGAACATTTGAGGTAGGCTTGAGCATGAGAATGGTTATTTGTAAAAGTAAGCTTTCTGAAAAAAATGATACAGCGTCTCAGGGATGGTGCGAATGATGAGGGAAGACACTTAAGAAATAGATCAAATTGTCCAAGGAGTTGACACAAAAAAGATATGACACTATACTAACATCCAAGCTACTAATAGTCTAGTGCTCAATGTAGCTTATAAGAGAACATGTTTGATGATTTAGGCAGAAATCAAACTACAAATGGAATGCACAAGAATCATTGGGAAGCTTGATAAAAATAGATTTTCTCCACACAAAAGATCTTGTTATAGAAAGCATGTCATGTGCCACATGAATCTGTACATTTTACAAATATATCAGCTATTTCTGAAGCTGGTGATTCTGAAACCACACTTTGAAAAAAAAATCTTTATAAAATTCTTTACTCTGATTCTACTTTTCACTATGAAGCCATATGTTCAATGAAGTAAATGATTTGTCTAATATTTACTGTGTTTGCTACAATTTAAAGAAGATACCAGAGATCACAACAAATCATGATTTTATATCTCAAGGAAATGTACATAACAGGACAGTCAGACAATTATAAAAATTATAAGTATGTGATATACACAGAAATAAAACATAGGCACAAATCAGTGAAGTAATTTGTACGAGGAGTGATTTAACTTTGCTTGAAATGGAAGGATAGTCAGCAAAAATTTCCCAAAGAAAAAGAAACTAGAGAAGTGTTAAATGATAGAAATAAGAATCTGCTATTTAAGCAACAGGAGAAAAAGATTGGGGCAACAGAAAGGATTTAGGGAGGAAATGGTTATATGAAATGCGTAGTATGTTCAGAGAACCAAATGCAATCCAGTCCTGCTTGTATTGCAACCAGCAGGAGAATAATGTGGACTACAGAAAAAAAAAACTAAAGGAACAAATTTTCTTTGTTTTTAAAGGTTATTTTAAGTAGTCTCTATACCCAGTGTGAGGCTAGAACTCACAATCCAAGATCAGTAATTGCATGCTTTACCAAATGAGCCAGCCAGACACCCCAGGAACAGATTTTCTAAATGTAATTTGATTCCTTGAGAATACAGTGTCACACTGAAGAGATACTAGTAGCACCTTTGCCATAAATGGATTTCTCATAACCAAGAGAAAAGTGTGTTTTCCTATATTCTTCGCTATTATATTGGTTGCATGGTATCAAACACAGTAATCTGACTTACATCATATATGTCTCTTGTCACATATATCATCTTCAGCATATACTTTTGTAAGCCATGTCTTAATTTCCTTATTTGTAAAATAGAGGAAGGTAATAGTTTAAACTTTATAGAACTACGATAAGGATTAATTGGGGAAAAAAATCATGAAATATGATTGGCATCATGGCTACCATCTAGTAAATACACCCTGATCATTGGTGTTTGTGATTGTGTATAGGTGATTGAAACCTGATACCAAATGTATAGACTCAGAATTTTGGAGCTCTGAAAGTTCAACATCATCTATTTTGGAAACAAATTATATCAATTTTCCACAGTCTCTCACAGAAAGTAAAAGCAGAAGGGATACTTCCTAACTCATTCTATATAACCTACAGTATCCTAATTTAAAAAGACAAACCAAAATAAATAAATAAATAAATAAATAAATAAATAAATAAATAAATAAATGTTAAAAAAAATAAAAAGACAAACCATTATAAAAAAGGAAAGTTATAGACCAATATCTATTATGACATAGATGTACAACAAAATATTAGCAAATCAAATTCAAAAATGTATGAAAAACATATGTCATGACCAAGTGGAATTTATTCCATTATGCAAGTCTGGTTCAACATCCAAAAGGTAATTAATATAATCATCACATCAACAGGTTGAAGAAAAAAAATTATGATTGTAACAATAGGTGCAGAAAATGCATTTGACCTATTGGTTATAAAAACTCTCAGCAAAATAGGAATAGAAAGAAACTTCCTGAACTGGATAAAGGACAGACATCAATACAAATCTACAAATATTTGTATATTTGTATACTTAATGGTAAGAAACTACATACTTCCTTAGCAACACCAGAAACAAGGACATTCTCTTTTTCTATTCTTATTCAACACAGAAGCAAAGGCAATTCAAGAGAGAAAGGACAGTCTTCTTAACAAATGGTGCTGAAACAACCGGCATCCAGAGACGTTATACCCTTTACAAAAATTAACTAAAAGTGAATAACAGACCATAAAATAAAATGTAAATTTATAAAACTTCTAGAAGATAACATAGGAGAAAATTGGCGCCATTGGTTTTTGTGATGACTCTTAGGTACAACACTTGGAAACGGTATTAATGGGAAAAAATGTACAAGTTAGACTCATTAAAATTAAAAACTCCTGCTCCCTAGAAGACACTATAAAAAGAATAAAAAACAAGCCAAACACTTGGATAAAATCTTTGTAAAACAGATAATTGATAAAATACTAGTATCCTAAATAAACAAAGAAATATTAACGCGAAACAATAAGAAAACAACCCAATTATAAAATGGGCAAATGATTGAACAGACACCTCATCAAAGACTACACACACACAAAATTTTTAAGTCTTTTGGAAAATTATCCCATTTACTATTATTATGAAATGACCTTCTTTAATCTGGATATTTTCTTTGCTTTAAGGTCTCTTTTTCTGAAATTAATATAGCTAATCCAGTTTCCTTTGATTAGGTTTGAATAGTATCTTTTTCTCCATCCATTTACTTTTAATGTACTTGTGCCTTTATTTATTTTTTTAATAAATTTATTTTTATTGGTGTTCAACTTACCAACATACAGACTAACACCCAGTACTCATCCCGTCAAGTGCCCCTTCAGTGCCTGTCACCCATTCACCCCCACCCCCGCCTTCCTCCCCTTCCACCACCCCTAGTTCCTTTCCCAGAGTTAGGAGTCTTCATGTTCTGTCTCCCTTTCTGATCTTTCCCACACATTTCCTCTCCCTTCCCTTCTAATCCCTTTCACAATTATTTATATTCCCCAAATGAATGAGAACATACACTGTCCTTCTCCGATTGACTTGCTTCACTCAGCATAATACCCTCCAGGTCCATCCACGTTGAAGCAAATGGTGGGTATTTGTCGTTTCTAATGGCTGAGGAATATTCCATTGTATACATAGACCACATCTTCTTTATCCATTCATCTTTCGATGGACACCAAGGCTCCTTCCACAGTTTGGCTATTGTGGACATTGCTGCTAGAAACATCGGGGTGCAGGTGTCCCGGCATTTCATTGCATCTGAATCTTTGGGGTAAATCCCCAACAGTGCAATTGCTGGGTCGTAGGGCAGGTCTATTTTTAACTCTTTGAGGAACCTCCACACAGTTTTCCAGAGTGGCTGCACCAGTTCACATTCCCACCAACAGTGTAAGAGGGTTCTCTTTTCTCCGCATCCTCTCCAACATTTGTTGTTTCCTGCCTTGTTAATTTTCCCCATTCTCACTGGTGTGAGGTGGGATCTCATTGTGGTTTTGATTTGTATTTCCCTGATGGCAAGTGATGCAGAGCATTTTCTCATGTGCGTGTTGGCCATGTCTAGGTCTTCCTCTGTGAGATTTCTGTTCATGTCTTTTGCCCATTTCATGATTGGATTGTTTGTTTCTTTGGTATTGAGTTTAATAAATTATTTATAAATCTTGGAAATTAGCCCTTTATCTGACACGTCATTTGCAAGTATCTTCTCCCATTCTGTAGGTTGTCTTTGAGTTTTGTTGACTGTATCCTTTGCTGTGCAGAAGCTTCTTATCTTGATGAAGTCCCAATAGTTCATTTTTGCTTTGGTTTCTTTTGCCTTCGTGGATGTATCTTGCAAGAAGTTACTGTGGCCAAGTTCAAAAAGGGTGTTGCCTGTGTTCTTCTCTAGGATTTTGATGGAATCTTGTCTCACATTTAGATCTTTCATCCATTTTGAGTTTATCCTTGTGTATGGTAAAAGAGAGTGGTCTAGTTTCATTCTTCTGCATGTGGATGTCCAATTTTCCCAGCATCATTTATTGAAGAGATTGTCTTTCTTCCAATGGATAGTCTTTCCTCCTTTATCGAATATTATTTGACCATAAAGTTCAGGGTCCACTTCTGGGTTCTCTATTCTGTTCCACTGATCTATGTGTCTGCTTTTGTGCCAGTACCACACTGTCTTGATGACCACAGCTTGGTAGGACAACCTGAAATCTGGCATTGTGATGCCCCCAGATATGGTTTTCTTTTTTAAAATTCCCCTGGCTATTCGGGGTCTTTTCTGATTCCACACAAATCTTAAAATAATTTGTTCTAACTCTCTGAAGAAAGTCCATGGTATTTTGATAGGGATTGCATTAAACGTGTACATTGCCCTGGGTAACATTGACATTTTCACAATATTAATTCTGCCAATCCATGAGCATGGAATATTTTTCCATCTCTTTGTGTCTTCCTCAATTTCTTTCAGAAGTGTTCTGTAGTTTTTAGGGTATAGATCTTTTACCTCTTTGGTTAGGTTTATTCCTAGGTGTCTTATGCTTTTGGGTGCAATTGTAAATGGGATTGACTCCTTAATTTCTCTTTCTTCAGTCTCATTGTTAGTGTATAGAAATGCCACTGACTTCTGGGCATTGATTTTGTATCCTGCCATGCTACCAAATTGCTGTATGAGTTCTAGCAATCTTGGGGTGGAGGCTTTTGGGTTTTCTAGGTAGAGTATCACGTCATTGGCGAAGAGGGAGAGTTTGACTTCTTCTTTGCCAATTTGAATGCCTTTAATGTCTTTTGGTTGTCTGATTGCTGAGGCTAGGACTTCCAGTACTATGTTGAACAGCAGTGGTGAGAGTGGACATCCCTGTCTTGTTCCTGATCTTAGGGGAAAGGCTCCCAGTGCTTCCCCACTGAGAATGATATTTGCTGTGGGCTTTTCGTAGATGGCTTTTAAGATGTTGAGGAATGTTCCCTCTATCCCTACACTCTGAAGAGTTTTGATCAGGAATGGATGCTGTATTTTGTCAAATGCTTTCTCTGCATCTAATGAGAGGATCATATGGTTCTTGGTTTTTCTCTTGCTGATATGATGAATCACATTGATTGTTTTACGGGTGTTGAACCAGCCTTGTGTCCAGGGATAAATCCTACCTGGTCATGGTGAATAATTTTCTTAATGTACTGTTGGATCCTATTGGCTAGTATCTTGTTGAGAATTTTTGCATCCATGTTCATCAGGGATATTGGTCTGTAATTCTCCTTTTTGGTGGGGTCTTTGTCTGGTTTTGGAATTAAGGTGATGCTGGCCTCATAGAACGAATTTGGAAGTACTCCGTCTCTTTCTATCTTTCCAAACAGCTTTAGTAGAATAGGTATGATTTCTTCTTTAAACGTTTGATAGAATTCCCCTGGGAAACCATCTGGCCCTGGACTCTTGTGTCTTGAGAGGTTTTTGATGACTGCTTCAATTTCCTCCCTGGTTATTGGCCTCTTCAGGTTTTCTATATCCTCCTGTTCCAGTTTTGGTAGTTTGTGGCTTTCCAGGAATGCGTCCATTTCTTCTAGATTGCCTAATTTATTGGCGTATAGCTGTTCATAATATGTTTTTAAAATTGTTTGTATTTCCTTGGTGTTGGTAGTCTCTCCTTCTCATTCATGATTTTATTAATTTGAGTCTTCTCTCTATTCTTTTTAATAAGGCTGGCTAATGGTTTATCTTATTAATTCTGTTGAGGACCAACTCCTGGTTTTGTTGATCTGTTCCACAGTTCTTCTGGTCTCGATTTCGTTGAGTTCTGCTCGAATCTTAATTAACTCTCTTCTTCTCCTGGGTGTAGGATCTATTTGCTGTTTTTTCTCTAGCTCCTTTATGTGTAAGGTTAGCTTTTGTATTTGAGTTCTTTCCAGTTTTTGAATGGATGCTTGTATTGCGATGTATTTCCCCCTTAGGACTGCTTTTGCTGCATCCAAAGATTTTGAACGGTTGTATCTTCATTCTCATTAGTTTCCATGAATCTTTTTAATTCTTCCTTAATTTCCTGGTTGACCCTTTCATCTTTTAGCAGGATGGTCCTTAACTTCCACGTGTTTGAGGTCCTTCCAAACTTCTTGTTGTGATTTAGTTCTAATTTCTAGGCATTATGGTCTGAGAATATGGAGGGGACGATCCCAATCTTTTGGTATCGGTTCAGACCCGATTTGTGATCCAGTATGTGGTCTATTCTGGAGAAAGTTCCATGTGCACTTGAGAAGAATGTGTATTCAGTTGAGTTTGGATGTAAAGGTCTGTAGATATCTGTGAAATCCATCTGGTCTAGTGTATCATTTAAAGCTCTTGTTTCTTTGGAGATGTTGTGCTTACAGACCTATCGAGTATAGAAAGAGCTAGACTGAAGTCACCAAATATAAGTGTATTATTATCTAAGTATTTCTTCACTTTGGTTAATAACTGATTTATATATTTGGCAGCTCCCACATTCGGGGCATATATATTGAGGATTGTTAAGTCCTCTTGTTGGATAGATCCTTTAAGTATGATATAGTGTCCCTCTTCATCTCTCACTACAGTCTTCGGGGTAAATTTTAGTTTATCTGATATAAGGATGGCTACCCCTGCTTTCTTTTGAGGACCATTCGAATGGTAAATGGTTCTCCAACCTTTTATTTTCAGGCTGTAGGTGTCCTTCTGTCTAAAATGAGTCTCTTGTAGACAGCAAATAGATGGGTCCTGCTTTTTTATCCAGTCTGAAACCCTGCGCCTTTTGATGGGGTCATTAAGCCCGTTCACATTCAGAGTTACTATTGAGAGATATGAGTTTAGGGTCATCATGATATCTATTCAGTCCTTGTTTTTGTGGATTGTTCCACTGAACTTCTTCTTAAAGGGGAATTTTAAGAGTCCCCCTTAAAATTTCTTGCAGAGCTGGTTTGGAGGTCACATATTCTTTCAGTTGCTGCCTGTCTTGGAAGCTCTTTATCTCTCCTTCCATTTTGAATGAGAGCCTTGCTGGATAAAGTATTCTTGGTTGCATGTTCTTCTCATTTAGGACCCTGAATATATCCTTCCAGCCCTTTCTGGCCTGCCAGGTCTCTGTGGAGAGGTCTGCTGTTACCCTAATACTCCTCCCCATAAAAGTCAGGGATTTCTTGTCTCTTGCTGCTTTAAGGATCTTCTTGCTTTAAGGATCTTCCCTTTATGTTTGGAATTTGCAAGCTTCACTATTAAATGTCGAGGTGCTGAACGGTTCTTATTGATTTTAGGGGGGATCTCTCTATTTCCTGGATCTGAATGCCTGTTTCCCTTCCCAGATTAGGAAAGTTTTCAGCTAGGATTTGTTCAAATACATATTCTGTCTGGCCCTCTGTCCCTTTCGGCGCCCTCGGGAACCCCAATTAAACGTCGTTTTTTCTTCCTCAGGCTGTGGTTTATTTCCCTTAATCTATCTTCATGGTCTTTTAACTGTTTGTCTCTCTTTCCCTCAGTTTCCCTCTTTGCCATCAACTTGTCTTCTATGTCACTCACTCGTTCTTCCACCTCGCTAACCCTCGTCGTTAGGACTTCTAGTTTGGATTGCATCTCATTCAATTGATTTTTAATTTCTGCCTGATTAGCTCTAAATTCTGCAGTCATGAAGTCTCTTGAGTCCTTTATGCTTTTTTCTAGAGCCACCAGTAGCTGTATAATAGTGCTTCTGAATTGGCTTTCTGACATTGAATTGTAATCCAGATTTTGTAACTCTGTGGGAGAGAGGACTGTTTCTGATTCTTTCTTTTGAGGTGAGTTTTCCTTCTAGTCATTTTGCTCAGTGCAGAGTGGCCAAAAACAAGTTGTATTGGGAAAAGGAGAAAATGAGAGGAGAGAAAGAAGGAAAGAAAAGAGAAAAAGAAAAAAGAAAAAAAGGAAGAAAAAAGGAAAAAAGAGAAGAAAAAGAGAAAAAGAAAGAAAGGAAAAAAGGGTGGGGGAAAGCAAACAGAAAAAAAAAAAAAAAAACCCACAGGGGAGTATCTTCTGATTCTGTGTACTTTAAGTCCCTTGGCTTCCCCTGGAACTCGTCCGTCTAGCTGGTCTTCCGGGGGAGGGGCCTGTTGTGCTGATTTTCAGGTGTTAGCACTTGGGGGAGCTGCTGTGCCCCTGCCTGGTGCAGGGCTCAGTGGGGGTTGTTTACCCCGCGAGGCCCCAGGAGGAACAACTGCAGTGGCGGGGCCAGCTCTGCAGCCCTGGAGTCAGCTCCTGCAGTAGCTCCAGAGCTCTCCGTCTGCAGGGCCTGGAGGCTCCGGAGCGGGGCCGCTGATCTGCTCAGCTCAGGGCAGGAGCGTTTGCTGTCCTGGGCCCTCCCGGCCTCTGCCTGTCCCAGGGGTGGCCGGATCCTGGGCTGTGTCCCGGCGCCCTGTGCTCCAGAGCCTGAGCTATTGGATTCGGGCTCCCGCCCCGCAGCCCCTTCCGTGGAGCCGCCCCCGAGCCCCCCGAGCTGCTCCCGCCCCGCAGCCCCCTCTGCGGAGCCGCCCCCGACCCCCCCCTCCCCAGCTGCTCCGGGTCCCGCCGTGCGCTCTGCAGCCCTTAGGGAGCTCGTTGCACTCTCCTGGGGCGCAGGTGTCTGTTAGTGTCCCCGGGAGCCCGAGGGCATCCCCGCCCTCCTGGGTCCTGCTCCAACTCCCTGCGAGCCTCTTTCCCCCGGGAAGGTCGGTGCAGCTCCTGCTCCTCCGGGACGGGGCTCTCCTGTCCTGGGGACCCTCGCCCCGGCCTTAGCCCGGGTCCTCGCGGGGCCCCTCCCCCTTGGAGGCCTTTTGTTCCTTTATTTCTTTTTCCCCGTCTTCCTACCTTGATAGAAGCGCGAACTCTTCTCACTGTAGCATTCCAGCTGGTCTCTCTTTAAATCTCATGCCGAATTCGTAGATTTTCAGGATGATTTGAAGGTTATCTAGGTAATTTGGTGGGGACAGGTGACTTGGGGACCCTACTTTTCTGCCGTCTTGCCCCTCCTACTTGTGTCTTTATATTAAACATGAAGTTTTTGTAAATAGCACAGTTGGATCATGTGTTTTTTTGTTTGTTTTTATCTACTATGGTAGTCCTTTTTTTTTTTTTAATTGGTGTATTTAGACCACTGATATTTAAAGTGTTGTTTTTATATAGTTGGAATAATATCTACCATATTTTTTTAATGTTTTCTATCATTCTTCTTTATTGTTCTGTCTTCCACTATTTTTATGCGTTCTTTGGTTTTAATCAAGCATTTATGTAAGTAAAAATTATACTACTATACTCAAAGTCTGGTGATTTAAATTTTAATTGTATCTAAAAAAAACTTTCGCAGAAATATCTGTCATAGTGTTTAACTGTACAACTGGGTACCGTAGGCTAGTCAAATTGCCACAACATTAACCATCATACCTAAATTAGATATTTTAAAATATTTTTCCTGCTTGGTATTCTCTCAGCTTTCTGGATCTATGGTTTGCTGCTTTTTTAGAAAGATTTTATTTATTTATTCATGAGAGACACAGAGAAAGAGGGGCAGAGACATAGGCAGAGGGAGAAGTGGGATCCCTGCAGGGAACTTGATGTGGGACTCAGTCCAAGACCCTAGGATCATGATGTGAGCCAAAGGCAGATGCTCAACCACTGAGCCCAGGTGTCCCTGGTTTGCTGCTTATACTAATTTTGTAAGTTTTCATTCAATTTTCTTCTATCTCTTCCTTTTTCTTCTCCATCTAGGAGGCTCATTACATATATCTTATGTCCTTTTTAAGTGTCCCACATCTTTTGAATATTTTATTTCATCTTATTGTTTATTTATTTTCATTTAGATTTTCAAAATTTTTATTGAAATTTCTTCAAGTTCACTTATTCTTTCCTTGGCTATGTCCTATCTAATGAGTCCATTAAAGACATATTTCATTTATGTTATGTATTTCAAAATAGCTACTTTCCCTTCACCCTGCTGGAAAGTGGAAACTTAGGGTATTTTTCTCAGATCTACATTGTCAGAGTCTGGTAGGGCTCCTGGAGGTACAACTAACAAAAGTGTATAAATGTGTGTAAATGTGGTGGTGGGCAAAGACTGGCCTCTTTCAGGAATTTTTAACTTTTAAATTTGTCCATCCTTGCCATCAACAATTTCATCAAATAAAGTTTAAGTTTTCCTATCTTGGTGCTAATTCCTGCAAAGGTTTTTTTTCTTGGGCTTATCCTTCAATAAGCTGTGATTTTCTGCATCCAACTGTCTGTCTCACCAATTTTAGGGCAATAGTTTGCCCTGTAACCTAAATTTTCTACTGAATCTAAAAAAAATATTTGATTTTTCGTTTGTTCAGCCTTTTTTTTTTCCTGTGATGATGAGGAGTGATGGCTTCCAAGCTCCTTATATTCCACACTGGAAGTAGAAGTCTTTCAACTTTATTTTAAAAGAAATCAAAACAAGACCTAACAAACAAATCAACAAACAAGAAATTTCTTTGGCTGTTTATTTACTCCAAACACCCTATTTTCTACATGTATTCCCTCCTATCACCAAGCATCCTCAGCCTGTCATCTGCTTCCATATGGCCTCAAACTTCATCCAAGTGTTAAACTGCTCTCACTAATGTCACACTTTCCCAATTGTGAAACCTAACGGAAACTATTTCTTAGGTCTTACATTAAGTAATGTTTCTATACAGTTTACAAATATGAACTATCTTCTTAAAGTGCACTTCTCTTGATTTCAGAATATAATTTATTTTTCTTTTTCTCTGGTTATTTCTCTTTATCACTTTTATTGAGTCTTGATTTTAGTTTGCTTTTTCTCTCTAATTTGTCACCAGTCCTGAGGACTTTAAGACTTTTTCTCTTTTTATTTTGTACATTTTCTGTAGGTAACCTTAACACTTCCTAAAAACTTATACTAAAACAGCCTTTCCCAAGTCACATATCAATTCCTCCACATTTTCCTTTTTTTTTTTTTTTTTTACCTAAGAGAATGACATCCTTAGTCATCAATTGCCCTGGTTGAGAATCTTAAATTCATTCAATCTCTTTTAGGGTATATATATTTTATATTCACATATCATAAAAATTGTTATAATGAATAATATATGCAGGAATTCTTTAACATATCTAATTCAAGTTTTTGATCATTAAATTCACATGAGTACTTAAGATGCTCTAAATAATGTACATCCATAGAAACAAATTTAATTTCTTCCCTATATTTATTGTTATGTAATAATTGTTAATAATTTACTTAAATGCTAGCATACAGATGCAAAGGATAGAACAAAAATAGATTCGAAGAAAAATAATAGCAGAACTACATAAACAAAGCTTTTAATGTTAATCCAAATCTCTATTATAATAAAAAAAAATCATGCAAATGTTCCTCTTGATATAGACTTAGAGAAGAAAAGCCCAATTTTGGCTTGGCAGGTATAATTCAAATATTAAAATCCAGTCTTTATTCTTCTGTAGAGAAAAACTCTTTGTGAGAGATGTTTTGGCATGCCATACAAAATGGAACCCAACTGTAGCACAAAATGTAAGTTTTAAAGGACTTTTATCATCAAAATCTGTATTCTGTTTCCAAAAAAAGTAACAACCCTTTGCTATAGGTTATCTTTGAATTCCTAATAGTTTGAAATAATCCAAGACAGAGAGACTAATAATAAAAAAGTCATCAATAAAATCATGTGTTTCATTGTGAATGTATTTAATATAAGTACAAATTTTAAAAGTAATCATGTAAGTTACCTTATTGTATCCTTCTTGTATGCCTGACGATTTAGTCTCCCTGGTACCAGCATCTCTACCTGAATGTGTTTCTTTTCTTCATTCTATCTCAAGAACAAAATTTGAAGATCTATAAGAGATAGTTTGCCTCAAAGGAGTTTCTCAACAATATAGATCTCATGAATCACATTCTCTAAACAGATGATGCCGTATTTCCCCAGGAAGCATACAAATACTTTAAAAGTATATTATGGTATTGGTATTACCTTGAAGACACTTTGGGCAAAGACACAGTTAGGCTTTGGTAGTGAGTGAGGATAGACAATATGGAAATATTTCCTGCAGTAAATGCAGAATCCATTTTTAGAAGTTCACTGACAGTAGAGTAGAGAGTAGTTTCAGGAAGAGGCAATTGAAATTGGGACCCTAGGAAGAGACTATTGAAATCACAGCAATGGAAATGGAAAAACATTATTTAGAAATATTCTTAGGAGATAGCAATGTGGAGACTTTACAAAGTAAAATCTGGAGGTGCAAGGAAGAGAGGAATCAAAAATGATTCACAGCCTCTTTTCCAGCTGGAAGCAGAGTGAGTTAGCTAAAAGAAGAATCTAGCTGTGCCAGGTCCTCTGAAGTTAGAAACAACTTAATTTTGTAGAAGTAAAGGACAAGCTCATGAGAAGTTTGCTCGGAAGGTGATTATAAAAAAAAAAAAAAAAAAAAAAAAAAAAAGGAAAAAACTTACATGACAAGGAAAAGATAAGCACTACCCTCAGGAATATAGGTAAATGTTCTGAAACGAATCAGATGGCTAGAATAACAGTTTAGGAAATCTAGCAACTTTGGTGTACTTGTGGAAACCACATCAACATTTGTCATCAGGGTGAGGGTATGCTAGTGTGAACTGAAAGGTATAAAAATGGCTGCAGCACTTTAGTTTTGCCAGATACTCAATGTACTCAATGACACTTTGTTAAGCTCAGCAAAGCTTCAGTTAACATGCTGAGCATTGTGAAATCGTTAAGTTGCATGGAGTTATCCAAACTTGAAGTTGGCAAATGAACTGATCACATGTGGCTATGGGAAAATCTGTTAAAAGAAAATTACTCTGAAAATTATGTGTGCCACCCAAGACTTTCCCAGTAAACTAATAGAAAAATCTAATTTATTTTTTTTTTAGTTTATGTTTTTATTGGAGTTCAATTTGCCAACATATAGCATAACACCCAGTGCTCATCCCACCAAGTGCCCCCCCTCAGTGCCCATCACCCAGTCACCCCAACTCCCCACCCACCTCCCCTACCACTACCCCTTGTTTATTTCTCAGAGTTAGGTGTCTCTCGTGTTTTGTCACCCTCACTGATATTTTCATTCATTATCTCTCCTTTCCTTTTATTCCCTTTCACTAATTTTTATATTCCCCAAATGAATGAGACCATATAATGTTTGTCCTTTTCTTTTTTCGTTTTTTTTTTTTTTTTTTAATGTTTGTCCTTTTCTGATTGACTTATTTCACTCAGCATAATACCCTCCAGGTCCATCCACGTCGAAGCAAAAGGTGGCTATTTGTTGTTTCTTTATTTATTTTATCTATAAAATTCCCAAAATGTTTTATTGATCTGAAATTATTAATATGCTAATTAATAAAATTAATGTAATTATTCTAATGTTATATTGCATTGGTAGCCTAAGACACATAATTATTTAGTAACATTATGGCTTCAATTAAATTAAGCAGTTTATTTCACTAATTAAAATTATTTTCACTAATATTCTCAGAAGATATTACTTTGTAAAGCATTTGGTGACTAACAATTGTGTACTATGGAAATAGCTTCTATACTTTTTTATTTTCGATTAGATTTGAAATTCTATTACATAAGTCTTACAATAAAATAATTTGCATTCCTTCCTTAGGAATTAGCTTCTTGACAAAGAGATATTTCTCTTTCACAGGTTGCTTTAAAGGTTTTAAAAATATCTGTTTTACCTTTTAAAAAAATCCTTTACCTATACAGCAAAGATCTGAGAGTGTTTAACTATGCAAATGCAAAGGACAAATCACTGAACATCAGCAAGCAGTCATTCTAGAGAATAATAAAATAAACAAATAAGACTCCTAGGTTAATAAAAATGTCACATGTTATTAAGTTTGATGGCAGTGTAGATAAAAAGTACAGATGATCAATTTCTGTTTTTGTCTTAAACCTCATTATTGTTTATTAAAGTGTCAAATCAACATGATTCTTGTTTGCTTTGCATGCACCTCATGAGTTATTGATAATTTTAAAATGTGTTAAAGGACTGGGCCTGTTACCTAATTTTCTTATCATATATTAATAAAAAAGATACAATATTCAGGTAATTTTTGGTGATCTGACTCTACTAACATTTCACCCTCTTAACATGTCGATGTGGCTTTGCTAGAACTGAACCTATGTTTTAAGAATGGGAGAAGTCAGAGGGGCTCTGAGTGAGATGAAATCCTAGATACCAAAAAGGTGGCAAGAGCCATGTAAGGGCCATCTTGAGCAAATTACTTCAATCAGAGCTACACCCAGATCTTCAACAAATTCCTACCTATGGTGTGATTCCATTTTTTGGCCAAGAAAGGACAGAGCTTCATTTCTCGATATGTTGAGAGGTAGCCTCAAGAGAGACTCAGAGAAAGCATTTTTTTCTGACTGTGGGAAGAGTAAAGGCCTTATTCAAGTTGTGAAATCAGTGATTGGGGTAAACTTACCTAAATATAATAGAGCACAAAATTTCTAAATGATGCGGTGGAATTATTTTCTCATATCCTTGGATAGAAGGTGCTTATCGTATAAAGGCATTATCACTGAAGCAAATCAACAATGAATTTCCCCCATGATTTCCAAACCACTAGACTCAGTCAAACAACAGCATAAGAACTTGGAAGCAGATGTTCAGCAAGAAAAGTCCATTGTACACAGTATAATGCATCTCTATCAGAGAACAGTCATTTGAACTGTCCCCCAAAACTGCGTTGTAGACATAATTGCAGAACCTGGTGTTTTAAAAAATTATACCTCTTCTAGAAGGAAAGAGAGATAATAATATAATTAATCAGTCAACTCAAAATAGATTATTGAGCACTTAGCCTGTGCCATCTACCCTCCAAGGTTCTAGGGAGACACTGTTGAATGAAACTGGCAAAAACCCTTATCTGTCCACATGGAGCTTATATTCTAGTGGGTGTAAACAAAAAGTAAAATTCTTAAGTAAGTAAATTACATAATAAACTGTGATAAGTGTCTTGGAAAAAAATTAAAATAGATCAAGAACACTTATGTAAAGTAGAGCACACTGAAGTAATATTGGAATGGTGAAGAAAAACAGGTGAGAGAAATGGCTATATGAATATAGGGAGGAATACCTCTCCAATTCAAGGGTTCAGCCAGTGAAAAATCCATGTGGTAAAAGAATGTTGCAATGTTTATGGAACCCCTCAAAGAAATTGGAATAACTAGAGTAGAATAAAAAAAACTACAGAGTTAACATGGAACTAGGTTATGTCGAGCCCAGTGGGTCATTATGAAGCTTTTGGCTTCTACTCTGAGAAAAATAGGATTCACTGAAGGAATCTAAGAAGAGATTGGTATGACCTAAATTAGCTATTAATAGGATCACTCTGAATGATTTGTTGAAAACAGTCTCTATGGCAACAACAGTGGAAGAAAGGTAAACAGTAGGTTATTGAAGCAATATAGAGTAGAGGTGATGGTAACTCAGACCATAGTGCTAGCTATGCAGATAATGGGAGATAATCAGATTCTAGCACTTTTGAAGATAGAGCAAGGAGGATTTTCTGATGGATTAATTAGAATTATGGGAGAAAGAGAAATCAGTTATGATCACACTGTTTGGCTGATAAGGATAAAATTATCAATAGCTGAGATGCTGAAAATTGTGAGCAAGGGATTTGGAAAGAGATATGGAGGAAAAAGAGACTTTCAATTTGACATGTTAAGTCTAAAGTGTCTATTAGACATTTGAGTGGAAATACCAGGACTGGATTTGCCTGGAGAAATGTGGGCTGAAGCCAATTGTAAAGCCTATCAACCTAATAATCTGGGTGAGATCACCAACACAGTGATTGCAGATTAAAGTAGAAAAGTATAGAGTTGAACACTCTACTGTTAAGAAGTCTGGGGAAAGAAAATGCTGGTTTTCTTTCTAGGTTTCCAAGAAGAGTCACTTACATACCATGCTAAATGATAGCTATCAGTGGTTTGAGTAAGATTATTGAGAGTTCACCATTCATAATTTTACAGCCATGTGGTCATAGTGACCTCAGAAAGGCCATTTTCAGAGGAGTGTTTAGAAAAACCTCAAGAGAATATTAAAAAAAAAAAAAAAACAACGGGAGAATATCTGGAGATAGACTCGATGGCTCTTCAGGAGCTTTGCTGCAAAAGGGAGCGAACAAATGAATCAATAACTTGGGAATAAATGTAAAGTGTTTTTTTTTTCCCTTATAGTAGAAAAGAAAATATAGTACTTGTGTTCTGACTCATATGATCAAGTAGAGAAGGAAAAATGATGGAGAAAAAAGGAAGAATTAATTTAGTTAACTTCTTTGACTGGGTATAACAGGCTGAGACTTATTCACAAGTAAAGGGATAACTTTGCATAGAAGCAGGAACTGTTCAACTATAGTAATAAGGAAAGGTAAGTGGGTTATTTGGTAAGGTGACTAATGGAAGCACTCTTATAATTGCTTCAATTTTCTCCTTGAAGTTGGAAGCAAGGCCATCTGTTCAGAGTAATGATTGGGGAGTGATGTCAAATGTTTTAGAAGAGAAGAGTCAATTAAGAGAGAGGAAGAGTGAATGGATTAGAGACATAGGCCATGATTTCTTTGCAATGTCAGTGGTTCTGAGGTTAGAATTTGTCTTTGCTGTAGCAAGAACAATATTGATGATTTTACAAGTGATTGGTATTGAGATCAAGAAAGAATGAATTTATGGGGTCACATAGTAAGTGGGTGAGTCAGAATTCAGTCTCATGTAATAGTGTTTGCCCTCTTCAGTTTGAATTCTATAGAAGAAATATTAACCTCCAAATGTACTGTCTAAATGAGGCAAGAGCATACTGCAAAGCAAATCTCACCTCTTGAGCATAAAATTATTTTAGTACTGATTTCCCTTTCTAAGGAGTCACAAGCTCTGGAGGGAGATTCTAAGAAGTTCATCCCACCAGAAGATACCACTACCCAGCCAATAGAAATCTTAGACACTTGATAGGCCCTATCTGGGAGAATAAAAGAATTATGAAAGTTTAAACTTAGAATTTACTATGCCTGCCAACATAATGATACTGTTTTTTTTTTTTTTTTTTTGTATTTGATCCTCCAAATTTCAAACTACTCAGATATTCCTAAATGTTTTTTTGTGAGGCAGAACAGCACTTAATGGTTGTGCTAATGTAAGACCAAATGACAGGAACTAGTGCTCCAGAAGGGGGAACTAGAGCATTTCAATTTAAGAAAGACAGATGTCAAGCCAGGAAACAATCCCCCAAAAATTAATTTAGAAACGATTTTTTCCCTAATTCTTGGAAAGAAATCTCACCCTTAGGAGAAGAAAAGATGAACAAGATGGGTGTACTTCTAAGATTGAAGTATCTAGATTACACAAATCAATATGTATTCTCTCTACATATTTTTTTTCTTATTTCTTCCCCCTTACTGTATAGAACAAGATACTGAGTTAGGAGACTGAGTTTTCTTGGATTGGCTCTTGTCAAATGAAGAAATAAGAGAGTGCCAGAGAAATGGTGAATAATTCCAAGATCCTCTCACTTTGCTTTCACTCACTTTTTAATAAATAATTATAAACTATTTTATCACAAGAACCAGATATTGAAGTATTTTAAGGAAACAGTTGAAGAATTGGTGCTTCTCTCTAACTCTTACAAAGGGTAGAGTCAATTGACTTCACAGGACCAGAGAACACACAGTTAACATGTAATCTGAAGATGTATGTTGGAGAACTCAGAAAAATAGTGTAGAGATAACAATTCACCAAATTTTAAAAGTAGAGGTTCCATCTAGGTTTACTAATCTCTCAAAGAAGCAGGAAAGACTCCAATTTAGGGTTATACTCAGTTCTGTGAATTATTCAAACATCTTCTTTTTCTTTCTTTTATATTTCCATGCATTTTTGAGCATTTCTTACTCATGATCATCTAAATTAAGGAATAACATGGGAAAGAGAAAAAGATTCAAGTACAACAGTTCTGTTATTGCTAATAGTTCCATTAATAACTTTCTGATTTAGAAGTTTTCTGAATAGTAATTATTACCCCAGGGTACTGAATAATTTTTAGTAACCTAAGAATAGAAATGTAGTCATTAAAGTGACCTAACATAATATGGCATATAATATAAGGTTTTAGAATTCATATTTGTGATTATCTAACCTTGGCTGCAAAATGATTGTCAAAGCAAATGTCAACTTTTGTACAAAGAGTTTCTCAGGGCAGACTCATGCTAAGTGGTAAGACTCAAGCCCACCAAGTATCTAGAAAAAAAAGAAGCTTTGGCAAAGTAATGTTCAGAGTTGTAGCTGAGCATGTTGTAAGTTTAACTTGAACAATGAACCAGATACAATTTTATCCTGATCAAGAATATCAGGATGTAAAACTACTAGCATTAGAGATATTGCCAAATTCTGAATTTCAAAGTAATTTAATAATGAAATACCATTCTCTTTTAATGAACACTCATATATATTCCGGATAAAGGAACTCTTTATTATGAGGTCTGTGCTGATGGACAGGAAGAGTATAGAAGGGAAGAATGGGGAAACTATTATAAAAAAAAACTAAGATTTATTTAGTGGATGGTATCACTCTGATGTATTATTTTCTTTTTTTGATGATGTTTTAATGCTGAACTCAATATTCTTGCTTTCAAGAGAGAATAAGCGGGGCACCTGGATGGCTCAGTGGTTGAAAGTCTTCCTTCGGTTCAGGTGGTAATCCTGGGGTCCTGAGATGAAGTCCTACATCATCCTTCTTCTCCCTCTTCCTAAATCTTTGCCTCTCTCTCTGTGTCTCTCATGAATAAATAAACAAAATCTTTAAAAAAGAGAGAGAGAGAGAGAGAATAAGCAAAACGAATGAAAGTATGTAACAGTAATAGTTAATTATTGGACTAAACTGGCTGTTAGCATTTAATTCATTCCCCTTTCACTGTTCCATTCCAATGACTTCCATTCATAGAACAACCAAATTAATCAACCTTAATCTATCTTGGGTATGCGGAACAATTGGTACAGATTCTGTGTTTTGCATTTTGAATTCTTAACAAAGAAATGGGCCTCTTTTCTTTTATATTTTCCAAGGCCATTTTATAAGTTAAAAGCACATAATCTGGTTTGTTTACGGAAGATAAAAAATGCCATGTGTAACATAAATTTCCCAAATTGTTGAAATAATATGTGTTACTTTAAGTCCCAAGAAATGTATATAATGAGTGATGCATGTTTTTAGGACAAACAAAAACAAACAACAACAACAAAAAAAGAATTTTATTGATAAATTCCTGATTTCCAACTTCCATTACATTTTAAAATCATGTGAGCCATATATATTTTGGAGAAATTGTAGGTAACATAATGGAAAAACAGAGTAATTGGTTCTTCCTGATTTTACAACATGCTCAGCATAATTTTATTACTAAAGGATTAACTAAATATTATTACTAAGAAATTATTTTAGCACAATATGACTGGAGCTATTCTAATGTTTTAACAATTTGTTAATTTGAAATAGGTTAAGATCTACAAGGATTTGCAAAAGCAACAACAACAAAAAGATGTTCTTATGTGCATCTTTCACTCAGCTTCCTCCAGTGGCAAACCTTAATAAGGAAATAGATGTTAGTACAATCCTATTAACTTACATACAGATCTTATTTGTTTCAACAGCATTTACATGCATTGGTTTTCATTTGTTTGGGGTTTGGTTTGGTTTTGATGTATAGTTCCATAAAATTTCTCACATGTATAAGTTTGAGTAACCACTAGCACAAACAAGACACAGAACTGTTGTATCCCCACAAAGAAACTTCCTGTGTTACCCCTAATGGTTGTATCCTGCTCCCAGACCTAAATGCCAATATGTTCTCTATCATTATAATTTTGTCACTGAGAAAACTATAGATGATGTGGAAATTTAGGATTGACTCTTCAGCACAATTCTCTTAAGATCAATCTTCTTTGCTGAATTATTCATTCCTTTTTCTTGATGGATAACACCATGTTATCTTTATCTTCTCATCCAATGAGTGGTATTTGTATTTTTTTCAAGTTTGGGGTTATTACAAGTTAAACAGCCATGAAAATTCCCTGAAAATGTTGTGTGTGAATATACCTGGGAGTGTGATTTTAGGGTCCTAGGCTTCTCATAGAACCCTAACTTGTTTCAAGAGTAGCTACACTATTTCAAGTTAGGCTTCTCATAGAACCCTAACTTGTTTCAAGAGTAGCTACACTATTTCAAGTTAGGCTTCTCATAGAACCCTAACTTGTTTCAAGAGTAGCTACACTATTTCAATCTCTACCAACAATGTATAGAAAGTCCAGTTTCTCTATATCTTCACCAGCAGTTGATATTGTCACAATTTTTATTTTAACTGTTCTAAAAGGTATCTAATGATATACCATTGTGATTTTAATTTACATTTCCTGAATGGCTAATAATAATGAACACCAATCCATGTCTTTGCCATCTTTTTTTTTTTTTTTAAGATTTTATTTATTTAATCATGAGTGATCCACAGAGAGAGGGAGAGAGGCACAGGCAGAGGGAGAAGCAGGCTCCATGCAGGGAGCCCAATGCGGGACTCAATCCCGGGTCCCCAGGATCTGGCCCTGGGCTGAAGGTGGCGCTAAACCGCTGAGCCACCGGGCTGCCCACCACCTGTCTGCTCTTTAGACAATTCTCTGTTCATTTTGCCATTTTCTAAATGAATTGCTTGCTTTCCTTCCATTGAGCTTTGAGAGTGTTTTGGGCTGAATCGTGTTCCCTCAAAATTCAAACATTGTGCCTCAGAATGTGACTGTATTTGGGGATAGGGTCTTTACAGAGGTAATTAAATTAAAATGATCCAGTTAGCATAAGCCTTAACCTAATATGACTTATGTCTTTACAAGGGGAAACATGAACCCAGAATATATAAAAGGAAGACTGCGTAAAGACACAGATAGAGGACAACCATCTGTAAGTCAAGGTGAAAGGTCTCAGAAGAAGCCAGACCTACTGACAGCTCGCTCTTGGTCTTCTCAGCCTCCAGAATCTGAAGAAATAAACTCTTGTTGTTTAAGGCTTCCATTCCATGGTACTTTGTTATGGCAGCCTTAGCAAACAAATACAGAGAATTACTAATATACTCTGAAGGCAAATAATTTGTCAGATATGTGATTTTCAAATGGTTTCCTCCAGTCTCTGTCTCATCTTTTAATTCACATAGCATGCTCTTTACAAAGAACAAAAGCTTTTCTGTTCATGTCTTTTGCCCATTTACATGAACACTGTATGTTCTCATTCATTTGGGGAATATAAATAATAGTGAAAGGGAATAGAAGGGAAGGGAGAAGAGATGGGTGGGAAATACCAGAAAGGGAGACAGAACATAAAGACTCTTAACTCTGGGAAATGAACTGGGGGTGGTGGAAGGGGAGGAGGGCGGGGGGTGGGGGTGAATGGGTGACGGGTGCTGAGGGGGGCACTTGACGGGATGAGCACTGGGTGTTATTCTGTATGTTGGCAAATTGAACACCACTAAAAAATAAATTTATTATTTAAAAAAAGCTTTTAGTTTTGAGCAAGTCAATTTATATATTTAAATTATTTTTGATCATGCCTTTGGTGTCATGAGTAAGAACATTTCATTTTGCCATTAAGTAACAATGGTTTTCTCTTACATTTTCTTCTGCATTTGTATTGTTTTGCTTTATGCATTTTAGTGACCTTTGAATAACAGGTGAAATTTAGGTTGAGTTTTATGTATCCTTTTTTATAAATATTCAATATCATTTGTTGAAAAGACCATATTTATGCCACTTAATTGCTTTTGCACATTTGCCTAAAATCAATTGACTATTTTGCATGTCTCAATTTCTTGCTTCTTTATTTTATTCTCTTGATCCATTTGTCTATTGCCCAGCCAATACTGTTCTCTCAGTAATGTGGCTAAGATTAAGTCTTAAAGTCAGGTATCATAGCCTTCAGAATATATTTTTCTTTTTAAAAATCATTTTGGTTCTTTTAGTTTATTTTATGAAATATGGAACTTATTTACATCTACAAAGATTTGTGTTGGGACTTTAGTAAGAATTGTTTGAATTTCTAGATCAGGGATGCCTGGGTGCCTGGGTGGCTCTGTGGTGGAGCATCTGCCTTCAGCTCAGGGCATGATCTGGGGTACTGGGATCAAGTCCCACATCGGGTTCCCTGCATGGAGCCTGCTTCTCCCTCTCCCTGTGTCTCTGCCTCTCTCTCTGTATCTCTCATGAATAAATGAGTAAAATCTTTTTAAAATTAAACTATCAATTTGAAGAGAATTGATATTGTTGCTCCTTTGAATTTTCTAATTCAGAAGTATGGCATGTTTCTTCACTCATTTAGATCTTTTTGAGTTTCTTTCATTAGTTTTTGGTAGTTTTTGACATTTAGATACTCTGTGATTTGTTATATGTATCATATTGCATATTATTTGGAGTAATGACAAATGATACTGTGTTCTTAAATTTAGTTTTCCTACATACTTTGTTAGTATATAGAAAATCATTTGCTTTTATACATTGACCATATATTCTGCAACTTTGTCTAATTTACTAATTTGTCTAGCACTCTAGAATTGGCCTTTGGTAGATTCATTAGTATATTCTATGTAGATATTCACATCGCCTGCACATAGAAGTAAAGTATCCTTTTTCTCTGCAGTCTTTTACATGTTTTCTTATTTTCTCATTGCTCTGGCAATGTGAAAGTCAGTGCCATAAATTTTTCTCTCAGCACTGCTTTGGCTTTATTTAATAAATTTCAATATGTTGTATTTTCACTGCTGTTCAGTACAATATATTCTTTTGGTTTTCTTAAACATCTTCTTTAATTATTTAGAGGTATTTTTAATTAAAATATTTTTAAATAGAGTTGTTTTATATTTCTGTTGTTGATTATTGATTGAAACTCAATTATTTTGTTCTTACAAATATATTTAAATTTAGTTATGTCTTTTTGGTGAATTAACCAGTTTATCTTTCTGTCCTTATGTAATTACCTCATCTGTGATAGTTTACTTTGTTCTGAAGTTTGCTTTCTCTGGTACTAATTTAACCATTTTAGTTTTATTTTGAGTTATCATTTATTTATAATTTATTTTTAATATTTATTATTAATTATTGTTTGTTCTTATTTTTGCTAGAAAACAAGGCTCAATAGCAAAAATAGGGTTTACTACAGCAAAAGAAAACAGGATACAAACAAGAGAAGAAAGATTTATATTGGTGGAAATACAGAGAAATCAAGAGTAAACTTCTTGATTTTCCCCAACCAGGTAACACAGGATGCACTTTTCACTCTAACAGTGAACCACAGGAACATATGTGAAATGTCCCTCTCAAGGGAAACCCACTTGAGTATCATGTCTGAGCATTGACAGAAAGCTGATCATGTAGCCATTTTACCTGAACGGACAACCACAGGGAATGAAACTCAGGACTCCAGCAGTGACATCAGGTACATACAATCAATCTGCCATTCTCCCACTGGAAGCATTATTCTCTTATAGGTAATGTGCCATTAGTGTCTGGAAGATTGTAAACTTTCTTCTTTGACTTTAGTTTTCACAATTTTGACTCTGATGCATCTGGGTGTAAATTCTCAGGGTTTATCCTGTACAGAGTTCATTCACCTTTTTGAATTTTTGTAGGTTTTTGTCTTTCATCAATTTAAAAATGTTTTAGATATTACTTCTTTAAATATATTTTCAGTTTGATATTTTTGTTTCCTCTCCTGGTACTCATCAGACATGAATGTAAAAATGTTGTGTGTCATAAGTTCCTGAGTCTTGGTTCATTTTATCAATCTTTTTTTTTAGATTAGATAATATGTAATAATGTATATTCAAATTCCCTGTTTTTTTTTTTTCTCTGTCATATCCATTTTCTATTGAACTCTCCCATGAAGATATTTATTTGGTTATTGTATTTTTCACTTACAATGCTTTCACTTGGTTCTCCTTTATATCTTAGTTTTCTTTTTTCCTAGTACTTTACATGTTTGAATATCTCTTGAGGTTTTTTTATTGCTTGTTGAAATAATTTTAGCTTAAATGCTTTAGAATTTTGGTCAAATAATTTCAACATCTGTAACATTTTAATGTTGATGACTATTTTTGCCTCCACATTTCAGTTGAGATTGTCATGGTTCTTGGTATGTTGAATCAGAGTTCTGTCAATAGTCTTCACAGGGGAAAGGTGCCTCCTTCTTACTGCAAAGGTGGTGTTAAAAGTCAGAGATTGTCCACAGGCAAGAAAGTGAAGAAAATATACTACCTTTTGCTGTTTGGATGGGAAAGGAGTTGAAAGACAAGGTTCCACTCACTGGCCCTGCCACTATGGCACCCATACATATGGGGGAGGGTGACATGGTATTTTTAGTGGTGTTTACTTTTAGCATTAGTATGTATAAATACAGGGTTGTTGTAAAGTGGCATCACCTCTTTTCTGGGTCCTTTGGATGGAGAAAGAACTTTCATTTGGGTCTGTTTTTTTGTTTGTGTCTGTTGGAATTTATGGGTGTGCATTTTTCTGATGCTCAGGTTGGAATATTTAGAGAGGCATGAAAAATACTCCCAGGGACCAAACCTCTAGCTCATTCCTTGAGTCTTAAACCAGACCTAACTTAGCCTAGTCTTCTTTCTTTTTCTTGATCTCTCAGCATCTCCTTATGAGTAATTTATGGGTTCTGTCTAGGGGGTTTGTGTGTGTGATTAGAGGGAGGAGTAAGATAAAATGTGTTTATCTTATTTGGAATTTGAAGTCTCTTATGTTGACTGAGGCAAAGAAATTTTTCTCAGACAGTATGTACCAAGTAACTTTGGAAAAGGTCATTTCATTTTATAATTGTTTTTATTAATTCTAATAATATTAAAACAAACTTAATTTTTAGTCACTTTAAATATATATTTTTATATAAGCATCTGCATTTACATAAGTGATTTTAGAGTGTATGTTAAAAAGAAATAAAATATTATATATTAAATAAAAATATATGTATAGATTTTCAGGTTGACTAAATACAAAAAGAAAAAAAGTAGTATTCAGCTTTCTTTTCATATATAAATTAGCATTTATAGATTTTTTTTCCTTTTCCATCTGGCTAAGCCATATTTTACCCTGCTTCAGGGAATTTTCAAGGCATTACATCTTCTTATTTCTGACTACCTAAATTTGAAATAATTTTTTTTCTTGCTTAACTTTGGATAATTATTGTGAGACTACATGCTGAAAGCAACCCAAGTGTAAATTACTTTATATTCTCTTGGGTAATGAACAAAAAAATATTGACCCCCCAAGTTTACTTTTCTTGTCTCTCTAGGGGATAGCACATTAATCAGCATTTATATCATCTCAGCCACCATTCTGTCAAAAGATGAGAAAATTGAAGCAAATTTACTCATTTACTCAGGGCATAAGTAACCATTTTCTATATTGATATTGCCACCTAACTCTTCATACTAGAACTTCAAATGGTAGATGTGGAAAGGGTGCTTAAAAAATGGTAACCAAAGTAAAGAGACAATGTGTAGTGAAATTTTCAGTATTACATAATACATGACCATAATAGCTGTATTTAAAATTTGAGTTTTTAAGGAAATTCTTATGAAGCAGTCTGGAATACTAAACTATCATTTTAACATAATCTATTTCTATTTTTTCTCCATTGTTTTCTGTGTGCACCCAGAACACTTAAGCTGCTCCATCATCACTAGTGCCATTATCCAACTGATAACAACAGACTGATACAACACCATTTCCTAATAAAGATCAGGTAAGGAAAAATAGAGATCTGCAATTTTTAAATAGTTATTAAGATAATATGATCACTAGGCATTATACAAGTATATATTCAAGTAAGAGTATTGTTGTCTTTGTTTTGTTTTTGATATTCCTACTTGTCAAGTTTCCTTTGTTTTTAACCAAGAAATAGTCTTAATTCTATCATTTTTCCGGAAAAGCAACGTCTCTTCCAGTTTGGTTTGTATACTGTTATAGACAAAGAGCAGACATTATGTTTTCTCTAATCTCTTGCAATATATAGCCTGCTGCAATATAAGTTAAAGACATTCTATATTTCTAACATAATTATCACATTTTTAAAAATTGCATAATTTTCTAATTTCCACAAAAGGTTTTTGTTTTTGATGTTATGCTGAATTCACAAGACTAAGTAGTTCTATCTTAATAATATATTTTATATCACAAAGATTAGAAATTTCAAATTTTAAGACATCTTAACCTATCACCCTGACCAGCTCCAGTCTCTGAGGCAATTAAAGTGAACATTGTAGTTGATTTCTTAAATTTAATGCATTCTAATTTATTGTAAAAAAGAATTTAGAGTACCTCTTTTTTGGTTGGACCTTGGTGATTATAGATGAATTGTGGTTACCCGATGTCTCTGGACAGGGTTGTTTTTTGTTTGTTTGTTGTTTTCCTCTGTTTTATGGGGAATATAGGTCTAAGGTTATTCTTTAATGGCATTCTTCTGTCAGTAGAGACTTGTCCAGGAATAGACACATAGTCTAACCTGGTGCACGAGACATGGAAAACTTCTTTCAGTACCATAAGAGTAATATTATCTGATGATAGTACTAATAATAGTACTATTATCTGAGGTTTGTGTCTCCACCAAATTTATATTTTAAAATGCTAACCCCAAGGTGGTAGTATTGAGTTGGGCCACTGGAAGGTGATTGCATTTATAAAAGGTTCAGGAGCTTGCCTCCTCCTTTTCCTATGTAAAGACAAAGCAAAAAGGCGCCATTTATTAACTAAGAAGTGAGCTTTCACTACACTATGAATATGCCAGAGCCTTGATCTCGAACTTCCCAGCCTTCAGAACTGTGAGAAATAAATTTCTGTTGTTTGTAATCCACTCAGTTTATGATATTTTGTTATAGCAGCCTGAATGGACTAAAACAAATATATTGCCTTAAAAACTGTGAATGAGAACATTTTACCCATCTGAGACTCACAAATATCCTATAATTAGGAAAGGAATGAGTCTTAGCATGAAGCCTACGCTGTGGGTGGCAGAATGAAATGATCGCAAGAACTGGAATCCCTAACCATGTTGCTTAGCTGTAACATTGACCAGCTGTAGAGCCAGTCATCACTCCATATTTTCTCTTTGGTGAGACAAAATAAACTCAATTATTAAGATAATTTTTGTTATTTTCCTTTTTCATTTAGTTAAAATAATCCGACTGATTCAGAAGTTAACAACTTCAGAACAGATATAGCAGGAAACAACTTGAGAACACATGCTAGTACATAAAAGTGTGACAGATTGAAAATATCAAATTTTCAAATTCATAGTATTGATATTTGTGAAATGCTATCTATGGGATATAAAAAGTAGAGGATACAGATGCCCAAGGAGAACTGTGAAAAGCTAAAGAAGATAAATTGAGGTGAAAAGCAGAAAAAAAGTCAGGATTAGATGAAAACTAAAGAACTGCTAGGAGTTGAGGATTGGTTGAGAATATGCTGAATATAGAAAACAGTAGATTAAAATATAAAGATGGAAAAATCATCATAAGAAATTGATCCTAGCACTATGAATGACTACCGATGGCATGAACAGTTTAGAATGGATTTTATATTTTCCCCAAATTAAGTTTTACAGAAATAATGTGGACATAACCCAAATATTACAATTAGATTTTGATTCTAATCCATCTTTTATATGTAATGTAAGAATTACCCTCAATCCTGATACAGAGATATAGAAGTTATTTATTCATCATATGCTTTCTAATTTGAACACATAAAAGATTTTGGAGTCAAAATTCAATTACTTTTGATGAAAGGGAGATCCATGTACTTTCTTATATCCAAATGTATAGCTCAGGACATAAAAATATCTAAAGGATATAAATTAAGAATCACCAGAAATAATTCTAAGATAAAGACTTTTTAAAAAGAATTGCAAGTTTTTGTAAGAAATGTTGATAAAATGTTTCTTTTCGTGGTATATCTAATCTTGCTCTTCAATCATTTAATATTATACTTTAGTCGGAATTATCTTCAAAAATTTAAATTAAAAAATAGGTGGAGTTATATCAAGGATCTCAAAAATCCTACAGTAAAAAAAGGAAAACATTTTTTTTCTTAAATAAATGGAAAAGAAGACAGAATCACACATATGGTTAACACATACCAATGAGCTTTTACTTTATTTGTGTCATTGTCCAGAGTTATGGCTCAGTTATGGCTCCTCAGATATGTAATTGCAGTAATTTTCAGGCAAAATCCTGACTGAGAAAGTTATCTTTATGCATAGCTCTAGTGAGTGAGCATATTGTGTTAGAATTAAAGCAGACAATGACCTTTATATCTCAGTTCTCACTTCTCTAATAATTACCATTCTGAGTTTTCACTTCAAGTAACAGATAAACAACGTTAATTTAGGAAGGCATAAAGAATCATTATGAAGTCTTTTTTCCCCCTAAAAGAAGTAATATTGCTATCCATACAACTTTGGTTTACTGCCATCCCTGTTATTTCTCCTCATTAGCAATGGTCCACTTTTGATTTTCTCTAGTGATAGTTTCTTTTCTTACAAATGTAATCCTAGTTTGTGTCTCTGTGTCTTTCTCATGCTGCCCTCTGCTTGTACTGACCTTCCAGTAATTCAAGATTCACCTTTCAAGTAAAGTATTAAGCAGCATTGCTCCAAACACCAGGTTATGTCAAATGCTAATCTGTGCTCCCATAGAATCGTGTACATACATCTATCTACATTGCTCACTGTATTATATTGGAAATAAATATTTTGATGTATCTTATTTCCCCCTACTGCATTTGAATTTTCTTAATGACTATAGGCCCTATATTATTCAATTTTATATCCTTCAAATTTTGGCCTTAAGGTTCTGGGGACAAACTTGCAAGCAATTTGTTGGGGGGCCCTGAAGATGATAAGCCCACAGAGATGGATTAGAAAACAAAACTGAGACTTCATGTTCCAAATTATTGAATTCCATAGATGTTAAGTAAATATCTTTCTTTAAAAAAAAAGATTTTATTTATTTATTCATGAGAAACTCAGAGAGATAGAGAGAGGCAGAGACACAGGCAGAGGGAGAAGCAGGCTCTCTGCAGGGAGTCCGATGTGGGACTCTGTCCTGGGACTCTCGGATCACTCCCTGAGCCAAAGGCAGATGCTCAACCGCTGAGCCACCCAGGCATCCCAGTAAGTATCTTTCTTATACTAGTCTCTTTATTTTAATCATCTAATATTTTGGCAAAGAGTGTGAAACTAAAGTAGCATTTATGAAAATTTTGTTTAATGTTGGACAGATCCAAGCTTAAGTGAAAGTCGGATATTATAAACATCTTATATCTTTCCAGAAGCAATTTAAATGATATAATTTGACCTCTTATTTATTTTTATTTTGATGATATAGTTACTTTAATTAAATATGTCTAGCTAAAACATTTTATAGGAATATATTAGAAAGTGATGAAGACTGGAAAATATAATCACACACACACACACACACACACACACAATCCACAGAGGTATTAAATAATTTATTGGTATTTCTTTCAAATGGTAAGGAATTTTAGTATGTTAGTAGCTTGTATAAAATTTTCCATGAAAATGTTGGGGCATTTAGCTCAAGGAGCTATCCCTCCACAAATATGGTAAAAAAAAATGAGCAAAAATGATTAAAATTAAACTTTGGAATTCTGTAAATAAAGCCAGAGGTTTATAGTGACCAACTAAACAATTAATAAAGAAGTCATCTTAAAAACAGTTGGAGAGCCCTCAGTTGCCTTTGTTTTACCCTGCTCCTAGATCAACAGTGATCTTGAAGATGGCAACCCATGTTCCTGGCACCCTGATACAGAGGGAGCAAAAGATATTTTGTTCACAAAGAATTGCTCATATATCTTAATTTGTCTAGTGGCCGCCTGAAGGACTGACAAAAGTACTTGCTTTGGTTTCATCTGATTCAGAAATCTCTCAGGGCAGAAAAGTGACTACAGAGAGGCCTTTTCTTGAAAATTCTGAAAGGCAACTGAATAACCTACTCCAGCATGGAGCAAATGATTGAAATTTGAGAAACAATAATAGACATGCCAAAAGCCTGGGAAGAAAATCTGTGAAGAGTCTTTGAAAAGTCATAGCACTAAAAATCTCACATATATATTGGGGAATATAGAAAGTTATGTGCATGCCCAGAGTAGAATGTGCATTCAGAAAAGACCTGAGAAGATCTTAAGCTTTCAACCTCAGACTGATCTTTAGGCTCCATACAAGCAGGAAATAAAGATTAAGGCAGAGTTGTAAACAGGCTATGTAAGCGTTAAAGGAATGTTATAACATATATCCAATGTGCAAAGACTAAAAGAGCTTTTGTTCTTGGCTTTAAGAATTCAAATAAATCTGTCAACATTAGCTAACAAAAAGATAAAGGAACAGAGATTTCAGAGACTACAAACAACAAATAATACAGTCCTTCCAAATATAGCTTATAAAAGTTCTTAAGCAAACAACTGATTAGAAGGCAAAGAAAGCGACAGCAACCACAAATCCTGAGATGGAAGAAGAATCTGACTTCTAAAATTAATATAACATTCAAGATGTTCAAGTTTCAACGAAAAATTATAAAGCATGCAAAGAAATGTATTCCCCACTCATAGGAAAATTAAACCAAAACCGAAATAGTTTGAAAGTGAAAGGATGAAAGAGGATGATATTCCATGCAAATAGGAACTGGGAAAGAACTGGACTTGCTATAGTAATATCATAAGAAACAGACTTTAGGTCAAAAAACTATTACAAGAGACAAAGAAGGACATTATATATTGATAAAAGTCTCAATTCATCCGTGAAGGAGATATAACAGTTATAGACACATATGCACCTAATAGCAAATAGATACCTAGGAATAGTAACTTTTGATTTTTGAAATTCTTTTTCAGTTGACACTTCTTTATAATGTACCTCTGTTTAATTTACCTTCCTTTATAATTTAACCAACAATCTTAAAATACTTTATTTTTTTTTTTGCTTAGTGATAAACCTTAACATTTTTTCCCTGTTACCTTTTTAAAAAATTTTTAATGGAGTTCAATTTGCCAACATTTAGCTTAACACCAAGTGCTCATCCCGCCAAGTGCCTCCCTCAGTGCCCATTACCCAGTCACCCCCAACCCCCCACCCACCTCCCTTTCCACTACCCCTAGTTCGTTTCCCAGAGTTAGGAGTCTCTCATGTTTTGCCACCCTCACTGAGATTTTCACTCATGTTCTCTCCTTTCCCTTTATTCCCTCTCACTAATTTTTATATTGCCCA
Source organism: Canis aureus (assembly GCF_053574225.1). Classification (NCBI taxonomy): domain Eukaryota; kingdom Metazoa; phylum Chordata; class Mammalia; order Carnivora; family Canidae; genus Canis; species Canis aureus. Next base: position 19,991,569 of record NC_135648.1, read on the forward strand.
AATGAATGAGACCATATAATGTTTGTCCTTTTCCGATTGACTTACTTCACTCAGCACAATACCCTACAGGTCCCTCCACATCGAAGCAAATGGTGGATATTTGTCCTTTCTGATGGCTGAGGAATATTCCAGTGTATACATAGACCACAGCTTCTTTATCCATTCATCTTTCGATGGACACCGAGGCTCCTCCCACAGATTGGCTATTGTGGACATTGCTGCTATAAACACTGGGGTGCAGGTGTCCCGGCGTTTCACTGCATCTGTATCTTTGGGGTAAATCCCCAGCAGTGCAATTGCTGGGTCGTAGGGCAGGTCTATTTTGAACTCTTTGAGGAACCTCCACACAGTTTTCCAGAGTGGCTGCACCAGTTCACATTCCCACCAACAGTGCAGGAGGGTTCCCCCTTCTCCGCATCCTCTCCAACATTTGTGGTTTCCTGCCTTGTTAATTTTCCCCATTCTCACTGGTGTGAGGTGGGATCTCATTGGGGTTTTGATTTGTATTTCCCTGATGGCAAGTGATGCGGAGCATTTTCTCATGTGCTTGTTGGCCGTGTCTATGTCTTCCTCTGTGAGATTTCTGTTCATGTCTTTTGCCCATTTCATGATTGGATTCTTTGTTTCTTTGCTGTTGAGTTTAGTAAGTTCTTTATAGATTTTGGATACTAGCCCTTTATCTGATATGTCATTCCAAATATCTTGTCCCATTCTGTAGGTTGACTTTTAGTTTTGTTGACTGTTTCTTTTGCTGTGCAGTAGCTTTTTATCTTGATGAAGTCTCAATAACTCATTTTTGCTTTTGTTTCTCTTGCCTTCATGGATGTATCTTGCAAGTAGTTGCTGTGGCCAGGTCAAAAGGGTGTTGCTTGTGTTCTCTTCCAGGATTTTGATGGAATCTTGTCTCACATTTAGATCTCTCATACATTTTGAGTTTATCTTTGTGTCTGGTGTAAGACAATGGTCTAGTTTCATTCTTCTTCATGTGGCTGTCCAATTTTCCCTGCACCATTTATTGAAGAGATTTTTTTCCAGTGGATAGTCTTTCCTGCCTGGTTGAATATTAGTTGACCCTATAGTTGAGAGTCCACTTCTGGATTCTCTATTCTGTTCCATTGATCTATGTGACTGTTTTTGGGCCAGTATCACACTGTCTTGATGACCACAGCTTTGTAGTACAACTGAAATCTGGCATTGTGATGCCCCCAGATATGGTTTTCTTTTTTAATATTCCCCTGGCTATTAAGGGTCTTTTTTGATTCCACACAAATCTTAAGATGATTTGTTCCCATTCTCTAAAGAAAGTCCATGGTATTTTCATAGGGATTGCATTGAATGTGTAAATTTCCCTGGGTAGCATAGACATTTTCACAATATTAATTCTTCCAATCCATGAGCATGGAATACTTTTCCATCTCTTTGTGTCTTCCTCAATTTCTTTCAGAAGTGTTTTTTCAGAAATGTAGTTTTTAGGGTACAGATCCTTTAACCCTTTGGTTAGGTTTATTCCTAGGTATCTTATGCTTTTGGGTGCAATTGTAAATGCACCCAGATTAATGACTCCTTAATTTCTCCTTCTTCAGTCTCATTGTTATAGAAATACCACTGATTTCTGGGCATTGATTTTATATCCTGCCACATTGCCGAATTGCTGTAGGAGTTCTAGCAATCTTGGGGTGCAGTCTTTTGGGTTTTCTATGTAGAGTATCACGTCATCTGTGAAGAGGGAGAGTTTGACTTCTTCTCTGCCAAATTGAATGCCTCTTATTTCTTTTTGGTGACTGACTGCTGAGGCTAGGACTTCTAGTACTATGTTGAATAGCAGTGGTGAGAGTGGACATCCCTGTCATGTTCCTGATCTTAGGGGAAAGGCTCCCAGTGCTTCCCCACTGAGAATGATATTTGCTGTGGGCTTTTCATAGATGGCTTTTAAGATGTTGAGGAATGTTCCCTCTATCCCTACACTCTGAAGGGTTTTGATCAGGAATGGATGCTGTATTTTGTCAAATGCTTTCTCTGCATCTATTGAGAGGATCATATGGTTCTTGTTTTTTCTCTTGTTGATAAGATCTATCATGTTGATTGTTTTATGAGTGTTGAACCAGCCTTGTGTCCGGGGGATAAATCCCACTTGGTCATGGTGAATAATCTTCTTAATGTACTGTTGGATCCTATTGGCTAGTACCTTGTTGAGAATTTTTGCATCCATGTTCATCAGGAATATTAGTCTAATATTCTCCTTTTTGGTGAGGTCTCTGTCTGTTTTTGGAATTAAGGTGATGCTGGCCTCACAGAACGAGTTTGGAAGTACTCCGTCTCTTTCTATCTTTCCGAACAGCTTTAGTAGAATAGGTATGGTTTCTTCTTTAAATGTTTGATAGAATTCCCCTGGGAAGCCATCTGGCCCTGGACTTTTGTGTCTTGGGAGGTTTTTTGATGACTGCTTCAATTTCCTCCCTGGTTATTGGCCTGTTCAGGTTTTCTATTTCTTCCTGTTCCAGTTTTGGTAGTTTGTGGTTTTCCAGAAATGCATCCATTTCTTCTAGATTGCCTAATTTATTGGAGTATAGTTGCTCATAATAAGTTTTTTAAATAGTTTGTATTTCCTTGGTATTGGTCGTGATCTTTCCTTTCTTATTCATGATTTTATTAATTTGAGTCTTTTCTCTCTTCTCTTTAATAAGGCTGGCTAATGGTTTATCTATCTTATTAATTCTGTTGAGGACCAACTCCTGGTTTTGTTGATCTGTTCCACAGTTCTTCTGGTCTCTATTTCATTGGTTCTGCTCGAATCTCTATTAACTGTCTTCTTCTCTGGGTGAAGGTTTCATTTGCTCTTCCTTCTCCACTTCCTTTAGGTGCAAGGTTAGCTTTTGTATTTGAGTTCTTTCCAGGTTTTGGATGGATGCTTGCACTGAAATGTATTTTCCCCTCAGGACTGCTTTTGCTGTATCCCAAAGATTTTGAACGGTTGTATCTTCATTCTCATTAGTTTCCATGAATCTTTTTAATTCTTCTCTAATTTCCTGGTTGACCCTTTCATCTTTTAGCAGGATGGTCCTTAACCTCCACATGATTGAAATCCTTCCAAATTTCTTTCCTGTGGTTTAGTCCCAGTTTCAAAGCATTATGGTCTGAAAATATGCAGAGGACGATCCCAATCTTTTGGTATTGGTTTAAGACCTCATTAGAGTGCCAGTATGTGGTCTATTCTGGAGAAAGTTCCATGTGCATTTGAGAAGAATGTGTATTCAGTTGAGTTTGGATGTAAATTTCTGTAAATATCTGTGAAATACATCTAGTCCAGTGTATCATTTAATGTTCTTGTTTCTTTGGAGATGTTGTGTTTAGAATATCTATCAATTGTAGAAAGTGCCATATTCAAGTCTCCAGGTATAAGGGTATTATTATCTAAGTATGTCTTAACTTTAGTTATTAATCGATTGATATCCTTGGCAGCTCCCACATTTGGGGCATTAAATATTCATGATTGTTAAGTCCTCTTTTGGATAGACCCTTTAAGTATGATAGAGTGTCCCTATTCATCTCTTACTACAGTCTTTGGGATAAACTTTAATTTATCTGATATGAGGATGGCTGCCCTTGCTTTCTTTTCAGGACCACTTGAATGGTAAATGGTTCTCCAACCTTTTATTTTCAGGCTGTAGGTGTCCTTACATCTAAAATGTGTCTTTTAGCAAATAGATCGGTTGCTTTTTTATCCAGTCTGAAACCCTGTGCCTTTTGATGGGATCATTAAGCCCATTCACGTTCAGAGTTACTATTGAAAGATATGAATTTAGTGGCATCATGATACCTATTCAGTCCCTGTTTTTGTGGATTATTTCCTTGGACTTCCTCTTTCTTTTATGGAGTCCCCCTTAATATTTCTTGCAGAGCTGGTTTGGTGGTCACATGTTCTTTCAGTTTCTGCGTATCTTGGAAGCTCTTTATTTTTCCTTCTATTCTGAATGAGAGCCTTGGTGGATAAAGTATTCTTGCCTGCATGTTCTTCTCATTTAGGACTCTGAATATATACTGCCAGCCCTTTCTGGCCTGCCAGGTCTCTGTGGAGAGGTCTGCTGTAAACCTAATACTTCTCCCCATAAAGGTTAGAGATCTCTTGTGTCTTGCTGCTTTAAGGATCTTCTCTTTATCTTTGGAATTTGCAAGTTTAACATTAAATATCGAGGTGTTGGATGGTTTTTATCGATTTTAGGGGGGGGGGGAATCTCTCTATCTCCTGGATCTGAATGCCTGTTTCCCTTCCCAAGTTAGGGAAGTTCTCAGCTATGATTTATTCAAATACACTTTCTGGTCCTCTGTCCCTTTCGGCGACCTCTGGAACCCCAATTAAACGTAGATTTTTCCTTCTGAGGTTGTCATTTATTTCCCTTAACCTATCCTCATGATCATTTAATTTTTTCTCTTTTTTCCTTAGTTTCCTTCCTTGCCATCAACTTGTCGTCTACGTCACTCACTTGTGCTTCTACCCTGTTAATCCTCGTCATTAGGACCTCCAGCTTGGATTGCATCTCATTTAATTGATTTTTAATTTGGTCTGATTAGATCTAAATTCTGCAGTCATGAAGTCTCTTGAATCATTTATGCTTTTTTCTAGAGCCACAGTAGCTTTATAATTGTGCTTCTGAATTGGCTTTCTGACATCGAATTTGTAATCCAAATTTTGCAACTTGGTGAGAGAGAGGACTGTTTCTGATTCTTTTGTGGTGAGTTTTTTCTTCTAGTCATTTTGCTCAGTGCAGAGTGGCTAAAAACAAGTACTGGAAAAAGGAGAAAAAGAGAGAAAAAAGGGGGGGGGGGCAAACAGAAAACAAAAAACCAGGAGTGGTATCCTCTGATTCTATATACTGTAAGTCCCTAGACTTCCCCTGGAACTTCCCAGGGCTGCTTGGTCAAGAAGTTGCTTTTCCTCTGTTCTTCCAGCTGGTCTTCTGGGGGAGCGCCTGTTGTGCTGATTCTCAGGTGTGTGTACATGGGGGAGCTACCCAGCCCCCTGCCCGGTGTACGGCTCAGTGCGAGTGTTTATTCTGTGAGGCCCCTGCTCCCTGGTGGCCCTGCTCAGTCTCAGGTACAAGGTGACACCAGAAGGAGCAACAACAGTTCTGGAGTCAGCTCCCGCAGTAACTACCACAGCTCCCAGTCCGCAGGGGCTTGGATACTCTGGGGGCGGGGGGCACCAATCTGCATAGCTCAGGGCCACCTGGCAGCAGGAACCTCCTTGCCGCCCTGTGTCCTCCTGGCCTCTGCCTATCCCTGAGGGAGCGTGGGATCTTGGGCTCTGTCCCCTGGAGCCCTGGGCTCTGGGGCCACACAGCCCCCTCTGCAAGGAGCCACCACCTGAGCCGCCGCCTGAGCTGCTCCCGGGCCCGCCAGGCAAGCGCTCCAGCCTTTTAAGGAGCTTGGCCTGCAGTGTGTGGCAGGCTCTCCCCTGGGGCGCAGTTACCCTGTTAGTGCCCCTGGGAGCCTGAGGGCATCCCCGCCCTCCTGGGATCCTGCCCGAGTTCCCTGTGAGCACCTTTCCATCTGGGAAGATTGGTGCAGCTCCTGCTTCTCCAGGACGGGGCTCTCCTGTCCTGGGGACACTCGCCCCGGCCTTAGCCCGGCTCCTCGCGGGGCCCCTCCCCCTTGGATGCTTTTTTATTTCTTTATTTTTTTTCCGTCTTCCTGCCTTGATAGAAGCCTGAACTCTTTTCACTGTAGTGTTCCAGCTGTTCTCTCTTTAAATCTCAGGCTGAATTCGTAGGTTCTCAGGATGATTTGAAAGTTATCTAGGTAAGTTGGTGGGGACAGGTAACTTGGGGACCCCACTCTTCCGCCATCATGCCCCACCTCCACAATCCTTTTTCATTTCTTTTATTCATCTTTATCAACTTAGCAAAATTTGAACAATAGGAAAACCATATAAGATCAAGATGAAGCAATGTCATGTGGACTTAAATTAACAATTTCGATAACATAAAATAATGCTCTAATAATAATAGTGCTGTAATAAAAATAATGGAAAACCCTATTTATCTCAAAATAATAAATTTGCAGTGAATCTCTATTAATTACAGTACTAATACAAGGAATATATTATTCTCAACCAATTTAATCATAATGGTTATGGAAAAAAGCTAATAATTCGAATACTCAACTTAGATTATACAAATATGGGTCAGAAATGAGTCTCAAATGTGATGAGAATTTATTAAAGCAAAATGTATAACAATAAAATAAAACTGGGAAGTTACTATATTTAGCACTGAAACTGTGTGTGTGGGTATGTGTGTGTGTGTGTGGTGGGATAGTTCTGGGTGAGGAGAAGGGGGAGAAAGAGATTATACATATATAGTCTTTCCTTAACACATCTTTTCAGGCTTTTTTTTTTTTTTTACTAGTAATAAGAAGTTTTACAAAAGATATTTCCCAAACTCATCCTAGACAATATTAAAAAAAAATTAAAAAACCGTTAAATAAAAAAAAAACAAAACAAAACAAAACAAAAAAACCGTTAAATTGGGCAGCCCAGGTAGCTCAGCAGTTTAGCGCCGCCTTCAGCCCAGGGCCTGATCCTGGAGACTCGGGATCGAGTACCACCTCTGGCTCCCTGCCTGGAGTCTGCTTCTCCTTCTGCCTGTGTCTCTGCGCCCCCCCTCTCTCTCCCTGTGTCTCTCATGGATAATAAATAAAATCTTTTAAAAAATTAAATTTATTTTATCAGCCTATTTCAATCCTATGAACTGACTGGGAATTTAGTCATTTTCAAGGCTATATATCTTATTAATATTTTTGGCTTTATAAACAAAAACTAATAATTTCTAGGACAAAAATAAAATAATTACATTAAAATATTCTTCCAGAATACTGGCCATGGTATAATGTCCATACAGTTGCAATGTACACACATACACATACAACAAATAAAAGCTGCCAAGACTCTGAAAGTCATTTTCCTACAAATATTAATTTAACACCTTTATGTGTCAATTTTTGGAAGGTGTTTTAAATTCTTGGTATTTTTATCATAATGAAGTAAAACATTTGTTTAATATTTATGTATAAATAGAAGTATGAATAAATACTGAAACAATTCAATTAAAGATGTACATTTAAATTTTATAGGGCAAAAGTACAAAAGTATCAAAAAATAATAAAATTGCCAAATAATCAACTTATGAATTTAGTCTCAAGGTATATTGGAAATTACTAAATCTTTCATTAGTTAGTCTGAAAAAAAGAATATATAAAGAACAATAAAGAAAGACACTAGCCCAGTAGAACTCTAAAACTAACATAGTAGACATTTTCTGCTGCTGAACACCAGCAAATTGTGCCTGAAAATTTAGATTTTGTATATAAAAATACTAACTGAAATGCTATTTCCCAGTAGGTAATTTATACATTAACTACAAATCTCCAACCTATTTTTCAAAAATATAACTAAAATAGCAAAACACACACACATATGCATACACAACAAAAAATTTACTTAGATTTTTTTTATGTGAAATGCTTAAACCATAGTTCTCTGATCACCACAGTATCAACATGCTGTTAAATAATTGCTGTCTCTTTATAATAACATTTCTTTTTCCCTTTGCTCTCTCTCTACACAAGTTTATTCAGCATATTTTTGAATCTTTAGACAGTCACTGTACACATTAACAAAAATGTGGATTAAATATGCAAGTTAGTTCTGAACAAGTACAAGGTTGCAGAACATCATCACACTGAATACAGCATGAGTCTCTTAAATCCAACAATATCCAGGACAGACAAATCTTTCTAAATTATAGTGAATTCCTCAAATAGCTACATACAGTTACAGTTAATTGAATTTGGAATACAATTATAGATTTTTCCTATGTAGTTTAATGTTTTATTTATCTTTGAAAATAAAAGTGTTTCCATGCAAATATTAGCCAATAACACTGAACTGAGAGACATAGAGAGTCTATGACGTATAGTTATAAATTCAAGCGATGGTCTACTAGATTGATATTGACACAGAAGAGAAAAAGTTCTATTCTTATTTTTGCTCAAAGATATAGAACTGAAATTATGAACAATCAACATATTAAAGGAAATAGAAACAGAAAGTTAAATCCTTACCTGAGGACAAAAAAAAAAACTGGACATATTTTAAGAAATCCGTGGACATCAACAAAGATATATTTAATTTTACACACGATGATATCAGTACCAATAACCACCTGCCTCCGTTCAAGTTGCACATCCTCTGAAGCAATATTTAAAGCTACTTATATTGAAAAATAATTATTAGGAACACTTCTAATAAAGATGTTTATTTATTATAAATCTCTCTTCTACAAGTCAGACCATCTGGGTTGACATCCTATTTCACATAGCACTTTATAAACTGTGAATTTACCATGTCTTTATTTTAGAAGCCTATAATTCAAATAGCAACATTTAGCTATTAAGCTGATTTTAGTTTTAAATTATCTAATGCGTAAAGATGGCCTGATTTATAATCCAGCAGGGTAATACATCCCAAGAAATATCATCCACAACCTCACTTCTCCTCTTCCATTTTGCCTATGTTTGGCTTGAAAGTTCACAAACAAAATTCACAATTTGTGCTACTGAAAGTAAATTTTCATTCATGATTATTCTTGCAAACTTATTTGGAGCATTACATCTATGTTAATGCAAATACATATGTCGAGTTTCCCATTTAAGGAATGAAGACTGTTTTTTTCTGAGGTACTTTTCTATAATAAATTAAGCAACATGCATTTTCCCAAAGCCTATTTGAATTATAGGACTAATGGAATAATATTTTTAGATTGTTGTATAGAATTTTTCTCTTTAAAGAACAACGAATGGACTTCTCATTTCTACTTTTGCACATAAGAAGTTTGGAGATGGCCACTCCATCCCAACAAGTAAAAAAAAAAAAAAAAAAAACCCAACCGACTGAAAAATGAACTCTTCTATCCTTGGAAGAAGGTGGGATGCAGGAAAAACTGCTGCCATCAAATGGAAGAAACAGGCAAATACAGGCAGACTCTGTTTACTGGAGCAGATACTTGGAAGCAGAACCACTGCAGAAGGCTGTCTGGGTGGCTCAGTGATTGAAAGTCTGCCTTTGGCTCAGGTTGTGATCCCAGGGTCCTGGGATAGAATTTAGCACTGGGCTCCCTGCAGTGAGCCTGCTTCTCCCTCTGCCTATGACTCTGCCTCTCTCTCTGTGTCTCTCATGAATAAATAAATACAATCTTGAAAAAAAAAAAAAAAAAAAAAAAGAACCATTGCAGGATCCAGTGCCAGAGTAGGAAATCTATGCTGTAATTGATGAATTGCTGGAGGCTCAGTGAGGACAACTCTGAGAGTTGAAAATCCCAGGGGAACGCATCCAAGGGGCCTTCCATGATATTGTGAAATTTAACTCCAGGAGCCCAACCAGGTTCCCACCATAAATGTCAGATAAAATCCCCTCAGGCTTCTGATAGAACCTTAGCAAAGGGAACCATTTTAAATAATACCAGAGCATTGCATTCTTAGGATGATCTGGCCTCAGAGGAAACTAGTTAAATAGAGCCTAACCTGCTGGGAATATTGGAAGTATTGTCAGAGCCTAATTGATCTGGGAAAGGGAAACAACCAACTCCAGCTGGCTGTAGCTTTCCACAGGGGGAAGAGAAATATCCAACTTTAGCCCACTCTATCGATCCTGACCTACCTAAAAATGGAAGAAAACAAACAAACAAACAAACAAACAAACCCTGAGAAACACTTGTGAAGTTCATAGTCCATAGGCATAGGCTTATAAAAACAAAGCAAAACAAACCCCGAGATATAATTATTGGATCATAGAATGATTTTTCTCCTCTCACACCTTATTGTCATATTACTAAATGTCTATTTATAGCAATTCCTTTTAGTCTTTACATCATGTCCAGTTAATCAAGAAAAAATTACAAGGCATACCAAAAGGTAAAAACCACAATTTGAAGAAAAAGAGCATGCATCAGAACCAGACATGGCAGGATGTTGGCATCATCATCAGATTGGGAAATTAAAACAACTATGATTGATATGCTAAGGGATCTAATGAATAAAATGGGCAGCATCCAAGAACAGATGGACAAAGTAAGCAGAGAGATGGAAATACTAAGAAATAATCAAAAAGAAATTCTAGAGATTAAAAACCACACAAAAATAAAGAATGCCTCCAGTAGGCTTTCTAATAGACTGGACACAGGTAAAGAAAGACTCTGAGCTAGAGGATAGAATCCTCAATAGAATGAGCAAAAATTGAAAAGTAAAGAGAACAATGACTGAAAAAAAAAAAAAAAAAAAACCTGGAAAGTCCAAAACCTGTACTGCAACATGGTATTTGTGTATAGCATACACAAAAATACCAAAAGAAAAAAAAAGAGTAAAAGGAACAGAAAAAAAATATTTGAAACAATAATGATTGGAAATGCAAAATGGTGCAGCTACTTTGGAAGATATCTGATGCAGCAATTGTTCACTGGTATTTATCCAAAGCAATTGAAAACTTACATCACACAAAAACCTGCACATAGATGTTTACAGTGGCTTTATTTATACTTGCCCAAATTTGAAGCCCATGAAACCCTTCATTAGGTGAATGGATGAATAAACTGTGGTCCATCCAAACAAAGCCATCTTAATCAGAGCTAAAAAGAAATAACCTGTCAAGTCATGAAAAGACATAGGTGAACCTTAAATGCATCTTACTCGGTGAAAGAAGTCCATCGCAGATGGCTATCTACCCCACGATTTTAATTATAGGACATTCTGGAAAAGGCAAAATTAGGGAGACAATAAAAGATCAGTGGTTGCTTAGGGTAGCAGCAAAAGGGAGATAGAGATGAATAGGTGGAGCACAGAGGATTTTTAGGGCAGTGAAAATACTCTGTATGATATTATAATGATGGATATATGTCATCATACATTTATCCCAAGCCATGGAATGTACAAAACTAAGAGTCATTCAAAGGTAATTATGGCCTTTGGGTAATGATGATGTGTCAATATACGTTTGTGTTTGGTAAAAAATGTACCATTCTGGTGAGTGTTGTTGGTAATAGGAGAGGCTTTCCATGTGTGTGGCTTGAGGTAATATGGAAAAAATCTCCATAACTTCCTCTCAATTTTAAATCTAAAACTTCTCTAAAAATAAAGTCATAAAGGGCACTTGTGTAGCTCAGTGGGTTAAGCATCTGACTCTTGATTTTGGTTCAGGTCATGATCTCAGGGTCAGGAGATTGACCCTGTGTCAGGCCCCACACTCAGCATGGAATCTGCTTGAGATTCTATCTCTCCTCTCCCCTGGTCCATTCCCCATTTGGGCATTCTTCCTCACTATAAACAAACAAATAAAATCCTTTAAAAATTAAAAAAATAATTTCTTAAAACTCAACAAATTACATCTGATTTTCCAGTATAAAGTAAAATAAACCACATATTTGACTTTTATATGTTATTTTGGCATTAATTAAATTTAGTTATTTTATCTCAGTGATTATAATAAAGGGTACTATTGCTTATGTTGGGTTCATAATATACACTTTATTAGAGTAAACAATGCTGGGGATTAACTGAAAATACAATTAAATTTGTAATGTAATTCATCATGTAATAATTTTTGGTATATCTGAGTACCAGTTTAAAAAATATTTTATAAAATAATACTTGGTGGTGGCATTTTAATAGTAATTTTAAACATTTTTTTAAAATGCAGAATTTCACATGTAATAACTAAATGAAATTACAACAAATGGAAGTAAGTTATGGTACCCTTTAATAATTTAAAGATTTTCCTCATTTAAATTTTTGGCATGTTGACAGATGCAGTTCAATTCTTTTAATATAAAACTAATTTTGTTCAATATAAAACTGAATTTTTATGTTGAATGATAACCTCATCTCAGAAGGTACAGAAGAAAGGAAACACTAATTTGCAAACTACTAACACATTGACAAAACAATACAGGGTAATGTGAGCTACAAAATGTTGAGACTTTAAATCAATCAAAAATATAACACATTACTTAAAACCAAAACTTTCCAAGAATAATACCTAATACTCTAACTTCATGGAATGCATAAAATAAGTTGTCAATCATAGAAACTTTATGTTTTTTGTACTTAAGAGAAGTTAGGCATACCAGCAATATTTCAGATTTATGTAGGGCATATATGAAATGTGAGCAATTTAGGGCAAAAATTGAACTTCCTAAGTTTTATTTTCATGTAATGTCCATGATTATCTAGAGATTTGCATCAAAAGATCAAAATGATGTGGTGATTATGCACAGATTCAAAATTTCAATCATACCATCTGTAGGTGGTCTCAATAATGAGATCCTCATTGCCTAAAGGAAAAGAAAAAGATCGGCAAGCTGGTTTCCTGCAAAATTAGAGGAAATACTACATCTAGGATAGTTTCACCAATCATGAAATTAACTTTTTTGTTATCATTTCTCTCAAATAATTAGTTCCTTTTAGACATAAAAATAAATACTTTGAAGATAAAACTGAGGTTATTTGCAATGTCACTTACATGTTACATGATTAAATGCATAATTATGTATCTATAATTTTACAAATTATATACAGTTCTCATCTCTCAAATTCAATCTTGATTTATAAAAGCTGAACTAGTCGACATATTTTAAAATAGGTATAGAGGAAATGGCAGTCAGAGTATGCACTCTCCATTTTCCCCTATGGTGCTCAGCCAGCAAAATGACCGTGATTGACTGATTATTGGGATCTACAGGGGAAATAGATAATCCTCAGGCCAAAAGTCCTTAGGAAGATGCTTTATTATGAATTATAATTTGTTATGCTACAGTGAAGACTAAGAACTCAGCATATTGTTAATAAATTGCCATGCGTGGGTCTCTTATGGCAATGATCATCAATCAATTCCTTAATGGTTAAAGTGAATGTATTTCCTGGAGAAATGATGGGAGAGACTGCCAATATAAACTACTCAAATGGTTCAGAGTTTGGGATAAAGAAAAATCATTAAAAATCATGGTATTGATCATAAGTCAATAACACTCCAAAGTACCTATCAAAATAAAATTCAAAAGCATTTTGAAGGACCATTTCCAAAACTTAGGTAACACAATTATCCTCTTGAATATAATTATGTATTCAGCTGAATACATTATTTGTTCAAATCATAAATACCAAATAGCACATGAAAAGTGGAATAAATGACAACAAATGACACAAAGGATAGGAGGAGGAATTGGAAACATTTATCATAACATATTTATATATTATTCACTGTATTAATGTATATAGATTCATACTAATAACATGTAGATATAAAGTATACAATAATATACATACAATTAATAATATATACATTATTAGTATACATCTAATTCATATACTCATGAAATAATATACTATTTGAAGGAGGTCTTAAATTAGTAAAAACTGAACATTATAAATGTTAAAAGAACTGTTATAATGAAAAGGGAATAAAATGGGATCATATAAAATGTTCCGTTAAAACCAGATAAGACAGTAAAAGCAGCCTCTGTCAATAAATAGAAAATAATTCTGAATATGGTTTGTATTAATCCAAGTATACCAATAATTATTTTATTTATTTATTTATTTATTTATTTATTTATTTATTTATTCAGGAGAGACAGAGAGAGAGAGAGAGAGGCAGAGACATAGGCAGACGGAGAAACAGACTCCTTGCAGGAGCCTGATGAGGGACTCGATCCAGACCCCAGGATCAAGACCTGAGCCAAAGGCAGCAACCCAACTGCTGAGTCAACCGGGGTCCCAATAATTCCTTTAAATATGAATGATCTATAGACTGCAATTAAAAGAGATATTATGAGAGTGGATTAAAAAAAGCCAACAACACAAAACCTGAAAATCAAGACCCAACTCTATGAGTTCTATAAAAAACCCACTTTAAATATAAAGACTCGGGGTGACTGAGTGGCTCAGTGGGTTAAGTGTGTGACTCTTGATTTCTGCTCAGGTCATGATCTCAGGGTCCTGAGACCCAGCCCTGTGTAGGGTCTTGTGCTGGACATGGAGTCTGCTTGGCATTCCTCTCTTGCTCTCCCTCAGCCCCTCCCCCAACTGCTCACCTCCCCCCTTCTCTCAAAATAAATAAATAATAAAAACTTAGATTAAAAGTAAAGGGATATACTTTGTTTCCGGGAAGATGAAGTGTCATACCTTTCCTTATTCCTCATCCTAAGTCTAGTGAAAAATCCTGGACATTACATATAAAACAAACATAAGTAGTCTATGAAAGGTGCAAGGACCTCAAAGCCTAAAGAATGACATGGTGATGAATTCTTTGGCTTTTCTTTTTACTTCATATATCATAAAATATTCTTCATATATTTTGGAATTTGGGGACTCCAAAGGGCACTGGCCAAAAAATTCCAACAAAAGCCTGTCTTTCTAGCTAAAGGAATAGGAAGGGAGCAGTCCAAGAAGACAAAAATATTAGACAGTAACTGTTCTACTTCAGTAAAATAACATAGAAAATACTATAACCCTCACTTTCACCCATGCCAGCAGATGGTGAATGGGGAGCCTGAACTTCCACCTTTATGAAGCTATAATGAGCTTCCTCAACACTGTTGCCAGAAAACACTGCTGTGTTGTCAGAAAACTCCCAGTACAGAGACTGGACTTTCATAGCCAATTGCCAGTAACAAAGTTTTTCTTCCATAGTAATGTCAATGGAAACCATGTATAGACCTATGACTTCTAGGCCCACTTGGATATAATGTGCTTCCTTTTACCTTCATCACTGAGGTGGTATCAGAGGAGTCCAAAAAAAATCAAGACTTTCAACATTACTCAGTGGAAACCAGTGCTGTTTGTGAAGACTACATTAGGACCCCAAATTCCCATGCATGGTCAACCGTAACGAGGAGCTCAATACATATTGGGGTATCAATTGAAATCCAGTAATGAATATGAGATTCTACCACATGCAGAGGAGTCCTTCCCTTCACTTGCCAAAATGCTGTCAAAAAGTCACTTTAAGCAGAAAATTCATGTAAGATCCAGAGTCTCACAACATAATAAAAATGCCCATGTTTCAATCTTTTCATGTAAAGAACCAGGAAGATCTCAAACTATATGGAAGGAATCAATCATAGATACCAATACTAAAAAGTCAAAGATACTGAATTATTTCATTAAGATTTTAAAGCAGTTATCACTGGGATGCCTGAGTGGCTCAGTGGTTGAGCACCTGCCTTCACCTTAGGGCATGATCCCAGAGTTCCAGGATCAAGTCCCATGTCAGGCTTCCGATGAGAAGCCTGCTTCTCCCTCTGCCTATGTCTTTGGCTTTATCTACATGTCTCTCATAAATAAATAAATAAATAAATAAATAAATAAATAAATAAATAAATAAAATCTTTAAAAAAACACAGAGGTTATTATTAAAATAGTTCAAGGAACAATTAGATGCATGCTTAAAACAAAGTTAAAAAGCTCTCAAAAAAAATGGAGGAGTACCTGGGTGGCTCAGTGGTTGAGCATCTGCCTTTGGCTCAGGTTGTGATCCTGGGATCCTAGGATCAAGTCCTGTATCAGGCTCACCATAGGGGGTCTGCTTCTCCTTCTGCCTGTGTCTCTGCCTCTCTCTTTCTGTGTCTCATTAGTAAATAAATAAAATATATTTTTTTTAAATAGAAAGCTTCAGGAAGAAAAAAATATAAAAGAACAAAATACAAGTTTTGGAACTGAAAAATATGTCTGAAGTAAAAATCTTAGTAAATAGGCTCAAGAGCAGAATGAGGGACAGAAGGAAGAGTCAGTGACATTGAAGGTAGAAAGTGGCAAATACTCAATTTAAACAGAGAATGACAAAGAACAATGGCGTAAAAAGAATGGAACAGAACATCAGTGACCAGTGGGACTATTAATTAATTAATTAATTAATTAATTCATTCATTCATTCATGATAGACATAGAGAGAGAAACAGAGACACAGGCAGAGGGAGAAGCAGGCTCCATGCTGGGAGCCCAATGCGGGACTCCATCCGGGACTCCAGGATCGAGTCCTGGGCCAAAGGCAGGCGCTAAAATGCTGAGCCACCCAGGGATCCTCCAGATTTTCCAAAAAAGAAAATCTGGGCAGCCAAGGTGGCTCAGCGGTTTAGTGCCGCCTTCAGCCCAGGGTGTGATCCTGGAGACCCGGGATCGAGTCCCATGTCAGGCTCCCTGCATGGAGCCTGCTTCTCCCTCTGCCTGTGTCTCTGCCTCTCTCTCTCTCTCTCAGTCTCTCATGAATAAATAAACAAAATCTTAAAAAAATAAAAAATAAAAAAAGAAAATCTAATATTCATCATGGAGTCTTATAAGAAAAGGAGAAAATGGGAGACTGAGAAAATATTCCAAGAAATAGTGACAGAAATCCTCCCAATTTGAAAAAAAATATTCCATAAGCCTGTAAGTTTAAGAGGGTAAATGAGTCCCAAATAGAATAAACCCACAGAAATACTTAATAAGACACTTCACATTTAAGCTTTTGAAAACTGAAGACAAGTTTTGAAAGCAAAGAAAAATGACACTCCACATACATGAACAGAAATTTATATGAAAGACAATAAAAATATACAAAAGTTGGAGACAAGGATACAGAGTGTTGAGAGGGATATTATACTACTAAATACATGCATTAAAAAGAATAGTCGGGATCCCTGGGTGGCGCAGCAGTTTGGCTCCTGCCTTTGGCCCAGGGCATGATCCTGGAGACCCAGGATCGAATCCCATATCGGGCTCCCGGTGCATGGAGCCTGCTTCTGCCTCTGCCTGTGTCTCTGCCTCTCTCTCTCTCTCTCTCTCTCTGTGACTATCATAAATAAAAAAAGAGAAAAGAATAGTCCAACCATGTGTACACAAACTTTTTAATATTGAAGATTCAAAAGCTTCTAAGCCCCTGTCTCCAGCTCCTGCACTAAACATGTATCTTATGTCCTCTATCAGCAGGGAGATGATTCCTGCCAGCAAATACAGAAATACATGTGCATTGGACTTCTTGACCTTGCTGAGTGAAGCAGCAAGATTGCTCTATGGGCAAGAAACAAAAAAATGAGGTGTATGCACCAGATCTGGCTACTGAGAGCAGCTTAAACAACTGGCCCAGTGGTGTACTGACCTCTTTTGTGTAGAGAAAAATGGCTATTAGTAAGAAAATCAGTGAGGAGGAAATCCAAAAGCTAGAGGAAAAGTGACCCTACACAACCACTTGAATAGCATGGATAGCAGACCCAGTGAGCTGCCCAGGCCATTATCACCCTTCAGGAACAGATTGAGGTCACCTAGAGGCCAAAATGCTAAAAGATATAAAAAATAATTGGCCCCCAAAAGTTCAATGAATTCCTCCACCTATGGTTTAAGCCACAATATACCCAGTTCATCTCAAGCCATCACCTTGGCGGTCCCAACCACCAGCAATGCTGCACCATGTCTACACCAGAGTTGAGTATGCAGTATGGTCATGTGGTATCCATGGTCCAACTGCCCCTGGGCTCAGTGACCACCCTCACACTGCCCTTCATCCATATATTCAGGATCAATGTGTCCATGCATCCCTTGGCTCCTCCTATCATGGCACCCCACCCAGCCCCCATGACTGTGCCAACAGCCTTTGTATCTGCTCCACCTGTGGCACTTGTCCCAGCTCCAGGCTCATTGACTGCTGTCTACATTCTACTCCATTGAAGATGAGCCTAACCTTTCTCTGAGAAACTGAAGACAGAGGACATCCTCGTTCTAGAGGAGTTCTTATGCAGAAACAAGAGTCCTCTGTCCATCAAATTCCAAGTGCCCAACAGATAAGACAGAATTGAAACTAAAGGAGCAGTTACTGCTCTTCATCATCCTACTCAAAGACCAGGTCTCTGCCATCCAGATGAAAATCCACAAAGCCACAGGCATGCGGCAGGGAAACAAACTACAGCATGAGGTCATCTTCATTGAGGATTCCAAATTGCTGGTTTGCTATGACATGATCCTCAAGAAGAGAAGGAGAAAGAAGTGGAAAGGAGAAGCTTGCTCCCAGCCACTGCCATTTTGCCTCTCTTTTTCCCAAACCCATGCCTCAGACCTAAAGACCTATGTGGGGCCTTGCCTCCACATTTGCTTTTCTCTTACTAAATTTGAAATTCAAATTGTCCTACAGAGTTTCATTCCCTGTATACACTCCCCACATTGCAAAGAGTGGCAGGCTTTTGAAGCCTTTCTCCTTCACGGTGGTTTCTGGGATCCCTTTGTGTCAGGATCTTGAGTTGAGAGGATTCATCTTGGGGAGAGCCCACTAGAAATTGTGAGCCCAGGGACACCCTGCAGGATCATGTCATAGTGCCAAATGGCACTTGGCTGATAGTATACGATCATTATAATTATTAACCATTTTGTACATTGCCATGGGCTGTCAAAAAACCTTGGATGCTTAAGTCCTTCAAACCAATCCTCTAGATTCCACTTCAAGAACCTAGAAATAGAAGAGAAAAACAAATCCAAAACTAGCAAATGGAAGGGAATAATAAGTATAGAGCAGAAATCAATGAAATTGAAAACAAAATAATGTAAGTCAGTGAAACAGAGGGCTGAAAAGATCATTGAAATTGGCAAACCTCTAATAGTACTGACAAATGAAAAAAGAGAAGATACAAGTAAGCAGAAATGGAACAAGAGATATCTCTATGAACCGGCAGATGTTGGAAGGATAACAAAGGAATACTACTAACAACTTTATATGCACACACATTTAACAATGTTTTGGACCAAATCTTCCAAAACACAAGCTATCATAACTAATCCAATAAGAGATCATTTGAATGGTTCTGTAACTATTAAGGAAATTGAATTTGCAATTTTTAAACTTGCCAAAAGTAGTTTCGGATTCTCTTATTGGAAAATTACATCAAATGTTTAAATATGAATTAACATTATTTATAAACAATATTTTCCAAAAGAAAAAGGGGGAGGTTGGGATCCCTGGATGGCGCAGCAGTTTAGCGCCTGCCTTTGGCCCAGGGCGTGATCCTGGAGACCCAGGATCGAATCCCATGTCGGGCTCCCAGTGCATGGAGCCTGCTTCTCCCTCTGCCTATGTCTCTGCCTCTCTCTCTCTCTCTCTCTGTGACTATCATAAATAAATAAAATAAAATAAAATAAAATAAAATAAAATAAAATAAAATAAATTAGAAAAAGGGGAGGGAATCATTCTCCAATTCATTTTAGAGAGTTAATATTACCTTCATACCAAAACCAGACAAAACAGTGCATTAGGAGAAAAGTAAAGCCACATTATTTCATGCATTATTCATAAATATTCCTAACAAAATACTATCAAATAGAAATAAAAATATATATACAATGATTCCTCAAGACCAGTCGAGGTTTATTACAGAGTACAAGACTTGGTCAGCATTTGAAAATCAATCAAGTCTACGGCCATACCACCCTGAACACACCCGATCTTGTCTGAAAATCAATCAAAATAAATCACTGTATTATCAGGATTAAAAAAAACAGTGAAGAGGGGGACAATGCAGTCATAGACAATACATTTCAAAAAGGTTCTTTGAAAGGGATTCTTTAACATATATTTGAAAGGAATAACATTGTTTGCCCAGTTAAAAAAAAAAATCCCCTCATTCATTCTGAAACTCACTAGTTTCATTCTTGTTGAAATTTATCAAATAGGTATTCTGCAAATATTTTTGCCAGGTCTGTCTTTTCTTTCTCTTATCAGTCTTTCAAAAACCCAACTTGTCAATTTTTTCTCTCATGAACTATATCATGCTTTTGAATTTGTATCTAAAATCTCATTACCAAGCCCCAAATCAATTATTCTGTTGAAGCTTTAACTACTTTTTCCCAACTACAGATATTTAGTGCTTTCTTATTTTGAGAAGCCTGACTTTTTTCATCAAAGCAAATGAAGAAAACAGGCAGATTCATTACTGAGTGAGAAACTAAGAAACCAAGAAAATGGATTTTGTTAAAGTAACATCCCATTCCTGCAGGTGTAAAAGATTATACAGGCTTACAGGTCTGGTTATGCTCAACCTGAAATGAATCCAAACTGTCCTGATGAGAAGGTGATAGGAACATGAAGTTAACTGCTGCAAAGACTCAGAGGAAGTTTGTCCAGTTTATAATGGCTAAAGGGCCCCGCGAGTGTACCTTCACTCCAAGATTACTGTTTCTAGGTCAATTGGTGGCCATATATGTTCTTGGTTGTATTTTCAGTTAAAGATAAAAAGATAATATTGTTTCTGTGAGCTTTGCCTGCAGAACAGTGGACCCCATAGAGAACTAAATCCCAGAGTCAGGACTTATTGGCATCAACTGGAAAATTAAGAAAAGGAGCTGAGAGGCCGGCAGAGGGGTAGGGTCCCCCCCAACTTATTTAGATTACTGTCAAACCATCCTGAAAACCTACGAATTCGACCTGAGATTTAAAGAGAGAACGGCCAGAACATTACAGAGAGAAGGGTTTTCGCTTCTAAACAAGGTAGGAGGGTGAAGAAAAATTAAAAAGCATCCAGTGGGGGAGGGGCCATGAGGGACACAGCCCAGGATCCTGCGCTCCCCCCAGGAGGGAGGTGGGGAGGGCCCAGGACAGTGGGGACGCTCCTGCCCCTGTCGCCCCAAGCTGTGCAGGTCAGCGCCCCTGCCCCGGAGCATCCAGGCCCCTGCGGACTGGGAGCTGTGGGAGGTACTGTAGGAGCTGACTCCAGGGCTGGGGAGCTGGCGCCGCCAGTGGGGCTCTTCCCCCTGGTGTCACCCTGTGCCTGGGAGGGGCAGGGCCGCCAGGGAACAGGGGCCTCAGGGGTCAACAGCTCCCACTGAGCCCGTACCCAGCAGAGGGGGGCATCTCCCCAGGTGCACGCACCTGAGAGTCAGCACAGCAGCCCCTCCCCCAGAAGACCAGCTGGAAGGATGGGAGAGAGCAAGTACTTGACGGAGCAGCGCTGGAAAGCTCCAGGGGAAGTCGAGGGACTTACAGTATATAGAACCAGAGCGGGCCCCTCCTATTCTTTTTTTCTTCCTTTTTCCACTCCAACTAGTTTTTATAACAGACTATGAATTTCTGATTTCTTTTTCTCTTTTCCCACCTTAACTACAATATTTTACCACCTCTTCATTTTTAAGTTTCTAACTTTTTGTATTTCATATTGCTACAATTAAGGTGCTAGATATATTTTCCACTTCTAGATTCCCTTCAACATACTCAGTTTGGGGAGATATACAAGATATGTTTTTTTGTTTTGTGTTTTTTGTTTTCTCCGCCTCAGCCATTCTACAATGGTGGAAGTTAATACCTTCTAAAACATGACCAGCATGCACTCAGAACCAAGTGATATACTGTGCTGGTTCATTCTGTGAGATTCCTCATTCTCAATCTGCCCACCTCTTATATCTCATTTATGTATTGGTGGTCAATATTGGGGCCTTCTACAAGTATTTCTGGTTTATATAAATTTTGGAACGAGCATCTTCTAACATATATAACTTAATATACTCAGAAACAAGAGGCTCAAACTCTAGAACCCCTCAGGTAGACTAATTCTCCCTCTACTACACTTTTGTCACCACCATGATTTCCTAGTCCCACCCTTTTCTTTCTTCTCCTTTTTTTTTGTCTTTCTCTTCTTCCTTGGGATTCTTGGCCTTTTATTTTTTACTACTTTTTAAAAAAAAATTTTTCACTTAAGTGGTCCTTTTTCTTTTTATTTTGTTCTGTTCTTCTTTTTTCATTTTTTGGTCTCTGACCTCTTTGGAATCATTTAGGGTGTATTTTACTTAGGTTGTTCTTGATATTTTTGTCTCAGCCCACTCATACAGCCACTATACACTGGACAAAATGACTAGAAGGAAGAATTCACCATAAAACAATGAACCGGAAACCATATTCTCTGCCACAGAGTTACAGAATTTGGATTTCAATAAAATGTCAGAAGTCAATTCATAAACACAATTATAAAGCTACTGGTAGCTCTGGAAAAAAGCATAAAGGAATCAAGAGACTTCATGACTGCAGAATTTAGATCTAATCAGGCCAAAATTAATAATTAAATGAGATGCAATCCAAACTGAAGGTCCTAATGATGAGGGTTAATGAGGTAGAGGAAGAGTGAATGACATAGAAGACAAGCTGATGGCAAAGAAGCAAGCTGAGGATAAAAGAGAAAAACAAAAGACTATAAGGAAACATTAAGGGAAATAAATGATAGCCCTAGAAGGAAAAATCAACTTATATTTGGGGTTCCAGAGAGTGCCAAGAGGGACCGAGGGCCAGAAAGCATATTTGAACAAATCATAGCTGAGAATTTACTTCCCTAATTTGGGGAGGAAAACAGGCATTCAGATCCAGGAGACAGAGAGGTCCCCCCCCAAAATCAGTAAAAACCATTCAACACCTCAACATTTAATAATGAAACTTGCAAATTCTTAAGATAAAGAGAAAAACCTTAAAGCAGCAAGAGACAAGAGATCCCTAACTTATATGGGGAGAAATATTAGATGAACAACAGATCTCTCCACAGAGATCTCTCCACAGAGATCTCTCCACAGAGACCTGGCAGGCCAGAACGGGCTGGCAGGATATATTCTGGGTCCTAAATGAGAAGAACCTGCAGCCAAGAATACTGTATCCAGCAAGGCGCTCATTCAGAATAGAAGGAAAAATAAAGAGCTTCCAAGATAGGAAGAAACTGAAAGAATATGAGACCACCAAACCAGCTCTGCAAGAAATATGAAGGGGGATCCTGTAAAAGAAAGAGGAAGCCCAAAGAAACAATCCACAAAATCAGAGACTGAAGGGGTATTATGATGACACTAAATTCATATCTTTCAATAACAACTCTGAACGTGAATGGGCTAAATGATCCCATCAAAAGACGCAGGGTTTCAGACTGGATAAAAAAGCTATTGATCTATTTGCTGTCAAAAAGAGACTCATTTAAGACCTAAGGACACCTCCAGCCTGAAAAATGAAAGGATGGAGAACCATTTACCATTCAAATGGTCCTCAAAAGAAAGCTGGAGTGGCAATCCTCATATCAGATAAATTAAATTTTATCCCAAAGACTATAGTAAGAGATGAAGAGGGACACTATATCATACTTAAAGGGTCTATCCAACAAGAGGACCTAACAATCATGAATATATATGCCCCTAATATGGGAGCTTCCAAGTATATCAATCAATAACCAGAGAGATACTTAGATAATCATACACTAATAGTAGGGGACTTCAACATGGCACTTTCTGCAAATGACAGGTCTTCTAAGCACAACATCATCAAAGAAAGAGAACTTTAAATGATACACTGGACCAGATGGATTTCACAGATATAGAGAGAATTTGCATCCGAATGCAACTGAATACACATTTTTCTCAACTGCATATGGAACTTTATCCTGAATAGACCACATACTGGGTCACAAATTGGTCTCAACTGATACCAAAAGATTGGGATTGTCCCCTGCATATTTTCAGGCCATGAATGCTTTGAAACTAGAACTCAGTCACAAGAAGACATTTGGAAGAAACTCAAACACGTGGAGATTAAAGAGCATCCTGCTAAAGGATGAATTGGTCAACCAGAAAATTAGAGAAGAATTAAAAAGGTTCATGGAAACTAATGAAAATGAAGATACAACAATTCAAAATCTTTGGGATACAGCAAAAGCAGTCCTAAGAGGGAAACACATCTCAATACAAGCATCCCTCAAAATATTGGAAAAAAACTCAAAATACACAAGGTCACCTCGCACCTAAAGGAACTGGAGAATGAACAGCAAATAAAACCTACACTCAGCAGAAGAAGAGCGTTAATAAAGATTTGAGCAGAAATCAATGAAATAGAGACCAGAAGAACTGTAGAACAGATCAACAAAACTAGGAGTTGGTCCTTTACAAAATTAATAAGATAGATAAACCATTAGCCAGCCTTATTAAAAAGAAAAAAGACTCAAATTAATAATGAAAAAGGAGAGATCACAACCAATACCAAGGAAATACAAACGACTTTAAAAACGTGTAATGAGCAGCTTTACAGCAATAAATTAGGCAATCTAGAAGAAATGGATGCATTTCTGGAAAACCACAAACTACCAAAACTGGAACAGGAAGAAATAGAAAACCTGAACAGGCCAATAACCAGGGATGAAATTGAAGCAGTCATCAAAAACCTCCCAAGACACAAAAGTCCAGGGCCAGATGGCTTCCCAGGGGAATTCTATCAAACATTTAAAGAAGAAACAATACCTATTCTACTAAAGCTGTTCTGAAAGATAGAAAGTAACAGAATATTTCCAAACTCGTTTTATGAGTCCAGCATCACCTTAATACCAAAACCAGACAAAAACCCCACCAAAAAGGAGAATTATACACCAATATCTCTGATGAACACAGATGCAAAAATTCTCAACAAGATACTAGTCAATAGGATCCAACAGTACATTAAGAAGATTATTCACTGACCTAGTGGGATTTATCCCTGGGAAGCAAGGCTGGTTCAACACTCGTAAAACAATCAACATGATAGATCTTATCCACAAGAGAAAAAACAAGAACCATACAATCCTCTCAATAGATGCAGAGAAAGCATTTGACAAAATACAGCATCCATTCCTGATCAAAACACTTCAGAGCGTAGGGATAGAGGGAACATTCCTCGACATCTTAAAAGCCATCTACAAAAAGCCCACAGCAAATATCATTCTCAAAGGGGAAGCACTGGGAGCCTTTCCCCTAAGATCAGGAACACAACACGGATGTCCACTCTCACCTCTGCTATTCAACATAGTACTAGAAGTCCTAGCCTCACCAGTCAGACACCAAAAATAAATAAGAGGCATTCAACTTGGCAAAGAAGAAGCCAAACTCTTCTCTGACGACATGATACTCTACATAGAAAACCCAAAAGACTCCACCCCAAGATTGCTAGAACTCCTACAGCAATTCGGCAATGTGGCAGGATATAAAATCAATGCCCAGAAATCAGTGGTATTTCTATACACTAACAATGAGACTGAAGAAAGAGAAATTAAGGAGTCATTAACCTGGGTGCATTTGCAATTGCACCCAAAAGCATAAGTTACCTAGGAATAAACTTAACCAAAGAGGTAAAGGATCTGTACCCTAAAAACTACACTTCTGAAAAAACACTTCTGAAAGAAATTAAGGAAGACACAAAGAGATGGAAAAATATTCCATGCTCATGGATTGGAAGAATTAATATTGTGAAAATGTCTATGCTACCCACGACAATTTACACATTCAATGCAATCCCTATGAGAATACCATGGACTTTCTTCAGAGAGTTGGAACAATTCATCTTAAGACTTGTGTGGAATCAGAAAAGACTCCAAATAGGGAAATATTGAAAAAGAAAACCAGAGCCAGGGCATCACAATGCCGGATTTCAAGTTGTACTACAAAGCTGTGATCATCAATACAGTATGCTACTGGCGCAAAAACAGACACATAAATTAATGGAACAGAATAGAGAATCCAGAGAAGGGCCCTCAACTTAGGGTCAACTAATATTTGACAAAGCAGGAAAGACTACCCACTGGAAAAAGGACAGTCTCCTCAATAAGTGGTGCTGGGAATACTGGACAGCCATGTGCAAAATAATAGACCATTGTCTTACACCAGACACATTCAATGTACACACAAGGTACATTCAAAATGGATGAAAGATCTAAATGTGACACAAGAATCCATCAAAATCCTGGAAGAGAACATAGGCAACAACCTTTTTGAACTTGGCCACAGCAACTTCTTGCAGGATACATCTATGAAGGCAAGGGAAACAAAAGCAAAAATGAATTATTGGGACTTAAGCAAGATAAAAAGCCTCTGCACAGCAAAAGAAACAGTCAACAAAACTAAAACAGAAAAAACACAGAATAGGAGAGGATAATTGCAAATGAGATATCAGATAAAGGGCTAGTATTCAAGATCTATAAAGAACGTATTAAACTCAACACTCAAGAAACAAAAAAATCCAATCATGGAAAGGGCAAAAGACTTGGATAAAAATTTCACCAAAGAAGACATAGACATGGCCAACAAGCGCATGAGTAAATGCTCCCCATCACTGGCCATCAGGGAAACACAAATCCAAACCACAATGAGATCCCACCTT
Source organism: Canis aureus (assembly GCF_053574225.1). Taxonomy (NCBI): domain Eukaryota; kingdom Metazoa; phylum Chordata; class Mammalia; order Carnivora; family Canidae; genus Canis; species Canis aureus. The sequence goes on from NC_135648.1 coordinate 20,017,763, forward strand.
ACACCAGTGAGAATGGGGAAAATTAACAAGACAGGAAACGGGGATCCCTGGGTGGCGCAGCGGTTTAACGCCTGCCTTCAGCCCAGGACGTGATCCTGGAGACCCGGGATCGAATCCCACGTCGGGCTCCTGGTGCATGGAGCCTGCTTCTCCCTCTGCCTGTGTCTCTGCCTCTCTCTCTCTCTCTCTCTGTGTGACTATCATAAATAAATAAAAATTAAAAAAAAAAAAAACAAGACAGGAAACCACAAATGTTGGAGAGGATGTGGAGAAAGAGGAACCCTCCTACACGGTTGGTGGGAATGTGGACTGGTGCAGCCACTCTGGAAAACTGTGTGGAGGTTCCTCAAAGAGTTAAAAATAGATCTGCCCTATGACTCAGTAATTACACTGCTGAGGATTTACCCCAATGATACCGATGCAGTGAAACCACTGGACACCTGGACCCCGATGTTTCTAGCAGCAATGTCCACAATAGCCAAACTGTGGAAGGAGCCTCGGTTTCCACTGAAAGATGAATGGATCTTCTTTATTGAAGCTGTGGTCTGTGTATACAATGGAATATTCCTCAGCCATTAGAAACAACAAATACCCACCATTTGCTTCAACGTGGATGGACCTGGAGGGTATTATGCTGAGTGAAGTAAGTCAATCAGAGAAGGACAAACATTATCTGGTTTCTTTCATTCAGGGAATATAAAAAATAGTGAAAGGGAATAAAGCACAAAGGAGAGAAAACGGGTGGGAAATATCAGTGAGGGTGACAGAACATGAGAGTCCCGTGACTCTGGGAAATGAACAAGGGGTAGTTGAAGGAGAGAACAGTGGGGGATTGGCGTACCTGGGTGACATGCACTGAGGGGGGCACTTGACAGCATGAGTACTGGGTGTTATACTATATGTTGGCAAATCAAACTCCCTAAATAAATTACTAAGAAAAGTAAATACCAGATGAAATAGTATTCGAAGCATTGTAGTTTCAATGTATTTTTCTGCTTTTCTATTATTCAATTTAGGGTCATCTAGACCTATGTACATATTGATCTTAATCCTACTTGTTCCTACACAGTAACAGTCAATCTTGATTATTCACCAGTTACTAATATGCACATTCATCCACTCCCCAAAATTTACTTGTAAAACTAGGTCAATACTTGGAGTGCTTTCACAGTTGTTCTGGAACATGCACAGATGGACAAAAAAATTGAGTTGTCAGCTGAGAATGAAAAAGATGGTGATTTCACTGTTTAAAATGGCACACAAGCCTAGTGGTGAATTACCGTCTAGGGTTTAGTGGCACAAGAAGGCTATGATTGTGACGATGGATATATTTTGGGTAACTCTTGATAAAATCCATATCCATGATATCCATTGATAAAATTGAAGCACATAGAGTTTAAAACACTTGCTCGGGGGAATCCCTGGGTTGCTCAATGGTTTAGCACCTGCCTTGGGCCCAGGGCGTGGTCCTGGAGTCTGGGGATCGAGTCCCACATTGGGCTCCCTGTGTGGAGCCTGCTTCTCCATCTGCCTGTGTCTCTGCCTCTCTTTCTTTCTCTGTGTCTCTCATGAATGAATGGGTAAAATCTTTTTAAAAAATAAAATAAATAAAAAATAAAACACCTGCACAGGTTGCAGGGCTAGTAACTGGTGGAGATGAGATATAAACTTTCTTGCACTTTCAGCCACTGTGTTATTTGAAATGTTAAATAAAACTCACCCATCAGGAGAAAGTGTCCTCTCTAGTAATAAGTTATCTTGATAATTCCAAATAAAAGGAAGGAAAGTAAAAATTAGAAAGGAAAAACATCAAATTGTATGCATTGTCAAATCCTAAATTCATTTTAGACATAATGCATCACAAACATTTTTATATTTTCAGGATTATTGAGATAATTTTTTATTTATGTAGCATTGATTTTAAACCGATTTCACAGTAAAAACCTGAAATTAGATAAATAGTCTTGCTATTCTGTTTTATTATGTTTATTTTATTTACATTTATATTTTATTATGTTTATTAAATATTTAGCAAGCAATTCAATTAAAATTTAGAGTTGGGGAAATTATAAGACACATTATTTCATTTAATTTCACTAATTTTACTACAGCACTTTCAATTTAACATATTAAATAAAATTCTAATGTGCTATATCCATTACTGTTAAATACTTGCTAAAATATAAAATGGTTTTATTAACAAAAAGCTATTCTGAGAATAATTCAATTTGGATCCATATCTCCATTCACTCTTGATAAAGCCCTACTGAGGAACTCTAAAGAATGGGTGAAATAGTTCATGAGAATACAACAGCTATAAAATGATCTCATTTATTTAGAAGATAACTTTGCTTTCTTGAATAAAAATAATTTTGTGGATATATGGCTGTGAAACAATGTATTCTTCTAGAAGAATCACAAAAGGAAAACAAGATACATTAAATCAATTTTAGTTTTGAGTTGTGAAGAAAAAAAATAAATCTTTCTTTCAATGAAATTGTGACCTTTTATTTCCATTATTCATGGAATCTTTATGGAATAAGTCAATTCTCTTTAAGATTATCTTTGATCTCTCAACATCTTGATCTATAGGTTAAGCAAAATATTCATAGCATATGACCTAAATTGCATTTTATGATCTTCCAACTGATGAAAATAAATTTAATTTCAAGCATGCTAAATTACTCTTAAGGACCCTTCAATTATGAATATTAATCTTTTTTTTGTATAAAAATCTACTTTATGTGAAATTGTAAAAGTCTTCTGATTTTTTAGGATAAAATTGTGTCATAAAGTTTTGATAGTCTTTTGAAAAGAACTGTTACTATCCTACAAAATAGTTGAGACAATCTCATATAATTACATATTCTTCCTCCACTAAAAATAATATGTGTATAAAATTGGTAAACCCCATCTATTCCACCACCCGATAAGGCTGTTACTTTTTGAGAACAAGAGACAAAGTCACATACTCTTCTCAGAAAATTAAAGGAGCTGTGTCTTAAAGGTGCCTGAGTGGCTCAATTGGTTAGGCATCTGCCTTTGGCCCTGGTCATGATCCCAGCCAGGGTCCTGGGATCCAGCCAGACATTGGGCTCCCTGCTCAATGGGGAGACTACCTCTCCTTCTCCCTCTGCCTACCGCTCCCCCTACTTGTGTGCTCTCTCTCTCTCTCTCAAATAAATAAATAAATATCTTTTAAAAAAGAAAGAAAGAAAATTAGAGGAGCCTTAAGTTATTTCAGGGATGAAAAATTTTGGCATGTCTTTGGAGGAAAGCGTTCAGGGGGAAAGTAAAGAAAGTTTATACACAGTTTAGAAAAGTAACTTTCTTTTGGAAATAACCTAAATTTGTCTCCATCTATGACTGTGAAATAACCCCAAATTTCAAACCAGAGTGAATTAAACCTATACAAAGTGAAAGATTAGATGTGAATATTCCTACACATATAGTCAGTTAAGTCCACAGCAGTCACTCATTATCTGGGGTGTTGAATATTATGCAGGGGCAACTTTTTAGTTTTGATGATGAAAACTTGATGTGAATTAACATACTCGAACCTATTGAACCTCATGAACAAGGAATGCACACTCCCTTATAAACTGAGTTTACGGACTGTTAGATCAGAAGAAAGGGGTAGACATTTTATAGTGCAATGGATCTCAGCAGGAAAATACTATCTCATAAGGTGTACTTTAAAAATTTGTAAAGATATTTTTGTGGACATCACTTGGGCTTAGTAGCCTGAAGACAAAGATGCTAGAAAATTTTCAAGTCATGGAAACTTCCTCAAAATCAAAGATTTATTTTAAGTCCCACATGACATTTAAATACCTAACAACTATTCAAGACATCTGCCAGACATATAAATAATATGTAAGCCTTATATGTTAAAAATACATCATATATATGTTATATATATAATATATAAGACATATATATCTGTGTATATGTATCTATATCTATGTTATAGGCATTGAAGAAAGAATAAGTGGGAAAGATAGATTAAAATCTAGACTTTTCTGCTTATACTATGCCAGCATCTGACCAAACTTGTCAAGCTCTTTGTTCACATTGTGACCTAAAATATTAAAATACATTATTTTTCTTCAAATTTTTATTTAAATTCCAGTTAGGGGATCCCTGGGTGGCGCAGCGGTTTGGCGCCTGCCTTTGGCCCAGGGCGCGATCCTGGAGACCTGGGATCGAATCCCACATCAGGCTCCCGGTGCATGGAGCCTGCTTCTCCCTCTGCTTGTGTCTCTGCCTCTCTCTCTCTCTCTCTGTGACTATCATAAATAAATAAAAATAAATAAATAAATAAATAAATAAATAAATAAATAAATAAATTCCAGTTAGTTAGCATACAGTGTAATGTTAGTTTCAGCTGTAGGATTTAGTGATTCATCTCTTACATACAACACCCAGTGCTCATCACAAGTGCCCTCCTTAAGATCCATTACCCATTTAACCCATTCCCCCCACCTCCCCTCCAATAACCCTCAGTTGGTTCTCTATAGTTAAGAGTCAATACTCATTCAAAAGGATACACTTACCCCTATGTTTATGGCAGCGTTATAAACAATAGCCAAATTATGGAAGCAGCCTTAATGTACACAACTGATGAATGGATAAAGATAACACACACACACACACACACTCACACACAAAAGTGGGATATTACTCAACCATAATAAAGAATGAAATCTGGTCATTTGCAATGGCATCAATAGACCTAAGGAGTTTTATACTAAGCAAAATAATTCAATCAGAGAAAGACAAATAATATATTGTTTCTTAAATTCCACGTAACAAACAAACAAATGAACATGGGGGAAATATTTACATACATTTTGATTTTGTATTGCTCAGACATAGAAAACTGGTTGAAAATCTTATCCACAGAAGTATTTTTAAAAATAAATTTATTTTTTATTGGTGTTCAATCTACCAACATACAGAATAACACCCAGTGCTCAAATGGTGGGTATTTGTCGTTTCTAATGACTAATATTCCATTCTATACATAAACCACATCGTCTTTATCCATTCATCTTTCGATGGACACCGAGGCTCCTTCCACAGTTTGGCTATTGTGGACATTGCTGCTAGAAACATCGGGGTGCAGGTGTCCCGGCATTTCATTGCATCTGACTCTGGGGTCAATCCCCAACAGTGCAATTGCTGGGTCTAGGGCAGGTCTATCTTTAACTCTTCGAGGAACCTCCACACAGTTTTCCAGAGTGGCTGCACCAGTTCACATTCCCACCAACAGTGTAACAGGGTTCCCTTTTCTCCGCATCCTCTCCAACATTTGTGGTTTCCTGTCTTGTTAATTTTCCCCATTCTCACTGATGTGAGGTGGGATCTCATTGTGGTTTTGATTTGTATTTCCCTGATGGCCAGTGATGCAGAGCATTTTCTCATGTGCGTGTTGGCCATGTCTGTGTCTTCCTCTGTGAGATTTCTCTTCATGTCTTTTGCCCATTTCATGATTGGATTGTTTGTTTCTTTGCTGTTGAGTTTAATAAGTTCTTTATAGATCTTGGAAACTAGCTCTTTATCTGATACGTCATTTGCAAATATCTTCTCCCATTCTGTAGGTTGTCTTTTAGTTTTGTTGACTGTATCCTTTGCTGTGCAAAAGCTTCTTATCTCGATGAAGTCCCAATAGTTCATTTTCGCTTTTGTTTCTTTTGCCTTCGTGGATGTATCTTGCACGAAGTCACTGTGGCCGAGTTCAAAAAGGGTGTTGCCTGTGTTTTCCTCTAGGATTTTGATGGAATCTTGTCTCACATTTAGATCTTTCATCCATTTTGAGTTTGTCTTTGTGTCTGGTGCAAGAGAGTGGTCTAGTTTCATTCTTCTGCATGTGGATGTCCAATTTTACCAGCACCATTTATTGAAGAGACTGTCTTTCTTCCAATGGATAGTCTTTCCTCCTTTATCGAATATTAGTTGACCGTAAAGTTCAGGGTCCACTTCTGGGTTCTCTATTCTGTTCCACTGATCTATATGTCTGTTTTTGTGCCAGTACCACACTGTTTTGATGACCACAGCTTTGTAGTACAACCTGAAATCTGGCATTGTGATGCCCCCAGATATGGTTTTCTTTTTTAAAATTCCCCTGGCTATTCGGGGATTTTTCTGATTCCACACGAATCTTAAAATAATTTGTTCTAACTCTCTGAAGAAAGTCCATGACACAGAAGTCCAGGGCCAGATGGCTTCCCAGGGGAATTCTGTCAAACATTTAAAGAAGAAACCATACCTATTCTACTAAAGCTGTTTGGAAAGACAGAAAGAGATGGAGTACTTCCAAATTCGTTCTATGAGGCCAGCATCACCTTAATTCCAAAACCAGACAAAGACCCCACCAAAAAGGAGAATTACAGACCAATATCCCTGATGAACATGGATGCAAAAATTCTCAACAAGATACTGGCCAATAGGATTCAATAGTACATTAAGAAAATTATTCACCATGACCAGGTAGGATTTATCCATGGGACAGAAGGCTGGTTCAACACTCGTAAAACAATCAATGTGATTCATCATATCAGCAAGAGAAAAACCAAGAACCGTATGATCCTCTCATTAGATGCAGAGAAAGCATTTGACAAAATACAGCATCCATTCCTGATCAAAACTCTTCAGAGTGTAAGGATAGAGGGAACATTCCTCAACATCTTAAAAGCCATCTACAAAAAGCCCACAGCAAATATCATTCTCAGTGGGGAAGCACTGGGAGCCTTTCCCCTAAGATCAGGAACAAGACAGGGATGTCCACTCTCACCACTGCTATTCAACATAGTACTGGAAGTCCTAGCCTCAGCAATCAGACAACAAAAAGACATTAAAGGCATTCAAATTGGCAAAGAAGAAGTCAAACTCTCCCTCTTCGCTGATGACATGATACTCTACATAGAAAACCCAGAAGACTCCACCCCAAGATTGCTAAAACTCCTACAGCAATTCGGCAATGTGGCAGGATATAGAATCAATGCCCAGAAATCAGTGGCATCTCTATACACTAACAATGAGACTGAAGAAAGAGAAATTAAGGAGTCAATCCCATTTACAATTGCACCCAAAAGCATAAGATACCTAGGAATAAACCTAACCAAAGAGGTAAAGGATCTCTACCCTAAAAACTATAGAACACTGCTGAAAGAAATTGAGGAAGACACAAAGAGATGGAAAAATATTCCATGCTCATGGATTGGCAGAATTAATATTGTGAAAATGTCAATATTACTCAGGGCAATGTACACGTTTAATGCAATCCCTATCAAAATACAATGGACTTTCTTATTCACAGAAGTATTATTCTCAAACTATTCTCTGACTTTAAGTACAAAAAAAGGGAGAGAATTGTAGCTAAAATACTATCATTTATTTATTTATTTATTTTTAAATTTTTATTTATTTATGATAGTCACAGAGAGAGAGAGAGAGAGAAGCAGAGACACAGGCAGAGGGAGAAGCAGGCTCCATGCATCGGGAGCCCGACGTGGGATTCTATCCCGGGTCCCCAGGATCCCGCCCTGGGCCAAAGGCAGGTGGTAAACCGCTGCGCCACCCAGGGATCCCAAATACTATCATTTAAATTACATTATTGAGGTCTGGCAGTTTTCCCTTCCCTAGGAAGGCAATGACTTCCTCTGATATGGACATACAAGTACCGGACACACCAAAATTTTAGATTTGTATTAAGATATAATCTGACCTACCAGATCCTCTGCATTATCTGTGGTTCTAGAACATTGGTTTCTAAGGAATTTTGATGTCCATATTAAACTTATAAGGATGCTGCTCTACAGATAACAGTAATAAAACTGCATGTTATTTGTACATGTTTCTGTTGTCTCAGAAGTTTGATTGAAATTAATAAGAAAAAGTGTATATATACCACCATCACTTCTAAGAGAATAAGAGAATATGAGATTTGGTGGAGAGAGGCAATTTTCAAAAGTAATATAGAGATTTCTGTGTATATCAACTGCCTTCTACTTCAGCCAAATGAGTATTAAAACAAGAGAATCCCCTGAGAAAACATGTGCTGTATAGGATGGGCATTCCCCTTGCCTTCTCCATCTTTGCCTGGCCTGGGAAAAAAAAAATCAGAAAATAGGAAGAAGGAGAAAGGAAGTGAAATGGAGCAATGCAAAAGGACAGAAATATTCCCTCTTACCTAGAGTTGGTTTTTCTTACTGTTTGTCATACCTGAGAAGAGGAATTAAGTAGATACTTTAAATTGGATGTGAGTATAAATTTTTATTTATATTAGACTACTTTTCTAAATGCTTCAAGTGGCCAAACGACTCTCCTTAAGCTAACTTAGCTCAATATATGAGGTTATAAATTTGCCTTATATTGATGTCTATTTTTAACCTGAAAGGAAAGCAACCCTAAATTCATTAGTGTTGCATTCACATTGAAAACAAATGTAGAATGGATTTGGACATTTTGAGCCTCTGGGGCATAATCACTAACTAAAGCATACATAAAATAAAGTTCTTGGCCCAGAATCAGACATATAAATACACAGAAAAAATTGATGTTTGCCAGAGGGGAGGGTGTTGGAGGACGGGAAAAATGGTTAAAGAGGAGAGGGAGATACAGGTTCCAGCTATGGAATGAATAAGGCATAGGAATAAAAGGCACAGCATAGGGAAGAGAGTCAATGGAACTGGAGTAGTGTTGTGTGGTGATAGAGGTAGCTACATTTGTAGTGGACTTAACATTATTATGCATAGAGTTGTTGAATCACTGTATTGTATACTTGAAACTAATGTTTGCACATTAACTATACTCAAATAAAAATTTAAATAGAAAATTAAAAATAGAATTGTTCTTATTTTTTATAGTAAATAATTTGGTCTGACATCATGTAGATAGTGACAAATGATAATTATCCAGTAAAACTGAATTCATTGGTTCTCCACTTAAACTGCAGGATGCCATTATCATCACTTTGTCATCAGGGAAGCATCTTATACACCTGCAGTATTCTACTTGGTGCCAAGCTCTACAGAAACCTTAGAGATTGTTTGACTTGAGGGGTATACACAGTGTACACAGTCATATTCTGACTCATGGTAGTTGAATTTCTAGCAGATTTTCTATGTTTTTTAAATAAAAAAAAAACAATTGATGAAATGATTAGCCAAATATTTAGTGAAAAGTTAAGATATGCCAGGAGCTATAATAAGAACCAAGGGTACTAATATCAATTCAAAGGGACTCTTGCCTTGAAGAGATCCTATTCTATTTGTTGAGAAAGACATTTGTAGGAATAATTATAAACCAGTATGTTAAATGATTTGATTAATTAAATTAAAAGTTCAATGGGAAGGCAGAAAAGGAATTACCTAATTATGGATGTGCAATATCCTTATGATAATGAGATGTCACCTAAGAAGATGAGAATTCCAAATAGGGAGCAGAAAATTTAAATGGACAGCATGATGATCCTGCAATTGCTGGGAAAACTCATTAGAGATTGAGGAAGCCTGTGTCATAATTATAACACAGTAGAAAGTAGTGACCAAGGGTCAGGACTTCAGCTTTGTGGGTTTAGGAATGTAAGGCAGGACTGAAATCTCCTCTGGCTTGCAAGATGCCAGATCCCAGTAATGTTTGGAGATAATCTGAAACAATTCAAGGTGGTCTTTGCTTTAGACTATCCTGGAACAGATTTGGACAGTTGGCTCACGTAGGGGAGGAAGATAGATGAAAATATCTCCAAGGCAAGCTAGACTGATGCTGGACAATCATGTCAACTGAATATGACTTGTACATTCTCATCCCAGGCCATCAGGTAATGGGGATCCCTAAAAGCCTCTCACCAGAATAGCTACAGGAAGACAAAATCAGTCCTCTCTAAGACTTTCAGAATGACATGGATTGAGTTTCTTATAAATATCTGATGGAATTTTCATTCCTATCAATGTGTGTGGTTTCAAGGGAATTTAAGGCAAGGGACACTTGTGTCTCCAACAAAGAACACATATGCCTGCTGAACTCTATAACTATTTACCCAGATTAATGGCATTCCTTATTAATAGTTTCTTTGTGGAATGCAAATACTCCTACTACAATTATTACTATTACTGCCATGTAGTTCCAGAGCTATTTTGAGGTTTAAATATATTAATCATCAGAAGTGTTTAGAATAGTGTCCGTACAGTAAGCACTACATAAATGTGAACTGCTATTATTGTTATAACTTATCAATATTATCATTATATTACAAGAGATTTTATTTGTGCTTATCTGCTGGTCTCAACATTTTTCATCCAAATTGTAATAATCATTTGAGGCATAAAAGTGGTTAGATCCAGATCATAAAGTATTGGGGACGTTACCTTATGTTAGTAGACACATCTAAGTTTTAATTTTAAAACAATGACTCCTGGGAACCTGCAGTAAACTCTCTAAAGAAATTTTTATCTTGGGACACCTGGCTGGCTTAGTCAGTAGATCATGCACCTCTTGATCTTGGGACTGTGAGATTGAGCCCTAAGCTGGGTGTAGAGCTTACTAAAAATATAAATAAACAACACCAAAAAAACTTTAAAAAGAATTGTCTATCGTTATCAAATATATTTTAAGATAAATAATATTGCCTTGGACAAGGCAATTCACTAAACTTTTTTTAACAAACTGGAAGTTTAATGAAGCCATGAATTTATATAAAATACAGGCAAAAGATAACTTGAAATAAAGAGAATTTGAAATAGATTTTTGACAATTTGTATATGAGATGATTTAGGAAAATCTAAAAATAAAATCTAAAATTTAAAAAGACTACAGATTTTTTTAATAACAGAGTTTTGACATCTTCCTAGGTATTCAAGGGATAAGAATGGATGATATAAACAAATACATCTCCAATATTAGATATAAAAATTCAGAATTTCCAATTTGTAGAAACTCATTCTGCAAATCCTATTAATGCATTCTTTATATTATCCTGGAACTGATTTGTGAATTATTTAATTTGAAGCATGTCATTTAATCTCTGTGGAACTTATTTCCCTCCTTTGAAAAATAATGTCCTGTCTAAATCACACTCATGCTGTAAGGATAAAATGAGATAAACTTTAAAGAACAGGTTTAAAAATTAAAATAATATTAATAAGTAATAATGTCATAAAGTTTAATATTAGCATTTAGCAAACCGAAATCAAATAGAATCAGTTGACTTGTAATGAGAGAATCTCACATGACACCTTTCCTTGGTTCCCTTTTCTTTCTTTTCTTATCTACTCTGTCCAACGCGTTGTCCAACTCGTTGTACTTATGTATAAGTATATACATATACTTACTTCTCTTATCAGTAGTTCATTAATTATCTTACATGTAATTATTAAATAATACTACATATTGGTTAAGTTCCAATGATGAAAGACTTGAAATGTGTTTCCCTGTAATGACTTACATTTTAGTACTAAATGATAAGTGTGGGTTTTGATTTTAGTCCTATGTAAAAATATTAAGGTAACCTATTGCTGTTTCATGAATGATGGCAGAAGACACAAGATTTATAGATGAGAGTCTAGTGACTTTATTTCTCCTAGCAAAGAAGGTGCCATAATTTGATCCCTTTGTCTCTTTTGTGCTGTGGAGACCAGATGAATGCCTGCATACCTAGCGGGTTGCACTATGGGAATAAAGTACCACGCTTGGAAAAGCCCTGTATTTTATAGCAAGCAGTAAGCAAAAAGTGTTTTTGCTCCAGAAAGACATTACTTCATTTCTCAAGGTTTCCCACTGAAACCTCCATTTCTTGGGGTTCAGTATCATTAGTCATTTTGAAAATGCAAATTAAAAACAATGTAATGCCACTACACACTTATCAGAAGAGCTCATATAGAAAAATAGTGACAACACCAAATGCTGGTGAGGATTCTGAGAACCTGGATCCACCATACGTTGTGGGGGAAATATAATATAGAACAGCCAATCTGGCAAATGATTTGGCAATTTCTCAAAAAACAAAACATGAAAATACCATTTACCTAAAATAATGCCCCCTGTGCCTTTAGCCCAGTTATAACGAAAACTTAGGTTCACAAAGAGAACTTTCGAACAGATGTTAATTTTAACTATTACTCATAATACTCATAATAGCAAAAACCTGGAAATAACTCATAGATCCTCCAGTGAGTGAATGGTTAAACAGTGGTACAGCCATCCATATCATGGAATACTAGTCAGGAATAAAAATGAAGAAACTACTGTGTATGCAATAATTTGGGTGAAGCTCCATAGACTCATTCTGAGTGAAGAAAAGCTAGTCTCAAAATGTAACATACTGCATGATTTCACTTACATAATATTCTTGAAATAAAAAGAAAATAGAAACAGGGAGTGGATTAGTGGAATTAGTGGTTGCCAGAGGTTAAAGATGGGTGAAGAGAGAAGTGTGTGGCTAGTAAAGGTTTAGAGAGTCCCTGCAGTGATGGAGTGGTTTTGTATCTTGATTTCATTAAGTCAATACCTGATAGTAATACTATATTATAATATTGCAAGATGTTACCACTGGAGGAACTAGATAAAGGGTAAACAGAATCTCTGCATTATTTCTGGCAGTGACATGTGACTGTGTATCTATCTATCTATCTATCTATCATCTATCTATCATCTATTTTTAATTTAATTAAAAATACGTGTGGTTGGAAACAGTTAATTATTGTCTCTTCACTACTTATTTAAGTTCTGTGTTAATGTGGGACATACTCTTGGTCTTTTTTTTTTCTGAAAATTTTTGTGCAACTGAATGGACTTCTTAGGAACCACATTACACTCTAGAGTTTTAAATAAGAACATGATGTCTCCACCACTAATTTTGTTTTTAAAAAATACATGTCCTTTATTTTTAGTTATAATAGTTAATGGGAAATTGAGAAATTATTTAAGTACCTATATTCATTAGGAGCCAGCTTTTAGTCATTTTATTTTTAATAAGTTGAAGATGGGAAAATGTTCCATGTCTTAACCCTGCAAATTCCACATTTGGAGGGGCTTGCTACACTCCCTCTCATTTCTGCTTGCAAACTAGCAATGATTTTTGGACATGTTTCTTTAAAAATCTTTTAGAATATAGCCAATAGCATCCAAAGCTATTTGTGACAAAATACTCTTTAATATAGAGGATAGACTGGAGATGGGAGAAGCATGCTATTCCTCTTAAACTTAAGGCTACTTCTGGCACACTGTCATTCAACCTGAGTTTGACTGGTCCGTGCATGACACTGCCAACCGACAGAGAAGTATACTTTATTCTCAGAGATTCCCATGCATAAATTTAATTACCATCGATGATCACATTGTTGTATTTCTCACCCTGGTCAAATTTATACACACTTCTCATTAGCATATATCCAGAACTCAAAAGGAATATTTTCTCTTTGCAAAGGTTCAAAACTCCAAGGATCTTGCATTTGATAAAAAGGTCTTTTCAATATATATATCTTTTTCAATTAAGGTATCATCAATCTTTATCAGTAATCACTATTCAGATATTGCATGCAGTTTCAGTCCTCAGCCATTAAGATTCTTCTTGGATTGATTCAAATGTCTGAGTAAGACTGGATACCTTGTTTTGTTTAAAGATTCTATCCATTTATTCATGAGACACAGAGAGAGAGAGAGGCAGAGACACAGGCAGAGGGAGAAGCAGGCCCCATGCAAGGAGCCCGAGGTAGGGACTTGATCCCAGGACTCCAGGATCACACCCCACTGAAGGCAGGCTAAACCGCTGAGCCACCCAGGGCAGGGATCCCCTGGATACCTTGTCAAATGTAAGATATAAATTCCACTGAATTCTTCAAGTTTTGTTATTTACTTTGTTATTCACTTTTTTATAGGTATTTAAATCCTAGAAAATTCTGGCACATGTTTATAACATGCTCATCTAATCACAATTTGCAAAATATATTTCACAGATTAAAGATTATTGTCAGATGGTGAATGAATGACAAGGATATCCTCAGATAAAGCAAAATATTAAAGGGTTCTCTCATAATTTCTGTTCATCAGTCTTTACTAATAATTGGAAGGAGATGAGCACAGTAAAATTTAAGGACGTGTAAATTCTTAGGTTTAGCCATAATCTAATTATATACTTATCTGAAACAATATGAAGTAGAATTATGTCTAGCAACATTTACAAAATAGTGGAATCTAGACCAGCAATGACAATACTTCAAAGCTAACAATTTTTTATCCAATCATCACAATTTCTTAAAAAGTGCATATTTGCTGCAAAGTAGTATTTATTTCTAATATTATTTCAGTCTTACATAGTGCCAGATGAAATTGCTTCATTTTTTTAATAATCCATATTAAGATAATCTGCAAAGTCAGGTATGTCCAAATTTGCTTCATCTAATGAGTCCAGGTATGATTTACATAATATTATGTATCTAGCCTTTACATGCATGACCAAAGCTTTATGTTCGTTGTAAGTTGTACTATTTTTCCTTCAACCACTAAGTGGTTCCTCATAATTAAGTTCTTCATAGCCTTTCAAACAGTGATGATTATGGGATACTGGCAATTACATTCATTGGTTTAATTCAATTGACAAATGTAATGACTCGATCCATATGTCCTTAATATCTTATAAAAGATGTAATATGATATCTGGATTCCAGTGCACAGAATGAGGTCATATGTTTCTCTAATTCCTGGAAAGGAGTCCAGAGCTCAAAACTGGAGTAGGAACATTAAATACAAGTTTTAACAGTGGTATACACCAGGTAGTAGTGATAATTATGGCAGTTAAATTTATACAATTAATTGAGAGAATAGAGGTGCATTGACATTTCTGATGATATATGGACGTTGCAAAGTCCTGGACAGATCTCAGTTCTTTTTAGCAATTAGTTGTGCGCAGATAGAACCCAAGTACACTGTACATGTTATAACTGGATTCTCTAAGAAATCTGCAATTTTTCTGGAATGGAAGAATTGAATGTGTATTATCATTATTTTGAAGTGCAATTTTTCCCTTTTTAATCTATAAAAGCAAATTTAGTTATTCTTCATATTTACAAAAAAATAAACATTCCTATTCTTGCATTTAAAAACGTAATAATGGTAAAAGAATTATCTCAGTCAGTAGCGTCAGCATTGCCAGAGTAATTTGTTTAAATATCTCTGAAAAATGATAATCTCATAATATCCTGTCCCTCAGTTTCTTTTAGGAACCAGAAAATACATTTTCTAAATTCTCACTGTCTGTACCTATTTGCGAAGTAAATTGCAAAAGTTTGACTATCATTATCTTTATTTTTGAAAGGAAGCAATTATTTTATTTTAACTAAAGTGATAAATTATATACAAAATAGTAAGATTTATAATTTTAAGTTTAAGGCTTTAAAAAAAAACCCAAATGTTTATTTTTATTTCTTCTTTAAACCCTTTTCTCCATTGCTAGTTCACCATTTTTCCTGCATCCCCACAGAGTTAAAATGAAATAAGTTTATATGCAATATATGCATTTATATGTGTGCTCCTCTCTATTTGGCATGGCTTAGTGACAGTTTGAAGAAAAAGGCAATGAATATCTGGTCCCCATGATGATTTCATTGTAATTCTAAAATGCTGCCAAGGTCTTTGAATTGCAATGCAGTCATGTGTGAATAAAACAATACAACTAATTTATTACATCCAGTAAAAAAAAAGTATAAAAACTAAATATGAAAATCCATGATATACTGGCAAATATTCTGCAGGCAGAGACTCTTTAAAGTGAATGATATCAACAGGCTAGTGCTAAATATAGATAAAGGTAATTGAACACATATATTGAAAACTCACAAGGTAATTCAGGATTATTGTCAGAAGCTATCAAATCAAGGGCATGGAAAATAGATTGATGATATAGATTATCCTTAATATTTTGCATATGATTTTGACTCATACTTATTTAAGATTTAGAGAAGAGGGTCTTGCATACATTATTTGCTATTTTCTTTCTCAGATTTGAGAATTGACCGTGTACCTCAGTGTGACTGCATACACTGCAGTACATATATTACAGAAAAAAATAATATTATTTTCAGTGTCATTTAACCTATTTTAATTCTTCTTGTCATTGTGGAAAATAGGTATTTTTTTTTCCTCAAGTCTTTTAAATATCTTCCATCTCTGTCTCATCATTCCTAATAATCCTAATAATCATTCCTAATACTCTAAAGTAAACTCACAATTCTTTCTGTTCAAGTGTCTTATTGTATCCTTCTGAACTCCTCCTTGTGATAAATAAAATTCCTACATCCTCAACATTATATAGAAAAAAAATTGCCTCATTGTCTTAAATGGATTCAAGCTAGTTCTGGGAAATAGAGTCTCTCTTAGAACTCTTCTAAATAGTTCCTTCTTTTTGTTCTTTCTTTTTCTCTTACATTTGGCTTAGGTCAGTGTGAGCAGCCATGCTCCTTGACCTCTGTGGTTCTGATAAAAAACTACTATACTACTAGGAACCTTAAAAAGTCCCCAGGAAGTTATGGCAGACTCCATAAAACTAGTGTCTTGGTCTAGGCTGGCACAAAACAGTCTCTAAATAAATATCTGTTGAATGGTGTAGAGCCACAGAGTTTTCTAAAACTTCTCATAATTATCCCCAATTTCCAAAGTAGTTCTAAAATCTAGCTTTGTTAGCATTTTCACGGCTTGAAGCCTTATCAAAACCATTCTCTATTATCTAAACTATTGCAAAAAAACCTTTCAGATGGTCTGTTTATTCCTTTCTTTGAAAACAATCTAGAGATTTACCAGCTGGAAAAAAAGTATTTTTTTTACAGGTTTGCTGAAGCATAATTTAAAGAAAAGAAATTTCACTTAAACTGTACAATTTAAGTTTTGATATATGTCTACGCCTTTGAAACCTTCACCATAGTCAAGTTAATGTACATATCCATCATTCCAAAAAAGTTCCTTTTGCCCATTTTTTATCACTAAATCCTGCATTCCAGCATCTCATGTTAGAATCCCCAGGCGACTACTGATCTACTTTCTGTCACTGTAGATGAGTTTGCATTTTGGGGCAATATTATATAAAACACAGTGTTGTGTGATGGCTTTTGGATATGTCAATCCAGCTACTGTAAACCGCAGTCATCAGAAATCGCTTTCTCGTGTATTTCTGATTGTCGAAAACTGTAAATTCTTGCTGGTGGCTTTTCCCCTCCTCTTGCCATAGTTTGAATATTCTCTGTTGGGCAGTAAGCTGCAGCAATTGTAGGGCTCACCTCCTTTGTTTTTTATCTTTCGAGGATCTCTGTCCTTCATTGCCTAATGTCCAATGTATGCTTTTTCCTCAGATTGTCACATTTGCCTCTTTTTTTTCTTAAATCATTTAGGTGTCAGTTGTAGTCTTCTGTCCCTTGAGAGGATGAAGCAGTTTGCTTCAGACTGACAATCCCACAGAGAGATATATGAACTGCAAATGCTGGATACAATATTTGAAACTGAAGTTTACAGTCATCAGAGAGCACCAAGGCAGTGAGAACTTGAGGAGGCTTGATTTTAGAAAAAAAAGAAGCAACAATTCTCTTGTAGCGTTTTCAATTCTTATCACAGGGAGTAGAAAAGGTGAAAAAAAAAAAAAAGCAGAAGACTGGGGCTTGGAAAAGTCATACTTAGTAAGAAAGACAGGGCTTGCATAATATGGCTCTATGACATACACAATATATACAACTAATTAGGAGGAAAACATATGAAGTCAACATAATATGTAAAATAGAGCTGATGAAGGTTATAGAGGTGAGTAATTCAAGAAAGGAGATTAAGTATATGCTAGATAAGTTTAATAGGTTAGAAAACCCAGAATCACAGTAGGAAATAGAAAACCTGAAATACATAGAAAAATAGGAAGAAAAATACAGGTAACAAAATAAGAGACTGATGGACTAGACATTTACACACACACACACATATATATGTGTATATATATTTTATGATATCCCATAATAAAAAGGGAAGGATGAAAGGAAATAGTGATGATGTAATAGTCACAAAATTTTCCAAAAATCACATTAAAAAGACAGAGATTAAAGTTAAACACAGATTAAACCACAGATTAAAGTTAAACTCTATCAACCTATATAAATACAGAGCAATATAAATACAAAGATAAGCATACAGAATGCATATTATAGCAAAACCTCGGATAGCCAAAGAAAAAGAAAAATCTTGAAATAGCTAGACAGACACTTAAGCTTAAAAATCATAACAAAATCACTGGGACCTGGTGTCTCAAGAAACAACTGGAGCCAAAAGAAAGTGGCATCGTATCTTTAGTATGGTGACAAAAATGAAATGGCGATATAGCACGCCATGTCCAATGCATGTACTCTTGGAATACAAATGAAATAAATGCACTTTCAAAAACAACAACAACAACAACAACAACAAAATTTGAGAGAATTAATTTGCAGTAAAACTTGCCATAAAATAAAGAAAATCTATCAGAAGAATAATGTTCCCAAATAGGAAATTGATAATGGAAGATGTACTAAATCACCAGAAAGTGTAAATACGTGAGAAATCTAAATTACTATTGAAATTTTAGAACAATGCTAAGAAATACACTGTGGGATTTAAACTATATGTGGCATTAAAATGTTGTGCATGCCAATGATACTACAAAAATATGCAAGGGGTAAATGGAATATAATCTTTTAAGGTTCTTGAATTATTCAAAAAATGGCAAAAGTACTTGGGGTGTGTGGGTGGCTATTAAGCATCCAACTCTTGATTTGGCTCAGGTGGTGATCCCAAGGTTGTGAGATCCAGCCTTGCATCGGGGCCTGTGCTCAGCACAGCGCCTGCTTGAGATTCTTTCTTCCTCTCTCTCTCTCTCTCTCTCTGTCCTTCCCCCCACTCAAATAAATAAATGATAAATACATAAGTAAATAAATACATAAATAAAATCTTTTTAAAATGGCAAAACTACCAATGCAAGGGAGACTGTAATAGGAAAAGGCTATTTTTATTGTCATTTCAGAACCAATGAATGAATAGCAAATACAAAGGTGGAAAGATGGAATTGATTAATCAAAAAGAAAACAAGAAATGCGAGAAGGGAAACAGAAACATGAGTGAGATAGAAAATGAATAATGATATGGCAGATTTAACCCAAATATATAAGCACTTACACAAAGATTGTAGGAATGGATTGCAAACTAAATATAAGCTGCTTAAAGGATTAATCTCTTAAATATAGTGTGCTGGGAAGTTTGCATATAAATTAAAAGAGAAAAAAGATATTCCACATAAATCTAAAATCAGTGATTCTAAGACATTTATCCTCCTCAGAGAGGCCGTGTTATTTTACTTATTCCTCTCATCCACCCCCAGCCAATCTACCTCCACACAGAAAAATATAATCTACCTGAGGAGATATGTATGTTTATTCCCTACACCATCCAAAGGAACTGCAAAAGTACATGGAACATAGGACATGCTCAAAAAATATTTGGAAAATTTCCTTATTTTTTTTTTTAAAGATTTTACTTATTTTTTCATGAGACAGAGGAGAGAGAGAGAGACAGAGAGACAGAGAGGCAGAGGGAGAAGCAGGCTCTACGCAGGGAGCCCAACATGGGACTCGATCCTGGGTCTCCAGTATCAGACCCTGGGCTGAAGGCAGTGCTAACCCGCTTGGGCCCCCTGGGCCGCCCTCCTTATTTTTTTTATCTGCACATGAGTCTAATCCCCATTTTTACCTCAAAATGCTATGTCACTATACTAATCACCTTGAAACATTTCTTTTATTATCAACTAGCCTGATCTCACCTATACTTTCATGTGATTTTGTGTTCTTTTATTGCACCTTTATGTCTGGACTCTTAGCCTAGATAAAATCGATCTTGCTTTTCCCTTCCACCTGGGTGAATCAGTAAGCATGCCTGATGATTCTACCAACCAACTCAATATGATGTTTTATGACTTTAAAACTCCACTTTTCAGAAGATTAACATTGATTTCCTGTAACTGGCAAAATAATAAGGAAAATAAAATCACAAAACTATTATCTAAATATGGCCATAGACATTCCATGCAAGATATGTATGTATGTGAATAGAATTTAAAACATGGAAAATTTCATATAGTCTCTAGCCATAACAACTTGAAAATGTTTAGAAAATATACACTTCAAATTGATTAAGGGAAAAATGGAAGTAGATTCTCCTTCACAATAAAGATTAAAAGCAAGTTTCAACAAAGTGCTTCACCTTGTCTCCCACAGCACGGGTACATGAGAGAATGACATGAACCAGGCCTAGGATTTGTCAGTTAAAATGTTGAAGCTTGGGATTCCTGGGTGGCTCAGTGGTTGAGCATCTGCTTTGGGTTCAGGGCATGATCCTGGGATACTGGGATCAAGTCCCTCATCGGGCTCCTCACAGGGAGCCTGCTTCTCCTTCTGCCTCTATCTCTGTGTCTCTCATGAATAAAGAAATTTTTTAAAAATCTACAAAATAACAATAAATAAAATTTTCAAGCTCTAGATATGGTTAATGCCCAGCCAAGGAAGGTCTGTTATGCTAGTGTCAAAAGCAAACTTAGAAAACGATAGAACCCTGATAATTGAGATGAGTACACTTAGGTGGATGCTTGTACCAAGAGTTGGCACTTTATACTAACTTAAAGGTGGGAAGAGGTGCATTTCCCCTTAGGATCAGCCTCATCCTTCCCTGCTACACACAAGTCATATACTAATATTAAGTTGTGGTATAACCCAGCTGGGAATTTGCTTAGCCTCATAAGAAAGGAAGGGGATGATGTCTCAAAGGACCTAATCAGGATGTACCAGCAGTAGCTGGGGGAGTACAGATAGAATTTAATTCTGAGAATTCTTCATCTGGGGGCCAAAATATAAGATTGAATACGGTGGAATTTATTTAGAAGAAATTTTTTTAAATATACATTTTAATATCCTGTCAAGGACCCCAGAGGCTGGTATGAAATATGAAATGGCTACAAGGATAGCTCCTGGAATCTGGAAAAAGCAATGAGCATGCTAAGTGAAGGCAAAATGCCCAATTCCCATTGCAGACACTAGAAGAAAAAATTCAAAGGCTTGAGGAAGTGAGACTGCTTGAGTGGTTACAATATGTAAGGCAGTAAATCTCACCAGATGATTATATCGCACAGGAAAGCCTGAAGGATTTACCATTTGCCAAGGCCATAGTAAACATGCTTGTGAGAGTGTCACCAACATCATTAGAATGTTCCTTAGTTACTCTCCCCGGTAGACCAGGGATGACCATAGGAGAGACAGTTGTAGAAGCAGAAACAGTAATGGAAATAAAGAGGATAGAACTCCCAAACTGAAGAGGTCTAGGAAGCGTGCCTAACCACCTGAAGCTGGGTGGATGCAATGATCATAAATAGCAAAGGTTTGGATGAAGAAGGAACCTGTAATACCACTATTATATCACACGCTAATTGTTCTGGAAGACCGCCCCTAAAAGACACTTGGATAGATAACTGCACTGGGCAAAGTCGAATACTTTAGAGAATTGTTTTGCAGAGGGTCTGAGTTGACATGAATACCTGGAGATCTGAAGAATCACCACGACACCTTATTTGACTGGAGATACCAGGTAATAAATGTATCCCTTCACGCAATTCAGCAAACAGTGGGGTTTGACACACCTAGTATGGAGTTGTTGAAATTCCCAAATCAGTCTCGTGGCCTACAGGATAAAGACTCTCAGAAAAAGTGATACTAAATGGAGGCTTCTGTAACAGACCCTCAAGATAATAAATCAAAAGCAGTATCATATCATGGGGGTAAAATGGCAGATGTCAGTGCATTCTCTGGATTCTGAAGGATACAGAAATGGTGGCCCTCAACATTTTTCTATTACATTTAGCATCTGGGCCTTGCAGAAACCAGATTGATCCTGAAGACTGACAATAGGCTATCCCAAATTAAATCAAGATGTAGTCTCAATTGCAGCTGCTATGTCATATGTTATATTCTTTCCAGATTTGGGAAAGAAATTACTTTCCATTCTGATAAGAAAAGAGATAAAAATACATTTAAAGGAAATGGACAACTGTATATATTTACAGTTTTTTGGTTCTCTCCCTCTTAACCCCTCAGGGCTATGGTAACTCTCAGTCATGATATAGTTAGAGAAAACTGCATCTTCTGGATATCACTGAACATCCCATTGGTTCACATCACATTACCATACCAAGAAGAAAGGGAATAGGAAATGTGAATATTTGGACTTTTTCTTCTAGTGATATTGTGTCATGTAAAGATTTTAAATAAAAAAATAATGATCCAGTCAGGGTTGCAATTTAAATAAATTACCCTAGTGATTTCATGGAGGGTAGAATTTTTACTTGGACACCATTTGAGGTAAGACCATTGACAATAACAAAAAAAGACACTGAAAAAGCCC
This sequence comes from Canis aureus, assembly GCF_053574225.1. Taxonomy (NCBI): domain Eukaryota; kingdom Metazoa; phylum Chordata; class Mammalia; order Carnivora; family Canidae; genus Canis; species Canis aureus. Next base: position 20,040,206 of record NC_135648.1, read on the forward strand.
CAGTGAGATGTGCTGGATGTTTGTCAGAGTCCTAGCAAGTCAGAGGACCCGACACACTAACTGGAGGTGAGAATATGGAGACACACTCAATCTGGATGAGAACTTAATGAAGAGACACTTTGAAAAGGTGTAGGTAAGGTCACGGAAAACCCACAGAGTTGCTGAGGCACTTAGAGAATTCTGGATATAAGAAGCATCACCATATTTGGCCAGGGGTAGGTGAGAGGAAGGAACAGTATTAGTGAGGCTTGGTTGAGACTCAGAACTGTGGAAGAAAAGTCACTGGAAAGAGGCTGTAGTGGTAGAGAGCCAAAATCTCTTCAGAATGAGAATGCATACATATATTCTTACTCCCGTATTTCTAATAGCGATGGGCTCTGTAGGGATGCTGTGGAGAAACAGAAGAGTTTTCTCTCCTCCATGTTACCTTCTCCTGTTAGAGATGATATATATACAGCACTCTTGTGGGTGTTTGCAAGCTAGAAATACTGAAATGTACCTTACAATGCACTTGAATAATTGTTGAATAATGTCTTGAACTAAGTTTCCTTGTTATCCTCCACAGAATAATAGCTATTTTTAATTGAGTTGCCTACTGCATTCAAGACACTCTAATGGGTGCTTTACATTCTTTAACTCATCAATCTTCATTGTAGTTAGTGGTATATAATATTAACTGTAGTGGTTTCATCTGAGAAGACTAAAGTCACGAAAGGATAAATAAATATCACATAGAGAGTAAGTATATGGGCCAGGGTTGAAACCCATTATTATCTGTCAACATATTTAAGTTTAAGCATAAACAACCATGCTCTTATAACCAGAGGATGCAATGTGATTAGAAAAATAAATTTCCATTTAAGAAAAGAACTATACAGGTAAGTATGTAAGTAAAACCAGTTTTGCATAGAAATCAAATAACTATGGGGGTAACATTGACAATAATTAGAAGCAAAAGTTGATAATAACTAACTTTGCTAGGAATAAAGTGTTAAAGAGCAAAGATATATCTACCTGGAACTTTAATAATGCATAATTTGCATTAAAATCTTCAAAGATGCAATAGACAGTATTATTTATCAATTGTCTTTGACATCCTCCTTAAAACTGATCTCAAATGGGGCAAATTTCATCTCTGTGATTCCGTGTTTTATTGTAATTATGTATCTTCTTATTTTCCTTACCAAAATTATTCATTTGTACTTGACAAACAAGATACAATTAATAGTTTTGCAAAATTGAAACTTTTAAAATTGACATAAAAAGAATATTCTCTCCATTTATAGCTGTGCCTTATTTTGTGGAGCTCAGTGAAATTTAGCAAATCATAAGAAATACGTTGGGTCAAAATAATCAGAATTTTTTTATCAATAGAGGATTGCAATAAGCATAATATATAAATATATGTATATATATGTGTAAAAGGTTTGATTCTGGTATTTTTATAAATAAGAGTGTTTTCAAAGTTGAGATTACTTTCCTCTGCCTTTGTCTTCACAACTATCTGACAGCTGATTTGTGAGTTTGTGTCACAGTTGGATGGTGTGCACCCATCTAAGAAATAACAAACATAGGGACCTGTTGGAACAGATGGAAGGCACTCATGGATGGTTTCACCTACTTAGGGGATTGGCAAATTAACTGAGGAGTTTGGGTTCTGATATTGAAATAGTTGCTTGCTAGCATCACTGCAGAAGTCATCAATGACAGCTGCTATCTCTAAGTATTTTAAACTCTTAGTGATGCCTGAGTTATCAAAACTCTTCCTTTTACATTTGAAAAATAAATCCCTGTAATAATTATCAGGGTTTTCTTGCATTTTTTTTAATTTTCTTAATTAAATGTTCTTATACTGAAGACAAAAAATGTTGAGTTATGGGTGGAAGTAGAGGAACTCTATTATAGATAAGGAAAATAAGGGGTTATTTATAAAATAAATACTCATTTTTAAGTGTTACAATTTCACACATTTTCCATGAAAAATTATCATCATATACAATTCCCTTTCATTTACAAAAAAGTCAAATTTTACTGAAAATATGAACACCTACCTGACCTATATTTCTAGTTTTAAGAAGTCCACAATATATGATTTGGTTTCTTTCTGCCTCCCACTACGCCCTTCCACTTTTCACAAGAACATCAAGGATTTTTTTTTTCTAGAATATGACAAATTATGTTACGAGACATTATCTTTGTGATTTTAAAAATTTTCCTGACCCTAAAAAAAAAAAAAAGAAAAGAAAAAAAAATTCCTGACCCTATGATGACATTCTGATTTTCCTTCTTGATTATTTTTTCCTAAATTAAGAAGAATCCTTTGAAAGTTGAATATATATTTCTAGGAGTATTATTTCTGCTTTCTTGAATTACTTTTCTTATGAGCCACATTTATACTTCATGTGCACTTAGACAACACATAAAAACCAGTATAGGATATTTTCATATTTTATCATGCTCATTTCCTTTTTAAAGTTATTAATGAATTAGGGTGTTGATGAGTTTAAGCATTTTTAAAATAGTTGCTCTGCCACAGCTGCTTCCTTTTTTTACCTCCCAATTAATAATCTGTAAAGCTATATTGCATGCTAATTAAATTCATGAATAATTCTAAATTGGGAGGAGCTGTTAACTGAAGAAGGAGCAGTAACACCAAAGTGTTATTATGACATGGAAATGGGGGAAGGAAAAAAGGTTTACAGAATATTCAACTTGAGGAAATGTATTTTTTTAGGTACAGAAAGTTACTAAACTTTTACCTGTCTTTGCCTCTATTAAACATATTTTTGGTCATAGAAATCCTGATTAGAAACCTATGAAGAAATGAACAGGCAGTAACTGTTTACTTGAAGCTTGGAAAATAGAAACTTTTGGTTGTCAGTATATAATACTTTATAGAATAAGACCATGTGCAGTAATTACAGCTAAATTACAGCTATCCTTCACTCTGCTGATTGTTTTCTTTAGGTTTTATTTAAGGTAAAATTTCTTTCTAAGCACAACTCTTTCTATTTGGGAAAATGTGTAAGATCTTTAAGACAGGATATGGAGCTCACACTTTTTAAATTAACTTGATTTGTCTTAATAGTAATAACATCTATTTTTGCCTAAACGTCCCTGTGAAAGTTGATTTAAGGAAATAGTGGGAGAGATTGTGTTTTATTTACTAATTTTCCCATCATAGTTATTTCAATCAAAAGTATTAATAGACATCTAGATGAATAGCATAGTTTTCTGAGATAATAAAATAAGTAATAATACCAGAGCATAATAAGTACATAATAAGCAATTATGAGAAAGAAAATGAATATGTACAGCACACATATAACAAATATATATATGTATATATATATAAATTGAGATGATTATGAGTCAGTTTGCACTTAAATATGAATAAAAGAATGAGTTCATGTAATGAAAGATGAGAAAGTCATGGCATTTTACATATGAGATAGGTGGTTTTTTAAAAGACTTATTTATTTGTGTGAGAGAGACAGTGAGCAGGGGAGGGGTAGGAGGAGAGGGAGAGAATTTCAAGCATACTCCCAGTTGAGTGTGAAGCCCAATGCAGGGCTCAATCCCACGACCCCGCGATCGTGACCTGAGCCAAAATCAAGAGTCTGACACTTAATGGACTGAGCCACTAAGGTGCCCCTCAAAATAGGTAATTTTTAAAACAAAGAAACTTGAGAGCTGAAAGAGCTGTAGGGAGAATCTATTCATAGAATAATAAAATCTTATATCAGTAAATAACCTTTGAGGTTTTGACTAAAGGAGTTGGTGGCAAAGAAAGAGGTAAATCATAGTTTATGGGCAGATCTAAAGCTAGAGCTTAAGTATCTTGATGCTATTGTCACGGTACCCTGTGGCCATTAGGCTGCATTTCTCAGGGTCAGTATTTTCCTTATACCTAGATATTAGTGATCGTTCAGTGAAACATGCATCATTTTTTAAAACACTGGAAGAGGGCTCAATCTATTAACCATAAAAATATCAACTATTGTTCAGCAACTCCCTACAGACTATAATGAACATTATCCAAGGAATGGAGACATGTAGGAGGGTATTTCTGTTTTGAGAAACTTAAAACTGCGCTTTATAGATTAAAGGAACACACTCAATAGAGGACAATAATAATAAACACTATTTTAATGTTTAAATATTAAAGATAAAATATTTTATTGCATTTCAAAGATGAAGAATTCACTGAAATAGGCCCATTGGTTAAGATTTCATTAGATGAATGGGCTCCAAAGCAGAAATTCTATGAATCAATAGAAAACGATAATAAAACATTATTTGTGGAGGGATTCTTAATTAGAAAATGTTTAGGTATTGGAAGAATAATTGTTTCACTGAGGATAATTTTATTGAAATAGACATTGTTTTAGATATAACACAAGAACCGTTCATAAGACACTTAGAATTACAGAAGCATTTATTACTTTAAATATTCATATTACTCTAAGTAAAATTTGGAAATGTATAATGCAATGCCCTAAGTATTGAAAGGAACTTGAAAATTTCCTTGTAGGAAAAAAATTTGTGAGTAAATTTTATAACTTGGTCAAACATACTAGGTGGACCTTTAACATTACAAATTATTTCAATAGCTATGGCTTTGAAACTTGACCCACAAAAGAAAATGAGTTCTTTTTTTTTTTTTTTATGATATATATAGAGAGAGGCAGAGATACAGGCAGAGGGATAAGCAAGCTCCATGCCAGGAGCCCTATGCAGGACTCGATCCCGCAACTCCAGGATCGCGCCCTGGGCCAAAGGCAAGCGCTAAACCGCTGAGCCACCCAGGGATCCCCAATGAGTTCTTAATTAGGTAGTGACATTGCCAAAGAAAAATCATTCCTGCAGAGCATGAGTTAAGCAGATTTACAATCTGAACCTTTGGTATTTGATCTGATGAATTGCTATATCTTAAGACCAAACCGAGCTCTTTCAGATGAGAGTTGCAAAGGAATTCCATGTTGCTTCACTAAACTGTGGCATTTAAAAGAAAAGCTTTATCAGTAGAACATACTTTTGCAGCACATATGAACTACTGCTTCTTGTTGTAATGTAATTAATTCTTCATTTTCTATTTTTCTAGTATCAATCTTGACTTGATTACCATGATCCACTTATCTGGCTCTTTTTTTCTGGCTTTTTTGGCACTCACCATCCTGAATTAAATTTCTGGTACAAGCGCTTTATGTACAACTATTAAATTTCAAAGCCTGTTCCCATAGGCCAAGACTAAAAGTTGCATTTGACATATTTATTACTTGCTTTCTTCACCTGCCTCATGTTCAAATACAGCTAAATCTGCAACCATTATTTATTATTCAGCCACTAAGCCTGATTTAATAATGTGGAGTCCTTTCTTATTTACAACCAACCAACTTCCAACTTCTATTAGTAAATTGTCCTAGTTTGAACCTTGACATTTAATATAGGCATTAAACTTATAGGCATGAGTATGGAACAAAGAAAGCGATATTTTATAACATTAATGTATCTAAACATGGAGAATGGATTGGAGAAGAGTGGAAAAGGCAGAAAGGAAACTATTACAATTGAGGTAACATTGCCCTGAGCGAGAGTAAGTGACTACACTAGGGAAGGGACAGATGTAGGCACATAATAATTTAGAGAGAAAAGTCAACAGGGCCTAGTGACTAACTAAAAGGAGAACAAAAAGAAAAAGAAAAAGAAAGAAAGAGAAAAATGTCTCATCATTTTAGAACCCAGTAATTAAGAGACAAGAGTATCATGAGAAAAAAATTAGAAAACCCAGAGAAGAATGTGATTATGGTAAAACATGGAGGTAATGTTTTGCTTGCTTAATTTGAAGCTAAAACATCCAGATGGAGACATGCTGCATAAAAAATCAAAGTCAGAATTCAGAATAAAAGTTCAAGACTATATATTTATATTTGGACATTATGATGCAAGACTGATAGATTAATCCATTACAGTAGATGAGGCCTAAAAACAAAAGAGAGAATAATGAAAAGGGCTAAAATCTAAGATTTCATTGACATTAGGAGTGAGACTGGAACCAGTAAAATATTAAGAGGCCAAAAGCACAAGAAGAAAACAAAAACAGTATGATTTCCAGAAGAGAAAGAAAGACACAAAGACAGAAGAGGAGAGGGAACATGAGCCAAAGAAAACCCATGTCTATCTAGACACCAAAAATAACACTGTAACTTTGTGTAGAATAGTTACAGTTGACCCTTTAACACACAGGGGTTAGGGATGCTGACACTCTGTGCAGCTGAAAATCTGGATACAACTTTTGACTCCCCCCAAACTTAACTACTAATAGCCCACTGTTGACCAGAAAAGGTCTTATCAATAATGTTGTCAATTCACACATATTTTATGTTTTATGTATTTTACACTGTATTCCTACAAAAAAAGGTAAGCTAAAGAAAAGAAAATGTCATTAAGAAAACCATAAGGAGAAGAAAATACATTTACTGTCCTGCATTTATTAAAAACAATCAATGTATTAGTGGGCCCATGCAGTTCCAACCCATGTTGTTCAAGGATCAACTGTATATTTATAATTAAAAACAAAAACTGAAAAAAACAAACAAATAAAAACAAAACAAAACAAAACAAAAAAACACAGACCGAAAAAAAAGACTTTACTGTGAGACATAAAAGCAACCTTCAGTAGTTACTTTGGTTGGTTTTCCTCTTAACACCTCTAGCTTTGTTTTTTTAAGCTCAAGGATATCCAGTCTTTACAGTCCAAACAACATTGGATTTATGTTAAGAATTTTTTTAGTGCTTTCATTTTCTTTTTAAAAAGTGTTTCTTAACAAGATTGTTAACTTAGAAATTTTGAAATTAAATGTAGTAAAGTGTGATTTTAAAACAAGTGCATGGAAATATAAATACATTAAATAATAAAAGATATTTTCACATGGAAAGTAGCTAACCAGTTTGATATTAGGTTAAAATGAGACAGTCTCTGAAATATTTTGAGACAGAGAAGCCACTAAGTCTTTAATATTTAAATAAAATATATGTCGTCCTTAGCTTGAGAAAATGTGTATTACATTTTTAAAATTATATCAGACACTGAAAAATACTTCTAGGTTGAACAAAATGAGCACATAATAAGGACAAGGTTTTATGTATTCTAGTGAAGGTAGCTTACAAGTGGTGATTTTATATTTTGAAAAGATCCACCCCCTGAATCACTCTCAAATGTACTTTGGATGCCAAGCACACTCACAAAAACATAGATAAGATTTTTAAAAAGCAGGATGATGGAAAAGGCTAACGTATATCAGAATTTGCAAGTTTGATTGCATCTTAAGAAATGATCATATAATTTTTTGATGATAAAAGAAGAATCAAATTTCTTCTACAGGCCACAGCATGTATTAATCTTGAAAACATTATGGTAGGTGAAAGAAGCTGTACCCAAAAGGCTGCATGCTAAGTAATTGCATTTCAATGACATTCTAGAGAAGAAAAATCTTTGGATATAATACACAAAATGGTCATTGTGAAATGAACAGGTTTGAGGGAGAGGGGGTAGATGCAAAGGAGCACAGGGAGGTTTCTGAGGCAAGAGGCTTATTCTATACCTAGATTTTGGAAGTGTCCACATGACTTTATAGACTTTTATCAGAACCTAGTGAAATCTCCCTCTAAAAAGCAGTGAAGTTTATTGAATGTAAAATGTAGTTCCATAAAGTTTATTTTAGATTTTTTTAAGGTTTTATTTTAATTCCAGTTAGTTAATATACAGAGTTATATTAGTTTCCGATGTATAATATAGTTATTCAACAACATAAAGCTGATTTTAAATAAGAACTTATGATCACATGCTATCAAGCATGAATAAGAATGGCTTATCTGAGTGTCAATTGTGGGTGATATTTATTAGTGGTTTTCCTAATCAGTTCTCTTGTACTCATTAAATTTTTGATCATTATATAAGAAGATAGAGATGAGATAAATATATACTGTTTTGTGTGTAAATTTTAAATGTCCCTTTTAAGATTAGAAGCTAGACTGCATTTTATAATCATTTTTAATGGTTTATACAGTAAAAGGAATTAATCTCTAAATTGGATCTATATTCTAACCTATTAGCTGTATTTCCTGGGTTAACACAAATGACTAAACCTAAAGCTTAATATAAAATTCTATGTTTCCTTTACAAACTATTTTTTTTCTTTTCTGAACACACTAAAGCTTCATTAATTTAATTTTCCTGTAATGTCTTCTAAGTAGAAAATGCTATTAATCTATTTTCTTTTAAAGATGAGTAATTTGGTATTGAAAATAGATTTGCCATTTGTCCAGGGATTGTTACATGGTTAAACATCATTAATATTATTACAATACTTCATAAAGCAGATCAAGACTGAGTTTATTACCATCCACCTAATTATATGAAAGACACTTCATTTAGTGTCTTTTTCCACTGTGGGGGTTATTTTATTATTGAGGCAGTGTGAGAAAGGTTTTCTCCTAATTTATTCCACATTTTATTTTCAACATGAAGTGCTAAACCTATTGAACCATAGACCTTTGGTGAATTGATCTCTTCACTTGCAGTATTTACCGCTCCGGTAAATTAGGTGTACATAATAACCAGCTGTCGACCTCCAGATGCCATAGAGTCAAGCTGCATAAATTCCCATCCTTTCAGACACACAGATTTCGATGACTTTATCTGAGAAGTGGTCTACTGCTGCTGTAAATAATTTCATACTGTGGAAACTAATTTCATGCCATCTTTGTTTTTATTTATTTTAAAATAAGGAATATTTGTGATAAAAGTTCAACCATAGTAGCAATCAAAGTTTTTTGTTGTTGTTGTTGTTGTTGTTTGTTTTAAAGGACGTTTTGTCCAATAGAAGTTCGCATTTAAAACTACTTCCACAGAAATTATATAATATCTAATAAATGAAGAAGACCATCTTTTCTTGATAAAATCATCTTTATCCTGGAGAGAATATTGTCCAGTCATTGTGTAATGGTACTATTTATAAAACTTAGGCAATGAAGACATGACTGGAAGAGTCATTTTTAGAGGCACCTGGGTGGCTCATTTGTTGAGCGTCTGCCTTTGGCTCAGGTCATGATTCTGGGGTTCTGGAATCGAGTTCCACATCAGGCTCCCTATAGGCTTCCCTGGGGAAGAAGCCAGTAGGGAGCCTGCTTCTCTCTCTACCTATGTTTTTGCCTCTCTCTGTGTTTCTCATGAATAAATAAATAAAATATTTTTTTTAAAGAACCTTTTTTTAAAAGTATGAAAAGTCAGTCTCTGAATAGTGTTGATTGGGAAAATGGATTATATAAATGACTCTGGTAAGTAAACTCAATGAGCAAGGAAATAAAATTTTCTAAAATTGAAATTTCTTTAAGTTTGTACATATGCTTAGAAGAAAATGCAATGCGTTGCACACATGTGCACGTACATACATCCAATAGCTTGGATTGCCACTAAGGTACAAGGAAGAAAATAAGAGAGTAAATGCATAGTTTGATCAAATCAAAAACTGTCAGAGGATATATTCACTTCAACAGAAGAGCACTATCGAATCTGTTGTAGCTCAGTTGAGAAAGAAGCTACACAGGCAAAACATTAACAACATGAAAGACAAAGGTCAGCAGAAAGGACTTAAGTAATTATTAAAAAGTCCAAACTTGGCATTTTGGAACTGTATCTTAATTTGAAAAATTGATGATATTACAGTTATAAATAGACTAATCAATAAATAGCAAAAGCTGATGGAGACAGGCAAGGGCCAGTTAGTCTTTTCTCAGTCAGAATGATAAATGCAACACAAAACCTTATTGACAGTCGCTCCAGGAGGTTTTATGATTGACAATGAAGACATGATGTGAAATGCAATATTATGCACATATTCTTGATTCTAGAAAGATTTTTTAAAGTTATTATTGTGCTAATCATTTAGTAAATTTGACTTCTAACACAGAAGTGGTTAGCTATATCATTTAAAAAAGGATTTCCAAAATGAGGGAATTTTACAAAATTCCTAATATCAATTCTAAAATAGTAAAGCTGAATCTAAAAAAAAAACAATGAGAAAATAATATCTTTATCTATTTCAGACTGTAATAGAAGAGTACAACCAGGCCCTCGAAACATGAGAGCAGGAGATAAACCTTTTCCACCATGACATGATGCTCCTCCACGTGTGGCAAAGCATCACGGCTTCTGTCTTGGGGCACAAAGAGTAACCAGACTTTATGCAGGGAATGGACATTAGGCTGGGGAGGAGGGGGCTTATTCCAGTTCCAAAAGAAAGGTTTACAAATACAGAACAAACAAAAACCTAAAAAAATAATCATTTCTTGAATGTGTAGAGCTAATTTTTCTAATTAAGCCAGAATTTTCTCTCCAAGGAACTGATAATTGGAAACTTACAGTGACAGATATAGACTGATTGTGGCAATAATAAACTCTGATTAACTATGTGTGCAGGTTTAACCAGGGAGAGGCTAGTTGCCAATGACTAAGTTTTACGCAAATCAAATCAGATGTTTGATTATCACTGTGGCCATGTCACAAATGTCAAACTAATCTTGCAAGGGTGGTGACCCCAAAATAACCAGTATGGATAGAGAATAATTTAGCACCTCTTTTCTCATTTATACAACACATAATTTAAAAAAAAATACACTAACAACATTCAGGATTGTATAAAGGACATTTCTTTCAGTCCACATTTCTCAATAGATAGGCTATTGAAAGTTCCATACTTAAATGCATTGGATAAAAAAAATTAAAGAACTATCACATTTTTATATGCTCAGATTCTAATTAGGTACTAGTGAGGTCTTGGTGAAATCCTGTAAAGACAGAAAGTGTTTACTATCACCAAAAAAAAAAAAAAACTTCCCCCTAGCTAAAAATATAATTTGTAAAATAGTTTCAATTTTTAAAATTATAGCAATTCATGTTTTCTCACTCTGATGGTGTGTAAGCATGCATACATTTTACAAATCAAAGTAACACTTTTCCTATTCTCTTAATAACCTTTGGGGTTCTGAGATATCAGGTAAATACTGAAACTGAGATATTTTCAGCATATCTAAAATAAAGTGACTCTGATGACAGTTACAGAAGTTAGATGAATCCTTATTTATTTATTTATTTATTTATTTATTTATTTATTTATTAGATGGATCCTTTAATCATTATACCACTTATCTGAAAAACAGCATCCCTTGTTTAAAAGGCAACAAACCCTTTGGATGAATAGTATCAGAAAGTATGGTATGAAAGAGGTTAAACTCGGAAACCTCAGTTCTTATACAAAAACTAAATATAGTATTTGTATCATGCAAACACATTTCTCAGTTTTGTTAGAGATTTTGACAAATACGTTTCCAATTTATATTACATCAAAATGCTACAGCAAGCTGGGAGGGCTTGTATATATGAAACCATCTTGTTTGTTGTTGGATAAGGGCATTTGCTATTTGTTTTTTTTTTTTTTTTTGTATTGTTTTGTTTTGTTTTCTTTTTGGCATTTGCTATTTGAATTTCTTTATTCCTCAGACCTTACTATATGGATTATTATTAGGAAATTGGAAATGAGGCTGTAAATCTGTAAATGGATCTTGGAATATCTGGTTAGTCCAAAGTCCGGAGATAATTAGTTATACTCCATAGCCTCTGTTGAAGTGTATGTGAGTGGGATCACAGAGAGAGGATTCTAGCCTCCATGTTACCACATGAGCATGATGCAAAAATAAAAAATGTCTGCGTCAGTGATAGATACAAGGTCTAAGACAGCTCAGACAATATGTCTTACCCTTTTGACATTGAGGCTCAGAGACACTTGAAAAAATTTAGTTTTTCTGGGTTCTTATCTTAGAATCTGACCACAAGACTCCATTAACATGTTTCTGTGGCAGAAAACACAGAAATTGCCATAATTTACCTTCTCTAACTCTTCTTACTCTTATAGATTTACCCCTTTTGGCCCATTTTACCACACTGAGGATTTCAGGAGGTATGAGGCACAAGTCAAGGTCACAACAAGAAACTGATGGCAGAATCAGGATGGTGAGCTCAACATTTAGTAGAGGATCCTTCTGCAGAGACTTGCATAAGGTTAAATCAGTCAACAAGGGAGATACATGGGCCCAGGCTAGCAAGATTAGGAAGCCGTAACATCTGCTCCTGGCAGCATGGACCAATAGCCCTCAGTTGTTGGATGGACTAGACAAGAGAGCTCAAGCTGTTTTTGTTGTTTTTTTCACCATACATGTGATATCTTGCCAATTGTATTGGTTTCCTAGGGCTGTGTTAACAAAGTACTATAAGCTTGGCAGCTTAAAACACAGAAATTTCTTTTAAGGAGGCTAGCAGTCTGAAACCAAGGCATTGTCAGGGCTAGGTTGCAAACACCTCATTCCAATCTATGCCTCCATTGTCAAACGGTTGCCTTCCCTGATTCTTTGCATTATATTGTCTATAAAAAAACACCAGTCATATCGGATTAAGGGCCTATCGTACTCCTACATGACCTTATCTTAACTATTTACGTTTGTAATGACCTATTTCCATACAAGTTCGTGTTTTTAGATACTTGGAATTAGGATTTCAACATATCTTTCAGAAAGAATGAATTCAATCCCTACCAGTAGGGATGGTTGACAGGTTGGGCTCAATTTAAACTCTTTACAGCTTTTGGCACTTCTTACATTACAGCTGACTCCTTCAGGAAGTATTCCAAAAACAAGAGGTGGAAGGTGACAATTTCTTAAAGTTTCGACTTGGACTGGTTGGTACAGCTTCATTTCTTCCACATTCTATTAATCAAAGTTGTTATTAGATACAGCCAATTCAAAGGAAGGACAATTTCTATGTCACTTCTCAAAGGGAGAAGGGACAGAGATTTGAAGTCATTTTTAATCTCCTACAGACCTCAGTTAAATTAACCTAAAACTTAATTCCAGAATCCTAGATTACAGTGGTCCTATCCTTAATGGCTACCGCAGATTCCTACCAACCAGTATTGTGGGACAAGGGAGCCCTAGGGAGTGCTAATGTGAACCCCATAAATTCTAGATAAGTACTTCTTACACTATGAAGCATCAATTCAATTTATTATTTGTATTTGAAATCAGGCCAACAGCCAGTGAAGTAAACTCTTTATTCTATTGGATAAGATATATAAAGGAAAAAATAAAAAATATGCATAAAGAATTCAGAATGATTTTATGTAATGTTAGCTTCAGAATTATTTTGGAGATACTGTATTGCTTTTATTTACTTATTTTTTAGGCTAAGGGGATAATAGATGGGATGGAGTCCCAAGGACATATTATTTGGCCCTTCCTTCTATAATATCATTTCATGGGTCGGGTTCATTATAGAATTTTTCCAGTTTTTTATTTATAATTTTTCTGATTATACCTTCTGGAGCTAAAGAAGTATCCTTAATAGTAATATAAGTCATGGCCCCAATGGATAAACTGGGAAATAGGCTCAGGCCAACACTCCATAAATTATGAAACTTCACTCGAGACTGTGGCTATAGTTTTCAGGGATTGACATAAATTTTGAGTTGTTATTTTATAATTCCGTGGGAATTCAAAATATTTTCCTTTTCATAATAAATACTCACTTTGATAAATGGCTGCACATCTTACTGTGGGAGACATGAAGAAAGATGTGCTGTGGCCACCTTGCAGAGTCCTTCTTTAAAGGATGTCCTATCTCCTCAATCAAGGAAACTCAGCTCTATAAGCTGGCTTCCATTTGAGAATGTGGTAAGAAAGCATAAAATTCCTGTACAGTCCACTGAGTCAACTTCTTCCCATAGACATAGAATTTTTTTTCATTTATATATTTTAATAGCACTTTAACATACCACCAACTACTTCCTTCCTATGGACCGTATGATAAATTATACACAGCTGCAGATTTCTAGGGGAGATCAAAAGTTCTAGTATTCACTCCACCCATGTGTATAATTATGATCATAACTAACTCTCTCCTCTTACTCGCTCAGACCCTCACTGCTCCCACCGACCAAAGCAATCAGAAGGCATGAAAGTCTCCTTGGTGGAGAACAAAGACACTTGTTTCTAGGGCCACATAATAGTGACAGATGGAATATAGAAATGCACATTACTATCCAGCCCAAATAGTAAGACTTGTCTTTATAACTACATTTCCCATTTAAATTAAACATTTTTTCAGTTATCATTTTATATTTTTTTACTGCTATCCTTTGATTATGGTGCAAAATAAACATATATCAGTTGTTTCATTTCCTATTCTGAGAGTTATTCTATTTAAATAATTGTTCTAAAGAGTTCTGTTTGACAGGAATGGACATTAGGCCAAAATACTAATATCATAGCTACATATTCCCCCCTGGATGTGGTTTTGAATCTCATATGGAATAATTGAATTGGGCTATCTGGAACATTTTTAAACTTGAATTTGAGAGGGTGGAAAAAGTTATATTTCTGTGCATGTATGTGTGTATATATGTGTTCCCATAAGGTGAACAATAGTAGACATCTTTATTTTTATTGGTGTTCAAAAATTTAAACTCATGCTAAATGGGGATCAAGGTCTAGTGATAAAATCATGGAAAATCTAAACCTGTTGGTAGTATGGCTTCTACAATGTTGGCATGCTCAACTGATAAAGTGAATAAAGCTATAATACAAATGAGGAAGAAACAACAGATGTGGAGAATATGCTCCCTCCCCCCCTCCAGGTTCCTGTTTCCAGTAATCACTGTGGCCAAAAAAACTACTCCCATACACTCACTTTGGAACAGCAAGCATTCTAATTAAATCATCTGTTTACTTAAGCTAGTTCAAAGTAGATATCATCCATTTACAGATGGACAGTAATAAACAATTTGTAGAAGGTGATTTAATCAATATTCCTAATTATAATTGTTCAATATTCCTTTTACACTTCCAGGAAACTAACAAATTTATTATATCCCATCTAATAGATCTCCAAGGAGATAAGTAACAACTATGAGGCTTTACTTCTAATCATTGAATAAATATTTTTAATCTTTGCCTTGTTGCGTTTTGTTAACTCCTATTTCTTCTTCTTCTTCTTTTTTTTTTTTTAGATTTTATTTATTTATTCTTGAGAGACACACACACACAGAGGCAGAGACACAAGCAGAGGGGGAAGCAGGCTCCATGCAGGGAGCCTGTTGTGGGACTCCATCCTGGAACTCTGGGATCACGACTTGAGCCAAGGCAGATGCTCAACCGCTGAGCCACCCAGGCATCCCAAAAAATACAGTTGTCTTATGTAGTATCAGACCATAGGACTGGCTTAATTATAATTACCTTAAAATTGAATTTGGGGGGTAAAATTGAGATTACAATGTTGTTTTAAAGACTCTATTAATTCTACTCAAATCTAAACTTATTGTTTTGCTACTGTATTTTCTCACCAATAAAATCTAGCTCTTCACATTTATGAGGATTTTCCCTCTCTTTTTTTTTTAATTTTTATTTATTTATGATAGTCACAGAGAGAGAGGCAGAGACATAGGCAGAGGGAGAAGCAGGCTCCATGCACCAGGAGCCCAACGTGGGATTCGATCCCGGGTCTCCAGGATCGCGTCCTGGGCCAAAGGCAGGCGCCAAACCGCTGCGCCACCCAGGGATCCCCCCCTCTCTTATTAGTAAGTAATATTTATATTTCTTGAGATGGATAAATATGCATTATTTTCTCTATTTTTGAAATATGGGCAATGACTGAAAGTGTACCCTACACATGTCTTATAAATGATTTCTTATTCATCTATCTATACATATGCCATGGCCATTTCAAGTTTTATTTTGACTTTTATTTTGTGTAACTTAAGAATGAGTTCATAAAGATGATTCACCTAAACATGAAAGAATTCACTGGGTCATTTGTAGCAGTAAGAAGGAATTAGAATTATTCTTCATGTGTATGTAATTTCCCAAGGGAGTGGGAAGTAGATTGAATAGCTTTCCTTAACTTCCAAGAATTCTCTGGAGTGGTTGAAGAAAGAGTTTAACTTTAAAGAATAGAAGAAATATTTCTTGTCCTATAAAATTACAAAGGAAAGAAAAATTACTACCCACAGTGCTGATTTTCTCATACTGGTTCTGGAACAAACAACCACAGGAACAAGAAAATTGGGTAGTTTTACAATTTAATAGACCCAATTCGTCAATTAAACACCTTGACAAAGTTGCAGATTTTTTTTTTTTAACTCAAAGTCATAGGTAGTGATTCTCTGCCCTTCAGAAAATTTGAGATATCAAAGAAAACAATATCTGTCCACTTTTAGAAAATACTGCTGTGATCATCTGAGTGAAACTGCAGAACAAAAATATTTCAAAAGCACTTTGTAATACTAATACATATAAAATTGTAAAAATTTTGAAAAACAGATCAAATATACAAATGATACAGGAGATAAACTATTACCTTTGTCAAATAATTTATTCTGAGCAAGATACTTAAAATATAAATTAATGCTTTTTTTGTCTTTTGTGATTCTTTTCTGCTTGATAACTTCCTTAATTGAACAAATCTGTCAGATATTTTCATTTTCATCTGTCTTTTCTTTTCAGTTCTCTTTTAGATGCTCCTTATCCTACCACACCTCATACCTACACTACCTATGATTTCACTGTGACCTCCAAATCTATGCTTTCTCATTTCCAATCCATGTGATATATTTCACCAAAATGGTCAGTTTTAAAGAGTTTGGCTATAAAAATCCCCATTTGCAGGTTTAAAATTCTTGTGCAGGCATAATTACTCACTGGATCATGTTTCATTCTGCAAATGCCACGATTCTCACTCAGTTTTGTTGATAAATTATATAGTAGCCCTAATTCGTAGCCTAAGGATGTCACTCCCAAACCAGATTTCTGAAATTTTGCCACATTTTTTCCAAGTAAAAGATCATACAATGATATTCAAAACTAGAGTTTTGTTTTGCCTGTTCGTTTTGTACCTTCCATTGTTCTGTAAAAAAAAAAAGAAAAGAAAAAAATATATATATAATCACTCTGACTTACACAATCTTTCATTCTCCAGTACTTGTTGTAGGGTACTTAATAAAATTTGGTCTCCATTCTCCATTTTTAAAGGACTGTTTATTCACTAAATTGTCATTGAAACTTTCTTCATTTAATAGCTCTTGATTAGTGTGATGGCTAAGAAGTCATCTGATCTTATCACCACTTTCACCTCGATAAGGGTTTCAAATCAGCATGTGTGCTACTGTGACACTTGCATCGTTATTTCAGAGTAGGTATATTTTGCATATTTATCTCAGAGTAGGTACATTTTTATCTTAAATATTATGTAAAAGAACGTTTTTTAAAATACAAAACCAGAGAAGATAATAAACCAAAATAACCATATATCTGTGGTCCAGAATTAATAATTTTAACAATATTTCAGTTTCCTTCAAATAAATTTAAATGGATAAAGTAAAATATTATAGATACATTGGAAGTGATATTTGACCATCAAATCTACTTATTTCCATTTCATTCTATCCTCAAAAAATCTTTTATCTTCTTTTCAAAAAGACAACAAAAAAATGAACTAAAATAAATTTTGGATATAGCCTCCCAATCATATTTTAATATCCCATATTCATATCTATGCAGAACACGTAATATGTCACTCTGCATTTTAATGATGGTTTTCAAAATGCAGTTGAGGAAATGTGCTTTTTTACTCACAATTTAATTTTTGAGCTGTAATTTTATGTACTGTTGGGCTGGAACTAGCTGGCTAGTATTGACTTGAAAAAGTTCATTATTGCTTTTTCATATCAGTAGCTTAAAATCAGCCATAGCAGAAGTATTTACAACATGCAAATTGTAAAACAATACAAACTAGGACATTTTTATCAGACTTATTATAAACTGACTGTATTTCTAATCCATCTCATTTTCCATTTAACCATTATATTTTATCTTTTACAAATATGCCAAAATTAAATCAGCTATTGCCTTATTAATGGAGCATCATGACCTTTCCTCTTTTTCCTTCTCTTTTTTTTTCTCTCTTTTTAATTTGCTATTATACACAATGTACACCACGTACATATCTCCTGAGACCAAATAAGGCAAGTGGAATTGCTGAGTTCTTGCTTCCTTGGGTTTCAATATGACAGTAGTTAAGGCAGTATTAATACACTAGTTCTCATTTCTCACATCCTTGACAAAACATGACACTTTTATGCTTAACTGTTTCTGCTAGTCTCATGGATGAAGCATTGTATTATTTTTGTTTCATTTCTATTTCCCTGATATTAATAAGGTTGATCTCCTCTTCGTTTACTTATTTTAAATTTGTTTTTCCTCTGTTGCATGTAAGAAATAACTTTCATAGTATCAAAATAATTTAATTTTCTTTAAGCATATACAAGTTAACTCTTACCCTCCAAGACTAAATTGCTTGAAATCAAGAAATGTTTTTCATGTTGTTTTGTTAGACATGCTTTTAGTTTTGTTTGTTTTTCATTAGGAGATAGTGTTAGTTCATGAAAGGGCTATCCTTCACTACTTACAGAATACCATCATGATTATTTATCCCTTCACGGTTCACTTATTTATTCGATGAATATTTAATGAGCACTTTCCATGTCAGGCACCATTTTAGATGCTAAGGATCCGATCAAGAACAACAACAAATTTTTAAAAAAGGAAATCTCTGAATGGAGTTTCCAATCTTGTGGTGGAAGTCAATCTATAAGTAAGATGTATAAAGAAGACACATCGTGTCTTAAATAGTGGTGAGAACTTTAAGAGAAACATAAAACAGAAACAAAGGTGTTGGGGAGGGCTGTAATTTGAGTGGCCAGGGAATATGTCACAATCAAAGGGATAATTGAGCAAAGTCTGGAAGGACAAGAGAAAGCAAGTTATCTACGTGGGGTAGTATCTGCTAGTAAGAATGATTAGCAAGTGCAAAGGTACTGTGGATAAAATCTGTTTTTAAAGTTTCAGTAGTACAGTGACTATCTTTTTATACAAAAAGTTAAAAATATGTCATAAAAAAACAAATCCTTCTGAGAGATCAAAAACCTAACCCCAAAAGGGAGATGCATTTATTCATCATTACTATGGACATATTTGGGAAAAATAGAAATTCCTCCGTGCCACGCCCATACTTCTGCTTCATACTGTTTTTCAACAGATTATCCCTTTCGGTGGAGGTAGCTATTGTAGTAAAACTAGTCTCAAATTGAAATATCATTTTAATGCATTATGGTTAAGGTCAAGAGACATATAAACAACTATTCTTTTTTTTTTTTTTAAGATTTTACTCATTTATTTATGAGAGACACAGAGAGAGAAAGAGGACGAGATAAAGGCAAAGGGAGAAGCAGGCTCCATGCAAGGAGCCCTATGCTGGACTGATCAGGGGACTCCAGGACCCTGGGCCAAAGGCAGGCGCCAAACTGTGGAGCCACCCAGGGATCCCCATAAACAACTATTCTTTATGATAGTATCACCCTGTATCTTTCAACTATGCCAGTCAAATTTCTGACAGGTCGCCATCCTTTGATGGCATCATTTATATATAGAGAAAAAAAAAAATACACGAGAGACTAAGCTCTTCAATATCATGTTATAGTAAAGGAAGAGGAACATTCTTCTCCCACCTTAAATATCTAAATGTTCCTCTAATTTCTGGTTACTTATTTTTCATCTGAAAGTTTGGCCTTGTCCTTCCTGTTTCCCTGAGAAGAATTGTGTGAAGGATAAGACACCAAGGAAATAAAACTTCAAGGAGCTATTTAACTGCCTACTGGCCTTCATCTCCGCATCATCTCTAGCTGAACAAAATAACCACTAAAAGCTATTATCAATAGCTTTCAACTGCCTGGAGTCACACTTCCAAACACACTGTTTTATCCTAAATACTCTATTCCTATATACCCTGAAACACAGTCTGCTAGACACATCTAATTTTTAAAACATGGTCCTATTATTGCCTTCTTTAGGACACAGATATTATACCTTCTTCCAATAAATTTTAAGGCATTTATACATCTAAAGAATAGTTTAAAAGAATTTTCATCACTTCCCCAAACTATTATGAATTCTTTAAAATTTTTCCCCTCCTTTTAAATCCCCCACTTAAAATAAGAAAGTGATTAGGAAAAAAACAGACTTCTGTGTTCTATTGGTTATATGGTAAAACAAACAAACTGTATGACTGCTTTACTTCAGAGGAAACATGATGAATATTAAGGATTGAACTATTGAAAGTAGGCCACTGTTACATATAGGTTATTATGCAAACCGCAATTCAGCTTTAAATGTTACGGTACACTGTATTGGTAAATGAGTCCCTTCCTCACTCTATATGAAGGTTCTAACTTTATTAAGATTTTAATTTGCATGTGTTACAGAAACTTGGATGATATTTATGAGGTTGAAATGATAAACTTTAAATAAGTGGCATTTAATATCTCAAGAACAGAAATATCAAGTCATCAATGATAAAATACATGTTTAATATTTCTAATAATGATAAATGGCAAATAAGTATGGTACAATTCAGACATGTAGTAAGTACTCATTATTATATTGATTATTTGTAACGAAATCTATAAATATATGTTCTATGACTGATAGACCTCCATGTAATCAATTTTTTTACATAGCAAATATAGAGCTGTGCTCTGTAAACTAGTGTCCCGCTTGGTCTTAAAAGGAACTTAAGTGAGAGACATAAACCAGTTTTATTTGTGGCTCAGCATGAAACTGATGAAATTCTGATACTAATCAGTTCTCCCAAGGCTAGACACTATAAGGTAGAAATTTAACTCATTTGCAAATTTATCATTTTTGTCATTTATGCTTTGTGTTCAGCAATACTTTTTATTGAGATATAGCTAACATTTTTTGCTGTACAACATAATGATTTGATATTTGTATATATTAAAGAATGATCGCCACAATAACTCTAATCACACATAGTTACATATTTTTTTCTTGTAGTGAAAATTTTTGAGATCTACTTTCTTAGCAACTTTCAAGTATGTAATATAGTATTATTAACCATAGTCACCAAGCTTATATCCTAGGACTTAATTATTTCATAACTGGCAACTAGTGTCTTTGACCCCCCTCACTTATATTGTCTACCTTCCTTGCCACCCACCTCTGGCAACCACCAATCTGTTCTGTGAATTCCATTTTTGTTTGTTTGATTTCATTTGTTTGTTGAGATTCTACATATAATATGTAGATTATATGATATTTATCTTTCCATATCTCATTTATTTCTCTTAGGGTGATGTCCTCAAGTTCCACCCATGTAGTTTCAAATTGCAGGATTCCTTTCCTTTTACGTTGAATAATATTCCACTGTGTGTGTACCACATTTTTATTTATTTATTTATTTATTTATTTATTTATATTTATTTATTTATTTTTCATTGAATTTATTTTTTATTGGTGTTCAATTTGCCAACATATAGAATAACACCCAGTGCTCATCCCATCAAGTGCCCCCCTCAGTGCCCGCCCACCTCCCCTTCCACCACCCCTAGTTCATTTCCCAGAGTTAGGAGTCTCTCATGTTCTGTCTCCCTGTCTGATATTTCCCACTCATTTTTTCTCCTTTCCCCTTTATTCCCTTTCACTATTTTTTATATTCCCCAAATGCATGAGACCATATAATGTTTGTCCTTCTCCGATTGACTTATTTCACTCAGCATAATACCCTCCAGGTCCATCCACGTTGAAGCAAGTGGTGGGTATTTGTCGTTTCTAATGGCTGAGGAATATTCCATTGTATACATAGACCACAGCTTCTTTATCCATTCATCTTTCGATGGACACCGAGGCTCCTTCTATAGTTTGGCTATTGTGGACATTGCTGCTATGAACGTCGGGGTGCAGGTGTCCCCGCGTTTCATTGCATCTCTATTTTCTTTTTTAATTCATCCACTGACGAACACTTATTTTCATGTCTTGGTTATTATAAATAATGCAGCTAAAAACATGGGAGTACATATATCATTTTGAGTTAATGTTTCCATTTCCTTTGGATAAATACCTAGAAGTTGAACTGCTGGGTCATATGGTAATTCTAGTTTTAATTTTGTGAGGAAACATTGCACTGCATCAATTTACATTTCCACCAACAGTGCACAAAAGTTCCCCTTAATCTCTAAACTTGCCAAAACTTAACCTTTTGTCTTTTTGAGAACAGGCATTCTAACAGGTGAAGTGATATCTCATTGTGATTTTGTTTTGCATTTCCTTGAGTAATCCTTATACTATATAATATCCAAGCATAGTATCAATGTGTTATAAAAATAAATTTCTATATTCTATATAGAAATATATAACAGCATTATATTATAAACTAATGAATTCAATAGCCATGTTTTGAAAGTTCATTCAATAATCACCCAATGTACAATGAATAAAATTCTGCACAGATTGATTTTTGTGCTAAAGTTTAAAAGTTAGTTAAACACCACTATTTTATTCATGAAGACGATTAGTTGTAGATTGCATAAAATGTAAATAGCCAAATGCAATTACTCAGTTTAACATGAGATAGTAAGATTAGGTTTTGTTTTTTAAATTAGATTTTAAGTTCTACAGGAGAAAAATACATAATTGAATAATTATATTCAATACTAATAAATTTTATTATCCAGCTACTCATATGAAATACATAGCCACTATAATTCAATATATATTATCAATTAAACATATGTGGAGTGTATGTGAAATCATATATATTTCTTTTTTTTTTTAAGATTTTACTTATTTATTCATGAGAGACACAGAGAGAGAGAGAGAGAGAGAGAGAGAGAGAGGTAGAGACACAGGCAGAGGGAGAAGCAGGCCCCATGCAAAGAGCCCGATGTGGGACTCAATCCTAGGACTCCAGGATCACGCCCTGGACCAAAGCAGGCGCTAAACCACTGAGCCACCCAGGGATCCCTGAAATCATATATATTTCATAAAGCTTATTTTTTTTAGATTTTAAAATAAAAAAAACATATTAATTATACTAGTCAATCAATAGGCATATATTGAGTGTATGCAGCAGTAATATTGCTGTGGTTCTGGGATATGAAATACAGCCCTTCTTTGATAGCAAATAATCTGGTTTATGAGATTAAAAACATGCACTAGAGATAATTAAAAAGCAATTTAAGTCAGCATATAATTTTGCAACTTTGTATGCAGTAGAATGTTGATTGACTGCATATTATGCGTTAAATGTCTTTCTGAGTTTTGAAGTAACATCAAATATAGGTCAGAGTCATACACCAAGAAACTTAGAGACTCAAAAAGAGGAAGATAGCAGTGAAAAGATTTGGAATTCTGAGTTGCAGAAAAATGATGGAAGGAAGTGCAGGCTGCAAAGGGAGCATAGGAGGACATCCTGTAGCTGGAAGACTTTGAAGAGGGGGATGTTATGGAAGATTCTCTTGGATAAGCAGAACCAATGTTTAGGGCAAAGAGGATTTCAAGCAGAGAACATGCAAAAAACTGGAGTTAAATACGTGTATAATTTCTACAGATCCTAAATACATGAATACATGATGCTGATTCAATCACACCTTCTAGATCTGGTTCTGACATTACTAATTCCCTGATCTTAGGAAAGACACTTGAACATTTTGAAACTGAATTTACTCATCTGTATTTAAAAAGTGATTAAGTTATTGCCTCACTCTCTTCCAGTCCTCTCGTTATTCACTTTTATATTAATAATAAGAAAAAAACAGATGTTAGGACTCATGAAATTTATTTTAGCTTTATATTGACCTTAGATAACCTGAAACGACCAGAATGAAAGTTTTGTCTTCTGGCTGTCCTTAACCAGTTCTGCATTTACCTCTTAAGCTCCAAACAAAAAGCTTTCTCTTTGTGATACCTTCCCTCAACCCAAAGGCAGATATAATGATGCTATCCTAGAGTCTGTATAAGTTTAGTTCACATTTCCTATACTTCTCCCTGTTACTACAGTTGTTTTTGTACAGATCTTTCTTTTTCCTGGGGGGATTGGGCACTTCTCCTGAGTAAATTACTAAGGGCTTGATTCATCTTTACATCTTATTGAACAAAATACCCCTAAATAAGTGTTTGTAGGGATGCTTGGGTGGCTCAGTGGTTGAGCATCTGCCTTTAGCTTAGGTTGTGACCCCCGGGTCCTGGGATTGAATCCCACATCAAGCTCCCACATGGAGCCTACTTCTCCCTCTGCCTGTGCCTCTGCTTCTCTCTGTGTGTCTCTCATGAGTGAATGAATAAAATCTTTAATAAAAGTGTTTCTAAGAGAATAAATTGCTAACCACTTATACTCCTTAATGACATAGTTATATTTAATCTTTTAACAAAAAGTGAATTATAAGGCATATCTGTTGAAAAAATATAACTTAAAAACCAAAGACAACACTTGTTCAATTAATGATTTAAAAAGAATAGTTAGTTCCATTTTGAGAAATGTTTTTATTATAGATTTTTTTAAAAAAATCAGGACAGTTGGCTGAAACCAGGTTCAAGTAATAGTGTAATTAGCTAACTTGCATTAGATAGAACATGTATCCAATATAGTTTTTCCAGTACTTCTTTAGATTAATTTTTCTCTTATTGATGCATCTTAGTAATTCAAGTCAGTTGTTTTATTACTGCCTTGCTTCCAACAAAACTCTAGAGGTTGTATGAATATAGATTGAGCAAATATAATTTTAAACCATTATGTGTAGTCATATTAAAAAGCAGGGGATAAGAGGAAAATGTTGATAATTGTACTCCACCCATTAAAAAATTTAAATTGATTTGACTTCAATGTGAGGGCTAAAAGCATATTCAATGTATTAAAAAGCACAAATCTATAGTCTATTGTTCAGCACACTGTTATTACTATTAGTACATCATTTTCCCTTCAGACTTTCACTGCACAAAGTTGGAAGAAAATGATTGCAATCAATCTTTTAATAATTTGAGTGCAGTTCTAAAATCTAATATGCATAGCTGAAGGAAAGATATTTAGTCTTTCTTTGCCTCAGTTTCCTTATGTAAAAAAATAACAATTCTAACTAGATCACTAATTCAAAACTTTCTTCTTTCTTCCTTTTTTTCCCTCCCAGAATTATACCCTAACCTTCATATCCAACGGTGCCTATTGATAGAGAAGAAAGAGAGCTGAAAAGATAGTAATTTACTACCCTCCTAACCTTGTCCATTTGAAACCTAGACACTCTCAATACTTTTATTTCATTGTAAGTCAGGGTAAGATTTATTGAGTACTAGTTTCTGTGGAAAGAAAAAAAAGAAGAAAAAAAAAGGAAAGGAGGACAGCAATTTAAGCCACTGAAAAGAATCATCTCAGATTTAAGATATTATTAATTAATAACAAATTAGCAATTTGAGTTTTACTTCCCAAACTAACGATTAAGTTAATAAGTTACTCATTTATATATATAATTAAGGATTCTTTACATCATAAAAATATATTTTATATTTCAGTACTTTGATTTTTCAGTAATAAAAAAAATTTTTAATTTTATTTTAAAAAAAAGAGTGAACCAGAATACATTGTCTTTATTTTAGGTATTTTTTTATATTGCCCTGAGATGTTAAATACCAGAATTAGCCTGCCAATGAAACTGAGTAACATTTCAGGTTAATAATTTTGATCGCATCAGCTTTATCCATTGTTGTCTTTTTTTTTTTTTTTTTTTGGAGGGGGCACAGAGCAGGGAATTTACACAGTGTTATCCAATATTTAACTGTGACTCTTAAAAAGTAATTTTATGCATATAGCCTTTTTCCTCCACTTACCTTTCCAAAAGAAACACATATATAAACACACACACCAACACTTTTCTTCCGTGTGTATGATTTTTTTTTTTTTTTTGAAACTGTTGTCGGGTAGAAACTGGGGGAGAGTTGTGTTTTGAAGAGCAAACATTGTTAGCAACTTATTACTCTTTCCTCCCTCTGATCTTCTTAACGTATGAGTTTCTTGGATCCCTGATGTTTGAAAACTGTTGAAGAATGCTTACATAAGTTGGCAATGTAATAGCATTATGTCTGGCTGCCAGCAGGCAAGCAAAGTAGAGGACATGGTATCCAATCCAAAGCATCACCTAGGTCTTAGAAGTCTCTCTGACTTCCTGTTCTGATGGTCTGACTTGTTCAATAGGTAAAGAAAGGTAGAGAAGGGCTGCCCACCTATAACAGGTGGACCATACATGTCTCACTTTGAACTTCTCAAGTATATACCTGGGCCTTGAATCTGAAGACAACCATATCTTGATGATTTCTAAGTCTACTTTATTTCCTTTTTAATACGTTATTCAGCAGTCAGATTTCAAAGGATTTTTCACAGTTGCAACATAGTCCAATATTGATTCATAATTGTTAATCACTCCAATGCAAACACTGTTATGCCAAAAATAACATTTTACCTACCTCTTGTCTCTTGTTAGGCATGCTAATGATTCCTTTATTAAAACACATATCCCCAGACCACCAGTGATGTTTTATGAATTTTATGTATCAATGCTTCACATGAACTCCTTCTATGAGTCACTTTTATAAAGAAACTTCAGGATTTAAAACATTAAATCCTAAGTAGGCTTAGCATAGAGGTCTACATTAATGGTATTTTTTCTCTGCTACACACAGTATTGACTCTTCTGACATATGCAAATTTTCTATGTGCCTGAACACAGTACTTTCTGAGAATTTCTCCGGATCTTAGAGTAATTCATCGATCCTTCTCCCCCAACCCCCAAACTCATTATGTAGTCATGGCCAATAGACTTAAATAGAAGCCATGAGGTAATTTGAGATAATAAAACATCAACCATCTTTCACCCTTGATTGCTTAACGTCCTAGGTGTTAATGCGACCTAGGAAGTTGAAATAAACTAATAAAAAACCTCAAAAAACCAAACTAGCAAAAAACCCTTTCTAGCCCTAAATATATTGTTTGCACGTCTCCAAACTTTACAGAGGTACCGCAGTAACCACAATAGTCCAAGTGTTATTTTTCCCTCAAAATTTTATGCCATTGCTATATAGATTAAAGTTATTTAACAAAATCTTCCTGGTTTACCTACAGAAAAAAAGAGATTATTCTCTGTATTAAGTATAAAATTCCTAAAGACAATTCCAAATTCATAAAAATTCTGAATGATAGATTCAAATAATTTAGTATTTTAAAGACATGGATATATATGCTTATGTATATAAGTAAACATAAATAAATATGTATGTATATATTGATATATGCATATATGTTAATATATGTTATATAAACTTTTATTTTATTATTTCAATCAATATTATCATTACTTTAGCAGACTGAATAAAAAGTTAATTTATACAAGCTAAGTATTTACATTTTAAAATTATTTTTAAATTCTGATGGAAGGCTAAAAAGGCAAACAGCCTTCATAATGATTTTCTTCCACAATGCATTTGTCAATTTGTCTTTGAAATCACTTCTTTTTCCAAATAATATCTGTGGACTTAGAGAGGTACTTACTAAGAATCCACTATGGCAGACTTAGATCTAAACTTACCTACTTATTGTCATCTCCTCCCCAGACACTCATGCTATATGTTTTGTCATGTTCTTATTTTCTATTGATGAATCATATAAGTTTAACTAATACTCTAACTCTCTGGGTCTTGTCCCATCTACTTTAGACAATATATCTTTACTGATTAATACCTAAGATTAAGTTGAATGACTACTTCTTTACTTTTTTTCTCCATCCTCTTTTGGATTTGAATGGGACAGAATTTCTTCTATGCATTATCTTTTGTTTTAATTCAACCTCTTATCTAGGACTTAACACTTAACGGGGGAATTGCCTCAAAATAGAGGAAAAACTATGATTTTTTTCCCCAAACTTTTTCTAAAACCATAAAATTTTATTTCTGCCATCTCCTTGGTCATACAGATAAATATATTAGAGGCCATGTGCTGAATAAAACATAATTTGGCATGGAAGAGCAAATAAACATAATATATTAATTTATTATTTCCCTACTTACATCAATATTAAATTTTACTTGGATTTGTGCAATTGCTTTGAAATGGGGATGGGAAGGAAGATGTCATCTCTGAAACTGGGTAACAAGGTTGAAGCATTTCCAGAACTTGTTGAAATCCAAACCTGAGAAGCAGTTTCTATTGAAACATTTAGTGATTTTTTTTTTACTTCAGCTTTAAAAATATAGTGTTAGAAAATGTGTTTTCTGTTATCATAACCAATATATAGTGGAATATAAATTCCACTTGAGAATCTAACCTATTCTAATGAATCGAGTGACAATGTTTACTTTCTGCAAGTTTGATAAGAAATGGAGGAAGAAGTTCTTTCAACACCCATATCTGCACTTCAGTAGCATTATTTGTCACATTGACCCTACAGTATTGGTGTGCTATGCATATTTTTCCATCTGTTTTATTAGAAAATCATTTAGTCTTCATAATCCATACCAAGATTATATTTTGTAAATCAATATATCAAATTTTTATATTTCTCTAATATAAAATGTTGAATGGGTAAATTGAATTTATCATAATATCATCATGTGTATTCAATGTAGATGTTAAATGCATATATATTTCCTGTACAATGTTGATATTAATGGTATATTTATTACGAATCATGTTAAGATCAATATTGTATTATGAAATTTCAGTTATACTCCAGTAATGAGGTACTGGAATTATTGAAATAGAATAATTAGTCAGGGACTATTTCTTGGTATGAGAAAGATCCTATACCATATTTTAAATCACTTTGGAATGGGGGAAAAGAAGCAATTCAGAGTGAATTTTTTTCTAAGATTTCTATCTCATGTTTGCATAAGAAGAAAATGAATTTTCTGTTAATAACAGGATCATTGAACAGCAGCCCTTAAAGATAATAACAGTCAGTACTTCACTTCCTCCATTTCAGTAATCCTAGACAGATGGATACCAACAAACAAGCAAATGGAGCTAGCTAATTAATAAGTATATTGTTCTGAACATGAGGCTCTATGCTTAATAAAACCCATCATTCATTTACTCACATTATAAATATTTAGCCCCTAATGTTGTTCTGGCAATATGCTAGGTACTTAAAAATGAATAAAGATAGGGATAATACAGTATGGTAGGAGGACAGACACATATAAAATAATCACACAAATAAAGACAAAATAGATATCCGAACAATGCTACAGATGACAGCAATAAGGTGTAATGAAATTTTAAAAAATGACTAAAGAGATATGAGGTATGAGGTACTTAGCCACAGGTGTCAGAAAGAACCCTGCAAAATCTGGTAGCCTAATATATTTCATTCCTTAAACATGGTAATAGCTATATTTAACTTGCCTTTAGTTTGTTGAGTATTTCACCAAGCCAAGTACATTTGAGACATAAAAATAATCCAAAATAAAATGCTGCATCAAGTATCACAAAAGAGATAAAGCTTCTCCACTGCTGGAGTTCAGACATGTGGCACACATCCTTGCAAACTGATTGTCATGTTGGTAGAAATCCACTTTCATGAAAAATCTTTGATCCCCAAACAAAACTTTTGTTATCTCAGGATAATAATCATTCTAAATGCAATGCCATTCAAATTTGTCTTCAGGCTAAATCTTTAAAGGTATATACAGTACTGTGGGAAGGCAGAGAAGTATGACAAACAGAAGTATTCCACTAATAACTGGGAAACACTCGAGACCAAATGACATTTTATGACCCTGTGCCATACAAATCCAAAGGAGGAAATGACACTACTTTTTTTTTAGTTATTAGCAAAATTTTAACTATAATATTAATATAGGTATCTATGATTATTTTATTTTAAATTGTTTATAAACCACCTTACTAGCTCCTAATACCTTCTCCAAACTTGCAACTCCACTTGAATTTCCCAGCAAATTGCATTGTACCACTATTAATTACTGTAGTTCAAAACTTGGACTTCATATTTTACTTTTCCGTCTTTTTGTTATTTGAAATATTGACTAAGTCGTTGATGAAGATTCTAACTTCTTACATTCCTTCAAACTTCATACTATTTTGAGGGGCCTGGGTAGCTCAGTCAGCTAACCATCTACCAGCTCAGGTCCTGGAATTGCTGACTGCCTGCCTGCTCAGCAGGGAGACTGCTTCTCCCTCTCCCCGTCCCCAGCCCAACTCCCCATTGGGAGCTCTCTCTATTTCTCAAATAAAAATAAAACAAAATATTTAAAAATAAATGAATACATAAATAAATACCACACTATTTTTAAATATTCTATTTCACTTCTAGAATTTTCACCAAACTCAGTACTTCTCCAACTATCTCTTGGTGAAGGATCAGTCACTCCCTCCCCAAATCAGTGTAGAAAAATAATTTTGTAAGATGCAATAAATGTAAACACTAGAAAAATAAAATACAAGTCACAAAGACATAAAATGCAAATTCCACTTTTATTAGATGTAAGAGAGAACATCACATTACAGTAAATATAATCAGGACAAATAGAAGAAAGAAGTGTACACATTTTATAAATTGTTCATGAAAACTATGCATACAGGTTATTAATATAGAGAATTGCTTTTACAGTTGATACATCTTGTCTCCTTCTGTGATATATGAATTATTAAACACCTACGTGCATACATTGAACAAGACCATCTATCCAATGTGTGCATATAACTTGACAACTGTAACTCAAAAGTATATACAAGCGTACTTGTTGACTTATCTGTTAGGTTGAAGATAACATCACTCCTAGACAAAGAAGCACATCAGTGACCAGCTATGTCTGGTTTTAGTAGCATATCAAAACGGCCTCACAGAAACATATTAATATTTCTGTCAGGGGTGTGAGAGTCTGTGTTGCATGAATGAAGGTCTCGGTCCTTAGATTACTCACAAGAAAATTTATGTGAAGATCTGCACTGAGATAAAGACAGCCAGAAGGAAAGTTGGAAGCACAAAGTAGTTCATGAAAGCAAAAAAGTACACTCTCTCAAAGTGGGAAAACAGACGGGTTCCCCAAGCGGAACCAGCCCTTAGGTTGTTTTCCAGTTGGATATTATTGGGTCTCTCTGGGCTGGGAGGAGCTGAGCAGTGGTCTCTAATGGACGCTGCTTCCAATCGTTTGGGAATCTCCTCCCACAGGTTGGCACCTGACTCATCTTGGCAGTCTTCCTCCATCAGGTAGGGCTATAGATATGATGTCAGTGAATTATAATGAGCGGAGGGGTTACACTGGAGCAGAGGTATGAGAGGAGAGCTTTGTTCCACACCTGTGGCTCTTGATCTGTCGGCCCCAAGGTCTTTGAAGCCACAAGGTCAGGATGTTGTTCCCGCTGGCTTTTACTGTGCTGGACTGTGTACTTTTATCACCATCCCCACCTCCAGCTCATGATCTCTATCATTCCCCTTCAAGTACTTGGGACTCTGCCTCTGGGGCGCTTCTTCCACTGCTCCTACCTAGCTTCTACATAACATTTCCAGTTTCAATAATGCTTCTTATATAACTATAATCAAGTTTAAACTATCTTTTCATGAAAGAAATGAATATCAGATTTTAGTATACATGTGAGTTACAGTTATCAAACTGACCCGTAACTATTACAGATTAAAGCATGATCCTATACTGACATCTAGGAAGAAAGTCTTGTCACACACAACTGTCAAATTGCTATAGAAGTTTCCAAATGATTACTCTCGATTTCTGTGCTTATGCCCTTGCAATAACAAACTGTAGACCAGCAATAATTTATGAATCGTACTTTGAATAGCACTGACCTAGAATACAACCTCAGCTTCTTTTTTTT
This sequence comes from Canis aureus, assembly GCF_053574225.1. NCBI lineage: Eukaryota > Metazoa > Chordata > Mammalia > Carnivora > Canidae > Canis > Canis aureus. The sequence goes on from NC_135648.1 coordinate 20,072,049, forward strand.
TTTTTTTCTTTCTTCATGGGACTGCTTTGAGTGATTGAGGGATTATAAGACTGTAGTTTCCATCTCACTGCACAACTTCAGATCCTGAAGTGGCTCTGTAGAAAGTGGCATTTTTTGCACGTAGATACAAAACTGGTAAAGTTCACCCTCCATTAAAAAAGTTACAAATACAACACAAAGAGCATGCTTTAGTTTATCTCAGTGCCACTCCAGTTCTTGACAGCAAGCACACCTGGGAAAGTAGGTCAATGTCTTAAATACAGACATCCTTAGACTGTGCTAGTTTTTTACCCCTGGAAGTGGGGACAGAAGCAGTCTAAGAATGAAGAATTTCTGGGCCATTAATGATTATAAATTCTCCCTTATTATATGCATGCTTTGATCAGCCAGGTATTCTATTTTTTCCATTCTTTTCTTACTTAGCCCTCAGTTCTGTTTCATTTTAATTCTTGGGTGCCGTATTACTTATAGGAAGTAGGGAGAAGAACATGGGCTAAGGGTTAGTGGTGGTCATTTCAATAAATGAAACAGTCATTCTGTTTCCTCTGAATTGACTAATTAGCATAAGCCAGAACTTCATGATCAGTTAATCACTGGAATTACCACGTTTTTAAACTAAAACTTAAGGAAAGTTTAAACTTAGGTCAAATGTATGATGTTTCCCTGTGCTAACATGATTCTTATTTTGGTGTTGAAGATGCATTATTGCAGATCTTCTATGTCATTTTTGTGCGGTATAGCCCATTTTCCCCATTGGGTTCCCTCTGTACCCTTCTACAAACCTGTTCTGGCTCTATAAAGCAGCCCACTAGGGACTATGCAAACAAGTGCTTCCTGGATTCCTTGTTATGTTCTTTCAGTGAAAGAAACCTGCAGGAAATGTGAAAGGAGAGTTTGAATTATTTCCCTCTTCTTATCTGCAATGTCACCACGTGCTGACTACATCATGAAACAACCTTCTTATAGAACTTTCTTTTGCCCCATGTCATAATAACTGTTTCCTACTCTTGCTCCTTCAGGCCTACAGATAGCTTAAAAAAAAAGTCCTACTGTTAGTAGTCCTAGAATGCCACATTTGTTCTTGTGGTTTCCCTATACTCTGCCAACAATGAAATGCTCTGTGAATTCTCCAAATTGATTCAGCCATCGACACCTTGGCATGTCCTGAGTGATCTCAGGACAGAAAAAAAAAAGCCCCAAATTACATTATGTACTTGGTTACGTATATATTTTAAGTTGACAGAGATACATTCCTTATGAATTATCTATAATAAACAGTGCAGTGTTGGCCCAAGTATAGAACAACAGACCCATAGAAAAGAGAATCAAGAAACTGATTGACATATATACAGTAACCTGATTTATGAGCAGGAGTCAGCAAATTCAATGAGGAACAATGTTACAATAAATGTTTGACATGAGTCATAGACTCCAATGTGAATGATTAAAAAATAAAGTTTGCATATGAAAACATTGGAAAGTATGAGCTTTGCATAGAAAAATATTTTAAAACAGGTCATAAGATGTACTATAATGCAAAACAAAAGAATAATGAGTTTGACACTGATAGAACATAATTGCAAAATGTTAATCCTGGAAAAAAGACTGGCATATAAATGTATAATGAATGACTATAAATCAAAAATATAATGCCTGACTAGAATGGCAAGTATTATACATCAACCTTGCTAGGCTATAGTACCCAATCATTTAATTAAGCACAAATCTAGGTGTTGCTGTAAAGGCATTTTGTACATATGCTTAACATCTACAATCAGTTTATTTTAAGTAGAGATTACCTTCAATAATTTAGATGGGCCTCATCTAATCAGCTGAAGTATTTAAGGGAAAAAAAGACTTCTCTGAGAAGAAATCCTCCTCTGACACTACAGCATTAACTTCTGCCTGAGTTTCCAGTCTTCCATCATGTCCTACAAGCTTCAGATTGTCAGCCTCCACACTCATTTGAGCCATTTCTCCAGAGAAATCTCTCCAGATCTATTTCTCCAGAGAATCCCGTCTAATACAGGATATGTAGTAGAGATCCAGAATGCTTAACTATGAGCCCTCATACATCCTGAGCTGCCCAACATGAACTAGCTATTGTTTGACCCATGAAGGCATACAGTTCAGCAGCCATAGTTGCACTCCACCAACCAATGGAAGTGGTAAACACAAAATCAGGGTAAAGCAGACCGTGAAGGCACAAGCAAGTTACTGCAGGAAGTGGCCAAAAGAGGCTAAGCCCCAACTCTTACTCTATTGCCTCCTCTTTCCTAGCCTGCACCTGTGGTGGCATAAGTTCTTTACAGTTAGTTGATTTATAGATGGTTCTGTGTAACACTGAGATAGCACCCAAAAGTGGACAGCTATTATAGGATATCTCTGAAAAACAGTGGTGAACATATAAATCGGTTAATTTTAAGATAAGGGAATTATCCTTGATAACATGGGTGGGCCTCATCAAATTATTTGAAGGTATAAATGAAAATTTCACAGAGAAAATGTCTGCTTCAAGATTGTAACCCAGAAATTCTACCTAAATTTCCAGGCTACTATACTGACCTACAGATTTCAGACTTGCCAGTTCCCACAATCATATGAGTCAACTCCTTAACATAAATCTCCTACTTCTAAGTGTGTGCGTGAATATACACATGTACAATGTTCCTTTGGAGAATCTTGATATACAAACAATCCAAAAAAAGGGAGGTGGAGAAAGGGATAAAAAATTAAACATTTAAACATAAATAACCACCTCAGAAGAGAGGATATGCAAATCATCAATAACACATGAAAATATGCTCTAACTCATAGTTATCAGTAAATGCAAACAAAATGCAGTAAAATGCCATTGTACATCAATCAGAATATCCAGATTAAAAAGACAATATCAACTGAGTTTTTGAACATTCGGAACTTGCAAGCATTACTATTGGAAACATAAACTGGTAAAGACATTTTAGAAAATAGGTTGGCAGTATCTGAACATACGTATATCCCACGGTAAGTTAATTATATTTTCGGCGTCAGGTGCAGTGGAATGAATGCGCAAATTCATGAAAAGACATGTGAGAATGTATTCAGAAGCATGTTCAGTGTAACCACAGGTAGGATACAACCTATACGTTCGTCAACACCATTGCACGTCCATACATACCTATATCTCTTTCTCCATCTCTCTCTCTCTCGGTCTCTCTCTATCTTTCTCTCTCTCTCTCTTCACTCCTTTCCTGTCTTCCACCCACATCTGTCTCAGTATATCCCTTCCCTCAACTTTCAGACGGGAGTAGAAACACCCTCTGCTGTTACTGAATCTGGGATACCAAACTGTTCTTCAGGGTTTCTTTGTACTCTTCCCAAAACTTTGTAAATAATCCTTTTAGTGAGCTCTCCTCAAATTAAACAATTTGGGTGTGCCTCACCTCTCCTGCCAGGACACTGATTATAATATCTATAGTTTCCCAAATTTGAGCAGATACTTTCAACAGAATATTCCTGTGACATGCTCTCTTCCAGGTATTGTGTTCAATTTTTGCCATTTTGTTCCAATGAAAATAGATTTGATAGTCCCTACTCTGAATGCCACCTAATTTATACTGTATACTAGTTAGATTTTATCTGTTGCTTCAACTTTTATCAATTAATATGGAAATTATTGATTTAAAATTGATGAATTGTAAAATGTTGATGAATTAATATAGTGTTAAAATTGTCTTGATTTGTGGATGCTTTGCTTTTAAAACATGTTATGCTTCTGAAGTTGGAAGGGCAGTATCACAAATTTTATTAACTGAACTCATCAATGAGTAAGATTTCATGTTTTTCATTCTATGCGAAAAAAAAAGAAGAAATATTTCCCCTGAATTGAAGTGCTCCTACACATTTTACCATTACCTCTGTGTGTGTGTGTGTGTGTGTGTCTCATGAATAAATTAATAAAATCTTTTAAAGAAAAGAGGATAGGTCTTAAATGTTTTCAACACACACATGCATACACATACATATATTTTTTTAAAATTAGGTAGAGATGATGGGTATGTTATTTAACCTGATGGTGGTGATCTTTTCACGATGTATACATATGTGAAAACATCAAAGTTTTATGGCTTAGATATATATAATTTTTATATGTACACTAAAAGACACTAACATTACTATGACAATCCTTGCTACCATTCTTCACTCTCATCACTTTTATGTTCTCCAATTTCTCAAAAACAATGAAAATTGCGTGTGTGTGTGTGTGTATGCACGTGCACATGTGACTGAGTTTGATGGGACTACTTTTTTTTTGAGATTTTATTTATTTATTCATGAGAGACAGACAGAGAGAGAGAGAGAGAGAGAGGCAGAGACACAGGCAGAGGGAGAAGCAGGCTCCATGCAGAGAGCCCAACGTGGGACTCGATCCTGGGTCTCCAGGATCATGCCCTGGGCTGAAGGCAGATGGCACCAAACTCCTAAGCCACCCGGGCTGCCCAATGCAACTCCTTTTTTTCAATATCTTCTCTTCAGTTCAGATTTAATGGGAATAAAATTTATGTGATAGACACTTCGAGGCATTCATACAATCTAGATTAATGAGAAATTATTTCTATCATGTACAGCCAAGCTTCCTATTAGCTTATATTAAGGCTCTGAGACTTCTTCAGTTAGTAGAAAATTCATTTTTCATTGATTGTTTTAAAAATTGCTTTAGAAAGAAAATAATAATCATAGAACAGTAAATCAGTTAACATAAGATGACCTAAGGATATGCTTAATGCCGCTAGAAATAACATTAAAATCATCAAGTCAGAGAAATATTATGGAAGAAATTAATCTGCCCTTTTCCTGAAGTTTGAGCCTATGACTTTTGTCTTCTAGTTTAAAACTTGGTAATCTTTTATCTGCGTCTACTCTATTACTGCCATTAAAAACTTTAAATAAGCTCTAGATATCTGCTAAACAACATTGTACCTATCTATAGTCAATAACAATATACACTTAAAATTTTGTTAGAAGGGTAGATCTCAGGTGCTCTTATCATGATAAAATAAAATTTTAAAAATTCAAATTAATTATGTTTACCTAAAGCTTAGAAAATTATATTCAATCTGCTTTTGATGTTATCTAGAAAAAAATAGTTTTTTAACTGTTTAATGGAAGGGAAAGCCTAGTAGTTGTATATAATATTAATGTTCCTGTTCTCAATAACAGATTGCAATTTTATATCATTCCAGTGATGTGCCTAACTAACATTTTCCAGCCTCTCATTTCAACATGTGGGCATATTCTGACCAATTAGATGAAATCAGTTAGGTTATGTGCTACTGCTCCTTAAGAATAGGTATTCCTCTTTTCTTTTCCAGTTTCCATATAAAATTCATTTACTTTTCATTTAAGCGTTACCAAATAAATTCGGAGATTTTATATATTTTTCTGATTTGTACATATCTCTTATTGTCACTTGTGAAAAAAGAGTCAGTCAAATAACTCATGATTGTAAGATTTAACTAATAGTTGGACAAATATTGGATGCCATTCATTGTGCTTTATGCCTTTGAAAATAGGTCGTTTATTAAAGATAGATATTATTATCCACATAATATAAATGGAAGATTACTGTATGAACTACTTTTTAAAATTAATCAAACAAAACCAAACAGCTTAAAATATTAATATCATAATTAATCTTCAACCAGAAGGTTGAAGCAAAGGTGATTTAAAAAGATAAACCTATAAAAACAAACATATATTGTTTACTGAAAAAAGTATATAAAATAAAGTTACATTTTTATAATACTAAAATATGCTAGCCCTGTAATCTAAAAATGGAAGTGTTTCTTTAAAAAAATAATAATATCTTCATTTGCTTCAAAATTGGCTTATGCAAAATGTGCCATAGATTGATATTTAAAATATGTTCTAATTTCTGTATGTATTATTACCTAATTATCAATAATTTCTAATCTCAGAAATACACATTTATTGATAATAAACTGTGTTCTTGATATGTGCAAGGTAATGAGTACTGGTTTCATTCATATAATCTCATTGCTTTGAGGACTTCAGGTTTTTATTGTTTTGTTTTTTTAAAGAGATAATAAAAGATAACAATGAGGGATCCCTGGGTGGCGCAGCGGTTTAGCGCCTGCCTTTGGCCCAGGGCACGATCCTGGAGACCCGGGATCGAATCCCACGTCAGGCTCCTGGTGCATGGAGCCTGCGTCTCCCTCTGCCTGTGTCTCTGCCTCTCTCTCTCTCTCTCTCTCTCTCTCTGTGTGTGTGACTATCATAAATAAATTAAAAAAAAAAAAGATAACAATGACTCACATTTAATTTTTAAACCTCAGAATTTCAGATAAATACCATCCGTGTACTGTATTCCTCTTTTAAGACTTCATCTGGATAATTTTCATCCCTGCTTAGTTGATACAATCAACCTACAATTATCTTCCTTGTATCTTATCTTCTTCCAGGTTTCTGTATCTTAAGTTATGAATTTCTCAGTTTTCAGCATAAACCAAGCACGCCCATAAACCCCATGATTTTGTGAGATATGCTTTGCAATATATCTGGACTCCACCTTTCCTGCATGTCAATATTCTGAACTACATAAAATACCAACCTGCTATTTCCTTTCCATGTTCATTATAACACCTTGATAGATAAGTATAGGAAAGCAACTATTTTCTAATTAATTTTCTTCTTTAGCCTTCTCTCCAACAAATCCATTCTAACATGAATATTGCATCCTGTCATTTACCTGCTTAAGTAGTACCGATGTCTCTCTGTTACAAAAAAGACTCAGGTCACACTATTCAACTAATCCATCAACACTCTCCAAGAATGAATACACTCTTTTTTTAACCAATCTGTTACTATCTCCTAAAATAAAATCTTCTTTCCAAGTCTTTCAATTTACCCCTGAAAAATGACATGCCTGAATCTAGGCCTTTCTTGAAAGTCTTGAGTGTCTATCTTGAATATTTATCTATCTGTGGACCTTTTCTTACCCAAATGCAACCTTCAAGTTCTTATTTAAATATTATTTAGTTATGTCCCACTTTTACAACATTAAACAATACTAATTTCCCTTTATTCACCTCAGGTTACATTTTTCATATGTGCCAAGCCTTCGGGCCCTTAATTATATATTACTTTGGGTTATTAAATGGCTACTTAAAGTCATATACTCTATCAGATTGGACAAATGGACATGTGTTCTATTTATTTTATTTTCACTATTACAGAAAATAATTTATTTTGTAAATCAAGAAATCAGAACTTGTTGAAAAATTTATTAATGATACAAAGCAAATTAAACTTGTTTATATTTAACACTATGTGTCACTTACTCTCTTATTTTTTATAAACTACCTTATAGAGGTAAAAAAAAAAGCCATGCATAATTAATGCATAGAACTTGATGGGTTTGGAGATAAGTATACATCTGTGAAACCATCACCACAATTTATGCCAGTAACATATCCATCACTTCCAAAAGCTTCTGCCTGAAGATCCTCAAGATCTCTGACAAACTGACTGGTAAAGGGGCTTACTCTCTTTTATACATGTATTTTCCCTCAAAAAACTTTCATGTCAAAGTGGATGTAGGATTTTAAAGATAAACTTTATAATGTAATCTAATTTGATAAATGTATATGTCATATTTAAATGTTGTAAATGGCATTTTCTTTAACTCAATCTGTTCTGTTGCACTTGCTTATTTTCATTGACATTACTTTCGAAGTCACATTTTGAAGGAACATAGGCTTTTGAAATCATGTTTTTCTCTTCCATATTCTATAAGTATCACCCACATCTAGTGAATTGCCAAGATCCATAATTTCTATATTCACAGTACTTTTACTGGCTTTCCCCTATGTGGAACCCAAAGTGAAAGCTCATTAATATGAGTATCAATGCCATGTACTTACTCTAAACTCAACTTAAATGCCCCAGTCACTGCTCTTTAGGGAAGTTATTTATATTAATATATGCCACTACTCATTCCATTTTATATTTGAATTCAAATATCTATAAAATTTCTACCCATTACTTGAACTGTATTTGAAATTCTGTTCCTATTGTGAAACCATTCCTGATAGTTCAACCAGATGGGAGTAAACCAATATTTAAGTTTGCAGGGATCCCTGGGTGGCGCAGCGGTTTGGCGCCTGCCTTTGGCCCAGGGCGCGATCCTGGAGACCCCGGATCGAATCCCACGTCAGGCTCCCGGTGCATGGAGCCTGCTTCTCCCTCTGCCTATGTCTCTGCCTCTCTCTCTCTCGCTGTGTAACTATCATAAATAAATTTAAAAAAAAATAAGTTTGCATTTGACGCAAATCATAAGAATGATGCTCAGCGTTCTTACCTGTACTTTTTGTTCCCGTGTGTAATTTTATTGCCTAAATAATGTGTTGATACAACAACAAATTATCACAAAACAATAGCAAGTAATAACAAAACCTTAGTGGTATACTGTAATACACATTTATTCTGCTCACAAATGTGTGACCAGATCTGGGCTTAGTTTGGCTAAACATCTGTTCATGTGTCTACAGGCAGATACAGAATTTAGGAACCTAAAATTCTGTTTCACATGCAGACATGCAGGCTCTAGCTGAGGTGTACCATTGTCTCATCACTAGTGAGATTTAAGTTCTTATAAACTTAGGAAATAACTGATTATTCTATATTCATGGTAGCATTATAGCCCCCATGTAGTTCAATCAAATAATAACTGCTTACCTCAGTGATTACACTCTGTACTGTTAGTCACTTTGATGTCAATCAGGAAAAGAGTCACAACAATGAACAAGTCTCCAAGTAGCAACCAGTGAACAAAGAACAGTTTCATAAGAGTAACAGTATCTCCAAATGATACCAACTCACACCTCTAAAAAATCACTCAACCTATGAGCTCCACATATCCTCAAATTCCTACACAAGACCCAGCATCTGTTCTGCATGGCTCTTCCTTACCCTCTGAGGTCTTGTCATCATGGGTGAGCAGCTGTATAATACGGCTATGCCTCTAGCACCGGTCTCTTGCTACATCTGGATAGCAAGTAACTGCATAGATTTGAAGGTAAAAGTCTACTGTGGGCTTCTTCTCTTTATTCTACGTATTTTCTAAAGATTGTCTAAGCTTATGTAGTCTTCATTAAATCCCTTTAAACCAGAAACAACTAAAGCCTTTTATTTTTTTTTTGCATTTATTCTTAAGGATACACTCCAAATAGTGTTTGATTGTCATTTCTACACTGTTAAAAATTTATTATGCACATAGACTTGATTGACAAGTCAAAAGTTATCTTAATTTTTTTTTTATTTAGATAGCTACTATTTACTTTCCTTTACCATTTTTTTCTAATCTATCTTTCAATCTATTCTCCCAGCCAGTCTTCTCTTCAATTCTAATTCTATATTGCAGAATGTCCTAGCTTCAGGTCCCACAAAAGTTAAATCATGTTATCTAAGATATCCATGAACAGAATTAATAAGCAATAAAGTTACAGGTTCTCTCATCTGCTTTGATAAAAACAAGCAGATGACATTCTCAGTATAATTTTAGTCATTCTGTGCACATATGCCTTTCCACACCAACTGCAATATACAGCAACAGAAAAATAAAATTAAATAAATATTTAAATTGTACAACTCAATTTCTAATTCTCATGAAGTATGAAGGGAAAAATGCATGATGATATTTGTCCTAATATAAATGAATTACCAGCATATGTTTTTATTGAATTACAGCTTATTTGATTTCCAAGCTAGTTTTGCTACACATACTTTGTAGAGATACATTGGGACACACCCAAACTAACCATGATATAGAATAAAAATATAAATTTTGTATCTCTTACAAATGCTATAAACCTGAACTTATTATTATTATTTGATCTTAAATAAAATACCTTATTCCCTGAACTATGACCATAAACAGTAATTTCAGATAAATTTCTAAAAACAAATTTTAAAGTATCAATGTCATCATGTTAACTTTGAAACTCATAAATAGATATTTATAAATTTACCACATAGAATATGCACTTGTCAGTGAGAATTTCTGCTTTACATTAAAACAAAATATGTTATCCAAAAACTTATTTTTCATTGATGATTTTGAAAGAATAATGATATTGATATTTGGAAGGATATTGGGCATGAAATGTAAACAATAGCCCTCTTACTAGAGTTTTTGTATATTGCATTGGAGTCAGGGAAAAGCAACTACTCTTGGACAGGTCACTCTGAACAAGTAATCAATGAAAAAGTATGAAGCTATCTCTTTTGACAAAACAGGAGAAAATATTGTTCTTATTCCAAAGGCAATAGGAGTAGCAATCATGAAAGAAGAAGCCAAAGCAGAGAGATTAATCCAGTCAATAAGATCCTAAAAGGCAGTAAATAACAACAGCAAAACATAGTTTGTCTTTGGCTTGGGAGGTATTATGCTGTGAAGCTCCTCTTAGGTATAGTTTGGTTTAGTTTTGCATGGTGTGATGGCTGAACAATGCTATAGGTAACTGATAAATCCAGTGAAAGGAAAATGTTTGACTCTTCAAATGATAAACACAAAACTAATTTAAAGTAGTCTCTATTTATATGAGAATAAGATAAATTAACTTCAACAACTTGTAATTATGAAAAAAAATATTTTTAAGAGGATAAAATGAAGGTAAACTCTCAAGAGGTAACACCACTTCTATGGACTTCTATATAGCACAGTGTACGATTACTAAAATGAATCACTGCAGTTGTGTAATATTTGGTTAGGCTGCCTCCATGGTAACAGCTTGTGTTTTTATTACTTATATTCCACAAAGAAGAATGGGAGGTTCAGTTTTATCTTATATGTCAAGAGCAGCTGATGAGTCTTAATTTTAATCAAAATACCTCTTATGAAAATAAGTAAAAAGATTGGAGACTGTTGAGAGAACAGAGAATGGACAACGAAAGCCCCAAGCAAGAAATTTGCTATTGACAGAGGCATTTAATATACAATTTTTGGGTAGTAATTTATTAAGAAAATTAAAACTAGAGCACATTTTTTATTTTTATCTAAGTCAAGATTTAATGTTTTAAATCGAAATTTGAATCCAATATTGCTTGATGTTTCATTCTTAAACAGCTAATATCTTCCAGGCAGATAATGTGCTTTGTGTGCTCTAGTTATTATGCTGTAGAACCTTCACATCAATTCCTTGAAGTTGTTACAACAATCATGTATACTTTTTCAAAGAACATTGTGATTACACAGAGAGGTTACTTCACCCGCCTAAAGAAACATCGTTGTTAAATTATAGACTCAGGTTATAAACCTAGGAAGCCTCCAGAATCTCTGTTCTTGTCGAATATTCTATTATTGTTTAAAATATTCATTGATTCCCCACTACACTTTTGAATTCAGGAGGGGTCCTATAACTCGCCTTGGTTAATGGATTTGGTAAAAATGACATGTGCCACTTCTTTTTTTTTTTTTTTTTTTTAATTTATGATAGGCACACAGTGAGAGAGAGAGGCAGAGACACAGGCAGAGGGAGAAGCAGGCTCCATGCACCGGGAGCCCGACGTGGGATTCGATCCCGAGTCTCCAGGATCGCGCCCTGGGCCAAAGGCAGGCGCCAAACTGCTGCGCCACCCAGGGATCCCACATGTGCCACTTCTAATGAAAAACTTTAAGAGCTAGTCCAGGTAGGGAGGCGGGGCAAGAAGCCAGGGGAGTAGGGTCTCCCCGTAGCCGGCCCCCCAACTTACCTAGATTACTGTCAAACCATCCTGTAAACCTACGAATTCCACCTGAGACTTAAAGAAGGAATGGGGATCCCTGGGTGGCGCAGGGGTTTGGTGCCTGCCTTTGGCCCAGGGCGCAATCCTGGAGACCTGGGATTGAATCCCACTTGGGGCTCCCAGTGCATGGAGCCTGCTTCTCCCTCTGCCTGTGTCTCTGCCTCTCTCTCTCTCTCTCTGTGACTATCATAAATAAATAAAAATTTAAAAAAAATAAAAATAAATAAAATAAAATAAATAAAATAAAATAAAATAAAATAAAATAAAATAAAATAAAATAAAATAATAAAATAAAATAAAATAAAATAAAATAAAATAAAATAAAATAAAAATAAAAATAAAGAAGGAATGGCCAGAACACTATAGAGAGAAGGGTTTTCGCCCTTCTAACAAGGTAGGAGGGTGGGGAAAAAAATAAAATAAAAAAGCATCCATGGGGGAGGGGCCCCACGGGGAGCCGGGCTAAGGCGTGCAAGAGCCTCCAGGGAGGAAAGCCCAGCCCCAGAGACACTGGACCTCTACAAATCCGCACCGGATTCTTCCCGGAGGGAAAAGCGCTTAGCAGGGAACTCGGGCAGGACTGCAGGGGGGGCGGTGGGGCCTCCAGTCTCCCCGCGTCCCCAGGAGAGGAGGTGCACCTGGGGGAGAGCGGGCTGCACCCCCCTGGGAGCGCGATTCCAGCGGTGCAGGCCCCCGAGCCCAGGGCACGGGGGACACAGCCCAGGATCCCGGGCTCCCCCCGGGACAGGGAGGCGGGGAGGGCCCAGGACAGTGGGGACGCTCCTGCCCTCGGCGCCCCGAGCTGTGCAGGTCAGCGCCCTCGCCCCCGGAGCATCCAGGCCCCTGCGGACTGGCAGCTGTGGGAGGTACTGCGCGAGCTGACTCCAGGGCTGGGGAGCTGGCGCCGCCAGTGGGGTTGTTCCCCCTGGTGTCACCCTGTGCCAGGGAACAGGGGCCTCACGGGGTCAACAGCTCCCACTGAGCCCGTACCCAGCGGCGGCGGGGGGGGGAGGCATCTCCCCCAGGTGCACACACCTGAGAGCACAGCAGCCCCTCCCCCAGAAGACCAGCTGGAAGGATGGGGGAGAGCAAGTACTTGACCGAGCAGCGCTGGAAAGCTCCAGGGGGAGTCGAGGGATTTACAGTATATAGAACCAGAGCGGGCCCCTCCTATTCTTTTTTTTTTTTTTTCCAGTACAACTCGTTTTTATATCAGACTATAAATTACCGATTTCTTTTTCTCTTTTCCCACCTTAACTACAATATTTTGCCACCTCTACATTTTTAAGTTTCTTCCTTTTTGACTTTCATATTGCTACAATTACAGGTGCCAGATATATTTTCCACTTCTAGATCCCCTTCAACGTACTCAACGTAATTTTGGGAGATATACAAGATATTTTGTTTTGTTTTGTGTTTTTTTGTTTTCTCTGCCTCATTTTGTTCTACAATGGCGGAAGTTAATATTTTCTAAGACATGACCAGCATGCACCTAGAATGAAGTGATACACTGTGCTGGTTCATTCTGTGAGATTCCTCATTCCTATTCTGTCCCTCTGTTATATCTCATTTATGTTTTGGTAGTCAATGTTGGGGTCTTCTACCAGTATTTCTGGTTTATATAAATTTGGGACTGAGCATCTTCTAACATATATAACTTAGTATACTCAGAAACAAGAGGATCACTCTATTAAACCTCTCAGGTAGATTACATTCTCCCTCCACTACAACTTTGTCACCAACACCATCTCCCAGACTCCCCCCCTTTTTTTTCTCTTTTTTTCTTTTCTTTCCTCTTTACTTTTGCTTTTTATCTTCTTTTTTCTTCTTATTTGGTATTCATAGCATTTTATTTTTTACTACTTTGTTTTAAAATTTGTTTTTAACTTTAGTGGTCCTTTTGTTTTATTTTCTTCTGATCTTTGTTTTCAATTTCTGGTCTCTGACCTGGTGGGAATCATCTAGGGTGAAATTTACTTAGGTCGTGGTTGATATTCTTGACTGCCTGCTCATACAACTACTCTGCACTGAGCAAAATGACTAGAAGGAAGAATTAACCACAAAAGAATCAGAAACAGTACTCTCTGTCACGGAGTTGCAGAATTTGGATTACAATTCGATGTCAGAGAGCCAATTCAGAAGCACATTATGAAGCTACTGGTGGCTCTGGAAAAAAGCATAAAGGATTTAAGAGACTTCATGACTGCAGAATTTAGATCGAATCAGGCTGAAATAAAAAATCAATTAAATGAGATGCAATCCAAACTGGAGGTCCTAATGACAATGCTTAATTAGGTGGAAGAAAGAGTGAGTGACATAGAAGACAAGTTGATGGCAAGGAAGGAAGCTGAGAAAAAAGAGAAAAACAATTAAAGACCATTAAAGGTTAAGGGAAATAAATGATAACCACAGAAGGAAAAATCTACATATAATTGGGGTGCCAGGGAGCACCGAGAGGGCCAGAGGGCCAGAAAGCATATTTGAACAAATCATAGCTGAGAACTTCCCTAATTTGGGAAGGGAAACAGGCATTCAGATCCAGGAGACAGAGAGATTTCCCCCAAAAGCAATAAAAAATGTTCAACACCTCAACATTTAATAGTGAAACTTACAAATTCCAAAGCTAAAGACAAAATCCTTAAAGCAGCAAGAGACAAGAGATCCCTAACTTATATAAGGAGAAATATTAGATTAACAGCAGATCTCTCCACAGAAACCTGGTAGGCCAGAAAGGGCTAGTAGGATACATTCACAGTACTAAATGAGAAGAACATACAGCCAAAAATAATATATCCTGCAAGACTCTCATTCAGAATAGAAGGAGAGATAAAGAGCTTCCAAGATAGGTAGAAACTGAAAGAATATGAGACCACCAAACCAGCTCTGCAAGAAATATGAAGGGGACTCTGTAAAAGAAAGAAGAAGCCCAAAGAAATAATCCACCAAAACAGGGACTGAGTAAGTATTATGATGACACTAAATTCATACCTTTCAATAGTAAGTCTGGACATCAATGGGCTGAATGATCCCATCAAAAGATGCAGGGTTTCAGACTGGATAAAAAAGCAAGACCCATCTATTTGCTATCTACAAGAGCCTCATTTGAGACCTAAGTACACCTCCAGCCTGAAAATGAAAGGTTGGAGAACCATTTACCATTCAAATAGTCCTCAAAAGAAAGCCAGAGTAGCAATCCTCATATCAGATAAATTAAAGTTTATCCCAAAGACTGTAGTAAGAGATGAAGAGGGACACTATATCATACTTAAAGGGTCTATCCAACAAGAGGACCTATCAATAATGACTATTTATGCCACTAATGTGGGAGCTGCCAAGTATATCAATCAATTAATAACCAAAGTTAAGACATACTTAGATAATAATACACTAATAGTAGGGGACTTCAACATGGCACTTTCTGCAAATGACGGATCTTCTAAGCACAATATCACCAAAGAAACAGAGCTTTAAATGATACACTGGACCAGATGGATTTCACAGATATACAGTACACATTCTACTCAAGTGCACATGGAACTTTCTCCAGAATAGACCACATACTGGGTCACAAATCAGGTCTCAACTGATACCAAAAGATTGAGATTGTCCCCTGCATATTTTCAGACGACAATGCTTTGAAACTAGAACTCAGTCACATGAAGAAATTTGGAAGAAACTCAAACACGTGGAAGTTAAAGAGCATCCTGCTAAAAGATGAATCGGTCAACCAGGAAATTAGAGAAGAATTAATAAGATTCATGGAAACTAATGAAACTAATGAAACTGAAGATACAACTGTTCAAAATCTTTGGAATACAGCAAAAGCAGTCCTGAGAGGGATTTCAAGCTGTACTACAAAGCTGTGATCATCAAGACAGTGTAATACTGGCACAAAAACAGACACATAGATCAATGGAACAGAATACAGAACCCAGAAATGGGCCCTCAACTCTAGGAATATTTGACAAAGCAGGAAAGACTACCCACTGGAAAAAGGACAGCCTCCTCAATAAGTGGTGCTGGGAATACTGGACAGCCATGTGCAGAAGAATGAAACTAGACCATTGTCTTACACCAGACACAAAGTTACACACAAAATGGATGAAAGATCTAAATGTGAGACAAGGTTCCATCAAAATCCTAGAGGAGAACACAGGCAACACACTTTTTGAACTTGGCCATGGCAACTTCTTGCAAGATACATCTATGAAGGCAAGAGAAACAAAAGCAAAAATGAATTATTGGGACTTAATCAAGATAAGAAGCTTCTGCACAGCAAAAGAAACAGTCAACAAAACTAAAAGACAACATGCAGAATGGGGAAAGATATTTTCAAATGACCTATCAGATATAGGGCTAGTATCCAAAATCTCTAAAGAACTTATTAAACTCAACAGCAAAGAAACAAATAATCCAATCATGAAATGGGCAAAAGACATGAACAGAAATCTCACAGAGGAAGACCTAGACATGGCCAACAAGCACATGAGAAAATGCTCCGCATCACTAGCCATCAGGGAAATAGAAATAAAAAGCACAATGAGATACCACCTCACACCATTGAGAATGGTAAAAATTAACAAGACGGGAAACAACAAATGTTGGAGAAGATGTGGAGAAAGGGGAACCCTCTTACACTGTTGGTGGGAATGTGAACTGGTACAGCCACTCTGGAAAATTGTGTGGAGGTTCCTCAAAGAGTTAAAAATAGCACTACTCTACCATCCAGTAATTGCCCTGCTGGGGATTTACCCCAAAGATACAGATGTAGTGAAATGCCGGGTACCTGCACCCCAATGTTCATAACAGCAATGTCCACAATAGCCAAACTATAGAAGGAGCCTCGGTGTCCATCGAAAGATGAATGGATAAAGAAGATGTGGTCTATGTATACCATAGAATATTACTCAGTCATTAGAAACAAGAAATACCCACCATTTGTTTCAACGTGGATGGAACTGGAGGGTATTATGCTGAGTGAAGTAAGTCAATTGGAGAAGGACAAACATTATATGGTCTAATTCATATGGGGAATATAAAAAATATTGAAAGGGAATAAAGGGAAAAGGAGAGAAAATGAGTGGGAAATATCAGTGAGGGAGACAGAACAGGAGAGACTCCTAACTCTGGGAAACGAACAAGGGGTAGTGGAAAGGGAGGTGGGCAGGGGGTTGGGGTGACTGGGTTACAGGCACTGAGGGGGGCACTTGAGGGAATGAGCACTGGGTGTTATTCTATATGTTGGCAAATTGAACACCAATTAAAAAAATACAAAAATAAATAAATAAATAAATAAATAAATAATAAAAAAAGACCAGTTGACAAAAAAAAAAAAAAAAAAATCAAAGCTAAAACAAACAAACAAACAAAAAAAGCTAGTCCAAGGTAGTCATACATCTTCCCCTTTCCATGAAACTAATGAATTACAGATAAAGGCCATTTAGTCAGCCTGATCCCAAAATGGAGACAGCAATGAGCAGAATTAGTGTCAACCTGAGATGATCCCATAGGATAAAAATATTTACAGCCATAAGTCACTAAGAATTTGTACTATTGATTGCTGTGTTATAACCTCATTTATCTCAACTGATACAGCTCATGATCACTATATTATTTGTCTTCCAACACACAGTATGCACATACCTAGTGCCAAAGCACATTCAATATTTTATTAGTTGATATGTATATCAGATAAGGATGATACTTGCTTATTTTCTGGAAAAAAAAGTAGAAAGTGCAAGCCAATAATAACTATGGTGTACATCCTTCTGCTTGATTTACTGATCAAAATTGGAGAAAGTCCAAAAAATAAGCTAAGTCAAAAAAAAAAAAAAAAAAGAAAGAGAACTTCATGTTACACAATAAGACAGAGAATGCTTAAATAACCCAAAGCAATCAGATCAGATTTTGCAGCTGAGTCTAAGAAACAAATGGCTTATTCTTGGTGCTCATTATATATCAACCTGGTTTTCTCTTTTCTGGACCTATATTACTTGTACACATGAGGCCTTTATCATGAGAGAGAGACTGACTTGCTTTATCAGTTTTATTATGAAAAACTCAAAAGTGTTCCTACTTGATTCAGATGCACAACTCTGGACTACTGAACTGTTATTGGGAATTGGATAATTAGGCAACTCACTTAGTAAGAGCTTCCTCCCTGCAACACACACAAAACAACCCACTGCTCAGGCAGGCGCATCCCACATAAAAACACTACAGTCCTCACAGCAGTCCTATAAATCGTCGTAAAGTTCCAGTTCCTGAGTGAGGAGGAGCATGATCCTTAAGCAAGTAATCTGCCAATGGATGAATTCATCAAAGAAAATGATTATCAATAATTTAAACGTTTTTCACATTATTGTAAAGAATGATCATTTAAAATAATAAGTTGTCATTAATTGAAACTCTTTGATTTTATTTTCTGAATAGGCAATTATGGCTAATAACTAGTCTTCCAGTAAGTAGTAATTCTCTACATCCATCTTCCTGAAAAAAAAACCAAAAACAAAATTGTATTTCTGGGTTGTAGTTTTTGTACTTATCAGTATTTTTCCAGATCCCACTTGCAACTACAGGTGATCTTGTGGCACAGTTCTGACCAAACTATGTAAGTGGAAGAGTAACTAGGAGGAAATTAAGTAAGTAAGTATGTAAGTGTAACTACAAAGAAGACAACATAATTAGTACATCTTTGGCACAAACTCCTTAGCATTTTGGCAGTCTCATTTTATTTTTTTTTTCCTGGAATATACATGCAAAAGCTGGAGAAGCTGAGGGCCTCTTCATGCTTTTGACATGCTTTGACAATGAGGATTTTGCAGTAGAATTCTAGTGGACACCTAAACCTTTAGCGACAAACTTAAACTGAACTACCAGTTCTAATCTGCCTACTTAACCCACTTGGAGACTTCTAAAGGCATGAGTCACATAATTGCCAGCATATTTAAGTCACTTTTAATTGTATTCTCTTCAAGGTACAACCAAAGGTAAATTCTAGCCGAAGAACAGTTTACAAAGAGATTCTTCTTTTTTTTTTAATTAATTTTATTTATTTATTTATTTATTTATTTATTTATTTATTTATTTGAGACACAGAGAGAGGCAGAGACACAGGCAGAGGGAGAAGCAGGCTCCCCAAGGAGAGCTTGCTGTGGGACTCTATTTGGGACTCCAGGAAAATGCCCTGAGCTGAAGCCAGGTGCTCAACTGCTGAGCCACCTAGGTGTCCCAGAGATTTTTATAAATTATAATTGTGTCCATGGATCTTGCTTTCACATCTCAAATAAGTCTCATTTAAAATAGTTTGCTGTTTTGTGTAAGTGAAAATGCCACATTAAATTGAAAATGTGTTCATCTTTTTCCCAAGACAATCTAAAGTGATGTCCAGTTATTATTTCTAGAGATAATTATCTATTTTTCTCTGAGTTCATATTTTCCCGATGACATTTATTTTACTGGCAATGCCATCATAATGCCAATATAGAATTTCCACAGTCTTTAGACTAAGTGTTATGTTTAACAACTCCAATACACAACACACGCAAAGAAAGGATTATAGGACGGTCGTAAACATCGTCATTTAAGAGATAAAAGTCAAGCTTTTCACAAAAATGGTACAAAATGTGGAGAAGGAAGTGCCTGGCTCTCCTGAAGCTGAAGCAAAGCAAAGACTTAGAAGGCCAAGAAGGTATGCATTTAGAGCCAGAAGAAGGAGGAAAGGGAAGAGAAGGAGGAGAAGGAAGAGAAAGAGAAGTAGAAAAAAGGAGAGGAAGAAGAAGAAAAAGGAGAAGGAGAAAAAGGAGAAGAAGAGGGGAGGAGGAGGTGTGTGTGGGGGGGAAAAGATCACAACCTTCTAGAAGCTCAAGACACTACTACTCTGAAGGCAGCCCAAATATCCTCCGAAGAGCACCCCCCAAGTAAACCAACTGTAACCGCTGTGCCATTGTCAAGTTCCTCCTGACCACTGAGTCACTGTGAAGAAGATAGAAGGCAACACACTCGTGTTTTCCACACACTGTGGAAACTGATACCCACACGCAGGAATTTCAGCAAGCTGTGAAGAAACTATGACATTGGTGTGGCCAAGGTCAACACCCTGATCAGTCGGATGGACCGTGGAAGGCATATGTCACACCAGCTCCAAATATGATGTTTTGGGTGTCATCGACAAAATCTGGATCATCTAAACTGAGCCTAGCTGGCTAATTCCAAATATAAAATTTCTCATCATAAAAAAAAGAGAACAGAGTGGTCAAAACTTCATAGCATATACCACATTGTGCTAGAATAAAATACCAACATCTTTTAGGTATGAAGTAAAGCGAGTGCCTTCACCAGAAATCTATCCACTCTTTTTAATTCTCTCTGAGTGACTACTTTTTGTCATGCCCCTGCCCCATGTTTTCTTTCTTTTTTTTTTTAAGATTTATTTATTTATTTATTTATTCATTCATTCATTCATTCATTCATTCATTCATGACAGACACAGAGAGAGAGAGAGGCAGAGACACAGGCAGAGGGAGAAGCAGGCTCCATGCAGAGAGCCCGACGTGGGACTCGATCCCAGGTCTCCAGGATCAGGCCCTGGGCTGAAGGTGGCGCTGAACCACTAAGCCACGCGGGCTGCCCAATGCCACATGCTTTTTAAAAGGAGTATAGAATGACTTTACTTCAGTTCTATAGTATTAAGAGTGAGCTTTCCCCCCCAGTAATAAGAACTGAATTTTATTCAGAGATGGAGAAGTTATAGATTCCTGTTTCCCAGTCTTCTTTGTCAGTAATTTCTAAAAATCTTCTTAGGTACATAGAATTGATTTCAAATAATTCAGAACTAGTAACTTCAGTGATAAGAGTTATCTAATCATATTTTGAAGATGAACTTATTTTTCCTTTATGTTATCAACAGACATGCCCTTTCCACAGTGGCTAAAGAGTAAATTAGTTTTGTTTCCCTAACCCAGGCTGAGAACAAAACCTATAACATTTAAAAATGAGGGCTATGTTGTAGTAGAATGAACAGAGTACCAATTTCACATAAAAAAAAGGGGGGGGGAATTCGCATTGTCTTCCGCCCACTTTGTTGCAGTCCATTCCTGACTTTAGGTTTGCCATTTACAGTGACCCATTCTAAAATCCAATTTATATATTGGAGAATATCTGCTCAGATATGACTAGATTTAGGAGCTCAATTTTATTAGAGCTCTACTTCCCTATTTTATAGTTATCGTTGTCATTTCTTGCATGGAATGTGATTATAGATTCTCTCCAATTGTAGCAAAAGATATACCATCAGGTATACATTCCTCCAAATATAGAACTTTTAACCTAAAATAGAAATTGGGGCACATGGGTGGCTTAGTTGGTTAACTGACTCTTGGTTTCTAACTCAGTTGGTGTCTGACTCTTGGTTTCAGCTCAGGTCATGGTCTTGCACTTTTGAGACTGAGCCTGGGCTCTTTCAGTGTGGGGTCCGCTTCAGATTTTTTCTCATTCTCCCTCTGCCTCTGCTCCTCCCTGTTCACAAGAGTGCATGCATGCTCTTTCTCTGTCTCTTTAAAATAAAAAATAAAATCTTTTTTTTTAATTATCTTTCACAATGTTTATAAATTATTTCCAAGGAAGATCTGAGTGATCTTTGCTTATGTGCCATGTTTACTTCTATAGAACGGATTGGAAGCAACATAATTCGTGACCTGTCCAAGGTACAGATTGTAGCCTATAGGCAAATCCTGGAAAAGGTAGCAGACACCTGCTTCCTTCCTTCCTTCCTTCCTTCCTTCCTTCCTTCCTTCCTTCCTTCCTTCTTTCCTTCCTTTTCTTTTTTGTACTTCAGCTTTATTTAGGTACAAAATTGGCATATAAGGGGGATCCCTGGGTGGCTCAGCGGTTTAGCGCCTGCCTTTGGCACAAGGTGTGATCCTGGAGTCCCGGGATCAAATCCCACGTCGGAATCCCTGCATGGAGCCTGCTTCTCCCTCCTCCTGTGTCTCTGCTTCTCTCTCTCTCTCTCTCTCTCATGAATAAATAAATAAATCTTTACATCTTTTGGAATGAACACAAGATTTTTAAAAAATTGGCATAGAAAATTATGATATTTAAAGTGCACATTGTGGTAATATGATATACATTGTGAAAAAGATTTTCTCCATCTAGTTAATTAACACATCTATTACCTCACATATTTATCTTTTTTTGGATGTGTGTATGAGAACATGTAAGTAACAAAAAAAAAAAAATCAAGCAATCACTGCAATAGGGAGAATATCAAAGGCTTCAGTCTATAAACTAGGGACCAAAGTCTGAATGTCAAGGGCAGTGGAAACAGCCTTAAAGAGACTGAACATGATTAGAACTTTAAAATCAAAGATCCTGCTGTCCGTCTATTTGTAGACAGAGTAGTCACCTAAATGAGTTTGTTGCTAAGAGCTGTTTACCTAGTACACTGAGTATGTCACACTGGGTATGGCCTCTAGTTTTTCAAATTTGAAGACAACTGTTAATACTATCTTTATGCTGTTTTTCTCTTGCTATTTTAACTATTTTTTCTTTGTTTTTGACTTTTACCAGTTTTGCTATGATGTGACTATTACAGCGGCTTTAACAAATTCCCACAAATGTAGTGGTGGAAAACACAAATTTATTATCTTATAGTTCTTGAGGTCATAAGTCTAAAATGAGTCTTATGGGGCTGAAATCAAGGTGTTGATGGGGCTATGTTCCTTCTGGAGGATCTGGGAGAGACCCTGTTTCCTGGCTTACCCACTTTATAGAGACCATCTGCATTCCTTGGGCTTCTGGTTCTTTCTTCCATTTTCAAAGGGACTCATTCCAGATCTATTCCTATTGTCATGTCTCCTTTTCCTTATTGTGGCCTTCCTATCTCCCTCTTATAAGGACCCTTATGATTATATTGGACCCTTCTGGGGAAGGCAGGATAATTTTCACATCTCAAAAATTATTAATTCAGGCACTTCTGCAAGTCCCTTTTGTCAAATAAGGTGACACAATCACAGATTCTGGAGATTAGGACACAAAAATGTTTAGGGGGTATTAGTCAACCTACCATACCCACCATATGAATGTTTAAATTAGTGTTTTAACCACAAATCTGGGAATTTTTAACCATTATTTTTTTGAGCCATGTTTCTATGTCTTTTTCTCCTCTCCTTTGCAACTGCGATTTCACAAGTGTTGGGATACTCGATATGTTTTAACAGATTTGTGAGATTTTTTTCATGTTCTTTCAATCTTTCTTTGTTCTCCAGATTGGATTCTGATCTATGGAAAAGTCCACTGCTGCTTTCTTCTGCAATCTCAGATTTCCCATTGATTTTACCTGGTGAAATTTTCATTTCCATCATCATGTTTTTTATCTCTACAATTTCCATTTGGTTGCTTCTTATAGTTTCCATTACCTGTTAACTTTCTCTATCTGTTGGGGCACCTGGGTGGCTAAGTGGTTGAGTGTCTGCCTTTGGCTCAGGTCGCAATCCCGGGGTCCTGGAATCAAGTCCCACACTGGGGTCCCCGCAGGGATCCTGCTTCACCCTCTGCCTATGCCTCTGCCTTTCTCTGTGTGTCTCTCATGAATAAAATAAGTAAATAAAGTCTTAAAAATACTTTCTCTATTTGTTGACTTGATAATAGAATAATTTTCTCTCCTTCTTTGGACACTTTTATAATATTTCCCTTGAGGATTCTTCTGTGCTAAATCATTCGTCTAATCCTTCTTGGAAGCAGTCTCTGCTCATTGCTTTTATTTGTAAGTACGGTTTTCAGTTCCTGTGTCTGTGCATGCCTATTTTTTTACTTAAAACCGTCATTACAAATAAATCATTATTTGGTTTGGATTGTAATGTGCTCTTCTGAGGGTTATTAGTACTTATCTCAGTAGGCAATGGTTTAATCCTCGTTGCCATGTGGAGCCATCAATATCCCTTCTCAGATTTTGTTTCTGTGGCTCCGTAGTCTTCTCTCCTATGTCTGCATAGTTTAGAAGTCATCCAAGATCCAAAAAGGAATTATATTTAAGTCACACAAATTTCTACTTCATGTGGTGTAACATGTTGCTGGAGAAATGCACTCAAAAGTGCATCAAATTTGTGAACTCAGTTTTTCAGGTCTTCATTAGCATCCTCTGGGGTCCCTTGCTGGTGTTTCTAATTCAGCAGTCTTGGAAGGACCATGAAAAGGGCGGTCACTGTTGCAGCTGCCACTGTGGTTGCCATTTTTAACCTAAGTCTTTTTATAGATCTCTCATTTTCCAAGTCTCTCCACCAAAGATCTCTCTTCTTTGTCATCTGCTGTGGATCAAAACATCACTCCTAGAAGTTTTGGAATGGTCTAGGACCAAAAGCCCTCAAATTTAATCATTGCTACTGGAAGCAGTAGCTCCTGGTGAGGAAACATCTCTTAAGCTGTGATCATTTTCTAGTGTCACTTAATAGCTGTTCTTGATAATTTGTCCAGTTTTATCCTTAGGTACTACTTAGAGGAATAATTATAGAAATTCATGTCATCTTTGCTGGAGGTCTTATCTGAGTTACAAGGTTTTGTTTTGTTTTGTTTTCCTTTATTTTAACTGTATTAATATCAGACATGCATTTTGGCAAATTTAGTAATATTATAAGAAAACCTAATTGTAGCTTAAATATGTTTTCATTTGTTTTTAAGGAGGAAATATATGACTTAGTTAATGTTGAAAAAATTTGAGCTTTAGGCTATTAAAAGTACATGTTAATTATGATTTTATATGCAGTACCTTATATAATTTCTTACTTCTGAATAGGTAATCGCTTTTAGCTTCCTGCTTATTCTTATCAACCCAGGAACTATGATTCTGAACTATTGATATGCCTTAACATGAAGTAAAACAAACAAATATTCACTGATCAAAAATGTTTCATCTGAGAGGGAATATCCCTTCATGACACCAGAGATAAAATGTTAATAGTCATAAAACCTGCAATTGTCAGCACCATAGTTTGCAGGCACAAAAATATGTAGGCAAAATCAAGACAGGAGTATAATCATAGTAATTTGTACTATTTGTTCAAAATTATTTGGTTTCCTCTTATTTTTTTGCCATGCATTGTATATTATGCAGGCATAATATACTTTCCCAAACCATTGAATTGGAACTCCTGGACTTTTGACATGCTTTGATTAATGAGGTATAAAAGGATGTGACATTTGTTTTATCTGAGCAAAAGGCCTTAATGTACTTTTTGTTAAACTTCGTACTCCTGCCTTTCACCATAAAAACCTGACCCACATGGTCACTACTCCTTTGAACTGAGTTCCACAATAAGAAATCATGTACAGGTGAGTCCAGCCAAGAGAAACCAGGAGAGGCCAGAAGTGTTGTACTTGACCCATTTCTTATGTAACATGGGCCAAGAAAAAAATTTGCAGTTGTAATCCAATGAGCTCTTGGTGATTTCTGTGACTATAGCAGAAAAATAACTAAAATAGTAATCTTCTTTATCTCTTTAAATGTTTGAAATAGAGTACATATTGCTTCTTCTTTATCTCCTTAAATGTTTGAAATAGAGCATATATTGCTTCCTACTGAGTAAGGGATAGGCAGAGCTAGGTAGGGAGAAAATAGGAAGGGGGCCATGGAATCAGGCTCACAAAATCCCCAAAATGCTGAGATGTAAGGAAACCAGAGATAAGGGAATAGACCAGATCACCTGGCCCCGGATGTTAGGGGGTATTTTTCTTTAGCGGCTACAAACCTCAAAGAATTGTCATTAAGGGTGTTATCAATAGTCCTTGCTCAAACCAAGACAGCACAAGAATCTCAAGGCCCCAAGCTTCCTAGTCAGTTCTTAATAAAAGATTGCCACTAACCTCCCTCAGTGGCAACCCTGCCCAGACCCCTCTCACTCCTGAGAGCTTTTTCTGTATCCTTGCTTAAAAAACTTCTATCATTTTACTCACTCTCCTTTGTCGGTGAGATTCATTCTTCAGCTCTGTGAGGCAAACCTAGCTCTCCTGCTTCACTCCCTTAAAAGGTAAATACCAAGAATATTGTAAAATTAAATGTACAAATAAGAATTTGGAGTAATGGAATGTTTTTTTGTTGTTTGTTTTTGAGTAATGAAATGCTTAGCACAGATAAAAATCATCACTAAAATTGAGGTAAAATTATTAAAGATTTCTATTTTTATTGGCTTATAATTCTCGTACATAATTGAGGAAAAGTATAATGGTGTTCTCTAGATATTTATTGCATTTTTATTGTAGCTAATGATACAGCATATTTATATACTCTCATTGGTTATTTTTATAATAAATCTAATAGATCTATGATAATTATCATTCCCCTGATCTTAGTAACAATAACTTATACTCAAAGTATTTCTTAGATAGTGGAATAGAACCGATAGTAAATTAGAAATAAGAATCAGGGGGGCCCCTGGGTGGTTCAGTCAGTTGAGTCTCTGCCTTTGGCTCAGGTCATCATCCTCAAGTCTCAGAATGGAGCCCCACATAGGGATCCCTGCTCAGCAGAGGGTTTACTTCTCCCTCCCTCTGCCCTTCACTGCTTGTGTTCTCTCTTGTTCACTCTCTCTCTCTCAAATAAATAATGTCTATTTCCCCCTAAATATTTTATTTTAAGAAATTACAAATCAACAGATATGGCAAAATGTAAATCATCGCAACAAGAATTTATATATATACCCTTCAACTTGATTCTATAATTGTTAATCAAACATTAGCATTAGAATAAAAAATTTAATTGTGCAAATCACTGAGAAAAGTGGTTACTATATTTCATATGAAAAAATAAAAAAAGTATTTTTGGCACTTGTATTAAAAAAAGCCCATCTCATCTGATTCTCCCTGGATATTTTTCATACTAATAAAGGGAAAAAAATCTTATGATCTCTTTGTATCCAGTTCTATAGAAGATTTAATGTCAAATTCTCTAAACTGTGTGTACTCATGGTGTTTTTCAAGAATTTCATTCTTTGAGGGACTATATCTGAGATAATTTTACTTGCTGTTATTATCTCTACAAATGAAGAGAAAGCAAGTAGCAACAAGTATTGCACTTCCCTCTGTGGGGTAGAAAATACAATAGTAAGAAAATAAATTGCCTTCGCTGTGCTATCTTTTGATGGACTGCTTAGCTGTAGGTGGCCCTCCTCTGATCATTGGCTGACTGCCTTTAGGAACGGTTCATGGCAGTTCAGAGAGACACTCCTAGGAATTTTATAATTGGAGCAGAATACAAGGACTCTACAAAGAATGATACCCTGAGGAAAATCTGAGAAGACTGGAATGTCAGAGACTATTTATTACAGGCCAAAAAAACCCAAAACAAAAAGCCTAAAAACAACTGAAAGTGATCATCTTCTAATACTTTTTTCCCTATACACTCTATCATTGTGGGTAAATAAATTTAGCAGGTTTTTGTACTCAAATGACTATGATCTTTAACATGTAACTCAAGTATTACATGTGGAAAGCTACAAAAATGTTTCTTCATGGTTTCTGCATATCCACTAGGCATTATTATAATGTTATAATCTTTCTTTACTTTTACTTCAGGAGAATTAATCAGAAAATGATAAACACATATGCATATGTTATGTGTCTGTATATACATATATACGTATATGTGTGTGTACGATAAACATTTTCACTCCTGGATAATAAAATATTTATATGATATAATTTTTTTTTGCCAGGCTCCTGTTAGATATTTTAAATATGTTAATTTTTCTCACTTTAAACCTTCTTTTCTCGTTTGAGAAAGAGCAGAGTCAAGGTTGACCAGCTAGAAATTGTCAAAGTCAGGTTTTAAACCTTAATAAATCTGACTATAAGATTCATATCACTGTCAATTATATCATATTAACCCAATTATTAACAAGATGCAATGTTTTAATATGCACTGGGAATTTAATTGAACTGGGAATATGGTTGGAGATATAAACACAAACACACATACATTTGTAAATTATAATGTACCTCAAGTAAAAATAACCTCAAATTTTCACACTTTAAGAAAAAAGATTTTTGAACATATAGTAAATGTTAATAAATACCATATATATTATAGAGAAAAATCCATATTAGCTGATTGTTTTGCTCCTTGCTTTGTCTGAAAGGAAGCTGAAACCCATGATTATAATCTTATTCAGCAACGGATAAGTGGATCATGATGTGTTCCTTGTGTGATCTTGTTTGGTGCAGGATTTAAACAAATAAATATATATGTATATATATTTTTTTAATTTTCATAACTGTATTTCCCTCCTTATATACCACTTCCAAGCATGACATCAGTTTATTTTGTTTTATCTCACTTTAGAAAAAAATACATAGTAATATCCTTGGGGTTTTGGGGTAGACATAGAGTTATTAAATTGACACCAAAGTATAACTGATATATTGCAGTTCATAACATTTGCTCTGTGAAAGGACAGGATAAGAGAATGAAAAGGAAAACAACACACTGGGAAAAAATATGCACAAACTACATGTCCAACGAAGGACTGGTGTCAAGAGTAAACACGGAGTTGTCAAAAAGCAGGAACAAAGCAACCCAATTAACAAATGGGTAAAGAATAAGAAGGGTTATTTCTCCAAAGATGGTATACCAATGACAAATAAGCACATGAAAAGATGATCAACTTCATTAGCCAGTAAGAACATGCAAATTAAAAATAGTGAGGCTAATGTAAACAATAGTGAGGATAATATCCCACAATGAGATATCATTAACACACCTATGACTTAAAAAAGTAGTGACAACATCTAATGTTGATAGGAATGGACAGAAACTAGATTACTCGTACATTCCGGGTAGCAGTGTAAAACAGTACCCTCTGAAAAACAGTTTAGCAATTTCTTCAAAATAATTCAACGTGCAACTACCATGTAATCCAGTCATTCCACTCTTGGGCATATTTATCCTAGAGAAATAAAAATATATGTCTACAGAAAAATTTGAACAAAAATTAATGTTAATAGCCAAAAACTGGAAACAACCTAGATGTCCTTCAATAGATGAAGAGTTAAACACACGGTCTTAAGAGAGATGGTATCAGTATCATGGCAGCATTCCTTCTCTGTCCTCTCCCTCTTTATCCCTGCCCCAACAACTAAAATTTGGCATCCATCCACAAAAAAAGTGTCTCTGTGGGAGTTGTGGGATCCAGCACCATACACCAAAGGACCCAGAAGGATCCTCATCTACCTGTGCATTGGGTAATAGGCAGACAGACCTTGGTTCAAGCTGTGAAACTAGCAGGAACCTGTGAATCAGCCTCAGCCTCTCCTAGCTGTGAAGTTAGGGAACACAGAGGTGTGTTCCTCTGTCCACAGGTGACTTGGGCAGACACCCACAAATGAGAGAGCCTTTGTAGAAGTTCTGGTTCCCTGAGGAGAGATTCTAGCACTCTGTTGGAGGAGGGGTGGGGCACAAGTTTGGACATGCTGGAGAGAGTGAGAGAAATTTTGTTAGCACCACCCTTTCCTTAAGCAGCTGATCATGGATGAGGTTAATATCCAAAATATGTATAGAACTCATACAATGAAATAATAAGGAAAAAAATCAGCTGACTTGAAAACAGAAGAACTGAATAGTCATTTTTTTTTCAAAGAAAACCTCCAAACAGCCAACATGTCCATAAAAAAAAAATATTCAACATCACTAATCATCTGAGAAATGCAAATCAAAACCACAGTGATATATCACCTCACATCTATTAGAATGTCTACCATCAAAAAGACAAGAGATATAACTAATATTGACAAAAATGTGGAAAATAGCAAACTCTCGAGATGTACTGTTAGTAGTACTTTAAAATGGTATGCCCACAGGACACCTGGGTGGCTCAGCGGTTGAGCATCTGCCTTCGGCTCAGGGCATGATCCTGGAGACCCAGGATTGAGTCCCACGTCCGGCTCCCTGCATGGAGCCTGCTTCTCCCTCTGCCTGTGTCTCTGCCTCTCTCTCTCTCTCTGTGTCGAATGAATGAATGAATGAATGAATCAATCAATCAATCAATCAAATAGTATAGTCACTACAGAAAACAGTAAAAAGGGTTCTCAAAAAATAAAAATTAGATATACCATGTGATCCAGCAGTCCAGATGGTTTAGAGACTAGATCTTAAATTTTTCATCACAAAAATGAAATTGTAACTGTTTGATGTGATAGAGGTCTTAGCTAATGCTATAGTGGTAATCGTATTACAATACATAAATGTATCAAATCAGCATGTTGTACAGCTTAAAAACACTTGTCAATCATATCTCAGAGAAAAAAACTAAAGTTCACCTAAAACATAAAACAATCTAGTATAGAAGGTCTGGGGTCTAAAGGCCTGAGTGTTCTTTGATAATCATTAGTTGTATTACCTGTAAAATAGGTTAAAAATGGCACCTACTTCATAGGAGTTGCCGTGAGTATTGTTACAAATGCATATAAAATACTTAGCATAAAAACTAATCATAATATGTACCCAGTGACTATAAGTTATTATGATTTACTTAGATTGTCTTAAATGTAGTTACTGAAATATATAAAATAACAAGGGAATAATAGCTTATATTTATTAATGAAAATAGAATATATTGGGGATCCCTGGGTGGCTCAGCAGTTTAGCACCTGCCTTTGGCCCAGGGCGCGATCCTGCAGTCCCGGGATCGAGTCCCACGTCAGGCTCCCGGCATGGAGCCAGCTTCTCCCTCCTCCTGTGTCTCTGCCTCTCTCTCTCTGTCTATGATAAATAAATAAATAAATAAATAAATAAATAAATAAATAAATAAATAAATAAATCTTAAAAAAAATAGAAAATATTGTACAAATACCATATAATTGCCTAGGGAATATGATATTGAAATGTTTATAGTGAGAGGAAATTAATAAGACTTAGTTATCTACAGAAACGAATTGGGAATCAAGTATTGAAAGATTATATAAATTGAGGGGGATCCCTGGGTGGTGCAGCGGTTTGGCGACTGCCTTTGGCCCAGGGCGCGATCCTGGAGACCCGGGATCGAATCCCACGTCGGCTACCGGTGCATGGAGCCTGCTTCTCCCTCTGCCTATGTCTCTGCCTCTCTCTCTCTCTGTGTGTGACTATCATAAATAAATAAAAATTAAAAAAAAGAAAGATTATATAAATTGAAAAATTTATATTATTAAAAATATAATTATTAAAAACATGAAAAATTCTGTCCCACTGCAATGGAATCCTACTACACATTAAGCACTAAAAGGTTCAAACTATGGTCATATGCAACAACCTGGATGAAACTCTAGAGAATTTTGCTGAGTAACAAACTCAATCTCCACAAGTGACATCCTGTATTATCCCTTTAATAGCATTTTGAAATGACAAAATCTTAGAAACAAACATACTAGTGGTTGGTAGAATTTAAGGAGGGGATGGAAGTCAAGTATGAAGTTGGAAAATATAAAAAGGCAATATGAAGGATCCTTGTGGTGATGGAAACGTTCTGTGTTTTAAACAGATCAATGTCAATATCTTGGTTGTAATATTGTCATATAGTTTTGCAAGAAGTTATCATTGGGGGAAACTGACTAAAGAGTACATAGGATCTCTGTATTATTTCTTACAATTGTCTGTAAATCTATAATTTCTCAAATTTAAAAAAATAATTAAAAATATATTAGCAAATCAAACTGAAAATCATTGAATTCTTACTTTAGCATTGTGTAAAGAAGCATAACCGTTCCTAGCAATTATGAGTCCATACATTATAGCATATCACATATTATATACCCTGCATGAAGTATGAGTTGTTCTCATTTAAATAAACACTCAATTTATATCACTCAATTTATATCAATGAACATTTTGGAAATGATGGGATAAAGGGCTTGAAAAGGGTATAGCACAGAATACGAGTGAGCATCCATGCAGTATAATCAATTACTTTGTTTTACAAATATATATCTACCTGTTTTACTGATGGAAAACAAAGGAAGAATTAAGAATAAAATTTAAGGAGCAGCCCGGGTGGCTCAGTGGTTTAGTGCCTCCTTCAGCCCTGGGAGTGGTCCTGGAGACCCCCCTCAACTATCCAACTATCATACAACCAAACATCATTCATCTACTGATGTAACTGATCAGCCAGCCAGCCACCAGCTCAACAACTTACCCACCATCCTCCAACACCTCATCCAGTCTTTAGCCATCCACCTGTCCATCTGTCCATCCATCCCTCCAACTATTCAACCACCTATTAGCTATCCATTGCCTATCAATTATCCATCCTTTATTAACTCATCCACTTCGTCAGCCAACCACCACCTCCTCAACACATCCAATTACCCATTTACCATCCACCTCATTACCAGATTACCATCTACCTACCCACTATCCATCCATCGGCTCACCCTATTGTCCGTCCTGTCATCCCACTCAGAAAAAAAAAAAAAATGTTGGGCTCCCTGCATGGAACCTGCTTCTCCCTCTGTCTGTGTTTCTGACTTTCTCTCTCTCCCTCTCTCTCTCTCTCTCTCATGAATAAATAAATAAAATCTTAAAAAAAATAAAATTGCAGGTCTGGCTTTCTCAAAATTTAACAAATGTATTATGAAGCACAGTATTTAATGCAAATAAAGTAAAAGCATCTCCAAATGAGATGTAAAATGATTTAAGATGATACTTTCACAAATTGCAGATAACTAGGACAAAACAACATTCATTGTTTATGATCTATACTAATCTATATTAATTTATGATCTGCAAATGGAAACATTGGATGTACGTATTTTTGGAAAATAACTGATGACTCAACTTATAGTTAAGTTCATGAATTACTACGAAAAAATGTCAGGTATTTTTGACAAACCATTCATGTCATACCTTAAAAAAATAAAATACACAATTTTAATTTGAGGCTTAAGCCAATCTTCAAATAGTCTTTCAAAAGTGGTTGCTTCAGGTGGGGAAATGATTTTATATTCTCAAGACACTATTTTTTATATGTTTTTTGAGTTTTAAGAGGATAATTTTGCTTTAAAATATGCCTAGAAGAA
Organism: Canis aureus; assembly: GCF_053574225.1. Taxonomy (NCBI): domain Eukaryota; kingdom Metazoa; phylum Chordata; class Mammalia; order Carnivora; family Canidae; genus Canis; species Canis aureus. The sequence continues at coordinate 20,104,872 of NC_135648.1, forward strand.
TATTTTTAATCCACATTCTTAAAGAAAATAAAAGTATAAAACAAGGTAACCTTGAGACTTTAGGTTTCCTGTTCTACATGTAAGGACGTTGTAAGTCATGACTCCATTCTAACAAGTAAAATGTCCAATGAACAGAATGAAAAAAATAAATTTTTCTAGGATCAACACATTAAAAGCAGTGAGGACACAAAACAAACTGTGGTATCCAAGACTAGATAGTGAGACTCCAGCTGGCTCATCTGAGCAGACTCAATAGTAGAAATCACCTCTGGAACCAAAGCCAGGAAAACCTGTGCTGTAATTGAGGACGTTTGGAGGCTCAGTATAGACAACTCTCTCTAAGTTCAAAATCCCCAAGGTCATTGGGAGTCTTGCAAATCTGTGAGATTTATGTACAGAAGATCCACTAGATTCTCACAGTTAATATCTAAGAGAAGTCTCCTCAAGATTACCAGCAGGGGGGCAGCCCGGGTGGCTCAGCGGTTTAGCACCGCCTTCAGCCCAGGGCCTGATCCTGGAGACTGGGATCGAGTCCCACGTCAGGCTCCCTGCATGGAGCCTGCTTCTCCCTCTGCCTGTGCCTTTGCCTCTCTCTCTCATAAATAAATAAATAAATAAATAAATAAATAAATAAATAAATAAATAAATAAATAAAATATTAAAAAAAAAAAAAGATTACCAGCAGGGTGGGGCACCTGGGTGGCTTAGTCGGTTAAGCATATGCCTTCAGCTCAGGTCATGATCTCAAGGTCCCTAGATACAGTCTGGCTTTGGGCTCCCTGCTCATTCTCTCTCCCACTCACTTTCAAATGAATAAATAAATCTTAAAAAAAAAATTATCAGCAGAAAGAGAGGAAAAAAAAAAAGATTATCAGCAGAAAAAGAGAAAGGGACCATTTTGGAAATATGTCAAACAACTTTGTTGTTCAAAAGGCCTTCCTTCATGGGAAGCTAGTTCACCAGACTCTAACTGGCTGGGGGATTATCAGAGCCTCACTGACTTGAGGAGAGAAAGGTATCCAACTGCAGCCCACTCACCCCTTTCACATGGGAGAAGGAAAATACCCAATTCTACTCAGCTCTAGACATCATTTCTCACCTAATGGAAAAGAAAGATAAAACTGAGAAACACTTGCGAAATTGACAATCTGGAAATAGAGACTCACTAAGAGCCTGAGATCTAATCATAGGATCATTGAAAGTTTCCCCTCCTCCACACCTCAGCACTACATTCCTTAAGGGCCTATCTACAGCAGCAACTTTTACATGGTGGCCAGCTATCCAGGTAAAATTACAAGGCGTACCAAAAGGCAAAAAAAATATTTGAAGAGACAGAGCAAGCACCAGAACCAGACGTGGGAGGGATGCTGGAATTATCAGACCAAAAATTTGAAACGACTCTTATTAATATCATAAGGGCTCCAATGGATAAAGTAGACAGCATGTAAGAACAGATGGTAAAATAAGCAGAGAGATGGAAATCCTAAGAAAAAATGAGAATCTCTGTAATTTTTTATCAATTTTGTGTGTACCTAAAAGTGATCCAAAAAATTAAATTATGTATGAAAAAAGAAACAATATTCTATTTTCTCTCTAAAGACAGTTATCTGCTAAGTGTGGAGGGGGGGGAAGATAATCTTCAAGTTCCATTCTTTTGTGAATGTTTTCAAGTCGTTTCAGAAGCCTGGAGTACATATAAGAAAATAATTAGATTTACACTTTAAGAATTAAGTGCTACAAACAGTGACAATCTTTTGGGATGCTATGACACTAATTACTTATAGTTCACAAAGCTACAATATACCCATATAAAATTTAGTATTTAATTTTCCCCTAGTGAATATCCATCTAAATTTATATTACATATAAATATGAAACAATTTAATGATTACTATCTGCAGAATTACGGTCTTATATACCACATAAATGTATTTTTCTGGTAGGGTTAACGTTTAATTTAGGAAAAAAACTAACTTTGAAAAGAATTTAACATATCTATTTAGGATAAAATATTATTTCTAATAGATAATAGCATTGTGTTAAGTATTTAGAATATCACATTAATATTATCTATTTTCTGATACCACTAAACAGACAAATTAATGAAGGAAATAAAAACATTGAAAATAACTATTATAAAATCAGATGTGAATAATATAATAAAAAAAGACATCTGATTCTACTTCTGTGAGTTAGGAAAAGACATTTTTAAGGTGTTTACCAAGGATGAGTAGAATTTCAGCCAAAAACCAGGAAGAGACGATTAGTCCAAGAAAATATTTAAGATACGTTATATAAATACATTTGTAATTTATATAATATATAATATATATAACAGAATATATATAATACATATATAAATAATATTTAATATTTTATTTTGGATATTGTATTACACGGTATCCAAAGGATTGGAAAGTTAAGCGTCTCTTCATTTGTTAAGTTCTTACACATTTCCTCAGTCTGCATGTATTGAATTAAGTGGATTTATATTTTAAATCATAAACTTTTAGTGAAAATAAATCTCACTTCATTTTGGAAAAAATTTCAAAGCTTTCTGTAAAGAAATTGTTACATAATTGTTTATAGATTAGAATGCTTGAATAATTGAAATTTTAATTCCCTATATTAATATATATCTAATAATTTTCAATCCAAGAAATTATATTGGGTTATTTTGTCATAAACTAATTTTAATTATAATTATATTAAAATCAAGAACTAAAACTAGCCAAATCAATAATTTAAAAGAAAAAGGTAGGTGGAGGGATGTGCTTTATCAGATTTGAAAAATATAATGAAATCATACTTATTAAAATAGTTATCGATTTGTGCAAATATTTAAAAATTAATTAATAGGACATAATATGGAACAAAGATTTGGATCTACATTTATGTGCAAAGTTTTATCTTATGATAAGGATTCCATTGTCAATAAATGTGGAAAAGATGAACATTTCCGTAGATTTGCTTAAACAACAGACTTTTGATATAATGAAAAAGTGAACCTTGATTATACATAATCCATAAAACATAATTTTAGGAGAGAATATAGAGTGCCAGCATGGTCATGTTCTGGTGAATTTATGATTTTGGGGTCATAAACAACACTGTCTAGTTGTAACATCACACGGTGGAAGTAAAGAGGGAATTCTTTCAGGAATCTTGAATAAGGACACCAATCCCATTCGTGAGGCCTCCCCCAACGTGACCCAATCACATCCCAAAAATTCTATTTCCTAATACCATTATCTTAGGGCTTTGGGTTTTAAGTTTGAAGTTTGGAGAGATACAAATATTTAGACTATAGTAAGTAGACATGTCCAAAAATATAGCAGAGGTTTTTTATTTCTTTAATAGAAAATATTTGAAACAGGGATCCCTGGGTGGCGCAGCGGTTTGGCGCCTGCCTTTGGCCCAGGGCGTGATCCTGGAGACCCGGGATCGAATCCCACATCAGGCTCGCGGTGCATGGAGCCTGCTTCTCCCTCTGCCTGTGTCTCTGCCTCTCTCTCTGTCTCTCTGTGACTATCATAAATAAATAAAAATTAAAAAAAATTTAAAAAAAATAAAAATAAAATAGAAAATATTTGAAACAAACAGAAGGATTATCTAAAAAGAACAGGAAATTAAATGATATATTTCTATATTGTAATACTATACAAAAGAGACAAGTCACAGAAATATAAACAGTATAATAATTATATAAATGATTACAGCATAGAACATAGCTTAATTCATTTATCATTTTGTTATGAGTGATAATATCATCCATGATGTGATCCTTTCTCCTTAACTGCAAAAACTTTTTGTTAAAGATCCAAATCAAACAATGTACAAGCTTATTTCCATATGCATTCCCAGAAACCTTAGTGGATATTAAGGCTGTGCAAAAGAAAAAAAAAAATGTTTTCATGAGTTAAATGAAGTTAGGATTTAGGATCAGATAATTATAAACAATTTTTTATCTACATGGAAGTTATATTTATATGACTGTCCTGTGCACTTCAGGAGCTTTAGAATTCCTGGCCCCTGAAAACACATTGTCAATAATTATTTTCTAATCATGGTAACCCCAAAGGTCACTTAAATCTCAAGTGATGTTAACATCCTCATGGGGAGCCTCTGCACTAGATTCCCAATAAAATCTAGGAGATTTGGGATTTTTAATGAACAGAGTATGGCAACTAGGGATGTGGCTACAGAGAAATATCAATAGATAAGAAAAGACTCATGGACATTCTAAACATTAGAGATCTTTCCTTGGGGATTTTTTATTTTGGGGTTGCCATGGAAATAAGACTGAAGGATATATTCTAAGGTTTGCAAAAAATATGTGTAAATTTGCCTCTCTGAGATTAATTTGTACCGGGCATTGCTTGATATCCATAGTTTGGTAGCAGGAATTTACGCAATAACATAGTCTGAGACTGAGCTACCCTCTACTATCCTGAGCCCTTAAGCTTCAAGGAATAATGGCAGGATGAGTGATACTTCTGGAAACAACATTTTCTACCCTCCATGATCCAGTAACACTGCTCTAATGATTTCTAGGAAATCACATTTACTTTGCATAACAATGTCAAAAACTAAAAAGAAAATGTAGGCATGAAAATTATAAAAATGAAGAATGAAACATGAAAAAGAAAAAACCTGTTGCACCCTAGGGATGGAAGAATGTTAAGCTGGCAGGGACCTAAGTCTCTGGTGGCTTATGTTCTATCAGGCCTGGATAGATGACTTCTGAATTTTTAATTGAAAGTCTTAAAAACTCACCACTTTAAACTTCTGTTATTTGACTTCTTCTTTTTTCACTCATAGCCATACCTAATCCTAATTAATATAGATTTCCATACCTGGACATAGGTTATATTATAAATGACTATATTCAACATACAGAATGCTGCACTTAACTAAAACTCCATGACATTCACTTAGGAGGTAACAAGAACTTAAATACTGTAAACTGATGAAATGATAATTTTTATTGCATTGTAGAAAAATATCTGATCAAAATTTTAGTTGTAAGCACCATGGTGGCTGCTTCTACTCTATTTTTGTAAAATTGTAGAACTAGTCAGTTGTGAAGAAAGATGAAAGGAACATACCTGCTCAGGGTGATCTCTGGTCTAGGATCTGAGGGTTGCTGTTTTAAAACCATCAATATTCCAAATAGAAACAATAATAGTCAGTAGCTCATAGTGGCATCATTAACAGGATGGTACCCTAGAAATTTTTTAACCACTTTCGTGAGTTGTATAGTAGATAGCAGGAGCCATCATAGCAGCAAGGATTCTTTAAGGAGTGTTTTTTGCTTTAGATGGCCTCAAAAGAGCTAACAGTCAGGTAGTGGTGGTGGTAGTGGGCATAATAGGAAGCCCAATAAAGAAAAGACCAGGTTTTCAGTCTTTATTTCTATACAGTTATTTGTTTTGGTTACTTATTAAAAAAAAAAAAAAAAAAAAAAAACAGCTAGAGGGGCACCTGGGTGGCTCAGTAGTTGAGCACCTGTTTTTGGCCCAGGTTGTGATCCTGAGATCCTGGGATGGAGTCCTGCATCAGACTCCCTGCATGGAGCCTGCTTCTTCCTCTGCCTATGTCTCTGCCTCCCTCTCTGTGTCTCACATGAATAAATAAATACAATTTTAAAATAATTTTTTAAATGACTAGAAGCAAAGAAATTGAAGCCTATTAATTTGGGGGGGGGGGAATTTATTGCCACAGAGACAATAGATCTAACCTAAAATACTGTGTTATTGTTCAATGCCAGAAGAAACTCTTAATCTTAAACCTCAAAAATATGCCAGCAAGATAGAAATTGTAAAGGTTTTGTAGCTACAAAGACATACCGCTCAATGCCTCAAATACAGCCATGGACTGACAGAACAACAGAGACCTTCCCATAAAGCAGAGTCAGGGCCCCTGGAAGACAGTTGTAAAGGGATTTCTTCCCAGAAAGAAGCAGGCTGTGCCAGTTGGCCAAACAAGGAATTTCTTCCGCTAACATAGAAAGGGACCTCTACTATTTCAGCTCAATGGGATTTATAAGGTGTATGTACCTCTAACTGCTTTGTGTTTCTTATATTTCTCTCTTCCAGACAGATCTTTGCAAGCTCAGTTATTCTTTTTTGGTGTTAGGGACAAATAATATGTCCTTTATTATACAGATCACAAAACCATAGGGAATTATACCTTATGACAGAGAAAGCTAAATATAATTTTGAGATCATGAACTTTAAGCTGAAGTGCTAATCCAATGGGTGTCTTCCTTGGGAAGGTGAGAGCCGGGATTTATGGGTGTCTAAAGAGAGAGGCTGTGGCAGAGATAGCTAACTCCTCCACAATCTCTGTTCTCTTCTAAAATCGCAGAATTCTGAGCCCATGGCTGCCCCAAATAAAAGTCGATTCTTCAGCTTTCTTAGCAGCTGGAGGTAGTCATGTAACAAAGTTCTAGCCAATTACTGGTAAGCAGAATTGACATGAGTAACTTCTAGGAAGCCTTTATTAAAAGGAAGGGAAATGCCCTACTCTTCTCTTTCTGCCTTCCTGAGGACTGGGATGTGGGCAAGAAGCCTGGAGCTGCCAGTCATTGAAGCAGGAGAATAACCGCCATCGCTTAATTATGACAGAGCAGAAAGGTAGACCTTTCTTGGTTTTTTGACATCCTGTGGAACAGCCCTAACTAGTCACAGAAAAGTAATCTCTGGACATGAGAGAATTAAAATTAAAGAAAAAAAAAGAAAGAAAGAAAGAAAAAAGGACTGTTTTCTTCAATTTCCGATCAAATGGTAGACTATATTTCTTTTGGTTTCTCATGATTAAGAAAAAAAGACTGTTTTCTTCAATTTCTCATCAAATGGTAGACTATATTTCTTTTGGTTTCTCATGATTCAAAAAGGCTCTGGGGGGAAAAAAAAAACCATCTTAGAAATATCAGCAGGAGACAGCTACTTAAGCACTTTGACACCAGTCGGTATTTATAAATATCAGTGCCATTTGCTAAGAGCATTTATTCAGGATATATATATGAGGTCTGACAAAAACCCTGTGGCTATTATTGATAAACAGTTTTGAAAGCTCATATTTTTATTTTGTTGGGCTAAATTATTAAAAACAGTGACTATCACTAAGGTAATGTGTCATCCAAGATGGAAGCATAGTATTGAGCTTAAGAGGATTTGTGCATGCATTTATATTTTTTTCTCATTTTATAAAAACATACGGCATCTTGTCTATTAATTTCATATGATGAGTTCCCAAAATACTTAGACTAGAAATACATACTAAGCGATAGTGTTTTCATTAAAATATTTATCTACTTTCATGAGTAAATAAAGCATAAAATAGCCTTTACATTCCTTCTCTACTGTGCATTTCAGCTCTACCACATTTCTTCTTTCAGCCTGCCTGTTTATTTATTTTTTTATTTTTCTAGTCACAGATTCTTACTCTAACTTCAGGATGATAATGAATCTATGGCGATGGATAGTTCAAAAGGAACTGCCAATAGCAGTTATTATATTTAAAACCACTAGATGCAGTAAAAAAAAAAAACAAGTTTCAATAAAAAAAATAAAAAACTTGAATGCTTCTTAACTTTTGATTTAGGTAGCTCAACTTCAAATAGGTTAGGGCAGAGCAGTTTAATGAGCAGCCTTTGGAACAAATATACTATATAATTCACTCTTTTGCTCACCCAGAAAATTCGTACTGCTGGTATTACAAGTTCTTCTGGTTCCTAAATTAAATTATTTTTGAAAGTTCAAGTACGTCTCTTCACAACTCAGAGGGTTTAAAATAATGATGAGAGGATGAAGAGTGAGACAAGAAAAATATAGGTATACCATAGACTGGTCTTATTTCATTTTATATCTGCATTTACTGATCAGGAACATATTCCTACTTTACAAAAGAGGTCCTCCTCGGGAAATTTTTGGTCGCCAAAAATGGATGGGATTTGGGATTTTTGAGATCTTCCTTGATGTCATTTATAAGGATTATAGTCATGGGGTATGGAAGAAATTATGGAGCTACAATTTTTAATTCAGATACACTTAATATCAAAATGGAACCCAAAATCACACAATTTTCAGTAGCAAATTCCTTGTGAGAATGGGAATCTTAAGGTTTTGAATACGAGTGATTTGATACATATAAATAAAGGAAAAAGCTATAGAATAATTCACCTCCGAGACACTCAGATGTGAATATTAGCCACAAAGAGACAAAAATACTTCCTTGTTAGATTAATCATACTTATTTTGTATCTTTACAATACAATATTCAGCCTTGGCTGATTTTGTTAGTAATAAATTCTTATCCAAGTCTGCTGATTCTGTTGTTGCTTTGTTGTTGCTGTTATGCAACATTTGTTCTTGAGACCATGATGTTTGTATGTATATCTATTCTTTGTAGGAATTTATATTTATTATTTTAAATGGAAATTCAATTTGAATTTACTCATTAAATTTGTAAACTTGCAATTTTTAACCTCTAATAATCCTCAGATCTTACAAAAACTTAATTAACCAATAAAATATTGTTCAAATTATCTTGGTGTTGGTAGAAATGCCTACTGCTCTTCCATCTAGTATCAATTGCAGTGAACATCTTTAAAAATTATGGTTGTAGAAAATACATTTGAAAAATGCCATACAGACTTTTCATTTTTGCTTGATAAATAGAGTGATAGAATTCCCTGAAATGGCAGGCTTTTCTTGAAGGTATAGAGGAGGATCTCTCAAATTTTAGATTAACCTGAGGAGCAAAACAAAATGAAGATTCTCTGGCAGCAATCATACTGATTGAAATCTTTATTCCATGGGCCTGAAATCCGTATTTGTACAGATTCCCAGGTTCATCATCAGGTCCACTGAATTTGAAGAATAATCTTTAAAATGCAAAAATCATCTTTTGTTGTTGCTTCCCTCCCCCCTTGTCATTATATTCTCTGTGGACCAATACCACTGAAGCACTGCAACCTCCTCCAAGAAAAGACAGATCACTCCATGCTCCATGTACTTTGCTACTCATATGCCATGTGTGTATGCCCCTATTTGTTTTTCCTATTCTTTATTCCCTCCCCTCTATCTAATTATATATTTATTAGCAAACACACCCAGAATGGGATCTAACTTGATTGTGGCTGGAGAAAATCTCACCCTGACTTTTTCTAAAGATTTTATTTATTTATTCATGAGAGACACACAGACACATAGGCAGAGGGAGAAGCAGGCCCCCAGCAGGGAGCCTGATGTGGGACTCGATCCTGGATCCCTAAATCATCCTCTGAGCTGAAGGCAGATGCTCAACCGGTGAGCCACCCAGGCATCCCTCACCCTGACTTTAAAGGCAAAAGTAGACTCTCAAAGAGATTTATTTGGAAGGGGAAGCTCTATAAGTATATACAGTATTTTGTATCTTACTTATCTATTCCTAGTCTGTATCTTGTACATAAAATCATTAAATTTATTTCTATAAAATAAATGACCACATTTTGGCATAAAACTCTTAACCCATGTCTTTTAACATGAATTTTTAAATACTGATATTTCATGTTTCATCTGATTGTTAAGTTCATTAACTTTAGGCCTTTGAATTAACTTAAATCTCATGTTGACATTCTTATTTTTTTAATTAAACTTGAATCCCAATCAGAAGACCAAAGCTTTTATAATAAATAGCATTTTAATCTTTCAAGATATTTTATCTTTCTACTTTCTTCTGTGATTTTGTTAACTTCTCACTCTCCATTTATCTCTTATTTTTTTGTTTCATTTGTACACACTGATTTTTTTGTTTTTGTTTTGCATTTTGTTTTTTGTTTTTAACAAAAGATGGCAAGACACAAAACCAGAGTAGTGATAGCAAAGGAAGTGACTGACATCATGAATTAGAAAGTCTATTCGCTCAGGTTCTTCCAGCACAGAGCTCTTTTGTTTTTTCTTAGTGGCTTTGCAAAAAATATATATATAGTTTAAAAAAAATCACTATGACTCTAGAGACTCACCATTTTTCTCAATCAACTTTATTTCTTCTTGGACGTGAACATACTGCTTATTAATAAAGTGATTTTTTTCAGATATTTCAGCCTGTCTAATCATTACAATAAAGTATCAGAGTCAAACTCCACCCTCTTCAGTAAGTGTGGTAAAGATTATAAGAGCTGACAAAATATCTCCAAAAAGTAAGACATCTTACATGCAAAGTATTTTAAAGGCAAGGGCTATCAAACATTTAATCCAGGATATAGCTGATGTATTTAAATTATCAGAGATATCTTGTGAGAGAAGAGAAACATTCATGATAATTTTGGTGGTTCATTTTTTGTCCTTTTTTTAGTAGTTTAGCAGAGAAATGGTTTAATAGGTTTAAGTTGAATCAAGAGGAGGTCAGGCTGATTTTAGATATTGAGCTCAAGAGAATGTCCATTATTCATGAGGTTACTCCCTGAAACAGACTTCCATTGCTATGATTCTGAACATTCCCTGCTCCCCCCTGTATATACATGGAGATTATTGTGGAGCAGAGTCTCTTTTAAATGGGATACTGGTCATGGTCCCGACAGATCATTCATAGGGCAATGAAAGCTTGGGAGTTTGTGTGTTCTACTTATTTATTACTGGTAACATTTTCTGCAAATAAACCCATTTTATATGTGTATTATATATTATGTATTGCCAGTGGGTGTGTGTATGCTCTGACCATATGTAAAAAAGAAATAAAAAGATTAACTTTTCTGAGATTTAAAAGCAGTTTATTACCTGAGATCAGTCAGGATCTGAAAACGACAAGCTGTAGGCTTCATTGATTGTCAATCATTTTGCTATATTATGGGATGGTAAAGCAGGTTTAGAGACTGAGGGTCTAACATGCCAAAGACCTGGACAAAGACCCTAGCTTCTGGGCAAGGACCCTAGGCTCTGACATATTTAAAGAAGCAACTGGAGTTTTCTCAATCAAGGAGTTTGAAAACCTGACAGCCTGTGTAGAATGCTATGTGTTACTCAGAATGCAATGGTATACCTACTACAGCTCCTGCTCCTGAACCTAAAATATTCTCTCAATAAAAGCTACATGTAGAATACGCTCCACATGATAATTCACCATGGTTTGGTTGACAAGATGTCTAAAAATAATGTACCAACATGTTAGTTCAATCAGAGTTTGTAGCTGTCAAAAATTGAAATGAATGTCTGACAATAAAAAGCTAATAAAATAAATAAATATGCATTCATTCATTAAATTACTATGAAGCTATTAAAATAATGTTAATGCCACACTATATTTTAAGTATAATCAAATTCTACAGATAAAAGGATTAGATGGAAAATTACTATGTGTTTTATACGTCTATATATGGAGAGTGAGCACACAAAGTTATATACCATTTTATCTGCATTCTCCAACATATTGCAATAAAAAATAGAATACTAGCAGAACTTGGTAGTATACACCTTTAATGATAATTTAAATAATATTTGTTTTTTAAGGCATTCATCTTCCTGGTTTGCCCAAAATCATTCCAAGTTTAGCAAGGAAAGTCCCAAAAAACCTCATCAATGCCAAGCAAAACAAATGGCTCATTACCCTATATACATAGGACATTACCCTATATACATAGGACAGTTAATAAGCACTCCAAGTATTAGATGTTACTTAATAAATATTTGTGGAGTTACTTATTGCTAAATTAATGAATTAGTTGTCATTGGGAGCTAAAGTAATAAGACTGGAGGTAGGTCCAATAAACTCGAAGATCAGAAACTACTGTAATATGTGACCCAGACTACTATGTGCTCTCAAAACCTCTTTTGTCTTTCTTTTCCCAGACACATAGCCACATTATGTTTGCAAGCCAACTTTGATGAGCTTGAGGTGATAAAATGTGAATATAAGTGATGTGCTCCATGCTGGGGCCTGGTGCGTAAAAACTTTTTGCAAAATCTGCCATGTTTCATCATCCTATCTTTTGGCCCAGATACAGAGTATGCAGCCCAGCAGAGGGCTCCGAAATTCCAGGTGACAGCAAAGCCCAAGTTGGAGAGACTATGGGTCCCTGAGTGCCTGTGTAAAAATGCCGCAAGCAAATCAAGAACAACAGATTAGACTTTGCATGAGGAAAAAATGAAATTTAATCAATATTAGTCACTTTTAAGGCTTGGTTAGTTCAGAAACTGAAGTTATATATGTACTTACAGAATGATTGGAACTTGCCATCTTAAGAACAAATGAGTGCTCCTAATTATGACAGATAATTTATTTTTAATTGCAATATTTATGATTATGTGATCTATAAGAATAGTTTACAAGTAATGAGTCAATATTTCCCTTTTTTGCTTTTGCTTTTCACAAAGTATAAAAATAATTGGTCCAATATTTTTATTTCTATTTGTCTGTGAAACTGACCTTTATAAACATATTTTTATTTAACAATGAGAAAATTAATTCAGCTTTATCTTCAAAGATGCTCTGTCTACAGGATATAAGTAGAACTGTTTACACCTGATCTGTCCAATTAGATCAAAGGAGACAGACTGGATCATTTGCGTAATTTTTATCTAATAATAAACAGAAATCCATGGACTCTCAGCTCTTGAAATGTTTACAACAGGGCGCATTTGAAAAGAGCAGCGATAGTATTAAGGTCATGACAAATTAAATGAGACAATTTTAAATGTCTTGAGTGACACACCTTGCTATTCATATATCCTAATTATAGATGCTGAATGACTCCTCTTTTTCTGTGTTGTTTGAATTTAATTTTAAATTTTGATTTCCATAAAGCCTAGCCATTTTGCCCTTTGTCAAGCTTTCTAGCCAAAAGGTTGTCTGCTTCATTTCCATTAATAAAAAGAACGTGCTTCTAAAGTTTAACTAGATTATCTTAAGGGCAAAAAGTGAATATAACTGTGAACTGTGTTTTACAAATAGCTAGATTTTCAACTCCAAATTATTGATTGCTCAACAAATATAATAAGTATTTTTATATTATTTTCAGTTGTGTTAAATTTTCATTGTTTTTAATTATTGAAATTAAGGAAAAGGTATAAATAGTGATTTTCAAATTTGGGTTCTAATCAAATAATTTAATCAATCAAAATCTAACATTATGATAACATGAGTAACTTTACAAATATAGTTATTTTTATTGTTACGTAGATATATACATATTTTACATTTGCCAGTAGGAACAACTGTGTTGAGTTGGATTTTATAGGAAAAGAAAATCTTAAAAGTCCTAGGCCAGGACTTCCCATACCAGGTAATTTCATAAAATATATGTGTTCTCATTACAAATGGATTGAATCTTATACCACTTCCCTATCTGTAGGTACATATTTACATATTTAATTCTAAATGATTCACAAGCACGTCATCTATATTGCTTGCCCTGGTGTTTACAATACACTTCTTTAACTTAACCATACTTACCATACTTTCCTTGGGAACTCAGTTGAGGTAAATAATCTTTATACTTGGATATGAGCATTTCTATCAGGTTGTTAGGGTGAGGATTGGGTCAATATAATAAAAAGTTGAGCTGGGTTTCTAATGTCATTACTGTCAGTGCAGCACAAGTTCCACTGTCCCCTAATGGCTGTTTGTTCTTCCTTGTGTGTGTTTAGGGTGGGGACTGAGGTGCTGAAGGTTATCTCTCCATTCTGCTGTTTCCCCACTCAGCTTTCAGTTGTTACCGCTCATCTAATACCACAGATGGGATTTTTCTTCATGCAATTGGCTCTCTAGGGGTAGATAACTGTTGTTTGTTACTTGATACAAAGCTGGTGGTGAGGACAGGGGCATTCTCTGTTGTCATGGAACAGCTACAATCTCAGGTGGAATCCAAACTCCTTCCTGACAATATTTTTCCCCTGTCCTTTCCTCCAGCCCATGGTAGTCAAACCCTTTATTGTGTTTCTGTTTGAAAGCAAGAGATTCCTGCTCCTCCTACAGGAATAGAAGACCCCTCTTTGTTTTAGGTATAGGATGTTTCACCCTAAGATCCTTTGCTGTCCCTTTCCCAGAATAAGTATTTTGTTTTCTTTCTTCCTCCAAGTTCAAAAGAAGTTTGATTTTATCCTAGGTGCCAAAGAGTTGCCTATCTTTCCTATAGAAGTCTACCGGCTTTGTTTTTACTCATTTTATAGAATCATTTGATTTTTTTTTTCTCTCTCTCACCTGGGTTCTGAGAGATAATTTGCAGCTTCTGCCACCACAGCTTAAGAAGTTTACTTCCTAAAAGAAAAGGTCACAGGTATATGAACAGGGTTTTGTGCTTATTCCCTTTCAACCGCCAATTGGCCTCTGAACATTATGTCACGTAGGGAGGCTCTCATGGATGCCTGCACTAACCAGTCTTTTTTCATGAGCACACTTTGTTGAAACCCATAGAAAAGAACTTTATGACTGTTTGGGATGCTCATCTTGCATTTGGTATCCCCAGTTTTTGCTAACTCTCATGATAACTCAACCTTGGCTTTAACTTTGTCTTTAATATTTTTGCTAATTTCTTCTAATTTGTTTTTAAGATGGCTGCCACTTTCTCCCTTGCTCTGGCAAAACTGAAAGGTACCTATCACTATTTCAAAAACGCCTCCCTCCTTTGGAAGTCAGAGTGTTGGTTGTCCTCTGAAGTCAGCTGTCAGCACTCTGATGTGCTCAAGATAAGTTTTATGAATATAGTTTTTTTTCTTCCTCATGATTGAGTTAGAAGTAACATTATTTATAATGTCCCATGCCATAAATTTCTTGTTACCTTTTAGTAATTTGATTATGATGTGTCTTCATGTGGTTTTGTTCATGTTCCTTCTGCTGGAGATACGTTAAACTTATTGAATCTATAGGTGTGATAGGCACAATAATGAGCTCCCAAGACATCTGAGTCCAAATCCAGAGAAATTGTTAATATGTTATGTTACATGGAAAAGGGGAATTAAGATTGGCAGAGGGAATTAATTTTGTTAATAATCTAACTTTAAGATATGGAGATTATTATAGATAATCCAGGAGGGGCCAATGTAATGTTAAATTAACTGTGAAATGTAGACTGAACTTGAGAATTCCCTGAGCAGATAAAACTCTTTAAGCAAAAGGAAATCTAGCTTATTTTATGACCAGAAGCTTATTTTATGAAACTTCACTTAGGTTATTTCTTGTAAATGCCTCTGATAATCATAAAAGAAACCTGTCGTCTTCCTAAAAATGGTATAAAATGATCATGTTCACCCAAGCCCCTGTCATCTGGAAATCTCCCCTGAATAACCAATCACGTAAAGATTAAATAATTTCCTCATTTTTACTTTATAAGTGATCCTGTATATTCATGCCTCTATCCTTCATCACTGTTTTTATCTTTTAAAAGCCCCCATTTGAGAAATGTTCTTATATGCACAATAACCTCTTCTTAAATATTATTTATTGATTTGGCGGTTTTAAGTTTGCTTTTCTGGATTTTTGACAGTAATTATAAGAGTTCTTAAAAGGGGAAGCTGGAATCAGAAGTGTCAGTATCAAGGTAGTGCCAGGTAAAAAAGAGTGGACTGACCGTGGCTGATATTGAAGATGGAATAAGTACCAGCCAAGGAATGCAGGCAGCCTCTAGAGGCTGGAAAAGGCAAGGAAAGTTATTTTCCCCTACAGCCTCCAGAAAGGAATGTGATCCTTCTGACACCTTGATACTAGCTCAGGCCCACTTTAGAATTAATCTCTAGAAATTTTAGATAACAAATCTGTGTCATTTTAAGCCACTAGGTTTGTAATAATTTGTTACACTAGCAATGTGAAGCTAATAGAGTGGGTTAATATTTTTATCAAAAATATTTCCATTTTTCTTCAAATAATGTTTCCATTATGAATTCAAATATATTTTCCTCTTTCCTCTCCCCACTCTCTCTTCTTCTTGGATTCCAATTATGTGATGCCAGAGCAACTGATGTTAACACACAACTCCTTTGTCTTCTACTCACTTTTTCCTTTTCTTTTTTGTAGTTCATTATATCTCTGATTCATTTGGCCAGGTTCTTTTCCAGTATCCTTTAAGAAACCTTTTCTTCTGTGGTGTTTAATCTGCTCTTATCCTTATTCAGTGTATTTTTTCTTTCTTTCCTCATCACATTCGTGTTTTCTTCTACTTTCTTTTCTTTTTTTTCTTGATTGATTGATTGATTTGGGGTGGGGAGGAACAGAGGGAGAGAGAGTCTTTTAAGCAGACACTGCACAATGCAGGGCTCGGTCTCACGACCCACAGATCATGAACTGTTCTAAAATCAGGAGTTGGACACTTCACCAATTATGCCACACAGGCACCCTTTTCCTACTTTCTTAAATATATGGGTTCTACTTATTAATATCTGTATCTGTCTTTTCTACTATCCAGGGTTTTTTCTATGTCAATTTTTGTTGATTGATTGTTATTCTGGTTATGGATCTATTTTGTTGCTTCTTTGGATTCCATCGTTATTTTTTACTGGATGGTGTACATTGTGGATTTTATTCTGGTTGGTGCTAAACTTTGTTATCTTCCTTAAAATGTCACTGGACTTTTAAAGTACAGTTCATTTATTTTTAATCCATTTAATTTTTTAGAGATCTGCTTTTGGGCTTTGTTAGAGCATATCTAGAGCAGCCTTTTGTTGAAGCCTGACTTTACACCAGTAGTAAAATAAGATCACTCTGAACATTCTATGAAGTGTCATGTGTTTTAGGAGGTTTTTCATTCTGGCTGACTAGAGCATGAACTAGTCGCCAATTTATGTGAGCTCCAGGGATTATCCTGCTTACTCACTTTTTGTGGTTCCTCCCCTGGCTGAGGTTAAATTCTTCCCCTCCATGCGTAGTTCAGAACTCTGCTCAGGACTCAAGCAGACAATTACACAGATCTGAGCTTCCTCTTTTTCTGTAGCATTCTCCTCTCCATTATTGTGTCCTCTAAATTCTAAGCTCCTAAGCTTCTCATCAAAGAAGAAGCTTCAATCTAAGCTTCAATGAACTCCATTTCCTCAACTCAGCAGTCCCAGTAAGCTCTGTTTGAGAACCCCCTCTGTTTTGTAGCATGGAAATTCTTTCCAGGCAATAAACTGGACCAAGAGAGAGATCACCTGCAACATTTTCCTTCTCTCATGGATCAATTTCCTGTGCTTCCTGTTTTCTAGTATTTGAAAATGTTTATCATATATTTTATTGCTTGTCTATTTAAAGGGGAAGGGATATCAGCCCCCAATTACCACATGGTGGCCAGAAGCACAAATCCTCAAATACAAAACAGTTTAATTTTCTTTCTTTATAGAGAAAAGAAAAAGGAAAAAATAACTATTTTCCTCTGTTTATTCAGGGAATATAAAGTAGTTTCAAATAGCCTAAATAGAATGAAAAGAAGATAACAAATCTCTAAGTGTTACCAAAATTCTTAAAATATTTAAAAACCATATAATGATTCCATTTATTTTTAGATTAGAAACTGGAGAAATGTGCTATTCTACTGTAACACATATATGCTAATTTATTTTACAGAATATATTATATTAATAAGCCCTGAGAGTGTGTCTCTTTACCAAGAAGAGCAGAAATGATGCACAGTGACACTAAAAAAACTTATTGAATTACGAATGTCAAAAAGTTCACTTATTTCTCTAATAATTTAAACCATGTATATGTAAATTGAGAAATCCTATTAATATTGATTATTATCTAAAAATATCTAAATCTAGTGGGGTTTATCATCAAAATTATGATGCAGTTTTAATAGCCATAATGTGTGAGATAAAACTATTAAATCACAATAACTATTACTATATTATAATAATAGCCACAAGAAGTAAAATAAACACCAATCATAAAAACATTGTGTTCAAAAAATATTCTCATTTATAAGGCCATTTCTCCTGTTAGAAAATGGGGCAAAATAACTACTTATGTAACATCAGTGACAAAGTTAATGATTATTAAGACAAAAACTAAGTTTTAGTTTTCCTAATTTGTACAATTATTACAGAACACTGAAATAACTCACTAAGATACTAATAACACTAATAATTTCACTAAGACAATGTTACAAAAATGACACATTAGTTTTTAAAGGTAACTTCTATTTTTATCTGACTGGAATAATTAAAAGATTTATAAAAAATTCCTAAACTCAGAAATTAGCAGTGCAGACAGAAATTATAATTGCCTTTGAGACATTCTTCTATGAATATTAATAAAAAGTTTATACAGGAAAAACATCCTTAAGTTGCTTGAATCTTTTTGTAACTTCCAATTTAATTATGACTATATATGAGCCAAAATGCAGAGAAAACCAAATTAAGTCACTGGAATTTAAAGTCATACTACTTTCTAGTCAGTGGACCTAAACTATAGCTAATTGATTGACTCTTTTGTTATTAAGGGAACATAAAGTCATGATATCTAATAGTAATAGCCAAACAACTGGAATACTTTCCTCCTTCTGTAAAGGCTTCCAGTGTTTTAGCAATGTCTCAACTTTTGTCAAATATCTATTAGTGCTATAAATCTAAACACTTATCTGGACAAGAATAGGAAAAAATTCATTCTTTCCATAGGTCCTAATGATAAGTATGATTTTTCTCTTTTCTATTTCTCTTTTCACAAAATCTGTATTTTCTAGTGAATTCTGAGTGTAGGCAAATTTTGTATTTTCAGACTGCTTGAAATGAAGTAAGTAAAAGTATTTTGGAAATCCTGAGGGAGAAGGTGTAGGAGAGTGAGGAGAAAGGAGTCTACACTTGATCTTAGCCAAAAGGCTGAGAAGCAATTGAAAAATGAGTCCAAAAGATAGATAATGTTCACAAGCCCAAATATTCTTTCAAGGGTCAGATTTGTCAATTCTTTGCAAAGATATAATTTGTGAGTGATTCTTTTATGAATACTTTTCCTTCAGGAAAATGTTATCTTCCACTCTGGATAAAATTTGCATATTTATGGCATTATATGAGGGAAGTTGATAAAGATTTCATAAATAAAATATATATCATTCTTGGTGGATATTCATGGTGAGAACTTGAAATCTCCAGCTGACACCAGAAAGGATGTAAGCCCTGCCGAAAACGACATCAGGGAGCTTACGAGCAGATCTTTCCAGCTCAGTTGAGCCTCCAGATGACTGCAATTAGATGATAGACAGATTTTCACCTTATAAGAGACTCTGAACCACAATCAGCTAATCTGAATTTCAGAAACGGTGAGACCCTAGGTGTTTCTTGTTATAAGCTACTGAATTTGGGGATACCTTTTATGTATCAACAGATAACTAATACAACTCGTAATTAACTTATAAGGAAACTGAGGCAGAGAAGAATTAAGTGACTTGCCAAGGTTATTCAGGAAGTCAACATCTAAGTATTAGACTCGTACTTGCCTAAAATATCCATTTCCCCTACAATGCCCCTCAGTAATAAAAACCCAAGTAAGTTATACTTCAGAGAAAAATGAGCTTTTCACAAACCCAGGCAGTGAATCTTGATGATCTAAATCTATCATGATAATTCTACTAGCTATATTGGTATAATACTTGAAATTTGAGAGAGTAAGATATGGCAAAATACTGGTCAACAAGGGAAATTTGATGCATGTGAGTAAGGTTTTCTCTCATCAGAAGAGGTGCTAAGGTAGAAAAGCTTATTTTACTTCAGCTTACCATTATTATATATGCATCTGATTGCCAGAAATTATGGCAGACACCTGGAGACACTGAGTAGCAGACTTCTTATGGACTGAACATTTGTTATCCCCAAAACTCATATGTTGAAGCTCTAACCTTGAATGGGATAGTACTTGGATGTGGGGTCTCTGAGAAATAATTCAGTTTAGATGAGGTCATGAGGTTGGGGCTCCCATGATGAGATTTGTATCCTTATAAGAAAAGGAAGAAACCAGAGCTCATTCTCTCTCTCCACTGGCTTACACTGAGGAAAAGTCACCTGGGGACATAGTGAAAAGGTAGACATTTGCAAGCCAGGAAGAGAGCTCTCGTCATCATCACAGAACCAGATGGTATCTTGGACTTCCTAGTCCCTGAACTGTGAGAAATAAATGTCATTTTTTAAAGCCACTCAGTCTACGGTAACCTGAGCTATGACAAGACTTAATAGGAAATGCAGAGTGAAAAGAAACACAAAGAATTTAGGATTTTCTCATATCGGGTATGTTAAATGATCTAATCATGGAATAACTCTACATCTGTTAGATAATAATTTGTCACATTGGTTAGCCATTTCTGTTTGTATCGTTTGTTAATCAGCTGAAAATATCTTCATGGATAAGAATGTTAGAGTCAAGATAAGAAATAGCTACTAATTTGGCTACATTTTTCTTATTCAATCACTTCTCCTGTACTCTAGCATTCTTCTGTTGTAGCAGGTAATTGGCAATTTTCTACAAAATGCAGACATAATAAAAAATATCTATATACAGGCATTACTCATTTGTCTGTGTCATAGACTCATCAGTGAGCTTTGTAAAAATAGTATGTCTAGGGTGGGTGGCCCACCCACTGATCCTCCTGCTGGTGAGAAGCCAGGCAGCCCAGAGCAAGCTAGAGTGTCCAGGCTGACCCAAGGGGAGGCTGGGGTCTCTCCAAGGTGTCCATGAGCAATAGCTGTAGCACACAGCCTGTCTCCTGGGTGGCTTGGTGAACATAAGCACAAGCACAAATTCTAGGGGATGTGAGATGACCTGAGACAGATCAAATCACAGGGCTCCTATCACGACTGTGGTGATCATCCTAGAACCTCAGTGCCCAGAGCTTCAGGGCCTTCCTCTCTATATGCTTTCACTCCTTCAGCCTGCAAGGGTCAGATTTGCCATCAAAACAATGACCTCTTCTTTTTTTCCTTTGTATTTTGATAAACACTAAAGATGGAGCTGTTCAACTTTATCTTGGGGAAACCCTCAGCACTGGTTTATTTGGTGTCCTGGAACCTCTACTGCTTTCAATATATGGTTAGTAATCAACTATTTTGGATACTTGTTTTCAATTATCATTTTGACAAGGAAACTATTATAAGCTACTAAATAAAATCTCTTAACTACTTTTTAAAAATAAAGTAATTAGAAAGTCTATTATCTTTCCAAAAGTTAACATCTTGTGTGTACCTCTACCTCTGTTGGCTTCTTTGTATTTTTGCTCTTATTGATTCAGACTATTTGCTTTGTGTTTTGACTGTGAATTGGCCACTGAAGTAGACATGATACATTTTAAGTTTGGTTTTCTTTGTTGTGGTTGTTTTTAACCATACCAGGAATTTAATTAAATATTCAGATGTGTAGGTCAATGTTTTTTGTCAAGTTTGGGGAAAAAATGTCTTTGTGTTTCTTTTTCACAAGGTGATATTTTATTCACTTTCCTGAAATGTCATCTAGAATTCTGACATGAATTTAAATTCTGCTATTATTTTTCTTATTTGATTTTTCATGATAAAACATATACCTCATTACTTAGACATAAAAACAGATCTCCACATATATCCAGTAAGAGCCCCGGAAAGAGAAGACAGTCAAATGGGGTAGAAAATATTAGATGTACTAATACCTGAAAATATTATCTGGGAATATATCTCAGTGTATCATCTTTATATGTTTAAAAAAAAAACACTTCTGCTTCTGTTAAATAAATATACTGAAGAATTTTAGTGAGTACAGAGTGATCTCAAATTTTTCTCATTAAGTTTGGTAATAAATCCTGTCTCAAAACTATAAATGTACTCATCTTCGATGCACAGCTTTCTTTCTTTTCTATTTTGTAATTTATTGTTAGTTTTATAATTTTGGGGGGGGATTTTATTTGTTTATTCGTGAGAGACACAGAGAGAGAGAGACAGAGACATATAGGTAGAGGAAGAAGCAGGCTCCTTGAGGGGAGCCTGATTAGGGACTTGATCCTGGACTCCAAGACCACGCCCTGAGCTGAAGGCAGGTGCTCAACTGCTGAGCTGCCCAGGTGTCCCTGTTTTAGCAAATTTTATTTTATTTAATTTTTAACTCAATTTTTGACATTAAACATGTTTTTTTCCTTCAATCTATGTCATAATTTATTGCTATGCTAGTAAAATCCTTTCCTTCTGAACTGAATATTAGCAGTGGTTTCAGGAAAAAAAAAATATATATATATATAACAGACATATTATATATGTATATATAACACACATTATATATAATATATATAATTCTCATATATATGAGAGTGTAGTAATTATTAACTAGAATTGCTCATATAGGTTCAAGAATACAGCTAAAAATGTGTTAGAGGATATATCCTATGAGTGAAAAAGTGTTTCAATCCTCCTCCAAGAGCAGATATACAAGTAATAAGCCCTGCTATGCACCATTCCTGCAACACTTCTCTCTTAACCATTCCCAACTTGATATTTCAGTATATACTGATTTAATATCTGCCCATTTTCAATCAAGTGTAAATCATAGAATGGAGAGTTTTGTTTCTAGTTTTCTTGCAATTTGGGTTTTTTGTTTGTTTGTTTTAACTTTCCTGGTGTCCTATTCAATTTAGGATGCTATAGGAGAAGACCATAGTCTGCATGGCTTATAAATAATAGAAATGTATTTCTCAAATTCTGGAGGGTGGGAATCTGAGGTCAAGATGCCAACAATTCCATGTCTGGTAAGATCCAAGTCCTAAAAGCATACTGCCAAACCTTTCATTGTGTCCTTATGTGGTGGAAAAAGGATGAGAGGGAACTTTTTATAAGGGCCCTAATTACATTCAAGAGGGCTTATTAACTCCCATGATCTTATCACCCCCACCAGCCCCACCTCCCAATACCATCGCATCGTGCAGTAGGATATCAACACATTCATTTGATAGACACAAATATTCAGTCCATTGCATTGGATATTTTTCTGAGATACAAAGGGAGGAAATTGAGATGGTAAACTATTATCTGCATCAACACATTTTCTGCTGATTGTTTTCAGCTACATTTCAACAGACACTTCTGTCTATAAATTGCTATGAATAATTGTTGTTTTTAGCACTGCTGTGGTGAAAGGACTGATACAAAAGGCAATTCTTAATAAAAGGTGAAAGGACTGTTTCTGGAGTCCTCTGCAAGGGTTCCTTATATTCAAGCCTGAGTTCCCTCGTGTCATTAATTGGGTGATATGCTGCAAGTAACTAATTCTCCTGAAATTTAGTTTTCTCATCTGTGTAGTGGGAATCATACTGAAACTTAAATTCTGGGTCTGTTATGAGGATTAATGAGGCAACTTGTATTTTGTGATCATAAAACTATCCAGAACATTGTTGGCTCTTAATATTAGTAGTTATTATTACTTTTTAAAAGATTTTATTTTTTTTATTCATGAAACACACACACACACACACACACACACACAGAGGCAGAGACACAGGCAGAGGGAGAAGCAGGCTCCCTGCAGGGAGCCTGACGTGGGACTCGATTCCGGATCTCCAGGATCACACCTTGGGTTGAAGGCAGCACTAAACTGCTGGGCCACTGGGGCTGCTCCTTATTTTTTTTATTATTCTGAAAACCTTACCAGATTCAACAGAAGGATTGTCTTTGGTGAGAAATATATTCCTTCTCTGTTTCCATAGCTAAGCAAAAGAAAACAAACATTTCTTCAGATATTATTGGCTTGATTAGGTTCAGGAACTGAACCTGAGTTATGTGTAAAAAGGCTGTAGAAATAGCATAATGAAGAAACAATTCAAATCCTGGACTTGTTACTCCAAATTTCACCCTATTTCCACTAGATAGTTGCTTCTTAAGCATTATTTAAGCAGTGGGCATATTTAAAAGAAAAAACGTATAGATGTCTGATATATGTAAAACACAATATGCAACACTGCTCTTCAGGCAGTTTAAAACTTCACTGCTTAATCATTTAACTTTTTAAGTTCTTTTTTTGTGGATAGTACAATACAAAATTTGGGGAAGCCTAAGAATCTGCAGTAGAAATTACTGTACAACACCATGTTGCCTTCCTACCAATTTAACTCTATTAAATATTTAAGGTATGATTAAGTGAATGTTATAAAGCTGTCATTAAGTTTTGACTAGTATGAGTCAATAACTTAAAAATTCGAAACTTCTTGATAAAGGTATAATTAATAGAATGGCTCATTAAAATTGGGGAATATTTTAATAAATGGTATTATTAGAAGAAATGGGCCATATTGATTTAGAAATAGATAGGGAGTTATTTCAAATTATGCAAATTCTTCTTCCCTAAGTGGAATATTCTGTCATTATAAAAGGTAGGAAGCAATTATTTTTTATGGAAGCAATTTTGTATGTGATTTATCCACACCCATAATTAGACATACTACTAACAAAAGAAAAAAAACTGAAAAATAGTACTTAAATATACTTTATTCACAGTATCATGTAAAACTTATAAACCAAAACATAATATGCACCTTGGAATTGGTAAAAGATTTGTTACTTTTCCAGGAATATAACATTATTTTTTGATCCACCATGTAAAATTTTTGTCACAAAAATGATTGATAGAAATTAATGTTCCCATCTGTACTTTTGAGAAAGCTGCCTTCATTTTAATTATTTAAAAGTTCCCAGCATTTTAATTGTTTAAATTGTGTTTGTTTTACAATCATAAGTTCAATTCATCTTTATAAAGTTTTAAAATGCAATATTAATAGTTGACACATTTTTGTTAGTTAAAACAGAATGTAAAACTATTATTTTCTTTGACTCCTAAGAAATACTTTTTACAAATGTGTTGTCAAGTCATGGTAAAAATGAATCTTTCCAATTGGGCAAGCACTTTGTTATTAGGCATGTAAATTAATATAAAATTGACCAGTTAGATTATTCAATAAACGGATGAAACTTGCTACAAAAAATATATGAAGGCAAGATTTTAGATTATTTTTCAGAAACCAACAGAGTAGAAAGTGAAATTAATTAGGTTAATGCATAGATAATTCCTGGTTACATTTAAATATTTTGCTGGTCATTAAACATTTCTGAACAACCATCGCTAACAAAAAGCAGTCTTTCATAGAAACTCAGGAGGTCTGTTTTTCTATCGCCTCCAGGAATTTATCCATTTTTTCTTTTATCTGATAAATAACTACTATTACTTTACCTGACAAATAATTGTATGCATACTACTTCATGGCAAGCAATGTTACAGACAGTGGGTATGCTGTAATAATACACTTTAATCTCTGAGCTCCTGGAGTTTCCAATTGAATGGAGGAGAAATAGAATAGACAAATAAACATATAAATATCAAGTTCCAAGTGCAAGGAAGTAAAATGAAACAGGGTAAGTTGATAATGGCTGCCAGAGCAGGGAATTACAATTTGTAGCAGGTGGTGAGGACAAGGTTTCCATGAATGACTATTAATCATAGGGCTGAAAGAAGCAAAGGAAAGTGTGTAAGGGGATATTTGGGAGAAGAGCCTTCCAAATGAAGTAACAGAAAGTGAAAATATGCTACAATATTCTAGATGAAAGGGTAAACCTTAGCAACTTGAGTGTAAAGTATAACTCGATGTTATATTTAGTGTCTGGTGGATCACTTGGAAAAGGACAGATATTGTGAAACCAATGCATTCATAGGAGCTCAGGGTGGTACAGTGAGAATGTGCAGACTTGGAAAATGTTACAGGATCAGGGCTTTATAGCATGACCAATGAAGGAAAATTACCTGCTTGGTTATCAAGCATGGTGAGGAAAGCAAGGTGATAAATGAAAATGACCCACAATATTCAGGATTCCCATGCAACTTTCAGACTCAAAATTTGCTGTGTGAAAGAAGATTGTCTAGTAATTAGGGGCAGCCAGTGGCTCAGTCAGTTAAGCATCTGCCTTCAGTTCAGGCAGGTCATGATCTCAGGGTTCTGGGATCAAACCCCACATCGGGATTCCTGCTTGTGGGGAATCTGCTTCTCCCTCTCCTCCTCACTCATGATCTTTCTAGCTGTCTCTCTCTCTCTCTCTCTCTCTCTCCCTCTCTCTCAAATTAATAAGTAAAATCTTTAAAAAAAGATGGTCTAGTAATTAAACTTCCAAATACCACTCATTGCCAGAACTGCAAAACACTGCCCTAGATAGATCCAAATATGAAACGTACACTGGCAAAATTCACAACCTGGGACCTTCACAGCACACTTGTTAAATGTCCTTCATTGGGGATGCTCCCAAAGCTGAGTACAGTAAAATATTTTTAAGTATCATATTTATATATATTATATTCAGTTATATATTATATATAATATATATTATATTATATATATTATATAGATATATTTTTTATTTTTTTTTCAATTTTTATTTATTTATGATAGTCACAGAGAGAGAGAGAGAGAGAGAGAGAGGCAGAGACACAGGCCGAGGGAGAAGCAGGCTCCATGCACCGGGAGCCCGATGTGGGATTCGATCCCGGGTCTCCAGGATCGCGACCTGGGCCAAAGGCAGGCGCCAAACCGCTGCGCCACCCAGGGATCCCTATATAGATAAATATTAATTTAGTTTTATGCTATCAGAAAAATGGGCAAGTATCCACTCTCTTGTAAGGGCAATCTTATATTCTATTTAACCATTAGAGTGATTGGAATGCTTTCATGTTCAGAATATAAATGAAAATAACTCATGAAAATGTGGGATATTTTCCCTCGTGGCTGTATTTGTCATATTCATGTCATTCCAGCACAACCTGTACTGAAGTAATTGCATCTTTAATGAATAAGGAGCTAACTTAATTCCCCATGATTAAAGGATTTCAGCAGGACTTCAAAAACTTTATTAAGCAGAAAGTCATCATATTGTTCTAGCTAAACTTTTGATGAAAATTTATAGTTTTTTTAAAATCTGGATTAAGATTTAGTGTTTGCCCTTTCTGTTTTGGGTTATTTGGTGCTATTTTTACTGAAATTAAAATTTAAAGCCCAGTATACTTTATTTATAAGTTATCTGCCATCACTCTGCTGCCTGTTCACCTTTTAGTACTCTGCATTCCTAACTTTTGGCAAGAATATTATATAGTATTATGTCCTGTGGCATCTATTTAAAAGAAGATATTAAACTTCTCCTTATCAATGGACATATTATGAAGACAGAAATACCTGGAGCGTTCTGAGTGTTCTTCTATTGTTTCAAAATATTTAAAAACCTCCATAGTGTTATCATTATATAATCTGAAATCAACTTTACACAAACATTATAATCAGTCCAGCACTTTTTTAAGTCTATGCCATACACATTCTGTAACCATGATTTTCCCTTTAAATAATATTGGCATAAGATCACGGAAATTACCTTCTAGTGTAAAGCCTACCAATTTATTATCATTATTAGCTTAGATTTCTCTAAGTCTCTTCTATAAAATGAGGTGATAATAACTAACATGTAGGAATAAATGAGATATTATTCATTAGAAATCATTACATAGTAGAAAATAAATGGTACTTGTATTTTCACTTAAACTAAATAGTTATTATTGCCTTTACTAATTTCAATTTCTGTACCTGTACAGTTTATTTTAGTAAACATCTCTTATGCTCAAAAAAGATAAATCTCTCTCCTCTTTGCACATTGCTTTCAGAACTTTGATCATCTCTTCCTAAAGTCTTATCTAGTTTCTAACCTAGTGACATTGAAAGTATTGGTCTTTGGAAAGAAAACCCTTATTACAGATTGGATCGTGAGATATAGCCATTCATTTCACTTTTATGAGATTCCAATCTATCACTTGCTAGTCCTGTTAACATCCTTTATCCATTTATGGCTTGATTCAGTTTTAAAACGGAGGCTGTTTCTGAGAGTTCAAGGTGTCTTTAATGTCAACTTGATTCTGGATATCTAGATGTTTGCAAAATAATTACATTGTTTTCCAGTTTGGGGGGGGGGTGTTGAGAGAAATCATATTTGATTTAAAAAGGATGCAAATGTTTTAAATTAAAATATTTTAGGTATTAGAACTTCAATAGTAACAATGTATAGTCACAGTTTTGTTATTAGCCTAGTAAATCTTTACAAATTAGCCAGAATTATATTAAATATTTGTTAAACATGTAATGTCTAAGGAAAACAACATTGAAAAATAAATATAAGCCATAATTTCAGTAAAAAATTACTTTGCATCCTTTGCGTTCTTTCATTGAACACATGGGTAATATGCCTCAAAAGCACATATTACTGTTTAAAAGAAATTGCTGGGCAGCCCGGGTGGCTCAGTGGTTTGGTGCCACCTTCGGCCCGGGGTGTGATCCTGAAGACCTGGGATCGAGTCCCACATCAGGCTCCCTGCATGGAGCCTGCTTTTCCCTCTGCCTATGTCTCTGCCTCTCTCTCTCTCTCTGTCTGTCATGAATAAATAAATAAAATCTTTTAAAAAAATAAAAAATAAAAGAAATTGCTATTGAATTTGGTAAACTTTTCTCCAAAATCAATCCTTTGTGAAGTGTTTAGTTACTTGTTGAGCTTGTTCTCTGAAACATCAAATTAATTATCCCATATATGATAAAATAATGATATGAGAAAATATTTTTTAAAGATTTATGTGAGGAGGAGAGTGCTCACACAGGGGAGGGGCAGAGGAGAGTGAGAGAGTCTCAAGCAGCCTCCCTGCTGAGTATAAACCCAGCATGGTTCTCTGTCTCACACCCTGAGATCCTGATCTGAGCTGAATCCAAGAGTCCGATGCTTGACCAACTAAGTGACCCAGGTGCCCCAAAATAATTATTGTTATATTGCTAAAAGTATGCAAACTGTTGTTTAAACTGTTGTTTAAAAAAAAAGTCAAAGAACTTATATAAGTAAAGTTCATTCTCATTATGCAGCAATTCAGTGTGAGAATTTGTAATCAAGCAGCTTTAAAAGAGACTCTCCTTCCACTTTGAATTCCTAACCTACTGTAGATCCTAGCTGATCAGGCTACAGAAAAGTACAATCTATTCAACTGTTGTGGATGAGCAATATTTTCCAAAATTCAGGCACAAAGCCTCAAATAACTGTGCAAAAATATGAAAAAGTAAAGCTGATTGTATGTCCAAGATGAAGAGAAAACAGATATTCACAGTACAGCTACCTCTACCATGCATATTATATATATATATATATGTAAGCTCATTTGCACACATTATTAATGATCATTTTCACTGGATGCTAGGCTTATAAATGATTTTTATTTTATTTATAGGCATTTTGGTATTCTCCAAATATCCCAAAGTTAATGCTTATTACTTGTATTACTAAATACAAATGCATCTTGCTCCTTTTTCCTTCCCCTCCCTCCTCATTTCATACTCTTGCTTTCTTCCTGCTTCTTGCTTCTTCACCTTTCTTTTTTTTTTTTTTTTTTCTTCTTCACCTTTCTTGTCTCCCTCTTCTTCTTCCCTTCCTCTTCTCCTCCAACCTTCTCTCTCTCTCTCCCTCTCTGTAGAAGAGACAGATTTCCTTCTTAATTCACTTTTAGTTAATAGCATTTTTTTCTTTGTGATATTTGGGAACTTTTCCCCAGTCTTACACTGGAATCCTTTTTCATGCCTTACAGTAGAAACTGCAATCTTTTTTGATATTCTAGGAAGTGATAGGAAAAAAAAATACTCTTCATTCACTATTAGCTCTTAAGCTGAACCATCTTTCACTTGAAGTTGCTAATTGACACTCAGACATATTGGACTTCCCATCATTGAACTTGTTCTCAATTCAGTTCTCCCTTGTCAGTTCAATTTACTCTCTAGTCTATAAATTATCTGTTGGAACTTACTTACTTGATATGTGCACTACTAGGTTATGAGCTCCTTGAAAACAAAAAATATGTATATATTTCATTGGGTAAGCCAGGCACTGCTATAAAACACACACACACACACACACACACACACACACACACACACACACGAGTTATTAAACAGCAGAGTACATAGCAGTCATTTCATAAATATTTGCTTGATAAATGAATAAAAGACATACATTCTATGACTTAAATCATCCTTACATATAAAATAATTACTTTGCATTTAAACTAATAAACTAAATACTCAAAAGACCTTATAAAAATCTTATATCTTGGGCATCAAGGTGGCTCAGTTGGTTAAGCAGCTGCCTTCAACTCAGGCCATGATCCCGGGGTCCAGGGATCGAGCCTGCATAGAGCTCCCTGATCAGTGGGGAGCCTGCTTCTCCCTCTCCCTCTCTCCCCAATTTCTGCTTGCTCTCTCCCTCTAGTACTCTCTGTCTCAAATAAATAGATAAAATCCTTTTTAAAAAAACCCTCATATCCTTTTTGGGGAGTCACATCTGAGTTGTATGTAAAATTGCTACAAATATGCCCTATTATATTAATAATGAAAGTTTCATACATCACAGTGACTTGTCCTCACAATTAAAGTCTTAAGGATTCATAGTTTCTTATTTTTTATCTGAATGTAAAATTTTATACTTTTAAGAAATATCTCAATATAGTCTTTGAGATTCTATTTTTTCTATCTAATTAGAGATGTGATAAGTCAAATAATAGCCTGTGAGTTCAGAAAGGGCCTCTGCTTTCTTCACATATGTAGTTAATATTCTGGTGCTTTTTGTATTTTTTTCATTTTTTGACAGAAAAAAAACTTTCATATGACAGAACTTAATCTGAACAAGTATAATTACACTTTTGTATAAGAAATCATAAATATAGATTTTAAAAAGAGCTTCTATTAAAGAAAAATGTTGAAAATACACCTCAAAATCAGCTTAACTTGACATTGTTTTATCTCAATGATGACAGTAGTTGTTTTATTGAACTTTTATTTTCTAAAATAATTTACTTTTATGCTTTTGCTTTTTGATGAGTTATACAAATCTCTCAATAAGAATTCTGATAAAGGCATGTTGAAAATAATATTTACTAACAATAAAAAATGAAAAGATGAAAGATTAAATATCTCTAATTTACTACTTGCTTTTATATTTGTAAGTGACCTTTTGTTTTGGATATTAATTCAAACTTTCATATTAAGATAAATAACTAATATGTGTCACTCTCATGCATTTTAGTTACTATAGAATGATCTATGTGCTTGTAATTATTCACTTTTATTCTAAATATACAGAAGAACATTTAATCCTTCATGTGGAAAAAATTAAACATTTCATCACTACTATGACACTGGTTCTATCACTTTTAAATCCTATTAATTATTTATGTCATTTCATTTGTCTATTAAATAAAAGTGTTCTCTTTTTGTATTATAAAATATCTTACAGTTTCTATCTTTAGGATAAAGAAGCAGTTTACATCATACCTATCAAATGTACTCAAAATAAATAATAGGAATGTAAAAGTTTTCAACAAAATACTAGCAAACTGAATTTGACAGCACATCAAAAAGATCATGCACCAAGACCAAGTGGGATTTATTCCTGGGATGTAAGATTGGTTTAGCATATGCAAATCAATCAATGGAATATACCACAATAACAGAATAAAATATTAAAATATCATCTTAATAAATGCAGAAAAGGCATTTGAAAAGTTCAACATACAAATCTGATAAAAACTCTCAACAAAACAACTCCAAAAGGAAAACTTTTCAAGACAATGGGACCATTTATTTAAAATCCTCTGCAGCTAACATTATAATCAATGAAGAAAGAATGAAAGCTTTTCCTCTAAAATTATGTACAAGGTAAGAATGCCCACCCTCCCTACTTCTATTACTATGTTAATAGTAATGGAAATACTAACACAAGCAAGCAAATGGGAAAGAACAAAAAGAATTAGAAAGCATTCAAATAGGAAAGGAGGAAATAAAAATATTTGTTTGCAGGTGACATAATCTAATATGTAGAAAACCCTAAAGACTCCAAAATAAAAGCATTGGAACTAATAAACAAATTCAATAAAGTTGTAGGACACAAAGTCAACATACAAAACTCAGTTGCATTTTTTTTATGCCAACAAGAGGAAATCAAGAAAACAATTCTAACTGAACCAAGTACAGTGGTGTTTAAAATTAATTGATCATAATCAGTTATGGATTTCTTTATTTCTTCCTAATTATCACTGCTTCATTTGACTAAACTTAAAAAATAAAAATAATCCCATTTATGGAAGTACCAAAAAATTAAATAGTTAAGAATAAGCTTAACCAAGAAGGTGAAAGATGTATACCAAAACTGTAAGATATTGATGAAAGAAACTTAAAAAGATACAAATAAATGGAAAGATGCCCATGTTCATGGATTTGAAGAATTAATGTTGTTAAAATGTCCATATTACTCAAAGTGATATATTCAACTTAATTACTATCAAAATTCCAATGAGATTTTTCACAGATATGGAAAAGCCAATTCTAAAATATATACAGAACCACAAAAGATCCAGAATAGCCAAAGAATCTTGATAAAGAACACAGAGCCATTGTGCTTTCACTAATTTCATAACAATGTCCAAAATATTGATAATAGTGAGCATGCTAATTGCAAGAAAGTTGGATTAGATGTTAGGGTCAGGTTACCTGCAGGAGGAACCATCTGCACATATCTCTTCCCTTGCCACCACTGTCTTGATAGATCTCTTATTATTCATTTTCTTTTAGATTTTTATTCTCTAAAATCCTGTTTATTGGAGATAATTAGCTATGGGCAATTACTACTTTTCTGCATTTTCTTTCTGTTTTTCGTGCTTAAAGTGCATTTTAGAGAGGGTCCAACTATATAGTTTATTTGGGATATTATTGTGTGAGGTCTTTCCACATTTGGTGATATCAATATGATTTTATGCAAAGCAAGATCTAGTCATTCACACAATCTGTTCCTAGGAAGAATTTCTGCCATGATTGCCTTTCTCTTTTTTTCAATACTACTGAATTTACCAAAAGGCTTAGAAACTTGAAAGTCCTTTTATTTCTATTATTCCAATTTGGATTTCAAGGCAGTCTTTTGTTTGTTTGTTTGTTTGTTGGATTCATTCATTTTGGAGAGACAGAGCATGTCTGAGCAGGAGGAGGGGCAGAGGAAGACAGAGAGAATCTTCAAGCAGACTCTCACCAAGCAGAGCCCAATGCAGGGACTCAATGCCAGGACCCGGAAACCATGACCAGAGCCAGAACTGAGAGTTGGGCACTCAACTGATTGAGCCACCCAGGTGCCCTCCAAGCAGTCTTACAAATCCTCATCTCATTTTCCAATGAGCTAGGCTAATGCTGCCCCAACCTACATCCATCTATTATTATCTATCATCTATCTATCCATTTATCTATTATCTATCTATCTATCCAAATTGAGGTAAGTTATTTGGTTAAAAAATAATGATACAATATTCTTTTTAAAAAAAGGATTTTCTTTTAATTTTATTTTTAAACAATCTCCACACCCAACTTGGGGCTCAAACTCACAACTTTGAGATCTAGAATCATATGCTCTACTGATTGAGCCAGCTGGGCATCCCTATCATCCAATATTCTTATTCAGTTAGGCGCTTCTTATATATTTTTGTTTTTGAAGAAAAGGGTTTTCTTTTTTTAAGATTTTATTTATTTATTCATGAGAGACACCGAGAGAGAGGCAGAGACACAGGCAGAGGGAGAAGCAGGCTCCATGCAAGGAGCCCGATGTGGGACTCGATCCAAGGATCCCAGGATCATGCCCGGATCCGAAGGCTGACAGTCACGGAGCCACCCAGGCGTCCCAGAAGAAAAGTTTTGAATATATAACCTGCTGAGAAAAGGAATCACAGTTCAGTGAAATTAATTAATGTTTCCAGGAAGCTTGTGAGCTATTTCAATAAATCACTCATTTAATTTAAATAATGCTATAGTAACCATAAGTTAGTTAATATCCAACTGAGTAGAAACATGTAGATAGTGTTAGAATATCAAAAAAGATATTGTTAAAAAGCCCTCAAACAAGAGATCATTTTTACTTTTTAGGTGTAAAATATCACTTCGCCAATTCCAAAAGATGCAGTTTTAATACCCAGTGGACACTTTGAGGGTATTATCTACTAGAAAAGAAAACAAAAACTTTCATTGAGAACAAATGTCAACAGAAAAACAATTTACTCTGTGCTTATCTCAGTGGACAAATGTCAGCAAAGTTACACACAATAAATATCTTATCTCAAAACATTCTGGCAGCTTTCTCAGGGAAGGTAATAAAAGCATTTTGGGTGAGAAAATGTTTTATTATATAGAAGTATCCTGCATCGCATAGGACATTGAGTATCTGATTGATTTGAGGAAACTAATATTTGCCACTGTTATAATCAGCAACCTCCCCACAAATACCTTAATCTTACATGGTCAGTCCTCTGCCTGTTTCATCCATTTCTCTTCTGCTTTTCTTCTCTTCACAAAATTTGTTAAAATCGTGTATTCTGACACTGAAAGCCCAAACCCCCATTCTCTGATCTGTTTTTTAAGCCACTATAGATTTATTTCAGTGCTAGGAAACTAGAATGCATTAAGTTTCTACCCTATTAGGCTGAATCAGAATTTTTTATAAGAGCTAGAATTTTAAATTAGTAATGAACGCAAAATTTGTTACCATAATAACAGTTTAATGTAATCTACTCTTCCTTATCCATGCTAAATGTGTGCGGGCCCACTTGGCTGAATGAATACAGCATTGCCAAGTATAAAAACACCTTGCATCCCCCCGCCATTGGTTAGAGGTTTTCCTTAAAACGTTTTAAACAGTTGTAATGAAGTATAATATGTATAGGAAAAAGCACATAATTTAAAATTTTACAGTTTGGAGAAATACCACAAAGTGAATATGATCAGGTAAACAGCACTACAAGAGGTGTAACTGCACCACCACCCCAGAATTCACATTTAGTCTCCTATTAGTGTGCCATTTATCCTTCCCCAATTTAACTGCTGCTTTGGCCTCAAACTCCATTGCTTAGTTCTGATTATTTTTAACTTTATAAAAATAGAGACATATACTGGTTTCCCCCACCTCCCCCTGTTTTTTCTTTTTTTCACTGAGCATAATGTCTATAGGTTTTATTCGGTTTGTTGGATGTAGCTGAGCAGTCCATTTTAATTGCTGCCTGGTGTTGCTAGGTCATCAAGTAAGTCCACTGCCAGCAGGAATGGATATGACACGATGTGAATCACGCTGTGAAAGGTAGGGGGTTTTGTTTTGTTCTGTTTTGCTTTCAGCTTTACCTCAGAAAGTCATGAATCCTAAAGCCAAAATTTATAAAAATATTAAAAGGTATCCAATGGAATAGCAGATATCGATTGTAATCATCTTACTAAATTCTAACGTAAAAGAGTTATTTTTTCACTTTAAGAATTAAGTTTGCAAAGGTCATGAAGTATTGAATCATTTGTACCAAAAGAGCTCCTACTTTGTATAAAAAAAACAAGGGATACACACAAAAATACACATGCACACACGTGTAATGCCTCTTTCATTTTATATACAATAATTCAGATAATTTATTATAATCACAATTTTACCTTTTAATTCAAGATGAGGGAGATAAGATATTTGTAATCAAATAGGATTTTTATTTTACTTATTCAATACTCCCTTTATTAAATATAGTATTTCCACAGACCATCAAATTTTAAGTATAATCTGAAGATATGTTTATTACTATTGCTCATTTACTAATACACACAAAATAACCACTTTTTTTTCAGTTGAGTACAATTAGGTACATTGACTCTTTTCATATAGGATTTGTCATGACAACTGAATCTTCCTTTCTTCAGCACTATCCACGCAAGTCAAAATATTTTCTTCTGAAAAAAAAATTCTAAGAATAGTGATCACAGTTTCTATGGTAAGTGTAATGACATCAGTTAAAGATTTTCAGAAGCAACTTGAGATTCTTGTCCTACCTTTTCCCTGGAGTTCTTAGTCAAGAAAAACGTTAACGTAACTAAGACAACCCTTAGACAAACCAGGTGAGTCAAGGGCAGGCTGAGGAACTGGAGCTTGTAGCCTGTGTAACACAAAAGAATACAAAACAGGTGTGAAGTGTGCCAAATACACCACTTCATGTGTTCAAGTTACGCAGTAAAACTGTCCTGACTCTTCCTCTCAGGATTTTAAGAAAGCAAATTTTGAATGCTTCCCAAGACTAAGTCTACAAGAGTAACAATAAGTTATTTGGAATCTAAAGATTTGTGTAGATATGTATTCTCACTTCTCTTGGGAATATATCTAGACATGAGATTGTTGGGTAATAATGTATATTATGTTTATCTTTATAAGAATCCACCAACCTATTTTCCAAAGTGGCTCTACATTTTGACTTTCTTACCAACTGCACGAGCTTACTAGCATCGGTTGTTTTAGCCTTTGGAGTGGTGTATAAGGGTAGGATATTGTGGTTTTAATTTTCACTTCTCTAATGACCAATGATTTTGAGCATATTTCATGGTCCTTTGGCCTTTTTGGTAAGAGATGTAGGCACTCCTTATACATTCTGGATATAGGTCTTTTATCAAACATAAGTGTGTAGATATTTTCTCCTCATTGTAAAAATGTGCTACTTTAAGGCCTTTCCTTCCTGGAAATTTGTTTTATTTTGATTTGTTTGTGTTTTTGTTTTCTCTATTTTCATACTTTATTGGTTACTTCTGGGCCTGTGCCCAGCTAGGTGGACTCCAGGGAAGGGGTCACCATTCACAAGATCCCAGCTAGGAGAATGAGAAGGCCTTGGCCTAGCCCTCAAAATCATGGATTATGGAGTTTAAGGAGGCAGGTCTGGCCTTTCCTGTCAGAATGGGAGAATCTAGATAGGGGTACAGGTGGAGGCCAACAGCCCAAGCTTTCCACCTGTCTGCGAGCCTCTTTGTGTTTGGAGAATTATCCTTTGCTGTTGTCCACATTAGGCTTGACTTCGTTGCTGCCTCGCTTCCAGCCAGCTGATAGACTTCCCCATGCTCATGCGCATAGTGGAAGACCTGGACCAGCCACAGAGTTTCGTCCACAGAGTGCCCCACAGGCAAATTGTTGACAGTGACCTGGCAAAGAGCATCCTTGCCATTGATGATAAAGGGGCCCCTGAGGGCAACGCCTTCATCTTTCTTCAGCAGCCATAATCCCCTGACAGGCTTCTGGTTACATCTGCCAGCAGGGGGATGTTCAGAGACCCCAAGCCTCCCTCCTTCCTCAAAGTGTTGGTCTAAGCCAGCTGGGTGACCTGAGAGTCCACAGAGACCCCCAGCAGCTCAGAGCCCAGCTTGCCAAAGCCCTTGGCACACTCATTGCAAGGCGTGATCTCCAAAGGGCAAAGGTGAAGTCCAGTGGGTAGAAAAAGAGGACCAAGTATTTCCCTCTGTGGTCGGAGAGCTTCACCTTGTCCTCGAAGGTGGCCTGGAAGTTCTGGGCCAGCTTTCCCAAGTTCGCACTGCTGGAGGTCAAGGCTGAAAACTGTGTCGGCAAGAGCAGGACAGACAGACTGGTAGACTCACAGACTTGCATCCTCAGCGCGCCCATCTCAGAATTGCTTCCCTACAATTACAATTTCTCTTTCTTTATAGACAATATTTAAAATAGCTCGAACTTAGACCTAACTTCCAGATCAATGAATACTTGTGTGCAAATATTACAAAATGGGTTCTTTGTTTGTTTTGTTTCTTTTGATAATTGGTTTTGTGTTGTATTTAATCAAAATCCAGTGTGTTGAGATTTTTAACATATATGGTTATTCTCGGCTGCTTTGTTGCAAACCAGAATTTCTCCCTAGACATGCCTCAATCATGATGCTGATTCATGGCCAGTGAAAAATTCCATGTGCTGCTCAGTGATTAAAATAATTCTGCAGTAAAGTTTGAAACATATCATGGGCCAGCCTGTATCCAACTTATAAATATATACACGTGCACATGCACGCACATGGACACCCACATACACAAGTAATATAAATTTCAGGCTTATAGTTTCTCTTACCTTTTAGTTGTTTGAGAAAACTTTTAGCTTTAGTTTTTGAATTATTGAGCCAGATCATTTCACCAAGCTTGGACTGTAAAACCAGAGAGCATACAAAATACCCATTCTCAGATGAGACTGTAGCTTCTGAGGCCAGGGTAGCTGATATCTATTTTGGTGGTTTATGGGCCATAGATAAAGTGTGTTCTGTGCCAATGAGGTGACAATTGGAAAGCTGTTTTTGAATGTCTCACTCTTGCCTGAGAATTGGCTATGCTTTTCTCCTCCTACGGAATAATATCCTTCGTATTTATGTATACTCTGTAGAGCATTATAAATCCTTCCAGTAATTTAAAAAAATTTAATTATTGCACATGGCATAGCATAGTGCCATATTTTTATGTGTTTGGTGCATAATTATTTGTTGAGCAAGACAATTCCAATTAAGGTTGGAATGAAATTGAAAATTAAGTTATATTTGATAACAGACTTCTAATCATATAGAGAAAATGATTAAATATGCTATTTTATGTGATTTCTTCATTTTTTCTGTATGTTCAATAATATTCTATGAAAATAAATTTTAAGGATATTTTAATCCTACATAGTTTACCTTAATTTTTATCCTACATAGTTTACCTTAATTTTTATACATTGATTAATATCAATAATAGATATACATAAATATTAACAATTCTTAAATGATAAAGTCAATTAATTGTCAAATAATCTTTTTGATAACTTCCTAGTAGAAATATTTTTAATTATGGCAATAAAATTATTCAGAAATCAAATGTATCAAGGCTTGCATCTTCACGATTGCCGTTTTTCCTCTCCTTCTGTAATTTTCCTTAATTTTATTGTGTTCACAAAGTAAATATGCAGAGCTAGTTACCAGCTGGACAAAACAAAGGAAAGCACCTGCGAAGTTAGTTTCATTAGAAAGATAGAGTGTTTAAGATCCCAAATTTATCACTGTCCACAGAACATAGTAGATGAGTGCTTGGATTTTGGAGACATGAAGATCTGTGTTAAACTCAGTCTGCCACTGGTGACATCTTCTGTGACTTTGAACAAATTACCACAATATCTAAATCCAGTATTCTCATATATAATAAGATGGCTATACTTCTTTCTTGAGGGGATTAAAGGATATAAAACATACATATTGCTTTGTCATTTTCTGGCACAGAGTAAACAATTATAAAATATTAGCTATTATTTTATTATAGTAATTCTCCAGGTTTCCCTGTGCTTTCTGAAAAAAGTCTCCTTTCTAAGGCTCTTTTCTTGCCTATCTCACTATCTATTGTTTTGTCCCAATACTTTCTCACCTTTTTAGTAGAACAGCTTTTCTGCATGTATATTGCCATATACTTAATTGTGCATAAACTAATTGTTAAATTCTGGATCCTTCCCTTTCTTCCTAATTAAAATTTGTAGGAACTTATTAAAAATAATGATGTTTTTTATTGTTTTACTTTAGGACATTGTTATTTGCTTTGCTGTTGTTTTTGGAACTAAACTCCTAGTGCCAGCATAACTTGCAAGTGGTCTTTAATTTTACTGTTTAATTGAACCAAAACAATACCACAGATCTCATAGAGACTATTTTTATTTTCTTCTATTCACCAGTATTTATTAGTGGCTTAGCACAGAGCCTAGAATATAGTAACTGTAAAATACCTGTTGGATATATAGATGAAACTAGCATACCTACATTACTCTTTTTGAGAGAACCTTAAAGAAAATGCTTCTGGATCTCCAAAGTCATTCTTTTAGGTTTCTTTGAATATGTGATAGAAACTTTTATAACTAAAGATATTATAGATGACTTGTCATGTAATTTGCCTAAACCCTTTGGATAAATATATTTTTTTAAAGATTTATTTGAGAGAGAGAGAGAGAACAAGTGGGATGGGCAGAGGGAAGGGGATTGCAAGCCAACTCTACACTGAGTGGGGAGCCTGATGCAGGACTTGATCTCAGGACCCTGCGATCAGGACCTGAGTCAAAACCAACAGTCAGATGCTCAATCGTGCCACCCAGACATCCCAATATATTTTTTAAAATTATTATACAGTGAAATATTGTTGATAATTTTAAGCTGACATTAATTTAGTTATTTGCTGTGTGCAAACTGTGTCTTGCCTTACATAATTAGTTCACATAATATTTAAAATGACACTGATCCAGTTTATATTGTGCCCATTTTACAACAATGTATAGTTGTTTATCAAAGTTTATACAGTTAGAATTGTGATTTAAATTTAGCCTTATATGACTTCAAATTGCTTAAAACCTTAACCACTTTCCTACTGGATTTCTTTAAATGCTTTTGTGACACTGTTTTCAATTAAGGAAAAAAAAAAGATTTTGGGTACAAAAGATTTTGTACCAAAGTGAAGTGCATAGCAGTAATTAGTGATTTCTAAGTCCTAGGAAAATGCACTTCTTTTTTTTTTAAACCAGAACATAGTATTTATAAGTATTAAAATAGATAGTTATTTTGAAACAATATTTAATAGGAGTTTATCTTTTCTGATCCAGACTATTTTAGAGAACTTTCATTTCTGAGGTGGGAGGGAAGTTCATCTTGACTTAAATGGGACAAAATATTTTACATAGCACGGGTACACTGCTGCCACTGTTAGGATGGTAATACACAAAACAACACGTCAGAGAAGCTAAATGCATTTTAAACCAAGAAACAAGCTGGTATTTATAGTAATAATGAACAATTTGAATGAAGAACAAAAGTTAAGGGTAAATCTCTGTATCATGTTTTCTGATTTTTCTCTTGATTTAAAGAGAGGCTATATACCGATTTTTTGTAATTTTTCTATTTGCCATACTTAACCTCTTTGTCTCAGCTTACTGGTCTTTTAAAATGATAATTACAATGTTGTTCCGTGTTGTCAGAAACACAGAGTGCTTCAGTAGTAGTAGTGATGGTAATAGTAGTAGAAATAGGAGCACCAGTAGGCAGTTGTGGTGTTATTTAGCAGTAAGGGGGAAAAAAAAAACACCTTATAGTCAATGCTCATCGAAGGGCACTTAAAAATATTTACAAAACAGGGACACCTGGGTGGTTCTGTGGTTGAGCATCTGCCTTTGGCTCAGGTCCAAATCCTGGGGTCCTGGGATGGAGTCCCGCATGGGGGTCCCCACGGGGGGCCTGTTTCTCCCTCTGCCTATGTCTCTGCCTCTCTCTGTCTCTCATGAATAAATACATAAAATCTTTAAAAAATATATTTACGAAACAATCTTCGTGGTGTTGCTTCAGAATGGAGCATGGGGTTGGGGAAGGAGGGAACCCTTTCTCACCCAGTTCTATCCCATTAGAGTATGGATCCTATGGAAGACAGAGTTGCATGCACTAAAAATGTCTTCCTTTTAAAAATGTGTGCTGCATAAACAGTGTAAGAGGATTCATGGGACTTCTTTTGAACTGTATGAATATGCTTGAGGTTCATTAGGCTTTCAAGATGCTGTTAAAGTGCTGCATTAGAACCTGGGGACAGTGGTGCTTCTTTAAAGCATGGATGTGCTGAGAGCCCACTCGGCTTTCTCATGAAGTGAAACCAAACTGCTCGACTGAACAGTCTGCATCTAAGCTAAGAGAAAAGGAAACTACCCCATCCTAAGGATTTATTTTAGTTTTCTTTTTTTTAATTTTATTTAATTTTAATTTTATTAATTAATTTTTAATTTTATTTTTCATCATATTCTTACAGGTTTTGTTAATTCTAAGTTAAAAACAAAATTATCCTTGGAAAATATCCTAGAGTGTCTACACTTACAATACATGGGAGATATGTAATATGTGTGAGATATGTTGTGGTTTGTCTCTCTGTAAATGATATTCATTAGATCAAAAACTTAAAATGAGAAATTGAATAAAGATTAAGTAAATTTTAGTCTATAAATGTAAAGGTTTAGAAACTAAATATATCATGGCTAAAAGATGAATAGTATTGCACCAAATCATGCAATATTATCCCTGGGACTTGCTCCCTGAAGCCAGACAATTATTAGTTTAGTAAAAAAAAAGAAAAAAGAAAAAAGAAAAGTGTGCAGGACATTTCTTTGCAAAACAAATGTCCTTGCATTCTTCCAATTTGCCTTTGAGAAATTTAAACATAGTTTTCAATGATATACACTTTTAGGAAAGAATTTTAGTTTACATAGCAATTGTCCTAATAAAGTCATGGTATTACCTTTTTTATGAAAGAAGTATTGAGGGTCATGTAGTCCCATTCACCACCACCCCCATGTTAGCTCTTCTCTTCCCCTACAACTCCACGCTGTTGTTGTTTAGCTACTATTTGACAACTATCATGATGCACTACTTTACATCATACCATATTCCATATTAATTCTTTT
Source organism: Canis aureus (assembly GCF_053574225.1). NCBI lineage: Eukaryota > Metazoa > Chordata > Mammalia > Carnivora > Canidae > Canis > Canis aureus. The sequence continues at coordinate 20,147,111 of NC_135648.1, forward strand.
TAGAAAACAAAATTAAGAAAAGAATAATGCAAGAACGTATGACAATGTTAATAATTGGTCATAATATATTTCAACAACTTCCACCACACCATCTTGATATAAACAATTACATGTATCTTTTCATTTACTCCATTTTTGTTTTATAATTTTTAAATAACATTTTAGAAGTTTCTTATATGTATATCCCATGCTTTCTGATTGAATTTTTTCTGCATATTTTAGGGTTCATTTCTTTTGTTTTTTAACTACTATGAACAGGTTTTTATTTACATTTCTACCTGCAATAAGAACAAGCACTTCCTTTATTTTACATGTTCATAATATACTTTCATAATCCAGTGAAACAATCTTATATTCAGGAGCCTTGAATGTGTCAGTCTTGTCTGGGTAGATGCAGGGTGAGGGTGTTAGTATTTTATAAGATGAAGGGGCTAGCACATGGAAAATATTCACTCTACAAATAAATTATTTTAAATTATTTTAAGCAACTCTGATATATAAGGCACTGTACTAGATAATAGCAAAGATAAAAAGAAATAAAAGGTATGTTTACTCATTTCAGGAGTAATTGCAACTAATAAGATTAAGAAATACACAAAAAGTAAAAAAAAAAAAATATGTTACAGGCCACACGGCTGGAAAACTTACTTTATAATTTGAAATTGGGGGAATTCAACAACAACAAAAGTGTATTATGTACCCATTATGTATTAGAATTTAAATACAAGTATCTCCCTGAGTCTGTGTAGGAAGCCTGCTTAATAGGTACCACTACTCATAAACCAAGACACAGACATAGCAGCAGGACCAGATTGTGATTCCAGGTCTCATTGAAGTAATGTAGGAAACTTTCATGGTGAAAATTAACCTTACATAGTTCACAGGAATAAGATATATGAGTTAGAGAGGATATTATTTTACTTACTAAATGCAATCACTTACCAATGAATCAGTTAATCTTTTACTAATGTAATCATAATTTTACTGAATCTTTCATATATATATACATATATATATATATATGCTACACATATATATGTTCATGCATATGTATATAATGTTTCTAAAGTTTGCTAAAGGTTGATTCTGTGAATAAGGGGATGAAAGGGCAAATTGTATATAAGGTTTTGATTCCAAAGAGTTTGTTTGATCATCTTCAAATACTCTAATCCTATCAAAGGACATTCTAATTAATCATTTGTTGACTGAATACCTGAACTCACATGACTAAGTGAGACAGATGTAAAAACAAATAAATTTAATAGGACATTTTAGGGGCAGAATGTATATATTGTAGTGGGGTCATGAAAGAAGAATTAAGTATTTCATTTGAAGAATTCAGGAAAAGTAACAAATGAGTTGAATGTTGGTAGATGAGTAGTTGTTGGCTAGTAAATAAAGTAATTTTGGAAATTAAGAATAACCCCCAAAAGGCACCTGAGTCATTAAAGATGGTGCCCTGCAAAACTATAGATGTTTTGAGGGAGGCCTGGGTGGCTCAGTGGTTGAGCATCTGCCTTTGGTTCAGGGCTTGATCCTGGGTCCCGGGGATCAAGTCCCACATTGGGATATCCCATAAGGAGCCTGCTTCTCCCTCTGCCTGTATCTCTGCCTCTTTCTCTGTGTCTCTCATGAATAAATAAATAAAATATTTTTTTTAAAAAAAGAAAAGAACTATGGATATTTTGATAAGGTTGATTTCATAAAATTTGAGATAAAGTAAAAAAAAAAAAAAAAAAAAAAGCCCAACTGGGCACTGGGAGCACTCCAGTCATGAGAGCCCTGGCATTATATAAAGAAGTTTGGGCTTCATCTTGTAGGAAACAATAATCCATTGAAGATTGTTAAACAATGGAGTAATAAGGTAATCTTGTTTTTTAGAAAAATCACTCTGGCAGCTATGGTAAAGGTAAATGGAGAAAAGCAAGTTAGGAGGCATGGGGATGAGGTTGGAGAATATGACAATGGTTGAAAGAAGAGAAAATGAGAGTCTGAACTAAAGCATTAGTTGTGGAGTTGACACTGAACACATGAACAAAAGGTGAAAAAATACAAAAGCTGGCACTTGCAGGAACAGGGACTAAAACATAATAAAGGTTAAAAGATAGTTCTCAGGTTTATTTCCTAAATGATTGAGATGGAGGAAGTATCTGTAATCAAGAAAAGAAAAAGAGGAATAGTAGAGTGATATCTATGACATTTTTAGTGGAGTTATCAAGTACCAGGATATAAAGGACAAAACTTTTGAAGATGCAATGGGCAAAATAAATAATCTTTAAAATCACCTGAAAGAGATGGAATTTGAAGCATAGGCAAAAACAAGCACAGAAATGTGGGGAATATTAGAACAGGATGAAAAGATCTTAGGGGAGAACATGGAGCATGGCAATACATAAAAGAAGCAAGTAAAGAAAGAACATCCTGTGAATGAGACTGAAAATTAGTAAGAGAGAAAGTAGGAGATAAAACAGAATGTTATACCAGAAGCCAAACTAGGGCATCACTTAAAGAGCACAAATTTAAAATCTCTCAGGGCATCTACTGACCAAACCATAGGCAGTCATAATACCTATGATTAAGATATCTGAAAGCAAAATTCTGTGTATAGAGAATGCTTGAGATCTCTTTTTTTCAGGCTAGAATCCACTAGCATCGCATTGATTTGCTAAAGCCTTCTGAGATTAAATGGATCCCTTTGATCATTACTAAAATAGCATAAAAGTAGAAGAGACTCCATCATTTCAGATGCCTAACATCATCTCATTAAGTAATGGGATTATCAGTTGCTTACAGAAAAGTAAGAACAATAGAATATGATTAAATGGCAAGATATGTCATCCAAGTAAGTGCTGAAGAAATCCGGGGGCCTGAGAAGTCAATTTCAGATGACTCAGATTGAACAAAAACAAGAAGAAAATGCCATGGTTTCCTTGAGAATAGTGTTCAGTGGAATAAGTAAGCTGAACAGAGCACCATGGAAAGGAAGTATAAGAAAGTATAGGAAAAAGTAGTCCTGAGTAAATAAATGACTTGACTTTCAGTGCTAATTTTACTTTCAGCTTCTTATCCCCATTGAAATGAGTCACAGCATGTATAAAAGGTGGACAAATCTGCATTGATTCTGGAAACTACATACATTTTGTATAGTATACAAAAACAAGGTTAAAAAATAATGCCAAGACTGACAGTTTACCCTCTTAATAAAGAATGATGTCTCAGAAAATAGTTGGAAAACCTTTGCAAGCATTCTACTAATACACAGGTTTGATAGGTGTGATTGGATGGTGAAAACAGCCAAAATGCGAGCAAATGTGGGAACAGGATTTGAATTCACTAATGCTGTAAAGCAGACATACACCATGAATGGTTCAAACAAGAAAAGACAGAAGAGAGTAGGGAAGATTTTCTTTTTTTAAAAGAATAGGGGAATAAACCTAGAGGAAAACAGGATTTTCACACAATGAAGAGCTCACTGGGGAGAGTTTTAAAAGAAAGCTCTATGCAGAAACTGGCCATAGTCCAGAGTTCTGCAGAAGATGAAAAAAGTATAACGAAGATAAATGCATCCAACATCCTCAAACTGCTGTGCTCTCCAATTTTTTCCCAGGGCACCTAAGGCCTTGCTAGACAAACAAACAAAATTAACAAATATCTTATCCAGAAACCATGGTGTAATTCTTAAATCTTACTTTCCCATTACCCCAAAAGATGCTGTAGTTCCATGACCCAAATCCAACACTCAACCATTCAGCAACTTTAATACAGACTCAATCTGATAAATACTGTTTCCAGTCTTATGGTCTTATGATACATTAACCATAAAAACAAAGAAAGTTTCTTTGCGCATAATAAGGATATTATTTGTCTGCTCAAAATTCAGTGATTCCCTGGTGCTCAGGGTTAAGTCAAGACTGTTTAACATTGTTAGCAAAATCCATCCTGAGTTTGCTACTGAGCAACACAGACTCACAGTTTAGTAACTGTGCACTTTGAATTTTATCCTTTCATCATTTGCAGATCTCCTCATAGATCAGTAACAAAGCTCTTGGATCCCTTCATGCCTTTGCACATCGTCTTTTTACTTCCTTGGACACTCACTCTCTTCATACTCTCAACATCCTAAGCTGTATGAATTTCTACTCTTTGAGGATCATATATAAGTATTAGAGAATGAGAGTTTGTGGAACAGTCAGACCTAGTTTCAATTTCTAGGTCTTTCATTTGCTAGATATGGCCCCAACCCACATTTTCTTGTGAAAATGGAAACAGATTAAATTAGATAATGAAGCATTGCAACTGGCCCAAAGCAAGCCTTCGAGAATAAGGTAGTGCGAAGTAATAATATTACTACTACTAACTGGTTTTGTGAAGTGTACTGATACTTATTGGAAATGCAAAGCATTTGATCTGGATAATCTAGTTCATGTTGATTTGGATTATTTGATTTATGAGAGAAGTTGAAGAAATGTACAAAAAGTAGTTTATGAAAAACAATTTTTAAATTTACCAAGTCCCCTGTTTTCACAATACTCTATAGTTTAAAACATGGGAAAGTTCAAAAAAACAAAAACAAAAACAAACCTATCACTCTTTATCAATCAGTTATAATCAGATATTACCAAATCTATGAGGGCAAGTTTGATACAATCAGCTGTGAAAATCTACTTATCTCACCTAAGGGATGAACTATTTTTGACTTTTAAAATCATTGTCCTCAGTATAAGTAAAGAAAATAAAACCACCATTTACCAGACAGTAAAATAAGAGAAATGGCTTTTCTAAATCCATTAATAATAATATTTATATCAAGTTGTCCTCTCTGTAAAGGAAAAATTTCATATAGTAGATTTTTCCTTTGTTGATTGTCACAGGTGAACTGTTCTAGTTATGAAAAAAACAGAAATGTGTTTGTGTGAACCATAATAACAGCTTATTTCACAAAGAAGAAATAATGATGAGACCAGACTGTCCAGTGCAGCTGGTCTAAATTGGTACCTCAAAAACTATCATTATTAAGTGATTATCAAATGGTTCACGATTTGCCCACCGCCGCCAATCAAGAGACATTTGTTCAAGCTGCATTCCCTTAGACAAAAACTAAAAAGTAATTATTTTAGTAATTTAAAACCTACATCAATGTCACCACAGTAAAAGTTACAAATATTTTTTTTTCCTAATGCGCAGTTGTCATTAGTGTGCAAATATAGATTACTATCATGCAAGAAAACCCTAAATCTCCAATATTAAGAATATTAATATTAATGGCTAATTGGTACTACTGTGCTCACACACACACAAAGAAAGAAAGCTAAATTGAAATACCAATTTACTGATAAGTACTTTTTCCTGAATGTACTTTTCTACATAAAGTAATTAATTCAAAAAGACAAAGGTAAAATGAATGAATAATGATGACATTTTACAATGGTTAAAATAGGATTGAGAACAAGCAAATCTAAAATATCTAAAATACATACAAATACCAAATTTAAGAAATAATTATAATTATGTTTAAGTCAGTTACTTTCAGTAGGAGGCATTTTTGCTCCTGACAGGCATTTAAATAAACATTTCCCATGAAAGGGTGTCTGGGCAGCTTAGTTGGTTAAATGTCCAAGTCTTGATTTTGGCTTCAGTCATGATCTTAGGCTTGTGGGATCCAGACCTGAGTCAGGCTCAGGCTGAGCATGGACCCAGCTTAAGATTCTTTCTCCTCTTTTCCCTTCTCTCTGACTCTCCCCCACCCCGGCTCCCACACAGGTGTGCTCTCTGTCTTTTTCATTTCTGAGAGAAATCTGATAATCGCTGCAAAAAAGTTGTTGTAAACTACTGGCATTTAGTGGGCAGAAGGTTCAGATGCTAGACATTCTCCAATGAATAAAACCATTCTACACAACAAAGAATCCATCCACATGATTTAACAATACCCTTATCTACCTCGAAGATCACAATCTAGATCACAAAACAAACATTATCATATTTAAAGAATCAAAATTGCTCAAACAATGTTCTCTGACAAAAAGAGAATTAAACATAAGATAAATAGCAGGAGGATATCTGATAGACCTAAAAATATTTTAAAATAAGCAATGCTCTACTAAATAATCCACAGATCAAAGCAAACGTCTCAAGGGAAAATAGAAAATATTTTGAACTAAATGAAAATGAAAATACAAATATATCAAAATCTGAGAAATACACTCAAAAGATTAGAGCTAAATATATGAATGCTTTTTGGAGAAAATAGATCCCAAGTCAATAATGCAAGCATCTATCTCAAGAAACTATAACAAGATAACAGAAAATTAAACCAAAGCAAATGGAAAGAAAGGATTAATAAATATAGGATCAGAAATCAATAAAATTAAGAATGAAGAAACAGTATAGAAAATCAATTTTTTGACCAAAAAAATCTATTAAGTTGATTAAATGTCTAATTAGTTTGACCAAGAAAGAAAAAAGAGAGAAGATACAAATTGCCTATATCAAAATGAAATAATATTTATCACTGTAGATTCCACAGATATTTAAAGGATAATGAAGGAATATTGCAGAGAATCCTATTGACAAAATTTGACAACTTAGATGAAATGGATCAATTCCTTGAAAAATGCAAACTGAATCTTCACCCAAGAAGAAATAGATAACCTCAGTTGTACTAAATTTGTAGCTAAAATCTTTTTGGGGGAGGGTGGGGGGAAGTTAGGCCTAGATGCTCTCCTCGGTGAATTATATCAAGCATTTAAAAAAGAATTAGTGCCAGTTCTTAAAAATGTCTTCCAGAAAATGTAAGAGAAAACAACAGTTTTCATCTCATTTTATGAGACCAGCATATCCTGACACATCAGAGATCATCTTGTTTTTTTTTAAGATCAATATTATTAATAAAAATAATTGTAAGAATTCTCAAGAAAATACCAACAAATTGAAATAATATATATAAACAATAACACATTAAAATTAAGAGGATTTATACCAGGAATACAAAGGCTAGTTCAACATTTGAAAATCAGTGCAACCCATCATATTAACAAAGTAACAAGAAAAGAAAAAAAAAGACCATGGCAATAGGTGGAAAAATAAGTATTTGACAAAATTCAACATTCAGTCATGATTTTTAAAAAATTCTCAACAAATTTCAATAGAAGGAAGCTCTTCAAGCTGACAGAGAAAAACTGCAAATATCTACAGCTAACACCATACTTAATTTTGAAAGTGAATGCCTTTCTCTTGGAATCCATATGTAGGCAACATCTTTCTTAACCACTCCTATTCAACCTTTTTAAAGTTCTTATACCTAATATTATTAGTAATATTATTGTTATTATTATTACTTAAGGAACCCCAAAATAATATCACACAAAAGAAATACTTTTATAGCCTACAGGCAAATAGCTAAATTTGAATGACAGTCCTAGCATCTATTCTATAGGAATCTTGCATTTTACATCTGTAAAAAAAAAACTAATTAGCCAAAAGTATTGTTAAAAGATAGAGAATGCTTTGTACATTGTAATAAAGTGTTACAAAAAAGAGAAATGAAGTTCTTTTCATGTGGAAATTGTATTATAAGAACTCCCAAATTCAATGCAAATTTTTTTCTGTTCTCTGGAAAAGTCATGATAGAAAAGAAAATTAATTACAAGTTTTTCAGCAAATATTGATTGTGCTGACTCCATTGGCAATTAAAATGAAAGAGAATTAAATTTTTCATCATAGTGTGGTAAGAGATATATCAATTAATAGGAAGAAAGGTAAAGATTGAGGAAAAAATTATCTTAAGTATGTTAATACTTTTAGTTCACTGTTTTATATGTACAAAAGATATAAAATACCCTGGAGCTACCAATTCTAAATATATGAAATAATAGTAAAATAAATGAGTATTTGTGTTATTGACTTTTTTTCCCTAAAAGTTAAAAAAATGAATCCACATTCTGGAGGAAAAATATCATCAGCCACTTCAAGTTTTAAGCATGATAACAAAAATAATTTCAATTAAATGCTGTTAAGTGTTTAGAGCTTTCTCTTTGGAAATAAAATTCTATCACTTTAATAAGATATTCAGATATTCTCACAATTGTATTTTTGTAGTAATCTAGTTAAAACCTTAGGAGAAACTTGTTACATGATTCATCAATTTCACATTGACAAATTTTCAACAGAAACTGTCAGATTTCTAATTTTATAGACTATATGCACTGTTAAATCAGGAATTCCAAGTATATGTTTAATCTTGCATCATTTTCCATTAAATATATCTTCAAAATATGATATTTTTAAAAGTGTCAAATGTATTTTAGAACACAAAAAATAAAGGACAACATTCATGAGGAATCTACCAAATTGAGGAGCAGATATACAACATAGAAGATTATTGTTTCCTTATAGGCTCCTTTGAGAAAAAAAAATTACAAGGCCACTATATATCTTAAGCTTAGTGCAATCATTTTGTAATTATTTACTATACATGACTTTCTTCCTTAAACTTTTTAAATTTTCTGCTACAAATGGACTGTGATTTTATTCCCTATGGTTTTAGAAAAAGTATTAGGCAGTTTTTGGAAAGCAGCCATAACTCAAATTTAAGCTTCTAGATTAAAATGATCATTTCTGGGGCACCTGGGTGGCTCAGTGATTAAGCACCTGCCTTTGGCTCAGGTTGTGATCCCAGGGTCCTGGGACTGAGTCCCGCATCAGGCTCCTCATGAGGAGCCTGCTTCTCCCCCTGCCTATGTCTCTCTCCCTCTCTCTCTGTCTCTCATGAATAAATAAATAAATAAATAAATAAATAATCTTAAAAAATCATTTCAGAGATCCCAGGGTCGCTCAGAGATTTAGCACCTGCCTTTGGCCCAGGGTGGGATCCTGGAGTCCTGGGATCGAGTCCCACGTCAGGCTCCCTGCATAGAGCCTGCTTCTCCCTCCTCCCGTGTCTCTGCCTCTCTCTCTCTCTCTCTATGTCTATCATAAATAAAAAAAATAAATCTTTTTTTTAAAAAAAGATCATTTCTACTTTGATCATTCCTCTTCAATACTGATCAAATCAAATATTTCAATTATATAGAGAGAATAATAATCTATTAAATTTATGATGATTATTAGGATGGTCATCAAAGTTCTGAGGTAAATCTTAAAGCTCTGAAATTCCCCTCCAAATATGCGATCTATTATATTATTCAATAATAAACTTTATTATAAACTATTATTTTTGAGGCTCAATTTGAATGGAGACCCTTATTTAGAATTTAGTAACACCATTAATAGCATACTACTATATCCAGATTACATTATCAGTTTGTTAGATACAAGAAAATATAAGAAACAATCAGTGAATAATTTTCTCTTATAATCATCCCAAATTCAAATTTATTAAAGAAAATTCCAGTTGTTTTGCTTAAAAAACATAGTGTAAAAACAATAAGGTGCCTGAGTTTGAGACTTCATTATTTTCTTACTACAGCATGAGGGATTACAGATATCATTAGCACATTTACTCTTGGGAGAAACCTGGAAGGAAGAGGCACAAAATCGTCACTAGTTTTAGGAGGTGAAAATTGTGACGATCTAAATAAATAAATAGTGTTAATTGCATTTTTAAACATTGGCATACTACATTTTACTACCAAGAGAAACGAATGAGTTGAAGAAAAAAAAAACTTTAAAATACTTCTCATGCATAATGTATCCATTTTTATTATGAATTATTTCTCACAAAAGAAAAGATGAGTGACTGCAGGTTTAAGAAGGAAGAGAAATTTGGAAAAATATTATTCAAATAATCCATAAGCATGGAAACACATGCTCCATTTTATTTTCATTAGCATGGACTTTCTTCAGAGAGTTGGAACAAATCATCTTAAGATTTGTGTGCAATCAGAAAAGACTCTGAATAGCCAGGGGAATATTGAAAAACAAAACAAGAGCCAGGGGAATCACAATGCCAGATTTCAGGTTGTACTACAAAGTGGTGATCATCAGGACAGTATGATACTGGCACAAAAATAGACACATAGATCAATGGAACAGAATAGAGAACCCAGAAATGGGCCCTCAACTCTAGGGTCAACTAATATTCGACAAAGCAGGAAAGACTCTCCATTGGAAAAAGGACAGTCTCTTCAATAAATGGTGCTGGGAAAATTGAAGAGTCACGTGCAAAAGAATGAAACTAGACCATTCTCTTATACCATACATAAAGAAAACTCAAATTGGATGAAAAATCTAAATGTGAGACAAGAATCCATCAAAATCTTAGAGAAGAACACAGGCAACAACCTTTTTGAACTTGGCCACGGCAACTTCTTGCAAGATACATCCATGAAGGCAAGGGAAACAAAAGCAAAAATGAATTATTGGGACTTAATCGGGATAAAAAGCTTCTGCACAGCGAAAAAAAACAGTCAATAAAACTAAAAGACAACCTACAGAATGGGAGAAGATATTTGCAAATGACATATCAGATAAAGGGCTGGTATCCAAGATCTGTAAAGAATTTATTAAACTCAACAGCAAAGAAATAAAAAATCCAATCATGAAATGGGCAGAAACCATGAACAGAAATCTCACCAAAGAAGACATAGACATGGTCAACAAGTACTTGAGAAAATGCTCCGCATCCCTTGCCATCAGGGAAATACAAATCAAAAGCACAATGAGATACCACCTCACACCAGTGAGAATGGTGAAAATTAACAGGACAGGAAACAATAAATTTTGGAGAGGATGTGGAACCCTCTTGCACTGTTGGTGGGAACGTGAACTGGTACAGCCACTCTGGAAAACTATGGAATTTCCTCAAAGAGTTAAAAATAGAGCTACCCGATGACCCAGCAATTGCATTACTTGGTATTTACCCCAAAGATACAGATGCAGTGAAACGCCGGGACACCTGCACCCGATGTTTCTAGCAGCAATGTTCACAATAGCCAAACTGCGGAAGGAGCCTCGGTGTCCATTGAAAGATGAATGGATAAAGAAGCTGTGGTCTATGTATACAATGGAATATTCCTCAGCCATTAGAAACGACAAATACCCACCATTTGCTTCAACGTGGATGGAACTGGAAGGTATTATGCAGAGTGAAGTAAGTCAATCAGAGAAGGACAAACATATGGTTTCACCCACACAAGGAATATAAGAAATAGTGAAAGGGATTACAAGAGAAAGTAGAGGAAATGAGTGGGATTAGAGAAAGACAAACCATAAGAGACTCCCAACTCTGGGAAATGAACAAAGGCTTGAAGTTGGGGTAACTAGGTGATGGGCACTGAGGGGGGCACTTGATAGGATGAGCACTGGGTGTTATACTGTATGTTGCAAGTCGAACTTCAATAAAAGCAAAGCAAAACAAACAAATAAAAATAAACAATAGTTATTCAGAAGAGTTGGACTTTGTGCTTGCATTTCAGAGGTACTTAATTTACCTCATGTATATATTCTTTTTATTTTTACAGAAAACCCTAAATGTCTCCAAAGACTACATTCAATGTGTGTCAAATAAAGAAAATATACAACTAGTAACAAACATTGTTACATAGTTTAACTTGCAGCTGGTTTCCTTTTATAATGCACATGAAATAATGACACATCTTATAATTGGCAGTGTTTTAGAGTTAATGAAATATAATATATTCAACTCATAAACACTTCATGCATACATTTCTCTTTGTAGAGTAAGATGATTAGTAATGAGTTGATTATCAGTTTTTCCAGAAAGACTTAGGCAAAAATATAATATGCTTATATGAATATGCCATGAGTTTCAACATTGCACTCTTTATGTGACTCTGTAATTTGTTTTATCTCATACCAGTCCTGACACATTTTAGAGTCACTGTATAGAGAACCTTGCATCAGTCCTGTTCATGGAAATATTGACTAGACTTGTATACAAGGAACAATAATTATAGATGGAATTTAAGTCACCATATTAAAAAGATCAAAATTGATTTAAAGGTGAATGCAAATAACCTCAAATAAGCACCATTTTAAACTTTAAAGTTCAATAAATAATGTAAATGTTTTAAAGGAATGTTTAAAACTACATTCCATATTACCAAGATCACAATACTTTAATATCAGGAGCATGCTACCATTTTAGGGCATTTCTACTACTTTATTAACTTAAATTTAAAAACATTTAAAAGTTTTTAAGATCAAGCTCATATCTATCCATTTATCATCTCCATCTCTAAAAGAATGACTCAATATAGTTTAACTGTCTGTGTAGGGTAAAGAATATAAAACATTTAGAACTAAAATACACACAAAAACAACTCCAAAATAATTAAAGCATATAAATTGTCCTTTCAATTCTTAGACATTTCTTGCTATGGAATGGTTATGATAGACTCTTGTATTTTATATTGATTTACTCAGAACACAGGATTAACCAATTGCATCACTGACATAAATTTTGTTATGTAAAAAAAAAAAAAAATAAAAAAAATAAATTTTGTTATGTATGTGGAAAATCACAGAAACAAGATATTTTAGTTTGACTCATTGCTGCATACTATTGCCATGACCATATTAATTTGATCCCACAAGAATGATATCACAGAAACAGAAGCTATACCTGCAACACTAATTAGTTTATAGTACTTTATCAAATTTCTTTCAATTTTGCCACACGCCATATGTCAAACTAGGGGATGAAATTGGGAAGTAATGGGAATAGTCATACTCACAACTCAAACATATCAATGTGACAATATTACTTGATTTCTACTCATATTATATGTGTATTTAAATTTATGTTATACATTTATATGAATATCTAAATCCTTAACACTTTTGTTTGCTTCTACCTACTGGAATAGTTCTTTTTTCTTTTAAGCATGAATTGATCATATGGTTTCTATAATTTTCTCAGTAAATCTAGTACCAATATTCATGCAGTAACAACAAAATAAGTTTAGGGTATGACTGTGATAGTTTTAAAATATGGCTCCCAAATACTTTGGAATGACCCCTCTGGGTTTATGATTGGTCCAATCAGTAGACTACAGTGGAAGAGAGGCTATGTGACCTCTGAGGATATTTGGGCAGCTTAGCTGGTGATTTCTAAAAATATTCTTGATTTTTTAAGATTCTGCTTCCCTACAGTTAAAGCTATGTGGAAACTGTTCATGTTATGTATCTTGATTTTATGGTTAGGCAGTTCCATAGAAGTACTCAGCATAGGGCTGAATTATTATTATTGCCCACTATTGAAGCAAGACCTTCTTGAAAACTGTACTTAACATTCTCTGAATTGATTTTCTTTTTAGTCTTGGTTTTGGGAACAGGCCATATTCCTGACCCTATATAGGCATTGGGTATTGTTCCTTCTAATCCTTCCAGATCATTCTTTCCCAGACTCTTCATTACATGCACATGCTGACCAGTTGCACTATAGGCTGAATATCTGAAAGGGAATCTCCTCAGATTTCTGAGGTTTTCTCTCTGCACAGCTGCCTCCTCTCTGTTCTCCTAATTCTGGCCACCTTGGTCTCCCTAGAGTCTCAGCTCTGTCTCCTCAGCTTAGAAAAACCAATTTGGGGCTCCTCTTGGATTTAACCCCTCCTAAGTGAGGTCCTGGAAACTGTTAAAACAATAATTAGGGCAAATGTAGGCCTAACCTCTCATTTCCCTTTTCTCAGGTCCTGCTGGCTTCTTATGATGCTTGATGCTCAGCATTTAAAATACCATCTTTTTATACATTTTAGTGCCTTTTATTTATTTGTTTGTTTCAACCAGGAAGGTAAATCTCATCCCTGTTAGTTCATCTTGACCAGAAATAGCAGTCTCGACCATAATGATTTGGTTCTTGATTTTACCTCTCTGCTGATACATATCAATGAGAAGAAATAGGATTAGGAACTAACAATTTTACTAACAATACCTCCATTCTGGATTAATTGGAACATAGTACATTAAAAGTATTAAGCAATAAATCCATGACCTTTATATGCTGTAAGAAAGTATCTATAAAAACACATACATATACAATTTTCTTTCTATGTAAAAAATTACACATTTTAAAACATTTGAAACTAATAGTAAAAAATGAAAAACATTAATCTATGAAATATCATTAATTATGCTTCTTGGAAACTTTGCTTTTGACATTTTACTAAACGCTTAGACATTTCATACAAAATAGTTTTGCATGTTTTCTGATGAAGACAATGATTGGTAAACAGGGAAAAGATGGTGATAATTTAAAAAAAATATATGGGTGATATCAGTGATTTAACACAGACTTTTCTAGAAGTGGGTGAGTGATATAGAGTAGAGGACATGGTCATTGAAAGTGAGAAACTTAAGAGACTGGTGAGCCAGATGTATGGGAAGATCCCCTTCTGTGGATTTTTTAAGTCACCAAAGTAATGGCAATATTAATGCTGGAAAGAATTTTAGTAAGCCAGGGGCCATGAATTAGAGGTTCTGGCCAGAATGAAGGTACAAGATTGCATTAGGATGGATTATTATGGAATGTACTTGCAGAACCATTTTTCCCCCTTTTTTAAAGGGAATGCATTGCAGGAAGTGAAAATTCACAGCAAGAAAGATATCCACTCTTCCCAGGACCGGAAGTGTAAAGATTATGGGAAAAATAAGATAAAACTTACTGAGTGAGCCACAACTTACTGAGTGAGCCACAGGAATTTTTGATTACCAAAGGAGTGGGAGTCAGGTAGGAAGTCTAGTTTCAGAGAGAACAAAAAATGTCAAAGGAAGGATCCTGCTAACTGATTATTAGAAGATTTTGCTTCTGAAAGACCTTCAATTTCAGAGGGGATAATGGATGAATTTCCACCACCCAGAGTGGTGGGTGATGCTGCGGCCAGAACTCAGTGCGCCCCCAAGTACCCAAACACAAGTGTCTAGGAGATGAAAAGGATAGTATACTCTGGTGGGAATGAAAAGATGGATCCTGATGGTCTCTTAGAGAGAGGTAGAAAATCACCTTTAAATTATTGATTGGTGACAGAGGTCTCAGGCAACTTGTATTTGTTGGTAAATAAAATGATCATGCCATCCTAAGGAGAACGTGGTATCCATGGAGAACCCTTCAGTCCTCTTGTGTGTTGGGATTGAGACCTATGTAACAGGCATCCTGGGGGCATTATTGTTGTTGGATATTTAAAATTTATTGCAAATTTAACATGAAAATGTCAGAAATTTTTGCAATCTTATTTCTTTCCATTTTTCCCCATTTAAAAATACAGCTGTGTCACACACTTCATTATTTTAGGAGAATTTTTAGTTATGTAGTGATATGAATTCACAGACAAGTATTAATAGCTTGATCAGGAGCAAAAAGAAGGTAAATGAAGAGATATTTATTAAACTCCTGCCAAGATGCTGGTAAGCCAATAGTCCACAACTACATTAACATCACTGAGGAGCTTGTTAAAAAGATATATGCTGGAGCTCCGACCCAGAGGCTGTCATTTAACTGTTATAGAATAAGATCTTAAATTTGCACTTATACCAATCCCTCTAGGCAATTCTGATACAAGCGTTCAGGGAACCAGATTTTGGAAAAAATTCCCTGCCCCAAAACATTGCAAGGCATATAACAAAAGGAGACAAAAACAGTGTGCGCCATGCTCCAAAGTAAATCATCATCCTCCTTGAAATGTAAAAGTTTTACCAAAGAGTTAGACACCAACCTATGACAGAAGAATATCAGTCCCTGTTACATTTGTAAACACACTGGGAGATAAGCTCTGATGTGAGGATCTGCTTGCCGTTGTCTCGGTATCTCAATATTACTCCTATATGGCTCTCAGAGATCCCTATCACCAATAATCTGTATTTTCTGCTGATTGACTGAAAAAAGAGGAAAAACTAGAATATATTGGAACTTGGAGGAAATAAAAGAATGGAAAGACATATATAAAATAAATGCTAAGATCCATATGTCCTTAGGACTTGTTTAAAAACTGGCTATTACACAGTAATTATGTAACTGAGCAAATCTTCTCTCTTTCTAAACTGCTTCCTATAATACAGGAAGAAACAACTTAGGCATAATAAACACATTTACATAGAGCAGTTACAGAAAAACTGTAGGTCGTATTGAAGTCAGTACAAGCCATTGAAACCATATTTTGTATGCCCCCTCAAGGCACTTAGCAACCAATAAAGATCTCTTCATTCTAGAATTTCTCCATATATTTATTTGTGAAATATTGCCAAACGAAATCATACTGATTTAGTTTTATTGTCCTTGAGAATGTTCCGAGCTTAATATTTCAAAAGTCCTACAAATTTTTTCTCAATCGCATAAAAAATAGACCATAATATTGAATTATAAGAAAATGACATAGTGTAACATTTTAACAAAAATGAAGAATTGCACTGTAAAAAATATTTCATTTTTCATTTCTGGCAGGTTTAATCACCAGCATAGCATCTATGCTTTTTGATGTATAAATAGTTACATTGTGAAGATAGACAAAAAATTGTTTAATTAAATTACTTTTTCTCATTCAACAAACTTTTTAAAGTGCCTACTGTGTCCACTGATGGTTGTATAAGTAATAATACTAGGCCTTGACTTTGAGTTTTCACTTTCAGGTCGGGAAGATAGATTAGTAGACACAGGAAAAAAATATATGTTAAAAACTGCGTAATAGATATAACAATAGGGTATGACAGGACTCTTCAAAATGAAATCGAGTTAATAATTTAGCACTCAGGGAAAGTTGAAATTAGTAGGATAATTAGGAGTTATTCTGGGAGAGGGAAGGGGGAAGGGAGGAAATGGATTTGCAGATAGGGGGCTTGTACAAATGCCAAATACATAAAAGAATAAGGCATAGTCTCATAAAGACAGGTTTCTAAAATGTTTAGTATTTAATATAAAAGGTAAAGTAACTAAAAGAAAATAGGTAGTTAAATATGGCCTAGATTTTGAATGATAGTGTGGGCAATGAAGTTGACAATTTGTCATAAAGTCTACAGTGAATCATTTTCAACCATCCTGTTATCTGGCAGTGGTTGTCCCCTTCTATCCATTCATATTTTGTCTGTTTTAGCCTCTTTAACCCGCATAAATGACTCCCTGGTTTTTATAAGAAATCCATATGTGTAAAACATATTTCTTACCTATTATAGATTTTACTGAAATTTTGAGAAAAATTGGCATCATTTCACGTATTTAAGAGTTCGTTCACTTTGCTTCTCCTTTCTTCTCTCTCCCTCTCCAGATTTGTTTCCTTCTGTTATACAAATTAGTTTCCTTTGAAACTTGGGGCAAGTCCTCCCAGAATCTAAAAACTCGAAAACTAGTAGAACTTATCAAAATATTTGCTCTCAAATAAATGTGGGTCTCTTTTAACAAAATATTTGAGCCACCTGTTTAGAAAATAGTTCCTAATCCAACTTACTGTATACTGTCCTGATAATAACATACACTATCTACACAAATTCATTGTGGAAAACCTCTCCTTTTCCTGTTGTTACTCTTAAAATAGGTACGTTAGGGCTTAGTGTGATTAAAACTTGCATATAAATCAAAGTAAGAATTACATCCCACTCGATCGTGGTGTATAATTCTTTTATACACTCTTGTATTCCATTTCCTGGTATTTTTATTGAGGCTTTTTACATCAATGTTCATGAGAGATATTGGTGTGATGTTTTCTTTTTTTGTAATGTCATTCATTGTCTGGTTCTAGTGTTAGTGTAATGTTATAGAATGAGTTAAAAAGCATCTCAGCTTCTATCCTCTGAGAAAGATTGTAGAGAACTGATATAATTTTTTTGTTAAATGTTTTTTTGGTTGTTTCTTAATTTTTTTTAAAGATTTATTTGTTTATTTTAGAGACAGAAGGGGAATGTAGAGGGGTAGAGAGAGAGAGAGAGAGAGAGAGAGAGAGTCAAGCAGACTCCTCAGTTAGTGCAGAGCCTGATGCAGGGCTCAATCACATGATCCCGAGATCATGACCTGAGCTGAAGTTGAGTTGGGTGTTTAACCAACTGGGCCACTCAGGCACCCCAGTTGTCCTTTAAGTGTTTAATAAAATTTGCCAGTAAATCCAACTGGTCCTAGTGTTTCCTGTTTTAGAAGGTTGTTAATTACTGATTCAGTTTCTTTAATAAATTTAGGAGTATTCAGATTGACTATTTCTTCTTGTGTGAGTGTCGACAAATTGTGTTTTTCAAGGAATTGATCTATTTCTTCTGGTTTATCAAATTTGTGGGTATAGCGTTATTTATAGTATCCCTTTATTATCATTTTAATGTCCTCATGATCTGTAATGATGCCCCAAAACATCATTTTTTACCATGAAGTATGATGTTATCATTGCTTTTTTTAAAGGCGATCTTTAACAAATAAAGGTGTTCCCTGTATTATCTCCTCTTCTATTTTCTGAAGAGATTGTGTATAACCTGTGTCAGTTCTTTAGCCTTTTGATGGAATTCTTAAGGGAAAGAATCTGGGCCTAGAAATTTTGGGGGGAGGGGAATTTTAAATCACAGATTTAATTTCATTAATAATTATAGAACCATATAAATGATCTCTTGCATATTGGTGAGTGTGGTAATTTGTGGGATTTCTTTTGTAAAATTGATCCATTTAATCTAGGTTGCTAAATTTTTATATGTGGAGATTTTATTTCCTTATCCTTCTGATTTCTGCAGAATCTTTAATGATATCTTTTGTTTCTTTCCTAACATTGTAATTAGTGTCTTCTCTTATCTTGTTTGTTTGCCGGATTTAGTAGAGGTTTGTCAATTTTAGTGATCTTTTCGAAGAACCAATTACTGTTTTTTTCTATCGTTTTTCTGTTTCTCTAACTTATTCTCTCTGTTACCTTATTATTTATCTCTTATTCTCCTTTGGGTTTAGTTTGCTCTTCTATTTTGCTTTTCTTTTTCAAGTCTTTTGAGAAAGGGAACTAATAATACTGATTTGAGATATTTATTTTTTTTAAATATAAGGATATAATGCTATAAAAGTTTCTCTCTGACAAACTTTAAGTCTATCCCACCTATTTTGATATGTTGTCTCATTCTCATTCAACTCAATGTATTATTTGGTTCCTCAGACTCTCCTGCCTTTGTCTTACAAGGACCTTTATGAATACATGTGTCCCATCTGAATAATTCAAGATAACCTCTCCATCTCAATATCCTTAACATAATCATGCTCAGAAAGTTTATTTTGCTATGTGAGGTAACATAGTCATAGGTTCCAGGGATTAAGATACGGAAATCTTTGGTGCAAGGGCATTATTCAAGATACTATAGTGGATCGGAAGATCCCAAGAGCAGGGATTACCCTACAGAATCTAGGGCATGGTCTGCTGAGCAGGAACTGGATGGTGTTGGAGAGAGAACCACTGCCAAAATCACAATCTAAATGGAGAAGAAGAGAGAAAATGCTATGGCTTCTCTCACTCCATACTCCAATCTTTTGTTGCCATCCCAGTGGTGAGTCTAGCTGGAAGCTAGATGACTTTGGAGCCCAGGAAATGCATCCTGGATATGTTAGTCCTCATCAATATAGAATCAAACAGTAAGGGAGAAAGTACAATAATTTAGTGGAATTCCTTTGACTGCAGCTAAATGAAAACTTTCACAATCACAATAAGCTACTTCATAATGCCAGAATAGCTAATGCTATTCTAGAAAAGGAAAATGCACAAAACAATGAGAGGCATTTTGTTTCTAGTTCTTAATGGTTTTTACAACAAAAGAACTCTGATGCGTAAAGCCCTTTGTAAAGGTAATAATTTCAGTCCTTTAAAAAGCAATGGGCCTTTTTATTTGATATGCTCTTATTAATAAAAATTTAATGCACTGGCTAGTTTTTTAAAGGGGATGGTCGTACAAGTTTTTGCCATTTTAGAGACAACCAGACTGTGTGGCAGCATCAGCTCTGCAAATCAACGTCCAGAGGTTTAGATGGCCTAAGAGCTTGAAAGCCTCTCATTTAGTTCCCTCTCTTGCTTTCTGGAAATACTAATCCAATTTAAAACAGAATAGACCTTTATTTAATGTGATGTATCATTGCACTGCATATTTTGAGGTAGTTCATTTCAAAATATATGCAAGGCCTAGATGATAGCTCGTTAGAGAATTAAACACCGCTTAGGCAGAGCTTCATCTGTAAGCAGTGGAGCGCAGCTGCAACAGAAATTGGCATCTGCGGCACATGTAGAGTCAATTGAACTAAATACACTCAAACAGCTCTGCTCAGAGGGCGAAACAGAAAATGGATGACCACTGTTTCAGAATGGAAATGAACCTGCAATCACAACAGAAAGTGTTCGCTTTAGACAGGCAAATCTGAAGCCTAGAATTAAAGTAATTAGCCTCTCTAAAGAATGGCTCTAATTCTATGTAACAGCTATAGCTTTAATCTGTTAGTTTATTGACAGCTAAATATCATTGCAGAGCTGAAATCTATGGGAAAAGATGGTCACTGTAAATGTGTAGAATGATTGAGCCTTAATATATAGCTGTCTTGATTATATTGCTTGGCTTATATGAGGAACAGTAAATTAGAAAACCTATTTTGATAAAAGTACATGTTGAAATTGATGGTTCTTCTTTGGGCATGTGTCCAGTTACATATTTGGTTTAATTTTTTTACTCCAAAATGTGTGCATTAAAATGGTGACTGTGTGTCACCATATGTATGTGGTGACTGTGTGTCATATATGTATGTATGTATGTATGTATGTGTGTGTGTATGTGTGTTTGAATTTTGGGGAATTTTTAAATTAAATTTTATTAAATGTTAAATATTTTTGTTCTATAATTGAGTATCCCCTCTCTTAGCATCCCCTCTTAGTAGTTCTACAATCATTTCACAGTGTAGGTATTATATCATATTACGAATATGGAAACCAGGCCTCTGAAATTAGGTGACAGTAAAGAATATATAAATTTAAGAACCCCTATCTGATTTCATGGAAATCCTTTTTGTAATTTTTTTTAATGAAATTCTCTTAAAGATTTCTTTGGAACAAGGTTTTTTTGTGAGTTTAAGCAAGAGTATATTTTGGAAGATCCAAAGTTAAATTTCATTCTGCAAAAAAACTTCTATTTGTGGTTCCACATTTGAAAATCAGTTAATATTCTATCTCATAACAACAGGATAAAAAAGAAAAAAAATCGCATAATCATACAAATGCAGAGAAAATGATGTGGAGAACAAGGGCAAAAGAAATGTAGAAAGCAATTAAATTTCCTTACAACTTGCAGCCTATTGGCAAGTAGTTGAGACAGGCAGAGTGACCTCCTTCAGGGAGCTCAACTGCCTTCGTGGTAATACTTTGCTGGATGCAAATGCAACATTAGCTTGATGTTAGCCAACCTCCAGGATTCTTTAAGACTTCTTTAACATATAAAAATGCTTTTGGCTTCCTTTATCTCTAATCCCTAAGATACATGTTAGGGATCATCCTTCAAACATATGGCTCACTGATATGCATCTGAAAGGTCTCATGGCTAATGTTTTACTAGACAGCAGTAGATGACTTTATCCTAGTTAGCTTCTCAATGTCCAGGAAGCCTTGCTTCCAAATTCCTTAGAGACTTGCGCTATCCCTAGCCTGACTAACTAAAAAGTACATAATCAGTCACTCCTCACAATCCCAGTTCAGCTCTTTCTGCCCAAAGGTCCTGTCCCCATGCATTAATAAAAATCACCTTTTTTTTTTTTTGCATCACAGAAGTCTCAAGAGTTCTTTCTTGATCATTCACTCCCGGATCCCAACATTTCACACCAGAAAACATTTGGCAAATGTTATATGACATATAACACAATTTATGACAAAAACTCTCAGTAAGCGAAGAATAGAGAGGAACTTCCACAATTTGATAAAAGATATCCACAAAACCTATAACTAAGTAACGATTATATATATATAACTATAACTTCACTAGCGAGAAGCTCAAAGCTTTCCCACTAAGATCAAAGCAAGGATGTGCCCTTCACTATCCTTTTTCAACAGTCTTTCAGAAGTTCAAGCTAACACAATAAGATGAACAAAGGTATCAAATGTACACTTATTGATCAGGAAGAAATCATTATATATTTTCACCAACAAATGATTGTCTACATAGAAAATCCAAAGGAATTGATAAAGGAAAAAAAAACTTCTGAAACTAATACATGATTATAGCAAGGTTGCAAAATTCTAGGTTAATACAGAAAAGTCAATCACTTTCATAATCATTTCAAATGGAACTTGAAATTAGAAAAACACAATACCATTTACATTAGCATGCAGAAAAAAAAATACTTCGGGATAAATCTAACAAAAGATGTGTAAGATCTATGAGGAACACTACAAAACTCTGATCAATGAAATCAAAAGAAATAAATGAAGAGATATTCCATGCCTGAAATATTTGATGACATTTTCACTTTTCTGACATATTTGAGTATTAAGTAACCATAATAGTATTTTTTCTATTCATTCCAATTTTTTTTTGTTCTTCTCCCTGCATTTTTCTGCCTTCTTTAGGATAAATTAAATAATTTTGAAGGTTATTTCACCTTTCTACCTTATTTATTGTATCATATTTTAATAGTTGTACTAGAGATTACAACATGCAGAAGTGACTCTTAAAATATACCATATAACGTGTTTTACTACTTCAAAATATAGCAGAGGACTTATAATATTTTAAAACCATTTATGCATTCCCTTATATTGTTTTGTTACTATCTGAGTTTTAATGCCAAATGTAGTATAAACTTGGGGTGTCTGGGTGGCTCAGTAGATTAAGCATCACCCAGGGTCCTGGGATCGAGCCCTACATCTGGCTCTCTCCTCAGCAGGGAGTCTGCTTCTCCCTCTCCCTCTGCCTGCCACTCTGCCTACTTGTGCACTTACTCTGTGTCCAATAAATAAATAAAATATCAAAAAGATAGAATAAACTCAAAAGCACATTGTTATTTTTAATGGATCATTATTTTATAGTTTACTTTTACCCATATGGTACCTTATGTAGGGCTATCCATTCCTTCCTGCACTACTAGGCTGAATTCTGAGAACCTGAGCAAGCCCCTGCCTTGAAGAAATGGGCTGAAATTGACAGCTTATCTGAAATAATGTGAAGAAAGTAATTATCTGAAAGGAATAAATGGAAGGCAAGAAAAGGTGGAACTGATAGTAAAGACCTAATGAAAATAACATCAAAGAGACTAGGAATGGGTGTAAAACCAGCAAGTGGAAAGGGAAAATGCTGAATACACCATGAGCAGAAAAAACTAACTGGATTGAAGGTGTTATGTAAATGATCTAAAATATTATATATGATGATAAATCATATTTTCTCCAAAGATATATTTGTATCCTTTTTTAAAGTGAGTATTGGAAACCCAAGAAGAATAACCAGAAAATCATGATTGAAACATACAACCAAAAGTAGAACTTTGTTAATCTAAACTATACAATCAGATCCAGCAGCTCTGATTTTGTTTAATACATATTTGAATCACGATCATTTTAGAAACGTGAATTATAATAATTGAACATTGCTTAAAAGTTCTGATTAAAGTTTTGAGCAAACATTTATCTTTTAAAATACATTTTGTACAGCATTTGCAATATTTTAAAATTTAAATGTCCTTTAAGAATGTTTTCGGAATTCTTGATAGAGATTTGAAGATAACAAATGTTTTTAAAATCCATTTTTCCTAAGCTTTATAAAATATTGTATTCCACTAGAATTCTAACACACTAGAAAACCCCTGTGGAGTTCAATAAAAAGATTTCTATGTAGTTCATATGTGGCTTTTTTTCCTAACTAATGGAAAACAAATGAAATGATGAAAAAGTCGCATTAGAGTCAGTCACACATCATAAATTGCCTTTCTTAGTGTGTCATTGTATAAAATGACTTGATGTGCCCCAGGAGAGAATGCCATTAGAACACACACCCTTTTCATTCAGAACCTTAGCTTCATGAGGCAGGAATGATAGAAAAGTGCAGTAACCCCCATCTGAACAGCTTCATGTCATAATAGATGTAGGCGAGTACAATTGGAAATCAGTGAAAAGTTCTAAAAAATGGATAACATTCCTTCTAGAACAGTCGCTGTGTAACAAAACGATTAATAGATTTCCAAGGTCCCATTTTGTATTATTAGACTGCTTAAAAATACCCACCAATTACCTTAAAGCACATACAAGTACTTTGGTAAGTGAATGGTAGCAATATTGTGCACGCTAGTCATAAAAATATTAAATTTTCTCTTTCTATAAACTCATCATGTGAATGGTTTAAAGTGTTGGGCTCATTCCAATCAACCCCCAGTGAATACTATTTTGCCTGATTCTAAATGATTCTCTGACACACACACACACACACACACACACAATTTTAAAATCTTCTCAAATGAAAATAAATGGGAAGCATTTTTGCATTCATACCATCTGCTATATAATACTTACAACTCATTTAACATAACTCCCCCCTCAGCTTTGCAAAATGACCCCCACTAGTTTGTACACCATCCAAACTCAGCAGGCACCATTCATATGGAATTTAACTTGCATGACACATTTCACAACCTTAGTATCTTTTCTACCATTTATTTTTCATTATAATGACTAAAACTTTTCATACTGGTATTGATGGACACTTATACATGAGACAAAATTGTAAAACTGGTTTCCATATCAGTGGCAGTAAAATTTAACTTAAGATGCTGGCTAGGCACTGCAGATGCCATCATTTGGTCCTTTGTCATCTGAAATACACGTGCAGTCTCTCCTTATTTGAAGCTACTTTTAAAACTATCCTTTTATCCATAGCTATTGTTTAGGAAACCCATCCCTTAGCTGTGAAAGTCACAAAAACAAGAACATTCCATTAGTAATATGAGTAAACATGGTTGTCATTCCTATTTCTGCTCCACACCATTTCTACTCCACTTTTGTGGAACTTCAAATCCTTTAAAGAATATTTTCTATTCCCCCCACTCTATTTGCTTACCTTTTAGCTGTTGCCTAGTGGCAACTTTCATGAGTATCTTATTTACTTTATCTTCATCCACTGCATATATTGTGATTTTTATTGCATTTAATGCATTTTCAACACAGTAATTATCCCAGCATTTTTCACACTCCACAGTTTGAATAATCTTTTTCAGTTTTTATTTTAGCTTCCCACACTGGTGGTTAGACCAGCATTATCAAATAGAAATACAATACAACCAACTACTAAAACATAGTGCAATTGACTTTTTTTTTTCTATTCAATTATTTTCTTTTTTTTTTAATTTTTTATTGGTGTTCAATTTACTAACATACAGAATAACCCCCGTGCCCGTCACCCATTCACTCCCACCCCCCGCCCTCCTCCCCTTCTACCACCCCTAGTTCGTTTCCCAGAGTTAGCAGTCTTTACGTTATGTCTCCCTTTCTGATATTTCCCACACATTTCTTCTCCCTTCCCTTATATTCCCTTTCACTATTATTTATTGCACACGCACACACACACATGCAGGATAAAGAAATAGTTGAAATTAATTTTAATTGTATAATATTTTTAACACAAATCAATGTATCCAAAAAATATTTCAGACCTTGTTGCAAATTGATCTGTAGACAAATGCCATTACTTAACAATATGTTCTATCCTTTCCAAGACTAACAAGAAAATCTGCCGTATATATGTACCCTGAAACTTAGGAACACCTGATGGAATTGAAAGAATCACAAGTAGAATGAAATCTATGTGCAGCCACTCTGATAAAAAGTTTTTTGAATAAAAAAAAATAAAAAAACTAAAAAAAAATAAAAATAAAAAAAATAAAAGAATAAAATAAATAAAATAAATAAAAAAATAAAAAAAGAAAGAGGAATCCATTAAGCTGTAAAATAAGGAATATATTATTTCACAAGAGGAATGAAATGAATACCTAAAATACTATTAACAAGAGAAAACATGTTTATCTTTCAATTGAACTGTAATATAATTATTTAGGACATGCCAGGGAAATGCTCATTTCTTTGAAATAATTTCAATAAAAATGGTTATAGAATATGGATCTCAAAAAAAGCTCATAATCTTAATGAGATGTTGAAACACGCAAATTATAATAAGACTATTGTTCTTTCATCTATTATGCTTTTCCTTATTATCACATTATATTTTTCACGTATGTTGTCAGTGTTTTAATGTATTTTTGAAAGTTGTAGGGTATGCCTATTACTACTTTCTTCTGTTCTTAAAGTGATTGACAGCACTTTCTCTCTCTGTCTCTGTTTTGAAAAATTCCAAAACTCAGTGTTACAACCCTAATTTCCACATATCCATTATCAGTTCCCTTTAGTGACAAAAAATTTATGCTTTGTCTTTTAACTAAATTTGTGTTGCCATTTCTGTCAAAAAATATTTTAGTATATGAAGGCATAATAGTTGATCTAAAAGAAGCACACATAAAGAGACACTGCCAAAAATGGACAGTTCTGCTTTCTTTTTTAAAATTTTTTTTAAAAAAACATTTTATTTATTTATTCATGAGAGACACAGAGAGAGAGAGAGAGAGAGAGAGAGGCAGAGAGAGAAGCAGAGAGAGAAGCAGGCTCCATGCAGGGAGCCCGATGTGGGACTCAATCCCAGGACTTGATCCTGGGTCTCCAGGATCATGCCCTGGGCCAAAGACAGGTGCTCAACAGCTGAGCCACCCAGGTGTCCCTAGTACTGCTTTCTTAGTAGCTGTTGAGCTTCATAAAATTGTGAAATTAAAACAAAGGTTAATTATAATATTACAACATAAACAATAAAATAATATAGGCAGAAATACAGGCATCTCAAGTTTTGAACTCCTGTTAAGCATGTTTTTATTGAGAAATTAAAAGTATATAATGTAGGCTCTGTAAAAAAAAAAATGTGTATAGGTACATTTATCTTTATCTCCAAAACTAAAAGGGAAAAACAAAATAACAAGTGGGGAGAAACAAGTTGCTGTAGGAGAATAGCCAATCCTCCTCACCTAGATAGAGGCACGTCTCCTCGCCTAAAGAGAAAGGACAATGAAAAAATGTCCAGTTAGAGAAAGACAAATGCCAGATCATCTCACTCATATGTGGGATTTTTTTAAAGATTTATTTATTTATTCATGAGAGACACAGAGAGAGAGAGAGAGAGAGAGAGACAGGCAGAGGGAGAAGCAGGCTCCATGCAGGGAGCTGGACACAGGACCTGATCCCAGGACTCCAGAATCACACCCTGGGCTGAAGGCGGCTCTAAACTGCTGGGCCACCAGAGCTGCCCTCATATATGGAATTTAAGGAACAAATCAAAGGAACATAGAGGGGGGAATAGAGGGAGGAAGGCAAACCAAGAAACACTCTTTACTCTAGAGAATAAACTGATGGTTACCAGAAGGGAAGTTGGGGGAGGGTGGGATAAATAGGTGAAGGGGATGAAGGAGGGCATTTGTTGTGATGAGCACAGGTTAATGTATGGAAGTGTTGAATCACTGTATTGTACACCTGACAGTAATATTACACTATGTGTTAACTAACTGGAATTTAAATAAAAACATAAACAATGAAAAACATGACTTCATCTAAAATTATTTGTAAACATGCTAATCAATCTTCCTGATAATTTCTAATAAAGATCAATGTAACCTCTTCATCCATGGAATGTTTTTAGCACAATGCTTCTGGCCTTTCTGGGCTGCTTCTGATAAACAAACCTGGAATTTATATATTTATGAGACATAGCCAGCGGTATGCTGGAGCTGGCTCAAACTGGTTCATTGAACACCAATTGTGTACACACCATTCCTACTCCAAATCTACTGGTAGCTGAAAATCATCTGTGATGTATTTACATCATGAAAATTAGCATATGCCATAAGTCAAGACTATTGTACCATCACCTCCCACTAGAGAGCAGATTATTAAACATCTAACAGCAGGTTGTATCTGTTTTCTCCCTTACATTTGGTTCTATTTTAAAGAAACACCTTCATCTTTCAAGAGTTCCTTCCCTCTTTTTGTCTGAACTAAAATATGCATCTTCTGTTAGGACATTGTTTCTCATATGCTATCCAGAGAATTTGCTAATCTTCCTACAATCCATGCATCAAATCCCCACTGGACGCGGCCTGCTAGAAAATGTCAGATTCGTCTACGTAATCATTGGAGTAGAAAAAGGAGATGTTTCAAGACCAAAATAACTCCCTTTGTGTATAATGCCACCTACATCACTTAGAGACTTGTTTTAATTATGGAGCAGGAAACAAGAAAGAAGTTGGGAAGCTGATTGATGTTTTTCAGATTCCATGATAGCTCACTATAGGGGACGTTTACATCTGTCTTTTGGGTGATTAGGAAAGGTTGAAAATATGTAGCATCAATGATTCTTGGAGCCAAATTTGACCATCTGACTCAGGATATTTTCAAAAAATAATGAAGAATGAACACACTTAGGAGCACGTACTATTCCATCTTCCACTCTGCACTTCACCAACTCAACCCTCAAAAGCCAAAAAAGAGAAGGAATCTGAAAAATTAGTAACAACTACAGAAAGTTTTGGAAAATCAATAAATCAGTAAAGGCTCCTTGGAAGCATTAGAGATCATGGATTGGGGTACGTGGGTGTCACAGGGCAGAGCTGGCTGTGAGGCAGCAGGGAGGCATCACCCCGCGGAAAAGCACTTCTGCTATGTTCCTGCCTTCCACAGTTCAGTATGAAGCTAACCATGGCCTTAGCTGCATCAACAGCCAAGCCATTAGTGGCTAAGGGATAAAATCAGGACATTATAAAAGCCCTGCTGAGGTGAGGATTTAATAGAAGAAGGTGAGATTCCCATCAACCTTTGGGAATCAACTGACAAAAACTATTTTCTTCCAAAACCCCAAAGGTTTTACCAAGGATGAATCTCTGACCAAAGGAGCTGCCTGCTGCAGATGCAAAGAGAAATAGGTGTGGGTAGGACTTCCAAGATGGCAGAGCAAAGAGCTCAGGAAATCCTCTCCCAAGCAAGCAAGAAAAAAACTGGGCAAAGTGCTCAGAAACAATCATTTAAAGATGCAGGAAAGTGATTAGAAGGCATGTAACAATTTAGAATTATATAATCAAGAATGTCTAGTAAATCTCAGTAACAACAACAGGAGTGTGGCATTTTAACCAGGGGTGGCTCCCCAGATCCACGGTGTAGACATTCTACATGGCCAAGCAGGACAGAGGATGAAGATTAGCAGCTCTGCTGTCTGGTAGCGGGAGGTTGACTTTATTCGGAGCACGGCTTGAAAAAAGTCCATGTCGAGATCTTAAAAGATTTGTCTAGGACCACACAGCTAATAGTGGGCCAGACTAGCTAAAAGCTCCGGAAAATAGTTTGATGTTACTCAGTCCTTTCTCCATTTCTCTGTAATGCAAACCTCAGCATGGGGCAGATCACTGAATTTTTCCAATTTTCCCCAACTCCAGATTCTGAGACTGGTTCATTTTGAACATCAGTCTACAGACAGAAAGGGTGTCTTAGAAAATCTGTAATTTCTTTCCTTGCAGCTTTCAAGCTGCTTACTTTACCTCACTCCATCTCTTTCTTAGATTATCACTGGTAGCTCGTAGAAATATCCCAGACACATGCAGCTCATTCTGTTATTGCCATGGTCCTTCCAACCTCCCCAGTGCTACAACTACTGTAGGTAAATAGTCTGAGTCTCAATATAAAAGAGACCACAGGGTGAACAACCATTTCACCATTGTAGAAAGAACAGCACATCCACATTCTCTACCAGAAGAGTGTGTCACCATTGCCTGTTGGCCTGCCTCCATGGCTCAGCTAATTCTTTACTTCAGGATCTATTGCTTCTCATACTGACTTAAATTATCTGTTAACAATTTTATATAAAATATTACGCACTGGCTTGAAAATAACAGCGAACAGGATTTTAAGTGGCATAAACAATAAGTGGATCAAAGTTCAAATATGTTTGAAAGTTCTGTGTGTGGTTCTTTTGTTTTGTTTTGTTTTTACCACATATCACTTAGCTCTATGCTTTGCCATTTATTAATGTTTGTCCTTCTGACAGCAAACTAGCTTCAGCTGTGCATGTGCCATATGAAACTCACAGAGAATGTGTCCTGGGATTTCTACCATTGACCTGGATCACACCTGACCAATTCTTAGGTTCTATGTGGGAACATAAAATAGCAGTTTAGGATTTAGCTATCTAGAGCAACCATGCATGTTGGAGAGGAAAGATTTGCTCTGACTTCTTCCAGAAAAAATAAAAATGTAATGGCATAATAAAGCAAACGGAGAAAATTTTGCAAAGGACACCTAAGGTATTATTAGAAAAGAAGGTGAATAAATTCTGTGTAAAGAAAGCACAGAATGTACCCCATGCCGTGATTTGTGTTTTCTCTTTTCTTTCTTTCTTTCTTTCTTTCTTTCTTTCTTTCTTTCTTTCTTTCTTTCTTTCTTTCTTCTCTCTCTCTCTCTCTCTTCTTTCTTCCTTTTCTTTCTTTCCTTTCTTCTTTCTTTCTTTCTTTCTTTTTCTTTCCTTCTTTCTTTCCTTTCCTTCCTTCCTTCTTCCCTCCCTCCCTCCCTCCCTTCCTTCCTTCCTTCCTTCCTTCCTTCCTTCCTTCCTTCCTTCCTTCCTTCCTCTTTTCTTTTCTTTTTTTTTGGATTTACCTATTTATTTTGAGAGAGAGAGAGAGAGAGAGAGAGAGCAGCAGGTGAGGCAGAGGGAGAGGAAGAAAAAATCTCAAGCAGACTCCGTGCTGAGGGTGCGGCCCTCAAGTGGGGCTCAATCACACAATCCTGAGATCAGGACCTGAGCTGAAACCAGGAGTCAGCTCCTTAACTGACTGTACCACACAGGCGTCCCCTATGTTTTCTTTCTAATGTAGTTGAAAACTGATGTAATTCACCTGAAGTAAGAAAAAGAAGTTACTCAAATTAAAAAAAAGCTTGTATTTTATAAAGCAGTTTTAAAACAAATTCAGACTTTATCGAAATTTATATTTGCTAATAATAATGCTTTTAATTTTGTGTGCTCCATAAAATAATTTTAAAATTACACTAATACATATTTGATTCAGAGATGCAGCAGTGTTATTACACTATTAATTTTGCCATACACGCTATATCAGTAGGTTAATAGAGGGTAGAACTAATATAGCAAAACAAAACAAGATAAGTCAGTCTTAACATGCTAATGAATAAGCTTTTGAGAAATTTAAGCAACACACTGTTCAAGTGAACTCTGAAGTTTAAATTCATCTCAATATAAAGAATACCTAGTTCCCATACAAAAGCCATTAAGAATGAAGAATAACTAAGGAAAAAGTTTGCATTCTCTTATAATATCAGAGGCATTCAGTTTGGAAGTTATATAAATTAGAGATAGAAATTTTTTCTTTGCTTTTCTATAAAGAATGCAATAAAATAAATTGAAATGTATCAAAGTATTATATCATACTAAGCCTACAGTAAGTGTTCCTGAATAAATGAGTGAACCCATGATGCTTCTATTTAATTTTATACTATCCCAGTATAAAGTTATTTTTGTTTTGACTTTAATGAGAAAACAGAACTCTGGAGAAAAATGACTTATTTAGTGAGGATCATGTATAAACACTATTTTTAAAGAAAAATCTCAAAGTTATTATAATTTAGTAGGTCCTTTTTGTGTTTGCATATCTAATTACAACACTTTATGAAATTTTCTCTTGGGGGCTCTGTGGGAACAGATGAAAATGGGGGAAATATGCTTTTAAAACCCTTAGATGATTTGAGAGATGTCTGAAGCAAAACAAAGCAACTAATTATAAGAAAAATAATACCATAAAAATTAGTGCATTGTTGGCAAGGATATTTTCCTACATAAACTTAATGTGCATGAGGTTGGCTAAAATATACTGTGGTTTCCTGTGGTCAGAAATGTTATGCTGCTGGTGATTTTAATAAAGTTAAAGTCATAATTTTAGTGAAGATAATTTATATGTTGCAATGGCAATAGAATTCATTTAAGAAGAATATACGAGAAAAGATTCAATATTCTGTATACTCATTTCTTTTTAGTTATCAAGTTGAAGCATTGGTTCTCTCATTCAATATAGGAAATTGACTGGATACTGTTTTTTTCTTATGAATATGTTAATGTATTTATCTGTCCCAGGATTTTTAACGAAATAGACCATATCTTACATGTTTTGCATGCAATAGTGCTTGGCACACAATATTTGGGGGCAGCATATGGTACAAATGATGATGTGAGTAGTGACCTGTTGGCATTTTTTAAAAAATATATTTTATATAAGCTTATAAACTACAGAATTTAATATTGGCTGTGATCAAGATGGGTATCAAGTATTAAAATTTCTAGAAATTATTCTGAAAAGCAAGCTGAATACTTAAGGATTTCTACTCTTACAAAGCAGAGCTGAAAATAGAAGCTAGTGTTTTCCCTGTATGCATATAGAAGTTATGCTGACCCATATGGAAATAAATTGAATTTGAAAGTTAAAAAATACTGTAAGAATATTGTTAAGGTTAAGTCAAGTTTTCGGAAATCTCTAATGGTTGTTGTATGGTGCCAAAACAGTGCCTTGGAAGGAAATTATGAAAATCATCTCTGTCAAATATTTACAATGTTTGCAAAAGAAGGTAGTAGATGGTATTTTAAGTGAGGGATGCTGAAGATACATAGATTAACAGATTAGTAACAGAGTATTTAGAGTGGTTTTCACAGAGACAGTAGTATTGCCGTGAATCCCCAATAGTGATTAGAACTCTCATGGACAGAGTGAAAAGGGAAATATTCTTCTATGGTTGGAGAAAAAGATGAAAATTAAATGCAGTCACCATATATTGAAGGAAATATGTGCACTAATAAGACTGGAGATCAGAATTTTATCAATTTATTCATTCATTCAACAAATATTATGGTTATTATAGTAAATGCACAATGTATAATCTCTGTGGGTGTTACAAGAATGAATACTACCTACCTAGTCACTGTATAAGATGAA
This sequence comes from Canis aureus, assembly GCF_053574225.1. NCBI lineage: Eukaryota > Metazoa > Chordata > Mammalia > Carnivora > Canidae > Canis > Canis aureus. The sequence continues at coordinate 20,180,088 of NC_135648.1, forward strand.
CAAAGGAAGGAGAATTATCGGGAAAAAGCAAATGACATAGAACAAGTGTCAGAAAATATGCCCTGTGGGCCAACTACAAACTGCCAGTTTTTATAAATAAAGTTTTATTGGCACACAGCAATATTCATTCATTTATGTATTATCTATAGCTGCTTGCTTGCTATAGTGGCAGAGTTGAGTTGTTTTGACAAAAACATTAGGGATGACAAAGCTGAAAATATTCTCAATCTGAATATTCCAGAAACAGCTTACCGGCCATTGCAATAAAATATAAACAGTTTTAAACAGGCCAAAATTGTGAATGCCTTAAGGGCAGTCCAAGGAATATTATTTCAATCATTGGTTCACTAAAAGCTTTTGATTGGTGTGTTAGTTTCCTTTGGCTATTGTAACAAATTAACACAAGTTTGGTATCTTAGAACAACAGAAATTTATTTTATCATAGTCCTGGAGGCTAGAAGTCCAAAATCAGTACCACTGAGCCAAAATCAAGGTTTTGGCAAGATTGCACTCTCTCCAGAAGCTTTAGAAGAGAACCAATTCCCTTTCTCCCAGATCCTGGTGTCTTCCAGCATTCTTTGGGCTAAGCCACATCACTCTAACCTTTAAGGCTAGGATCTTCTAATACTTTTCTGCTTCCTTTTCACCTCAACTTTCCTGTGTGTGCTTGTGTGTATGCATGTTTCTGTATCAAATCTCCTCTGCTCTCTCCTATAAAGACATATATAATAGAATTTAGAAACCACATGGATAAAAAAAAAAAAAGAAACCACATGGATAATTCAGGATAATCTTCCCATCTTGAGACCTTTACTTTAGTCATAGCTGCAAAGCTTTGCCAAATTAGGTAGTGTTCACAGGTTCCAGGGGTTTAAGAGGTGGATATATCTTTTTTGTTGGGATGGGGACATTTTTCAGTCTAATATGTACAAATAGTAACTTGAGAAAAGTAACACTTTAATCTATTGATCAAGGAGAGTACTGATTACAGTGAAATGATACTCTAGGAAGATAAAAGGAAAGGTAGACTATATTGTAGTAAATATAATGAGTGCACTAGTGCCTGAAATACGGTTTTGAGAAAGTGAATGAAAATCAGAGAGATGTGTTTGCAATTAAAAAGAAAAATTTAGTTATAGTATTTTATATCTTACTACCTTTTAAGCTTTATAGATACAATTCCATTGACTTATCTAATCCAGGGATCACCAATACCACTCATTGTCTAGCCTTCTCCTTAATCTGAACGATTACTAGATGAGTAACAACTGCTACATGAGTAAGAAATGTTACTGATATGGGATCAGCTAAGATTAAGGAGACAAATTCTTTTTAAAGTTTGAGATTTGTTATTTTAATAAAAATTTTACTATACCAGAATGATATAGCTGGTTAGGCCTTAATATACAGAATTATCAGGAGGAAAGTCTATAGCCTAGGGACTTTAAATAATATCCCTCTTGTCCTTAAGTCCAAACACAAGTTTTCTGTATCAGAAACAAACTCTTTATTTTGGTGGCTGTCTATAGATACAAGATTCTAGACTTAGAGCTGATGCTGTTATGGAATAAAATATTTGTGTACCTTAGCAGATGAGTGTACTATGCATGTGGGAAGGACATGGAACATTGTGGGACAGAGGACAGACTGTGATAGCCAACCTCCACAATGAACTCCATAGTCCTCTCTTCTTGGCTTTCATACCCTTATGTGGGCTCCTTCTATGCTTTGCCAGGGTTGCTAGATAAACAACAACATATGGCAGAACTGATGTTATGTCACTTCAAAGAATAAGTTATTAAAAACTATGACTCCTCTCTTGTTTTTCTCTTTTCTTCTCCTTTTCTTCCTCAGGTGACTCACTGCAAGGAAACAAGCGATTATGTTTTGAGCAACACATGGGGAGGCCCAGCTGCCAGTGAACGGAAGCCTTGGGCCAACAGCCAGTGAGGAGGGGAGGCATGCCAACAACCAGGTGAGTGAGCTCAGAAGGAAATTGTTCAGCCACAATTGAGCCTTCAGATGTCAGCAGAGCTAACCCACACCTGAACTGCAAGCTCAGGAGAGCCCAGTTCAGCCACTCCTAAATTCTAGGCACTCAGAAAATGATGAGCAAGATAATAAAAGTTTGTTGTTTTAAGCTGCCAAAGTTCATGGAATTTTGTTATGTGGTAATATAGAACTAAATATTTTACGTATTTCTTTACATACATACTTATACACACGTGCATGTGCATATTAACACAAAATTTTTCACTAACCAAGTTTAATCTAAAGTTACATAAAATTAATCATGCATAGAAGTATAAAGATAGTTCAGAAGTATAATGAAAAGTCACTAGTCCTTTTAAATATTTAAACATATAGGGCAGCCTGGGTGGCTCAGTGGTTTAGCGCCACCTCCAGCCCAGAGCATGATCCTGGGGTCCTGGGATCGAGTCTCACGTCGGGCTCCCTGCATGGAGCCTGCTACTCTCTCTGCCTGTGCCTCTGCCTTTCTCTCTCTCTGTTTGTGTCTCTCGTGAATTAATAAATAAAATCTTAAAAAAAGAAAATAAAAGAAAAAAGAAAATATTTAACATATTATAAAATCACAATGTTTAAAACAGAGTGATTTTGCTACCTGAATAAAAAGATAAAGCAGTAGACAGAAGAAAGGCTAGCTTAGAAATACAGTAAATTGGACATTTCAAATAATTAGAGGAAATATGATTTCTTTGACAGATTTTATTGATCTGTTATAAACTTGGAGAAACAGAATTTAATTCTTACCAAATATCAAATTAAGTATGAGTGTATTAAAGATTCACTGTAGAAAACTAAGTTGAAATAATTAAAAACACAAGGAGACAGTCTGCTGTTTTCTTGTAGTTGTTTGAATAAGAATTCCTATCAAAACTAAAGTATGGCTTTTGATCTAGAAATTCCATAATTAGTTCATTTCCTATAGATATAAATGCATGTTTGAAAAATAATGTCTATATAATATTATTCACAGGGAATTTTTTTCTTCTAAAAAATACTGGAAGCAATATGTCTGGAACTCCACAAATCACACCAGGCACATAAGATATCTCCATAACCATTAACCATTAAACTACATATATTGTAGTATAGAAAGATCTATAAGAGAGAGTAGTAAGTATAAAGAGCAAGAGTAGAACAATATGTACAGTTTAATCTAACTTGTCCCAAACAAAACAAGCAACAAAAAAATATAAGTATGTATAAATTTATTGTGTAATGCATACAATTAAGGTCAAGGGCCAGAAAGAAAGCCATATCAGTAGCTGTATCTGGAAATGAAACTGGGGATTTAGGAACAAAATTCAAGAGAAATATATCTTGGTGTTTGTGGATATTGTAAAGTAAGCATTAACTACTAAGAATTGCATAAAAAAAAAAAGAATTGCATAAAAACTCTTAACTAAAAAATAAAATATGTAGGGGTTGAATGTATCAAATATATATAATGCACAACTGATAAATAAGGAGGGGTTTCATATTTTTTTAAAGATTTATTTATTTATTCATGGGAGACACAGAGAGATAGAGGCAGAGACACAGGCAGAGGGAGAAGCAGGTTCGTCGCAGGGAGCCCGATGTGGGACTCGATCCTGGACCCCGGGATCACACCCTGAGCCGAAGGCAGCCGCTCAACCGCTGAGCCACCCAGGCATCCCGGGGTTTCGTATTTTTAAAACAACCCCTCTTAAGATTTTTAACATAAACTATTGGGACTTAATCAAGATAAAAAGCTTCTGCACAGCAAAAGAAACAGTCAACAAAACTAAAAGACAACCTACAGAATGGGAGAAGATACTTGCAAATGACATATCAGATAAAGGCCTAGTATCCAAGATCTATAACTTATTAAACTCAACAGCAAAGAAACAAACAATCCAATCATGAAATGGGCAAAAGACATGAATAGAACTTTCACCAAAGAAGACATAGACATGGCCAACAAGCACATGAGAAAATACTCTTCAGCACTTGCCATCAGAGAAATACAAATCAAAAGCACAATGAGATACCACCTCACACCAGTGATAATGGTGAAGTTTAACAAGACAGGAAACAGCAAATGTTGGAGAGGATGCGGAGAAAGGGAAACCCTCTTGCACTGTTGGTGGGAATGTGAACTGGTGCAGCCACTCTGGAAAACTGTGTGGAGGTTCCTCAAAGAGTTAAAAAGTAGATCTGCCCTATGACCCAGCAATTGCACTGCTGGGGATTTACCCCAAAGATACAGATGCAGTGAAACGCCAGGACACCTGCACCCCAATGTGTATAGCAGCAATGTCCACAACAGCCAAACTGTGGAAGGAGCCTCGGTGTCCATTGAAAGATGAATGGATAAAGAAGATGTGGTCTATGTATACAATGGAATATTCCTCAGCCATTAGAAATGACAAATACCCACCATTTGCTTCAACGTGGATGGAACTGGAGGGTATTATTATGCTGAGTGAAATAATCGGAGAAAGACAAACATTATATGGTCTCATTCATTTGGAGAATATAAAAAATAGTGAACGGGAATAAAGCGCAAAGGAGAAAAAACGAGTGGGAAATATCAGTGAGGGTAACAGAACATGAGAGACTCCTAACTCTGGGAAATGAACAAGGGGTAGTGGAACAGGTGGTGGTGGGAGGTTGGGGTGACTGGGTGATGGGCACTGAGGGGGGCACTTGACGGGATGAGCACTGGGTGCTATTCTATATGTTGGCAAATCGAACTCCAATAAAAAAATATACAAGAAATAAATTTTAAAAAGTAAATTAAAAACAGATTTTTAATAAAATATATGTATTTATGTATCTGTGAAAGTACAGACCCATGTCATAAATCTGTCTCTTCAGTGCAAGAGAGATAAAGGACATGGCCTGTAAAGAGTAATTTTTCACCTGAAAAATTGAATTGTCAAAATTAGTCTAATTTTTCATTTTTAAAA